>NC_085977.1:17606682-18970182 GCF_910591565.1 Cydia splendana | reverse complement strand
GGAGAGAGTCAAAAAAGCGAAAGACAGAAAAGTCGTTATGGGGCTGGCAACTAGAGAGGAAAGGGAAAAGATCAAGGGCAGGCTAGCTAAAGAAGGAACCAATCTCATCGTCGAGGACGTGAAAAACAAGGACCCGCTACTCATCCTTAAGAGCGTGCTCTCCATAAACACGGATGAGGACGTCCTAAAGGCACTGAGAAATCAAAATAGGGACATCTTCCGTGACCTTGGCGAAGAGGAAGACCGAGTGACAATTAAATACCGAAAAAGGGCCAGAAACCCTCATACGGGACATATTGTGATCAGCGTGTCACCCATTATCTATCAGAGAGCAATAAATAGGGGAAATGTCCACATAGACCTCCAAAGAATCAATGTGGAGGACCAGTCCCCGCTGGTGCAGTGCACCCGCTGCCTGGGATTTGGTCACGGCAAACGCTTTTGCACAGAACAAACCGATCTATGTGGCCATTGTGGAGGACCCCACGTAAAAACAGAGTGCGAAGAGTGGCTTGCCAAAATACCACCCCGATGCCACAACTGCGTAAAGGCAAACTTGGAAAACGTAGAGCATAACGCATTCGACCTTGTATGCCCTGTAAGGCAGAAATGGGACAACATAGTTCGAGCAACAGTGGCCTACCATTGCTGAGGGCACCAGAAAGGTACAAACGCCCTACCGGGTGGCGCAAGCAAACCTCCAGAGAAAGAAACTAGCCACGAATGAGTTACTTGTGGAAGCGGAAAGGCGGAAAATCGCCCTTGCGCTTCTACAGGAACCCTACGTGGGGGCCAGTAAAGAAATGAGGAGCCACAGAGGAGTGAGAATCTACCAGAGTGACGGCACTGAAGAGGGTGTTGTAAAGGCAGCAATAGCCATATTCGATGACGATCTCAATGTTGAACAATACCCAAAACTCACCACAAACAACATCGTGGTGGTGGGGATCAGCACCGTCGCTTGGAGGATTACACTCGTGTCCATTTATTTCGAGCCAGACCAACCCATTGAACCCTACTTGGAGCACTTATCCAAAATAAGAAAAGAAATAGACTCGAATAAATGGATCATAGGAGGTGATGCCAACGCTAAAAGTGTATGGTGGGGTAGCCCACAGACGGATCATAGGGGTGAAGATCTGATGGGAACCCTCAATGAGCTCAACCTTAACGTGCTCAATATGGGAAACATACCGACTTTCGATACTGTGAGGGGAGACAGGCGCTTCAGCAGCTTCGTTGACATAACAGCCTGCTCAACGGAGATGCTGGACCTAGTAGACGATTGGAAGGTCGACGAGGGACTCACGAGTTCGGACCACAATGGGATTCTTTTTAAAATTCAACTCAGAAAATCAGCAGGTATCAAAATACAAAGAACCACCAGATTATATAACACAAAAAAAGCAAATTGGACCGATTTTCATGAGAAACTCGGACAATTATTGCAAGAAAACCACCTAACAAAACCAGAGATAGAACAAATAGAAACTAAGGAAAAAATCGAAGAAATAGTAAATAAATTAACGCAAGTAATAACAGATATATGTAAAACAACCATACCAAAAAAGAAAAATAAAGAGAATCTCAAATTACCATGGTGGTCCCCCGAACTCGAAGAGATGAAACAAATAGTCACTACTAGAAAGCGCAGAATCCGCTGTGCAGCCCCAGTAAGACGAGAGAGGGTCGTGAAAGAGTACCTTGAAGCAAAGGAACAATATGAAAGTCGAGCAGTAAAAGCTCAAGTCGAGAGTTGGAAAGACTTTTGCAAAAAGCAGGATAAGGAAGGGCTTTGGGAGGGTATATATAGGGTTATAGGCAGAGTCACAAAAAGAGTGGAGGACGTACCCCTGGAGAAAAATGGCGTAACCCTTAGCGCAAAAGAGTCGGTGAAGTTGCTGGTGGAGACCTTTTACCCAGAGGACTCTGCCAGTAGTGATGACGCCCACCACAGACAAACCCGTATGAGAGCGGCCGAAGTGAATGATGGCGAACAAAATGGAACTTGCGAACCACCCTTCACGATGGCTGAACTGATATGGTCGTGCGAGTCGTTTAACCCGAAAAAGGCACCAGGCGCGGAGGGTTTCACGGCCGATATATGCTGCCACGCCATTCGAGTAAACCCAGAAATGTTCCTCACCCTACTAAATAAATGCCTCAAGTACCGATACTTCCCTAAGATCTGGAAGGAGGCCACGGTGGTCGTCCTCAGGAAACCGGGAAAGGACAACTATGCAAACCCCAAGTCATATAGGCCGATAGGATTGCTGCCAATCTTCGGAAAGATCTTAGAGAAGATGCTGGTTGCCAGGCTAAAGTCCCACCTAATACCGAGGACCAGTGCCTGTCAATACGGATTCATGCCGCAGCGCAGCACCGAGGACTCCCTCTACACCCTTATGCAGAGAATTAACAAAAAACTAGGTGAGAAGAAGATCGTCACGCTGATCTCGCTGGATATAGAGGGGGCCTTCGACAGCGCATGGTGGCCTGCCATCAGAGTCCGGTTGGCCGAGGAAAACTGCCCCGTCGGTCTGAGACAAATGATGGACAGTTACCTAAAGGACAGAAGAGTCACGGTGCGGTATGCAGGTGAACAGCATGGACTGGAAACTAGCAAAGGCTGTGTACAAGGGTCAATAGCGGGTCCCATCCTCTGGAATCTGCTGCTGGACCCACTGCTCAAAAGTCTCCAAGCTAGGGGCGACTACTGCCAGGCGTTCGCGGACGACGTGGCACTTGTGGTGGATGGAAACACAGCAATGGAAATTGAGGCCAAGGCCAACTCTGCTCTCGAACATGCCCGGGAATGGGGCGTCAGGAACAAATTGAAGTTCGCACCGCACAAGACCAATGCAATGCTCATTACGCGAAAATTAAAGTACGACACCCCACGCCTGTGCATGGGCGGAACCAATATAGAGATGGTCAAGGAAATAAAAATGCTAGGTGTTGTCATCGACAACAAGCTTACTTTTAACGAACATGTCTCGAACGTCTGCAAAAAGGCAGTGGGTATCCACAAGCAGCTCTCCAGAGCGGCAAAGGCAAGCTGGGGACTTCACCCCGAGGTTATTAGGACCATATATGTAGCGACAGTGGAGCCAATAGTCCTGTACGCCGCAAGTGTATGGGCCCCGGCCGCAACAAAAATAAGTGTCCAGAAGCAGCTAGCAGCGGTTCAACGAGGAATAGCGCAGAAACTGTGCAAAGCGTACCGCACAGTCTCCCTCAATTCTGCGCTCATCCTGGCCGGGATTCTCCCGCTCGACCTCAGAGTTCGAGAGGCGGCCTCGCTATACGAGGCCAAAAGAGGTGTCCCCCAGCCGGGATTGGGCGACTGGGAAGTGGAGAGAATGGGTCCAGCCGCAGAAATGCCTCACCCCGCGGAACGCGAAGAGCTGAAACTGATAAGCCTCGTTGACCAAAACGACGTCAACAATTATAGCAACTATGAAGTGCGAATTTACACAGACGGCAGTAAGATAGGAGGTGGAGTCGGAGCCTCACTGTCAATATGGCGGGGGGAAGCCGAGACAAAAGCCCGAAAACTAACTCTACCTAAGTTCTGCACTGTCTACCAGGCTGAGCTTCTCGCAATCTGTGTGGCAACAAGAGAAGTCAAGAAGAGTAAAGCAAATACGTTTGGGATCTACAGCGACTCCATGGCAGCACTTCAAACCATTCAGAACTATAGTTGCCTCCACCCTCTAGCAGTGGAAGCGAGAGATAACATCAGAACAATATCTCACCAAGGCAAAATTATCGCTTTGCATTGGATAAAAGCACATGCAGGGCTGGAAGGTAATGAAAGGGCGGACGAACTCGCCAAGGGAGCGGCTGCAGACTCCAAACGTAAGCGTGACTACGATCAATGTCCGGTATCATTCGTGAAGCGAAACATCCGTATGGCCACGCTTGACGAGTGGAATCGGAGATACACTACAGGTGAGACAGCATCGATAACAAAGCTGTTCTTCCCGGATGCGGTAGCGGCTTACGGGACTGTCCGAAAAATCGAATTCACGAGTCCAGTGACACAACTAATGACAGGGCATGGTGGATTCTCCGAGTACTTACACAGATTTAAGTGCAAGGAGAACCCATCGTGCATATGTGAACCCGGCAGATCAGAGGGCATTCCGCACCTAATAGCGGAGTGCCCTCAGTTTAGCACACAAAGGCACGATATAGAAAATAAAATTGGGGAAGAGATAAAGGTAGAAAATATTAGTAAAATAATGCAAAACAAGTATATTAGAGACACGTTTCTAGAATATTGTAAGAAAATTGTAAAAATAGTAATAAATAGAAATAAGTAGATATAAGATAAACTATGTATATTATAATAATAAACATGATGTTTATCTGGACTAAACAAGTAAAGCTCTAATGTAAAAAGTAATGCAATATGTATAACAAAGAAAAAACCTGCTATGTAAAGCCAACTCCCTATTTATAAGAAATATGTATGAAGAAAGTCAAAGTAATTAATAAAGAATACCCTGTCTATAGTTTATTCCCCAAAAAACATAATATAAATAAATAAATAAAGCATAGAGATAGGTGGGAGTCCCACCCACGTAAAGCGTACACGACGATGAATGAAAGAAAGAACCGTATGAAGCATGAAAGTACGAGTAGTAGAAAATGCGAGAACTGGTATGAAAGTGAAACAGACAAATACAGACTCCGATAATGTTGGAGGACAAAGAGAAAAAAAAAAAAAAAAAAAAAAAAAAAAAAAAAAAAAAAAAAAAAAAAAAAACCTAACCTAACCTAACCTAACCAACCACCAAAAACCAAACCAAACACTACTCGAATAAATTGATTTTTGGCACAATTTTAGTACTCAACGAGCCCGATTTTTTGATACTATACTTATTTTCATAGTCCTCCTAGTTCCGTAGATATTCAAATTTTTACTACTTTTCAAAATCTCACTTCTTCAAAAATTCGTAACTCAGTCATCTTTCCACTTTTTAATATTTTTTCCTTTTTTAAAAATCTCTCTGTTATTTCTAAATAATTCAATACTAAAAATAATATATTCTCATACAACTTCACATAAAAATATTCAATTTTCTTCACTTTTTATTTGCACCTGCCAAAAAGCTACAGGCAATCTACATTTTTACTAATATCTTTGAACCCACCCAATAGATTTTTCTAGTTTTTATTTTATTAAGTAAAGTAAATTTTATTCATTCATTTTTTAATATAAGTGAACCTAGTATCTCCTACAGTTTTTTGAATAACTTTGAAGTTCACTTCCGTCGTCTTCTGACCTAACTTTACCACACTTTTTAATAGTTTGTTAAACAAATTTTATTTAAAAATTTTGAAACTTAGTACATATTTAAAGCTCATTAAGCTCTATTTTTGGGTATTATTTCCATCCTCGTATTTTGTTTGGTTACGGAGATATTAAATTTTTAGTGATCCTTAAATTTTCCTAATTTTAAAAAATTCATAACTTACTCATTTTTCAAGTTTTTCATAGTTTTACTTCACATTAAAATTTGTCTTTGTTATATCTATAAAATAGTGTTATACAATTAAATAGTTTTCTTACATCTTCATAGTTTAATTTAATAATTTCTTCGAAATCTAGCGGTGCCTGCAAAAACCATAATAGCAATCATTCTAAAACTTATTTATCTTCATTTCCACTCGGCAGATTTCTCTTGTTTTAAATTCATTTGATAGATCTTTTTGTTTTTAACATTTTCTTTAGATAACCCTTTCTTAAAAACTCTTCGTTGCATTAAAATTAATATTTTTCTTAAAATTTAACCTATTTTGTAATTTCCTTATTTCTCGATATATATAATTACATTAGAAAATGAGTAGCGAAAGTGTAAATAGCCTCAACATGTCAGAGCAGTTTGACAATCTCTTCACCACACCGCCGGGCACACCTGCCCAGCGAGAACGTTCACCGTCGCCTATGCGTGACACTAACATCCATCCGGTACTTGGATTGCTCGACGAGCTCGCTGGCGATCTTGAGTTCGAATCTAAACAGATACTCGAAAACCTCGAAACTACGACAACCCACCGCAGTATAACTGTTGAGAACAAGAGGCAAATTAAGATCGCCGCCAAAAATATCCCATCTATATTTGCGAGTTATGCAAAGCAGATGCGCGTACAAATCCGGGGCATCTTAACACAAACTCCTACACCTACTGACCGTTCGTCGAAAGGGGTTCAAACAGACCCTAATGTCACACTGCAAGATCAGCCTTCACTGTCGCCGCTGCTGCCGCCGGCGACAAAGAACGGTGGCTCGGCCCAATTGCTTGAGACATCTTATACTACAAATGATTTGATTAATTTTGACTCTCTCGATGTAAATATAAACATACTGACAAGAGAGAAAGAAACGCAAACGAATGTCTCAGCGCCTCGTGATCTCATAGTGGAAATTAAAGATAGCGTTGAGGACTATCTGCGCAAAATTGAGGCGGAAATCCTAAATATTAACAGGAATCTTATTTCCGATCGCTCGCACAAAAGCGTTACGGTCGAGAACAAGAAGAATATACACACTTCGGGAAGAAAAATATCATCCATATCAAGTTATTGGGCCAAAGAGCATATAGAGAAGTGCAGCGGCTTAGCTAATACTACAATCACAACTGATAACGTCACCAATAATAACAATAACCTAACCACTACAACTCGCAAAGATAACCGCACCATCCAAACGCAGACGGACTTCATGCCCGCACAGCAGCTGCTAACATCACCGCCATCGCCACCACCGCTGCGGGTGCCGCTGCCGTTAACACCACCTAATATTGAAACGCTTATGAATAATATAAAAAATGACACAGTCAACCTAATAAAGAAGGAAATTTTGTCTCTCAAGCGTGATATACGTTCGTTGACCGAAAACCCCACTACAGCATCGACTAAAACTACATACGCTACCGTGACGGGTAGGTCCGCAATACAGGCGCCTGCTGCTGTATCTTCGGAACCTATACAGATGACCACGAATCCAGCGATTGTCATCACTTCTAAGAAGGCCGGCGAAGGTGCTGCCGAAACTTTACAGACATGGAGAAAAGTGGTCTCCTTCCGTGATACGGACTTTGCCCCAACCGCTACAAAGTTCATATCGAATGGCAAAGTCCGTATTGAATTTAACACAAAAGAACAGCGTGACATTGCGTTATCTAAGACTAACGACGTCAATGCGGAGGTTGCCGCTGAAGCTTCAAAGTCACTTCGCCCCATGATTACTTTAAAGGGTATATCCGGAGATGTTCCAACAAAGGATCTTGTTGACATTATAATAAGTCAAAATCAACCGCTCAAAAATGTAATTAATGAAAGCAATAAGATTTCATTCCACTATAAAAAAGGCAACAAAAATCCTCGTTTGTATAATGCTGTACTCATGACGACGCCATCCACTTTTAAGGCCTTTATTCAACTAGGTAAAATCAACATAGATCACCAACGGGTGCATGCAGAGGAGCACGTACCTATCTTACATTGTTTTAAGTGCATGCAGTATGGCCATACGCGAAAGCATTGTAAGGCTACCACAACCATCTGTTCACATTGCGCATCGTCTGACCATGAATATAAATCATGCCCGAACCAAAAAGATCACACCAAAACAAAGTGCCACAATTGTGATGCATTTAATAAACAAGTAACTGAGGACCAATACAAGCTAAACACAGCACATAGCGCAACATCAACTTTTTGCCCCCGAATGCGATCTATGTTACAGAGAATAAAATCGCGCATTGATTATCAATCTAATTAATATTTAACATATTAAAATTTCACTCAAATTTAACTTTAATCTTTAACGAATTATATAAGTTTGTAATGGTGGAGGTAAACTCTTTTGTGGTAATGGCTTATTGACGACAACACTTGTAACTTTAGTGTATCCTATCTGTAAAATATCTGTAAAATATCTTTGTTATTGAAACTACTATTATTATTACACCATTTTGCTTTGCATGAGAACTGTAATATGGAGTGGCTTACGCTGATAAATATTGCAGTTAATTGTTCATCACATATGTAACATATAAACACTAATTTTGTCAAAAGCTTAGAATTAAACTCTCTAATCTCTTGCAAGGGGGCGGTGGCCGAACGGCCAACCGCACTCACTGACTGTCGTGAGGCGGGTGGTCGGTCGGCACTTAGCGCTCCCCCTTAAAACTATCTATGCATCTTTTTCTTTATCACATGAACACTAACTTATCAATTGAAATTACTCGCTTAGTAATATCCAATCTCTTGCAGGGGGACAGTGGCCGGGCGGCCGCCCGCACTCATTGTACTTCGTCATGGGGCGGGCGGTCGGGCGGCAGAACTTGTCCCCCCAAAACTTCATTTTAGGATAGCTGGTCGCCCGTATTTCTAGCGAGGGCCAGTTATCCCAAAATTAAAATCAAACAAACCCTCCAGTTACACTCAACACACATCTAATAAAAACACATTACACTCAACATGAAGTGGGGGAGTTTTTAGTCCGTAGGCGGCTGGGCACCATACCCAGCTGAGTCGGACATAACCGTCGGTACGGGCCGGCGGTATACATGAGTATTTTCTCCCTCACCGCAAAAAAAAAAAAAAAAAAAAACCTAACCTAACCTTTTTTTTTTTTTTTTTTTTTTAAGAGGGGAAATGCGTTACGCATACCACCCGGCGCGGGGACGGGCCGGGATGGTTATGTGGGACTCCCTGTTGTGGGCTAATGAGACCCCAGGTTTACCCACTAAAACCCCTCTGTTGGCCGCCTCAAGGCTATAAGGCGGGGCACGGGAAACGACCGAGAGCATGCTTCCGAAACCCCGCCAGCGGCTGTCCGATCTTTGGACTCGACTTCGGAGGGAGTATTCCTCTGTCACTTTAAAAAGGTGCGCCGTTAAGTCGGCGTACTGGCCATCCCAGGGACCCTCGTGTAGGCGACAGGCGTCCCCGAGCCTGCCGCCCACGGGTACCCTTAAGGAGGAAGTCGGCGGTCGTACGCCAAACGCCTCCGTCCTACGCGTTTGCGGCGCATCGGTTGGGAGGCGGGATCTTCTTCCCTTTCTCTTTCCGCGGTCTCTTTCCTTGCTATTACGCCTTCGCAGAAAGAGACCACCGCTTTCCATGATCCCTCGCTGTCTGCCATAGTTTTCACTACGGCAGGCAGGGAGAGGTCGCGCCCCACTACAGCCACGAGTGTGGCCCGCTGTTCTGTCCAAGCTGGGCATACAGCCAGCGTATGTTGTGCCGTGTCTTCAGCAGCACCGCACCCGTGGCATATCGGCGTCGGTTCTCGGCCCAATCTGTTGCACAGATATCGTCCAAAACACCCGTGTCCTGTAAGGACCTGCGTCACTCGGAATGTTATAGGGCCATGGTCCCGGTCAAGCCATTGTTTTAGGACCGGACGTATTGCCTCTATAGTTAGGTGACCAGCAATCGGATGCGCCAGTCTCTCCTCCCAAATGTCCACCATTTCCAGCCGAATTGCTTCGCGCCGTCCATCTATTTCTCTTGGTGCTGGTGCCTCATCCCTCTCATGCATCTCCTCGCGCCAGTGGTAAACAGCTGCGAGGGCTCTTGCATCGAGGTCCCAGGGCAAGGATCCCGCTAGAGCACACGCAGCATCCGTAGATATGGTACGGTATCCCCGGATTACCCGTAGCGCCATTGCTCTTTGGGCTTTTCTCAGCTGAGTAGCGTTTTGCCTTCCAATGGCGTCAGCCCAGACGGGTGCGCCATATAACGCCATGGAGCGCACGACTCCCGTGTACAAACGGCGGCATGAAGCCTTGGGCCCTCCCAAGTTCGGGAGTATACGCCCCAGGGCCGCGGCTGTGCTGAGCAGTTTTGGAGCCAAGTGTTCGAAATGGGCCCGAAAGTTCCATTTGCTGTCAAGCATAACGCCCAGGTAGCGCAGGGTCGACCTGACAGCAATCGGGACCCCGCCCACTATGATTTGGGCTCCTACCGGAGGACCTCTACGGTGGCCATAAAAACAAATGGCCTCGGATTTCTGTAGGCCGACTTCCAGGCCCAACCGCCTTATACGGTTTACAACGTGGGCTACACCCGCAGTTGCCAAAATGGCCGCATCGCGGAAACTGGGTCCGCGGGCCGTAACCAACGTATCATCGGCATAACAAAACACGTCAACTCCAGGAAGGTTTGCCCCCCGCAAGACCCAGTCGTAGCCGACATTCCAAAGTAGCGGGCCCAAAACCGATCCTTGAGGGACACCGCACTCCATCCTTTTCTGTCCCCAATTTCGCTGCCCAGGCCAGGTCACAAATCGCTCACTTAAATAGGCCCTGATAATATGGGTCAGGTGAGGAGGAACCCTGTGGTAGCGCAAAGCCTCATTTACAGTTTCCCAGGGCATGGTGTTGAAGGCGTTGGCTATGTCTAGCGACACAGCCAAGACGACCTCGCCCCGAGAAACAGACTCCTGTGCCAGTCTTTTCACTTGCAGGATCGCGTCCACTGTAGAACGGCCGCTCCTGAAGCCGTATTGATTTCCGGCCAGGTCTGGACCAACCCCTCTTAAATGCTTGTTGAGGCGGGACGCTATGATGCGCTCGAATAGCTTCCCCACCTCATCAAGCAAAACAATCGGCCGGTACGCTGAAGGCGAATCAGACGGACGACCCTCTTTCTTTAGCAGTACCAGTTTTCCCGATTTCCATGCTACTGGGAAGCGGCCCTGCTCCAGGCATGCCGTGAAGAGACGGATAAGTCGCGGCTCCAGCTCTTTCAGCGCGAGAGCCCAAGCGCGGCCGGGGACTCCATCTGGACCTGGGGCAGTGTTCTTGGCTCGCATCTTAATCACTGCTACGCCAAACTCAACCGTTGTTACAGGTGGCACTTCAGCTTCCTCCACTTCGTCTGCTCGTGGTGGTGCCATTGCTGGCGGCCTGTTGTTTCTTCCTCTAGGGAACAATGCCGAAACCACGTCGCTGACAAACTCGGGTTCCAACGTTTGGGTGAGCGGGGGGCCCCAGGAGCGCAATTTGTTTCTTACGAGCTTGTAGGGCCGGCCCCAGGGGTCCGCATTCAAGGTGTCGAGGAATGCTTCTCTGGCAACGTCCATGGCATTTCCAATGGCGGCTTTTAGGGACTTCTTTGCCTCCTTATACAAGGCGTAAAGGTTCCTTTCTGCGTCTTCGTCTGTTCGTCGGCGCCTCTGCCTTGTGTACCGACGCCGCGCGGCTGTACACTCCTTGCGTATTAGTGCAAGCTCAGCAGTCCACCAGTACACCTTTCGTTTTTGTGGTGGAGGCTTGGCTCGGGGCATCGCCGTATCGCATATTAGTGTCATGGCATCCCGGAACCAGGATGCTTCCGTCTCCACCACTACTTCACCTTCCGGCGAAGGAAGCCACGCCTGTACAATAGCCGCCTCTAAAAGAAGGTCTCGATCCATTTTACCGAGAGCCCATCTTGGACCTCCGCCGCCAATCGGTAGCGTGCAATTTTGGCCAGTTTGAGCTGATGGCGATGTGGAGACGTCGTAACGAATGTACAGGTGATCGGACAACGTCTCCACATCTTCCAGTACCCTCCAATCATGGACACAGCGTGCCAGGGCGGCATTTGTGAAAGACAGATCCACTATTGATCCGCCCTGTTGCCGCACGCACGTGTTAGCAACTCCCTGGTTGGCTAGAGTCAGCCCTGATGCAAGTGCCCACTCTTCAACGACCTCACCGCGCACGTCCGTCGCCGGCGAACCCCACGCAGTGGACTTCGCGTTAAAATCTCCAGCGACGACCACTGATCCCCGGCCATAAAGCTGGCTGACTCGGGTGCCTACCTCCGCCAGGAACCGTTCGAATTCAGCCAAACAGCGATTTGGAGAAAAGTAGATGCCGACAAAAGTGACACGTTCATAATTTGCCGACACATAACCTTTCCCCCGGACAACGCTTTCGAATGTGCCTCCTCTTGCCACCAATGCGACAACTCCGTCTATGTCAGCTACCCAATCGCTTCGCGGTGGGACTGAGTACGGCTCAGCCACAACTGCCACGTTAATACTCCACTGAGCCAGGGATTGCAAAAGCAGATCTTGAGCCCTGGCGCAGTGATTGAGGTTAGTTTGCAACACCTTTATTGTCATTAATGGTCGGTCGTTACAATGTCCATCTCAGCTTCTTCCACCGCACCGGTGGAGGGGATAACAGCCTGGGAGGGGGCCTGGGGGCCATCGCCAGCGCGTTTTGTATTCTTTGGGCTAGGGTTAGTGCACGCTTTGGACCCGATTTTATGGTCCGCAGGTTTTCCCGCAGCATGACACAGGATACATTGAGTTGATCCAGAGCAAGCTGACCTCTTATGTCCTGGTTGACCGCAGTTATAGCAGCGGTTACTGTAGTCTTCAGTCGCTGTGCATTGAACCCCAGCATGCCCCATCTGCAGGCAGCGGAAGCACCTCATGGGTCTTTCTTCAAGAAGGCTAACTTTAGCCGAGAGGCCCCAACCGAGTTCAAGGCGACCAGCCTGAGTGACTTTCTTGGCTGCCGTAACAGGGCAGCGCACCCACAGAGTGCCGAGTCTTCTAATACCTCGACGAACCTCACCGGTCTTTACCAGGTCTGTTGAGCACTCGCCGACGCTGGCGATCGCAGCTACTACCACCTCGGGCGATATTGAGTCGTCCAACTCTGTCAAACGGAGCTCTGCGCATTTGACAGGTCTTGATACACGAACAGCTTCTGGACCCAGCTTTTCCGCAAGCGCTCTGGCCAGTTGGTCGGCCTTATCACCACTGGTGGTTCCTGGGACCTCTAGAACGGTGCCCCCAGTGATTGCGCGCTTGATTCGCAATGCAGAAATGCCGAGTCCAGCCAAGTCGACCCTACTCTTGGCCTCCGTAAGTACATTCGCATACGTCACCCCCCTTTCAACTGCCTCTGGGAGCAGTGTCAGAACCACCGCTGATGAACGCGGGGGCACTAGTTTGCGTACCTTCTTTGGTTGCTGTTTCTGTTTCGGTTGTGTTTTGGAAACAGCATTGGCCGCCTTCTTTTTCTTTTTGCCCTTGGGGCCCACCTTTTGCCATCCTTCCTCTGTTGAGGGACCTGGAGACGCTGGATGGGACCGAAGGGTTGCCGTACTCTGGCTGACAATGGGCTGTGGGGCAATGCTTTTCTTGCCTTTGCCCTTGCCCTTGCCCTTGCCGCTGATCTTTTGCGGCTCTTCAGTATAGTTTGGTGGACCCTTCTTGCCAGGGACAGAGGCCACTGGCATCGCGGGCTTTTGGACGACGCTCACGTTTGAAGCCGACTCTTTCCTCTTGTCGCTTGCCAGAGGTGGACGGAGACTTTGGGCTGGCAATAGTCTGCCTTCTTTCTCCAAACCATCAAATCTAGCATTAATCATGCTACCTACTTGAGTTGTAACAGCCCGGACAATGCTCTCTATGTCTAGGGCCGCAGGTTCGTTAGACTTAGCCTTCTTTTTGGATGGCGCCGGTGGATGAGGTCCCAACGACGCAGATTGAACCACGTTCATCTCCTCTATGGGAAGCGAACTCCGATGTGAAATTTCAAAGCGTTGCATTTCCTCGCGAATTTTTCGGAGCTCAGAGCGGACATCTGCCAGTTCCGCTTTAAGGCGCTTGTTCTGTGCTACTAGTTGCCGGGTTTCGTCGGATACCGTGTGTGTCCTAAGCTCCTCAAAGACCTTCTTCATTTCCTTGGCTGAGTCCTTTAGGGCCTTTTGAAAGGTACCCTTAAGATGACTGGACTTTTGGGCCACCATGTCAATGGTTTCTAGGCTGACAAGGACGCGATCATCGAGATTCACATCCTCGTCGGTGGACATTTCCGATAGTCTTACTTGGCGGGTTTTATAAGACAGACATAAGTCCTCCGCCTCTTCTTCGTCGCGAAGCCGAAGTTGTTCACGTTTCGCCTTATTGGCCCCTTCAACAGCCTTTGCATAGCCGACGTTTTCCTCCGTGTTGGGGGAACGGCCTTTTCCTCTGCGTGCAGGCGCCACAATTGCCGATGTACTAGGACCATCGTCAACATTCGGCGACCTAGATCGTGACCTTTCATTCGAAAGGCGCCGTCTCTTGCTAAAGAAGCGACTCTCATTCGCTGGGGAGCGTGAGCGTGATCGAGACCGGTTTGAGCGCATTGACCGGGCTGAGCGCATGGACCGGACAGAGGTAACACTCCCGTCCGAGTCTGTTGCGGAGACCTTTTCCGCGTCTAGACGCTCAAGCGTCACTTTTGCGACTTTCGTCGCCACCTTCGTCGTCAATTCCGAATCAGAAGCAACATTCTTTGTCCGATCTTCGTTTGCAGGGGTCAGGTTGGATTTGGGTTTTTGTTGGGTTTGTTTTTTAAGATTATTCAATTGCATAATAAGTCCCACGAGTAGAGGAGAAATAAATTTCCACGGAAGGCAGAGATCCTCGATGCCTAGGTGGCCCTATTAACACTGTGAGGTCGGGCGGTATCACAGGTTTGGATTCTCATGACTGGTACTCACTCCAGCCGCTCCGAAGAGCATCTTGACGCGGAAAGCCGACACGCCAAGAGTTATGGATTTTTTATTGGGGTTTACTCCCCTTGACCCGGCCGATTAAGGCAAGGTTACCGGTTCCGAGGGCAGGCCTAAAACATGACCAGAACCCACCCCGGGATAACGGTTCGGCCGACGGTGACCGTAGTCTGCACCACTAACTTCTTCCCCGAAGCTAGCAGCACCCGCCGCCCTAGGTGGTTTTTATAGAGGTATTCCGTCCTCGCGGTCCCCGTCCAACGCCAGCGACCCTCGTGCCGACCCCGCGGGCCGGGTTACGAGTTGGCCGACAGCTGACCTGAGTCAACCGTCGCCCTCACCATGGGTAATTTTTATAGAGGTTTTCTTCCTCGCAGCCCCCACCCCGAAGGGAGACGGCCGCCGCTCCTGGCACCAACGGACCAAGTTTGCGGTTTTGACGATGCACGCACGACATCGCACGACCACCACAGGCCAATGGTATTGACCACTAGACCACGGCTGCGTCCTCTGCCACCTCAGGTGGAACTGAGGCATGACGGGGGCAGCCAACGACACAACACGGCACTGAAGCCAACGCAGGAGCAAGCTCAACTGCACCACGCCTATGACTGGTAGTTCGCAGAGGAAGGACAGCAAACGCGCAACTGAGCGTCTATCCTCCCCCTCCCAGGGTGCACCACGAGGAGGTCTACCAGCCCTTGCACCCCAACCTTTTTTTTTTTTTTTTTTTATACAGGGGAAATGCATTACGCATACCACCCGGGCGCGGGGACACCCGGGTGGTTATGTGGGACTCCCACGAGAATCCGGTCTACCCACTAAAACCCCTGTCTGTCGCCTCGGTGCCTTAGGGCGGAGTTACGGGCACGCGGCGTCACTCATCCACAACTCCGCCAGCAACAGTCCATCAGGACCCATCACAAGTAAAACCTCCATTAAGTGCGTATCCGAACACTTCTCACGCCTCCTACCCGAGGACCTCTTTCCTATGGATGTCAGACGCCCCCGTATCTGACACCCGGAGGTCTATGCTAAGGTGGCAAGCGTCTGTCGTGCGCAGCACGCCTGCGTCTCATTCTACGTCGGCGCATAGGGTCAGCCTCGGCCTGAATCTCCCGCTCGCGCTCCGCCGCCTCTTTCCCGGCCATGACGTATTCTGAGAATTCTAGCATTGTCTGCCACACCTCTTCGCCGGAGAGCATAGCTTGCACTACGGCCGGCAGCGACAAATCTTGCCCAGTACGGGCAATTACTTCCTCTCTTTCTACAGCCCAGACCGGGCACTCCGCCAACGTGTGCTGGGCGGAGTCTTCATGTGCTCCGCACTCATGACATCCCGGGGTCGGCTCCCTTTTGGCTTGTTGGTGCAGGTACTTGCCAAAGCAGCCATGCCCTGACAGCAACTGCGTGAGCCTGAATGTTAGGACCCCAAAATCCCTTCCAATCCATTCGTGAAGACTAGGTTGGATAGCTTCAATGGTGCGGATGCCCGCCCTAGGCCGAACCAGCCGCAGCTGCCACTCATTAACCGCCTCCTGCTGCAGCTCAACACGCCGCTTCTTCAATTCCTCCGGAGCCAGCACCTCACCCCGGTCCCGCACCTCCCCGCGCCACAGGTATAGGGTCGCGAGGACCTTCGCGTCCAAGTCCCAAGGCAGAGAGCAGGCTAGAACGCACGCGGCCTCCGTGCTTATCGTACGGTATCCTCTTATAACCCTTACAGCTATTGCTCTCTGCGGTCGGCGTAACCGAGCGATATTTTGTCTATTAAGAGCATTTGCCCAAACTGGGGCACCATAGAGTGCCATCGATCGCACCACGCCCATGTAGAGGCGGCGGCATGAAGCCTTGGGCCCTCCCAGGTTTGGCAGTATACGCCCAAGGGCAGATGCAGCGCGCAACAACTTGGGTGCCAGGCGCTCAAAATGCGCACAGAAATTCCACTTGCTGTCAAGCACGACACCAAGGTAGAGCAGTGATGGCATGACGGCAATCGGGACTCCTCCCACCACTATAGCCACCCCAGCTGGGGGAGCTTTCCGTGGACCATAGAAACATATGGCTTCGGACTTCGCTAGAGCCACCTCGAGGCCCAGACTTCTGATCTTGCCCACGCAATGGGCAACTGCCGCTGTAGCTAATATGGCTGCATCACGGTAATTGGGACCCTTGGCCGTCACAAGCGTATCATCGGCGTAACAGATGACGTTGACTCCACGCAAGTTTTCCCCCCTTAGAACCCAGTTGTAGCCTATATTCCACAAGAGTGGACCCAAGACCGACCCCTGCGGGACCCCACAGGACATTGCCCTCTCCCCCCATACCTGCTGCCCAGGCCAGGTGACGAACCTCTCACTGAGATAAGCTTCAATGATGCGGAACAAGTGAAGGGGTACTTGATGGTATCGCAACGATTCCTTTATTGTGTTCCAGGGCAGGGTGTTGAAAGCATTAGCGATATCCAATGACACCGCCAAGACGACATTTCCCTGCGTCACAGCCTCGTGTGCCATTGATTTGACCCGTAGAATTGCATCGACAGTTGACCGGTTCCTGCGGAACCCAAATTGGCAGTCGGCCAAGTCCGGCCCCTCTCTTTCCATGTGCTTGATGAGGCGTGCAGCGATTATTCGCTCAAAGAGCTTGCCCACCTCATCCAGCAAAACTATCGGCCGGTAACCAGACGGAGAGTCCATCGGTCGTCCCTCCTTTCTGAGCAGCACTAACTTCCCAGACTTCCACTCCTTCGGGAAGCAACCCTGTTCCAGGCAAGCGGTCAAAAGACGCAGCAGCCTCGGTTCTAACGCTTCCATAGCCAAGACCCATGCACGGCCCGGAATGCCGTCAGGCCCTGGGGCCGTGTTCTTGCCACGCAGCCGGTAAACCGCCACGGCCAGCTCTTCGGGAAGAACAGGTGGAACGATATCCTCCTCTCTTAGCCCCACCGTTGGCGGTGCCATGATAGGCGGCTGGTGAGGTCCCCTTTCAGGGAATAGCCCAGCAACTACGCGCGTTACAAGCTCCGGCTGAAGTGTTTGAGTCAGCGGAGGCGCCCAGGGGCGCAACTTGTTCCGGATGAGTTTGTAGGGTCTTCCCCACGGATCATTATTTAAGGTCTCCAGGAATTCAGCACGACTCGCCTCAATTGCATGTCCGATAGCCACAGAAAACTCCTGTTTGGACGTCTTGTAGGCCTCATATAAACGGCGTTCCTCGTTTTCATCTCGCTGCCTGCGCCTTCTTTGACGCATATACCGACGCCGTGCAGCTACACAGGAGCTGCGTATTTGCGCGAGCTCGGATGTCCACCAGTACACGCATCGTCTATGCGGTAGAGACTTGGCCCGAGGCATCGCCACATCACAAATTCGCACCATGGCCTCCCGGATTTGGGACGCTTCGGACTCTACCACCACAGCTTCATCTGGGACAGGCAGCCACGTCTCTACGATCGCTGCCTCTTTCAGAAGTTCCCGGTCAAGTTTGGTGAACGCCCACCTAGGGCCAGTCCTGACTGGGCCATTCAGCCTTGCGTTGTTTGAGATGAGTGGGTCAATATCAAACCGAATATACCGGTGATCTGACAGCGTCTCCACTCCCACCATGACCTCCCAGCCCTGAATACGGCGCGCCAGGGAGGCACTCGAAAATGTAATGTCCACGATAGATCCACCCTGTTGCCGCACGCACGTATTTTCTGAACCCCGGTTAATGACCACCAAGCCAGTGGCGACCGCCCACTCCTCCAGAGTTTCGCCTTTCGGATTCGTTGCTGGACACCCCCAAGCCCTAGACTTTGCATTGAAATCTCCGGCTACTAAAACAGGCGTAGGGTGCAATTGCCTAACAATAGCACCCACTGTTACGAGAAACTGTTCAAAATCCGCCAAACTATCGTTGGGAGAGAAGTAGACGCCAACAACTGCAATGTTTCCGCAGGTTGCCGCCACAAAACCATGACCCTTTATGACGCCTTGAAAAGGTGGGGAGCCAGCAGTGCCCCGCGACACCAGGGCCACAGTTTTATCCAGGTCCCCAACCCATCCCGCTTGAGCAGAAACAGAGTATGGCTCCGCTACCACTGCTATATTTATTGACCACTGCGCCATACTCTGGAATAAGAGGTCCTGAGCCCTAACGCAGTGGTTAAGATTCGTCTGAAGAAATTTGATGGCCATATTAATTTGTATCCATACCAGCAACCCCCTGAGTCCCGTCCACAGTCGAAGTGGACGAGCGGACAGGCTGCGAGGAGGCCCGGGAGCCATCGCCAGCCTTTGTCTTCGGTCTCTTGGGTGGGGCAGTACAGCTCTTGCTTCCTGTCCTATGATTCGCGTCTTTTCCCAGCACTGCACAGACAGTGCAGTGTGGCGTCGCCGAGCAATCTCTCGCCTTGTGACCTGGCTGGCCACAACGGTAGCACAGACCGGACCTGTCAATTTCAGAAGGACACTGCGCCCTAACATGGCCCGACTCCAAGCACCGGTAACATCTTTGAGCGCGCGCTTCCAGCAACTTGACTTGCGCCGACACCCAGCCCACCAGCAGTCTCTCCTTTCCAGCCACTTTTTTGGCCGCAGCGACTGGACAACGAACCCACGCAGAACCTAGGCTCCAGGGGTCCGATTTAATTTCTCCCACTCTGACCTCCTGGACCGCACAACCGCCGGCCTGCGCAATCGCCGCAGCGATGTCCTCCACAGACACTGAGTCATCCAGGCCAGATACTCGCAATTCCACGCATTTTGTAGGCCGTGACACCTTGACCATCTCGGATTTGAACAGCTGACAAAGTTTCTCAGCGAGTTTGTCCGCCTTAGGCCCACTGGAGGCCCCCGGTATCTCCAGGAGTCTGGCGCCTGTAGCTGCAACTTTAAAACGGATCGACTGTATATCTAGATCCGCCAAATCTACTTTTGCTTTAGCTGTAGCTAACACATCCTTATAACTAATTCCCTGCTCTTCAGCCTCCGGTTGTAAGGACAAAACCACAGCAGAGGATCGGGGCGGTCGCAGTTTGCGAGCCTCTTGTCTTTGCGACCGTGGTGGAGCCTGCCCCTGGTGTTGAACTTGCACATCATTCCCCTGCTGAGAATAAACCGACTTGTTATTTTTCTTCCCTCCAACTGCCTTATTCCATGCTTTATCCATGGCTAAGGGGGCTGAAGGCAGAGACCGAGGAACAGATGATGAGCGTGCGCGAGCCGCGGCGGCTTCAGCTGCTGCAAGGGTGGCCTTATTCTTATTCTTTCTCTTCTTTTGCCCCTTCTTAGGTTCTACCGTCAAATTTGGAGGACCTCGTTTTGGAGCCGGCTCGGGAGCGAGTTCAAGCTCCTGGGTATGGTAAGTGACCCTCTCATTTTGACGCCTCAAGTCGGCAGCCAGCGGGGGCCGCATCGGTTGGGCTGGCAGTAGCCTGCCCTCTAACTCTAAGGCTCCCAGCCTCGCGTCCAACATCAGCCCAATCTTTTTGGTCATCACACACATCATGTTTTCCAAATTGAGAGACCCTGTACCTGTATCCTCCTTGCTAGAGCTGCTAGTTGACTGTGTATTCTCCGTTGGTTTTAACGGAGCCGAGACCGGAACTGGAACCTTGAATTGGTCCCGAAAGTCTGCTCTCAGCTGGGCCATTTCAGCCTTGAGTTCAGTCAATTGAGCACGCAGGCTATCGTTTTGCGCCTGCAGACGCCTCGTCTCCTCTGAAGTAGAGCGCTCCAAAAGGCACTCAAATGTCTCTTTGATTGACACTGCCGCCTCCTTCAGGGCCTTTACAAAGGTGCCTTTCAAATTGCCGGAGTTTTTGGCAACCAAGGATATTGCATCCAGGCTTGTCTGCACTCGCTGAGAGAGCGCAGCCGCGGAAAGATTGTCTTGTGCACAGGGCAGGACCGAACTAGAACTTAGGCCGCCCGACTGACTACGAGTAGAAAAGGGCAGCTTTATGCCAGCCACTTCTTCTTCTGCCCTCAAACGCATTTCCTCTCTCATAGCGCGGTTATACTCCTCTTTGGCTTTGGCAAGTCCAACGTAATGCCCAGTGGAAGGAGGACGACCGCGACCTCTCTTTGATTGGCTCGTGGACTGCTTGTTATTCTCAGTGGCCTCCTCAGAGTCAGAACCCGATTCACTGAGGCCACGTTTCCGCCAGAAACGCCTAACATTACTGACAGACTCGTAACAGCTCATCGCCGTGTCCGACTCTACGTGATCGCCTCCGAGTTGGAGGACGGAGTCGTCAAAAGCTGACGCAGATACAAGACTCCCTGCGTCAGACTCTATGTCCACCCCTGTGGCACCCAGACTAGCGACCATTTCTCTTGTTTTTGACGGAGGAGCTGAAATTGTGGACCCTTGCTCCCCGTCACAACGGGTGAGAGGCACTCTTAGATCCGGGAGCGATCTTCGGGTCTCTGCCCTTGTAAATGCATCTGGTTCCCCATTCCCTAACGAGGACACTGTTCTTGGGGACACCGCTGCCGTGGGCTCCTGCGACTCATTAGCCGTGTCACGGATGAACCGACCTTTCCGGTCTCTTTGTGGCGGATTCCCACCTTTCTGTCTCAAAGCTATTTCTTCTTCATTTCGATTTTTGTTTTTGTTTAAATTTTCCATAAAATTCCCACGAGTATGAGACGATATAAATTTCACTGGCGGGTAACGCTCATCCCGAAACGCAGTGGGCTATGTACTCTAGAGGGCACCAGTATCTAGAGGTTTTAACGACTTCGCTGTCGGGTGTTAAAGGGTTTTCCTTCCCGCGGGCCGGCCAATGAAGGCAAGCCCTCCGCGCCACAAACACTACCCGTACCCCATACCGCCAAAGATGGGGGTCGTTGGGAAAGTGCTGCGGGATGCGGGATTCAAGGCGAGCTGGCGTAGACTCCCCTACGTAGTCTCATTAGAGACTACCAACCATCCATCAATACTATACGGCCCGAAAACATTTAAACATTCCATTCAGTCATTAGTCTCTCTCAAAACATACCTTTCAAACATTACCATTCAAAGCCGTCAGGCCAAAAGGCCTCCCCCCCGTGACAGGACATTGGCAGCACCGATAAGCAATAACTTGGAAACCAAGAGATTACTTACCGTTGCCCCCGGGGCGCACCGTCCAGGTACCCTTCCCTTACCCCCAGATCACTCGGATCAAGAGGAATGAGAAGGGACCTGGCCCACTTGGAGGTTTCCTGTCCGTAGCGCCCCAACCCAACCTAACCTTTTTTTTTTTTTTTTTTTTTTTTTTTTTTTTTTTTTTTTTTTTTTTTTTTTTTTTTTTTTTGTTGAGGAGGGGAAAAATGCAATTACGCATACCACTCGGGTGCGGGGACGGACCCGAGTGGTTATGTGGGACTCCTTGGGCTAATGAGACCCAAGTCTACCCACTAAACAACCCCCCCGTCTGTCGCCATTGTGCTGTAACGGTGGGCTGTAGGGACGCTCGCGCTTTACTTCTACAGCACCACCAGCACCGGTCCGTGTTGGCGGACCATCGCCTCCGGAGGCCCTTGATGGCCTCGTTTCTGTGGACCGTATCAAGTACGGTCACCCTCTCAGGGACCACATGTGTGACGGATGACAGGCGTCCCCGTGCCTGTCATCCTGCGGTCAACCTACGGAGGCAGGCGGCGGTCATGTGCGAGCCGTCTGCGTCGAGCACGCTTGCGGCGCCGTTGGTCGGCCATTGGGTCGGACTCTCTGGCGCGTTCCGCCATTTCCTTCTGCTGAAGAACGTCTTCGCAGAAGGTCTTAACCGCTTGCCATGAACCTTCGCTGTCTACCATGGCCTTGACCACGGCCGGCAGCGACAGGTCCGGCCCCACTTTTGCAATCAGGTCGTCTCGCTCCGGCCCCCACACTGGGCACTCCTCCAGTGTGTGTTGTGCGGTGTCGATTGCTGCGCCACATTCGTGGCACTCCTCCGTTGGTTCTCTGCCGGCAATTTTGTGCAGATATCTCCCGAAGCAGCCATGCCCCGAGAGAATCTGCACAAGCCGGAAGGTGAGAGCACCATGCGGTCGTTCTAGCCACTGGGACATGACCGGTCGGATCGCCGCAATTGTCCGGACTCCCGCACTTAGTCGCTCGAGCCGGTTCACCCACTCTTCAATTGCCTCGCGAGAGAGCTCTTCTCGTTTGGCCTCAATCTCGCGCGGTGCTGGCCAGAAATCCCGGGCCCGCGCCTCCTCGCGCCAGAAGAAAACTGACGCAAGGGCTCTCGCGTCCAAGTCCCATGGCAGGGATCCAGCCAGCACGCATGCAGCTTCGCCGGAAATTGTCCCGTAGCCCCGTATAGATCTTATTGCCATCACCCGTTGCGCTTGGCGCATTTGGGTGACGTTCTTGCCAGTAAGACCGCCGGCCCAGACTGGGGCTCCGTACAGGGCTATGGAGCGTACGACTCCCGAGTACAGACGCCGGCATGAACTTTTCGGCCCCCCTATATTCGGGAGCAGGCGTCCAAGCGCACCAGCCGCACCCAGCAGCTTCGGAGTCAGCCGCTCGAAGTGGGCCTGAAAAGACCAACGGCTGTCTAGGGTGATGCCCAAATACCGCATGGTAGGCTTGATGGCAATCTGCACGCCTCCCACGATTATATGAGCCCCGGGCGGGGGCGCCCTCCTGGGCCCGTGAAAGCAGATAGCCTCCGATTTGTTCAAGGCGACCTCTAGACCTAGCCGTCTTATTTTGCCTACTGTATGGGCTACGGCCGCCGTGGCTAGAATAGCGGCTTCTCTGAATGAGGCCCCCCGCGCCGTCACAAGTGTGTCGTCGGCGTAACACACCAGGTCGACCCCGCGCAGAAGTGCTCCCCGTAACACCCAATCATATCCGATGTTCCACAGGAGTGGCCCCAACACTGACCCCTGTGGAACACCGCACACCATTTCCCGACGGCCCCACTCATGCTGCCCGGGGAAGGCCACAAACCGCCGAAGCAGGTAGGCCTTCACTATTCGGCTAAGATGGTGGGGCACTTGGTGGTATAACAGCGCCTCATTTATGCAATCCCAGGGGAGAGTGTTAAAGGCGTTGGCAATGTCTAATGACACTGCCAAGACGACCTCACCCTGGGACACTGCATCCTCCGCCAGTTTCTTTACCCGCAGGATCGCGTGGACTGTTGAGCGACCCCTGCGGAATCCGTACTGGCAATCAGCCAGGTCCGGCCCTTCCATCATTAAGTGCCTGATAAGACGGTTCGCAACAATCCGCTCAAAGAGCTTGCCCACCTCATCAAGCAACACGATGGGCCGGTAGGCCGACGGTGAATCCGCAGGACGACCTTCTTTCCTCAAGAGTACCAACCGACCAATTTTCCAGGAGTCAGGAAAGCGACCCTGCTCAAGACATGCGCTGAAAAATCGACGTAGCCTTGGCTCAAGGACCTCCATGGCTAAGACCCAGGCTCGACCTGGGATCCCGTCCAATCCGGGTTCTGTGTTTTTGGCCCGTAGTCTCAAAACCGCTGCTCCCAGCTCTCCCTCGGTGACAGGGGGCGCCTGCATTTCTCTTTCCCGCTGCCTCTCTGTTGCCCTAGGTGGAGCCATGGGCGGTGGACATTGCCGAGGTCTGTGCGGAAATAGAGCCGTAACTACGTCGTCCAGTAGCTGAGGTTGAAGACTCTGCGTCAGCGGGGGGGCCCAAGGCCGAAGCTTCTGCCTAACAAGCTTGTACGGCCTCCCCCACGGATCCCTATTCAGAGTCTCCAGAAACTCCTCTCGTGACCGGTCTATGGCTTGTGCAATGGCGGCTTTTAGTGCCGCTTTGGCCTCCTTATATTTCGTGTACAGGGCCACTTCTGTTTCTTCGTCTCTGTACTGTCGACTCCGTTGTCGCGTGTACTGGCGTCTCGTGAGCACGCACTCCTCGCGCAACTGCGCAAGATCTGGAGACCACCAGTACACGGAGCGTCGGGGAGAGAAGGCCTTGACTCGGGGCATGGCCGCGTCGCAGACTTCCGTCATGCAGTTGCGGAACCATTCAGCTTCCGCCTCGACATCAACCAACTCTTCCGGTTCTGTTGTCCATGTTTGTACCATGGCCGCCAACTCTAGGGCTTCTCGGTCGAGTTTTTTCAGTACCCAGCGTGGGTAGTTTTCGACCGGGTCATTCCTTCTTGGGAGAGAGAGCCTAGGGAGTGCAGAGACACCGAACCGGATGTAACGGTGATCTGACAGAGTCTCGACATCCACCAGGACCTCCCATCCCTGAACACGGCGTGCCAGTGCGGCGTTCGTAAACGTGATGTCTACAATAGAGCCACCCCCTTGGCGCACGCACGTGTTTGCCGTTCCTTTATTTGCTACTGCCAGGTTGGCGGCAATTGCCCACTCCAAAAGAGTACGTCCCCATGGATCCGTCACTGGGGATCCCCACGCTGCATGTTTTGCGTTAAAATCGCCAGCCACGATGACCGGGGTGGGATGCAGCCGACCAACAAGAGCACCGACCTCAACAAGAAAGCTCTCAAATTCAGCCAGAGTTTTGTTTGGAGAGAAGTATACTCCGACTACCGCCAAATCCCCACAGACCGCTGCGACGCAGCCGTGACCTTTTATAACGCTCTTGAATGGATTGGAGCCGGCAGCGCTCCGCGTAGCTATGGCCACGGTTCCGTCCAGATCCCCGGCCCAGTCGATTCTGTCGGGGACTTTATAGGGCTCCGCTACTATCGCAATGTTGATCGACCACTGTGCCATGCTCTGGTGGAAGAGGTCCTGGGCCTTGGCATCGTGGTTGAGGTTCCCCTGTAAAAATTCGATGGTCGCCATTTAATCGACGGCCATATTTTGAACCGCCTCCGTCGCGACCTGTTCCATGGCGGGCGACTTGACCGGCTGCGAGGGGGCCTGGGGGCCATCAGCAGCTTTGGTCTTCCTACTTTTTCCGGCAGTTTTGGGCGCAGTGCACGCCTTGCTGCTTATTCTGTGCTCCGACGGCTTGCCGGCTGCCGCACACTCGGCACAGTGTGGCGCCGCAGTGCATTGTGCCGCTTTGTGACCCTCTTTGCCACACTGGAAACAGCTTTCAGATCGGTCCGTTTCCGCCTGACATTGCGCCCTTACATGCCCATTTCTAAAGCACCGGAAGCATCGTAAAGGCCTCTTCTCTAGCAGCTTCACTTGCGCAGAGACCCATCCTACCAGTAGGCGACCCCCAGCCACTATCTTCTTTGCAGCCGCTATGGGACATTGAACCCACACTGTTCCGAGCCCTGAGAAACCCTGGCGTATTTCTCCGGCCTTCACCATGTCAACGGTACATTCTCCAGTTCGTGTCACCGCCGCGACCACCTCTTCTGCGGACACCGACTCGTCCAAGCCAGTGACGCGAATGTCAACGGTTTTAGTTGGCCTAGACACCCGTACTTTCTCCGCGCCAATCTGCTGTTGGATCGCTTCAGCTAGTTTGTCAGCCTTTTCCCCGCTGGATGCTCCAGGGACCTCAAGAATGCACGCTCCGGTAGCCGCTCGCCGGAAGCGCAGTCCCCCCGGGATGTCCATGTCCGTTAGTTGGACCTTGGTCCTAGCCTCCGCAATCACATCTTTGTATGTGACGCCTTTTTTTGCAGCTTCCGGTTGTAGGGTAAGCACGACGGCTGCAGATCGTGGCGCTTTCAGCTTTGCGGCTTTTGCTTTTTCTGTTTGCTGCGGCGGAGCCACACGCTGTGCCGTCTTCCGCTTGTTTCCCTTGCTCGCAACCACATTCCAGCCCTCTTTCATAGTGGCGGGGGCAGGAGGCAGCGAGCGGGGTGTGGGGGACTCCTTTGCTGACTGGTTTGAAGTCCCACCTCCCTTCTTTTTAGCCGTTTTGTTGGCCTTTTTTGTAGCTCCAGGAGCTGGAGCAGACTGAGGCTTTTTGGTGGCATCTATCACTTTATTCCCACTGGGGCCAGCAGTTGCTCTCGCCGCAGAAGAAGCTGTGGATGTTGCAGCCTGCTTCTTATTGTCTGCTGCCAATGCCGGTCGCAATTGCTTAGCCGGCAGCAGACGACCCTCGGCTTCTAGTCCGTCCAGACGTGCGCTTACAATCGCTCCCACCTGGAGAGCCACTGCACGCGTTAATTCCTCGTCCAAGAGAGCGGGCGTCAGGTCGATCGACGGTTGGCTAATGCGCGACGGCAACTTTACCTTCGGGGCCGGGAGCGTATCCAACGTCATCGTGTCTGGCATGTCTGCGTCCTCGCTTGGTCCGGAGGGCAGAACCTCCCGCACAGGACTCTCCCTCCGCCTCCCTCGCTCTACTTCTGCCTTAAGTTGGGCCAGTTCCCCGCGGAGGCTGGCCATCTCTGCTTGCAGGCGACTATTCGCCGCCTGCAGTTGGCGAGTCTCGTCTGAGATCGAGCGCTCGCTTAAACTATCAAACGCTTTCGCGATAGTTTCTGCCGCCTGTTTAAGGGCCCGCACATAGGTTCCCTTCAGATTCTTTGATGATGAGGCCACGTTCTCGATTATCTTCACGTGGTCCGCCACCAACTTGGAGAGGTCTACCGCAGACTTCTCATTCACGTCTTCACAGACTGAGGGTGACTTGGAAAAACTTTCCCGCAGTCGTCTTGCCACTTTTGCCTGGCTTGCAATGTCCAACTCCGCCTCAATCTCGAGAGCCTCTCGTTTGGCCTCGTTGAGGGCTCTCTTTGCCGCTGCAAGGCCAACGTATTGGCCTGTCGTAGGTGGGCGTCCCCTTGAGCGCTTGATCTTTTCCTCTTGACCTTCTGGCTCAGGGGAGCCCAATGCCTCCCAGTCATCTAACAGAGGCTCGTTTGCCCCTCCACTGGCTCTTTTTGCGCCAACATCGGCCCAAAATCTCCGCTTATTGGTCCCTGCAGAGGAGCTCGAGTTCGACCTCGACCTGACCGTTCTCAGAGTGCAGTCTGACTGGTCACTCTCGTCAGCACTTGCGAGCATATCTGCCACGCTTTCCGCCATTTTTTCAGCGCCGCTCTCCTTCAATTTCCGGCTGCGCTTTTCTACCTTTGTGCCCTTTATTTTGGGCTTCCCTTCTACGCTTTTAAATTTGATTTTTAAGTTTTTAGTTTCCATACAGTTCCCACGAGTATGGGGGATATAAGTGGTCCATCCAAGCGGTGCCCCCTGCACCTGGATAAGCCTTAGCGTATCCCGTTAGAGTGTCGGCCGGTACACTAACGGGGGAAGCACTAGCGACTGACTCCACTTCAGCCATGCATCCTCTCGCGGTGCTCCGCCGCTTAGGATTAGGAGTGATTTTTTATTGAGGTTTTCTTCCTCGCAGCCCAGCCGATTAAGGCAAGGCCCCCGGTGCTTGTCAGAAGCCGCAAAACATGACTACGACCCCGACACGAGCAACGGTTGGTCCGGCGTCGACTATATGTCGAATGCTCTTGGCACAGCGCCGCACCCGTCACAACCATTTCTGGAGCGACCCCCCTCATTTTGGACGGCCCAAAGACCACCCAGTCCCCCCAGACCAATAAGTCGACAAAAGTCCTCAAAAGAGGTAAGACCCAAATTTGGCCTGGACAACCCAAAAAGACCGCCAAACCCATAGCAGCCTTGCCGGCCACCGCCACCTACTTGACCGAAAACGGTCCCTCTAAAGAGGTTTACCCACCCCCCCGGACTCATCCACAAGGACCTCTGCTGGACAGAGAACCTGTGGAGAGACCCCCCCCCCCCCCCCACGACAGGACATTGGCAGCACCGGTAAGCAAAAACTTGAAAAACCAAGAAATTACTTACCGTTGCCCCCGGGGCGCACCGTCCAGGTACCCTTCCCTTACCCCCAGATCACTCGGATCAAGAGGAATGAGAAGGGACCTGGCCCACTTGGAGGTTTCCTGTCCGTAGCGCCCCAACCTAACCTAACCTTTTTTTTTTTTTTTTTTTTTTTTATACAGGGGAAATGCATTACGCATACCACCCGGGCGCGGGGACACCCGGGTGGTTATGTGGGACTCCCACGAGAATCCGGTCTACCCACTAAAACCCCTGTCTGTCGCCTCGGTGCCTTAGGGCGGAGTTACGGGCACGCGGCGTCACTCATCCACAACTCCGCCAGCAACAGTCCATCAGGACCCATCACAAGTAAAACCTCCATTAAGTGCGTATCCGAACGAACACTTCTCACGCCTCCTACCCGAGGACCTCTTTCCTATGGATGTCAGACGCCCCCGTATCTGACACCCGGAGGTCTATGCTAAGGTGGCAAGCGTCTGTCGTGCACAGCACGCCTGCGTCTCATTCTACGTCGGCGCATAGGGTCAGCCTCGGCCTGAATCTCCCGCTCACGCTCCGCCGCCTCTTTCCCGGCCATGACGTATTCTGAGAATTCTAGCATTGTCTGCCACACCTCTTCGCCGGAGAGCATAGCTTGCACTACGGCCGGCAGCGACAAATCTTGCCCAGTACGGGCAATTACTTCCTCTCTTTCTACAGCCCAGACCGGGCACTCCGCCAACGTGTGCTGGGCGGAGTCTTCATGTGCTCCGCACTCATGACATCCCGGGGTCGGCTCCCTTTTGGCTTGTTGGTGCAGGTACTTGCCAAAGCAGCCATGCCCTGACAGCAACTGCGTGAGCCTGAATGTTAGGACCCCAAAATCCCTTCCAATCCATTCGTGAAGACTAGGTTGGATAGCTTCAATGGTGCGGATGCCCGCCCTAGGCCGAACCAGCCGCAGCTGCCACTCATCAACCGCCTCCTGCTGCAGCTCAACACGCCGCTTCTTCAATTCCTCCGGAGCCAGCACCTCACCCCGGTCCCGCACCTCCCCGCGCCACAGGTATAGGGTCGCGAGGACCTTCGCGTCCAAGTCCCAAGGCAGAGAGCAGGCTAGGACGCACGCGGCCTCCGTGCTTATCGTACGGTATCCTCTTATAACCCTTACAGCTATTGCTCTCTGCGGTCGGCGTAACCGAGAGATATTTAGTCTATTAAGAGCATTTGCCCACACTGGGGCACCATAGAGTGCCATCGATCGCACCACGCCCATGTAGAGGCGGCGGCATGAAGCCTTGGGCCCTCCCAGGTTTGGCAGTATACGCCCAAGGGCAGATGCAGCGCGCAACAACTTGGGTGCCAGGCGCTCAAAATGCGCACAGAAATTCCACTTGCTGTCAAGCACGACACCAAGGTAGAGCAGTGATGGCATGACGGCAATCGGGACTCCTCCCACCACTATAGCCGCCCCAGCTGGGGGAGCTTTCCGTGGACCATAGAAACATATGGCTTCGGACTTCGCTAGAGCCACCTCGAGGCCCAGACTTCTGATCTTGCCCACGCAATGGGCAACTGCCGCTGTAGCTAATATGGCTGCATCACGGTAATTGGGACCCTTGGCCGTCACAAGCGTATCATCGGCGTAGCAGATGACGTTGACTCCACGCAAGTTTTCCCCCCTTAGAACCCAGTTGTAGCCTATATTCCACAAGAGTGGACCCAAGACCGACCCCTGCGGGACCCCACAGGACATTGCCCTCTCCCCCCATACCTGCTGCCCAGGCCAGGTGACGAACCTCTCACTGAGATAAGCTTCAATGATGCGGAACAAGTGAAGGGGTACTTGATGGTATCGTAACGATTCCTTTATTGTGTTCCAGGGCAGGGTGTTGAAAGCATTAGCGATGTCCAATGACACCGCCAAGACGACATTACCCTGCGTCACAGCCTCGTGTGCCATTGATTTGACCCGTAGAATTGCATCGACAGTTGACCGGTTCCTGCGGAACCCAAATTGGCAGTCGGCCAAGTCCGGCCCCTCTCTTTCCATGTGCTTGATGAGGCGTGCAGCGATTATTCGCTCAAAGAGCTTGCCCACCTCATCCAGCAAAACTATCGGCCGGTAACCAGACGGAGAGTCCATCGGTCGTCCCTCCTTTCTGAGCAGCACTAACTTCCCAGACTTCCACTCCTTCGGGAAGCACCCCTGTTCCAGGCAAGCGGTCAAAAGACGCAGCAGCCTCGGTTCCAACGCTTCCATAGCCAAGACCCATGCACGGCCCGGAATGCCGTCAGGCCCTGGGGTTCTTGCCACGCAGCCGGAAAACCGCCACGGCCAGCTCGTCGGGAAGAACTGGTGGAACGATAACCTCCTCTCTTAGCCCCACCGTTGGCGGTGCCATGATAGGCGGCTGGTGAGGTCCCCTTTCAGGAAATAGCCCAGCAACTACGCGCGTAACAAGCTCCGGCTGAAGTGTTTGAGTCAGCGGAGGCGCCCAGGGGCGCAACTTGTTCCGGATGAGTTTGTAGGGTCTTCCCCACGGATCATTATTTAAGGTCTCCAGGAATTCAGCACGACTCGCTTCAATTGCATGTCCGATAGCCACAGAAAACTCCTGTTTGGACGTCTTGTAGGCCTCATATAAACGGCGTTCCTCGTTTTCATCTCGCTGCCTGCGCCTTCTTTGACGCATATACCGACGCCGTGCAGCTACACAGGAGCTGCGTATTTGCGCGAGCTCGGATGTCCACCAGTACACGCATCGTCTATGCGGTAGAGACTTGGCCCGAGGCATCGCCACATCACAAATTCGCACCATGGCCTCCCGGATTTGGGACGCTTCGGATTCTACCACCACAGCTTCATCCGGGACAGGCAGCCACGTCTCTACGATCGCTGCCTCTTTCAGAAGTTCCCGGTCAAGTTTGGTGAACGCCCACCTAGGGCCAGTCCTGACTGGGCCATTCAGCCTTGCGTTGTTTGAGATGAGTGGGTCAATATCAAACCGAATATACCGGTGATCTGACAGCGTCTCCACTCCCACCATGACCTCCCAGCCCTGAATACGGCGCGCCAGGGAGGCACTCGAAAATGTAATGTCCACGATAGATCCACCCTGTTGCCGCACGCACGTATTTTCTGAACCCCGGTTAATGACCACCAAGCCAGTGGCGACCGCCCACTCCTCCAGAGTTGCGCCTTTCGGATTCGTTGCTGGACACCCCCAAGCCCTAGACTTTGCATTGAAATCTCCGGCTACTAAAACAGGCGTAGGGTGCAACTGCCTAACAATAGCACCCACTGTTACGAGAAACTGTTCAAAATCCGCCAAACTATCGTTGGGAGAGAAGTAGACGCCAACAACTGCAATGTTTCCGCAGGTTGCCGCCACAAAACCATGACCCTTTATGACGCCTTGAAAAGGTGGGGAGCCAGCAGTGCCCCGCGACACCAGGGCCACAGTTTTATCCAGGTCCCCAACCCATCCTGCTTGAGCAGAAACAGAGTATGGCTCCGCTACCACTGCTATATTTATTGACCACTGCGCCATACTCTGGAATAAGAGGTCCTGAGCCCTAACGCAGTGGTTAAGATTCGTCTGAAGAAATTTGATGGCCATATTAATTTGTATCCATACCAGCAACCCCCTGAGTCCCGTCCACAGTCGAAGTGGACGAGCGGACAGGCTGCGAGGAGGCCCGGGAGCCATCGCCAGCCTTTGTCTTCGGTCTCTTGGGTGGGGCAGTACAGCTCTTGCTTCCTGTCCTATGATTCGCGTCTTTTCCCAGCACTGCACAGACAGTGCAGTGTGGCGTCGCCGAGCAATCTCTCGCCTTGTGACCTGGCTGGCCACAACGGTAGCACAGACCGGACCTGTCAATTTCAGAAGGACACTGCGCCCTAACATGGCCCGACTCCAAGCACCGGTAACATCTTTGGGCGCGCGGTTCCAGCAACTTGACTTGCGCCGACACCCAGCCCACCAGCAGTCTCTCCTTTCCAGCCACTGTTTTGGCCGCAGCGACAGGACAACGAACCCACGCAGAACCTAGGCTCCAGGGGTCTGATTTTATTTCTCCCACTCTGACCTCCTGGACCGCACAACCGCCGGCCTGCGCAATCGCCGCAGCGATGTCCTCCACAGACACTGAGTCATCCAGGCCAGATACTCGCAATTCCACGCATTTTGTAGGCCGTGACACCTTGACCATCTCGGATTTGAACAGCTGACAAAGTTTTTCAGCGAGTTTGTCCGCCTTAGGCCCACTGGAGGTCCCCGGTATCTCCAAAAGTCTGGCGCCTGTAGCTGCAACTTTAAAACGGATCGACTGTATATCTAGATCCGCCAAATCTACTTTTGCTTTAGCTGTAGCTAACACATCCTTATAACTGATTCCCTGCTCTTCAGCCTCCGGTTGTAAGGACAAAACCACAGCAGAGGATCGGGGAGGTCGCAGTTTGCGAGCATCTTGTCTTTGCGACCGTGGTGGAGCCTGCCCCTGGTGTTGAACTTGCACATCATTCCCCTGCTGAGATTGAATAGCAGAGCGAGGATTAACAGATTTGTTAATTTTCTTCCCTCCAACTGCCTTATTCCATGCTTTATCCATGGCCAAGGGGGCTGAAGGCAGAGACCGAGGAACAGATGATGAGCGTGCGCGAGCCGCGGCGGCTTCAGCTGCAGCAAGGGTTGCCTTATTCTTATTCTTTCTCTTCTTTTGCCCCTTCTTAGGTTCTTCCGTCAAATTTGGAGGACCTCGTTTTGGAGCCGGCTCGGGAGCGGGTTCAAGCTCCTGGGTATGGTAAGTGACCCTCTCATTTTGACGCCTCAAGTCGGCAGCCAGCGGGGGCCGCATCGGTTGGGCTGGCAGTAGCCTGCCCTCTAACTCTAAGGCTCCCAGCCTCGCGTCCAACATCAGCCCAATCTTTTTGGTCATCACACACATCATGTTTTCCAAATTGAGAGACCCTGTACCTGTATCCTCCTTGCTAGAGCTACTAGTTGACTGTGTATTCTCCGTTGGTTTTAACGGAGCCGAGACCGGAACTGGAACCTTGAATTGGTCCCGAAACTCTGCTCTCAGCTGGGCCATTTCAGCCTTGAGTTCAGTCAATTGAGCGCGCAGGCTATCGTTTTGCGCCTGCAGACGCCTCGTCTCCTCTGAAGTAGAGCGCTCCAAAAGGCACTCAAATGTCTCTTTGATTGACACTGCCGCCTCCTTCAGGGCCTTTACAAAGGTGCCTTTCAAATTGCCGGAGTTTTTGGCAACCAAGGATATTGCATCCAGGCTTGTCTGCACTCGCTGAGAGAGCGCAGCCGCAGAAAGATTGTCTTGTGCACAGGGCAGGACCGAACTAGAACTTAGGCCGCCCGACTGACTACGAGTAGAAAAGGGCAGCTTTATGCCAGCCACTTCTTCTTCTGCCCTCAAACGCATTTCCTCTCTCATGGCGCGGTTATACTCCTCTTTGGCTTTGGCAAGTCCAACGTAATGCCCAGTGGAAGGAGGACGACCGCGACCTCTCTTTGATTGGCTCGTGGACTGCTTCTTATTCTCAGTGGCCTCCTCAGAGTCAGAACCCGAGTCACTGAGGCCACGTTTCCGCCAGAAACGCCTAAAACGCCTATCATCACTGACAGACTCGTAACAGCTCATCGCCGTGTCCGACTCTACGTGATCGCCTCCGAGTTGGAGGACGGAGTCGTCAAAAGCTGACGCAGATACAAGACTCCCTGCATCAGACTCTATGTCCACCCCTTTGGCACCCAGACTAGCGACCATTTCTCTTGTTTTTGACGGAGGAGCTGAAATTGTGGACCCTTGCTCCCCGTCACAACGGGTGAGAGGCACTCTTAGATCCGGGAGCGATCTTCGGGTCTCTGCCCTTGCAAAAACTACTGGTTCCCCATTCCCCAAAGAGGACACTGTTCTTGGGGACACCGCTGCCGTTGGCTCCGTTTCATTTGCCGTGTCGCGGACGAACCGACCTTTTCGGTCTCGTTGTGGCGGATTCCCACCTTTCTGCCTTAAACTTGTTTCTTCTTCATTACGATTTTTGTTTTTATTTAAATTTTCCATAAAATTCCCACGAGTATGAGACGATATATAATTCACTGGCGGGTAACGCTCATCCCGAAACGCAGTGGGCTATGTACTCTAGAGGGCACCTGGTATCTAGAGGTTTTAACGACTTCGCTGTCGGGTGTTAAAGGGTTTTCCTTCCCGCGGGCCGGCCAATGAAGGCAAGCCCTCCGCGCCACAAACACTACCCGTACCCCATACCGCCAAAGATGGGGGTCGTTGGGAAAGTGCTGCGGGATGCGGGATTCAAGGCGAGCTGGCGTAGACTCCCCTACGTAGTCTCATTAGAGACTACCAACCATCCATCAATACTATACGGCCCGAAAACATTTAAACATTCCATTCAGTCATTAGTCTCTCTCAAAACATACCTTTCAAACATTACCATTCAAAGCCGTCAGGCCAAAAGGCCTCCCCCCCGTGACAGGACATTGGCAGCACCGATAAGCAATAACTTGGAAACCAAGAGATTACTTACCGTTTTTTTTTTTTTTTTTTTTTTTTTTTTTTTTTTTTTTTTTTTTTTTTTTTTTTTTTTTTTATACAGTGGAAATGCATTACGCATACCACCCGGGCGCGGGGACACCCGGGTGGTTATGTGGGACTCCCACGAGAATCCGGTCTACCCACTAAAACCCCTGTCTGTCGCCTCGGTGCCTTAGGGCGGAGTTACGGGCACGCGGCGTCACTCATCCACAACTCCGCCAGCAACAGTCCATCAGGACCCATCACACGTAAAACCTCCATTAAGTGCGTATCCGAACACTTCTCACGCCTCCTACCCGAGGACCTCTTTCCTATGGATGTCAGACGCCCCCGTATCTGACACCCGGAGGTCTATGCTAAGGTGGCAAGCGTCTGTCGTGCACAGCACGCCTGCGTCTCATTCTACGTCGACGCATAGGGTCAGCCTCGGCCTGAATCTCCCGCTCGCGCTCCGCCGCCTCTTTCCCGGCCATGACGTATTCTGAGAATTCTAGCATTGTCTGCCACACCTCTTCGCCGGAGAGCATAGCTTGCACTACGGCCGGCAGCGACAAATCTTGCCCAGTACGGGCAATTACTTCCTCTCTTTCTACAGCCCAGACCGGGCACTCCGCCAACGTGTGCTGGGCGGAGTCTTCATGTGCTCCGCACTCATGACATCCCGGGGTCGGCTCCCTTTTGGCTTGTTGGTGCAGGTACTTGCCAAAGCAGCCATGCCCTGACAGCAACTGCGTGAGCCTGAATGTTAGGACCCCAAAATCCCTTCCAATCCATTCGTGAAGACTAGGTTGGATAGCTTCAATGGTGCGGATGCCCGCCCTAGGCCGAACCAGCCGCAGCTGCCACTCATCAACCGCCTCCTGCTGCAGCTCAACACGCCGCTTCTTCAATTCCTCCGGAGCCAGCACCTCACCCTGGTCCCGCACCTCCCCGCGCCACAGGTATAGGGTCGCAAGGACCTTCGCGTCCAAGTCCCAAGGCAGAGAGCAGGCTAGAACGCACGCAGCCTCCGTGCTTATCGTACGGTATCCTCTTATAACCCTTACAGCTATAGCTCTCTGCGGTCGGCGTAACCGAGCGATATTTTGTCTATTAAGAGCATTTGCCCAAACTGGGGCACCATAGAGTGCCATCGATCGCACCACGCCCATGTAGAGGCGGCGGCATGAAGCCTTGGGCCCTCCCAGGTTTGGCAGTATACGCCCAAGGGCAGATGCAGCGCGCAACAACTTGGGTGCCAGGCGCTCAAAATGCGCACAGAAATTCCACTTGCTGTCAAGCACGACACCAAGGTAGAGCAGTGATGGCATGACGGCAATCGGGACTCCTCCCACCACTATAGCCACCCCAGCTGGGGGAGCTTTCCGTGGACCATAGAAACATATGGCTTCGGACTTCGCTAGAGCCACCTCGAGGCCCAGACTTCTGATCTTGCCCACGCAATGGGCAACTGCCGCTGTAGCTAATATGGCTGCATCACGGTAATTGGGACCCTTGGCCGTCACAAGCGTATCATCGGCGTAGCAGATGACGTTGACTCCACGCAAGTTTTCCCCTCTTAGAACCCAGTTGTAGCCTATATTCCACAAGAGTGGACCCAAGACCGACCCCTGCGGGACCCCACAGGACATTGCCCTCTCCCCCCATACCTGCTGCCCAGGCCAGGTGACGAACCTCTCACTGAGATAAGCTTCAATGATGCGGAACAAGTGAAGGGGTACTTGATGGTATCGCAACGATTCCTTTATTGTGTTCCAGGGCAGGGTGTTGAAAGCATTAGCGATGTCCAATGACACCGCCAAGAGGACATTTCCCTGCGTCACAGCCTCGTGTGCCATTGATTTGACCCGTAGAATTGCATCGACAGTTGACCGGTTCCTGCGGAACCCAAATTGGCAGTCGGCCAAGTCCGGCCCCTCTCTTTCCATGTGCTTGATGAGGCGTGCAGCGATTATTCGCTCAAAGAGCTTGCCCACCTCATCCAGCAAAACTATCGGCCGGTAACCAGACGGAGAGTCCATCGGTCGTCCCCTCCTTTCTGAGCAGCACTAACTTCCCAGACTTCCACTCCTTCGGGAAGCAACCCTGTTCCAGGCAAGCGGTCAAAAGACGCAGCAGCCTCGGTTCCAACGCTTCCATAGCCAAGACCCATGCACGGCCCGGAATGCCGTCAGGCCCTGGGGCCGTGTTCTTGCCACGCAGCCGGTAAACCGCCACGGCCAGCTCTTCGGGAAGAACAGGTGGAACGATATCCTCCTCTCTTAGCCCCACCGTTGGCGGTGCCATGATAGGCGGCTGGTGAGGTCCCCTTTCAGGGAATAGCCCAGCAACTACGCGCGTTACAAGCTCCGGCTGAAGTGTTTGAGTCAGCGGAGGCGCCCAGGGGCGCAACTTGTTCCGGATGAGTTTGTAGGGTCTTCCCCACGGATCATTATTTAAGGTCTCCAGGAATTCAGCACGACTCGCCTCAATTGCATGTCCGATAGCCACAGAAAACTCCTGTTTGGACGTCTTGTAGGCCTCATATAAACGGCGTTCCTCGTTTTCATCTCGCTGCCTGCGCCTTCTTTGACGCATATACCGACGCCGTGCAGCTACACAGGAGCTGCGTATTTGCGCGAGCTCGGATGTCCACCAGTACACGCATCGTCTATGCGGTAGAGACTTGGCCCGAGGCATCGCCACATCACAAATTCGCACCATGGCCTCCCGGATTTGGGACGCTTCGGACTCTACCACCACAGCTTCATCTGGGACAGGCAGCCACGTCTCTACGATCGCTGCCTCTTTCAAAAATTCCCGGTCAAGTTTGGTGAACGTCCACCTGGGGCCAGTCCTGACTGGGCCATTCAGCCTTGCGTTGTTTGAGATGAGTGGGTCAATATCAAACCGAATGTACCGGTGATCTGACAGCGTCTCCACTCCCACCATGACCTCCCAGCCCTGAATACGGCGCGCCAGGGAGGCACTCGAAAATGTAATGTCCACGATAGATCCACCCTGTTGCCGCACGCACGTATTTTCTGAACCCCGGTTAATGACCACCAAGCCAGTGGCGACCGCCCACTCCTCCAGAGTTGCGCCTTTCGGATTCGTTGCTGGACACCCCCAAGCCCTAGACTTTGCATTGAAATCTCCGGCTACTAAAACAGGCGTAGGGTGCAACTGCCTAACAATAGCACCCACTGTTACGAGAAACTGTTCAAAATCCGCCAAACTATCGTTGGGAGAGAAGTAGACGCCAACAACTGCAATGTTTCCGCAGGTTGCCGCCACAAAACCATGACCCTTTATGACGCCTTGAAAAGGTGGGGAGCCAGCAGTGCCCCGCGACACCAGGGCCACAGTTTTATCCAGGTCCCCAACCCATCCCGCTTGAGCAGAAACAGAGTATGGCTCCGCTACCACTGCTATATTTATTGACCACTGCGCCATACTCTGGAAAAAGAGGTCCTGAGCCCTAACGCAGTGGTTAAGATTCGTCTGAAGAAATTTGATGGCCATATTAATTTGTATTCATACCAGCAACCCCCTGAGTCCCGTCCACAGTCGAAGTGGACGAGCGGACAGGCTGCGAGGAGGCCCGGGAGCCATCGCCAGCCTTTGTCTTCGGTCTCTTGGGTGGGGCAGTACAGCTCTTGCTTCCTGTCCTATGATTCGCGTCTTTTCCCAGCACTGCACAGACAGTGCAGTGTGGCGTCGCCGAGCAATCTCTCGCCTTGTGACCTGGCTGGCCACAACGGTAGCACAGACCGGACCTGTCAATTTCAGAAGGACACTGCGCCCTAACATGGCCCGACTCCAAGCACCGGTAACATCTTTGGGCGCGCGCTTCCAGCAACTTGACTTGCGCCGACACCCAGCCCACCAGCAGTCTCTCCTTTCCAGCCACTTTTTTGGCCGCAGCGACTGGACAACGAACCCACGCAGAACCTAGGCTCCAGGGGTCCGATTTAATTTCTCCCACTCTGACCTCCTGGACCGCACAACCGCCGGCCTGCGCAATCGCCGCAGCGATGTCCTCCACAGACACTGAGTCATCCAGGCCAGATACTCGCAATTCCACGCATTTTGTAGGCCGTGACACCTTGACCATCTCGGATTTGAACAGCTGACAAAGTTTTTCAGCGAGTTTGTCCGCCTTAGGCCCACTGGAGGCCCCCGGTATCTCCAGGAGTCTGGCGCCTGTAGCTGCAACTTTAAAACGGATCGACTGTATATCTAGATCCGCCAAATCTACTTTTGCTTTAGCTGTAGCTAACACATCCTTATAACTGATTCCCTGCTCTTCAGCCTCCGGTTGTAAGGACAAAACCACAGCAGAGGATCGGGGCGGTCGCAGTTTGCGAGCCTCTTGTCTTTGCGACCGTGGTGGAGCCTGCCCCTGGTGTTGAACTTGCACATCATTCCCCTGCTGCGATTGAATAGCAGAGCGAGAATTAACCGTCTTGTTATTTTTCTTCCCTCCAACTGCCTTATTCCATGCTTTATCCATGGCCAAGGGGGCTGAAGGCAGAGACCGAGGAACAGATGATGAGCGTGCGCAAGCCGCGGCGGCTTCAGCTGCTGCAAGGGTGGCCTTATTCCTATTCTTTCTCTTCTTTTGCCCCTTCTTAGGTTCTACCGTCAAATTTGGAGGACCTCGTTTTGGAGCCGGCTCGGGAGCGAGTTCAAGCTCCTGGGTATGGTAAGTGACCCTCTCATTTTGACGCCTCAAGTCGGCAGCCAGCGGGGGCCGCATCGGTTGGGCTGGCAGTAGCCTGCCCTCTAACTCTAAGGCTCCCAGCCTCGCGTCCAACATCAGCCCAATCTTTTTGGTCATCACACACATCATGTTTTCCAAATTGAGAGACCCTGTACCTGTATCCTCCTTGCTAGAGCTGCTAGTTGACTGTGTATTCTCCGTTGGTTTTAACGGAGCCGAGACCGGAACTGGAACCTTGAATTGGTCCCGAAAGTCTGCTCTCAGCTGAGCCATTTCAGCCTTGAGTTCAGTTAATTGAGCGCGCAGGCTTTCGTTTTGCGCCTGCAGACGCCTCGTCTCCTCTGAAGTAGAGCGCTCCAAAAGGCACTCAAATGTCTCTTTGATTGACACTGCCGCCTCCTTCAGGGCCTTTACAAAGGTGCCTTTCAAATTGCTGGAGTTTTTGGCAACCAAGGATATTGCATCCAGGCTTGTCTGCACTCGCTGAGAGAGCGCAGCCGCAGAAAGATTGTCTTGTGCACAGGGCAGGACCGAACTAGAACTTAGGCCGCCCGACTGACTACGAGTAGAAAAGGGCAGCTTTATGCCAGCCACTTCTTCTTCTGCCCTCAAACGCATTTCCTCTCTCATGGCGCGGTTATACTCCTCTTTGGCTTTGGCAAGTCCAACGTAATGCCCAGTGGAAGGAGGACGACCGCGACCTCTCTTTGATTGGCTCGTGGACTGCTTGTTATTCTCAGTGGCCTCCTCAGAGTCAGAACCCGATTCACTGAGGCCACGTTTCCGCCAGAAACGCCTAACATTACTGACAGACTCGTAACAGCTCATCGCCGTGTCCGACTCTACGTGATCGCCTCCGAGTTGGAGGACGGAGTCCTCAAAAGCTGACGCAGATACAAGACTCCCTGCGTCAGACTCTATGTCCACCCCTTTGGCACCCAGGAGGGCATCTACCTCTTTTGTTTTTGGCGGAGGAGCTGGAATTGTGGACCCTAGCTCTCCATCACAACGGATAAGAGGCACTCTTAGATCCGGGAGCGATCTTCGGGTCTCTGCCCTTGCAAAAACTTCTGGTTCCCCATTCCCCAAAGAGGACACTGTTCTTGGGGACACCGCTGCCGTTGGCTCCTGCGATTCATTTGCCGTGTCGCGGACGAACCGACCTTTTCGGTCTCGTTGTGGCGGAATCCCACCTTTCTGCCTTAAACTTGTTTCTTCTTCATTACGATTTTTGTTTTTATTTAAATTTTCCATAAAATTCCCACGAGTATGAGACGATATATAATTCACTGGCGGGTAACGCTCATCCCGAAACGCAGTGGGCTATGTACTCTAGAGGGCACCTGGTATCTAGAGGTTTTAACGACTTCGCTGTCGGGTGTTAAAGGGTTTTCCTTCCCGCGGGCCGGCCAATGAAGGCAAGCCCTCCGCGCCACAAACACTACCCGTACCCCATACCGCCAAAGATGGGGGTCGTTGGGAAAGTGCTGCGGGATGCGGGATTCAAGGGGAGCTGGCGTAGACTCCCCTACGTAGTCTCATTAGAGACTACCAACCATCCATCAATACTATACGGCCCGAAAACATTTAAACATTCCATTCAGTCATTAGTCTCTCTCAAAACATACCTTTCAAACATTACCATTCAAAGCCGTCAGGCCAAAAGGCCTCCCCCCCGTGACAGGACATTGGCAGCACCGATAAGCAACAACTTGGAAACCAAGAGATTACTTACCGTTGCCCCCGGGGTGCACCGTCCAGGAGCCCTTCCCTTACCCCCAGATCAACCGGATCAAGAGGAATGAGAAGGGACCTGGCACTCTGGGAGGTTTCCTGTCCGTAGCACCCCAACCTAACCTAACCTAACCTTTTTTTTTTTTTTTTTTTTTTATACAGGGGAAATGCATTACGCATACCACCCGGGTGCGGGGACACCCGGGTGGTTATGTGGGACTCCCACGAGAATCCGGTCTACCCACTAAAACCACCTGTTTGTCACCACGGTGCTGTAAGGCGAGGCCACGGGAACAATCTGTGTACACTACCATGGCCTCGCAGCGGCTGGCTGTTAAGCCCCATCTCCGGGAAATTGATTTCCCTACCGGCATTTGGGGCGTGATTTGGTTTTAGCACACCCTTCGCCTCGAGGACCTAGTTTCAATCGGATGGCTGTCGTCCCCTTGACTGCCACCCAAAGGTCTTCATTAAGGCGGCAGGCGGCGGTCATGGGCGACCCGCCTCCGCCTTGCTCTTTTGCGCCGCAGCGGGTGAGCATCTACATCCTCTTCTCGCGCGCGCTCCGCCGCTTCTTTTTGGGTCATGACCACCTCGCAGAAGGTGGTCATAGCTTTCCAGCATCGTTTGTTTTCTGTCATTGCCTTTACGACGGTCGGCAACGACAGATCAGCCCCAATTGTCGCAACTAAATTATTGCGCGGCGCTACCCAACTTGGGCAGTCCGCCAGCGTGTGCTGCGCTGTATCTTCTGCACTGTTGCAGTGGTGACACGCTGGCGTTGGCTCCCGTTTATACTTCTCGCACAGGTACTTGCCAAAGCACCCATGGCCCGAGAGTACCTGTGCGAGATGGAAAGACACCACACCGTGCTGTCTACCGACCCATTCTTTAAGGACAGGCTGGATAGCTCCGGCTGTCCAGTGACCGGCGCATGGATTCCTTAGCCTCTCACCCCATTTTCGGAGAACGACAACGCGAGCATTCGTCCGCCAGCGCTTCACCTCTTCGAGCATAGGCTCCTGATCTCTGGCTCGAGATTCCGAAATCCGCCTATATATGGTCGCCAGTGCTTTTGCCTCCAGATCCCAGGGCGGGGTCCCGGCCAAGGCGCATGCCGCATCACTGGAGATGGTGCGATATCCTCTGATGGCCCTTATCGCCATGATCCTTTGAGGTCTTCGTAGAAGTATTTGGTTTTCGGCGCTAAGGGCATCTACCCAAATGGGTGCACCGTACAGGGCCATCGACCTCACTACCATCGTGTATAGACTGCGGCAGCCTACCTTTGGCCCCCCCATGTTTGGTAGGAGTCGGCTAAGCGCACCGGCTGCTCCTAGAAGCCTAGGAGTCAGGCGCTTAAAGTGCTCCTTAAAGTTCCACCGGCTGTCGAGGACGAGTCCCAGATATTTCATCGTCGACCCAACGCCGATGGGAACTCCACTCACTACAAGCTGAGCGCCAGCTGGAGGTGCTTTTCTAGGTCCATGAAAGCAGATGGCCTCCGACTTATGAAGAGCAACCTCTAGACCCAACCTACGGATCCTTGTTACCACTTGGGCTACTCCCGCCGTAGCCCTTAGCGACGCCTCCCTGAACGTGCTAGCCTTCGCTGAAATGAGAGTGTCGTCGGCATAGCACGTCAGTTCAATCCCCGGAAGATTTCTGCCACGCAGCACCCAGTCATACCCAATATTCCACAGGAGTGGTCCCAGTACCGACCCCTGCGGAACACCGCATGACATGATTTTCAGACCCCATCCGTTATCATTTGGCACCGGGTACTTGACAGCCCTCTCTGATAAGTACGCCTCGATAATGTTGCGCAAATACCTCGGCACCGCATGGTATCTGAGTGCTTCCTTAATGCACCCCCAAGGCAGAGTGTTAAATGCGTTCGATATGTCCAACGACACTGCGAGGACCACCCCGCCTTGGGACACTGCCTCCTCTCTCAGGGTCTTAACTCTGGCGATCGCGTCAATTGTGGATCGGCAGTGACGAAAGCCGAACTGATTTTGGCTAAGATTTGGCCCCACATTTTCGAGGTGCTTGAGGAGGCGAAGCGAGATGATACGCTCGAAAAGTTTACTCACCTCGTCGAGTAAGACGATCGGTCGATAAGCCGATGATGAGTCGGCCGGACGTCCCATCTTTTGAATAAGGACCAGTTTCCCTGTTTTCCACATCCGTGGAAACCGACCCTGTTCGAAACATGCGCTGAAGAGTGCTCTCACCCGGGGTCCAAGAGGACCTATTGCTAGCACCCAAGCACGGCCTGGTATGCCATCGGGGCCTGGCGCTTTATTTTTATTTATCCGGAGCACAGCGGCACCAAGTTCGCCCTCAGTGACCTCTGGTACGTCGGTATCATCTGCACCTGCATCAATCGGCGCCATTGGGGGTGGTATGAACTCCGGTGTATCCGGGAAGAGAGTGTTTACCACCCGCTGCAAGAGTTGGGGCTGAAGAGTCTGTGTCAGCGGGGGTGTCCATGGTCGGAGTTTACTCCTCACCATCTTATATGGTCTCCCCCAAGGATCGTTATTGAGACTCTCCAGCATCTCCTTCTCAGCCCGGTCTTTAGCTCGACCAATAGCCGTCTTAAGAGAGACAGCTAGCTCTCTGTAAGTTGCATAGAGCTGTGCCTCCTCGTTAGCATCTCGCCGTTGCTGCCTGCGACTCCTTGTGTACTGGCGTCGCGCTGCGATACACGATTCTCGCAGTTGTGCCAATTCTGCGGACCACCAATACACTTGGCGTTTTGGAAGAAAGGGCCCCGCTCGTGGCATGGCAGCATCACAGGTGTCAGTCATGGCATCCCTTAGCCATGAGGCTTCAACTTCGACGTCCAAAGAACCTTCGGGTGCCGGCAGCCAGGCCTTAACGAGGGCCGCCTCCTCCAGCACTTCACGGTCCAGTCGTTTTAGCGCCCATCGAGGGTTGTTCCCCCTTGGAAGACTTCTAGGGCTTATCGACACGGTCGTGGGTGTGGAAATATTGAACCTAATGTAGCGATGGTCCGAAAGGGTCTCTACATCCTCCAAACATTTCCAGTCGTTAACACGCCGTGCCAGAGGAGCGCTCGCAAACGTAACGTCGACAATTGAGCCCCCCTGTTGCCGCACACATGTGTTCACGGTCCCCCGATTTATCACAGCCAGTCCGTACGCAACAGCCCATTCCTCCAGGCACTGCCCAAAAGGATCTGTTACCCGAGAACCCCACTCCCTGGACTTTGCATTTAAATCTCCGGCAAATAGAACAGGTGTCGGGTGCAGCTGTCTGACTATGGCACCCACTTCCACGAGGAACTGCTCAAAATTCGCTAGACTATCGTTGGGCGAGAAGTAGGCACCAACAACAGCAATCTTCTCATATGTTGCCGCCACAAAACCGTGACCCCTTACGACGCCTTGAAAAGGTGGGGAGCTAGTTGCGCTCCGCGACACCAGGGCCACAGTACTGTCTAGGTCCCCGACCCATTCTGCTCTGGCAGGAACAGTGTATGGCTCCGCTATCACTGCTATATTTATTAACCACTGCGCCATACTCTGGAACAGAAGGTCCTGAGCCCTGGCGCAGTGATTAAGATTCGCCTGCAGAACTTGGATGGCCATATTTAACTGGCGTCCATTTCTGAAACCCCCTGAGTCTCGTCCACAGTAGTAGTGGATGGGTGGACAGGCTGCGAGGAGACCCGGGAGCCATCGCCAGCCTTTGTCTTCGTTCTCTTGGGTGGAGCAGAACAGCTCTTGCTCCCTACCCTATGACCCGCCTCTTTGCCCAACGTTGCACAGACATTGCAATGCGGCGCCGCCGAGCATTCTTTCGCCTTGTGTCCCGCCTGGCCGCAACGGTAGCACAGTTGGGACCTATCTATGTCAGAAGGACATTTTGCCCTCACGTGTCCCGGCTCCAAGCACCGGTAACATCTTTGGGCACGCGCTTCCAGCAGCTTGACATGCGCCGACACCCATCCAACCAGTAGTCTTCCCTTTCCAGCCACCTTTTTAGCTGCAGCGATAGGACAGCGAACCCATACCGAACCTAGGCTCCAGGGATCCGATTTTATGTCGCCCACTTTGACCTCCTGGATCGCACAGTCACCGGCTTGCACAATCGCCGCAGCGATGTCCTCTGATGTCACCGAGTCATCTAGGCCAGATACGCGCAATTCGACACATTTTGTAGGCCGAGACACTCTGACTTCCTCAGGACTGAACAGCTGGCTAAGTTTCTCAGCCAATTTATCTGCTTTTGGACCGCTGGCGGCCCCCGGTACCTCCAGTAGTCGCGCGCCGGTAGCTGCAACTTTGAACCGAACAGATTGAATGTCCAGTTCAGACAAGTCAACCTGTGTTTTGGCCGCTGCAATCACACTTTTATAAGTGATGCCCTTCTCTTCGGCCTCAGGCTGCAAGGACAAGACCACAGCAGTAGAGCGGGGTGGGCGCAGTTTGCTGGCCTCTTGCTTTTGTGACCGTGGTGACGTAGCTGCTCCAATTGCTGCGAGCTTTCCCTTCTGCTGCGGTCCCCTTCCCGCCTTCTTTTTCTTGCCTCCTTTAGCCGCTATGTTCCACGCTTTATCCGTGGCTATAGGGGCTGAAGGCAAAGCCCTAGGAGCAGGTTTGGCGGCACCGCGAACCGCGGCGGCTTCGACTGCTGCAAGGGTCGTCTTCTTCTTGTTCCTCTTCTTCCCTTTCTGGGGCTCCTCTGTGAGATTTGGAGGACCTCGCCGTACCTTTGGATTGGGTTTGGGAGCGGGTTCGGACTCCTGGCTGTGAGGAGCCTGGTGCCTCCGGTCAGCAGCCAACGGGGGCCGCATTGGTTGGGCCGGCAGTAGCCTACCCTCCAGCTCCAAAGCTCCTAACCTCGCGTCTAGCATTAGCCCCATCTGCGCCGTCATGGAGCGCATCATTTCTTCCGTGTTGGGGAACCCTGCAGTATCCTTGCGGGAGCTGCCGGATGGCTGCAGATGTTCTGTGGGCAGAGGTGGGGCTGGGGACGGCCTCTTAAATTGGTCCCGGAAATCTGCTCTCAGCTGTGCCATCTCAGCTTTTAATTCAGTCAGTTGTGCGCGCAGGCTATCATTTTGGGCCTGCAGATGCCTCGTCTCCTCTGAAGTAGTGCGCTCTAAAAGGCACTCGAATGTTTCTTTAATAGACACTGCCGCGTCCTTCAGTGCCTTTACAAACGTGCCTTTTAGATTGCCGGAATTTTTGGCAACCAATGTTATTGCGTCCAGGCTTGTCTGCACGCGCTGGGAGAGCGCAGCCGCAGAGAGGACATCCTGCGCACAGGGCGAGACGGAGCCAGCCAGCCTTGGGCCGCTTGTCTGACTGCGAATTAAAAATGGCAGCTGTATGCCAGCCACTTCTTCTTCTGCCCTCAATCTCATCTCTTCTCTTTTGGCGCGGTTGTACTCTTCTTTGGCTTTGGTGAGACCAACGTACTGTCCCGTGGTTGGGGGCCGACCGCGACCTCGCTTTGAAGCCGACTGAGACCGCTTTTCAGTGGTCTCGTCTGAGTCTGACCCCAAGCCGCCGCGACCGCGCTTCCGCCAGAACCTCCTCCTCCTTTCGGTGTCACTTAGTGAATAACAGCTCATGTCCGAGTCAGACTCGGCACCATCACCATGCTTGTTATCGGGAGCTGGCTCCGAGCGGATACTGAGCATGCTCCCTGTATCGGATTCAATGTCCACACCTTTATCGCCCACGTGAGCTTCCGCCTCTTTCCTCTTTGTGCTACTAGACGGAGCTGGAGTTTGGGACTCATCGCAGCGAGAGAGATTCACCCTTAAGTCCGGAAGCGATCTCCGACTCCCCGGTCGACTCTGTGATTCTTCTCTAGTTAAGGCTTCCGGTACCTCGCTCTTTGAGGGAGACACTGTCCTTGCCGACACCACCGTGGTCTCCTTGGATTCTTTGGAGGTCTTAGGGCCCGGTCTGCCCTTGCCAACGAACCGACCCTTACAGTCCCTCTCTGGCGATCCTCCACCCCTCAGTCTTAGAGTGCCCAGCTCTGAGCACTCTTCCGTATTCGAGTCTAGGTCGTTGGTGTTGGAGTGCGACATCAGGTCACAGTCCTTCACCTCCAGATCAACTAAATCCTTATTCCACGTAGCATCAATGTCCATATTCGTTACGCCAAGGTTGTGTTCACGGAGACCGGCAACCTGCCGGCCTACGAGGCGATTGTTGCCCACCCCTGCATACGGAGGGCAGCCGGTCACCGAAGTGAGCGGACGGGATTCCTCCTTTTGGAGACCCGCCAGGGGATTATTTTCACAATCAACCTTCATTTTGCTTTACCAATGCTCCACATCGTCGTCTCTTTTTTCGGGGGTGAGCTCCCCCGCACGCTTGGCACTGGACTCCCTCCAGCCATGCATCCCATCGGCACGATCTGCTCACCTTGGGATTGGGGATTTATTATAGTGGTTTTCTCCACGCAGCGTTACTCTCAATGAGCAGCGCCCCCGGCCCGCTACGTGCAGGTTACGGGTTGCCCGACAGGGGGCCGAAACCCATCCAGCAGCCACATGACTGTGACCGCCAGGCCTGCCGCGCCGCGAGCCTTGAAGGCTCGCCATCCCACACCGCCAAATCGGCCACTGGCCCTAAACGGGGCCCCGACAACAGACGGTGCAATCGCACCACCTCCACGACAGCTGCATTCCCTGACACTTCAGATTAGCTGAAGCATGTCGGGAGCAGTCAACCATAATGACACGGCACCAAAGCCAACGCAGGAGATGACTCAACTGCCATGACCACACTGACTGGTAGTTCGCAGAGGGAGAATGGCGAACGCGCAACTGAGCGGCTATCCTCCCCCTCCCAGGGTGCACCACGAGGAGGTCTACCAATCCCGCACCCCAACCTAACCTTTTTTTTTTTTTCTTTTTTTTTTTTTTTTTTTATACAGGGGAAATGCATTACGCATACCACCCGGGCGCGGGGACACCCGGGTGGTTATGTGGGACTCCCACGAGAATCCGGTCTACCCACTAAAACCCCTGTCTGTCGCCTCGGTGCCTTAGGGCGGAGTTACGGGCACGCGGCGTCACTCATCCACAACTCCGCCAGCAACAGTCCATCAGGACCCATCACAAGTAAAACCTCCATTAAGTGCGTATCCGAACACTTCTCACGCCTCCTACCCGAGGACCTCTTTCCTATGGATGTCAGACGCCCCCGTATCTGACACCCGGAGGTCTATGCTAAGGTGGCAAGCGTCTGTCGTGCACAGCACGCCTGCGTCTCATTCTACGTCGGCGCATAGGGTCAGCCTCGGCCTGAATCTCCCGCTCGCGCTCCGCCGCCTCTTTCCCGGCCATGACGTATTCTGAGAATTCTAGCATTGTCTGCCACACCTCTTCGCCGGAGAGCATAGCTTGCACTACGGCCGGCAGCGACAAATCTTGCCCAGTACGGGCAATTACTTCCTCTCTTGCTACAGCCCAGACCGGGCACTCCGCCAACGTGTGCTGGGCGGAGTCTTCATGTGCTCCGCACTCATGACATCCCGGGGTCGGCTCCCTTTTGGCTTGTTGGTGCAGGTACTTGCCAAAGCAGCCATGCCCTGACAGCAACTGCGTGAGCCTGAATGTTAGGACCCCAAAATCCCTTCCAATCCATTCGTGAAGACTAGGTTGGATAGCTTCAATGGTGCGGATGCCCGCCCTAGGCCGAACCAGCCGCAGCTGCCACTCATCAACCGCCTCCTGCTGCAGCTCAACACGCCGCTTCTTCAATTCCTCCGGAGCCAGCACCTCACCCCGGTCCCGCACCTCCCCGCGCCACAGGTATATGGTCGCGAGGACCTTCGCGTCCAAGTCCCAAGGCAGAGAGCAGGCTAGAACGCACGCGGCCTCCGTGCTTATCGTACGGTATCCTCTTATAACCCTTACAGCTATTGCTCTCTGCGGTCGGCGTAACCGAGCGATATTCTGTCTATTAAGAGCATTTGCCCAAACTGGGGCACCATAGAGTGCCATCGATCGCACCACGCCCATGTAGAGGCGGCGGCATGAAGCCTTGGGCCCTCCCAGGTTTGGCAGTATACGCCCAAGGGCAGATGCAGCGCGCAACAACTTGGGTGCCAGGCGCTCAAAATGCGCACAGAAATTCCACTTGCTGTCAAGCACGACACCAAGGTAGAGCAGTGATGGCATGACGGCAATCGGGACTCCTCCCACCACTATAGCCACCCCAGCTGGGGGAGCTTTCCGTGGACCATAGAAACATATGGCTTCGGACTTCGCTAGAGCCACCTCGAGGCCCAGACTTCTGATCTTGCCCACGCAATGGGCAACTGCCGCTGTAGCTAATATGGCTGCATCACGGTAATTGGGACCCTTGGCCGTTACAAGCGTATCATCGGCGTAGCAGATGACGTTGACTCCACGCAAGTTTTCCCCCCTTAGAACCCAGTTGTAGCCTATATTCCACAAGAGTGGACCCAAGACCGACCCCTGCGGGACCCCACAGGACATTGCCCTCTCCCCCCATACCTGCTGCCCAGGCCAGGTGACGAACCTCTCACTGAGATAAGCTTCAATGATGCGGAACAAGTGAAGGGGTACTTGATGGTATCGCAACGATTCCTTTATTGTGTTCCAGGGCAGGGTGTTGAAAGCATTAGCGATGTCCAATGACACCGCCAAGAGGACATTTCCCTGCGTCACAGCCTCGTGTGCCATTGATTTGACCCGTAGAATTGCATCGACAGTTGACCGGTTCCTGCGGAACCCAAATTGGCAGTCGGCCAAGTCCGGCCCCTCTCTTTCCATGTGCTTGATGAGGCGTGCAGCGATTATTCGCTCAAAGAGCTTGCCCACCTCATCCAGCAAAACTATCGGCCGGTAACCAGACGGAGAGTCCATCGGTCGTCCCTCCTTTCTGAGCAGCACTAACTTCCCAGACTTCCACTCCTTCGGGAAGCAACCCTGTTCCAGGCAAGCGGTCAAAAGACGCAGCAGCCTCGGTTCCAACGCTTCCATAGCCAAGACCCATGCACGGCCCGGAATGCCGTCAGGCCCTGGGGCCGTGTTCTTGCCACGCAGCCGGTAAACCGCCACGGCCAGCTCTTCGGGAAGAACAGGTGGAACGATATCCTCCTCTCTTAGCCCCACCGTTGGCGGTGCCATGATAGGCGGCTGGTGAGGTCCCCTTTCAGGGAATAGCCCAGCAACTACGCGCGTTACAAGCTCCGGCTGAAGTGTTTGAGTCAGCGGAGGCGCCCAGGGGCGCAACTTGTTCCGGATGAGTTTGTAGGGTCTTCCCCACGGATCATTATTTAAGGTCTCCAGGAATTCAGCACGACTCGCCTCAATTGCATGTCCGATAGCCACAGAAAACTCCTGTTTGGACGTCTTGTAGGCCTCATATAAACGGCGTTCCTCGTTTTCATCTCGCTGCCTGCGCCTTCTTTGACGCATATACCGACGCCGTGCAGCTACACAGGAGCTGCGTATTTTCGCGAGCTCGGATGTCCACCAGTACACGCATCGTCTATGCGGTAGAGACTTGGCCCGAGGCATCGCCACATCACAAATTCGCACCATGGTCTCCCGGATTTGGGACGCTTCGGACTCTACCACCACAGCTTCATCTGGGACAGGCAGCCACGTCTCTACGATCGCTGCCTCTTTCAAAAGTTCCCGGTCAAGTTTGGTGAACGCCCACCTGGGGCCAGTCCTGACTGGGCCATTCAGCCTTGCGTTGTTTGAGATGAGTGGGTCAATATCAAACCGAATGTACCGGTGATCTGACAGCGTCTCCACTCCCACCATGACCTCCCAGCCCTGAATACGGCGCGCCAGGGAGGCACTCGAAAATGTAATGTCCACGATAGATCCACCCTGTTGCCGCACGCACGTATTTTCTGAACCCCGGTTAATGACCACCAAGCCAGTGGCGACCGCCCACTCCTCCAGAGTTGCGCCTTTCGGATTCGTTGCTGGACACCCCCAAGCCCTAGACTTTGCATTGAAATCTCCGGCTACTAAAACAGGCGTAGGGTGCAACTGCCTAACAATAGCACCCACTGTTACGAGAAACTGTTCAAAATCCGCCAAACTATCGTTGGGAGAGAAGTAGACGCCAACAACTGCAATGTTTCCGCAGGTTGCCGCCACAAAACCATGACCCTTTATGACGCCTTGAAAAGGTGGGGAGCCAGCAGTGCCCCGCGACACCAGGGCCACAGTTTTATCCAGGTCCCCAACCCATCCCGCTTGAGCAGAAACAGAGTATGGCTCCGCTACCACTGCTATATTTATTGACCACTGCGCCATACTCTGGAAAAAGAGGTCCTGAGCCCTAACGCAGTGGTTAAGATTCGTCTGAAGAAATTTGATGGCCATATTAATTTGTATCCATACCAGCAACCCCCTGAGTCCCGTCCACAGTCGAAGTGGACGAGCGGACAGGCTGCGAGGAGGCCCGGGAGCCATCGCCAGCCTTTGTCTTCGGTCTCTTGGGTGGGGCAGTACAGCTCTTGCTTCCTGTCCTATGATTCGCGTCTTTTCCCAGCACTGCACAGACAGTGCAGTGTGGCGTCGCCGAGCAATCTCTCGCCTTGTGACCTGGCTGGCCACAACGGTAGCACAGACCGGACCTGTCAATTTCAGAAGGACACTGCGCCCTAACATGGCCCGACTCCAAGCACCGGTAACATCTTTGGGCGCGCGCTTCCAGCAACTTGACTTGCGCCGACACCCAGCCCACCAGCAGTCTCTCCTTTCCAGCCACTTTTTTGGCCGCAGCGACTGGACAACGAACCCACGCAGAACCTAGGCTCCAGGGGTCCGATTTAATTTCTCCCACTCTGACCTCCTGGACCGCACAACCGCCGGCCTGCGCAATCGCCGCAGCTATGTCCTCCACAGACACTGAGTCATCCAGGCCAGATACTCGCAATTCCACGCATTTTGTAGGCCGTGACACCTTGACCATCTCGGATTTGAACAGCTGACAAAGTTTTTCAGCGAGTTTGTCCGCCTTAGGCCCACTGGAGGCCCCCGGTATCTCCAGGAGTCTGGCGCCTGTAGCTGCAACTTTAAAACGGATCGACTGTATATCTAGATCCGCCAAATCTACTTTTGCTTTAGCTGTAGCTAACACATCCTTATAACTGATTCCCTGCTCTTCAGCCTCCGGTTGTAAGGACAAAACCACAGCAGAGGATCGGGGCGGTCGCAGTTTGCGAGCCTCTTGTCTTTGCGACCGTGGTGGAGCCTGCCCCTGGTGTTGAACTTGCACATCATTCCCCTGCTGCGATTGAATAGCAGAGCGAGAATTAACCGTCTTGTTATTTTTCTTCCCTCCAACTGCCTTATTCCATGCTTTATCCATGGCCAAGGGGGCTGAAGGCAGAGACCGAGGAACAGATGATGAGCGTGCGCAAGCCGCGGCGGCTTCAGCTGCTGCAAGGGTGGCCTTATTCTTATTCTTTCTCTTCTTTTGCCCCTTCTTAGGTTCTACCGTCAAATTTGGAGGACCTCGTTTTGGAGCCGGCTCGGGAGCGAGTTCAAGCTCCTGGGTATGGTAAGTGACCCTCTCATTTTGACGCCTCAAGTCGGCAGCCAGCGGGGGCCGCATCGGTTGGGCTGGCAGTAGCCTGCCCTCTAACTCTAAGGCTCCCAGCCTCGCGTCCAACATCAGCCCAATCTTTTTGGTCATCACACACATCATGTTTTCCAAATTGAGAGACCCTGTACCTGTATCCTCCTTGCTAGAGCTGCTAGTTGACTGTGTATTCTCCGTTGGTTTTAACGGAGCCGAGACCGGAACTGAAACCTTGAATTGGTCCCGAAAGTCTGCTCTCAGCTGAGCCATTTCAGCCTTGAGTTCAGTCAATTGAGCGCGCAGGCTATCGTTTTGCGCCTGCAGACGCCTCGTCTCCTCTGAAGTAGAGCGCTCCAAAAGGCACTCAAATGTCTCTTTGATTGACACTGCCGCCTCCTTCAGGGCCTTTACAAAGGTGCCTTTCAAATTGCTGGAGTTTTTGGCAACCAAGGATATTGCATCCAGGCTTGTCTGCACTCGCTGAGAGAGCGCAGCCGCAGAAAGATTGTCTTGTGCACAGGGCAGGACCGAACTAGAACTTAGGCCGCCCGACTGACTACGAGTAGAAAAGGGCAGCTTTATGCCAGCCACTTCTTCTTCTGCCCTCAAACGCATTTCCTCTCTCATGGCGCGGTTATACTCCTCTTTGGCTTTGGCAAGTCCAACGTAATGCCCAGTGGAAGGAGGACGACCGCGACCTCTCTTTGATTGGCTCGTGGACTGCTTGTTATTCTCAGTGGCCTCCTCAGAGTCAGAACCCGATTCACTGAGGCCACGTTTCCGCCAGAAACGCCTAACATTACTGACAGACTCGTAACAGCTCATCGCCGTGTCCGACTCTACGTGATCGCCTCCGAGTTGGAGGACGGAGTCCTCAAAAGCTGACGCAGATACAAGACTCCCTGCGTCAGACTCTATGTCCACCCCTTTGGCACCCAGGAGGGCATCTACCTCTTTTGTTTTTGGCGGAGGAGCTGGAATTGTGGACCCTAGCTCTCCATCACAACGGATAAGAGGCACTCTTAGATCCGGGAGCGATCTTCGGGTCTCTGCCCTTGCAAAAACTTCTGGTTCCCCATTCCCCAAAGAGGACACTGTTCTTGGGGACACCGCTGCCGTTGGCTCCTGCGATTCATTTGCCGTGTCGCGGACGAACCGACCTTTTCGGTCTCGTTGTGGCGGAATCCCACCTTTCTGCCTTAAACTTGTTTCTTCTTCATTACGATTTTTGTTTTTATTTAAATTTTCCATAAAATTCCCACGAGTATGAGACGATATATAATTCACTGGCGGGTAACGCTCATCCCGAAACGCAGTGGGCTATGTACTCTAGAGGGCACCTGGTATCTAGAGGTTTTAACGACTTCGCTGTCGGGTGTTAAAGGGTTTTCCTTCCCGCGGGCCGGCCAATGAAGGCAAGCCCTCCGCGCCACAAACACTACCCGTACCCCATACCGCCAAAGATGGGGGTCGTTGGGAAAGTGCTGCGGGATGCGGGATTCAAGGCGAGCTGGCGTAGACTCCCCTACGTAGTCTCATTAGAGACTACCAACCATCCATCAATACTATACGGCCCGAAAACATTTAAACATTCCATTCAGTCATTAGTCTCTCTCAAAACATACCTTTCAAACATTACCATTCAAAGCCGTCAAGCCAAAAGGCCTCCCCCCCGTGACAGGACATTGGCAGCACCGATAAGCAACAACTTGGAAACCAAGAGATTACTTACCGTTGCCCCCGGGGTGCACCGTCCAGGAGCCCTTCCCTTACCCCCAGATCAACCGGATCAAGAGGAATGAGAAGGGACCTGGCACTCTGGGAGGTTTCCTGTCCGTAGCACCCCAACCTAACCTTTTTTTTTTTTTTTTGTTGAGGAGGGGAAAAATGCAATTACGCATACCACTCGGGTGCGGGGACGGACCCGAGTGGTTATGTGGGGCTCCTTGGGCTAATGAGACCCAAGTCTACCCACTAAACAACCCCCCCCGTCTGCCGCCATTGTGCTGTAACGGTGGGCTGTAGGGACGCTCGCGCTTTACTTCTACAGCACCACCAGCACCGGTCCGTGTTGGCGGACCATCGCCTCCGGAGGCCCTTGATGGCCTCGTTTCTGTGGACCGTATCCAGTACGGTCACCCTCTCAGGGACCACGTGTGTGGCGGATGACAGGCGTCCCCGTGCCTGTCATCCTGCGGTCAACCTACGGAGGCAGGCGGCGGTCATGTGCGAGCCGTCTGCGTCGAGCACGCTTGCGGCGCCGTTGGTCGGCCATTGGGTCGGACTCTCTGGCGCGTTCCGCCATTTCCTTCTGCTGAAGAACGTCTTCGCAGAAGGTCTTAACCGCTTGCCATGAACCTTCGCTGTCTACCATGGCCTTGACCACGGCCGGCAGCGACAGGTCCGGCCCCACTTTTGCAATCAGGTCGTCTCGCTCCGGCCCCCACACTGGGCACTCCTCCAGTGTGTGTTGTGCGGTGTCGATTGCTGCGCCACATTCGTGGCACTCCTCCGTTGGTTCTCTGCCGGCAATTTTGTGCAGATATCTCCCGAAGCAGCCATGCCCCGAGAGAATCTGCACAAGCCGGAAGGTGAGAGCACCGTGCGGTCGTTCTAGCCACTGGGACATGACCGGTCGGATCGCCGCAATTGTCCGGACTCCCGCACTTGGTCGCTCGAGCCGGTTCACCCACTCTTCAATTGCCTCGCGAGAGAGCTCTTCTCGTTTGGCCTCAATCTCGCGCGGTGCTGGCCGGAAATCCCGGGCCCGCGCCTCCTCGCGCCAGAAGAAAACTGACGCAAGGGCTCTCGCGTCCAAGTCCCATGGCAGGGATCCAGCCAGCACGCATGCAGCTTCGCCGGAAATTGTCCCGTAGCCCCGTATAGATCTTATTGCCATCACCCGTTGCGCTTGGCGCATTTGGGTGACGTTCTTGCCAGTAAGACCGCCAGCCCAGACTGGGGCTCCGTACAGGGCTATAGAGCGTACGACTCCCGAGTACAGACGCCGGCATGAACTTTTCGGCCCCCCTATATTCGGGAGCAGGCGTCCGAGCGCACCAGCCGCACCCAGCAGCTTCGGAGTCAGCCGCTCGAAGTGGGCCTGAAAAGACCAGCGGCTGTCTAGGGTGATGCCCAAATACCGCATGGTAGGCTTGATGGCAATCTGCACGCCTCCCACGATTATATGAGCCCTGGGCGGAGGCGCCCTCCTGGGCCCGTGAAAGCAGATAGCCTCCGATTTGTTCAAGGCGACCTCTAGACCTAGCCGTCTTATTTTGCCTACTGTATGGGCTACGGCCGCCGTGGCTAGAATAGCGGCTTCTCTGAATGAGGCCCCCCGCGCCGTCACAAGTGTGTCGTCGGCGTAACACACCAGGTCGACCCCGCGCAGAAGTGCTCCCCGTAACACCCAATCATATCCGATGTTCCACAGGAGTGGCCCCAACACTGACCCCTGTGGAACACCGCACACCATTTCCCGACGCCCCCACTCATGCTGCCCGGGGAAGGCAACGAACCGCCGCAGCAGGTAGGCCTTCACTATTCGGCTGAGATGGTGGGGCACTTGGTGGTATAACAGCGCCTCATTTATGCAATCCCAGGGGAGAGTGTTAAAGGCGTTGGCAATGTCTAATGACACTGCCAAGACGACCTCACCCTGGGACACTGCATCCTCCGCCAGTTTCTTTACCCGTAAGATCGCGTGGACTGTTGAGCGACCCCTGCGGAATCCGTACTGGCAATCAGCCAGGTCCGGCCCTTCCGTCATTAAGTGCTTGATAAGACGGTTCGCAATAATCCGCTCAAAGAGCTTGCCCACCTCATCAAGCAACACGATGGGCCGGTAGGCCGACGGTGAATCCGCAGGACGACCTTCTTTCCTCAAGAGTACCAACCGACCAATTTTCCAGGAGTCAGGAAAGCGACCCTGCTCGAGACATGCACTGAAAAACCGACGTAGCCTTGGCTCAAGGGCCTCCATGGCCAGGACCCAGGCTCGACCTGGGATCCCGTCCAATCCGGGTGCTGTATTTTTGGCCCGTAGTCTCAGAACCGCTGCTCCCAGCTCACCGTCGGTGACAGGGGGCGTCTGCATTTCTGCTTCTCGCTGCCTCTCAGCTGCCCTAGGTGGAGCCATGGGCGGTGGACCTTGCCGAGGCCTGTGCGGAAATAGAGCCGCAACTACGTCGTCCAGCAGCTGAGGTTGGAGACTCTGCGTCAGCGGGGGTGCCCAAGGCCGAAGCTTCTGCCTAACAAGCTTGTACGGCCTCCCCCATGGATCCCTGTTCAGAGTCTCCAGAAACTCCTCTCGTGACCGGTCTATGGCTTGTGCGATGGCGGCTTTTAGTGCCACTTTTGCCTCCTTATATTTTGTGTACAGGGCCGCTTCTGTTTCTTCGTCTCTGTACTGTCGACTCCGTTGTCGCGTGTACTGACGTCTCGTGAGCACGCACTCCTCGCGCAACTTTTTTTTTTTTTTTTTAATACAGGGGAAATGCATTACGCATACCACCCGGGCGCGGGGACACCCGGGTGGTTATGTGGGACTCCCACGAGAATCCAGTCTACCCACTAAAACCCCTGTCTGTCGCCTCGGTGCCTTAGGGCGGAGTTACGGGCACGCGGCGTCACTCATCCACAACTCCGCCAGCAACAGTCCATCAGGACCCATCACAAGTAAAACCTCCATTAAGTGCATATCCGAACACTTCTCACGCCTCCTACCCGAGGACCTCTTTCCTATGGATGTCAGACGCCCCCGTATCTGACACCCGGAGGTCTATGCTAAGGTGGCAAGCGTCTGTCGTGCACAGCACGCCTGCGTCTCATTCTACGTCGGCGCATAGGGTCAGCCTCGGCCTGAATCTCCCGCTCGCGCTCCGCCGCCTCTTTCCCGGCCATGACGTATTCTGAGAATTCTAGCATTGTCTGCCACACCTCTTCGCCGGAGAGCATAGCTTGCACTACGGCCGGCAGCGACAAATCTTGCCCAGTACGGGCAATTACTTCCTCTCTTTCTACAGCCCAGACCGGGCACTCCGCCAACGTGTGCTGGGCGGAGTCTTCATGTGCTCCGCACTCATGACATCCCGGGGTCGGCTCCCTTTTGGCTTGTTGGTGCAGGTACTTGCCAAAGCAGCCATGCCCTGACAGCAACTGCGTGAGCCTGAATGTTAGGACCCCAAAATCCCTTCCAATCCATTCGTGAAGACTAGGTTGAATAGCTTCAATGGTGCGGATGCCCGCCCTAGGCCGAACCAGCCGCAGCTGCCACTCATCAACCGCCTCCTGCTGCAGCTCAACACGCCGCTTCTTCAATTCCTCCGGAGCCAGCACCTCACCCCGGTCCCGCACCTCCCCGCGCCACAGGTATAGGGTCGCGAGGACCTTCGCGTCCAAGTCCCAAGGCAGAGAGCAGGCTAGAACGCACGCGGCCTCCGTGCTTATCGTACGGTATCCTCTTATAACCCTTACAGCTATTGCTCTCTGCGGTCGGCGTAACCGAGAGATATTTAGTCTATTAAGAGCATTTGCCCACACTGGGGCACCATAGAGTGCCATCGATCGCACCACGCCCATGTAGAGGCGGCGGCATGAAGCCTTGGGCCCTCCCAGGTTTGGCAGTATACGCCCAAGGGCAGATGCAGCGCGCAACAACTTGGGTGCCAGGCGCTCAAAATGCGCACAGAAATTCCACTTGCTGTCAAGCACGACACCAAGGTAGAGCAGTGATGGCATGACGGCAATCGGGACTCCTCCCACCACTATAGCCGCCCCAGCTGGGGGAGCTTTCCGTGGACCATAGAAACATATGGCTTCGGACTTCGCTAGAGCCACCTCGAGGCCCAGACTTCTGATCTTGCCCACGCAATGGGCAACTGCCGCTGTAGCTAATATGGCTGCATCACGGTAATTGGGACCCTTGGCCGTCACAAGCGTATCATCGGCGTAGCAGATGACGTTGACTCCACGCAAGTTTTCCCCCCTTAGAACCCAGTTGTAGCCTATATTCCACAAGAGTGGACCCAAGACCGACCCCTGCGGGACCCCACAGGACATTGCCCTCTCCCCCCATACCTGCTGCCCAGGCCAGGTGACGAACCTCTCACTGAGATAAGCTTCAATGATGCGGAACAAGTGAAGGGGTACTTGATGGTATCGTAACGATTCCTTTATTGTGTTCCAGGGCAGGGTGTTGAAAGCATTAGCGATGTCCAATGACACCGCCAAGACGACATTTCCCTGCGTCACAGCCTCGTGTGCCATTGATTTGACCCGTAGAATTGCATCGACAGTTGACCGGTTCCTGCGGAACCCAAATTGGCAGTCGGCCAAGTCCGGCCCCTCTCTTTCCATGTGCTTGTGACAATGTGCAGTTTCCAACTACCCTCCCCTTCCCAAAATCATAACTCACGGCGATCATTCGGGAACGCTCGGCAGAATGCGATCTGCCTCCGAGCTAGGCACACATCGCGCGTGTGCGTCCCGGACTCTTCAAAAAGAACTCGAAAGGGTGAAGTTCTGCACCCTCAGTGTCGCGTGTGCCTTCCGAAACCAAAGGCCCCCGAAACGCGAGTGAACGGAGTGAACAGTGCACTGTAATCTGGACTATTTAAAGGACTAGCTGTGAGTACCATCCCTTTGCCTTTCTCTCACCCCTACACATTGTCACAATTGGTGGAGGTGCGAAACCCCGAATTAGGTCTAATATATTCTTGTTTTGGCATTAGTAAGTACTTATTGGTAACAAAATGTCCGACACAGAAGAAAAAGATGAAAAAACCGTTGCCCGGGTGTCGGACATGTTTAAATATTTTAAGTCGTTGAATTTGGAAAATTTGAATCCGGCTATCAGACAATTACAGGAAAAGATCGAGTCGCAAAATAATCAAATATCAGAGTTAAAGAAACGAATTAATACGATTGAAACAGGGAAAATGTCGCATACTCCATCGACGGGCCTAGACGGTCAAAAGGTCGAGTCACTCGCGAACGCGGTAGGCGAACAAAATCAAGTAGATAAAAATAAGTTAAAAGTGTTGCAAAAGATGCTCGCGGAGTTACCAATTTGTGATGGCAAAGTGGCCAAGCAACTCATTAAATTTATTATCAGTGTCGATAAAATTACTCAACTCGAGCTAGTTCCCCAGTCAGAGTATGTGACCTGGATAATGACCAGGACAACTGGGTTTCTAGCGGATTGGTGGTTCCGTCGGGCGGCCGCGTTACATAATTGGCAGGATATTAAAATACTGATTTTAAACGAGGTTTTATCTCCGATACATATTGAAACATTAAAAAATGAAATGTGCTTGCGTTATCAATACGAGTCCGAAACATTATTAGAGTTTGCACACTCAGTAGTTGCGGTGGCGAAGGCGCTAAATCTGGGCTGGTCCGAGGAAATGTTAATGCAAACTATATTAAGTAGAATTTCTCCAAGAATATATTATTACATTAAATGCAATCCTATGGACATAAAGGATATGTCGCAATTAGCGCAAATAAGTAGTGAGGTCGAGGGCGCTCTTCTACGAGACAAATTACATTCACAAAACTCGCATACCTTTTATCAAAGGAATCAGGTAAATGTTGGTAGTAATACGTATCGAGCTAGGCACACATCGCGCGTGTGCGTCCCGGACTCTTCAAAAAGAACTCGAAAGGGTGAATTTCTGCACCCTCAGTGTCGCGTGTGCCTTCCGAAACCAAAGGCCCCCGAAACGCGAGTGAACGGAGTGAACAGTGCACTGTAATCTGGACTATTTAAAGGACTAGCTGTGAGTACCATCCCTTTGCCTTTCTCTCACCCCTACACATTGTCACATGCTTGATGAGGCGTGCAGCGATTATTCGCTCAAAGAGCTTGCCCACCTCATCCAGCAAAACTATCGGCCGGTAACCAGACGGAGAGTCCATCGGTCGTCCCTCCTTTCTGAGCAGCACTAACTTCCCAGACTTCCACTCCTTCGGGAAGCAACCCTGTTCCAGGCAAGCGGTCAAAAGACGCAGCAGCCTCGGTTCCAACGCTTCCATAGCCAAGACCCATGCACGGCCCGGAATGCCGTCAGGCCCTGGGGCCGTGTTCTTGCCACGTAGCCGGAAAACCGCCACGGCCAGCTCGTCGGGAAGAACTGGTGGAACGATAACCTCCTCTCTTAGCCCCACCGTTGGCGGTGCCATGATAGGCGGCTGGTGAGGTCCCCTTTCAGGAAATAGTCCAGCAACTACGCGCGTAACAAGCTCCGGCTGGAGTGTTTGAGTCAGCGGAGGCGCCCAGGGGCGCAACTTGTTCCGGATGAGTTTGTAGGGTCTTCCCCACGGATCATTATTTAAGGTCTCCAGGAATTCAGCACGACTCGATTCAATTGCATGTCCGATAGCCACAGAAAACTCCTGTTTGGACGTCTTGTAGGCCTCATATAAACGGCGTTCCTCGTTTTCATCTCGCTCCCTGCGCCTTCTTTGACGCATATACCGACGCCGTGCAGCTACACAGGAGCTGCGTATTTGCGCGAGCTCGGATGTCCACCAGTACACGCATCGTCTATGCGGTAGAGACTTGGCCCGAGGCATCGCCACATCACAAATTCGCACCATGGCCTCCCGGATTTGGGACGCTTCGGATTCTACCACCACAGCTTCATCCAGGACAGGCAGCCACGTCTCTACGATCGCTGCCTCTTTCAGAAGTTCCCGGTCAAGTTTGGTGAACGCCCACCTAGGGCCAGTCCTGACTGGGCCATTCAGCCTTGCGTTGTTTGAGATGAGTGGGTCAATATCAAACCGAATGTACCGGTGATCTGACAGCGTCTCCACTCCCACCATGACCTCCCAGCCCTGAATACGGCGCGCCAGGGAGGCACTCGAAAATGTAATGTCCACGATAGATCCACCCTGTTGCCGCACGCACGTATTTTCTGAACCCCGGTTAATGACCACCAAGCCAGTGGCGACCGCCCACTCCTCCAGAGTTGCGCCTTTCGGATTCGTTGCTGGACACCCCCAAGCCCTAGACTTGGCATTGAAATCTCCGGCTACTAAAACAGGCGTAGGGTGCAACTGCCTAACAATAGCACCCACTGTTACGAGAAACTGTTCAAAATCCGCCAAACTATCGTTGGGAGAGAAGTAGACGCCAACAACTGCAATGTTTCCGCAGGTTGCCGCCACAAAACCATGACCCTTTATGACGCCTTGAAAAGGTGGGGAGCCAGCAGTGCCCCGCGACACCAGGGCCACAGTTTTATCCAGGTCCCCAACCCATCCCGCTTGAGCAGAAACAGAGTATGGCTCCGCTACCACTGCTATATTTATTGACCACTGCGCCATACTCTGGAATAAGAGGTCCTGAGCCCTAACGCAGTGGTTAAGATTCGTCTGAAGAAATTTGATGGCCATATTAATTTGTATCCATACCAGCAACCCCCTGAGTCCCGTCCACAGTCGAAGTGGACGAGCGGACAGGCTGCGAGGAGGCCCGGAAGCCATCGCCAGCCTTTGTCTTCGGTCTCTTGGGTGGGGCAGTACAGCTCTTGCTTCCTGTCCTATGATTCGCGTCTTTTCCCAGCACTGCACAGACAGTGCAGTGTGGCGTCGCCAAGCAATCTCTCGCCTTGTGACCTGGCTGGCCACAACGGTAGCACAGACCGGACCTGTCAATTTCAGAAGGACACTGCGCCCTAACATGGCCCGACTCCAAGCACCGGTAACATCTTTGGGCGCGCGGTTCCAGCAACTTGACTTGCGCCGACACCCAGCCCACCAGCAGTCTCTCCTTTCCAGCCACTGTTTTGGCCGCAGCGACAGGACAACGAACCCACGCAGAACCTAGGCTCCAGGGGTCTGATTTTATTTCTCCCACTCTGACCTCCTGGACCGCACAACCGCCGGCCTGCGCAATCGCCGCAGCGATGTCCTCCACAGACACTGAGTCATCCAGGCCAGATACTCGCAATTCCACGCATTTTGTAGGCCGTGACACCTTGACCATCTCGGATTTGAACAGCTGACAAAGTTTTTCAGCGAGTTTGTCCGCCTTAGGCCCACTGGAGGTCCCCGGTATCTCCAAAAGTCTGGCGCCTGTAGCTGCAACTTTAAAACGGATCGACTGTATATCTAGATCCGCCAAATCTACTTTTGCTTTAGCTGTAGCTAACACATCCTTATAACTGATTCCCTGCTCTTCAGCCTCCGGTTGTAAGGACAAAACCACAGCAGAGGATCGGGGAGGTCGCAGTTTGCGAGCCTCTTGTCTTTGCGACCGTGGTGGAGCCTGCCCCTGGTGTTGAACTTGCACATCATTCCCCTGCTGAGATTGAATAGCAGAGCGAAGATTAACAGTTTTGTTAATTTTCTTCCCTCCAACTGCCTTATTCCATGCTTTATCCATTGCCAAGGGGGCTGAAGGCAGAGACCGAGGAACAGACGATGAGCGTGCGCGAGCCGCGGCGGCTCCAGCTGCAGCAAGGGTTGCCTTATTCTTATTCTTTCTCTTCTTTTGCCCCTTCTTAGGTTCTTCCGTCAAATTTGGAGGACCTCGTTTTGGAGCCGGCTCGGGAGCGGGTTCAAGCTCCTGGGTATGGTAAGTGACCCTCTCATTTTGACGCCTCAAGTCGGCAGCCAGCGGGGGCCGCATCGGTTGGGCCGGCAGTAGCCTGCCCTCTAACTCTAAGGCTCCCAGCCTCGCGTCCAACATCAGCCCAATCTTTTTGGTCATCACACACATCATGTTTTCCAAATTGAGAGACCCTGTACCTGTATCCTCCTTGCTAGAGCTGCTAGTTGACTGTGTATTCTCCGTTGGTTTTAACGGAGCCGAGACCGGAACTGAAACCTTGAATTGGTCCCGAAAGTCTGCTCTCAGCTGAGCCATTTCAGCCTTGAGTTCAGTCAATTGAGCGCGCAGGCTATCGTTTTGCGCCTGCAGACGCCTCGTCTCCTCTGAAGTAGAGCGCTCCAAAAGGCACTCAAATGTCTCTTTGATTGACACTGCCGCTTCCTTCAGGGCCTTTACAAAGGTGCCTTTCAAATTGCCGGAGTTTTTGGCAACCAAGGATATTGCATCCAGGCTTGTCTGCACTCGCTGAGAGAGCGCAGCCGCAGAAAGATTGTCTTGTGCACAGGGCAGGAACGAACTAGAACTTAGGCCGCCCGACTGACTACGAGTAGAAAAGGGCAGCTTTATGCCAGCCACTTCTTCTTCTGCCCTCAAACGCATTTCCTCTCTCATGGCGCGGTTATACTCCTCTTTGGCTTTGGCAAGTCCAACGTAATGCCCAGTGGAAGGAGGACGACCGCGACCTCTCTTTGATTGGCTCGTGGACTGCTTCTTATTCTCAGTGGCCTCCTCAGAGTCAGAACCCGAGTCACTGAGGCCACGTTTCCGCCAGAAACGCCTAAAACGCCTATCATCACTGACAGACTCGTAACAGCTCATCGCCGTGTCCGACTCTACGTGATCGCCTCCGAGTTGGAGGACGGAGTCGTCAAAAGCTGACGCAGATACAAGACTCCCTGCATCAGACTCTATGTCTTCCCCTTTGGCACCCAGACTAGCGACCATTTCTCTTGTTTTTGACGGAGGAGCTGAAATTGTGGACTCTTGCTCCCCGTCACAACGGGTGAGAGGCACTCTTAGATCCGGGAGCGATCTTCGGGTCTCTGCCCTTGCAAAAACTACTGGTTCCCCATTCCCCAAAGAGGACACTGTTCTTGGGGACACCGCTGCCGTTGGCTCCTGCGATTCATTTGCCGTGTCGCGGACGAACCGACCTTTTCGGTCTCGTTGTGGCGGATTCCCACCTTTCTGCCTTAAACTTGTTTCTTCTTCATTACGATTTTTGTTTTTATTTAAATTTTCCATAAAATTCCCACGAGTATGAGACGATATATAATTCACTGGCGGGTAACGCTCATCCCGAAACGCAGTGGGCTATGTACTCTAGAGGGCACCTGGTATCTAGAGGTTTTAACGACTTCGCTGTCGGGTGTTAAAGGGTTTTCCTTCCCGCGGGCCGGCCAATGAAGGCAAGCCCTCCGCGCCACAAACACTACCCGTACCCCATACCGCCAAAGATGGGGGTCATTGGGAAAGTGCTGCGGGATGCGGGATTCAAGGCGAGCTGGCGTAGACTCCCCTACGTAGTCTCATTAGAGACTACCAACCATCCATCAATACTATACGGCCCGAAAACATTTAAACATTCCATTCAGTCATTAGTCTCTCTCAAAACATACCTTTCAAACATTACCATTCAAAGCCGTCAGGCCAAAAGGCCTCCCCCCCGTGACAGGACATTGGCAGCACCGATAAGCAATAACTTGGAAACCAAGAGATTACTTACCGTTGCCCCCGGGGTGCACCGTCCAGGAGCCCTTCCCTTACCTCCAGATCAACCGGATCAAGAGGAATGAGAAGGGACCTGGCACTCTGGGAGGTTTCCTGTCCGTAGCACCCCACCCCAACCTAACCTTTTTTTTTTTTTTTTTTTTATACAGGGGAAATGCATTACGCATACCACCCGGGCGCGGGGACACCCGGGTGGTTATGTGGGACTCCCACGAGAATCCGGTCTACCCACTAAAACCCCTGTCTGTCGCCTCGGTGCCTTAGGGCGGAGTTACGGGCACGCGGCGTCACTCATCCACAACTCCGCCAGCAACAGTCCATCAGGACCCATCACAAGTAAAACCTCCATTAAGTGCGTATCCGAACACTTCTCACGCCTCCTACCCGAGGACCTCTTTCCTATTGATGTCAGACGCCCCCGTATCTGACACCCGGAGGTCTATGCTAAGGTGGCAAGCGTCTGTCGTGCACAGCACGCCTGCGTCTCATTCTACGTCGGCGCATAGGGTCAGCCTCGGCCTGAATCTCCCGCTCGCGCTCCTTAGCCTCTTTCCCGGCCATGACGTATTCTGAGAATTCTAGCATTGTCTGCCACACCTCTTCGCCGGAGAGCATAGCTTGCACTACGGCCGGCAGCGACAAATCTTGCCCAGTACGGGCAATTACTTCCTCTCTTTCTACAGCCCAGACCGGGCACTCCGCCAACGTGTGCTGGGCGGAGTCTTCATGTGCTCCGCACTCATGACATCCCGGGGTCGGCTCCCTTTTGGCTTGTTGGTGCAGGTACTTGCCAAAGCAGCCATGCCCTGACAGCAACTGCGTGAGCCTGAATGTTAGGACCCCAAAATCCCTTCCAATCCATTCGTGAAGACTAGGTTGGAGAGCTTCAATGGTGCGGATGCCCGCCCTAGGCCGAACCAGCCGCAGCTGCCACTCATCAACCGCCTCCTGCTGCAGCTCAACACGCCGCTTCTTCAATTCCTCCGGAGCCAGCACCTCACCTCGGTCCCGCACCTCCCCGCGCCACAGGTATAGGGTCGCGAGGACCTTCGCGTCCAAGTCCCAAGGCAGAGAGCAGGCTAGAACGCACGCGGCCTCCGTGCTTATCGTACGGTATCCTCTTATAACCCTTACAGCTATTGCTCTCTGCGGTCGGCGTAACCGAGCGATATTCTGTCTATTAAGAGCATTTGCCCAAACTGGGGCACCATAGAGTGCCATCGATCGCACCACGCCCATGTAGAGGCGGCGGCATGAAGCCTTGGGCCCTCCCAGGTTTGGCAGTATACGCCCAAGGGCAGATGCAGCGCGCAACAACTTGGGTGCCAGGCGCTCAAAATGCGCACAGAAATTCCACTTGCTGTCAAGCACGACACCAAGGTAGAGCAGTGATGGCATGACGGCAATCGGGACTCCTCCCACCACTATAGCCACCCCAGCTGGGGGAGCTTTCCGTGGACCATAGAAACATATGGCTTCGGACTTCGCTAGAGCCACCTCGAGGCCCAGACTTCTGATCTTGCCCACGCAATGGGCAACTGCCGCTGTAGCTAATATGGCTGCATCACGGTAATTGGGACCCTTGGCCGTCACAAGCGTATCATCGGCGTAGCAGATGACGTTGACTCCACGCAAGTTTTCCCCCCTTAGAACCCAGTTGTAGCCTATATTCCACAAGAGTGGACCCAAGACCGACCCCTGCGGGACCCCACAGGACATTGCCCTCTCCCCCCATACCTGCTGCCCAGGCCAGGTGACGAACCTCTCACTGAGATAAGCTTCAATGATGCGGAACAAGTGAAGGGGTACTTGGTGGTATCGCAACGATTCCTTTATTGTGTTCCAGGGCAGGGTGTTGAAAGCATTAGCGATGTCCAATGACACCGCCAAGAGGACATTTCCCTGCGTCACAGCCTCGTGTGCCATTGATTTGACCCGTAGAATTGCATCGACAGTTGACCGGTTCCTGCGGAACCCAAATTGGCAGTCGGCCAAGTCCGGCCCCTCTCTTTCCATGTGCTTGATGAGGCGTGCAGCGATTATTCGCTCAAAGAGCTTGCCCACCTCATCCAGCAAAACTATCGGCCGGTAACCAGACGGAGAGTCCATCGGTCGTCCCTCCTTTCTGAGCAGCACTAACTTCCCAGACTTCCACTCCTTCGGGAAGCAACCCTGTTCCAGGCAAGCGGTCAAAAGACGCAGCAGCCTCGGTTCCAACGCTTCCATAGCCAAGACCCATGCACGGCCCGGAATGCCGTCAGGCCCTGGGGCCGTGTTCTTGCCACGCAGCCGGTAAACCGCCACGGCCAGCTCTTCGGGAAGAACAGGTGGAACGATATCCTCCTCTCTTAGCCCCACCGTTGGCGGTGCCATGATAGGCGGCTGGTGAGGTCCCCTTTCAGGGAATAGCCCAGCAACTACGCGCGTTACAAGCTCCGGCTGAAGTGTTTGAGTCAGCGGAGGCGCCCAGGGGCGCAACTTGTTCCGGATGAGTTTGTAGGGTCTTCCCCACGGATCATTATTTAAGGTCTCCAGGAATTCAGCACGACTCGCCTCAATTGCATGTCCGATAGCCACAGAAAACTCCTGTTTGGACGTCTTGTAGGCCTCATATAAACGGCGTTCCTCGTTTTCATCTCGCTGCCTGCGCCTTCTTTGACGCATATACCGACGCCGTGCAGCTACACAGGAGCTGCGTATTTGCGCGAGCTCGGATGTCCACCAGTACACGCATCGTCTATGCGGTAGAGACTTGGCCCGAGGCATCGCCACATCACAAATTCGCACCATGGCCTCCCGGATTTGGGACGCTTCGGACTCTACCACCACAGCTTCATCTGGGACAGGCAGCCACGTCTCTACGATCGCTGCCTCTTTCAAAAGTTCCCGGTCAAGTTTGGTGAACGCCCACCTGGGGCCAGTCCTGACTGGGCCATTCAGCCTTGCGTTGTTTGAGATGAGTGGGTCAATATCAAACCGAATGTACCGGTGATCTGACAGCGTCTCCACTCCCACCATGACCTCCCAGCCCTGAATACGGCGCGCCAGGGAGGCACTCGAAAATGTAATGTCCACGATAGATCCACCCTGTTGCCGCACGCACGTATTTTCTGAACCCCGGTTAATGACCACCAAGCCAGTGGCGACCGCCCACTCCTCCAGAGTTGCGCCTTTCGGATTCGTTGCTGGACACCCCCAAGCCCTAGACTTTGCATTGAAATCTCCGGCTACTAAAACAGGCGTAGGGTGCAACTGCCTAACAATAGCACCCACTGTTACGAGAAACTGTTCAAAATCCGCCAAACTATCGTTGGGAGAGAAGTAGACGCCAACAACTGCAATGTTTCCGCAGGTTGCCGCCACAAAACCATGACCCTTTATGACGCCTTGAAAAGGTGGGGAGCCAGCAGTGCCCCGCGACACCAGGGCCACAGTTTTATCCAGGTCCCCAACCCATCCCGCTTGAGCAGAAACAGAGTATGGCTCCGCTACCACTGCTATATTTATTGACCACTGCGCCATACTCTGGAAAAAGAGGTCCTGAGCCTAACGCAGTGGTTAAGATTCGTCTGAAGAAATTTGATGGCCATATTAATTTGTATCCATACCAGCAACCCCCTGAGTCCCGTCCACAGTCGAAGTGGACGAGCGGACAGGCTGCGAGGAGGCCCGGGAGCCATCGCCAGCCTTTGTCTTCGGTCTCTTGGGTGGGGCAGTACAGCTCTTGCTTCCTGTCCTATGATTCGCGTCTTTTCCCAGCACTGCACAGACAGTGCAGTGTGGCGTCGCCGAGCAATCTCTCGCCTTGTGACCTGGCTGGCCACAACGGTAGCACAGACCGGACCTGTCAATTTCAGAAGGACACTGCGCCCTAACATGGCCCGACTCCAAGCACCGGTAACATCTTTGGGCGCGCGCTTCCAGCAACTTGACTTGCGCCGACACCCAGCCCACCAGCAGTCTCTCCTTTCCAGCCACTTTTTTGGCCGCAGCGACTGGACAACGAACCCACGCAGAACCTAGGCTCCAGGGGTCCGATTTAATTTCTCCCACTCTGACCTCCTGGACCGCACAACCGCCGGCCTGCGCAATCGCCGCAGCGATGTCCTCCACAGACACTGAGTCATCCAGGCCAGATACTCGCAATTCCACGCATTTTGTAGGCCGTGACACCTTGACCATCTCGGATTTGAACAGCTGACAAAGTTTTTCAGCGAGTTTGTCCGCCTTAGGCCCACTGGAGGCCCCCGGTATCTCCAGGAGTCTGGCGCCTGTAGCTGCAACTTTAAAACGGATCGACTGTATATCTAGATCCGCCAAATCTACTTTTGCTTTAGCTGTAGCTAACACATCCTTATAACTGATTCCCTGCTCTTCAGCCTCCGGTTGTAAGGACAAAACCACAGCAGAGGATCGGGGCGGTCGCAGTTTGCGAGCCTCTTGTCTTTGCGACCGTGGTGGAGCCTGCCCCTGGTGTTGAACTTGCACATCATTCCCCTGCTGCGATTGAATAGCAGAGCGAGAATTAACCGTCTTGTTATTTTTCTTCCCTCCAACTGCCTTATTCCATGCTTTATCCATTGCCAAGGGGGCTGAAGGCAGAGACCGAGGAACAGATGATGAGCGTGCGCAAGCCGCGGCGGCTTCAGCTGCTGCAAGGGTGGCCTTATTCTTATTCTTTCTCTTCTTTTGCCCCTTCTTAGGTTCTACCGTCAAATTTGGAGGACCTCGTTTTGGAGCCGGCTCGGGAGCGAGTTCAAGCTCCTGGGTATGGTAAGTGACCCTCTCATTTTGACGCCTCAAGTCGGCAGCCAGCGGGGGCCGCATCGGTTGGGCTGGCAGTAGCCTGCCCTCTAACTCTAAGGCTCCCAGCCTCGCGTCCAACATCAGCCCAATCTTTTTGGTCATCACACACATCATGTTTTCCAAATTGAGAGACCCTGTACCTGTATCCTCCTTGCTAGAGCTGCTAGTTGACTGTGTATTCTCCGTTGGTTTTAACGGAGCCGAGACCGGAACTGGAACCTTGAATTGGTCCCGAAAGTCTGCTCTCAGCTGAGCCATTTCAGCCTTGAGTTCAGTTAATTGAGCGCGCAGGCTTTCGTTTTGCGCCTGCAGACGCCTCGTCTCCTCTGAAGTAGAGCGCTCCAAAAGGCACTCAAATGTCTCTTTGATTGACACTGCCGCCTCCTTCAGGGCCTTTACAAAGGTGCCTTTCAAATTGCTGGAGTTTTTGGCAACCAAGGATATTGCATCCAGGCTTGTCTGCACTCGCTGAGAGAGCGCAGCCGCAGAAAGATTGTCTTGTGCACAGGGCAGGACCGAACTAGAACTTAGGCCGCCCGACTGACTACGAGTAGAAAAGGGCAGCTTTATGCCAGCCACTTCTTCTTCTGCCCTCAAACGCATTTCCTCTCTCATGGCGCGGTTATACTCCTCTTTGGCTTTGGCAAGTCCAACGTAATGCCCAGTGGAAGGAGGACGACCGCGACCTCTCTTTGATTGGCTCGTGGACTGCTTGTTATTCTCAGTGGCCTCCTCAGAGTCAGAACCCGATTCACTGAGGCCACGTTTCCGCCAGAAACGCCTAACATTACTGACAGACTCGTAACAGCTCATCGCCGTGTCCGACTCTACGTGATCGCCTCCGAGTTGGAGGACGGAGTCCTCAAAAGCTGACGCAGATACAAGACTCCCTGCGTCAGACTCTATGTCCACCCCTTTGGCACCCAGGAGGGCATCTACTTCTTTTGTTTTTGGCGGAGGAGCTGGAATTGTGGACCCTAGCTCTCCATCACAACGGATAAGAGGCACTCTTAGATCCGGGAGCGATCTTCGGGTCTCTGCCCTTGCAAAAACTTCTGGTTCCCCATTCCCCAAAGAGGACACTGTTCTTGGGGACACCGCTGCCGTTGGCTCCTGCGATTCATTTGCCGTGTCGCGGACGAACCGACCTTTTCGGTCTCGTTGTGGCGGAATCCCACCTTTCTGCCTTAAACTTGTTTCTTCTTCATTACGATTTTTGTTTTTATTTAAATTTTCCATAAAATTCCCACGAGTATGAGACGATATATAATTCACTGGCGGGTAACGCTCATCCCGAAACGCAGTGGGCTATGTACTCTAGAGGGCACCTGGTATCTAGAGGTTTTAACGACTTCGCTGTCGGGTGTTAAAGGGTTTTCCTTCCCGCGGGCCGGCCAATGAAGGCAAGCCCTCCGCGCCACAAACACTACCCGTACCCCATACCGCCAAAGATGGGGGTCGTTGGGAAAGTGCTGCGGGATGCGGGATTCAAGGCGAGCTGGCGTAGACTCCCCTACGTAGTCTCATTAGAGACTACCAACCATCCATCAATACTATACGGCCCGAAAACATTTAAACATTCCATTCAGTCATTAGTCTCTCTCAAAACATACCTTTCAAACATTACCATTCAAAGCCGTCAGGCCAAAAGGCCTCCCCCCCGTGACAGGACATTGGCAGCACCGATAAGCAACAACTTGGAAACCAAGAGATTACTTACCGTTGCCCCCGGGGTGCACCGTCCAGGAGCCCTTCCCTTACCCCCAGATCAACCGGATCAAGAGGAATGAGAAGGGACCTGGCACTCTGGGAGGTTTCCTGTCCGTAGCACCCCACCCCAACCTAACCTAACCTTTTTTTTTTTTTTTTTTTTTTTTTTTTTCGTTGGAAAAATGCTGTATGCATGCCCACACACCCGGGGGAGAAATGCGGGTTATGTGGGACTCGGCAAGGCGCCGCTACCCACTAAAAAACCAACGGTATGCCTGCGCGCCGCCAATTGGGCGTGGCCACGGGTTCTCTTAAGTACGCAACCGTGACCACGCCGGCGCCGCTCGCCACTACCACATGCGGCGGGTCCTTCTCTGGGGGGGGGGGCTAGAGAGGAACTTCTACCCCTGCCTCCTCAGAAGGCGCGTGGGCATACCACGCGCGCCTTCTCTGCGAGGCCTATGTAATGGGCAGCGACGCCACCGCGCCGCTGCCCAGACCTCGCTAGGTGGGGGGAAGGAGATGGGCATACGCTCTCCTCCGGGCCCCTGCACGCTTGCGTCGGATCGGGTGCGAGGCTGGGTCAGCCTCCCGTTCCCTCTCCGCTGCCTCCTTCTGCGACATTACATCCTCGCAGAAGGAGAGAACCGCTTTCCACGACCTCTCGTCGGCGGTCATAGTCTTAACTATGGCTGGCAAGGAGAGGTCGTCCCCCACCACTGCCACGAGATCACGGCGCTGCCCCGCCCAGGCTGGGCATTCCTCCAGGGTATGCTGCGCCGTGTCCTCGGCGCAGCTGCACTGGTGGCACTCGGCCGTCACCTCCCGTCTTGCGAACCGGTGCAGGTAGCTCCCGAAACAGCCATGACCCGTGAGCACCTGCACCAAACGGAAGGTTAACGAGCCCCGCTCTATCTCCATCCAGTTTTGTAGAACCGGCCGGACCGCCTCGACAGTCCTGTGTCCTTCCTCGCGTCCAGCTAGTTGTTCCTCCCATTGGAGGACGATGGACTGCCGGACGAGGAGCTTCTGCGCCTCTACTTCTCTGGGCGCTGGATGGTACTCCTGCAGCCGGAGGTCTCTGCGCCACTCGTACAAAGACGCTTGGGCCTCCGCCTCCAGATCCCAGGGAGGCGTTCCCGCTAATAAGCAAGCCGCATCGTACGAGATTGTACTGAGCCTTCCTCAGCAGGGCGACATTTCGGGCCGCCAGATTCACCGCCCAGATCGGCGCCCCGTACAGGGCCATCGATCGCACCACCCCCATATACAGACGGCGGCTCGCAACCTCCGGCCCTCCGATGTTGGGCATCAGCCTCTTCAGTGCGGCCGATGCTGCCATTAGTCGGGGGGTCAGGCGGACAAAGTGCTCGCGGAAGCTCCACCGGGAATCAAGGACGAGTCCAAGATATTTCATGTTGGACTCTACCTTGATTCGAGTGCCACCAACGACGATGCTGGATCCTTCAGGTGGCGCCTTTCGGGCAGCGTGGAAGCAGAGCGCCTCGGACTTGTGCAGCGCCACCTCCAGACCCAGCATCGTTATGCGCCTCACCACCTGTGCTACCGTCACGGTGGCGAGGCGTGCTGCTTCCCGGTACGAGGTCCCCCGGGACGTGACTAGCATGTCATCTGCATAACAAGTCACACTTGACCCCGGGAGAAGCTCCCCCCGCAGCACCCAGTCGTACCCAATGTTCCACAGGAGCGGCCCTAAGACCGAGCCCTGTGGAACACCGCACGATGTCTCCCACCTTGTTAGCCCGCCGGCCCGGACCGGATACTCCACGCACCGCTCCCAAAGGTAGGCCCCGACAATTTGGCACAAATAGGGGGGCACTCTGTGGTGTTTCAGCGCCTCCCTAATGCACGACCACGGCAGGGTGTTAAAGGCATTGGCGATATCCAAGGACACCGCTAGCAGAACCCCACCGTGGTCAACCGCCTCATCCGAGAGGGCTTTGATGCGCGCGACCGCATCTACGGTCGACCTGCCCTCTCGGAATCCAAACTGATGTTCGGACAAGTCAGGTCCCACTCCCCGGAGGTGCTCGACGAGGCGACAGCAGATGATACGCTCGAAGAGCTTGTCAGCCTCGTCGAGCAACACGATCGGACGGTAGGCTGATGGAGAGTCCGCGGGACGCCCATCTTTTTTAAGGAGGACGAGCCGGCCGGTTTTCCAGATGGTCGGAAATCGGCCGGACTGCAGACAGGCGTCCAGTAGCCCGCGGAATCTCTCCCCCAGGGCCCGCAGCGCCAGAGCCAGGACGCGTCCTGGGATCCCATCTGGACCAGGTGCCGTGTTTTTAGCTTTAAGCCTCAGCACGGCTGCATCTAGCTCTGCCTCCGTTACCGGAGGCACCCCGACTTCCGCAACCTCATACCCTACGAGCTGATGAGGAGGTGCCATTGCTGGGGGCTGGTGTTCCGGTCTGTTCGGGAACAAGTTGGAAACAACCACCTCCAGCAGTCGAGGCTCGAGACTCTCCGTCAAGGGGGGGGCCCAGGGGCGCAGTTTGCCCCTGACCGCCTTGTACGGCCTCCCCCATGGATCTCGGTTTAGCGTCTCGAGAAGCTCCGCTCTGGCGCTCGCTTTCGCCTCGCAGATGGAGAGCTGCAACGCCTTGACTGCCTCTCTGTAGGCGTTGTACAGCCGCGTCTCTTCTTCAACGTCTCGGGTCTGCCTTCGTCGGCGGGACCGTGTGTACTGGCGTCTCGCCCTGTTGGAGCGGGATCGAAGTTCTTCGATTTCTCGAGACCACCAGTACACTTGACGCTTCGGAGGCCGTGGCTTGGCTCGTGACATGCCTGCGTCACAAATTTGTGACATAGCTTCACGAAACCAGGCTGCCTCTTCCTCGACCTCCACAGGCCCAGGAGATGTTGACCAGGCCTGTACGAGGGACGCTATTTCTACCGCTTCGCGATCTAGGCTGGTCAGTGCCCAGCGAGGGGAAGGAGTCGCAGCACGGCCATTCGGACGACGATCTGGGTCTGTAGTGTCTCCGGAGGACGTGGAGACATCAAACCGGATGTACAAATGGTCTGATAGTGTCTCCACCGTCTCTAGCACTCTCCAGTCACGGACACGGGTCGCAAGTGCCGGGGTCGTGAACGTAACGTCCACTATGGACTCCCCCTGCCAGCGCACGCAGGTACTGGCCGACCCTCGATTCAGAACCGACATGCCGGTCATCGTCGCCCACTCCTCTAACAGATCTCCACGAATATCTGTTGCGGGACAGCCCCAAGACCTGGATTTGGCATTTAAATCACCCGCGACAACTACCTGGCGCGGTTGGGTCTGGCCGACGAGAGCCGCTAGCTGGCCGAGGAAGGCTTCAAACTCGGAGACTCTTCGGTTGGGGGAGAAATATACCCCAATCAGGGTGATTTCGCCCCAGAGGACAGCCACATAGCCTTGACCTCTCGACAAGGTGGAAGGGGGCGGTATGCCCGCTGCCCCTGCCTTTGTTATGATGGCCACTAAGCCGTTCAGGTCCGCAGCCCAGTTGTGGCTGGGAGGGACATAGTACGGCTCGGCGACCACGGCGACATCTATCGACCATTGCGCCATGGACTGCAGGAGGAGATCTTGAGCCCCGGCGCAGTGGTTTATGTTCGCCTGGAGGACCCGATTAACTGACGTCGTCATTTTGACGCATTGTTAATCGGGCCCTCTTGTGCAGCCGGAGGCGTTGATGCTCCAGGGGTGCCTGGTTGGCCGGCCACCTTCCGGGACGCGCGTTTCGGGGCTTTAGCCCCCGTTGTGCAGGTACTGCTGCCGGCACTGTGGTCGGCAGGTTTGTCCGCTGCAGCGCACAGAGTGCAGTGGGGCGCGGCGGTGCAGTCCCTGGCCCGGTGACCGGATTGACCGCAGCGGTAACATTGGTCGCTGCGGTCGATTTCTGAGGTGCACCCCTTCCTAACATGGCCAGGCACCAGGCAGCGGTAGCACCTCAGGGGTCGGGACTCCAGCAGCTGCACGTTTGCCGAAGCCCAGCCGACGAGGAGTCGCCCCTCAGCCACTTTCTTGGCGGCTGCTACGGGGCAGCGAACCCACGCTGTACCCAGGCCTGTTGGTGTTCGGGAGATCCGGCCAACATTCACTGCCTCTAGGGCACACCCTCCAGCTTTCGCCACGGCAGCGGCGAGCTCTTCTTCTGCGACCGAGTCATCCAGGCCGGAAATGCGCATCTCCGCGCATTTGACCGGCCTAGCGATACGGACGTCGGCCTCATTAAGCGTCTCCCTCAGCTTGGCAGCAAGGGAGTCTGCTTTGTCGCCACTGGTGGTGACTGGGCCCGGGATCTCCAAGATTGCCGCCCCTGTCACTGCCCTACGGAACCTCAGACCGGTGATACCGAGCCCGTCTAGGGAGATTTTGGACTTGGCCTCCGTAATCACCGTTCCGTAGGTGACGCCTCTCTCTTCTGCTCCCATCTGCAGGGTGAGGACTACGGCCGCAGAACGCGGGGCGCGCAGTGTCACCTTGGCCTTCTTGCGACCCTTCCCTTCTTGCGCTTTCCGCTGTGCCGCCGGCTGTTGTGGCTTCGCAGTCGTCGCCGCTCCAGCGGAAGTCTTCTTTTTGTTTTTACCCCGCTTGACCACAGTCGTCCAACCCTCTTCAGAGGCTGGCACTGGTGTCTGCAGCCGAGGCTGCTGGACTTGGGAAGCGGGACCAGGAACACTCGTAGGAGGCTTTTTGGGCCCCTCCTTCTTTTTCTTCTTCTTCGCGGCCCGCTTCGCACCCGATGGGTTGGTAGGAGCTGGGGTGCGACCGGGGGGAGAGCTTCCTGCTTTGGAAGGTGTGGGAGCAGTCGACGCCTGGGTAGGTTCCTGTGGGAGCAGTCTCTCCTCCAAGGCGCTTAACCTTGCACCCATCATGGCACTCACCTTGGCAACGATGTTGCGCTCCAAGTCGCCTTGCTCCCGAGCAGGTGGTGTCGCCGTCTCTTGGCGCGTCCCTTCGAGGCGCTGCCCAAGGCCAGCACGCAGGTCGCCCATCTCCTTACGGAGCTCGGCCATTTCCGCCTTTAGGCGAGCGTTTTCGGCGGCGAGCCTCCTCGTCTCATCGGAGACAGTCCGGCCCCTCAACTCGCCGACTGCTTCCCGGATCGCAGCCATAGCCTCCTTCAGGATACGCTGGTACGTGCCCTTTAGGTTTTTGGACTTGGTGGCCACGTCCTTAATAAGCCCCAGACTATCACGTACCTGCTGGTTCAGGGCCAGGGCTGTGCGGTCTTCATCGTCTGACCCACTTGTCGTCCCGAATGATTCCGGATGGCGGGCAAGCCGTCTTAATGTCAATTTTTTGGACGCGGCCCTCAGGTCCTCTTCGGCCTGCCGCTCGAGCTCCTGTTGCTTCAGCTCCAGGAGCTCAGCCTTCTCCTTGGTCAGCCCTGCATAGCGTGCCGTGGTTGGTCGGCGGCCTCTTCCTCGCTTGGAAGGTCCCGAGGCGGACTTTCCTCGCTCCGCGAGATCGGAAGCCTCGCCGCTCGGCGATGCTCCTGTGTCACTACCGCTGCTTCGCTGCCTCTTCCGTCCCTCGGACAATTGGGCAGTTATCGAAGCGTCGGATTCGGCGTTTTCCCCATCGGTTGGCATCGGAGAGAAAAATGCTCCGTGCCCAGGGAGGTCATCCGCATCTATTGTCCTGGGGGAGAAGAACTCCTCCCTGCCAAGACAGGGGACCCTTTCTGTAATGCGTTCCAGTCGCACTACGGCTTTACGTCTCTCACTAAGCACTCTAGCTGGTTCGGGTGGAGAGCGTGCAGAGTCCACCGCCGTCCCCGGAGGCACGTCTTCAACATGGCGCACAAGGCGCCCCTGGGCATCCCGAAGTGACCGGAACCCATCTTTGGGGGGCCTGGTGGAAGCTTCCGCCTCTGCCGGACCACCATCCTCCCCATCACCCCCTCCTTGCAGCCTCAAAACCAAATTACTCTGCAAATCGGTGTCCATGAAGTATTTGCCAGTGTCGTCGTTTTGGAATCTAGAGTGGTTTGCCCCCCCAGAATACGGAAGGCGGCATGGCGCCACAGCACGGGCGCTTGCCCGTCCTGTGGCGACATGGAGGATTGGAACCTCCTGGGGTAGTTCTCCATTTTCGTTTCCACTCATTTTTGGTTTGCTATTTTTAAGGAGGTATGCCCCTCCCTGACGCTTGTGACTGGACTCCCTCCAGCCACGCATCCCGTCGGCACGTCAGACACACCTTGGGATTGGGGTGATTTTTATAGTGGTTTTCTTCCACGTGATTTCCCTCTCAGTGAGCGGAATCCCCGGCCCACTCAGTGTGGGTTACGGGTTGCCCGACGATGGCCAAGGCCAACGTCCGTCTGCAGACTGCGAGACGGATCCGCCACGCTTAGTAGCCGAAGCCACTCCCACTCCTCCCCCGGCCAGAGGGAATTCCTAATGGGTCCCATCAGCGTCCCAACAGGGACCTTGCGGCTCACACTGTGCCCTCTGCTACTCAGAGGGACACGTGGAGCCACCCGCCATTTATCTCGGTAGTCTGGCCCTTCATCCCCGGCCTGTCCGATATGGGAAGCCCTATTCGGCATAGCCCTGGGGAACACTGGCATAGCTACGCAGCCACTCCTCAGGGTATCAACCAAGGAACTGCTCCGCGGGCGAAGATCCGGAATATGTCCCCCGCAGCCGCCATTGGAGGCCAACAGCCCCCCCAGACGCGCAACAGATACGCGCGGCATCCGACGCGTGAGCCTCCCGATCCGCTAACACCGCCGACCCGCCCGGAGAGATGGATCTGCAATTGGGTTTCACAGAAGCCCAATGCACAATCCTTCCAGACAGCTAGGCAATGTCAGAAGAGCAGAAGGCTCCCCAAACTGGCTACCACACACATCCATGACGCGTCAGGGGCCCATCCAGTCCCCTCCAGCGCCTACGGGGGGAGAGCCCCCGGACTCTCGCGCGCAAAACAGAGACCCGATTGACACCACATAACATTCCCATCTGCTCATCCACTGCGCCGTCTGCTTATTCAGAGGGACGCGTGGAGAGCCATTCTCGGGCAGAAAGCCCCCCCAATTCCCCCCCGGTGTTTGGTTCGCGGGACTACGTCCTACCCCGGCTCGATGACGAGACGGGGCTTACCCCTATCCACCACCTGGGGACGCGCCGCGTCGGGGTTCACCTCCCCGCCCACTCGGACACCCGAGCAGGTCCGTGGAACTTTTTTTTTTTTTTTTTTTTTTTAGGGGGGAAAATGCATTCCGCATACCACCCGGGTGCGGGGGGTGACCCGAGTGGTTATGTGGGACTCCCGTCTAGGCTAATGAGGCCCACGGTATACCCACTAAAAACCCCCCATATACCGCCTCGCCGCCCTATTGGTGGGGTTACAGGAACGCTTGCGTACTCATCCGCGACCCCACCGGCGGCAGCCGCCCACGAGCGGCTCCTTCGCAAATGCCCGAAGGCCCTTCACGCTAGGCGCGCCAGATGGTTCGACGCGCCTTCCTCCTCCGCCTCCGTTCTGCACTGTAGCGGACCCCCCCGAGCCCGCCACAAGGAAGCCACGGGCGCCAGAAAGTTCTCCGGCGCCCGGCGACAGATCAGGTCTATGGTTCTGTCGCAAAACCACAATTCGGCTGCAGAGGACAGGGAGAACGGCACATCGTAACACCGACACTCCTCTTCCTCTGCAGCCCCACCAACGCCGCTACAGCGGAACGGCACCGCCAAGTTCGCAGGGGATAGGGCGAGTGGCGATCGTAATACCATCACGCGTCTTCCCCTGCGATCCCACCTCGGCCGCCGAGGATAGGAAGAACGGCTCACCGCAATACCGACACTCCTCTTCCTCGACGGTCCACCTCCAACGCGTCACAAGCGGGCTTAACAAGCCCACTTGGAGCGTCCTCCTCGGGCCAGCCCGACCCTCAAACAGGCCGGCCCTGGTTGCCTCTTCGCTTCACCGTGGGTGACCAAGCCACGGTTACTAAGCCCCTCCACCACGACAAGGTGAGCAACCCGCGGGGGGAGGTCCGTGGAACCTAACCTTTTTTTTTTTTTTTTTTTTTAAGAGGGGAAAATGCGTTACGCATACCACCGAAGCGTGGGAACGAGCCCCGGTGGTTATGTGGGACTCCCTATCCATGGTGTACCCACTAAAAACCCCTCTGTTTGCCGCCTCCACGCTATAGGGCGAGGCCCCAGGGACGCCAAAGCAAGCTTCCGCGACCTCGCCAGCGGCCGTCCGGACTCCGGACCCGGCTCAAGAGAGTTGTGTAGTCCTCTCTGTCCTCATCAGTGGATGCGTCCTATGATGCACCCATCCACGCAGGGACCATTGTGTAGGCGACAGGCGTCCCCGAGCCTGCCGCCCACTGGCACCCCTATGGGGGCAGTCGGCGGTCGTAAGCCAACCGCCGCCGCCCCACGCGCTTGCGGCGCATTGGCTGGGAGGCCGGATCTTCCTCCCTACCGCGCTCGGCTGCCTCCTTCTGCGTCATCACAACCTCGCAGAAGGAGGCTACCGCCTTCCACGATCTCCCGCCGCCCACCATGGCTTCCACTACGGCTGGCAGGGAGAGGTCATTTCCGACTACGGCCACGAGTGCGGCCCGCTGCTCAGTCCACGCGGGACACACCGCCAGCGTGTGTAGCGCCGTATCTTCGGCGTCGCCACACTCGTGGCATTCTGCCGTCGGTTCCCGTCCTGCCCTCCTAGACAGGTACCTCCCGAAGCAGCCATGCCCCGAGAGGATCTGTGTGAGGTGGAAGGAGAGGAACCCCTCCTTTCGTCCGACCCACCTCTCCAAAACGGGCCGGATGGCTCCGATGGTCCAGTGGCCCGCGCTCGGCGCCTCCAAGCTCTCCTTCCACTTCTGAAGGAGCAGTAGGCAGGAGTCAAGCCTCCACTGCCTTACCTCCTCCAGAAGTGGTTGGATTCCCCTGGCCCGCGCCTCGGCGACACGCCAATAAACATCGGCCAGAACCTCAGCGTCTAGGTGCCAGGGTGGAGTCCCCGCCAGCACGCAGGCTGCACCGTGGGAGACAGTGCGGTATGCCCTCGCCATCCTGACTGCCATGACCCGCTGCGGCCTCCGCAATTGGGCTTGGTTTTCGGCATTCAGGCAGTCGGCCCAGATAGGCGCCCCATATAAAGCCATCGACCGCACCACTCCCGCGTACAGCCTCCGACAGCCCATGTTTGGCCCACCAACGTTGGGCAAGAGCCGACCGAGCGCCGACGCTGCCCCAATTAGTTTGGGAGCAAGGGCTTTGAAATGCTCCCGGAACGTCCATCGGCTGTCGAGGACTACGCCTAGGTACCGCATTTTCGGTTTGACAGCGATGGCCGCTCCCCCCACAGCTAGGCTGGAACCCACCGGAGGGCCCTTCCGGGGCCCGTGGAAGCACACGGCCTCGGACTTGTTCAGGGCCACCTCTAGCCCCAACCTCCTGATTCGAGCGACGACTGACGCCACTCCAGCCGAGGCCCGGATCGACGCCTCCTTGAAGGTGCTGCCACGGGTCATCACTAGGGTGTCGTCAGCGTAGCATACCACGCTGACCCCCGGCAGGTTGCCCCCCCGTAGCACCCAGTCATATCCGATGTTCCACAGGAGGGGTCCCAAGACCGACCCCTGTGGAACACCGCACGACAGCTCCTTCTCCTTCCACTCGCCGAGTGCTGGGTACCTGACGGCTCTATCGGAGAAGTAATCCTCTACCGTCTTCCGCAGGTACTCAGGCACAGCATGAGTCATCCAGTCCCGAGATTCGCACTTCAGCGCATTTTGTCGGCCTGGACACTTGGACAATGTCATTATTTAGCTTCTCCCTCAATTTGTTGGCAAGAGCATCTGCTTTCTCGCCGCTGGTTGCTCCGGGTACCTCTAAAATGATGGCTCCCGTGACCGCCCTCTTAAACCGCACTCCCTGGATTTCCAGCTCTCCTAGATCAATTTTTGACCTGGCCTCTTTGATAATATCCGCGTAAGTGGTTTTTCCGTCTCCGGTTTCTGGATTTAGCCTAAGGACAACTGCCGCAGAACTTGGAGGTCGCAGTTTGCGGACCCTCTTGCGAGCTGCCTGCTGCGGCTGTGTGGGAAGATTCGTTGCAGTCTTCTTTTTGCCCTTTTTATTGGTGACCGTTTCCCAGCCTTTCTTTGTTTTTGTTGGGGCCGGCTGCAATGCGCGGGACTCCAGTGGGGCTTCCACGGATTGCGCCGTCCTCTCTTCTTTCTTGCCCTTCTTCTTCGCCGGCTTCTTGTTATTAGGATTTGCTTGCCTTCTATCCGCGGTGCTGGTGGCCTGTGGTGCAACCTGCTTTGCCTTGTCTGAGACCAGTGTTGGCCTTACCGTCTTAGTTGGGAGGAGCCTATCCTCCAATGCTTCTAGCCTGGCGTCTATCATTTTCCCCACGCTAACCATCACTTCGCGCTCAGCTTCCTCCTGGGAGATATTTCCCTTCATCACAAGTGGTGCTTGTGATGCCGGGATCTGAGAGGGAGGAGCTGTTTTTGCGAGGCGCAGCTCGTTTCTTAACTCCGTCTGATCCTTCAGGAGATCCGTCATTTGCGATTCCAGCCGAGCGATGACCCGCTGCAGTTTCTTCGTCTCCTCCGTGGTGGTGCGGGCCAGCATCACCTGGGCAAAATCCGTGATGGCAGCGGCAGCGTCTTTCAGCTTCCTCTGGTGGGTACCTTTCAGGTTCTTTGACGTGGCAATGACTTTTTTTACAACTGCCACGCTGTCGAGCACTTGTTTGTTTAGTGCTGACATAAGCTGGTCTTCTATGTCAGAACCATGTGCGTCTCCATACTCTTCCATTGGCCGCATGCGGATGGTCATGTCTTCTAATTCCGCGTCAGCTTTAGCTTTGTCTACCTCTTTGCGGCGGAAATCCTCCAACGTTTGCGAGGCACTGCGTCCTTGCTTAAACTTGGACTGGACTTTCTTCCTGGGGTCCCCCTCGGAGTCCGACCCCTGTGACCCCTGTGACAGATTGTGACCTTGCCGGAGTCGTCCGTGGTCACTGTCACTCAATGAGCTGCAGTCCACCTCAGCCCGTCTATCACAATGTTCGTTGCCGTGAGCTGGCTCAGAGCTCAACAATGCCACGCTCTCCGCATCGGATATGCAATCCACCTCTCTTTCGCCCACGCGGGCTTCCCACTCTTTTGTATTAGGGGTCGCCGTCTCTGACCCCATTCTGCCGCTCTTGTGAGAGAGTGCCTGGGCCACAGACTCGAGATCGCAGCGGGACAGAACCACCCGTAAGTCCGGGAGAGATCTTCTCCACGAGGGGGTCGCTGTCATCGGGGGCCCCGCAGTGACCTCCGTGGGTTGTGGGGTGGTCTCGAGTGGTTGCTCCGGCTTCGGGTGTTTAGCTTTGGCCCGGGCCGCACCCACGCAGATTCCTCGTCCTCTCTTATTTGGCCCGAAGCCGGGCCTTGCTCCGGAAACGGGGGCATCACCATCAGATGCCCCCGACCCGTCCTCCTCGCTCAGCAGCCGCTTCCGCACTTCCCCGGATCGGCCGGAGAAGGGAACATGCAGCGAGCCGTCGGAGTCAGCCGTCTCGCTTTCGGCGTCTGTTTGCAGCGGCGACCAGTAAACTTCCCCACCAGGCAGGTCGCGCATGTCTACTTTTCCGGGGGAAAAGAATTCCTCGTTACCTGACGGGAGCATTTCCAGCCCGCCGCGAGCCCTTCTCTTACAGAACACCCTCGTGGGGATTGGCGTGGGTGACCGCACGTATTCGTTCGGTACCACGGGCGCCTCCTCCTCTCCGTCTTCACCATCGGGGACAGCGTGACGTGTAAAACGCCCGTCTTTGTACCGAATTGGGCGGAACTCCACCATCGGGGGTTTTGGAGTGGGTGACGTATCGGACGCCTCTGCACCATCCTTGTCCCCTCCTCCTCGCAACCTTAAAATTGTGTCACCTGCATCATTGTCCATTAAACGTTTGCCTTGGTCATCGGTTTTCGTCCTTGAGCGGTGTGCCCCCCCAGAATACGGTGGGCAGCATGTCACCACAGCGCGGGCACTTGCCCGTTCTGTGGTGACACGGAGGATTGGTACCTCCTGGGGTAGTTTTTCCCATTTCTGGCCACTCATTTTTTTGTTTGCTATTTTTTTAAAGAGGTATGCCCCCCTCCTGACGTTCGAGACTGGGCTCCCCCCAGCCATGCATCCCATCGGCACGCCAGTCACACCTTAAGATTGGGGATTTTTTATAGTGGTTAACTCCACGTGACCTTCCTCTCAGTGAGGGAGGTCCTCGGTCCGCTCAATGCGGGTTACGAGTTGCCCGACGGTGGCCGTAGCCACAACATCGCGCCAGGTGGACCAAGCCACCTGTCGCAGCTCTTGCATGGAGCTCCAACTCCACCCAACCTGGCGTCTCGCACTGTGCCCTCTGCTGGTTTCAGAGGGACACGCGGAGCCGCCCCCCGTGTGCTGTTCTTAGTCTAGCCCCTCTCCTCAGGCCTGTCCGGCTTGGGAGGCCCTATCCGGCATAGCCCTGAGGGTCACTGGAGCACGCAAGCCCCTTCACCACGGCAAGGTGACAGCAATTCGAAGGGGCCGTGGAACCTAACCTTTTTTTTTTTTTTTTTTTTTTTAAGAGGGGAAATGCGTTACGCATACCACCCGGCGCGGGGACGGGCCGGGATGGTTATGTGGGACTCCCTGTTGTGGGCTAATGAGACCCCAGGTTTACCCACTAAAACCCCTCTGTTGGCCGCCTCAAGGCTATAAGGCGGGGCACGGGAAACGACCGAGAGCATGCTTCCGAAACCCCGCCAGCGGCTGTCCGATCTTTGGACTCGACTTCGGAGGGAGTATTCCTCTGTCACTTTAAAAAGGTGCGCCGTTAAGTCGGCGTACTGGCCATCCCAGGGACCCTCGTGTAGGCGACAGGCGTCCCCGAGCCTGCCGCCCACGGGTACCCTTAAGGAGGAAGTCGGCGGTCGTACGCCAAACGCCTCCGTCCTACGCGTTTGCGGCGCATCGGTTGGGAGGCGGGATCTTCTTCCCTTTCTCTTTCCGCGGTCTCTTTCCTTGCTATTACGCCTTCGCAGAAAGAGACCACCGCTTTCCATGATCCCTCGCTGTCTGCCATAGTTTTCACTACGGCAGGCAGGGAGAGGTCGCGCCCCACTACAGCCACGAGTGTGGCCCGCTGTTCTGTCCAAGCTGGGCATACAGCCAGCGTATGTTGTGCCGTGTCTTCAGCAGCACCGCACCCGTGGCATATCGGCGTCGGTTCTCGGCCCAATCTGTTGCACAGATATCGTCCAAAACACCCGTGTCCTGTAAGGACCTGCGTCACTCGGAATGTTATAGGGCCATGGTCCCGGTCAAGCCATTGTTTTAGGACCGGACGTATTGCCTCTATAGTTAGGTGACCAGCAATCGGATGCGCCAGTCTCTCCTCCCAAATGTCCACCATTTCCAGCCGAATTGCTTCGCGCCGTCCATCTATTTCTCTTGGTGCTGGTGCCTCATCCCTCTCATGCATCTCCTCGCGCCAGTGGTAAACAGCTGCGAGGGCTCTTGCATCGAGGTCCCAGGGCAAGGATCCCGCTAGAGCACACGCAGCATCCGTAGATATGGTACGGTATCCCCGGATTACCCGTAGCGCCATTGCTCTTTGGGCTTTTCTCAGCTGAGTAGCGTTTTGCCTTCCAATGGCGTCAGCCCAGACGGGTGCGCCATATAACGCCATGGAGCGCACGACTCCCGTGTACAAACGGCGGCATGAAGCCTTGGGCCCTCCCAAGTTCGGGAGTATACGCCCCAGGGCCGCGGCTGTGCTGAGCAGTTTTGAAGCCAAGTGTTCGAAATGGGCCCGAAAGTTCCATTTGCTGTCAAGCATAACGCCCAGGTAGCGCAGGGTCGACCTGACAGCAATCGGGACCCCGCCCACTATGATTTGGGCTCCTACCGGAGGACCTCTACGGTGGCCATAAAAACAAATGGCCTCGGATTTCTGTAGGCCGACTTCCAGGCCCAACCGCCTTATACGGTTTACAACGTGGGCTACACCCGCAGTTGCCAAAATGGCCGCATCGCGGAAACTGGGTCCGCGGGCCGTAACCAACGTATCATCGGCATAACAAAACACGTCAACTCCAGGAAGGTTTGCCCCCCGCAAGACCCAGTCGTAGCCGACATTCCAAAGTAGCGGGCCCAAAACCGATCCTTGAGGGACACCGCACTCCATCCTTTTCTGTCCCCAATTTCGCTGCCCAGGCCAGGTCACAAATCGCTCACTTAAATAGGCCCTGATAATATGGGCCAGGTGAGGAGGAACCCTGTGGTAGCGCAAAGCCTCATTTACAGTTTCCCAGGGCATGGTGTTGAAGGCGTTGGCTATGTCTAGCGACACAGCCAAGACGACCTCGCCCCGAGAAACAGACTCCTGTGCCAGTCTTTTCACTTGCAGGATCGCGTCCACTGTAGAACGGCCGCTCCTGAAGCCGTATTGATTTCCGGCCAGGTCTGGACCAACCCCTCTTAAATGCTTGTTGAGGCGGGACGCTATGATGCGCTCGAATAGCTTCCCCACCTCATCAAGCAAAACAATCGGCCGGTACGCTGAAGGCGAATCAGACGGACGACCCTCTTTCTTTAGCAGTACCAGTTTTCCCGATTTCCATGCTACTGGGAAGCGGCCCTGCTCCAGGCATGCCGTGAAGAGACGGATAAGTCGCGGCTCCAGCTCTTTCAGCGCGAGGGCCCAAGCGCGGCCGGGGACTCCATCTGGACCTGGGGCAGTGTTCTTGGCTCGCATCTTAATGACTGCTACGCCAAACTCAACCGTTGTTACAGGTGGCACTTCAGCTTCCTCCACTTCGTCTGCTCGTGGTGGTGCCATTGCTGGCGGCCTGTTGTTTCTTCCTCTAGGGAACAATGCCGAAACCACGTCGCTGACAAACTCGGGTTCCAACGTTTGGGTGAGCGGGGGGCCCCAGGAGCGCAATTTGTTTCTTACGAGCTTGTAGGGCCGGCCCCAGGGGTCCGCATTCAAGGTGTCGAGGAATGCTTCTCTGGCAGCGTCCATGGCATTTCCAATGGCGGCTTTTAGGGACTTCTTTGCCTCCTTATACAAGGCGTAAAGGTTCCTTTCTGCGTCTTCGTCTGTTCGTCGGCGCCTCTGCCTTGTGTACCGACGCCGCGCGGCTGTACACTCCTTGCGTATTAGTGCAAGCTCAGCAGTCCACCAGTACACCTTTCGTTTTTGTGGTGGAGGCTTGGCTCGGGGCATCGCCGTATCGCATATTAGTGTCATGGCATCCCGGAACCAGGATGCTTCCGTCTCCACCACTACTTCACCTTCCGGCGAAGGAAGCCACGCCTGTACAATAGCCGCCTCTAAAAGAAGGTCTCGATCCATTTTACCGAGAGCCCATCTTGGACCTCCGCCGCCAATCGGTAGCGTGCAATTTTGGCCAGTTTGAGCTGATGGCGATGTGGAGACGTCGTAACGAATGTACAGGTGATCGGACAACGTCTCCACATCTTCCAGTACCCTCCAATCATGGACACAGCGTGCCAGGGCGGCATTTGTGAAAGACAGATCCACTATTGATCCGCCCTGTTGCCGCACGCACGTGTTAGCAACTCCCTGGTTGGCTAGAGTCAGCCCTGATGCAAGTGCCCACTCTTCAACGACCTCACCGCGCACGTCCGTCGCCGGCGAACCCCACGCAGTGGACTTCGCGTTAAAATCTCCAGCGACGACCACTGATCCCCGGCCATAAAGCTGGCTAACTCGGGTGCCTACCTCCGCCAGGAACCGTTCGAATTCAGCCAAACAGCGATTTGGAGAAAAGTAGATGCCGACAAAAGTGACACGTTCATAATTTGCCGACACATAACCTTTCCCCCGGACAACGCTTTCGAATGTGCCTCCTCTTGCCACCAATGCGACAACTCCGTCTATGTCAGCTACCCAATCGCTTCGCGGTGGGACTGAGTACGGCTCAGCCACAACTGCCACGTTAATACTCCACTGAGCCAGGGATTGCAAAAGCAGATCTTGAGCCCTGGCGCAGTGATTGAGGTTAGTTTGCAACACCTTTATTGTCATTAATGGTCGGTCGTTACAATGTCCATCTCAGCTTCTTCCACCGCACCGGTGGAGGGGATAACAGCCTGGGAGGGGGCCTGGGGGCCATCGCCAGCGCGTTTTGTATTCTTTGGGCTAGGGTTGGTGCACGCTTTGGACCCGATTTTATGGTCCGCAGGTTTTCCCGCAGCATGACACAGGATACATTGAGTTGATCCAGAGCAAGCTGACCTCTTATGTCCTGGTTGACCGCAGTTATAGCAGCGGTTACTGTAGTCTTCAGTCGCTGTGCATTGAACCCCAGCATGCCCCATCTGCAGGCAGCGGAAGCACCTCATGGGTCTTTCTTCAAGAAGGCTAACTTTAGCCGAGAGGCCCCAACCGAGTTCAAGGCGACCAGCCTGAGTGACTTTCTTGGCTGCCGTAACAGGGCAGCGCACCCACAGAGTGCCGAGTCTTCTAATACCTCGACGAACCTCACCGGTCTTTACCAGGTCTGTTGAGCACTCGCCGACGCTGGCGATCGCAGCTACTACCACCTCGGGCGATATTGAGTCGTCCAACTCTGTCAAACGGAGCTCTGCGCATTTGACAGGTCTTGATACACGAACAGCTTCTGGACCCAGCTTTTCCGCAAGCGCTCTGGCCAGTTGGTCGGCCTTATCACCACTGGTGGTTCCTGGGACCTCTAGGACGGTGCCCCCAGTGATTGCGCGCTTGATTCGCAATGCAGAAATGCCGAGTCCAGCCAAGTCGACCCTACTCTTGGCCTCCGTAAGTACATTCGCATACGTCACCCCCCTTTCAACTGCCTCTGGGAGCAGTGTCAGAACCACCGCTGATGAACGCGGGGGCACTAGTTTGCGTACCTTCTTTGGTTGCTGTTTCTGTTTCGGTTGTGTTTTGGAAACAGCATTGGCCGCCTTCTTTTTCTTTTTGCCCTTGGGACCCACCTTTTGCCATCCTTCCTCTGTTGAGGGACCTGGAGACGCTGGATGGGACCGAAGGGTTGCCGTACTCTGGCTGACAATGGGCTGTGGGGCAATGCTTTTCTTGCCTTTGCCCTTGCCCTTGCCCTTGCCGCTGATCTTTTGCGGCTCTTCAGTATAGTTTGGTGGACCCTTCTTGCCAGGGACAGAGGCCACTGGCATCGCGGGCTTTTGGACGACGCTCACGTTTGAAGCCGACTCTTTCCTCTTGTCGCTTGCCAGAGGTGGACGGAGACTTTGGGCTGGCAATAGTCTGCCTTCTTTCTCCAAACCATCAAATCTAGCATTAATCATGCTACCTACTTGAGTTGTAACAGCCCGGACAATGCTCTCTATGTCTAGGGCCGCAGGTTCGTTAGACTTAGCCTTCTTTTTGGATGGCGCCGGTGGATGAGGTCCCAACGACGCAGATTGAACCACGTTCATCTCCTCTATGGGAAGCGAACTCCGATGTGAAATTTCAAAGCGTTGCATTTCCTCGCGAATTTTTCGGAGCTCAGAGCGGACATCTGCCAGTTCCGCTTTAAGGCGCTTGTTCTGTGCTACTAGTTGCCGGGTTTCGTCGGATACCGTGTGTGTCCTAAGCTCCTCAAAGACCTTCTTCATTTCCTTGGCTGAGTCCTTTAGGGCCTTTTGAAAGGTACCCTTAAGATGACTGGACTTTTGGGCCACCATGTCAATGGTTTCTAGGCTGACAAGGACGCGATCATCGAGGTTCACATCCTCGTCGGTGGACATTTCCGATAGTCTTACTTGGCGGGTTTTATAAGACAGACATAAGTCCTCCGCCTCTTCTTCGTCGCGAAGCCGAAGTTGTTCACGTTTCGCCTTATTGGCCCCTTCAACAGCCTTTGCATAGCCGACGTTTTCCTCCGTGTTGGGGGAACGGCCTTTTCCTCTGCGTGCAGGCGCCACAATTGCCGATGTACTAGGACCATCGTCAACATTCGGCGACCTAGATCGTGACCTTTCATTCGAAAGGCGCCGTCTCTTGCTAAAGAAGCGACTCTCATTCGCTGGGGAGCGTGAGCGTGATCGAGACCGGTTTGAGCGCATTGACCGGGCTGAGCGCATGGACCGGACAGAGGTAACACTCCCGTCCGAGTCTGTTGCGGAGACCTTTTCCGCGTCTAGACGCTCAAGCGTCACTTTTGCGACTTTCGTCGCCACCTTCGTCGTCAATTCCGAATCAGAAGCAACATTCTTTGTCCGATCTTCGTTTGCAGGGGTCAGGTTGGATTTGGGTTTTTGTTGGGTTTGTTTTTTAAGATTATTCAATTGCATAATAAGTCCCACGAGTAGAGGAGAAATAAATTTCCACGGAAGGCAGAGATCCTCGATGCCTAGGTGGCCCTATTAACACTGTGAGGTCGGGCGGTATCACAGGTTTGGATTCTCATGACTGGTACTCACTCCAGCCGCTCCGAAGAGCATCTTGACGCGGAAAGCCGACACGCCAAGCCTAACCTAACCTAACCTAACCAGGTAGCAGAAAGCAAGGAAGGGGAAACACAAATGGAAAATAAAGGGGCCTCGAATCTGGCCATAGAGAAAACTACCCTCAACACAACGTTGGAGGTAAGCAAGGACACAAAACCGCCCAGAGCAGACACTGAGAACATCCTGTCCAAATTGGAAGAACAAACCAGGCTCATTGAAATAAACAATAAAAAGATGGACGAATTGAAGGCCTCAATAGAGACCCAGCGTGAGACCCTAGAGAGGATGGCGACGACCGCGACGTACGCTAGTATAACAGCAGGAACTCAGGGCGCGCTATCAACTGCGAGACCAGCCCTACAAAGAAATACACTACACTCGGTTGTCGTCACCTCAATGGATGAGACTGAAAGCGGAGAAGAGGTACTAGACAGGATAAGAAAGGCAGTAGATGCAAAAGACGGATGGGTCCAGGTCGAAAAGGTAAGGAAGGCAAAGGATAGGAAGATTATAATGGGATTACAAACTCAACAGGAAAGAGAAAAGGTAAAGGAAAGATTGAAGAAAGAGGGAGTCAACCTTGTAGTCGAGGACGTGAAAAATAAAGACCCGCTACTGCTTTTGAGGGGAGTCCTCTCAGTAAACACTGATGAGGACATCATTAAAGCAATGAAAAACCAAAACCGGGGCATTTTTCGCGACCTCGATGAAAAGGACAATAGGCTCGAAGTGAAGTTTAGAAGGAGGACGAGGAACCCCCACACCTGCAATGTGGTAATATGCGCCTCCCCCACAATATGGCAAAGAGCTACAGAGGCCGGGACCGTCCACGTGGACCTCCAACGTATCAGAGTCGAGGACCAGTCGCCGTTAATCCAGTGCACCCGTTGCCTGGGATACGGCCACGGGAGACGATACTGCACGGAGTCTGCTGACTTATGCAGCCACTGTGGCGGCCCTCATCTAAGAGCGGAATGCTCCGACTGGCTCACCAAACAAACACCAAAGTGCCGAAACTGCGTGAAAATCGGAGTAGAAGATACAGAACATAACGCCTTTAGCCATACCTGCCCTACAAGGAAAAAATGGGACGACTTAGCAAGGTCAAGCGTGGCGTATTGCTAAGGGCACCCAAGACAAACAAAACTTTCACCAGATCGCTCAAGCAAATCTCCAAAGGAAAAAGTTAGCAACGGAAGAACTCTACACAGAGGCGGAAAAACGGGGTATAACTGCGGCACTCCTACAGGAACCATATGTGGGCGGAGTAAAAAAGGTGAGAAGCTGCAGGGGCGTCCGGATCTTCCAGGCCGCAGACCCAGGTGAAGGGACTGTGAAGGCTGCTATAGCAGTCTTTAGCGAAGGCATTAAAGTTACCCAGTACCCAAAACTCACCACTAACAACATCGCAGTAGTGGGGATAGAGACCCAGGCCTGGAAGGTTGCACTCGTTTCACTGTACTTCGAACCAGATCAACCGCTAGAACCTTACCTGGAACACCTAGAAACCATACTGAAGGAATTGGGCTCCATAAAGTGGATAATAGGAGGAGATGCCAACGCAAAGAGCACCTGGTGGGGGAGTCCTACAATAGACAGCAGAGGAGAACTCCTAGCAGCGACACTAGACGAACTCGATTTTCATATTTTGAACAAAGGAGATATCCCGACCTTCGACACCTGCAGGGGGAATCGGCATTATACTAGTTATGTCGACATAACAGAGTGCTCAACAAATATCCTCGACCTGGTGGATGATTGGAGAGTGGACCAAGGACTGACAAGCTCTGATCATAATGGAATACTATTCAAAATTAAACTCTCAAAGCTTATTGGCATACAGGTACAAAGGACTACTAGAATGTATAATACAAAAAAAGCAGATTGGACACAGTTTAATGATAAACTGAACCAATTGTTAAAAGATAATAACATCCAAGTCCAAGAAATAGCAAAAGCAGTTAACGCGGCACAAATTGAACTGATTGTTAATAATTTCAACAAGGCTGTTCAAACAACGTGCAACCTAGTACTACCAAAAAAGAAAGCAAAAGAACAGTTCACCCTTCCATGGTGGTCAGAGAAACTTGCTAGCATGAAGAAGGAGGTCGCCACCAGGAAGAGAAGAATAAGGTGTGCAGCCCCCGTGCGGAGATCGAGGGTCATGGAGGAATACCTGAAAGTCAAGGCAGAATATGAGGAAGAGGCAGTCAGAGCCCAAGTTGACTCTTGGAAAGAATTTTGTAGGAAACAGGACAAGGAGGGTCTATGGGAGGGTATTTACAGGGTGATAGGCAGAACAACACAAAGAGAAGAAGATTTGCCGCTCGCTAAAGAAGGAGACATATTGGACGCGAAGGGCTCAGTTCGACTGTTGGCAGACACTTTTTATCCAAGTGATTCGGCCACAGACGACAGTGAACATCATAGACTCATCAGAGAAAGAGCCGACCAAGTGAATGAAGAAGAGCAAAGTGACTTTTGTGAACCTCCATTCACAGCAATGGAACTTGAATGGGCCTATGAGTCCTTTAATCCAAAGAAAGCCCCAGGAGAGGACGGCTTTACAGCGGACATATGTACCCAAGCAATAAAATGCAACCCTGAGGTATTCCTATCCATACTCAACAAGTGTCTCGCCTGCGGCTACTTTCCGGGAGCTTGGAAAACGGCAACGGTGGTGATTCTAAGGAAACCAGGAAAGACTGATTATACAACACCCAAATCGTACAGACCGATAGGACTGCTCCCGATACTTGGCAAAGTTTATGAAAAAATGCTGGTAGCCCGCTTAAAACATCACCTAGTCCCAAGAACCAGCCCTCGGCAATATGGATTCATGCCGCAGAGGAGTACCGAGGACTCCCTCTATTCCATGTTACAACATATTAAAAATAAACTAGATGAGAAGAAAATAGTAACCATAGTATCGCTGGACATAGAGGGAGCCTTCGACTCAGCATGGTGGCCTGCCATAAGAGTCCGCCTGGCAGAAGAGGACTGCCCACCAGCTTTGAGGAAGGTGGTGGACAGTTACCTCCAGAACAGAAAAGTAAAAGTGAGATACGCTGGTGAAGAGTATGGTGTGAGCACGACCAAGGGATGTGTACAGGGCTCAATCGGTGGACCGATCCTGTGGAACCTCCTCTTGGATCCACTTCTCAAGACCTTGGAAACTAAAAAAGTCCACTGCCAGGCATTCGCGGATGACGTGGTTTTGCTGTTTGATGGAAAAACTGCCATGGACATTGAAAGAAGTGCCAATCCTGCTCTTGACTATGTTCAGAAATGGGGTATAGATAACAAATTGAAATTTGCCCCACATAAAACCAGTGCGATGGTTATAACGAGAAAATTAAAATACGATACCCCACGGCTGAATATGGGCGGGACCAGCATTGAAATGGCTAAAGAAATAAAAATGTTGGGAGTAACAATCGATGAAAAACTCACGTTTAACGCGCATGTTGCAAATGTCTGCAGAAAGGCGATCGGCATCCACAAACAGCTAGCACGAGCCGCCAAGACCAACTGGGGACTGCATCCTGAAGTCGTGCGCACAATATATGTAGCAACCGTGGAACCTATCATTCTGTACGCCGCCAGTGTGTGGGCACCAGCGGCCGCGAAACTCGGGGTAATTAAACAATTAGCTGCTGTACAAAGAGGAATTGCACAAAAAATGTGCAAGGCGTATCGTACCGTGTCACTCAATGGCCTTGGAACTAGGGGTTGGTTCCTCTCGATCTAAGAGTTAGGGAAGCTGCCTCATTATACGAAGCAAAGAAAGGAGTTCCCTTGCCGTTGCTGTGTGACCGTGATGTCGAAAAAATGACCCCAGCTGCTGAAACTCCCCACCCTGCTGAGCAGAGCAAACTTGAAATAGTAAGCCTGGCAAACCAGGAACAATACGATGCAAATAACAACTACGAAGTTCGTATATTCACTGACGGCAGCAAGCTCGGCGGAAAAGTAGGAGCAGCATTGTCCATCTGGAACAGTACGTCAGAAACCAAGACCCAAAAGCTTGCTCTACCAAGCTATAGCACGGTTTACCAGGCAGAGCTGCTAGCACTGTGTAAAGCAACTGGAGAAATAATAAGACACAAAGCAAAGTCGTTTGGAGTTTACAGCGACTCTATGGCGGCCCTCCAAACCGTTAAAAACAGCCAATGCCTACATCCACTGGCCGTGGAAGCGAGAGAGAACCTTAGGACTTCATACCTTCAAGGTAAAGCCGTCCACTTACACTGGATAAAGGCTCACGCAGGTCTGGAAGGGAACGAGAGAGCAGACCAATTAGCAAAAGAGGCCGCTGAAAACTCCAAACGAAAACCGGATTACGAACTATGCCCGGTGTCCTTCGTCAAGCGAAGTATTCGTCGGGATACGCTTGACGAATGGAATAAAAGATATGCGACTGGAGACACAGCGTCGGGCACCAAACTCTTCTTCCCGAATGCTATTACGGCGTACAGGACGGTCAGAAAGATGGAAGCAACTAATATAAAGACGCAACTAATGACAGGGCACGGTGGATTCGCAGAATACTTGAATCGCTTCAAGTGTAAGGAGAGTCCATAATGCGTCTGTGATCCTGCAATGCAAGAGACGGTCTTACACATTCTATTAGAATGCCCTGTTCACGCCAAGGAAAGACTCGACCTGGAACAAAGTCTAAATATAAATTTGACAGCACAAAATATTAGTGACATAATGGAGAGTAGAAACAGAGACAGGTTTCTAGTATACTGTACCAAAATTGTAAGAGCTGTAATAAATAGAAATAAAACGAAATAAGTAAATTATGTTTAAACAATATAATGACTTATAATGTAATAAACATAAACAAAACAGATGTACAAATAAATATCAAAGATTTATACATGAATATGTCACAAAATTTAAACAATAGATAAATAAATAAAAATATGTAAATAGAAAACCATAGAAAATAAGAAAGAAAACTGTGTAACATATAAATCCACTGAACCTTTGTATTATTGAAACGAATAAAAACCTCGCCGTAAACCCAATAGAAATAAGAGTAGATAGAATAGCGTAGCTGGGAGCCCCACCCAGGAAAAGTCACGAAAGATGAAGGATGAATGAAAGATAGTATGCAGCATGAAAGTGCGAGAGGAATAATTGCGAGAACTGGAACGAACGAGACAGCTTAACATAGACTCCGATCATGTTGGAGGTAGAACAAGAAAAAAAAAAAAAAAAAAAAAACCTAACCTAACCTAACCTAACCTAACCTAACCTAACCTAAACGAAATCGATATGCAGATATTAAACACCGGAGACGTCCCAACCTTCGACACTGTAAGAGGTGTTCAGAGATTCAGCAGCCACATAGATGTGACAGCATGTACAGCTGATATGCTTGAACTAGTCGAGAATTGGCAAGTGGAAGAAGGAATGACGAGCTCGGATCACAACGGCATAACGTTTGGTATACGCTTGCAAAAATCGAAAGGTACACACATACAACGAACGACACGGATCTACAACACCAAGAAAGCAAACTGGACCCTTTTTAATGAAAAAATGGTTCAGTTTATGCAAAGTAACACAAACACAATACAAGACATAGAACACATACGCGATACACAACAATTAGAATACACAATAAACACATACTCGGACGCAATAACAGATGCATGTAAACAAGCTATACCAAAAAAGAAACAAACTCAGATACTCACATTGCCGTGGTGGACAGAGGACCTCGCCGAAAAGAAGAAAAAGGTGGCCACGTTAAAACGAAGAATTCGAAACGCAACTCCAATACGAAGGGAAGCAGTGGTCACAGAATACCTTGAACAGAAAGAAGAGTACATAGTAGCAGTGCAAAATGCCCAAACGAGTAGCTGGAAGGAGTTCTGTACTAAACAAGATAAGGAGGGAGTATGGGAGGGGATTTACAGAGTGATTGGTAGGGCCACAAAGCGGGAGGAGGACCAGCTACTGACGGCTGATGGTAGAACATTGGACGCCGGGGAGTCGGTGAAGCTGCTAGCAGAAACCTTTTATCCGCGAGACAAAGAGGATGAAGATACAATAGAACACCGCCACATTAGAATTCTAGCTGAAACAGTAAATGAACGGAAGCATGATGAGCAACATGATCCGCCATTTACCCAGCATGAGCTGGAGGTGGCGGTAAAGTCCTTCAACCCCAAAAAGGCTCCGGGTGCCGATGGCTTCACCGCAGATATATGTGAGAAGGCTGTTGCCGTCGACCCGAGGTACCTCCTTGCACTGGTAAACAAGTGTCTGGAGCTTGGCTGGTTCCCTAGTGCATGGAAGGAGGCCACCGTGATTGTATTGCGAAAGCCTGGTAAAGACTCGTATGTCGTGCCCAAATCATATAGGCCGATTGGGCTACTGCCTGTTTTGGGCAAGATATACGAGAAAATGCTGGTTGCCCGCATCAAGTTTTACATATTGCCAAGTATGAGCCCACACCAGTACGGATTTATGCCCCAAAAGAGCACTGAGGACTCCCTCTATACCATCATGCAGCACATCCGCAGCAAACTAAATGAAAAGAAAATGGTAACACTAATATCCTTGGACATAGAGGGAGCCTTTGACAGTGCATGGTGGCCCGCAATCAGAGTCCGACTGGCGGAGGAAAATTGTCCGGTAAACTTGAGGCGGGTAATCGATAGCTACCTCAGCAACCGTGTAGTCAGAGTCAGATACGCTGGAGAAGAAATAAAACGGGAAACAAACAAAGGATGCGTACAGGGCTCCATAGGGGGACCCATCCTGTGGAACCTGCTTCTAAATCCACTTCTCCAAGAACTGACACAACAGGGAATTGAAACGAACCCCTTAACCTATGCTTATCTAGACAATCACGGCCCAAAAATATAAAGAATATCCCTCAAAATTACATGACCCTTTTAGTTAAAACAATTGAAAGTTAACCTAGATTTCCCCTAAACTGAATACTTACCATAATTGAAGATCCTAAATCTAACCTTATCAAATCCAGGGCTTCATGCATGTGTGGCTTATCTTACAAACTAAATTGGCCAGGCTTGTGATCAAGTGGTAGGACTCTACACTGCGAAGAGTAGCAACTCAGGTTCTTTAGAGAGAGAGAGGCATATTATTAAAGCAAACAACAGTATAAGTTTAAAGACATTTATTAACGGAAAAATTGATTTTATACTATTTTGGCTGACGAGTTTTGATTTTGGTTTATTTATTTTTAGCCCTATGATGTTACCTGCCTAACAACTAGCCCTAATAGTCTCTACTATGGTTTTGTAACCTACTGGACTGGCAGAAAAATCCCACGAAAAAAACTGACCAGTATGCCTAACAACGCGATTTGTTATGTAACGGAACGTAAATCTAAAGCTCAATCTAAAATATTTTAAAACCTTGATTAAAACAAAGCTAATGTACATAAAATTGCAAAGCTATGAGTCTATACTTAAGTTGAATATAAAAAGAATCATTTAAATTGTATTTCTTTCACGTGAGGTCTTGTAGGAGCGAAGGTTCCATGACGTCACAGACCCTGTAAATTATTTAAGCAGTAGTATTCTGATAGACAATATCTAAGCCCTAATTCTTACATGCTTCCAAAACATCTACCCGACAAACAAAACCAGATTAAAGCCCATATATAAATTCATACAAATAAATTTTAAACTGTTCAAGTTTCAATCATTATTTATAAATGGTTATGAACACAGAATGCAGGAGAGGTTCTCTTACTCCCACAGACTTACGGCTTCGCTCAGCTATCCGTTGTTCACCATATCATGAAATCTGAACAAGTTTTGGCATACTTTTTTACGCCAGGCCTTATTCTTCTTACAAGGCTTCATTCTAATTTTATTCACATTTTATAAATCACTCAACTTCTCCAGAGCAAAAAACATTTTATTTTCAATAATTCAGTATCAAATCTCCTTGGAATCAAAGTTTCCTTGTTTAATTTCAATAGCACATAATTTCATATTGTCATAGTTGAAGTTTTAGCAGATCATAGAAAATAATGAAGAATTCGCATTGTCAACAGTAATATAAAGAAAAAATCAGTATAATCACTAAAATTCTATCTGTAAAACCAGATTAAAGCCCATATATAAATTCATACAAATAAACTATATACTATTCAAGTTTCAATTCATTCTATATGGTATAGAACACAGAAAGCAGTTGAGGTTTCTTTACAACCGCTAACTTACGGAATCGCTCAGCTATCCGTTGTTCACCACATCATGAAATCTGAACAGGATTTTGGCATACTTTTCTATACCAGACTCTTTCTCATTGATCGAGGCTTCATTCTAATTTTACTCATACTTTATAAGTCTCTCTATTTATAGCAAATCATAGAAAACAATAAAGAATTCGCACTGCCATCAGTAATCTAAAATAAAATCAGTATTAAGTTTTTCAAATCAATAAAAATCACTACTTTATGAATATATAAACACTCACCCGGAGACTTGAAGGCTTCTTTGAAGTGGGTAGCTCAGGATTCCCTGGAACCTGCTCTGATGCTCAGCTACTTGTTCAGCTGAAGTCGCTCGAAGATGTTCGGAGAATGCCTGCTAGGGCTCCGCTGAAGTCGCTCGATGATGTTCGGAGAATGCCTGCTAGGGCTCCGCTGGAGTCGCTCGATGATGTTCGGAGAATGCCTGCTAGGGCTCCGCTGAAGTCGCTCGAAGATGTTCGGAGAAAGCCTGCCAGGGCTCCGCTGAAGTCGCTCGAAGATGTTCGGAGAAAGCCTGCCAGGGCTCCGCTGAAGTCGCTCGAAGATGTTCGGAGAAAGCCTGCCAGGGCTCCGCTGGAGTCGCTCGATGATGTTCGGAGAATGCCTGCTAGGGCTCCGCTGAAGTCGCTCGAAGATGTTCGGAGAAAGCCTGCCAGGGCTCTGCTGAAGTCGCTCGAAGATGTTCGGAGAATGCCCGCTAGGGCTCCGCTGATGTCCCAGGCTGCGCAGGCTGCTCCTTTGGGGCTCCTCTTCGGTCCTTGGGGCTTCTCTGGATCCTCTTCTTAGTTCTTCTTCTGGAGCTCTTCTTGGTTTGGCTGCTGTAGACTGAATGAATCTCCTAGCTTTTGGCTCTTCTATTTATACCCCTATATATTTGGTATTATTTTGTTTTGTTTGTTTCCTTGGTTACGAACGTCGCCTTCGTCACCATCGTCACCATCGTCGCCTAAAATATCTTTGTACTCTTCTAACAACCACATCATGCATTTTTTTTAGCTAGGGAGTGCAAGCAAATTTGAACTTTATATATATGAAATTAAGGTCCATTTTTCAATGACCCCGTATACTGCAAATTTTCCTATGAGAATTGTTTTTCTTACTTTTTACAATAATTGCTAGTTTTCAAGTGATTTTTTAAGCTAAATTGGATGTATTTATTTTTTATCTACGATTTTCAATAAATTTCTTTCATCAAAACTCTATACTTTTGAAGTAATGGACAAAAACAATCTAACATTTTATTTGCATGTTTATGAGGAATTTTGGAGTATTCCCACTCTTATTTATGGCTAAAACTAATTCTTAAGCTTATAATCTAATTTTCTATTGCATCATTTAACAATACAAACACTATTTTCATGTTTTTTTTTACAACTGAACTTTCCTTATAAAAATTCCATTAGTACTAGTAAAGACATGATCTTTTATTAATTAAATGACCCACCTTATATACAATATACTATATAAATTGACTAAAATACACTTCCCTTAATCCTCCAAATCCTTCTGATCTCACAATGGCATACAAAATTAGATTTTTCTTGGTCTACATCCATACATAAATACACTCAAGAATTGTATGCAAATTTTAGCTTATAAGATATTATAAAATTTCAATGCCTTATTTAATTACATTCTACATAAATGAATCATGATATGCTTCTATAATTTTAACGATTATTAGCTAGAACAGGTTCTCATTTTTTATTTTATTTGCTTATCCCATATATGTATAATGAAAATATTTATTTTAATGAATTGACTAATTATTAAATTCCTATGTACCATACACATATAATGACTCATTTGACAATGAAATTATGTATATCAGTTCTCTAGTTTTTTAGAAATTAACAAAATTAAGTTTTTTATTTCATTAAGCGAACACTAATATTGTCATACTTAGACATAAGTAATGTCTGCAATGCTTTATGTAAACCATATATCTTTCTATCTATTTATTTATGTTTACAGTTTATATAAAACATCTTTACATATAATCAAACTTATAATTAATTAGTTTAATGATGACAGAGAACATTTTTATGAATAAATTTATTTTTCCCAATAATTCTTTTCTATGTAAAAACATCTTTATATGTAACTAAATGCCCATAACTTTGATGAACGTGCACAGAGGTCATCTGTCTCGTTACAGAATATACTGTCAGGCTTTCGCGGATGATATCGTGTTGGTTTTTGACGGAAAGACCGCCCTGGACATAGAAAGACCGGCAAATGCTGCCTTGGAGCATGTGTTCGCGTGGGGGGTTAAAAACAGACTCCGATTTGCACCACATAAAACTTGTGCGATGCTGCTGACACGCAAGTTAAAGTTTGACGTCCCGCGCCTAGCCATGGGAGGAATACAAATAAAAATGGCTGAAGAAATAAAGCTGCTAGGACTTACTATTGATTCGAGTCTTACTTTTAACACGCATATAGCCAGTGTTTGTAAGAAAGCACTGGGTATATATAAACTATTAGCGCGAACGGCTCGAGTCAGCTGGGGTTTAAACCCAGACATAGTAAGGCTAATCTACACAGCAGCCGTTGAGCCAGTAATCCTGTATGCAGCGAGTGCGTGGGCGCCAGCAGCAAACAAACTCGGTGTCAGGAAACAGTTAAATGTGGTGCAGAGAGGTTTTGCGCAAAAAATGTGTGGGGCCTACAGAACGGTCTCCCTGCATTCGGCGCTGATACTTGCTGGGCTGCTCCCTCTCGACCTCCGGATCCGAGAGGCAGCCTCACTATACGAAGCCAAAAAGGGGCTACCACACCCGGTGCTCGGTGACAGGGAGATCGAACAGATGACCCCAGCCATCAAAGCGCCACACCCAGCGGAGAGAGCAAGCCTCGAGTTCGGACGCCTAATGGACGAGGAACAATATCAAAGAAACACAAACTTTGATCTAAGGATCTTTACGGACGGCAGCAAAATTGAGGGCAAAGTCGGAGCGGCTTTATCCCTATGGAATAGTACCGAAGAGATCATACTGGCAATTTACAACCAGTGCCTAAGATTGGCATACTTCCCAATAATATGCTGGAAGGTGGCCCACATCAGGATTATTCCCAAACCCCATAAAGATGACTATGCGGTTCCCAAATCATACCGCCCAATAGGACTCCTACCGGTTATGGGCAAAGTCTTGGAGAAAATGATTTTCAACAGACTCACATGGGAGATATCCCAGCATGAGGGACTAAACCGTAGACAATATGGATTCACAGCCCAAAAAAGCACTGAGGATGCACTCTATGACGTCATCACCTTTGCCAAGGAGGGCCTGAAGAATAAGGAAATCGTGGCACTGGTCTCCCTAGACATCGAGGGAGCTTTCGACGGGGCATGGTGGCCAATCATGATAACACAAATAAAGAAACACTGCGAAGACGACTGGATTGTGGGTGTCTTGTGAAGCTACCTCGAAAATAGGCGCATCGTCTTAAACTACCTGGGCGAGAGAGTAGAGGTGAACACCACCAGGGGATGCATACAAGGTTCGATTGGGGGCCCGCTTCTATGGAATCTTCAGCTGGACCCACTGCTAGTAGAGGCCGAGGGCAGAGCTGCCCAATTACAAGCGTTTGCGGACGACATACTGGTTATGGCTAAAGCGAAGACGACAACAGAGCTAAACACGAAAATTAATGGAGCGCTTGAAATGGTAAAAAAGTGGGGAAATAAACACAAACTAAAGTTCGCGCCGCATAAAACTCAAGCGGTGATCATCACCCGCAAACTTAAATATGACACCCCTTACTTCCATATTGGGGCAGTACCCATAACAATAACAAACAAAGTAAAACTCCTCGGGATTACCATAGACAATAACCTGGGTTTCGGGCAACACTTGGACGAAGTCACAATAAAGGCACTTAACTTATATAAGGTAGTCGCCAGAATGGCCAAAGCACAATGGGGTCTAAACCCTGATATACTCAGAACCATCTTCTACACGGTGGTCGAACCCACAATACTCTATGCGGCAGGAGCCTGGGGAAGCATCGCAGCTAGAGTATACGCTAAGAAGAGGCTGGACAGCGTGACCAGAGCCTTCGCAATAAAAATATCAAAGGCACACCGAACGGTTTCATTAATATCTTCCGCGACAATGGCGCGGATACTCCCTCTGGACCTGCGATTAAGCGAGCAACTCGAACTCTACGAGATAAAAAGAGGCAAGCCGATGTCCCAGCTTCCGGGAAGGGAGCTCCAGATTAGGGTACACCCGTCAACCTTACCCCACCCGGCTAGGAGGAGAAGATGGGAATTCAGCTGGGTGACTGAAGCTGAACAGATCGAGACTTCAGAGGCTTGGAACTACTACACAGACGGAAGTAAAATTGAGGGAAAGGTGGGGGCAGCTGTCTCAGTGTGGGAGGGCGATGAGGAGATACAACACGCTAGTTTTCGCCTGGAGAATTATTGTACGGTCTTCCAGGCGGAGATGATGGCGCTCCACAAGGCAACTGACATGGTGCTAAAGAGTAACAGGACTGCGACGATACACAGTGATTCTAGAGCGGCATTGCAAGCAGTAAGCAACCCTAACACGTTAAACCCGATCGCAGTGGAGATCAGAGGAAAAATAGAAGCCGCTAAAGAAAAAGGAAGGCCGGTCCAGCTAAAATGGATAAAGGCACACGTAGGGTTGGCGGGAAATGAAAGGGCGGATGAGCTGGCGAAACAGGCGGCCCTCCACAACAAGAGAGCCCCGGCATACGACAAGTTTCCCATCTCTTATGCCAAGAAAACTATTAGAGCCCTCACCATAGAAAAATGGCAAAACAGATATGAGACGGCAGAGCAAGGGGCGGGGACACGACTATTCTTTGACAGTGTGAGGACGTCAAACAAGGTAATGGGCAAAATAGTAAGCAGCAACATTATAGCACAGATGCTTACTGGGCACGGCGGTTTCAAGCAGTACCTCCACAGGTTCAAATTGGCCAACGATCCCTTTTGTCCTTGCGACGGGTCATCAGAGGAGACCGTAACCCACATCCTAATAGAATGCACAAGGTTCGAAAACGAAAGATGGCAGTGTGAGATGAACACGGACACCAGACTGACTCAACGCAGTCTCAAGCAGTTAATGGCAGATGACAAAACCCGAGGGCATCTCTTGAAGTTTTCGCTGAAGGTGCTAAAGGCGGCGGCGAGGGCAAATGGTTCTACGGCTCTCTAGTCCTCCGCCAACAAACAGAGAACCCGGTGAACAAATCCAGGTGAGCCAAATTCCTCGCGCTTACCCCCGTGCGCCAAAATCTCGTGCCTAACTCTGGGCGCAGAGGAAACTAAACAGTAGTCAATAAAAACAAAAGTGCTAGTGAATCTGACATGAGTATGCTAAACACTGCACAGTGCTTTCCGTTTAACTCGCGCGCGAACCTACGTGCGCAGAACCTAGTACGAAAGGTAAACGGTTTACAAACAAAAAGTGATACGCAACAAACCGGACTGTAATAAAGATGGACAGGCTACCCTGCGCGTTGAAATGGACAGCGTGAACTATACAAAGTTGTGCAAAAATTTGAACTTCTGCGCCAATTAAGTGCGCCCAAATTAAGTTGCGCCAAATTAAGTGCGCCAAATTAAGTACGGTGAACTGTGAGAATGTGAACACTTATAAACAATCTGTTTAGATGTTAATCAATTAGTTAGTAAGATTATTTGTACTATATTGAAGTCAATGATTTGCGCCAAATCGTGACCAACCAGAGGGAGCAGGTCCTGCGCCAAATTGGTTGGGCACTATTTGGCGAAATTAAATAAACTAAAGCTGATCCTTAAGATATCCTTAAAACTTCCACGAGGGAATAGTGCACAAATGTTAACTAGTAAGAAAGATTATCTGTTTAGATGTTAAGTTAATGATCCGCGCCGAATCGCGACCAACTAAGGGGGGGGCAAGTCTTGCGCCAAATTGGTTGGACGTGATTTGGCGCATTAAAAATAAACTAGAGTTGACTTTAACTAAGTTCCAAGAGGGAATATTGTTCGAATGTCAAGTAGTTGCTCAAATGTTAACTAGTTAGAAAGACTATCTGATTAGATGTTAAGTTAATGATCCGCGCCAAATCGCGACCAACTAAGGGGGGGCAAGTCTTGCGCCAAATTGGTTGGACGCGATTTGGCGCATTAAACATAAACTAGAGTTGACTTTAACTAAGTTCCAAGAGGGAATATTGTTCGAATGTCAAGTAGTTGCTCAAATGTTAACTAGTTAGAAAGACTATCTGATTAGATGTTAAGTTAATGATCCGCGCCAAATCGCGACCAACTAAGGGGGGGCAAGTCTTGCGCCAAATTGGTTGGACGCGAATTGGCGCATTAAAAATGTCAAGTAGTTATTAAGACTATATGTCTAAATGTTAAGTATAATTACTATGTAAGTAGGAATACAGATGAAATAGAATGAAGAAAGATATAAATATTGAATCAAAAATCAATAATATAAGAGGAACAAAAAAAAAAAAAAAAAAAACCTAACCTAACCTAACCTAAACCACTTTTCTGGCAGCAGTTTGTTTTCTGTAGGGGTCGCAGTTCTAACCTAACCTAACCCACTTTTCAGGCAACTTTTTGTTTTCTGTAGGGGTCGCAGTTCTAACCGGAGGCCTGTTTCAGTTTACCCGGCACCCTGGGCAAAGCGAATAAAATATTATTTTTACCTTTTGTTCTAAATTGCAGCAATTGTTAAACAGTTGTTTTAAATTAAAAGTTTATTAAATAAAGACTTATTATTGACACTTTTTTCATTTATTCCTTATTAAATTTTTCTGTTATGTCGAGTCAAAGCTTAAGGTGTTCACTATGCCCGCTAACTACTTTTCTGGCAGCAGTTTGTTTTCTGTAGGGGTCGCAGTTCTAACCTAACCTAACCTACTTTTCTGGCAGCAGTTTGTTTTCTGTAGGGGTCGCAGTTCTAACCTAACCTACTTTTCTAGCAGCAGTTTGTATTCTGTAGAGGTCGCAGTTCTAACCTAACCTAACCTACTTTTCTGGCAACAGCTTGTTTTGTATAGGGGTGGCAGTTATAACCTATTTAGTATATCATACGCTATTATATTTTATAATCATTATACTAAAAGATAGTATATACTATGATCGATATACGTTATGTATGTTATATAAACTGAATTTATAGTATTTGAGTGTTATATAAAAAATCATTATACAAAATGAGTATTATGTTAAATGACCGTTATTCCTAATAAAAATATTGATTTTGATGTTATAGCAAACGTTCATTATATCTTGTGAACGTTATTAATATGAAATTATATATTATGTAGTTATATCTCATGGGACGCACCCTTATTATACTATGTTATACTTATTATGGAACTTAGGAACGTAAACTATGAATAGAAAGAGCACGAAATAGTCAATATAATACGTTTGTTGAAAAAAAAAGTCTACAGACGCTTAAATAGGCGCGAAGGGTTATTGTCTCATAGAAAATTTGAATTTCGCGCCTTTTTCTACTGACAAAGTTGTTGGATAGACTTCAATATCAAATTAAAGAGTGGGCCTACACACTTCGCTGTGACAGAATGTGAAAGTGTCACCAAAACTGTCAAATGACTACGATAATAAGTATTCCTTTTATAATGCCACTCCCCACTATGCCATTCTGAAATTAAATAAGAACGATAGATAGACTTGCGCAATTTTTAATTTTGTAGTGGGTCATAATTGACGTATATAATTACGAATATAATTTGAACATGAACCAATATAAAAATAATATTGGAAATGATATCAGTTATTTTTAATCAACTATCATTCACGCGCGCGTTCATTTTGCTCAGACTTGGCCGCACAAATATTTGGTGCGGGCGAGACGCCCGCGCACGTTCGAATTGGCCTGTCACTTGTAGCAACTTGTAGGTAAGTACATACTTACCTACATACTATCCACGCGTCCTTGGCACGAACTCCCGCCACCGCCCGCATTGAAACTGTCCCGCGCGCCGCAAGGAAATGTAATCCTTAGCATTAGCGCAAAGAGTTCAAATTTGGTAGTTTCATTTAGCGAATTTGTTAAAATGCACATATTTATTACATTGACCATATTTTTGTGTGATTATGTATTGAATATCACTTTGAACGTTATCAGAACAAAGTCTGCAAGAAATTATATCTATAACCATTTTTTCTAGCATGTTTAAGGCGTAAATATATATACAAGTGATACAAATAATATTGATGTGGGATTCTCGAATAAATAGCTTAATGAGGTAGTTTTATGGTAATTCAATCAAAGACCTAATTATTACTTTTTTTTATATCAAGTTACGACGTATATCCGTGAGGCCCCGCCATTTATTGAATTAGTTATTTTCCGTGTAAATATTTTGACTGATTCCATTGTCGACTCATTATAAATATTATTTTCGTCACGTTTACGAACTAAAAATACTATTACTATTTTTAACAAACAAGAACGGACAATTTTTAAACTATTTTTTTTTACCTACTTCCGGAGAGAAAGTTGGTTGGATTCGAAAATAAAGTATCTTAAAATTATCTAAAGAACAGGAATAAAAAAATAATTGCCTATTACTAATTAATGTTTAACGTAACCGTATCTTTACTATACTGGAGTACAAGTCGGACAAGCTCATTCACATATTAGGCCCAAAAGTATACAATCGAGTCCCGGATTCAATAGTAGTTGCCAAAAGCGTAGCAGTATTTAAAAACAAATTAAAAAATTGGTTAGTCGAGCAAGCATTCTACGACCATAAGGAGTTCTTTAAAATTTAGGAACTACGGTAGATGTAATATATTAAGTACAACCTACATTATGTAGTGAAAATTCATACTTAAATATAATCTTTATACACTGTATAAAATGTGACATGTAATTTATTTTGTACATATTATCAATAAATATTATGATTATGATTATTGATTAACATTCTCGTTAATCAGTGAAACGAACAAACCATGACGCGAAAATCAATTTCCAAATGTAAATTGAAATATAAATGCAATTAACTATGAAGTCGAAGTGGCTTGAAATAATATTATTTCATCCACTGGCGATAACCAGCTAGGTGCCAGGTACCAACCGAAACTCGACTTGAGCCGTCTCCGACTCGACTGCTTTATTAAAGATTTAGGCCTAAATATTTAATAAAGTATTATTCTAATGCCTATTTAAGTAGATTTAGGCCTTTGTCCTTAATATTGTGATGTCCCCTGTGCCTGTATCGCAGACGGACGGGAGATGGTTCAAGTCGAGTCTGTTCTGAGGACATAACTATCGGAAGATCGCTTTTTAGTTTACTATATTTCTTCTTCTTAGTCGTTATACTCTTTGCAGACTTGCTTGCCGTACGATTTCTCGCCATTTTCTGCGGCAATTTTTATTTTTTTGTTTGGCATTTTTATTTAGCATAATATAGCAGAAAGTACCTACGTTTCCTTTCAAAACGTGTTATTTGTTGGCGGACCAGGAAATTCTTTAGGTTTGAGAAAAAGGAAAAAAAATAGTTTATGCTATATGTTTTAATTTCATTACGTTTTCCGAGTGTTATCGTTTCACAATTTCGTACTCATTCCTACTCACAAAGTCGTAAGGTAGGTACTTATTTTGTGTGTTTTGTTTTTTTGCAGAAATGAATCCTTCGTGCTTTTTATTACTTGCGCTGGGTAAGAGGATTCCCTTTACGGGCGGGAAAAATATTTTGCAAAAACTCATGAAAAATGCATGTGAACCGTTTTCATTTGTTATAAAATACACGTATAAAATGATAAAAACAATTCAACGACCCTTCATCATAAAAAAAATCGCATGCACGAAAGTGACGTTCAGGAATTATCTGTATCTAACGAACGTGCAAATTCATTTGGATTTGTAAAATAATATGAAAAAAATCCAACATTTTACACAACAATACACTAGTATAATTCATAAGTCTTTAATTTTACATAATCATCACAGTTCTCTTTAAGAATCAACACCGAAACGATTATAGAATAATTGAAAACAATAATCAACAATTATAAAGTAATCTCAATTCAACTACCTACATCATATGGAAATCCTTGAAAAAGTTCTCATAAAATGAATATTGATTCATTCACAAGGAAAAAGAAAGTATTGACATGTGTTTAATATAGTTTATAACTAATTATGGAGCTGTAACATCAACGTTTTGATCGAATCTTTTTCTCTCATCTCTTCACAACCCTAATATTGATTGTGCCTGAACACTTGAACAGTTAGAAGTCGGGGAACATAATACAGTGGAACCTGGATAATTGCAATTTCAAGGGACCGGCCATTTTTTGTCAATTAAACAGGTTTTTCATTTAAGCAGGTCGTGTCAATTAACGAGGTTCACAAAATCGTTGTGTCAATTATAGAGGTTTTCATTAATAGAGGTTGCGTTCTGACAAATTTATTTTATGGAGGTGCAAATAACCATTGAAAGTAGATTTACACGCTTACGTTCTGGGTTTCTGGTCTATATATAGCTTCTGTCTATACTTGCACTTTTACACTACATTAATTACTACTTTATTTTCTTATTAATCATTTGGGTTTAAAAAATTCCCTTGAATTGTAGAAGAAAGTTTTATTGGAATGTAAAAAGCATACTTTGTTTTTGATTTAATTAAAACTATTTCACCTACTACAGGCTGTGATAGATACCCAATAAATAAATTGAATTCTGGATGAAGATATAAATAAAATGATCATTGCTATTAAAATATTGTTTCTGCTGTCTACAACTACATTATTTCAATTACAGAGGTAATAAGTAAGACTCGTTTCAATAATAGAGGTAAAAAGAAGAGCAAAAATAACGGATTTTTTTAGCACAGTGTCAATTATAGAGGTCTTAGTTGCGACGTGGTCAATTACAGAGGCAAAATTACGAAAAGCCCTAAAATCTAAATTGCAATTATAGAGGTTCCAAAATTTCAATTATAGAGGCCTTTTGGTCTCAAGGGACCGGGACCGGACTTTTGGTTGCAATTATTGAGGTTTTCCATTTATCCAGGTGCCAATTAACCAGGTTTCACTGTATACTGTTTTAATTTTTAACAAGCAGAAACGTCTGCGAACGATGCTATTAAGCTTAGAATAAATTTAAAAGTGGAAAAATTACTGTCTTGGGTGAGACTTGAACTCACGACCCCTGGATGGAAATTTATTCTAAGCATAATATACTTACTGTCTTTCCACTTAACTAGAATGTTACTGAATCTGTCATCATCAGCCGACTCTCTCCACGTCACATATCAGTGTCGTCTTTGAATGTCAAACTCGGTCTGTCAGGAATTCGATTCACCATTACTTTACCCGTGCTGTGTCATCTGCTATTGTTGAGTTTTACAGCAAGTAATATAGTTGTAAAGAATCTATGGCGATATAAACTAACTACCTTGGCATATACTTCGAGAAAAGATCGAGTATAGACCAACAGCTGCACCTAACCCCAGTGACATAATATCACAGCCAAACTTGGTTTTAGCTTCTTTATATGGATGCACCGAAATCTAGCATTAATCCGGCAGAATTATAATCACAATGTTTTTAACCCTACTGGACGGGTTTTATACACCACGACCTGACGCAGCGAAGCTATAACATCGTCTGATTCTTGGCTTTCATTGTGAATCCATTCCAAAAGCGAATAAGGGGAATAAGGTCGTCGTGAAATTCTTCAATATTTGATACGGGTACCCATGATTCTCCGAGAAACTTTTAGCAGATTACCGATTCGCCGACAACGATTCGCCGAACATCGTTTCGCAGAGTCATTTATTTGTAAATGTAACTTTGGGTCGACTAACGTTACGTAGACTCTTGGTCCACATACCGTTAAGTTCGTTTCTGTGTAAATTAGCAGAACTATTATTGAACGATTTCCATTTGGCACAGTAATCGTTTCGTTTAAGGCGACGGTAGCGGTGGGTAAAATTTCAGATTCTGTCAATTTACCCCATTTCACACACAAGCGCACTTCACGCACACTTCCTCACTTTACTGGGACAGGTCAGTGACCCATCATGTTTTTTTAAGATTGGACTTTTAGTTTAGTATTGACCACTAGCCTCCTTTGAGGGTAAAAGCGTTCCATTGAAAGATGAAAGAGAAACAATGCATTTAATGTTGCTTTCCTTGTTTGTTCATGTCACACGTGACGTACCTATTTAATTCATTTGATTGTTGATTGTTTTACTACCTAATATTGCTTTGTCGAGATACGCGTTTTTTACAATTAAAGCGAATAAAACAAGATGTCATTAAGTCAGATGTAAAATGTTATTTACTACTCTATACGGTTTTTCATAAGGTGCAAAATCCATTAAATAGGAATATAAATAAATAAAGTTTCAGCAGGGTGGCAATTCCATTTTGGCGGATAAAGCGAAACTGAATAGTTCTATCGAACCTGCTTACAAATTTTCACGAGAATCAGTTGAGAAATGTGATCTGCAAAGGAGAACATACAAAAGCATTTTTGCCCAAGCTGAAACGGAGATCTTTGCTAACGCTCGGCCAATGATGGTTTAGGTACACCTATAAAAAATGGTTGTCCCTGCTGTTATTTTAATATCTTTATATTTCAACCGGTATAGTTTTACCTTCAAAAATAATCAGTATCGCTAAACAATAGCGGTACCTTACTACTTATACGTTCACGAAATCGGTATCTGCATAACTTGATTGTTAGTAAACTAACCTGAAAAATAATCTCAAAATCACCGAAACATTTATGTACAGTCACCTGCAATAATATGTTACGTCATTAGCGCCAACTTTGCCTCCAGGGAAACTTTGCCCAAAACGACAATTTTAAACAAATTCGTTAATGTAGAAAAAATTATAATAGTTATGGCCACCCTGCTATTTTTAGTAGAAAATAGGTTATATTTCTGACAAAACTATATACCAAACTTGTGCATAACTTGACTTGGGAATTTTGAGTTTGAGCGAGTTGTCTAATATAGGGTATATTTCGGCGGGCAAAAAATTGATAAATAATGAATGCAAGTAGAAAAAATTGAGATCCCTTTGACAAATATTTCCGGGTTTGAGTTATAACACATGAAGCATAGATTATGTCTATTGAGATTTAAACTAAAAAGGCCTAAATACACAAAAGTTTTAGCGGTGGGCAAAGTAATCCGGTAATGTGGCATCCATACCAACATTGCCCACCACCAAAAACGGATTAGGGTTGTCACTTTCATCTAATTTACCCAACTTCGCAAGTAAAAGAAGGTTATGTTTGTACACTAAAATAAGTTTATAAATATATACTGTATTTAATTTGTCTTATTATCCTTTATTTAGATGTTTTATCCCGTTAACGAATGAAAAACACAACAAAAATCATATTTTTGGCCATTAAACTATTGTAACAGATTTTCTCAAAAGTGACAACCCTAGCCTTTGTAAAATGCTTAGGCGAGCCTTATTTGGAAATGGGCAAAAACGGGTAGGCAACATTACCCAGCAAATTTATTTTAAAGTTTTTACACTTATCGCTAAGTTATTAACAGGGAATGGTAGGATTGCCCAAAACCTTTAAGTGATCCTTAGACATCATCATCATACGAGCTGTATTTGAATACCAAATTGACGTGGGCAATGTTGGCGAAAACCCCGGATATCTTTGCTCGCCCTCTAAAACGCAAAAAAATGGGTAAACACACGATAAAAAATATTTTTTTTTCAAATAAACTGATGCGTTTGATCACAATGGACGTGCTGAGCAAAAACAGTCATACGATGTGATGTCTTTAGAGAAATTCGTATTAAAAAAAAAAGCGGGCAAAGTTGGTGATAATGACGGTACCTACTCTTCGAAGGCCGCAAAAATATGTGACATGCTCTTATGGTTCTACAAATAAGATCGTGTCAGATATTTTTGCGGCCTTCGTTGTGTAACATAAATTGCAGGCGACTGTACATTTGGAATAATTGTTTTATTTAGTTTCAACGAAAGTTTCAAGTTTAGTACGAAAATACTTCAGATATGCAATATGCACAAAATGTAGACCTAATCGAAATAAAACATTGCTTTTTATAGGTAATTTATAAAACATTCGATACATAGAGGTATACATAACAATAACTAGAGCGCTATTGGCCTGTAAGCTTCATCTCGGTCTCCAAAGCCGCAAAAACTCGCTAGTACTTAGTGCTGGTCTAGCCGTTATTTTTTCTTGAAGATTTTCAGAAAACAGCACGTACACGCATTATACATATAGACGGAAAGAACGGCATAATCATTATCATTTATTCGTCGCAATCCATGGTATTACAGATCTAGGTACAAGACTTTCTGGCCCCAATTTCACCACGGTGACAGTCACCGTGGTGAAATTGGAGCCAGGTATTACTTATACGAATTACATAACTCTTCCTGTTTGAAAGCCCACCCTGTGAGCCTTGTTCTGGGGATTATTATGCTGCTTTCAAATATAAAGACGATGTTCTTCTTGACAGGTTTATAATTAATATTCGTTTTACAAAGCAAGTTTCTCATTTAGTCCCCATACTTCACAAGTTTACAGGCCAAAGCTAAGAGTCACAGATAACATATATCAGCCCTACGCACTGTCATTAGAACTAATATTACAATCATCGTACGTTGGTACACTGTATTAGCCATATTGTTTTATTAAGCCGTTACGTTGTTAAGCTTGGAATAATACTATATAATATAAACTAGTACAGAATATAAAATGCTAATATTCGGCCAATCCTGAAGTACAACGCGTCTCTGCGTTTTAAAGAGTTAAACATAAGTAATCCACATTATACATACTTAATGCACACCAGAACAATAGAATCAATATTACTCAACTTATGAACTATATCACTACAGGCATTCCTCAAATGCCTGCAACGACTCACTCTTATAAACTACATCAATACATGCCTTCACATGTTATTGACTCACTGTTTCTTACAAACTACATCAATGCATGCTTTTACATGTCATTGACTCACTGTTACATCAATACATACATTCACATGTTATTGACTCACTGTTACTTATAAACGACATCAATACATGGATTCAAATGCACATGCCATTGACTCACTGTTACTCATTTAATACATCGATACATGGGTTCACATGTTAATGACTCACTGATACTTAATACATGGATTCACATGTCATTGACTCACTTTAAATCACTTAATGCATCATTACATGGACTCACTGTTACTCACTGAATACATCAATACATGGGTTCACTTGTCATTGACTCACTGATACTTAATAAATGGACTCACATGTCATTGACTCACTTTAAATCAATACATCATTACAAGGACTCACTGTTACTCATATAATACATCATTACATGGGTTCACTAGTCATTGACTTACTGATACTTAATACATCATTATATGGATTCACATGTCATTCACTGTTAATCACTTAATGCATCATTACATAGACTCACTGTTACTCATTTAATACAAAATACATGGATTCACATTTATCATTGACTCACTGTTATTTGTTACATCAATACATGGACTAACATGTCATTGTCTCACTGATACTCACTTAATAGATCAATACATGGACTTACATGTCATTGACTCAGTTACTCATTTACTATATCAATACATGGACTCATGTCAGTTACTCACTGTTACTCATTTTATACAAAAATACATGGATTCACATATATCATTAACTCACTGTCACTCGTTACATCAATACATGGACTAATATGTTATTGCTTTCACTGTTACTCATTTACTATATCAATAGGTACATAATACATACCATTGCCTCACTGTTACTCATTGAATACAAAAATAAATGGATTTACATATCATTGATTCACTATTATTCATTTACTACATCATTGCAGCTCTCCACCTGCAATGCCTCACTGTTAATGTATGTACCATATATATAGCTCACTCAAATTTAATAATTGCATGTCTTTTATACTGAATCACTCTTTATTGTTTGACATATTACCAAATTGCTATATTATTCTTTATAAATTCGCTCTTATAACTCCTGTGTTACAAATTATTATACAATACCCTTTTTTTTTTTAACGTCACAAAATGTATTATTCTTTATAAATTCGCTCTTATAATTACTCTTGTGTTACAAATTATTATACAATACGTTTTCTCATTAAGGTCACAAAATGTATTATTCTTTAAAAATTCGCTCTTATAATAATTACTCTTGTGTTACAAATTATTATACAATACGTTTTCTCTTTAAGGTCACAAAATGTATTATTCTTTAAAAATTCGCTCTTATAATAATTACTCTTGTGTTACAAATTATTATACAATACGTTTTCTCATTAAGGTCACAAAATGTATTATTCTTTAAAAATTCGCTCTTATAATAATTACTCTTGTGTTACAAATTATTATACAATACGTTTTCTCTTTAAGGTCACAAAATGTATTATTCTTTAAAAATTCGCTCTTATAATTACTCCTGTTGTTACAAATTATTATACAATAAGTACTTCTCTTTAAGGTCACAAAATTCTCTAACTCACTTTTTTTTTAAATGATCATGGATAAGTACCTATATATAAAATAAATAAATATTAGGGAACATCTTCACTGGTCAGGTACTTAACTATCTCTTAATAATATAAGTTTCTCTGTTTCACTTCATAACCAGTTGTATTGAATTGAATATATCTTTCACAATTTCATTATATTCATATTACTGTTACTCTTGTAGTGATCTCATCACAATTTCAACACAAAGATAAATAGGTAATATTTTAAACAGTCACATGCATAATTTAAGTTTTTAAGTCTCTTGACTCTCTTGTATTCCAAATTCCAAGTTATTATCACAAATATTAGTTTGCTAAGCATTTCAATTTTGCAACAGCTATGAATACTACTTTATTTTAAATTATGATTAATAAACCTCAAATTGATCATGATCACACCTTTTCACTAGGCTTGTGCCTGCTCATTCACTACAGAGAGTGCTCTGCTCTCGGTCAAAAGAACTATTTCGGTCTTTTAGTTCCTATAGTTAATGACTGACTCAAGCTTACTTTTCACATATATCATCATTATCTTTTATTTAATAACATCTTTAACATTATTAACATATATCAATTGTTGTGATAGTAAACATATTTACCCTCTGCTTTCACTCTGAATCACTATGTATGTATACTAGTATACTTATCTCCCACAAAAAAAATATTTTAAGCCTTAACACCTTGTTTATTAGTTTAGTACCCTCTCTATTAAGTTCTACATCAACTTGTACCGGACATAAAATTATATCATTGCGCAACTCTAGGTATGAAATCATATTTACTAACTGTGCTGCAAATGGCAATTCAACCATTTATTACTTTAAGGGTCTAGCAAAGTTTATATATTCCTAAATCATCCTAAAGGACACATACACATAGAGTACACAACAGTCAGTGTTTTAATAATTTGTAGAGTATAATTTACTTTCATAAGGCGCTAACTGACTGCCACTAAAGTGCCTGCAATAGCTTGTGAGCCCAATGAATAGGCTACATTCCTACTAGTCAAATCAGCTTCTTTTTTTAGAACTGTCAAAACGATTTTTTTAATATGGAATTTATATGAAAACAAATATAATGACGTCACGGTAAACTCACCTACTTTTTATATTTCAATCCGATTTATGAAATACAAATTGTGTTTAAAAATAGCTGTTATCTATGTTTTTCTAATAATTATCTGGTGCTTTATTTCATGCACGGTTTGAAATAATTTATTTTAAGTACAGGAAACATCCCTGTTGTACATAATCCATCAGGGGTAACCGTGTACAACACTGCAGTCTATACATAAACATTACAGGACTTGAACAGGAAAACATTTTTACTAATTTCATACAAACATAAGTCATCAATAATTTTAACGACATTCTATAACATACTACAGTAATAAATAAAACTTAAATTATCATTCTGACATTGTCTACTTCTATGGTCACTACTTTCCTACCTACATGATTAACTAACAAATTGCATAAACCCCACAATAAAGTTATTAAGGTGACATGGACTGACCGGGTCCATGAGTAAATTTCAAACATCAGTTCTCTCTCTCTTTCTCTCAGGATGCTTGGTAGCTCAGGCTTTCAAAATCAACTTATGCCTGGTATTGTACCCTGCTAATATAAATTTACTTGAAATTATTACCTATTTTTTTTTTATATATGTTACCTGAACCAGCCTTTTTACTGAATATCTTTTTTTCGCTAGGTGGCTCTGCTACCGCCATCATCCAAAATTACGTCTCGCATTTTTACTTTGATATAAAAAAAACTACAATGTTTCGATCAAGAAATATCAACGTCAGTGAATTATTATCAAACAAACTTTATGCACAAGTGTTATTATAGTGAATCCCGTGATATTTGTGGTATAAACTTGCCGAAACTTGTGATTTCTGAACCAAAGCAGGGGTGCGAAACTCCTGACTTCGGTCAAACTCGGCTCCGCTCGGCTCAGCATTGCTCCGAGCAATTATTAGGGTTGGCACCACTTGACTTCCTTTTGCGTGCACGACCACAGATAAGATAATCACTTGATTTTTGACAACCCTAAATAGCCGAAAGGGATAGTGCCATATATTAGAAAGGGACGGCATGATTCGACCCTGAAACGCTGTCAAACTTCGGTTTTGTAGGAAGTTTCCTTTCTGTTTTGACATTTAAGTGCTTACTTTTTACCCCATTATAAAATTCCATTCATGCACAGACTACCCTATTTCCAACTCCTGTAACTGTGATTCAATACAGAATACTGATGTAATAAAATATCTTGGTCTATTAGTAGATGAAAAACTGAATTTCAAAAACCACATTCACAAACTCTCTGCTAGAATAAGAAAATCCATATTTATTTTTAAAAAGCTTCGTAACACTGCCGATGATTCTGTGCTTAAATTAGTTTACACCGCGCTCTGTCGGTCTGTGATTAGCTACTGCATCACAGTTCACAGTTTGGGGAAGTGCGGCAAAAGACCTCTATGCTGGAAATTGAAAGGGCTCAACACTCTGTTTTAAAATTGATGCTTAAAAAAACCCTTTTGATTTCCAACCATAGATCTCTACGCCGAAGCCAAGGTCTTAACTGTATGTCAGCTATTTTTAATGAAAATCTCTTTACACACACACAAATTCTCAAAATTGTTGCCTTGCTATAGTTCTTTAATTAATAAACGCATCTTTAACTTACCAATTCCAGAAGTCCGTTCCGCCTTTGGGAAACTTTTTGGGGAAAGAGTCAGAGTGACTACTTACAACGCTTTGCTTAAACACTGCAACCTTAAATATTTACCATTATAGAAGCTAAAATACTCTTATTTAAATTTTTACATTCACTTACTTATGCCGAGACAGAAGATATTGTAGTTAAAATACTTTAAGTTTAGTTTCCATACCTTGCAATAAGATTGTATATTTTCTCTTACTTGTATTTAAGTGAAATTGAAATCGTTTATTGCATATCACATAGCAGCTTCGTGCTTCTCTTTAAGTTTGTTATTTGTAATTGTAACTTTATTGTGTAACTAGTTCAATAATTTTAACTGTAACTGGTTCCCCTCGATACAGGCGTAGCCTTGTGTGGAGACCTGGAGTCCCCTGACATATTCTGTTGTGTGTTTTTATTGATAATAAAATTTATACTTATTCTTATTTTTATATCACTTATTACCTAATGCCATTTTATCATGATAATAATTTTCTATGCCGTGTGAAAATATCTGATGGCAGGCCTCGCTACCATCTATGTGAATGAGATGAATGACTATTACAACAATCCATATCCAGAGACCTACTACTCACTTGTCTATATTATGGTGCATACTGATATTTGATATAGTACTGCCTTGCCTTGCACTTGACTTTTCCTTACTTTTTCTGTCACACTTTCTACTACAACCATGGAATCTTCCCATTTTTCACTTTTACTGTTTAAACTGACAATATGAAAACAAATCCACATACACATAACATGATAGTTACAACCAGTAATTCAGAGTGAAATTCAAAAGTAACAATTATGTACCAGAATTTCCTTAAAACTGATTTCCATTCACAATCAATATGCTCACGAGAAGCCAAACACATACTATTAATCGCTTGGTACTATTACAGCTATTGGAGTTACTGTAAGCATTTCAATAACAAAAAAAAAGAAATTACGCACACGAACAAAAGATAAACACATGAAACATGCTCTTGTTAGTACATTCACGACACAAAACACGCTATGTTATCTTATTCTTTTATTATGTGGACGTCAGTAAGTAGTGTAAAGTTTGTTCAAATAGGTTAGTTTTCCTTAAACGGATATCACTTTCTCCAACTCCCAGATTTGTTAGTGAATAATCACTTCTCTGACTGCCAAAACACGGTGAAAACAGATGAAAATAATTGGAATTATCAGACCTCTGGCTCCCAATTTATAGAAATAGCGTCTTTTCCAACTAGCGGGCGTCGGTTTCAAAGCAAGCTGCTCCAACATATCCCGGCTTCTGAATTGAAAGCCCACCCTGTGAGCCTTGTTCTGGGGATTATTATGCTGCTTTCAAATATAAAGACGATGTTCTTCTTGACAGGTTTATAATTAATATTCGTTTTACAAAGCAAGTTTCTCATTTAGTCCCCATACTTCACAAGTTTACAGGCCAAAGCTAAGAGTCACAGATAACATATATCAGCCCTACGCACTGTCATTAGAACTAATATTACAATCATCGTACGTTGGTACACTGTATTAGCCATATTGTTTTATTAAGCCGTTACGTTGTTAAGCTTGGAATAATACTATATAATATAAACTAGTACAGAATATAAAATGCTAATATGTTAATAGGCAATATTTTAAGATAAAAGTTCTATAATATAATACAAGATTACAATTGTCATCAAAATTCATTGACGTACAGAAGTCAAATACGTTTTTAAACTGACGCAAAATGATACCAGCATAATAAAAATTGATCCCAATCAGTAAAGATGAGTCTTTAAACTTTTTTCATTTTAAGCGAGTTTTGAAGGAACATAATACTTAAATTCGACTGTAATCGTATTGTTTTAAGATAGTTTACTGCGGTTTTCAACCATTATAACAGCAAATCAAATTTAAATGAGACGCGAGCTGATATTTATGTACTTACCCTATTTTTTGAAATACAATTTATCTACTGGTATACTTTCTCGTGTGCGTATATGATTTAATGTCAATATAATTGTCAAAAGCAAGAAAATCAAGCTGTCATTTTCATTTGAAGAAGTACACGTGTGCTCCGGTGTAGCCTCAACGGGCATCTGACTTGAAGAAGAATTTTGAGTGATGTCGTCAATGTATGGAAATTGTTCGAAAGTTTACATTTGAGATTGAATTTCTGTGTTGTCTTTGTGAGTAAAAATATAAATCGATAATAAATTGGTAGCTGAATTATCTAGCTTTCAGAATCATACAATAATTCTATTACTGTCAAAGACAAAATTGTTTTGCTTCTGTCTCAAACGGAACTCCATATTTAGATTTTTTTATACTTTTAGTGTCGATTTGTAGAGAATAACAGCAAATTAAAAATATAATGGCATGAAGAGTCTGTACACAGTTTCTTCGTGAACAAATTTACGTGTAATTTAATGCAATTATTAAACATTTATTGAACAAATTATGGTTACAAAGTGAGGTCTAAATCGAAAACGTCATATACCGGCCCCTTAAGCAATGTATAGTCAAATAACGTTTCACATTTTACATAGAAGTCGTTATTTTCGAAAATAAAACTTTTTGCAAAAATAAAGAAAACCCACGTATCCAAAAGGATGTAATAAAATATTATCCTTTTTTAAGTAAATGATGATTATAAAAAATATTAAAATTATTATATTTACATGTTTTTTAATGTATCTTCTTCCTCTTGTTAGTTGACTACCTAAGAATAACATACTAGTTTACATTCTGCTGCCGTTGTTACTTTGTGTCACAAAAAAACTAGTACCGGTATAAAATACCGTGATTGGATTTTAACCTAAATATGAATAAAAGCATAGGTAAATTGTATCTATGCAACATATATTTTAATCTTATGGTCATTTGTGTACCTACCTAAGTGTAAGCAAAGACATATGTAACTTCGTATAAGACGAATAAAGTCTAAGGAAAAAACGTGCCTCGGAATTCAAGTAAAAGTCATTCTCGAATAGATGCCGCCCACACCTTTAGCCTATCCTCGGCTAGATGGCGTGACGACACCGTTTCATATTTAACAATTTTAACACATAGATATCAGTGAATGAACATGGATCAAATTGATATAAAAATAATAAAATCATTTATCCATATATATACATTTTTTGATAACTTTATACGTTTTCATTTTGAGTTTTAGTCGTGTGTCGATAGATGGCAGTAAATTTACAGTGACTACAAAATTTACAATGACAGGACCCCTCTATACTATCTATTCTTTTTGGTGTAAGTAAGTAGATGATTAAATGTATCTAAAACCATGTTTATGAGACTCAAACTATAAGTTGATGTGTAGGTTAGTCATGTCCTAGTCTAGTCATGAATAAGAGAGAAGTTCTGTTAGTCAATATTAATGCCAAATGAACATTCGACCTATTGTGTTTCGACCAATGGTTTCTCTGGTAATAATGACAGTTACTAAATGATTATTCTACGAATAGTAAATATGCGTATCAATGTTCTGCTTATTGACTACTCTCGCAAACGACTATTATGCGTAATGAGATTCGACCAATCGTTACTCTGCCAAACAACCCGTCTGCGAATCGTTGTCGGCGAAACAAAGATCGGCGTAATTATTCTCGGAATATCAATAGGGCAACATTTGATACCTATATCACCATAACACAAAATTAAAAGGATTTGTCTGGCTCCTAATGGACGTCTTAAATAATACAAACCTAAGAAACGGAATATATTATAAAATGATCAAACATATGCTATCTATTGTGATTTTATTTTTTGCGCAAAAGCCGGATACGCACAAACTATTAATAGTTATGACAATAGATTCACGGGCTGCGGCCGAACCCACAAATTCGTGCACTTATTACGAGCGTGTAGTTTTCCCTAAATAACATATTTTTACCCTAATTTGTGCTAAATAAACTCATTTAACTCTTTTACTGTAATAAATAAGTATTAAATAGCAACTTTGATACCAAAATTATACGAAATTATGAACTTACGTGTGTGAGTCACCACTCACACCAAAATACGCCACCATCTTCAACACTGTCTTGCGACCGACTGATGCCATTGACCTACGGTATTTAGCACTCAAACGTGTCGCTACGCTAATATCTGCAGTTTAGGAGTAATTCTCAAAAAAGTGGCATCTTAAGCTGTCATCGAGTTTTTGAATTGAATGTATGTTTATTTGCTCTTTTTCATATGAAACAAAAATGTATCTAGACAAACTAAAACAATGTTTATCGAGGTCAAGTCATTATTTATATTTAAATTTAATACTTATATTTATAAAAAATAAAGAGTAGCACTTTTCACTGTAACCTGTCTTGTCCAAAAGCATCGCTCTTCCAGTTTTAGTTCTGTAGATTTTATAAGCACCAATTTATGTAAATAAAATATCATGCTATAGGTATAATAACATAAACAATAAGTACCTTTTAAAATGTACATTGCATGGGCCTTATCTATATTTTTTTTACAACTATATTCACGCACGAAGTTTGTCCAATGATATTTTCACTGTAACCTGTACATCCGCGGTATTGCATCTGACTCACACACAGAAAATTTTATTTAGATTATAACTATGGCAAAATATTAGGTAAGTATCAAGCTATCCACCGTAGGGTACCATCATGACCCAAGTGTCGTAGTTTCGTAGAGATATGTAGTTAAAGGCAGGAATCTGGGGTTTGTAACGGAATGTTGTAACGAAAGGTGGACGGCAGACGGCCTAGAGGACCAAGTCCAACGAGATGGTGTGACCAAATATCCGCCCAGACGGACATCACACTAAGCAACGCTTTCCACAAAGCAACCGACAGGGAGAAGTGGAGAGCTGCCATAGGAAAAATTAGTAAGCGGAGTCACGATCCTCAGCAGTGAGGGACCGACTTAGAAGAAGAAGAACGGAATGTTAACTTTAACTTGTCTCAATTATTTTACGAATTAGGTATGGGACCTAATGTAATAATATCATTTTAATATTGTATAAAGGCTTATTCATCTATGCTAAAAGTGAGACATTCGTATTATTATCCGTTCAAGAGAAAAAATAATAAAGAATGTATTTTTTACTGTAAACTGCTTAACCTGTGTTCAATGTATAGGTTATTGTAAGTCTTGAAAATAACTTCTTCATTTTCCGTTCCCTTTTGAAAATTTGGGGTACTTGAAGTAGTAAAACATATTATTCGTTCTTAAAAGTGAAAAAAATACAAAAAAAAAATTTTTCATTAACTTTAACCTGTCGATGCCACTTTCTTGAGAATCACTCACAAAGTATTATGATGCTTGGAGGTAACGGGTTATTCCCACTAGTTACCACCAAGTTGTTACCAGTGGTAATTACTGGGAATTTTTTTCCCACCTTTTACCACTGGTAACTACTGGGAATAAAAATTCCCAGTAGTTACCACCAACTCGGTTTAGTGGTAACTACTGGGAATTTTTATTCCCAGTAGTTACCACCAAAATTTTGTTAGAGTTAAATACTAATAAAAACACTATAAATAGTGTAGTATAAATATATAGAGTAATTTAATAAATAATTATAAGTCGATTAGTGTTTTAGTAAACTCCCTTAAAAGTGACCAAAAATATTGAAACAGTTTAACCGGTACTAGTACAAAAACTATGATATATGTACTTAAGGATAAATTTAATAATCCATTTAGATGATTTTTCAGGTGATTTTATTAGGTAATTCAAAATAACTCTATTTATACTATTCATACCTACTGTTTTTATTAGTATTTAACTCTAACAAAGTTTTGGTGGTAGTAGTAGTTACCAGTGGTAAAAGGTGGGAAAAAAATTCCCAGTAGTTACCACTGGTAAAAACTTGGTGGTAACTACTGGGAATAGCCTGAGGTAACCTTGGTAACTTCATTATATTTTTTCAATGAATGCCCTAAGTGACCCTTATCTTATATTTAAAAAAATAAGCACCCAAATATCATTTGTTTTATTTTCTATTTTTATTATGTATATTGTACAATATATTATATAGGTACCAATCAACATATTACACAGGTAGGTATGTGATATTGATCCGGAAAAGTACACTAATTTACATTAACAAGTGGCATATTATATTGTAAATATCAAATATTGCACAATTTCCATTTTGCTATGGTTAAAATTCAATTCCAACTGAGAAATCTAATAAAATATTAAAATCCAGTAGGACACCTATACTACTATTTACTGGAAGCAATTATTTTATTCATACATTCTAGTTTATTGGCATAGTCCGCTTCTAATTGTAATCTCTTCTTCTTCAAATTTGTTCATCATTTTGAGTAACATGGCTTTTACTACGCTTTTAAAATGTCCGTCCATATTAAATAACAATTTCTAAAATGTTCAATAAACCGCAAGTGACAATTTAAATTGACGTACGTAGGGAGAAATTATATTCGTTTTGGTTCGACGTACATTGCTGCTTTTCTTAGCGCAATACTGCTCATTGAGTGTTGCCCTACTTTAGTTTGCTTTACATTGCTACTGACAACATTTGCTTGACCCACTATATCTGTCTGTGCGTGCGTAATAAGTTTATGGTTTTCACATTGACATCTCATAAGCTGACATCTCTGACGCCACGTCACCGAAGTGTTAAAACTGAAATTGATCTTTATGCATATTATGGACGTAGGTCTATGTTGCTCTGTGGTCTGTGACCGATTAATCGGTCCTTGGCGTTGAACCTGCGGTGCGGATATATCGGTCATTGGCGTCCAAAAGGTTCATGATGTCACACGCTTTACACGTACGTTTCATTTCTATTATATACTTCTTTGTTTTGTGATCACTAGGTACTTATTACTTATTTGGCAGGCACGTAGTAGGTACCTACGTACAGCTAACACTATATCTACACAAATCAAATCTTCACAACCCGCTTTTAAAAGTTCACATGTTCATGGTATACCTACTTCATTTGCAACTATGATGAGTATGATGATTAATGAGTGATCTGTGTCTCTATTAAAATCGTCGGTCATCAACGAATGGAAATAATTATAACACTAAATATAATCGTATTCCTTTCAGTGTCAGCCTATGAATGGGCCGAGAATTTTGACAAATATTTTACAACAACATCTACCACGTGAGTTATGTTCATGTCTACATATGATAGGGAATATGCATTCAGCCAACTAAACAAATAGGTATCGAGGGCTGCGGGCTGCGGGGTGTGTAATGATCGATATAAAAATATATATTATTTACTTTCGTCCCATTCGTTTTTCATCAAGTTCTTAAATTAGTCCTATTCTGCTTTTATCACCCATTCTACATTCGTAACAATCGTCAGTGGCTTTCAATGTAGAATGCGTGACAAAAGCAGAATAGGCCTATTTTTTTAATTTTAATTATTTAGAAAACCAAACAGTCATATAAACATATCAAAAATACAATACAAAAGATGTACTGCAACAAAAGATACTCAAAGGATCGCCGTGGACGTATGCCACGATTATAAACTTTAAGGTGAAGTGGCATACGACCACGGCTATCCTCTGAATCTCTGTAAATATATAAAAAAAATGATAACTCTTATAATTTTCCTATATGATAATTTCAGATAAGAATTCTTTCTTGTTTCATACTTTTTAGAGCGCGATTTGCAGTAGTCGGGTTTTAGTTTTTGAACTTATTTTTTATTTAATTAATTTTGGGGTCAGGATTTCGTTACTTACAATAATATTTGAAGTCAATTTATATTACTTTTGCGAGGTCGTCCTCAGTACAGAAATGCACGTAGAGCGCCGCATACATCGGGCTACGCCCGACAATCTTTGGCATGAAGGCGCTTTCGGCGCCTGGCTTTGGAACGCGTACAGCGAGCCTCGTACGTCGGGCTACGCCCGACTCTTTTAGTATGAGGGCGCCTTCGGCGTCCGGCTTTGGAAGGCGTACATCGTGCCTCGTACGTCGGGCTACGCCCGACTCCTTTAGTATGAGGGCGCCGAAGGCGCCCGGCTTTGGAACGCGTACAGCGAGCCTAGTACGTCGGGCTACGCCCGACTCTTTTAGTATGAGGGCGCCGAAGGCGCCCGGCTTTGGAACGCGTACATCGTGCTTCGTACGTCGGGCTACGCCCGACTCTTTTAGTATGAGGGCGCCAAAGGCGCCCGGCTTTGGAACGCGTACATCAGGCCTCGTACGTTGGGCTACGCCCGACTCTTTTAGTATGAGGGCGCCGAAGGCGCCCGGCTTTGGAACGAGTACATCGTGCATCGTACGTCGGGCTACGCCCGACTCATTTAGTATGAGGGCGCCGGGCTTTGGAACGCGTACATCGTGCTTCGTACGTCGGGCTACGCCCGACTCATTTAGTATGAGGGCGCCGGGCTTTGGAACGCGTACATCGTGCTTCGTACGTCGGGCTACGCCCGACTCATTTAGTATGAGGGCGCCGGGCTTTGGAACGCGTACATCGTGCTTCGTACGTCGGGCTACGCCCGACTCATTTAGTATGAGGGCGCCGGGCTTTGGAACGCGTACATCGTGCTTCGTACGTCGGGCTACGCCCGACTCTTTTAGTATGAGGGCGCCGGAGGCGCCCGGCTTTGGAACGCGTACATCGTGCTTCGTACGTCGGGCTACGCCCGACTCATTTAGTATGAGGGCGCCGGGCTTTGGAACGCGTACATCGTGCTTCGTACGTCGGGCTACGCCCGACTCTTTAGTATGAGGGCGCCGAAGGCGCCCGGCTTTGGAACACGTACATCGTGCCTCGTACGTCGGGCTACGCCCGACACTTTTAGTATGAGGGCGCCAAAGGCGCCCGGCTTTGGAACGCGTACATCGTGCTTCGTACGTCGGGCTACGCCCGACTCTTTTAGTATGAGGGCGCCGAAGGCGGTTTACGCATGGGTTTACGATCCTCGACGCTATTGTACTAGCGGAGTATTATTATTGGACGTAGTCCATAATATTACATAAATCAAGTACCTATACTTTGTCCATGATTTATTTCATTCTAAAATTACATTGAGTTGATAATGTGCGAGTGTATTAAAAGAAAAATTATGTAAGCACATTCATGAGGTTTACACGTACAAAGATAAGCTTTTTCACACTTGGTACGCCGCCGTTATAGAGTACCTACTATTGTAGAAAGTAACTAATTTTATTTTTATTTTATTTTATTTTCTCCTTATTTATTTCTCCTCTTAAGTTAGGTAATTTATAATATGAATATAAAAGTAAAATATAAAAACATTTACAAAACAATATAAAATACATATAAACACATTATAAAAAACCTAACCTAGATTGCCGCCGGCAGCGGGGCTTGGCCCAAGCTGCCGGTGGTCAGGGCCGCAGAGTGAGGAACCGACGTACTATACGCGCCGTGTCCAAAATTACCGCCTTCTGCATCTGACCCTTGATCCAACCACCCAGCGAGAGTCTCTCTAGGTGTTGGTCGAGACTCTTCGCTATTAGACCGTTCACTGAAACGACTATCGGGACAATGATCGTCGAATCAACATCCCACATGGCGGTTATCTCGTGAGCCAAGTCTAGGTACTTACTGGACTTGTCCTTCTCGGCCTTCACGAGATTCTCATCATGAGGGATGGTGACGTCGGCGAGCACGGCCCGGCGCTGCAATCGGTCTATCAGCACGATGTCAGGCTTATTGGCGACAATAGTCCTGTCAGTGATGATAGATCGATCCCAATAGAGCGTGGCACGACCATTCTCGAGAACAGGCGCAGGTAAGTACTTGTAGTATGGTACTTCGCGGTCCACAAGGCCATACAGAAGACTTGCTCTTCTGCGTGCTGGTGAATAATCCTGGCTACGAGATTATGTCTGTGCAAGTACTCGCCGTTAGCAAGATGAGAACAACCGGAAATGATATGCCTGAGTGACTCTCCGGGACGGCGGCATGCCCGACAAATGTCGACCGTACCGTCCTTCAGGATATATTTCCGATAGTTGTTCGTCATCATCACTTCGTCCGCAATTGCACAGGCAAAACCCTCGGTTTCTCCGAAGAGGTCCCCGAATCGTAACCAGTTCACCGACGCGAGCAGGTCCACATCGGGTCCCGTGAGGGCCTTGTAGAACCGCCCGTGTAGCACCTTACTCTCCCATGCCGCCTTGCGATCCGCAGTACTTAGTACCACAGGTTTGCGCCAGTTCTCATTTGCCAAGGAGAGCGGCGTGAGGTTCCTGTCTACTGCCACCACATCACGATGCATCCCACACTCGTTGTTAAGGAAATAATTCCTGAGATTGTACACCTCGCGGTTGTGGAGATCCTTGGCGTTTAGGAAGCCTCGGCGTCCACACTTCCGTGGGATGTACAATCTCATAACTGACGAGCGTGGGTGTAGCATGCGATGTGTGGTGAGCAGTGACCGGACCCTCTGATCCAGGGCGTCCAGCTCGGTCTGAGTCCACCTTAGTATGCCAAAGGAGTAAGTGAGTAGGGGCATTACCCAGGCGTTGAAGGCGCGCACTTTGTTGCCTCCTGACAAAAGACTGTCTAATACCCTCGTCCTCAATACCCAACGACTGTGACATACCAAGGTATTTATAGGTTTCTGATTCAGAGATAGATCTGAAAGACATTGTTTCAGAAAGTTGTAAATTTGTTGAATTTACAACCCTCCCCCGCTGTACATGCATAACCGCACATGTATCGACACCAAACTCCATGTGGATGGCACTACTGAAGACTTCGGTGGTTTTCAGTAGCTCCAACAAGTCTTGGCTATTTGGTGCAAATAATTTGAGGTCATCCATGTACAGAAGGTGAGAAATGACTTCCACCCTCTCTCCGAAGCCGGCAACCTAGTCCCAAATCCTTCAGCAGGGTGCTGAGGGGATTCAGAGCTAGGCAGAACCATAGGGGACTCAGACTGTCGCCCTGAAAGATTCCTCGTTCAATCCTTATAAAATCCTGCGGGCCAGGTCGGTCATCTCCGCCTCCTGGTTGACGAAGGACTGTGGTCCACTGCCCCATACACGCGCTTAGGAAGGCTCTCAAAGCTGCATCAAGTTTATACAGCTCTAAGACCCTCCCCAGCCATGAATGAGGCACCGAATCATAGGCCTTCTTGTAGTCAATCCAAGCCAGAGGCGTATTTAGAAATTTGGCGCCCCGGGCCAATAAGTTTTTGCCGCCCCAGAAATCAAGGAAAAAAGCGATTTAAATAATAAAAAAATTAATTATTAATTATTTTTACAAATTTTTAGTTATTTTTTGATGTCTACAGTTTTTTTCGGTGTGCATAATTATTCACAAATTCATCAATAATAATATCGTTACTTAATTTTTGTGTAACATCCGCTTCAATGTTCAAAATGGCTAAACTGTTTAACCGTTCTTCGCTAATCTTTGAGCGAAGGTAATTTTTTATCCTTTTTAGCGCCGAAAATGATCTTTCAGTACTGCAGTTTGTCACTGCAGTGCATAAAAAGATGCGTAGCGCAATTTCTGTATACGGAAAAGCTTCTTTCAAGTCTTTGTTTTTTATATGCGCTTCAGACAACGTATTCGTTTTAGCCAAAAATGCGAAATGTTCGGTTACTGCGTCATATGCGGTCTTGCGCCGCTTTAGCTCGCCCAACAATTGGTCGCATACAGGAACAAAGGCATTAATTCTGAAATGGTCACGAGCTTGTAACAACACTTCTCCCTCGCTCGACTCGTCGTCTCTTTTCTTCCTCTTAATAATTCTTTTTTGAGTGCTTCTATAATCTTCTGAGGATTTTTTTTCCTGCCTCTTCAAAAGCATCAAAACATTCTCTTTTATCTGCTACAAACGAGATCAATGAGTCGTAGAGCTTGGAAACGACTTCGACGTCTGTATCGACTCCTTGTAGAGTTTTAGAAACAATATTAAACTGTTTTAATATAGCTCCCCAAAATTCTGATAGTATAGCCGTTTCCAGGGACCTAAGCTGACTTAATTAACCTTTGGCTTCATTCCTAGCTAAAACTTTTTGAGTAGGGTCATTTGTTATGGTTTCAAGGGCCGCTATAACTTGGTTCCAATCTCTGTTTAGACTGACACAAGCATCGTCCCTAGCCGACGCGTCTGTGACAAACTTTTTAAAGTAACATTTTCGGGCATAGTCAAAAATGATTGTAGTAATTTTGCATGTAAAAAATACATACAGACTTTGCAACAGCCCGAAATATTTTGTTGCTTCTGAACAACATTCAGCTGCCGATGTACCAATCAAGTTCAACGAATGAGCGGCGCACGGTACGTATGTCGCATACTGACATTTTTCTTTGATCTTAGCTTGTAGACCGCCATACTGTCCAGACATATTGCTCGCATTGTCATAAGACTGTCCTCTGCAATTTTCAATATCAATATTGAGTGTTTCGAAGGTGTCCATGACGGCTTCTAACATGTCATCTGCTTTGTGGCCGGTGTTTGGTAGAAAGCAAAGAAATCGTTCTATTGGTTCTGCATTATCTTGAACAAATCTGACAATCAAAGAAAGCTGATCAACATCTGTATTATCAGGGGTTGAATCCACGCTAAATGAAAAGTATTTAGCTTTGTGAAGTTGTTCAACTATATTTTCTGTCACTTTATCTGCCATAATTTTTATAATTTTTTCGTAAGTTGCGAATGATAAATAGGACGTATTGCCTTTTCCGGGATTTCCTAAAGTTTCTACATGCTTCGCCAAAAATGGGTCAAATTCGGAAATAGCTTCTATAATCATCAGAAAATTGCCATTATTAGTTGCTCCGAATTTATCTGTCTTGCCACGAAAAGAAAGACCTCGCGTAGCTAGTGACTTGACCGCCACAACCACTCTATGCAACACATTTCGCCAATATATTTTCTCATCTTCTAATTGCTCAAATAATTTATAGTCGATTCTGGCTTCAGTTTGGCCGCGCGTTTTCATTTTTAAAATACAATTTTTGTGCCCCAAACTAACTTCATGACCTTGAACTCTTTCATACGCATGTTTCCAGTCACTGAAACCTTGTTCACTGGCGAGGGGACTTATTCCACAGTCAAAAAGTCTACATGGCCCGCAAAACACAGACCCTAACGATTTTGAATAAATTAAGTAACTTCGAGTTACCTTTTCGCCATTTATCAAATTTGTTTTGAATAAATCTTTTTTTAGATAGCGGTGTCGGTCATCTGCTTTTCGTTTCGATTTTGTAAAGTCTTCACCTTCGATATTTTGATTAAAGCCATTTTTTGCGAAATAGTCTATCAAATCTTCACTAACCCGCCACTTAGCGGGATCATTTTCGACACACAATTGTGTTTCTATAGGTTTGCTAGTGGAAGCACAAGCAGGGTCATAATCATGACCATCATGAGAGTCAACATGCAAAGGTGCAGACAGTAAACCACTTAAATCACCCGATAAAGCATTTGGAGAAGATGTTGTCACAGAACCAGTAGCAGTGTTAGTAATGTTAGTTTCGGTTAGGGTTTGATCATGCAATTCTTGCGAAATTAATTTATCTTCAGCCATAGTCTGCAAAAGTAAAAAAAATAAAGCAACCAACGCCATAAAGTTTATTAAATACTTCAATAGATAAAAAAAAGGATTTAGTTTCATCACACTTGAAAACTCTCGAAAAAGATCTTAATTTCACACATCATGTAAAAATAAAACCATCCCAAACAAACACAAAACAAAAACTTTCAATTTCATGCCTATTAAATTAGGTAGTTAGGTAAGTCAGCAAATTCAAAATTGCCGGCGTTGCCACGCGCGATTCCATTTGCCAAACTTCAAGAAAATGTATCGCATAGTTATACCAAGGACCCCTATTCGACAAGTGACGATTGACGTATCGTGTTGATCTCCCGTTGATGTGGGAAAAATCATAAGTTCTCGAAGGCTGCTATTTAACTGATCACCAGATTTAGTAAAATTTAATACCAAAAAAATCTATTTTACCACCCTAAAATCATGAATGATCACCAAAATTATAACACCATTTTAATGTGAAATGATTACCAATTTTATTACATTTTACTATCCTTTTAAAGGAAATGACACCAAACTAATCATTATTAACCCAAAAATAGTTCATGATTACCAAATTTCAAACCCCATTTTAATGTGAAATGATAACCAAATTTTTACATCTTGCTATCCTATTAAAGAAAATGACATCAAAATAATCATTGTAAACCCAAAAATAGTAAATGACCACCAAAATTAGAACTCCATTTTAATGTAAAATGATAACCAAATTTTTAAATCTTGCTATCCTACTAAAGCAAATGACTCCAAAATAATCATTGTAAACGCAAAAATAGTAAATGATCACAACAATTCTAACCACATTTTAATTAAAAATGTGCAAATATTTAATATATCGTTATCCTATTAAATTAATTAATGCACTTCGTCACCTTTTTCTAGTAGCATTTTATTTCTGTAACAGTCGCAGTTCTAACCTAACCTAACCCACTTTTCTAGTAGCATTTTGTTTCTGTAAGGGTCGCAGTTCAAACCTAACCTAACCCACTTTTCTAGTAGCATTTCTTTTCTGCAAGGGTCGCAGTTCAAACCTAACCTAACCCACTTTTCTAGTAGCATTTCGTTTCTGTATGGGTCGCAGTTCAAACCTAACCTAACCCACTTTTCTAGTAGCATTTCTTTTCTGTAAGGGTCGCAGTTCAAACCTAACCCACTTTTCTAGTAGCGTTTCGTATCTGTATGGGTAGCAGTTGAAACTAAACCTAACCTACTTTTCTAGTACCATTTCGTTTCTGTAAGGGTCGCAGTGCTAACCTAACCTAACCCACTTAACTGATAGCAGTGTAACTTACTTTTCTAGTAGCATAACGAAATGCTACTAGAAAAGTAGATTAGGTTAGGTAGGTATACTAGGTATGCGGTGCGGGCTACGGGGGATTGAGCGGGAGGGGCTAGTAATTTTGGCATCAGTTTACTTTATTTGGTAATATGTATACATTTTTTGGTAATCATAGTGGTTTATTTAGGTGAAAATATCGCATTAATTTGGTCTTCAAGATTTGGTGATCATTAATGATTTTTGGTGATCATTCAATATATTTGGTATTTGAATACAATTTGAAGTGCAGTCGTAATTAAAATGGTGGTACTTTTGTATTTTTAGGCCTTATTTTTTTGGTGTTCAGTAATTTTTTTTGGTAAGCATGATTTTTTTATTTAGGGTACCAAAGTATTTTTTGGTGGTCATTATATTTGTAGCCGTTCTCGAATACGTACAATGTCAAAATTTGACATTAACAATCCACAGTTAGGGTGACAAGCAAACCAAACCGAACCACCCTTAGTTTAGAGTTGAGTTTTGGTTGTACCAAATGATATTATCCACCGTTGATGGAATCAACACTCAGTATGCAATAAAATCAACTGTTGATTTGATGTGGATGCGAAATCTGACAGTTGTACATGTCGAATTTGGCCCCTGAAGTTGATAAGTGCTGTACTGTAGTAATCTTGAATAAGTAATACCTACATTACCTACTTAAAAGAAACTAAATAATTTAAGTACGAACCTCCTTCACCACTTTTGTAGTAACGTCACTTGTAGATCCACTCGAACTGGACGCTTCGTCATCGTTTTTAATATTAGTATTTTTGTTGAAAAAAATATCAATTTTTTGCGTTTGTTCGGCGGCTTGTTTCCTTTCTATTGCTTTTTTCCTGTAAGCGTAACCGCTTGGTTTTTTTCTAGTTGAATCCATTTGATGAACTATAGGGAAGCGTGAACTGCGTAGATACCTAGCGTACTGAATGAGAATTACGTTCAATTTACGCTGCCGTGGCCGCTGGTCGCCGAAGCAATGCAATGTATCGCCCATATCGCCGCGCCGCCCCCACCTCGCTCGCCGCGCCGCCCCTCACCTTGATCGGCGCCCGCGCCGCGCGCGTGAACATGTACCTACTTAACCAAACGCGCTCCGTAGGTATTGACGAAACTTAACTTATAAGCGTGTTTTCGACCAAATGACTTACCTACTAGTTCTTGTTTTTTTATGTTAATTTTAAATTGAGATTAACAAAAAATAAATAAAAAAGGTGAGAAGTAAAAGTTGTATGAAGGACGCCAAAACAAAAAAAAATGCGATCCGCCAGGGGCGGCTATGCCGCCCCTGGCGGCTCGGCGCCCCGGGCCATGGCCCGGGTGGCCCTAGGGTAAATACGCCCCTGATCCAAGCGGCTGAGAGGGCCCCCTTGTTCCGCCGGATTTGTTGGCAGATGGTCATGTCAATGAGGAGGAGCTCTTTAGTACCACGGGACCCAACCCTACATCCATTTTGAGCAGAGGCCAAAATATTGTTTGCGACAATGTGCGCGTTGATTTTTGCTCTCAAAATGGATGTAAGGAGCTTGTAGAGTGTAGGCAAGCATGTGATGGGTCTGTAGTTCTTTGCTTCCGTGGTACTACCGGACTTATAGAGCAGGAAGGTGACACCAGTTGTTAAGGAAGGTGGGAGAGAACCAAGCTCGAGAGCTTGTTGAAATTGTGCTGCCAAGCAGGAGTGCGAGCATCGGAACCATTTTAGCCAGAAGTTGTGCAATCCATCCGGCCCATTTCCAGTTCTGGGCCGTTCGGATGGCACAACTTACGTCATCGGGGCTGATGGTGACTGCCCCCATAGGTTCGATGGACTCGCACTCACGCTCGACAACACTCATCCAACTCCTCCAGTGTGTCCGACAGGCACCGACCAGATGCTACGCCAGAAGTCATTCATGACAGTAGCATCCGGTGGCCGTGAGTCGGACGCACGAAGGTTGGTTTCCTCCCACCTTCGGTACATCTTCCTTTGGTCACTCTGGAAAAGACGATTCTGCTGGAATCGGTCCACACGCTCTCTGTAGCGGCGAATACGGTTTGCCCATGCATAGACTTTCTGCTTCAGAAAATCGATGCGCTCCGTAACGTTGGCCATGTAGTCGCGGGGCCTGATATCCGTCCCCGCGAATGCCTGGTTTACAAAGCGCATTACTCGGGGGCGATTGTTGCCCCCCCTGAAGCAGATTAGCTTTGCGATAAGAGTCCTAAAAGAGCTGATACGTCGCTTGATCCGTATTTGCCATGCGGGGGCACCTCCGGCGGTCCTAGGTGCATGTTCAGCGTCCGGAAACTTGACTCGTGCAACACGGCACGCCGCGATGGCTCCGCAATACATGATCGCGTGCGTATCATCTAAATCTTTACTAGTCCGCAAGTATGGCTCTAGTAAAGCGTTTAGGGCTCCCATTAGCGCTAGATTGCGTCTATTCATAGGCAGACGTGGTAATCGTGGCCTAGTATTGGGTGTGGAGCGATACTGCGTAATCGCCTCATCCAGAGTCCTCCTCAGTTGCTCATTGGCTGTACTACTCACACTCTGCGCGAACTCCTCCCAGTCGGCACAGAGATCTACCCGCGGCGCCCCCGGTGCCTGGTCGGGTGCCGGCACCGGATCCGGCGATGTGGCGGGCGGGTCCCTGACCGAGGTGGAGGCTGCGCGAGCAGAGAGAGCCTCCAGGCGAAGCCGATCAAGTGTCGAGTCATCCAACCGCTTTAGCCGCTGGATGACTCGCACCTGATCCGATAGCCGTTGCGCAGTCACGTCGATGGTTGGTTCGAGGGCCTGAAACAGTGGAAGCATTCGGACACGGTACGCGCATAAGTCGGTTCCCCCCTCTGTAGCCCCATAGTAGGCGCGCATGACGTTCTCATTCATGGTTTGAGACCATCGCATGCGACGCACTACACCACCGGTAGCGGGAGCCGTGGGCGGAGCAAGATGTCCCGCAGGCCCCAAGCGTGCCGACAGCGGTGGCCGCCCGCGTCGCGCTGGTGGTCGTGGCGGCGGCGGCGGCGGCCCGCACTCGTCGCACGACTCGCCGGTATCGGGCGCAGTGGCGAATTCATCGCCCGGTGACGGTTGTGAGGAGACGGACGAGACGGGCGAGGGTGGTGGGCGTGCGTTGGTTGTGGTAGACGCTTGTGAACGCGCTTTACTCCGTGTAATCATTTTCCTTTCTGTCATTCGACCATTGTTTGTCGGCTAGTTTCGTACATATTTACAATTTTTGCGGTCACGTATCCTTTGCGAAGTGTCGCATTAATGTGAAGGTAACTTTTCCACAAAAAAAAAATCTACGAAAATGTAATAAAAGCCAGTAAAAACATGTTTGATCACATATATATATATATATATTTTTTTTTTAAAGTTCACCAACAGTGGCAACAACAACCTATGCACTAACACACTTGCGTACTATTCAATTGTGATTGCGCCACCAATTACAGGCGAACACAGCATGCATATTACTCTAAACATTTTAATAAGGTAAGAAGAATTACAATGATGCCTAATAAGTCTAATAACTAGATAAAAACTAAACAATAAATAAATCTAAAATCTACAAAGTGGAATGTCAAGAGGCACTTCAATCGGGAATCGAAGTAAGCTTCTTTTTAAAACTATTTAAGCTGTCATAGTATATATCCAACTGGGCATTGTGCTTGCTAATTGTATTATACAAGCGCGACATGCGGACTAATAACTGATGTTTAGCATAAATAGCATTGGTACTTAATAGTGTCAATCAAGAATGTCTAGTTATCACAAATCAGGAGATTAACTGATGAGCAAAAGTAGGCGACCACACCGACTGGACCCCAGACTCGACGATACCGCGATGTGCGAATAAAGCCAGTACTACATTCACTATGTCGGTATCGGAGCACGCATAGCGCGTGCTGGTTGTATACATCGGTTACTGGCATTAAACACTTTAAACAGTCGGTCAAACTATTCTTCAAGTATCTTGTATTTAATGAAATTTTTCATGTATCCTACATATAAATGTAGGTACCTGTAGGTAAGACATAAGATGCTAATTAAACTTGTTGGTTACAGAATATGTCTATTTGCACAAAGACACATTTGCTGCCGTTCATAGGCACTTATTACCAATCGGCAAGGATTAATATTGTTACCTATTTTTTTTATTACACGGTAGGGTAGATCGGACATGGTAAGAGCCGTTTTCGTGAAACGATTACGTAGTACATATAAATACCTATATAAAGTTTATTCAATTCAGATATGGTTTGTATACTAGTATAGATACAGTATATAAAATCTGTAGGCGAAAGCATGTCAATATAATATAATAATATAGCGTTCGCATTCGTAAACAATTTACTGAGCGAACATTGCTTATTATGAATGTAACATATTTTATTCAAAACATGAAATGTAAGTAATATCTACATATTACTATAACCTTTGGATTTTGGATTAGTCATATAACTGGGTTAAAGGTCATTCTGTGATTTATTTATAGCTCTGTACTTATTTTATCCGTAATTATTTTATTCTAAAAAGAAGGTAGTTGTAACAAGTGAGTTCGTACGAACGCAACGATTAATTACTTAGTTGATTTCTTAGGTAATGAGTTTATTACATTAAATGAAAATACGATTTCAAATTAAAGTTTACCAGCCATGTAAAGTATTGTAGTAGTAGTAAACAGTGTAAACACTTTATTGCACAAAACAATTAAGTACATAACACAGAGAGAAAACAGGAAATGTGTCCAAAGGCGAACTTATTTTTGATAACTTATTTATGAAAAAAACATATTATGACCACTAAATATATGACTTAATTTTTTATGTCTATATTAATGCTATGCACTGCAATACTTCGACCGAAAAACGATAATGGATTTCAAGCAGATGACTTAAAATTTTATGCGAATTATATTAATGACTATAAAAATTATGACATAACTGATTTATGACAAAACCCCAGTTATGCTGAGGAATAATTCTGACTAAAGATTTTTATGACTTACAATTTTATGCATAAAGTGTTATGACAATTAAAAATATGACAAAAGTTGTTATGCGACCAGAGGGAGTCCCATAAAATATATGTTAAGACCTACGAGTAAACTCAGAAAATTCGCCGCTATAAATCAGTGCGTTTTATAAGATTGGAATTTATTGAGTTGGAAAAAATAAGATTTCAGAAATAGGAGAATAGAACACGTAAAATTTTTTTCCATGTCAAACAAAACAATCATAATTTCGGTGTGAATTTTCATAGTTTTAAAGAATAGTTATCTCAAAATGTCTCAAGAATTACGTGGTTTATTAGTCGAGCAAGAAAATATTTGCGGACTCTCAAAGCGCAAGCTAACTTCAAGAAAACACCAAAAGCGAGATTAACAAGAGGGTACATCAAGACACGAAAAGAATCCATAGAACAATATTTTAGTCAGTTCGTAGAAAACAATAGAGCCTTGATGAAAATATCAACACCGTCAGACAAAGTGTAGTACGAATATTTCAAAGATGATGTATATTCAGCGTGAGAAGAAATGTTCATAGATTTGAAAGCAGAGATGACAGATATGTTTGAAGGTTCGACGACGGGTTGCACGAGCAGCACTAATCCAACACCAAGCACAAGCAGGGATGACGTGAAGTTACCGAAAATAGATATAGCGAAGTTTACCGGTAACTACCAAGATTGGACTTCGTTTTACGACATGTTTACGTCACTCATCTACAACAAACAGAACTTGAGCAGCGTCCAAAAGATGCATTATTTAAAAAGCTGCTTGTCTGGAGAACCTGCTCAAATGTTGGATCATCTAGCTGTCACTGAAACAAACTACGAATTGGCATGGCTCACGCTGCAGAACAGGTACAACAACAAGAGAGTTATTGTTAATTCCATCTTAAGCAAGTTGATGAATCAAAAGAAAATTCACACGGGCACTGATAAAGCGATTCGAGAGATATTAGATACAACTATGGAGTGCCTTAACAAGCTGAAAGTACAAAACATTAATACAAGTTTATGGGATACACTTATTATAGTTAAGAGTTAGACGTTGCGGGACCAATAAATGTCAGAATGAGCAAGGGTAGAGGTGTGAAATCCTACAACGCCTACATATGTTTGTTCGTTTGTATGTTCACGAAGGCACTACATATAGAGGTTGTAAGTGACATGACAACACAAGCCTTTCTGGCAGCATTTAAAAGATTCGTTTCAAGACGAGGTCATGTGGCAGAAATGTGGAGTGATCACGGAACTTCATTCATTGGAGCTGAGAAAGAGTTATAAGAGATGTGGAGTCAAGGAAAATCCAGCGTACCAGATGAATTTATCTCAATGCTAGATAGAGAAAGGACGAAATGGAAATGGATTATGGGAGGCAGGTGTCAAGTCGACCAAATACCACCTGAAACGTATAGTTGGAGATACTACACTTACATTTGAGCATTTAAGCACGGTCCTGGCAGAAATTGAAACCTGTCTAAATTCTAGAGCTATTTCACCCATCAGCGATCATCCGGACGATTTGAACCCCTTAACACCTGGCCATTTTCTCATCGGAGAACCCACTAATGTTATAGCATATGAAGACCTCGGAGATGTAAAGATGAATAGACTCGATCAATGGCAATTGACAACCAGAATGGTACAAGATTTTTGGCGGAGATGGCAATCCTAATATTTAAGTAGAATGCAACAGAGACCTAAATGGAGACAGCCTCCTCGAGAATTCCAAGAAGGAGATTTAGTTCTAATAAAGGACCAGAGCCTACCTCCTGGTCGTTGGCCTATGGGACGAATTATAAAGAAGTACCCGGGAAAAGACCAACTTACCAGAATGTATGACCTGCGAACCTCGTCAGGAGTGTTACAACTACAACGTTCAATTTCAAAATTATGTCCTTTATTATGTGATGTAGAAAAATAGTTTGCGTCCGTAACAAGCTATTATTTTATGTTTATTTATGTGCATTATTGAACTTTAATTTATTTTTTTATTTTCTAATGACGTCACGTCACTTAAGGCGGGAGTATGTTAAAGATGACGCTGTTACAAACGCAAACTAGGTAGGTAACGGTAGTTCATCGTAGAATATACATATCGACGCCCGAAAGCAAACACGTAGTAGCCCACACAAGATCAAAAACATTTTTATTGCATTTTTGGAATCTCCAAATTTTTCTGCGTCGATAGGTCTAATTCACGTGCCAATACGATGAAAAATGGGGAAAATAGGAACACAAATTTTCTCGTTTTTCTTGAAATTTACTCAGCAAACACGCAGTAAATAGCAAATAAAACTCAATAATTTAAATCGTTGTATTTACAGCCCTTTGAATTCCATATGTTTCCTAGTTTTGTCATTTACAACCTCCGTTGTTCTGACGCAAATGTAGGTTACTACGTGTTTGCCGCTCATGAATGTGAATGTCTTGCATTTACGCTATTTGGCGGGAAATAATGTTTAGTAGAGTAGTGGTTTAACACAAATTCACATAGTATTAAAATTTGAGAGACATGTCTTTAACTACGTTTACAAGGATCAAATAAAATTACCACTTAATAATTACTTCACTGTTGTAGGGCGTAAGGTTTAAACTCCTGTGCCTTATTTCGTTTTAACGCGGCTATCGCGGCCATTACTTGAACGTTTGCGCCGTCGCTCAGTGCGCTTCGGGGGGTGAAAGTGAGTCGACGTGTTTGTAATTAAGTAAAATATTAGGGGGATTTTTTTTCAATTGTAAGCATGGGATCATCCATTAATTACGTCACACGAATTTCTAGGTTTTTTTACCCCTCCCCCCTCCTTGTCACATTTGGTCACATTTTGCAAACCCCTCCCCCCCTGGTGTGACGTCACATTTTAGGCAATTTTATTTTCAACGAAATCGACAATATTAAGTCGGCATTATTTTTTTAATAAAAAAATATTTTTGATATATAAATATTAGTAATTTTATAACACTACGAAAGTTACATCCAAAATCTCATTATTTAACTGTACAGCGAATAAAAAAATATAAATTAATTTTCGGTTACTGATGAAGTTAAAGTGACATCACAATGTTTGTGACTCCCCCCTCCCCCATGTCACAACATGTCACATTTTCTTGACCCCCTCCCTCCCCCTAAACGTGTGACGTAATTAATGGATGACCCCCATGTAAAATTGCTATATTTACGGTGTGTGTATCGATTTTATGGTTTTATGGTACTTAAACAAAATTTGGTCTTATGGTATCTGGTGAAAGTTTGTTTTGTCTAAAGTCGACTTTTATTTTATAAGAGAATGTAGAAATCACTTTTTTTAATCAAACGACGTTGTTATACTTCGGTTAGATTTTGATCTTCCATTACGTTATGTCTTTTCCAAAGTGGACTTCTTATTTTTTAGTTGATTTTATAATAACATTATAATATTTAATTATGTTATTGCATATAAAACAAAGGTTATGTGTTTTGTTTGGGCTTAAGAATGCTCATATTGATTTTAATAGTTCAAATCATCATAACAAATGTTTTATTTTCAATACTATGAAGTATTTGAACAAATTAAATTATTTTTCAGAAAATATTTTAATTTGTTTTTTATCAAGTAGAAACACTACTATATAAATTATAAACTGAAATAAATGTCATATACTAAGAAAAAGTGACCAAGGCCTCCAGTGCCCCAGGCTGGAATCGAACCAGCGTCCTCTGCTATCGCGGCAGGTGCCTGAACCACTCGGCCACCGGGCCACAGCGACATTAGTCAAATTTTCCAAGTATATGCACTTCCTACTGAAGGCTTGTGGCGCCCCCTGGCCATCTCTAAGGTAGAACAGTATGGTTCGAACCTTCTATCTGGATCATTCTCATGATGATACCGAGCTAGCGAGAGAGATGGCGCTGCCAATCAATACTATGAAGTATTTGAACAAATTAAATTATTTTTCAGAAAATAATATAGGGGGCGCCACAAGCCTTCAGTAGGAAGTGCATATACTTGGAAAATTTGACTAATGTCGCTGTGGCCCGGTGGCCGAGTGGTTCAGGCACCTGCCGCGATAGCAGAGGACGCTGGTTCGATTCCAGCCTGGGGCACTGGAGGCCTTGGTCACTTTTTCTTAGTATATGACATTTATTTCAGTTTATAATTTATATAGTAGTGTTTCTACTTGATAAAAAACAAATTAAAATATTTTCTGAAAAATAATTTAATTTGTTCAAATACTTCATAGTATTGATTGGCAGCGCCATCTCTCTCGCTAGCTCGGTATCATCATGAGAATGATCCAGATAGAAGGTTCGAACCATACTGTTCTACCTTAGAGATGGCCAGGGGGCGCCACAAGCCTTCAGTAGGAAGTGCATATACTTGGAAAATTTGACTAATGTCGCTGTGGCCCGGTGGCCGAGTGGTTCAGGCACCTGCCGCGATAGCAGAGGACGCTGGTTCGATTCCAGCCTGGGGCACTGGAGGCCTTGGTCACTTTTTCTTAGTATATGACATTTATTTCAGTTTATGTTTTATTTTCGTTTATGAATCCCGGAAACATCTTCACATTTTATAAGTATACATTTGAAATGTCGTGCAATTTACTTTAATATGCCATTAAAGTCATTTTTAAGGGTGTGGTAAAATTTTTGGCAATACATTTAATGTATTATAAATTGCTTACAAAAAGAAAACAATGTTACAACATTTTGTTCACCCAAAATTTCTAAACCACAACGTTTAAGACTTTATTACGGATATCTTTTGTCACATTCAGGTGGGTTACTGCGTGATTGCTGTTCATACAAAAATTAAGGATATGCTATCCCATACATTTTGTACTGGCGTTTACTACGAGTTTGCGCACTGTGTAAAAAATATCAAAACGTAGTAACCCACAAAATCTGGACTTGTAACAACTTGCGGTTAAATTTATTTAAATGAAATTGTAGTCCAATAAATTTTGAATATTGCATCCAATTTTGAGTAAGTTATGTTCATAAACAAGATAGTTATGATTTTTTTTTTCAAAACTCGAAATGTTTTTCGTCTCTGGTGAACAATTTGGTTTTTGTGGGTTACTACGTGTTTGCTTTCAGGCGTCGATATATAACTGTCAAATATGAGAATAAACGATTGGTATTGGTAACTTAGCAACTTATTTAAACAAATATTTTTCCTGACACTCATATCGGCGAGGGGCGGGGGAGGGGGCTATGTATGCTTGATACATTGTTTAAATTTGATTTGCTTTGGATTTATGTAAGTAAATTTTAATAATGTACCTTTATAGGTTCATAATAGAAAAGTCTGTTAATTCACTAAAATTCCTGACATTTTCGTATTCCGGCCGCATTCCTGACAAATGGCCAACATTCCTGACATGTCAGGAAAATTCCTGTCATCTGGTAACCCTATGTCCGGTCAGCTTTAGCAATATTGCACTTATATTACCTCATTGAACATTAAAAATTCATTCAATGCAAGTGATTGCTTGTCTTCGTCATAATTAATATTGAATTCAGCATTTCTTTTAGATACCAAGTACATTGATTGTACTCTACAATTAAGAATTTCAAGTTTCAAGCCACCAAGACTGGTTTCATGACTTGAAATAAATGTCATGTAATATAATTTTGATCACTTAGACTTTCTCAACTCTTGAAAATCAGTAGTCGAGAGAAATATGTCAAAATTCCGTAGCACCAAGAGAGCATATCAAGACCTCTCAACTCTCAACTCATAAAAATTGGATACAGGGATTAAATGTTAATGAGGAATCAATTAAGTGACAGTAATTGCATAATAAAACATGCAACAGCTTTCTACTCCCAACTATATTAAACAGCCTATAGTTACAATACAGTATGAACAAAATAACCCTGCCCTACAAGTAATGGCACGAACATCAACAGTAAACCCAATAGACGCCAAGGAAGTAATGCAACATATCAAAAAACTAAAACCTGACAAGAGCCCAGGCCCGGACCAACTTACAAATGATGCCTTAAAATTAACTGAAAACCTTGTCAACATTTTCAACAGAGTATTGGAAAAGGAAAAAGTCCCTACACAATGGTGCCAATCCAACATATATGATGTTGGATTGGCTTTACAAGAAAGTAGACCCACTTGACATCAGCAATTACAGGCCAATCAGCCTACTTTCCTCAGTCTACAAGCTCTTCTCATCAATATTACTAAGCAGAATAGCACCAGATATAGTCAAAAACCAGCCGATCGAACAAGCCGGCTTCCGGCCACAATTCTCAACAATCGACCACATACATGCCATCGAACAAGTTGTAGAAAAATTCAAAGAATTCCGAAAACCACTTTACGTGGCGTTTGTGGACTACTCAAAAGCATTTGACAGCTTAATACACATATCTATATGGAACACGTTAAATAGCAACAAAATTAATGAAAAATACATCAACATCATAAAGAACATCTACGAGTACTCCAACAGTATCAGCACGGTAAGACTAGAAAGGCTAGGAGAAGAATTCAAAATCGAAAAAGGTGTTAGGCAAGGAGACCCCCTCTCTCCAAAACTTTTAATAGTGGTGATGGAAGAAATATTTCAAAAACTTCAATGGTAAAAGGAAGGCATATGGATATCAAACAAAAAACTAACACATTTGAGTTTTGCGGACGATATAGTTCTAATCTGTGATACTGCTAAAGGTCTAAAAACAATGTTAAACAGTCTAAATTCAGAGAATCAAAAAGTGGGCCTCCATATGAACGCGTCTAAAACCAAAGTTATGATGAACAGTCACAAAAAAAGTATAACTGTAGAAGGAAAGCCAATAGAATATGTGGACAACTACAACTGTATGTATACTTAGGAAAAATGATTTCGTTTGACCCCAATAGTAACGTAAACGAGGTGGACAGGGGAATAAACATAGCCTGGAGAAAATACTGGTCACATAAAGAAATCCTAAAAGGAAATTATAGTCTAAAAATAAAGAAAATAGTTATGGATTCCTGCATCCTCCCCAGTTTAACCTACGGATGCCAGATGGGTCTTCACCGAGAAAGTTAAAGAACATTTTTTAGCTTCCCAACATGCAATGGAAAGAAGCCTATTGAAACTAAGAAGAATAGACAAAGTAAAAAACACAGATATCCGGATGAAAACAAAACTCACAGACGCACTACAGTTTAGTTTAAGACAAAAATGGAGGTGGGCTGGACATTTCGCTAGATACAAAGACAAAAGGTGGACTATTCAAACAACCAAATGGAAAGGCCCACTGGGCAAACGAAACTCAGGAAAACAAAGAAAACGATGGGCTGATGACATCATATCAATTGCAGGAAAGAATTGGGAGAAAGAATAATGCTACAGACAAAGAGAAATGGAAAAAGATGCAGGAGGCTTTTACCCTTAAGGGATCACACATCGTGAAAACATAACAAAAGAACAGTACATTTTTAGAACGGATGTGCGAGAAATAAAGCTATATAATAATAATAATAAATAATTTCTCAACGGCACAAACTAGACTATGTGCATAATCTCAAAGAATACAATAGCACACTTCACAGGTTTTAGGTAAACATTCACTACAACATATTCAAATGTACTTACACCTTTCAATTTAAATATGTCACAGTATTTTATTACCTACTAGCTGTGCCCGCGGCTCCGCCCGCGTGGAATTCGGTCTGTGTCAGTAAGCAGCTAATTTCTAATCCTAATTTCTCTCCCTCTCCCCTGGAGGCGGAACTTGAAGTAAAGTTGACAGATGGATATGCTAGAGGACTGCAGTACAGATAAAATATTTTACAATTAGGTACCACTAAATAAAACTACACTCCAAAATCAATAGGTTTTTTTCGGCCTTATTCAAATTTTACACGTGATTTAAACGATAGAGTAGTAGATGTATATCGGACGATACAGTAAGGTATACGCGCGCGAGCGAAAGCGAAGCCAGGCAGGCGCCTGGCTAGAGCGCCACTCACCGTGGTCTTCTTCAGACTCCTGAGGAAGACCACGTGCCCCTTGTAACTTCAATGCGTTGCGAGACTTTCGCGAATGATTGGATTTTCTGGAAGGCATGGTAATGAGTATTAAATGCGACTTTCAAATCGTTTGACTCCGCAAACGACCAGTGCCGGATGAAGATATTTTGATGCCCTAAGCATTTCTAGACCATGGTGCCCCCTCTCCCTAGGGTCATCGAGATTACACTGAATTTTTTTGGTAAGTTGAGTGACGTTCATTGCCGCACTACAGCTGAGAATGGAAATTAGTCACATCATTTTATCACGAAAATTGACAGTGCTGCAGCAGTAACGTTGCAACAGAGTAATGCTGCTGCAGTCGCCACCCGAATGTCACCTTTATCATATCTTAGAATGTTATTGTAAACGCGAGCGAAGCGAGCGCGAAATTTGTTCGATATAAAAACGCAATTTTATAGACAGTTGTACATATTTACTTTTAGTGTGGAAATCAGTCACATCATTTTATCACGAAAATTGACAGTACTGCAGCAGTAACGTTGCAACAGAGTAATGCTGCTGCAGTGGCCATATCCCAGAAAGTTATTGACGACGCAAGCGAAGCGAGCGCGAAAATTTTTTGATATAAAAACGCAATTTGATAGACAGTTGTACATTTTTACTTTTAGTATGGAAATTAGTCACATCATTTTATCACTAAAGTTGACAGTGCTACAGCAGTAACGTTGCAACAGAGTAATGCTGCTGCAGTCGCCATTTCTTAAAAAGTTATAAAAACGCGAGCGAAACGAGCGCGAAAATTTTTTGATATAAAAACGCAATTTGATAGACAGTTGTAAATTTTTACTTTTAGTATGGAAATGAGTCACATTATTTTATCACGAAAATTGACAGTGCTGCAGCAGTAACGTTGCAACAGAGTAATATTATAGGACAGGACATTTTTACACAAATTGACTATCTAAGCCCCACGGTAAGCTCAAGAAGGCTTGTGTTGTGGGTACTCAGAGAACGATATATATTATCCTGTCTTCGTCCTTCGAGATTTAATCATTTACTATGTAGTAGTAGCCTATGCTACGCGCAAACCCAATCGCACAAGTTTTAGCGTAGAGAGAGAGAAAAAACACGTTCCTTTCTCCCTCTACTATTCCACCCGGCGAATCCAACTGTCAACGTCATTCTTGTCCGTGCGCGCGCGGCTTTCGCACAAGTGCAAAAAAATCATAGAATAAAATCTAGGAAATCATGTCGAAGCGACCTCATGGTGAGTCTCAAGAAGAAAGATGGATGAGAAAACTAAAAATGTATGAACAAAAACTTGAAGCAAAGCGTAAGCGACGCGTTGAAGAATCAGAAAATGTACCTCCAAATCAACAAGATGTACAAAACGAAGGTGATTTGAATTTTCCATAGTAAAGTATTTTCGTTGCATTCATCGGAAATACGCAATTTATAGCTGATATCTTTTGTTTCTTTAAAACCCGTTGCATTCATCGGGCGAGTATTTCATAAAAACCAAGTATTTCCGTTGTATTCATCGGAAATACGCTATTGACGTCCGTTGTATTCTTCGGATGACATTTCCCATTTTTTTCCAAAAAACCGTTACATGTCGCTACATGTTTTATAAAATTTCAGTATTTTCATTGCATTCATTGGAAATACGCTATATATTTGTGATATTCTTCGAATAAAGGCCAATGTATTCATTCGGCCTACGAGTATTTATTTATTTACTTTTTTCGCCCGGATTTCAGAACATACCGAGCAGAATGAGGCTATATTATATGATGGACAACAGACAACAAATGAAACTGAGGATATAATAGATGTCGCCAACACAGAAGAACATCAAGCGCGCGATGTTGAATACGACGATTATTCGTACGAGCATGTCGTATTTGATGATGCTAGTGAGATTACTGATACCACAGCATTCAACAGCCCGTGTTACACAAGTGGCGATGGCAAGGAGATGAAGGACAATGTTGCAGAAGGTGACTTTGACCCTAGTCTATTACAAGAACTGGGAATTGTAGAAGTGGATCCCGTTGAATTTGGTGATGACTTGCAGACCGATGTAGCAGCAAGATTTCAAAAAATTTTGTTGGAAGGGCTTAAAAAAGAAAAGAAAGAAGAACTTTTGAAAAAGTACCCGTTTCCTAAAAACGTTCCCCTAGCAAAAAGCCCATCTCTAAACCCGGAAATTGGAGCCATGTTGGCTGAGGCATGCAAGCTGAGAGATAAAAGACTGCTCGCAAAGCAGGACCAGCTTGGCAAAGCGCTTTCAGCGCTAGGCAAGGCACTAACTGGCCTATTGAAACGAACTCCAGATATCCCAAATATTATTCGCACACTCAATGATGCGGGCATTATGTTAGCTGATTCTCATTATGCTGAAACTGATACCCGCCGCTCAGTTATTATGCCGCTAATAGATAAATCCTTTGCGGAGCCTTTCAAAGACAGAAAAAGAGACACCTTTCTTTTTGGAGAAAAATTGGGTGAGTTGGTGAAGGACTCTCGTGGCATAAAAAAGACAGGACAGTTAATTCAACCACCGTCTACAGCTTCAAATTTAAATGGAAGAGGTCCATCGATGTCCCGAGGAACGCGATATCAGCGGGGAGGCCACACGTATCAACACCGATCCGGTGGACCGAGAACAGCAATGTCGGCCCCAGCATACCAGTACCAATACCAAGGTCGCAGACGAGCAGCTCCGCCGCCGCTGCCACCTCCAAGTCGCCGTCAGCCTCCACCTCCACCTTCAACACGCCGACCACCTCCTCCTGCGCAGCGCTCCTCAACCAGTCGACGGACCTAACTACGCAATGTCAGGTACATGGCGGGCGCATAAAATATTTTCTTAATGAATGGAAGTTAATTACGGATGATGATTTTATACTATCTGCTGTATCAGGCTATAAGATCCCTTTCATTGTGAAACCTGTTCAAAACATTTATGATTATCCACGACGTTCATTTACGTCGAACGAATTAACTGACATGAATAAGGAAATACAACACTTATTGCAAATAAATGCTATAAGGCGTTGTAATCCTGTAGCAGGTCAATTTATATCTGATATTTTTCTAATCCCTAAGAGTGACGGTAGCAAAAGATTTATTTTGAACTTAAAGAAATTAAATAAGTATATATGTACAGAACACTTCAAAATGGAAGATGTGAGAACAGCTACTAAGCTAATGTCTCCGAGTTGTCACATGATTAATATAGATCTTAAGGAAGCATATTTTTTAGTGCCTATACATGAAAGTCACACAAAGTTTTTACGGTTCTATTTAGAAGACAAGTTATTTGAATTTGTTTCTCTTCCTTTTGGAATCTGTTCTGCACCGTACATATTTACAAAGATTTTACAACCTGTTGCTACATATTTAAGATCTCAAGGTCTACTCTCAGTTAGATATCTGGATGATATACTGTGTTTAGGAAACTCTGCAATAGATTGCCTAGAAAATGCAAAAATTACTATTAATTGCTTGACTAGGTTAGGTTTCGTTATCAACTACGAAAAGTCTAATCTGGTACCCCAAACCACTTGCAAATTCTTGGGCTTCTTGTTAGATTCTAAGACCATGTCTATACAATTGCCAGACACAAAGAGACAAACAATTTTGCAACAAATAATTTCTTTAATTAAATCAAGTAGAATGCGTATTCGTGATTTTGCTCGTATCTTGGGTTCCATTACCGCGGCGTGCCCAGCAATTGTATATGGATGGCTCCATACAAAGTCTCTGGAAAGAGCTAAGTATTTAGCTTTACTCAATAATAATGAAAATTATGATTCATTCATGGAAGTTGCAGACAATTTACATGATGATCTTCTGTGGTGGAAGAATAATATTTTAGTTGCCAGTAATCCAATAAGAGATCAAAACTATGAGCTTGAAATTTACACTGACGCCTCCACAACAGGCTGGGGTGCAGCATGTGGTACTAACAAAACTGGCGGTCATTGGTCTGCCACAGAATGTATCAATCATATAAATTATCTGGAATTGTTGGCAGCCTATTTCGGACTTATGACCTTCGCTAATAATAAAAAAGAATGTGATATCCTTTTGCGTGTGGATAACACAACAGCAATTTCTTACATAAATAGAATGGGTGGCGTCCAGTATCCACATTTAAACAAAATTACTAGGGAAATTTGGAATTGGTGTGAGGAAAGACACATTTTTATTTTTGCTTCCTATATTCAGTCATCGCTTAATGTCGAGGCCGACAGCGAATCTAGAAAGATAAATATTGACACGGAATGGGAGTTAGGTTCGCAAGAATTCGATAGAATCGTGTTTTTTTTTGGGGAACCGGGCATAGATTTATTCGCCTCTCGCATAAATGCAAAGTGTGCCCTATATATATCCTGGAAAAAAGATCCTTTTGCATATAACATGATGCTTTTACAATTGATTGGTCCCAATTTTATTTTTACGCATTCCCTCCATTTGCCTTGATTTTAAAAACCTTGAAAAAGCTCGTTTCAGACAAGGCAACAGGTATTGTGGTTGTCCCACAATGGCCATCTCAGCCGTGGTACCCATTCTACATGTCTCTATGTATCAAAGAAACTATAATATTTCCACCTAGTAAATATCTCCTTTCTTCTCCTTTCAGATCAACACACCCGCTACACCGTCATCTTTCCCTGGTAGCGTGTGTGTTATCCGGGAAGGGTTCCGTAGACAATGTGTACCTGAAACGGCATTAGAGGTCATGCTTAATTCAATTTCAGAGAAGACTAGAATTCAGTATACGACGAGCCTTAAGTTGTGGTGGGAATTCTGTTCTCAGAGTAATGTAGATTTTTATGATTTCAAAATATCATCTCTATTAGAATTTCTTACGAATTGTTTTCAAAGGGGGTCGTCGTATGGCACGCTAAACAATCATCGGTCGGCTATTTCTTTAATATCTTCAAATAAGATAAGTGATGATTTAAGTTTAAAACGTTTTTTCAAAGGGATCTTTCGGTTAAAACCATCATTTCCACGGTATGCTTGTACATGGGATGTTAACGTGGTTCTGAATTACTTAGAAAACATGGATAACGATGCAATTAATTTAGAGCAATTGTCTAAAAAGTTAGTCATGTTGCTAGCTCTCGCAACGGGGCAGAGAATGCAAACGTTATCCTTTATAAAAATGTCAAATATAAAAGTCTTTGAAGATCGAATCGTTATTACTATTACTAACTTAATTAAAACCTCATCAATTGGCAGAGCTCAGCCAATTTTAAATTTACCTTTTTTCCACTCTCGACCTGGTATTTGCCCAGCTTCGACTTTACAAAAGTACGCCTTAGTAACATCATCTTTACGATCAAATACCGAGGAGCACCTTATTCTAACCTATAAGAAACCACACAGGTCAGCTTCATCGCAAAGTCTAGGGCGTTGGATAAAGCAGACCCTCACAGAGAGTGGTATCGACACTTCCATTTTTACCGCTCACAGCACGAGGCACGCATCAACCTCGGCTGCCTCGCGCGCTGGTCTAAGTGTCGATGTCATTCGAAAGTCAGCTGGTTGGACTGAGCGATCATCTGTCTTTGCGAATTTTTATAATAGGCCTATAATTAATTCAGAAACAAGCCTACTTGATCCTTCATTATTACAGTAGAGCCATAATTACTGTAGTAGAAGTTTATTTGTCAGAATATCATAAGTTGATAATTATTATTGTGGAATAATATAATATGTTGATTTGTTATAAGTTGGTCTTTATGAACAAATAAATAAATGATAATTGTTAATTTTTTATTTATTTATTTAATTTAACAACATTGTTTTTTCTCTAAACATCTACATAGTAAATGATTAAATCTCGAAGGACGAAGACAGGATAATTACATGATCAAACGAACTTACCTGAAGTGAAGTTCGATCATAATTATCCTGTCTTCGCCGAAGAGATTTAACTACCCACCCTACCCAGGACGGTCGCAATCCGTACATTTTTTCCCTGATTATCAATGTTGTTATATCTTGTTACTTCTTCCTGCTCTAAAAAGAATGACGTTGACAGTTGGATTCGCCGGGTGGAATAGTAGAGGGAGAAAGGAACGTGTTTTTTCTCTCTCTCTACGCTAAAACTTGTGCGATTGGGTTTGCGCGTAGCATAGGCTACTACTACATAGTAAATGATTAAATCTCTTCGGCGAAGACAGGATAATTATGATCGAACTTCACTTCAGGTAAGTTCGTTTGATCATGTAATAATATGCAATAAATACTTAAATACATAGAAAACAACCATGACTCAGGAACAAATATCTGTATCATCATACAAATAAATGCCCTTACCAGGATTCGAACCCGGGACAATTGACTACCTATATCTTGTTCCACGTTAACCACCGATTTGTTGCATCATAAAATACCTACATTCCTTGGAGTTGGAGTGATAATTTCTGCTCTGCAAATTAAACACAAGCACCCCACAGCCACACTAAGCCTAGTGTGGTATCATAACACAATAACAATAATAATAGGCACAGTGGCTGTTAACAGCCACTGGGTAGAAAGCGGCGCACACCTCTCGACACCCCTGAGCCGCTCACACCGGTGTTGCCCTTGAGCCATCCTAGATTTCGCTTTTTGTGGGGGCCCATCTTGTGAGGGCGAGTCACCGTCTGCCGGAAATAAAATTGCATACCGTTTTATTAGGCAGGCGTCCGGTTTTTTACCCCATAGCTCAGTTCTTAGTCCATCGCTGTCACCCAATAACCTAGTTCATTTTAGATTCCATCAACTCTCAATAGTCCTTACACCCTGGCGGGTGCTGCCTCTGCGTGCGTCCCATGACACTGGCAAGGGCAGCCTCCGCTCGGTGTACCCCTTACATTTCATTAAAGTGTCAAAAGGGCCTCTACGTGTTGGCTTCGGCTCCGCGCACGCCTCCCAAAGGTCCGGAACACCATTGTTCCGTGATGGGAAAGACATAATAAAAAAAGAAAAAAAAAAACTTGACGCCGTCAACGTCAGACGCGTTTTTTACTAAATTTTTCTTTTATATGCGATCAAATATGTTTTTACTGGCTTTTATTACATTTTAGTTGATTTTTTTTGTGGAAAAGTTACCTTCACAATAATGCGACACTTCGCAAAAGGATACGTGACCGCAAAAAATGTAACTGTACGAAACTAGCCGACAAACAATGGTTGAATGACAAAGAGAGGAAAATGATTACACGAAGTAAAGCGCGTTCACAAGCGTCTACCACAGCCAACGCACGCCCACCACCCTCGCCCGTCTCGTCCGTCTCCTCACAATCATCGGGCGATGAATTCGCCACTGCGCCCGATACCAGCGAGTCGAGCGACGAGTGCGGGCCGCCGCCGCCGCCGCCACGACCACCAGCGCGACGCGGGCGGCCACCGCTGCCGGCACGCTTGGGGCCTGCGGGACATCTTGCTCCGCCCACGGCTCCCGCTGCCGGTGGTGTAGTGCGTCGCATGCGATGGTCTCAAACCATGAATGAGAACGTCATGCGCGCCTACTATGGGGCTACAGAGGGGGGAACCGACTTATGCGCGTACCGAGTCCGAATGCTTCCACTGTTTCAGGCCCTCGAACCAACCATCGACGTGACTGCGCAACGGCTATGGGATCAGGTGCGAGTCATCCAGCGGCTAAAGCGGTTGGATGACTCGACACTTGATCGGCTTCGCCTGGAGGCTCTCTCTGCTCGCGCAGCCTCCACCTCGGTGCGAGACCCGCCCGCCACATCGCCGGATCCGGTGCCGGCACCCGACCAGGCACCGGAGGCGCCGCGGGTAGATCTCTGTGCCGACGAGGAGGAGTTCGCGCAGAGTGTGAGTAGTACAGCCAATGAGCAACTGAGGAGGACTTTGGATGAGGCGATTACGCAGTATCGCTCCACACCCAATACTAGGCCACGATTACCACGTTTGCCTATGAATAGACACAATCTAGCGCTAATGGGAGCCCTAAACGCTTTACTAGAGCCATATTTGCGGACTAGTAAAGATTTAGATGATACGCACGCGATCATGTATTGCGGAGCCATCGCGGCGTGCCGTGTTGCACGAGTCAAGTTTCCGGACTCTGAACGTGCACCTAGGACCGCCGGGGGTGCCCCCGCATGGCAAATACGGATCAAGCGACGTATCAGCTCTTTTAGGACTCTTATCGCAAAGCTGATCTGCTTCAGGGGGGGCAACAATCGCCCCCGAGTAATGCGCTTTGTAAACCAGGCATTCGCGGGGACGGATATTAGGCCCCGCGACTACATGGCCAACATTACGGAGCGCATCGACTTTCTAAAGCAGAAAGTCTATGCATGGGCAAACCGTATTCGCCGCTACAGAGAGCGTGTGGACCGATTCCAGCAGAACCGTCTTTTCCAGAGTGACCAAAGGAAGATGTACCGAAAGTGGGAGGAAACCAACCCTCGTGCGTCCGACTCGCAGCCACCGGATGCTACTGTCATGAATGACTTCTGGCGTAGCATCTGGTCAGCGCCTGTCGGACACACCGAGGGGAGTTGGATGAGTGTTGTCGAGCGTGAGTGCGAGTCCATCGAGTGCGAGTCACCATCAGCCCCGATGACGTAAGTTGTGCCATTCGCACGGCCCAGAACTGGAAAAGTCCTGGGCCGGATGGATTGCACAACTTCTGGCTAAAATGGTTCCGATGCTCACACTCCTGCTTGGCAGCACAATTTCAACAAGCCCTCGAGCTTGGTTCTCCCCCACCTTCCTTAACAACTGGTGTCACCTTCCTGCTCTATAAGTCCGGTATTACCACGGAAGCGAAGAACTACAGACCCATCACATGCTTGCCTACACTCTACAAGCTCCTTACATCCATTTTGAGAGCAAAAATCAACGCGCACATTGTCGCAAACAATATTTTGGCCTCTGCTCAAAATGGATGTAGGGTTGGGTCCCGTGGTACTAAAGAGCTCCTCCTCATAGACATGACCATCTGCCAACAAATCCGGCGGAACAGGGGGGCCCTCTCAGCAGCCTGGATTGACTACAAGAAGGCCTATGATTCGGTGCCTCACTCATGGCTGGAGAGGGTCTTAGAGCTGTATAAAGTTGATACAGCTTTAAGAGCCTTTCTAAGCGCGTGTATGAGGCAATGGACCACAGTCCTTCGTCAACCAGGAGGCGGGGATGAGAGCCCTGGCCCGCAGGATTTTATAAGGATTGAGCGAGGAATATTTCAGGGTGATAGTCTGAGTCCTCTGTGGTTCTGCCTAGCTCTGAATCCTCTCAGTACCTTGCTGAAGGATTTAGAACTAGGTTGCCGGCTTCGGAGAGGGGGTGAAGTCATTTCTCACCTTCTGTACATGGATGATCTCAAATTATTTGCACCAAATAGCCAAGACTTGGTAGAGCTACTGAAAACTACCGAAGTCTTCAGTAATGCCATCAACATGGAGTTTGGTGTCGATAAATGTGCGGTTATGCATGTACAGCGGGGGAAAGTTGTAAATTCAACAAATTTACAACTTTCTGAGACAATGTCTTTCAGATCCATCTCTGAATCAGAAACCTATAAATACCTTGGCATGTCACAGTCGTTGGGTATTGAGGAAGAAGGTATTAGACGGTCGGTGAAGGAGCGCTTTTTCAGTCGGCTCACAAAAGTACTCAACAGTCTTTTGTCAGGAGGCAACAAAGTGCGCGCCTTCAACGCCTGGGTAATGCCTCTACTCACATACTCCTTTGGCATACTAAGGTGGACTCAGACCGAGCTGGATGCCCTGGATCGGAGGGTCCGACAGCTGCTCACCACACACCGTATGTTGCACCCACGCTCGTCTGTTATGAGATTGTACATCCCACGGAAATGTGGAGGTCGCGGGTTTCTAAACGCCAAAAATCTCCACAACCGTGAGGTGTACAATCTCAGGAATTATTTCCTCGACAACGAGTGTGGGATGCATCGTGATGTGGTGGCAGCTGACAAGGGCTTCACGCCGCTCTCCTTGGCGAACGAGAACTGGCGCAAACCTGTAGTACTAAGCACCGAGGACCGCAAGGCGATATGGAAGGATAAGCAGCTACACTGGCGGTTCTACAAGGCCCTCATGGGACCCGATGTAGACCTACCCGCGTCGGTGAACTGGCTACGATTCGGGGACCTCTTCGGAGAAACCGAGGGTTTTGCCTGTGCAATTGCGGACGAAGTTATCATGACGAATAACTACCGGAGATATATCCTGAAGGACGGTACGGTTGACATTTGTCGGGCATGCCGCCGTCCCGGAGAGTCACTCAGGCATATTATCTCCGGTTGTTCTCATCTTGCTAAAGGCGAGTACTTGCACAAACATAACCTCGTAGCCAGAATTATTCACCAGCAGCTTGCCCTCCTATAGGGCCTTGTGGACCGCGAAGTGCCGTACTACAAGTACTCACCTGCGCCAGTTCTCGAAAATGGTCGTGCCACGCTCTATTGGGATCGATCTATCATCACTGACAGGACTATTGTAGCCAATAAGCCTGACATCGTGCTGATAGATCGATCGCAGCGCCGGACCGTGCTCGTCGACGTCACCATCCCCCATGATGAGAATCTCGTGAAGGCCGAGAAGGACAAGTCCAGCAAGTACCTAGACTTAGCCCACGAGATAACCGCTATGTGGGATGTTGACTCGACAATCATTGTTCCTATAGTCGTGTCAGCGAACGGTCTCATAGCGAAGAGTCTCGACCAACACCTAGAGAGACTCTCGCTGGGTGGTTGGATCAAGGGTCAGATGCAGAAGGCGGTAATTTTGGACACGGCGCGTGTAAAATGTATGTCAATATCGAATGCCAATGAATTGTCAAGGAATGTCAAATTATGTCAAATGTAAGGAGAGGTGCCGAAACACCAACGAAAAGATGTCAAATATAAGAAGCGAGTTTTTACTGCAAGGTTAGAAATTACAATGAATACAAAATGTTGATCTTATTAATAATTACAGCTAGGTTGAGTGGGAAATTGCGATGCGTGTGCAAGATGACGCTCTACTTTTTGGGCAAAGTACAGATGCATCGTTTGCACGGAGATGTTGTTTTGGGTCAGATCAAAGTGCACATGCATAGCTGCAGAAAATGTACATCTTTGTACATAGTGGCGACTCAGAAAAGGGGCGCTAAGTTAATAACAAACAGAAGTCAGGTCGAACTATATAAGTTAAAATACATGCATGTAAAATCTAGGTAATATGTAAATCTAGAGTCAAATATAAAACAAATAAGGTTTGAGTACATTTAAACACAAATTGAATGATTTAATTATTAACTATAGTTAGGCACTTAAAGGTTCGTACTTGAGTCAAAAACCACCTCAGTCGGGGCGGTTGTATGTTTTCGCGCACTTGGTACTGGTTCACTATACACACATTCACTTTTTTCACTATCACTTGTTTCTTTTTTGTCAAGCGGTTGCTGCCGTTCCAATCTCCAGGTTCCCGTTCGGTATTTGTAGTATACGTACAAAATAATGACGAGTATGGGTATGCTGATGATTAATGATATTCCGATGGTAATGTATTGGTATCGGTAATGAGAGGACATCTCTTCAAATCTGGATTGGGACTTAAGCAGTTGTATGTCACGATGAAGGTGTTGGAATTCTTGTTCATGCGTTTCATTATTGAATGTCATGTGAATGATTGATGTATTCAGTACATTATTTAGGGGGGATAATTCTAATAAGATATTATGAGGTTCTAAGTCAATAAGTGTTTTCACGATATAATCTTTGTTGGCATATAGCATAAAAGTGTCACCTTTCAATACACAACCTTGACCGAGCTGAATCAGTCCGTTGTTATGAAGTGCTTTCGTCGCCAGGCTGTCTGGGCATAAAATGCGAACTAAGCATTCTTCGCAGCAGGCGAATAGCCATGTGTTTTGTTTATGCAATTTGTACCATCTGTCGGCGCAGGGTTTTGTTTCCGTGTGGCAATAGGAGTCATATTTCTTGTGATGATTTAGGATTTCTGTGTTACAAATAGATTTGCCTTGTTGTACGTCATAGATGGGATTGTTCAAGTGACATAATAACTTTTGTTCGTTCATTTGGAGGCATGTGTTGATGTCAGTGAGTTCCATTGGGATGAACGTGTCTTGATTAATGTTAAATGCAATTAGTTCGGTTCCGGGAATGACCTGTATGATGTTGTCACGTGATGCGTGTTGCGGGACACTTATTAATCGGTCAATTTCATATACTTCGTCGCTTAGTAAGGGGATTTTGACTTCCATTATAAGATATTGGTCGGTTATGCGAGCTTGAATTTTAAGTAACTTGTATAAGTTGCGTATATTGTCATGAATCTCAGGAAGGGCTAATTTGCTGGCTAGGTGGCGAGCTATTTTATTTAATTCAGTTTGCAATTGGTTTGGAGATAGAAGATGGACGTCGACTTGTCCGTGATACATATTAGTTAAGGTATTTATAACGGTTTGCTGTATGTTTTTCAGATGTTGAAGGATTCCGTTCGCTGCCATAGAAGATGTCATAATGTACAATGCATTTTCGTGTTGAGTATAAACATGTGTTGTTTCCGTTGATAATCTGTTTAGGTGCTCAGTAAGAATTTGAAATTGCTTGCTCATAGTATGTTCGTTGCGCTTTAATATATTGCCTTCAGCTTCGATTATGCTAGTCTGATTTTTTATTAGTTGTAGTAAATGTTGTTCGTTGTTTCGTGTCATTTGGATGTCATTTTCATATTTTTCGGCGAAACGTTGATCCAATACCCGCGATCAGCTAGCCCTCGCCTGTACCGAGGATTTTCCATAGGTTGATTTTTGAGTAACGTGTTGTAGTAGCGTAGTTCTCGCATGTCTTGGTCTAGCTGATTAACAATAATATGAAATTGTTCTAACATCTCGGGCCGTATCGAACGTTTAATCTGTGTCACATATCTATTCAACGCGTCTATATTTTGCCAGTAATTTGTCATGTTATAATATAGAACGATTTTCCAATCATCTTTGATTTCTTGCATGTCAGATATCCTGTCGAAATATAATGTTCGATCAGAGTCCAATGAAGTTATTTTGAAGGTTCTTGCATCGGCTTGAGTAACAGGAGTGAATAGTGTCATCATTAGCAATAGAGAGTAACATAAAAGTGACATCCAGGACGTCTTGCGGGATCTCGAGGAGGGGTTTGCATTGATAGAGGGGGGCGATGAGTGGTTATCGTTGTCATTTCTTGTATTGTCATTTGAATTAGTGATAAGTGGTACGAGTTGCACAATGGGTTAGGAAATTTTAGCAGTTGCCGATTAGCGGCTACAAAATTGGTCCCATTGTCGCTGTACATGTCTTTTGGTGCTCCACGTCTCGCACAGAACCGGCGGAATGCTGCCAAGAATGCACTGCTGCTGAGTTCTGATACCAATTCTAGGTGTACTGCTTTTGTTGCAAGACAGACAAATACGGCTATGTAGGCCTTCAGTGTCTTTATCCCTCTGCCCTTGTTTGCTTTAATGTCAACAAATCCTGTAAAATCTATTCCCGTGTGTAAGAAGGGGCGGGATGGTGTCACTCTCGGTCGAGGTAGGTCTGCCATAATTTGTTGTTGTTGTGCGGCGTTGAATCTCCGACACGTAACGCACTGGTGGAGATATTTTTTGACTGCTTGGTATCCCCCTACAATCCAGTATTTGTCGCGTAGGTGCACTAGGGTTAATTTAGGACCACCATGAAGGTTTTCTAAGTGTGCTCGTTTTACTAATAATTCTGTCAATCTGCTATTTTTTGCAATAATCATTGGATGTTTCGTGTAGTCATGGAGAGAGGAGTTGTTCAGCCTGCCTCCTACTCTCAGGACATCATTGTCATCTAAGAACGGATTGAGTTTTAAAATGTTACTTTTCGTACTGACAGTTTTGGTTGCACGTAACTTCCTTATTTCGTCGGGGAAGTCGTAGTGCTGAATGTGCTTGACAATGACCTTTTCTGCAGTTAGTAACTCGGCCACTGTTAAGTAGAATAGCTTAGCTTTCATAGTCCGCATTCGTGTTATTGCAATAAAGCGCAAAATCCATGCTAAGACTCGAGTGATATGAGTCATGTTGCTATGTCGGCTTAGTAATTCCATTATTAGCGACGGTGGCTCGGATTGCACAACATTCGCTTGTTTTGGTTTGACTTCACAATCTGTCGAGGGTATCTTGTTGTCAAGCGATGTTTTGTCAAAATTTTGTAACCATTCTGGACCTTGCCACCAAAGCGAGTGGGCTTTCAAGTTAGATACGCTAAGACCTCTTGTGGCGCAATCTGCGGCGTTATCTTCTGATTTGACGTGATTCCAATGCGCGCTAGGAATAACGTCGAGCACTTGTTTGACTCTGTTGCTGACGAACGTTTTCCATTTCGTAGGGTCGCCCTTGAGCCAGCTTAGCGTAATCATAGAGTCTGACCATGCAAATGTGTTGTCAGGTAAGCACTCCCACTTAAGAGCTTGAATCACCTTTTTCATGAGTTGTGATAAAAGTACCGTGGCACAAAGTTCTAGTCGGGGCAAAGTCTGTTTTTGACTTTGGCTTATGGGGGCTAATCGGGATTTAGCGGCGATAAGAGTTACGACGGGTTTGTTCTGCACGTCTGCCGTACGGACGTAGATGCAGCATGCATAAGCCTTTTCTGACGAATCGCAAAATCCGTGTATCTCGAAATCGTGTGTCATGTCACCCAACCATCGTGGTATTTCTATGGTTTCTATGTCACGTATGTCAGTGGTAAATTTGTACCAATCATTTTGTACTTGTTCGGATACTGTATCATCCCAGTTGCAGTTAGATTGCCATATAGATTGAAACAGTATTTTAGCCTTTATTGTCAAGGGGGTCAGGAATCCTAAGGGGTCGTATATTTTTGAAATTTCCGATAGTATAATGCGTTTTGTAAGTTTCCCCTTGGGTTTGTCATTGAACGTGTTTTTAAACGAGAAAGTGTCACGTGCGGGATGCCATTGTAATCCGAGCGTTTTAGTCGCATGGGCATTGTTGAAATCGATGACGGTGGGACTAATGCTGTCGTCCGGGATATTTTCTAGCAATGCTTGCGTATTGCTCATCCACTTCCTTAAGTTAAATCCGGCTCCTTTAAGTATGCATATCAATTGATTTTGGATTTCTAGAGCCTGATCTAAATTGTCACTTCCTGTCAAAACGTCATCGACATAAATTTCGTTATTTATGACGTTTGCCGCTAAGGGGTATTTTTCTGCATCGTCGATGGCCAGTTGTTTTAGAGTCCTTAGGGCTAGAAATGGGGCAGCCTTTTGGCCGTATGTCACAGTTGTAAGTTGGTATTCTTTTAATGGCTGGTTCGGGTTATCTCGCCATATGATTTTCTGGAGATGCTGATCTTTTTCGTGAACCAGGATCATTCTATACATTTTTTCACAGTCGGTAGTCATAACAAATTTGTATCGTCTCCATTGGAGAAGGAGTGTTTGCAAATCTTGGTGTAATTTGGGTCCACATTCCATTAGATCATTCAGGCTCTGTCCCGAGGAGGTCCTTTGGGATCCATTGAACACGACGCGAAGCTTTGTGGTTAGTGAATCGCTCTTGTGCACAGCATGATGACTCAGATGACATTGAGGGTTGACCCCTGCGGAACATTCTTTCATGTGTCCCATTTCCAGGTATTCATCTATGAATTTTTTGTAACCTGCCGACAAGTTCTCATCCTTCATTAATTTCCTTTCAAGCTGTCGAAATTGTGCTATTGCTTGTGGTTTCGATTCTCCCAAATGTTGTGCAAAATTTTCTTTCATCGGTAGTCGGACCTCATACTTCCCGTTTTCCAATCGGCGAGTGGTGGTTGCATAAAAGTTTTCGCAGTACTCTTCCTGTGATGTCAATTGATTTTTATTGTCAGTGATGTCCTCTACCTCCCAATATTTTGCTAAATCCTCTGTGTCATTGATAACCACGTGACAGTTGTATGATTTGACGACGCCTGAAAGTATCCATCCTAGTTGCGTCTGCTGTGCTATGGGGCCTGTTTCGCCTTTCAAGAGGCCGTTCATTACTACTTTGGAGTACACTTGCACATTTAGTAAAAGGTCGATTTGATGAGAAATGTTGTATTGCGGGTCTGCTAACGTAATGTTGTCAATGTGTCCCCAGTTCTTTTTTGCAAATGTTGTACTGGGTAGATCGCGGACCACGCGTGTCAGTATTAGTGCATCCGTAAAGAATTCGAAATCGTTATGTAACGACTTACATTTCAAGTGTACTTTACCCCTGCTTTTGTTGGATAAGGTTCCAACGCCCGTTATGTTCCCTGCTAGTGCTTGTCTTTGCAGACCCAGCGTTTGTACTGCGTTTTCGGTAATTAATGTGATTTCACTCCCCTGGTCTATCAGTGCCCGAAGCGTGTGGTAATTCCCATTTTCGTCGGCCACCTGTATTAGCGCTGTAGGTAATAAAGAATCTTCATCACTGCCAACGACGAAGCTGTTTTGCGCCTGTCTCTGTGATGGTACGGCAGGAGATGACGACGATGACGGCTGGTTCGCAAAGGCCTTATGTATCATCGTATTGTGCGGTTCATTGCACTCCTTACAACGTTTCTCAGATTTGCAATAATTCTTTGTATGGACATATACGCAATTTTTGCATATGTTGGACTTAGTAACATGCTTTAATTGCTCATTTGGTGTCATGCTGAGAAAGCGTTTGCATTGAAATAGCGCGTGATCATCATTGCATAATGAGCATTTAATTTTATTGGTAGATACGTGATAGTTGGAATGATAATTTGAGTTCATCGGGCCCTTTGACGATTGGTTTGTGGATTTTGTGTATTTATTAAAAGTATGCGATTGTCGGTAAGCCGGTTGCGCTGGTTTGGCCGGACTGGTGTCAGATTTGCGCTTTGTCAAAGGTTCGAGGGCCGTGAATTTCGCTTCTATGAAACCCATGAATTCGTCAAGGGAGGGCAATTCGCGGGGATGTGCTCTCATTTCCATGTAATCGGAGTATGTGTCAGTATCCAATTTTTCGCATAGTATATGGACAAGGACTGGATCGCAACTTGCCGTATCTACGCCCAAGTTATGGATCGCGTGTATTGTTTCCATGCTAGTGTCATATAACCGCTTCAAGTCTGCCGACGATTGTTTTTGTAAGTTAGGTTGTCTCATAAATGTCTGGAATTGCTTCGTAAATAACACCTGTTTGTTATTATATCTATGTGTCAAGAGCTCCCAACATACATCATAGTTTTCGGCGGTTATTTGTAGATGTTGTACAAGTTTTTCCGCCTCCCCCTTCAATTTTCCTTTTAAATGCTGCATTTTCTGCGCCTTTGATAACGCAGGATTGTTATGAATAGCCACGTTATTTAATTCCTTGAAAGTAGGCCATTGTGTATAGTTTCCAAAAAATTGAGGGATTTCCAGCTTAGGCAAAGTTAACTGTTGGTGAATAGACGATGAAAGTTTACTATTAAGACGAAACGGGAGCTGGGCTAAAAGTCAATTTTGAGATTTCAAGCTGAATATACCCGTCGCTCTGACGGGGCGTGAGAGACTGTATTTGTGTGTGTAATGCACGCACACAGATGCGTACGCTTGCACCCGCGCGCGCCTCATTGCCGACAATTTGCAATGTTATTTTTCGTGCGTTACTGCCACGAGGCGTTCACTTATTACTTACTGTGTTGCGATTGAATTTTTTGACCCGGCTTACGTTTACGGAACTCGATAATCTTTCTACTACTGTGACTTGGCTTTGTTTACTTGACTTTGCTGATCAGCTTATTGTTTTGGACTCCGTGAGTTGTGGTTACCTATTGGACCGCACGCAATTCATCTACCTTTATTCAAGTAATTAAGCGTAATTAGCCGAAACCTTTATAAGAGTGTAATTCATAAGAAGTACATAAGATATAATTTATGTACTGGTTTGCTGTTAGCTTTTAATTGTATCACTTTACATATATGTTACTCAAATAACTAACACGGTTACACTGTTGTAAGAACATTATTTTTCAGGTAGGCCTTATTATACCTACTATAGGCCTTATTACCTCCTAGTACCTTAGTAGTAGTAGTACTACTACGGAAATTGATTCAAAGACTCAAGACTGACTTAAGTGGCAGTAGGGTGTAGGGTTTTTTCTAGGCTTAATGAGTTCGCTGAAGCTTATTTTTTATACTTAGCGCACAGAACCACTAGTTTAACAGTATCAGCTCTAACCACATGTCACCATTTTGTCCTTTACGTAACAAACTCAGGGGCCCAAAATATCCGATGTACCTATCAAATCAAGGTTCTGTACCAAATAAGGCCCGGTTATTATAGTTCGTTATTTTTTAGCATTAGAAAGAAGGTAAACAATCATGACGTGTCTTTTTATTAATAATTATTGAAAAACGCTTTCAAAAATTAGAATATAAAAAAGTATATGATTAATACATACATACATACAATCACGCCTATTTCCCGGAGGGGTAGGCAGAGACCACGGATTTCCACTTGCTACGATCCTGACATACCACTTTCGCTTCCTTCACATTCATAACATTCCTCATACACGCTCGCCGGTTTAGGGTGCTCTTGCTCATTAATATGATTAATATGATTTATAATTCTAACATATTTGCTATGACTTATTTTTCAATGGTAATTTTTAATAAGACGTCAAAATCTGTTACCTTATGCAAAAAAACGAACTTTAAGCGTGCTAACTTTCAAAATTTCATTTTTTATAAGATAGTATAAGTAGATGGGCAAAAATTTTGCGTCCATGTCCACCAGTGAGTAAGTGATTGAGATACCTAAACATTTAACTTTATAATGTAAAATGATATAATTTACTAACCTACTCGTTTAATTTCAGGTAGGTTGAATAAGGAACTAAGTAACCATGGGGAGGAGCAGTATTTACTAACATTTTCTTTTTGGGTCTTCAGAGTGTATCGTTTCCTTTTTTTTGCACATATTACACTTAAATATATATTCTCTGTGTAAACCCTTACGTCTTTCAATGACAAAGGCAAGATCAGCAAATGTACAATTTGTATGATCGTGCCTGATATTTGAGATCACAGAAAATAAATATTTTAAATCCACTATTCTGCGACCTTCTAAAATTTTGTTTTATCATGATTCATGATCAAAAAGCTCGGATTCAATAGTCATATCAAACGTCGATTATGCAGTTGATGATGAGCTTGCATTTTCTACCATTGGTGCTGCAAATGCATCAACCGGTGGCGATAAACTTTGCCCTCTTGTAAAACAAATTACTATTGTGATTGTGTCCAGCAACAGGCCAAAATTCGGTTTACTTTCCTGTTTAAAATATTACTAATTTATTCATATTTCAGATTAAGTACATAGGTAACTGTCTGAATGTTACAATGCCAGCTGGCAAATTCTATCACATTTGTTTGTTTGGTAGTCATGGTAACATTCACTTACATTGATATCCTTATTAAGATCTGTATCTTATTATCCAGACCTTAAAATATTGCCACCGTTGCCCTTTAAAAAAATACTGTTTAAATAATTGGCTACTCAAACAATGCTTCTATAGTATAAATAATGACTACACAAAAATGGGTAGTATTGTATATAATGCACGAAATAAGGCCCGATTCTTAAGCGGGTTTAAATTTTGAGGCCATGTCCGCTAATACTATAGACAAAATATCAAGTTTAATAAACACAAAAAAAAAACATTGATGGGCCTTATTTTATAATTTAGGCCTTACTTTGTAATTTAAAGTAGAGTTAGGCCAAGAAAAATCTATAGCGATTTTGATAGAACACGCAGTGCAAGTATTATTTCAAACGTCGCTTCTATGAAATTATGACATATAAATAACACTTGCACTGCGTGTGCTATCAAAATTGCTGTAGACTTTTCTTGGTCTGACTCTAAAATATTCTTTATTACACCACAAACATAAAAACAAATTTAAAAAAAACCGGCGAAGTGCAAGTCGGACTCGCACACGAAGGGTTCCGTACCATTATTTATAAAAACGGTCACCCATCCAAGTACTGACCCCGCCCGACGTTGCTTAACTTCGGTCAAAAATCACGTTTGTTGTATGGGAGGCCCCACTAAAATTTTTATTTTATCCTGTTTTTAGTATTTGTTGTTATAGCGGCAACAGAAATAAATCATCTGTGAAAATTTCAACTGTCTAGCTATCACGGTTCGTGAGATACAGCCTGGTGACAGACGGACGGACGGACAGCGGAATCTTAGTAATAGGGTCCCGTGTTTTACCTTTTGGGTACGGAACCCTAAAACCGATTTACAATGTAGATAAAGGTAGCAACAGGCGGTCTTATCGCTGTTAGTTCTTATTCTTCGTTTGTTTAGCATTAGAGTGAAGGTGACGTGTCTTTTTTAAGCATGCAATCGTATAATTATTTAGCTTTTTTTGTAATAGTTATGTACTTAGTGGTTAATATTAGTATTTACTATTTTTTTTTTTCAATAATGCTTAAAAACGAAGTAAGGTGTATTCGGGTATTACCGAATGTCGGATAATTCCGAAATTCAGATGAAAATCACCCTTAATTCCATCATAATAAAAGTCTCTTTCGGAATTATCCGACAGTTTTCGACATTCGGAATTACCCGAGTAAACCTTATAGACATGACAACCAAATATTAACGCCATTGTAGGGCAGGATATACAGAACATGAATCATTTGTACTGCCACGCTCCGTGATTGTTGAGCCATTTAGGGTTCTAGCTAAATTGGACATTCCATAGAGCACGAGTAAGTATGGAACAACCAATTCAGCTAGGACCCTAAATTGCTCGACAATTACGAAGCGTGCCTGTAGGTACCTAAAAATTTTGTTAACCCATTTTAACCATGCAATAAAATATTTTTGATTTTGATTTCTAATTTGAAATATTAGAATCAAAAAGTTCATAATAGATTGTATATCATAACTACAAAAATGTGTTCCCTACTCTCAACCCAAAACCCCTTGTATCTTAGGATCTAGATATTTTCACACAAGACGGTTTATCGATAACTTCTTACATCACTAGATTATCGACATTAAATGTCGACTATTGCCCATCACTTTTCTGGCTGTGTACGTATTTAGAAACTTGACTCCGCCCCTAAAATTAGTGCGATAGGGACAACTGCAGCTGAGGCGAAAAATCCTGCGTAAAAATGACAAAAATCGAGGTTTCGTAGTCCTCTTTTTCCTCCCCCAAAACTTAACCAATCGTAACCAAATTTGGAAATCTAAATGATTATGAAATTATCTGTGTCGGACCGTTTTGCTTTTTTGGCTAATTGATATCAGTTTTGAATACCACGCCTCTCATTGCGGCATAGTCTATTAGGCCATTTTGGCCGTTTTTGAAGGGCTCTAGCGCCTTAAAAAACAAAAATATCAAAAAAAGCAAAACGGTCCGACACAGATATTGACAATATTAATCTGTGTTGAAAAAATCATTGCTCTAGCTTCAAAAACCACGGAGGAAAACGAGGACTACGTTTGTATGGAGGAATGACCACTCCTGTTGGCTCTTAAGACTCTTCTTTACTCGCTCATATTTCAGCTCATGGAGCATATAATTGTCGTAATAGTCGATGTCAGTGCCGTTTGTAATACTGTCAATTTGCAAATGAACATTCTCTACGGCAGTCCATCGCGTTTGCAACAATTTTAACTTATCCTCAATTTCCCATTTTTCATTCACCGTGTCAATTTTAATACTTTCCACGTACCTTTTTAGCGCTCTGAAATTCGCATTCTGAAGGTGCTTATGTTCCATCAATTTTGTGTCCTCTCCGAGAAACTTCTTGGTGTCAAAAATCACTTCTGCCGCTGTCTTCTCTTTCTCGTCCTTGGCAGCGGCCGTCACTTGCTCCTCGACGTTGATCGTCTTTATGTCACTCGTTCCAGCCTCAGTATCAACAGATGCGGGCATGTTGCTAGCTTGCAGGGCCTTCCGAGTCCCCGCGTACCAGGTCGAAACTACATCGAAGATATTCTCGGTGAAATATTGATGGCTTTTGTCATGTTCCTTCTGTAGTTGAGCGTCATTCTCTACGCACTCTAACCACAGATTCTCCAATTTCTCTAATCGGTCTGTCAGATACTTAGAAGTCTTCCTGATCGCGGAGTCCTTCTTGAAATTTGCCTGTATCCTTTTGATCTCCTCCAAAATCACCGCTTGCCGCGCGATTAAGAGCGCTCTTACAAGAAAAGTCGAAATAATGCAAAATTGATGATACTAGTTGATAGCTAATGAAGTGGACTGTACATATTATGACTAATGGGATGATGGAAACGCGTTATTCTCGTATAATTAAGTATTTTAATACACAATATTAAGTACAAGGATGTTATTCGTAACACGGTGACAGGCAGACTAAATTGACATAATAAAAATCAAAAGGTAAATCAAAGGTTTTACAAATAATATGTTCGAAAGAGGTCGCGCGCCAGCCAGTCGCCAACATACCGGACCCCCAGTGGAACACTAACCACTGGTGGCTACTGGCTGGGGCGCGGCCTCCATCAGGATAAGTTTCCGGGCCGGTCTGCGCAGCACGCCCCCTCTGGTGTGGACGTCTGCCACGCGGACCGCTCCGTCGGGTCCTAGGTAGACCTTTGCTACCGTTCCTAGTGGCCACAAACCACGAGGAAGGGTAGGATCGGCGATCAACACCACATCACCCTCGCTAAGATTTAACGCGTTGTTGTTGGGTCCCCTCGTTCGAAGCGTCGGTAAGTACTCGCGTAGCCATCGTGCCCAGAACTGATCTGCTAGGCGGAGGGTTCTCCGCCAGTCACATCGTCGGGATAGGTCTGCGTCTGTCAGCGACGTGGTCCATGGAACGACTGATGAGGAGCCGAGGATAAAATGGAATGGTGTTAGCGCCTCTGGTGCATCTGGGGAAGACGGGACGTATGTGAGTGGCCTGGAATTCACTATCGATTCAGCCTCGAGTAGGAGTGTTGACAAGACTTCTTCCTTCAGTGGTTGATTTGCTAGGCAAGATCTGAGGGCTGCTTTCACTGTCCGCACAAGCCGCTCCCAGGCGCCGCCCATGAACGGGGATGCTGGTGGGATGAAGCGCCAGTCGATTTTGTGATTAGTGGCGTACTCTACGACCGAGTTGTCATGTAGGGAGCGCAGTTCGCGGGAAGAGCCAACAAAGTTAGTCCCGTTATCGGAAAATATGGTGGTGGGCGATCCTCGGCGAGCAATGAAGCGTCTGAGGCTCATTATAGCGCTATCTGCAGTGAGTGAGTTCACGATTTCGAGGTGAAGCGCTCTGGTTGTGAGGCACGTATATAAGGCGATGTATCGTTTCTCGCTCCGTCGATATAGCGTTACTAGGATCGGGCCAAAGTAATCAAGGCCTACGTGGGTGAATGGTCTTTTGTGGTGATCAAGACGTTCTGGTGGTAGGTTGCCGGTCTGAGGTTGGATAGGTTTCGTGTTCCATCTTTTACACTTCAAGCAGGCGCTTGCTACGCTACGGATGGTTCCTCTGGCTCTTAAGATCGAATATCTTTGCCGAAGTTCATTCAAAACGAGCTCATTAAATTGGTGCGCAGCTTTGATATGTTCGTGTAGGATCAAGAGTCGTGAGATGTAGTGGCGGCCGTCGAGAATCATGGGTGATTTCATCTCGTCGTTCACTCCCGGTGCGGAACTTATGCGCGTGTTTTGTCGCATTAGGCCTTCTCCATCAAGTATAGGCGCCAATTTCTTAATACGACTATTCTTGGGCACTGGCTTCGAAGATCGTAAGTTCGATAATTCCTCAGGGAAACTCTCTGTTTGTGCTTGACGGACCAACATCTTCTCCGCTTCTATCATGTCTGACGCGTGAAGCTGGTGGGGAGACGTGGTGTTGTCAATGTAGAGTTTGGAATTTGGATCTATTGGCCGAGACAGTTTAAGCCGGAATAGGCGTGCGCCCTGGAGAAAACGGGCGGTGGTACGTAGTAAACGTAGCCAGGAGCTAAAACGCGTTGGATCAGGATCAACGAATTTGAGAGTGGGGTGTCGAGGAGCAGAACCATCAGATTCGATTTTAACTCAGGGTCTGATGAGATCTCTCCCTCGTCGGTGACGCGCTCGGTCGGCCAAGTGCAAGACTGTTCAACAAGGAACTGTGGACCGGTGAACCACCGATGAGTTGCGGTAAAGTCGGTTCGTTTTGGTTTTGTCGCATCGTCAGCGACGTTGAGAGAGGTAGGGATCCACCTCCAATCGGATGGATTGGTGGTTTCCAGTATCTCTCCCAACCTGTGTGCCACGAAAGGTTTAAACGCACGAGCGTCACTCCGGATCCACTTTAGGACTGTGGTTGAGTCAGTCCAGAAAATAGTTGCGGAGGGCTCAAAACGGTGAGCTTGCAGAATTGTTTGCGCAAAACGCGACGCGATAAGCGCGGCTTGTAATTCTAATCTTGGGATGGAAACCGGTTTCAGGGGACAGACTCGGGCCTTACTACCGATGAGGGCTGTCGATACAGAGTCATCACTGTAAGTGAAACGCCAATAGGCGACGCAGGCGTAGGCTTGTTCGCCACCGTCGGCGATTACGTGCAGCTGGACGTCGGACACGTCTGACCTGACCATGTACCAGCGAGGGATTTTTATATTGGCTGCAATCTGCAGCTGTGCAAACCAGTCTTTAGATTCGCTTACGTACATTTCAGGTAAGTCTGTGTCCCAGCCAACGCCTGCCCGCCATAATCTTTGAATCAAAATACGACCCCAGATGACGACCGGCATCAAAAAACCAAGAGGGTCATAAACTTTCATGACGTTCGATAAAAGAATGCGTTTTGTCATAGTGCTGGTCGGTATCTGGGGTACGGCACGAAACCCTAAGAAGTCTTGACGTGGGTTCCATTTAACACCCAAGACGCCGACGTCACTACTGGGAGGCAGGTAAACGTCAGAAGTTGTGTCGCTACGAAGTTCCTTCGGGACAAGAGAGAGTGCCTCTGGATGGTTAGACGTCCACGCTCGCATCTCGAAACCACAATTCTTGTGCACTGTGACAACGTCGGCGGCAAGTTGAGCTGCGTCGGCGACATTTGTGTGGCTCCCAAGGTAGTCGTCCATATAGTGGTCGTCAATGATTGCTTTGCAGGCAGCGGCATAGTCGACTTCGTGCATCTTCGCGTTTTTGTTTTTTATATAGAGGGCGATGAAAGGACTCGAAACTGCGCCAAAAATCATTGACGACATGCGGTATTCCTTGAGGTCGCCGTTCTTGTCACGCCAGAGAAAACGTTGAGCATCCCTGTCCCTTGCGGCAATCTTGATCTGGGGAAACATCTCCTTGATGTCGCCATTCAAGGCTACCGCACCTTCTCTGAAACGGAACAGGATGTCAAGTAGAGGCGACAATAAGTCAGGACCTTGCAGAAGCAGACTGTTGAGGCTTACGCCTTTTGTTGTGGCAGCCGCGTCATGGACTGCTCTCAGCTTCTTTTTCTGAGGATGATAGACGCCAAAGATAGGCAGGTACCAGCGAATGGAGCCATCTGGGTTGACGCAAGAGGCATTTGGTGCGGGTCGATGGTGGTAAGTCTTCGAATCACACTCTTCGGCATAGTTCTTGCTGATTATGTCATCTATGAATTGTTGAAAGGATGCGGCGAACGCTGGGTCCTTTGACATCTGTCGCTCGAGGGCCTTGAAGCGTGAGAGTGCCTGTGGGTAGCTATCTGGCATAATTTTCGGTAGCTCCTCCTTCCAAGGCAGGCCGACTTCAAAATGGCCGTTGTCAAGTTGGTTAGCGGATGATTCTATGATGTCTACAGCCCGTTGATCCTCGCTGTTTTGACGTGGGACCTTTTTTGTGATACCCAAGGCGTCGATGTCGTATTGGCATTTTATAAGTGTATCCAGATCTTCCGTGACGTGATTGACAAATTCAAATGGCTTCGACGACAAAGAGTGTGCGCCATGGAGTACCCAGCCTAATAAGGTTTTGGAGGCAACAGGGTCGTTCTTTTTTCCGCACCGCACTTCGCGACTTATGGATATATACCAGTCAGGCGCGCCGATTAGGACGGTGGGATAAGCAATGTCATGTGAAAGTTCGTTTGCTAGACCTGACAGATGATCGTAATCCATGATATTAATCGTGTCTGGATATCGTGCGCGAAGCCCTAAGGGTTCCACGGCTCGCGCGTGTTCTATCAGGTAACGATCGGGTCGGTCGCGACCACGTACGTAAAAATCAACATAACTTACGTCAAGTTCCGCTGTCATATTACAAACACCTTCAATGCGAAGACGCTCCGAGCGGGTTGGCTTCGCGCCGATGCGTTTTGCCACTTCGGCGTCAATGAGAGATGACACGCTGCCGTCGTCTAGCATCGCTGTTGTCTCGAAAGCGCCGTCAGGACCCTCGACTATGACCGGAACCACTTTCAGCAGGCCTCGGGGATGTGGGCGTGAAGTCGATGGGCAGGATCCTGTTGCATTAATTGAACAATCAGTAGTATTCGCGATTTTGTCGGAAGGTTCGATTTCGTTATGTTGTTGAGTAGTATTTATATTGACAGGACATGTAGGGTTGACAGTGGAAGTCTGAAGACAGATGCTCTGTCCGCTTGGAGCTGCGTCGGGATTGCCGTCGGCTGTCCCTGTGCCATGGAGTAGCGCGTTATGACGTCTAGGGCATCCATCGATACCGCAACGTTTCGCGCGGCAATTGTTCCACGTGTGTGGGTTAGACTTGAGACAACGGTAACATATTTTAGTTTCTCGGACCCAGCGCCATCTGTCGTCAAATGTTAGCTTTAAAAAACTCTTACATGTTTTTATCTTATGAGATCCTTGTTTACAATATGCGCAATGCTCAGATGTACTCCCGCTAGATACCGTAGCATGTATTGTTTCCTTTTTTAACGGGAATTTCGGAGCATTAGTGCGTGGTACATTTGGATGCGTTGGTGTCGTTGGCGCCTTAATCGTACTGTCAGCAATAAAATTATATTTTAACTGTTTGTCAGCCTCGGTTAAGAGAAATTGTGACAACCATTCAAGTTTTGTTACATTTTGTTGCTCTGGCGCGTGAGCCGATGCGTAGTCTGTAAAGCGAGATCTAGTGTGCTCACTCAATTTTACCAAAATGCACCGAAGGAGCTCTGGGGATGATAAGTACTCATTTTGTTTGAGCAAAGTGAGCGTTGTAATAAAATTTCGCAATTTATTTGCTAAACCATTTAAGTCTTGAGGAGAACTTAGCTTTGGACTGTTGCGGAGCTCGGCAACCTCGCGGGCGACCAGAAGTTCCGGACGGGCGTACGTCTGCTCCAGGGCCTTCACGATGTCGTCGGGCGACCCGCAGGTCCACATGAGCGACGCGACGGACTGGTACGCTTGTCCGCGGACTGCGTGGTTCAAACGGTCTAAGTTTTCTGCAGCTGAAAAATTGCATTTTGTTCGTTCATAACTACTTTTAAAAGCCATCCATTGTGAAGTCTCACCCGAGAACGTAATTAGCTCGGGCTTCTTTGGCCTGTTCGAAAGTGAATTAATAGCTTGGGTAAGTTTTGTAATAGGGTCTGAGGAGGAACGTTCAGATAATACTGGTAGTCGTGGTGCCACTGTGTCGTAGTTATATGTTAAGGGCGCTTGAGTGGGTTTCGAGAGGGTTGCTTGGTTGACAATAGGCACGTTGAAAGATACCGAGTTGGCGGTGGCTCCCGGTTGTAAACTAGGTCCTCGAGCGTTACTCGAGGTGACAATCGGTGCCCCACCAGGCATATTTCCATGAGTTGCTGTAGTCATGTTAGCATTCTGTTCGGATACCCAAGTCGCAGTGCGCTTAGCAAATAAATTGCGAAAGAGGTCGCGCGCCAGCCAGTCGCCAACACTAGTCGACGAAATTCAGGACTTTGCGCTCATTATTAGAAACAATGAGTACTTGTTCCAGTAAAAGCGTCTTCTTATCTTTATAAATATCGTTGTAAATATTAGAAAAAGGACTTATTAAATTAGTAATGTTTTTTTTTCTGATGGTCGTTTCCGAAAAACCCCGTGAAGCACTGAATGGCGAGCTCTTATTTGGAAATGTTGAGAATTTTACTCTGCTAAACCTGGCTATTTTGTATTACTAATACCCTGTACTTTAGGCATATCAAACTATATTTTTCCTACATACCTTTGAGAAAGAGAAAATCAAAGTAAAACGAACTCGATTTTCTCTCCGAAACAAGTGTCAATTCCTACGAAAATCTACTTAATATCGAAGTCATTTTCATACTCAAGCAATCTGCAACGTTTGCTTATACTGTTGGTATACATTAGTGTTTATGAAATTCTACTATAATTTTTTGGCAATTTTTTGAAAACTACTCTATATTACCGATGACGCGCGCTGCGCCAGCTCAGTGCCGCGGCAGAGCTTGTAGAGGCAGGACGTGTGTCGGTCGACTCCGCACATTTTCAACGGCGACGACGAGGTTTTTTATCATTGTGTGCGGCGGGCGCCGTGTAAAACGCTATACTGTGTGCGTGTAAACCGCAACGAGAGACTTTGATCCTAGCACTGTTTTTATAGTATTATAATTTATAATGGTACAGTTTAATAAACTACCGGACAGGATTAAAAATATTTGAAACGACCTGACATTCTATATGTATTTATTTGACTCAAGATAGTACTCAGGGTCTGATGATGGAGCCGGAAGGTGGTCACCGGTACCAATCAACCATGCAACTAAACCACTTCGTGTTTAGGCTCGTTTTATTCATCTCAACAAGATCTTTGACACAAGATAGTACTCAGGGTCTGATGATGGAGCCGGAAGGTGGTCACCGGTACCAATCAACCATGCAACTAAACCACTTCGTGTTTGGGCTCGTTTGATTCGTCTCAACAAGATCTTTGGCACAAGATAATACTCAGGGTCTGATGATGGAGCCGGAAGGTGGTCACCGGTACCAATCAACCATGCAACTAAACCACTTCGTGTTTAGGCTCGTTTGATTCGTCTCAACAAGATCTTTGACACAAGATAGTACTCAGGGTCTGATGATGGAGCCGGCAGGTGGTCACCGGTACCAATCAACCATGCCACTAAACCACTTCGTGTTTAGGCTCGTTTTATTCGTTTCTATAAGATCTTTGACACAAGATAGTACTCAGGGTCTGATGTTGGAGCCGGAAGGTGGTCACCGGTACCAATCAACCATGCAACTACACCACTTCGTGTTTAGGCTCGTTTTATTCGTTTCTATAAGATCTTTGACACAAGATAATACTCAGGGTCTGATGTTGGAGCCGGAAGGTGGTCACCGGTACCAATCAACCATGCAACTACACCACTTCGTGTTTAGGCTCGTTTGATTCGTCTCAACAAGACCTTAGACACAAGATAGTACTCAGGATCTGATGATGGAGCTGGAAGGTGGCCACGGGTAACAGTCTACCATGTAACTGAACCACTTCGTGTTTGGGCTCGTTTGATTTGTCGCAACAAGATCTTTGACACAAGGTAGTACTGAGGGTCTGATGATGGATCCGGAAGGTGGTGACCGGTACCAATCAACCATGCAACTAAACCACTTCGTGTTTGGCTTCGTTCGATTCGTCGCAACAAAATCTTTGACACAAGTTAGTACTCAGGGTCTGATGATGGAGCTGGACTGTGGCCACGGGTACCAGTCTACCATGTAACTGAACCACTTCGTGTTTGGGCTCGTTTGATTTGTCGCAACAAGATCTTTGACACAAGGTAGTACTGAGGGTCTGATGATGGATCCGGAAGGTGGTCACCGGTACCAATCAACCATGCAACTAAACCACTTCGTGTTTGGCTTCGTTCGATTCGTCGCAACAAGATCTTTGACACAAGTTAGTACTCAGGGTCTGATAATGGAGCTGGACTGTGGCCACGGGTACCAGTCTACCATGTAACTGAACCACTTCGTGTTTGGGCTCGTTTGATTCCTCGCAATAAGATGTTTGAGACAAGATACTACTCAGGGTCTGATGATGATTGACAGGTACCCGTCGCCACCTTCGCGCTCCATCATCAGACCCTGAGTACTACCTTGTGTCAAAGATCTTGTTGAGATGAATAAAACGTGCCTAAACACGAATAATTAATTATTTTTATAAGTTCAAGGGTCCACTGAAAATCAGCGTCGTTGTACTGAGTGCTCCGACACATGCTGAGTGGTATCCTCTTTGAAACAAACAATTACATTAACCTACGTTATATGTTTGTCTGTATAAATTTTAAGATGTGTTGTTTCAAATAAATTATTTTCTATTCTATTCTATTCTATAAATGGTTTAGTTGCATGGTTGATTGGTACCGGTGACCACCTTCCGGCTCCAACATCAGACCCTGAGTACTATCTTGTGTCAAAGATCTTGTTGAGACGAATCAAACGATCCTAAACACGATGTTGTTTAGTTGCATGGTTGATTGGTAATGGTACCTTCCAGCTCCATCATCAGACCCTGAGTACTGTCTTGTGTCAAAGATCTTGTTGAGACGAATCAAACGAGCCCAAACACGAAGTTGTTTAGTTACATGATAGACTGGTACCCGTGGCCACCTTCCAGCTCCATCATCAGACCCTGTGTATCTTCAGTGTCAAAGATCTTGTTGAGACGAATCAAACGAGCCTAATCATGTTACTACATGGTTGATTGGTATCCGTGACCACCTTAATCATCATCAGATCCTCAGTACCAGTTCGTTTTTAAACCCTCGTTGATACAAACTTTACAACCTATAGGTACCAAATGCAATGACGAAACATGTAAATAAGCGAGTAGGTACCTATAATTTCTTTCGAGTAATATACCTTCATAAGTACGAGTATGGGGCTATTCATAAATTACGTCGTTTCAAATGGGAGGAGTGGGGGGGGGGGGGGTCTGGACATCGGATGATGGTAACATGACGTAGGAGGAAACAGATTCATCCGAAGCTTGATTTTTGGATGATTTGAGGGGTGGGGGGGGGGGGGGGGTCAAAAATCGTCAAAAATAGATGACGTAATTTATGAACAGCCCCTATGTACATTTGCACTGCATTTAGTATTTTCGTACTTACCAAATAACAGTTTTAGAACTTTAAAAGTTAAGTACAGTTAGTGTTGTTATGGTTGATTTCAATATGCTTCGCGAAGGATCAAGAATGTTTAATCCATCATTGTAGTGCGAGTGTGGTAGAAGGGATCGGCGTACTGAGCTCGCACGGCCTGCCGCAGCGCGTAAAATACCTAAACTCGCTCAACGCCGAAATGTAATAGCGCTCTTAACTCGGTAGACATGACGATAGTTGCAAAGAGTTTAGAATATGGAAAGATCTTACTTGAAATGCAGCTACTTCTCCGTACTCTGGTGCTGGATACAGGTTGTCAATGCTGATGCTGGATGCTCGATGTCAATGCTGATGCTAGATGCTCGACGCTAATGCTGGTACGTAGCACTCGCGTATTATGTCAATATGTCACTGATTTTAATTCCAAGACCTCTGGCACTATTTATCTCGCGGCGACGGCGACAAAAATCGAACCGAAGGTCTCTTTTCCGAAGGACCAAAATTATGTAAAATGTATGTCAATATCGAATGCCAATGAATTGTCAAGGAATGTCAAATTATGTCAAATGTAAGGAGAGGTGCCGAAACACCAACGAAAAGATGTCAAATATAAGAAGCGAGTTTTTACTGCAAGGTTAGAAATTACAATGAATACAAAATGTTGATCTTATTAATAATTACAGCTAGGTTGAGTGGGAAATTGCGATGCGTGTGCAAGATGACGCTCTACTTTTTGGGCAAAGTACAGATGCATCGTTTGCACGGAGATGTTGTTTTGGGTCAGATCAAAGTGCACATGCATAGCTGCAGAAAATGTACATCTTTGTACAGCGCGTATAGTACGTCGATTCCTCACTCTGCGGCCCTGACCACCGGCAGCTTGGACCCTGCCCCGCCGCCGGCGGCACCCTAGGTTAGGTTTTTTATAATGTGTTTATATATTTTTGTTATGTTTTGTAAGTGTTTTTATATTTTACTTTTATACTCACATTGTAAAACCCTAACCTAAGACCCTAATTGAATAAAGAGAATAATAATAATAATGCATGTTCTGCATGCATTTATGTAATAATTAGGGCTCGCGGTCGAGTCCGTGTTTCGTTTACACGTTTCGAATACCCGTTTCCGAATAACACGTACACGGTTTTCTGGCCCGTTCCGCACGTGTAATTAAGAAACGTGTAATTAAGATCCATCTCCACGGATAAACGGGTATTCGAAGAAACGGATCTTATTTACCCGTGGCTCCAGACACGTCCTTGACGAGTAGCGAAGGAACGAACCGGCGCGGCGTACTTAAGAGCTAGAAATAAGTAGACAAAAGATTCATGACGAGTTTCCGTCATATTTAACCTTATTCCGTGGTTCATAGAGTCGAAATTCAATAAACGGTTTACAGAACTCTTTTACCTGAGCAGGTAGTTTTTGCTTGCAATGTTGCAATACGAGTAGAAAATTAGAAATACAGTATACCTATGCTACTTATCAAAATAGTATTTTATATAAGACTTCAAATACTAATACTTTATGGTTTATTAATATAACTTAATAGCAATAAATTTAAAGTGCTTAAAAAAAATAAAAGCAATAAAGAGTGTAAAGACTGTACACGTTAAAATCTGGCCATGCATGAACTGGTAGGTGGTGGTAGGTAAGTATACAATATTCTTACCAATTGCATATTTTTAAACAGTTCTTATATTTTTAATAATATGTATATTGTATGTGTGAGTTTTTTACGAATATATTCTGTCAATAAGAAATGTGTATTTTTTAATCTAATTATTTTTTAAATTACGTAAGCCAGACATCTTAGTATTATTATAGTAAACCATGTAAAAATTAATAAATAATCATGTGTATCTGCCAATAAGTAATGTATTTACAACTTTTAATATAATTTAGTATGAATTTATGAAAAGTAAGACTATTCTAAAATTCATTATCTTATTATCATATAAAATGAACTTTAAGACTGTACTAATAAATATTATTTACAATTTTAGCAACAAAACAACAAAACGGTTTTAAATTAAAGTAACTTGGTAAGACTGTATTTTACGAATTGGCCGACTAAGTGGCGAACTGGAGTCATACCTACTTACCTAAACACAATATCTTAAAAGTCATATTTATTTCGTGTTCATTTGCTTCGATACATTTGCTACTTTAATTTTAGCCGCTGCATTTGTTACAATTTCATATATGTGTAGACAGGTTCTCCTTATTACACCGACATAAAGCTTATAATTAGCTATGGCAGTTCTGATAATGGTTTGGGACGCTACTTGTTTTCGGCGATATCAGACAAAAGGGTATTGGAAAACAACACGTTCTAATGAATGGAACACCACCGGCCGGCATTTATTACCTGAGCACTAGTGTGAAAGTGACCCCAGTCAACATGAATGATTACCAATTTTGAGATCTATCTTAATGTATTTAGCAATACAAGGTAGCATGGGTTTTTAAGGTTCTCGCGTGAAATCCTGCGTTTCAAATGCCGCTGTACTTTTTTTGCTTCGTTGGTTGATTTGTTGTTTCGCGCAACAGTTAGGTAATTGATAAAAATAACAAATAACCACAAAGTAGTAGGTAGTATTTGTCTGCATACCTATTCTTCGCGAAACTATATAACTTACACCATTATATATAAAATGTGTTTCTTTGATTGAAATGTAATATGTAATGAAATTAACTTAAAAGCAATAATAGTAAAAAAAATTAAGGTTCTAAACTAGGGATGAGTAAGTTCAAAATTAAAAATAGTAGACTATATAGAATAGGGACACCTTCTTCCATTCATATACAGAGTCATTTTTGGACCGTTAGCCATATTGTGCGAGGTGATTAGGTAGGTCATACTGAACAACTTTTTCTATGAGACCAACCCCGACATCCCAAAAAAAATTTGGCCTTCCCATAGAAAACGTCGACATCCACTCGACCAAAATGTATGAAACGGCCAAAAAAATTTTTGTGATTTCAGAGTTGGTCCCATACAAAAAGTTTTTCAGTATGGCCTACCTAATCACCTCGCACAATATGGCTAACGGTCCAAAAATGACCCTGTATTGTATAGTTGGTTAAATATGTTATATTAACACATGTGTTAAAACAGTTATAAATAATTTAAAAAAATTCGTACGCCAAACGAGTTCATCTGAAGTCAACATTCAATACTAGACCTTGCATACCCAGACCTAGAGCATTGATTGGCTCAAACTGCTTCGGATCCGTTCGGGTCGGTCTTAAGTACCCGTGTAAACGGAGATACGTACCTGAGAAACGTTTCTGGGGAACGGTTTTTGGATACGTATTCCCAGCGGTTCCGTGTAAACCGTGTTCTTAGCACCGCCGGTCTTAAGAACACGGGTATTCGTTTCGGCGTGTAACACGGATACCGGGAGCCCTAGTAATAATGAAGTATAAGTTCCATACAAATAACACACCAAGGCAATCAATACCATACCAAATGATATAACAATGCACATAATTTATTTACAGGAGTTAATGTCCAAACATTAAAGAACAAACCCCCATATCATTTTACGCGTTAGGTTATGCGTAAGTGCGTAATACATTTTACTCACACAAAACGTTCAGTCGGTTTAGCAATTCAAAATACTTACCTGCATTCAGGAAAGGCAAAAACAATATATAAAACAGTTTATAAATACTAATAATGCTTCATTTGACTCTGGTAATCGTGATCGAGTCTTGCTGACTCGCCTCATTCACGTAATTTACCGGCAGACGATTACTGTACTTAGGTACGTACTTTTTCTCATTTATCTGTTTGTAACAATTCACACATTTGCTAACTGGGCATTTGTGCAATACATTTAAACACTTCGCGACCTAAAACTTAGTGAATTTTATCAAAATAGATACGCGTCCATTTTGTGCGTAATGATGCTACTTCCAAGTCTTCCAACACTACGATTTCGTACGAGATCAAGTTATTTGGCCGAAATATTTTGTGAGCTTCAATATTTTATATCTCGCTTCTGAACTAATAACAGGGAAACGCACTAGATCTTGAGGAAACGATTTATTCTTGGACTGAATATACGACAATGCATAGACCGACGCTACCGAGGTTTTCGCGGGAAACCATCTTGACAGAGTGGCCGATGACATACATACGCTGTCAGTTAGGGCACGTTCAAACCCCGCTAACAATAGTACTTTGCTTAGCCAGTAGCCACTGTAACTTAAATCTTAAGGTACTACCTAACCTACCCACTGCATAATTAAGGAGTGCTCTTGTACTGGTTTACGTTGGTCACAGATGCGCTTGATGAGCAAGTGGACTTACATAAAATACGTTGCTGTCATTCAGGCGTTTGCGATGACCTGATTGGCTATAAGATTGTACCATCCCTTCCTAGTTCATTATCTTTGCCATAGTAGTGCCGGTAGTACTATTAGTTATTCTATGGCAGTGCAGTACTATTAGTTATTCTGTGGTAGTGCACGAATCGAAACCACAGAATAACTAATAGTACTACTCGAAACAAACGAGTACAGTGACCACATTTTTAGTTTTTGATGGATAAAAACGTCAAAAAAATAAAAATAAAGTACCACTTTTTATCAATAATGTGTTGTAGGTACTGCTGATCTATAATGACATATTCAAATATGGCTAACGGTCCAAAACTGATCCTGTATAAACACATTATAAAAAACCCAACCTAGGGTGCCGCCGGCAACGGGGCAAGGCCCAACTGGCCCAAGCTGTTTATTATAATTTTATATACGTAATAAATATAATAATCCTTTGGTATAACACTTATCCCAACAAAAACATAAATGTAAAATGAAAGCCAAGTTCAATATTAAGAATATGTGTCGTTGTTGACACGCCGACAAAAGAATTGAGATCTATATGGGTGCCACTGCCAAGTTCTCTGCTGTGTAGAAAATCCTGAAAAAAAAAAGGATTTGACTTGGCTAGTTTTTACAAAAAAAAAACAAAAATTTGAAAAGTAACATAGATAAATATAATAAGCCTACATATACGTAAAAACTAGCCAAGACAAATCCTTTATAATTTATGTTTTTGTTGGGATATTATTACTTTTTGTACAGAAATTACTGGTCATGTATGTAGCATAATTTCTAAATAAAATGTCCTAAGTCCTAAGTATGAAATCCCTAAAGACAGAACATCGAAAATCAAAATGTCTAATGTACGAAATTCCTAAACATGCATGTCCTCATCATCATCCTCCTAGCGTTTGTCCCGTAGACCCGTACTGTGACGGGGTCCGCAAAGAAAAAAAAGAAGTAGAGAAGTAAAGATGCATGTCCTAATACCCTTTTAATCGAACGATCTCATTTTCAAAAATCAATATTCCTTTATACAAAATGCCTAAGAACAATACTTTGAAAGTCAATATGTCTAGTGCTCAAAATAGCTACGTTCAAAAAGCCTAATGATAATATATTGAAAATCAATATTTCCGAGAACATTTCCTACTTACCCAGAGTTGCGGGGCTCCTATTTCTGGGCGGTTTACCCTTCGGGCATCTGAAGCTATTAGCTAACAAACCTAACGAGCTCCGTCTAGTTAAGTTATAAAGGAAATGTTTTTTTGAAAATATGGTTTCGTACGTTAGACTCTTTAAGCTAAGAGCCTCTACCATCAGTTTTAACATTGACATAACGCTCACGTCTACGTAATTTACTTTCTGTACATCTCGCTTCCACTATTGCTCGCATATGCGAGTACGAGCGAGATGCATAGAAAGTAAGTTACTTAAACGTGAGCGTTATGTCAATGTCAAAACTGGTGGTAGCCGTACTGGTCAGCTAAACGTAGGACAAATGTCGTTAGAAATTTCGCAATGTATACATTTTAAACTTAGGTCAACTGAACGTAGGTAAAAAGGTCGTTAGTATTTGCGTGTACTAGCAGTATGATACTTTAGACATTTAAAAATAGGATGATTAACCGTAGGACATGCATCTTTAGGAATTTCGTACATTAGACATTTTGATTTTCGATGTTCTGTCTTTAGGAATTTCGTACTTAGGATATTTGGTTTTATAAATTATGCTACATAACCAAATAAATAAATAAAACATGACTAAGTAATTATTTGCTAAGCAATAACTTGACAAAAAAGGGCTTTTGCGATATGTTGGCAAATGACAATTTGGGTAAAATAGTTTGCGATGTGATACTTTGGGAAATGTTTTTTGCCTATAAGTACATTAGTAAACCTATAAAATTGACATTTCGTTATCTCTTAACTAATCAGTAATCACGTAACTGTTGATGACTTGTTATTGTGCTGCCAAAATGATAATTCGTTTCTAAGATGACAATTATTATATCTATATTAACTACTTTGTATTGGTGGGTATGTATCTATCTGTGGGATTTAGTTGCCTGTTAATAAATTAAATAAAATGTTTGATTTTGTAGGACGCAGGTTTTCTACGCGCCGAACCCAGGTCTAGACCCGTACTGGGTTGGTGGCGAATGGGTGCATGGCACCATCACCACGACGGGCACTACGAAAGAAACGACTCCCTTCAGACATAAGCGCACACTAGTGTGCGGCCGGCTTTGCCCGTACATCTACAGGATGTACGTACATGTTCGACACGGCACCTAGATAGTTATGCCGTTCTCGAGAATGTTCTCCGTTTACTAGGTATGGGAAATATTCTCGAGCGAGAACATTCCCCATACAAAACCGAGAACGGCACGACAGTCTGTCGGCAGCAAGCGCACCACGGCACGGGCACGCATCACGCCTAGAGGAACTATGCTACCATCCAAACTGCATCATCTCTCTCGCGTTGCCCCGGCATTATGCCACGGCTCCTGGGAGCCGGGGGTCCGCTTGGCTACTAATCCCAAGAATTGGTGTAGGCACTAGTTTTTACGAAAGCGACTGCCATCTGACCTTCCAACCTAGTGAGTAAACTAGCCCTTATTGAGATAAGTCGATGTTTTTCCTTCACCGAAAAGCGACTGGTATTATTACCAAATTATATTTCGTACTATGGGCTCGACACTATCATGAATAATTCAATTCAATTCAATTCATTTATTTAATTCAGACATACATATCCATAAAATTGTTAGTAAGTAATTACATATTTACAGGACTTATCAAAACTATGGTTAGTAACAGTATGTAACTTAAAAATAAAATAAAGAATTAATACTTATACCGGGTGTGGCCTGTAACACGAGCAAATAATTAAAACATAGATTGTACTCCTCAAACGGTGACACTTTTGTTCAACAACTTTTAAAAATTATGAAGTATTTAGACTCCCTATTTTTCATACAAAATAAATATTATCTACGCCATCGCCACGCCATATCATTGTGATTGACGTTGCTTGTCACGTCTTAAACATAACAGAATTCGCAATACATTGCGTCTTAGAATAAACTTTAAAGTGTATTAAAAATCAAACCACAAGTTATTTTTAAAAGTCGCTGAACAAATGTTGGTCTGTATTAGGAGTACAGCCTACAGTTTAATTTTTTGCTCATGTTACAGGCCACACCCGGTATATAAAGTTAGACACCCAGTCGTCAACGGATCCAGTACAATGTAGACTGTAATGACATGAGCACATGACTTGTCATGACATTCCAACATTTGGTCCAGTCCGATCATGACATTCTCCCCACACACTACAGTTTTACTTCAATACTTACTGACAATTTTACTTCATTACTTAACCACGGGGAGTTTTAAGTTATTATTTACGGTTAGGCCGTTTGGCTTAGTTATGTTGTAGAGTACCTATGCTTTGAAGAACACAAAAGTCAAAAACCTAAGTATTCAATCAACGGTTCTAATTCTTCTAATTGTCTTCTCGTAACTCTATGCCCGACAGGACAGAAAATTAGAAAATGATTTAGGGTAGTGGCACTAAAGATGACCGACCGCCAGAAGATGTGAACGTTAATTTGGCTTTAAAATTGTAATAATCAAATCCCATGATTTACACAGAAAAGATCCTTGACTAATTCCTTTAACGTTTTTGTTGTTCAGAATTACATATTTTATCTTATTTTATTAAAATATTTGCAGCTTAAACACAAAAAACAAATATGTTTTCACGTCATTTTGATTTATTTAATCTGCTTTTATTTGATACCCCACAAGTGTATGTGCAATGCATGGTTTGTGTGTAATACTCAGTATTCTTTGTCTTTGGATAAGTAGTTGAGACGCAATATAAAAGTTTAAAAGTATAATATCCAAGTGGTTAGGATTTTGCTGACTCAAGCAGCCCTGGGTCAATTTGTCTTTACGTATCAATGTGTGTGTAATTTGCTGAGGGCAGTCAATCGCTGTGTGTTTTAAAATGTTTTGACGTAACCATGGCAACGAGCATACAAACAATTAATGTCAGACAGAATGACAGACTGGAAGGATTTGCTTTACTCATTAGTGTAGAGTTAGACCAAGAAAAGTCTGCAGCGATTTTGATAGCCCACGCAGTGCAAGGGTTATTTTTATACCTCATAATTTCATAGAAGTTTGACGTTTAAAATAACACTTGCACTGCGTGGGCTATCAAAATCTCTGCAGACTTTTCATGGTCTAACTCTCTAATATTATTATTATAGGTACCTACATATATCTAGATCACGTCTCACATCTAAAAAACGTGCCGAAGAAGTTATACTTTGACCACGATAGTCGATAAGTTTGCTCAAACATTTCCTTTCGCACAAATATCTCAATCAGCTCCATACTTGACGTACTGAAGGAACTACTGCTAGGGTACTGAAGAGAAGCTCCTGCTCCCAAAGGGAAGCTCCTGGTGCCATTGTAGATGAGGAGGATTTAACACTGGTGTTAAGAAAAAAGAAGACGCATACGGCGCCTCGTAAGACAGTGTGATACAGCCGAGCCGCCTAATTCCGACTTGCAGATTGCTACACCCAGTGTCGCACTGTATGTGTCGCGCCTGCATTACACCGACACGGCTGCTAGAGTGGTGGGGTTCATATCTACACCAGAAGGCCGGTTACACGCTGAAAGTGTTCCAGTTTCGATCGCGCCACTACGTGCACTTCAACTCTTATGTGATGCGCGTACAGCGACCGCTGCAGGGAACCGTCGAGTGCGCAGACTTCTGGCCGAAGGGTGTAGTGTTTCGGAGGTTCCGCGAATCGGATCGAACGAGTCGATTGACGGTCCCAACAAGACCATGTCGTCCGCATAACTGATATTATTGAAACATGTGTCTCCTATATGACAGCCGACACGTTTACTGCTGAGACCCTCAATCAACTCGTTAACATATAGGTTAAACAGGATTGGAGATGACAGCCCGCCCTGCCTTACCCCTTTACTGTAGTTTATACTCCTCTGAGTCTACACCCGCCCATCTCACTCTATTGACCTGATTTTTGTACCAATATTTAAGTAATGAAATGCATTCTCTTGGTAGACTGGTTCTTTCAAACTTTTCCCATAGTCTATCATAAACAACCAGGTCAAAGGCTTTGGACAAGTCTAGAAAACACGCATATACTGGCGTGTTTCTATCCTTGTAGAACTTGACAGCTTGCTTAAGGCACAAGATCGCACTTTCCGTCGACAAACCTTGCCTAAACCCAAATTGTGCGTCATGGAGATTAACATGTTTACATAGTTGCGCGTTAAGCAAGCTGTCGAGCACTTTTGCTAGTACTGTTGCTAGTGAGATGGGCCTGTAGTTACCCATGTCCGATAAGTCTCCAGTTTTATTCTTCACTAGCGGGATCACTACTGTCTGAGTAAGCCTACTAGGTAGATACGCGTGCCTAAGGCAAAGCGTGTAAAACACAGCCAAAATACGCGGCAGGTGACCCCCTGCATATTTGAGGTGCTCGATGCTGAGCCCATCGTGCCCCGGCGATTTACCCCTTTGCATGGAATTGATAATGTCTGTAACTTCTTTGGTAGTAAAGCTCAGGGAAATTTCTTCAGCGATAGTATCAGCACTATTCACCTCCTTAAGGGACGATTTGAGCAGCGGGGTTAACGCGAATACCTTGCTAAAATTATCGGCTATTGATTTCCTTATTCCTATCACACTCTCTGCCCACGGTGACAGGGATACTAGGCCGAACATTCATTTCATTAGTGTTTTTCCAAAAAGCTTTAAAGTCCTTGGCGGCCCGGTTAGAGGCGAGAATATCACTTTTTATTTGTTCTTGCCTGTCCTGGCACCATTTCAGCTTGGACTTAAAAAAGCTTTCTGGTTTCGCACATATCTTGGTATACCGCACCCTGTTTAGGCTTATTTGCAGCTACCCAAATTAAGAATTTTTCTCTCGCATCCCAACATTAGCTACGTATTTATTCCAGCCAACTACTTGCCTACCTTGTTTGCTCCTCCTCGCCTTACTCGACCTTCTTGCCGCCTCCGTTAGCGTGTTAATTATGGAGCTATACATGTTATCTAGCGCTACTTTATGCTCAGGATCGTTACATAATTTAACCGCACACGACTTTAGCTCAGCTGGAAAGTCAAGTAGTTTTAGCTCAGAGTGACAAATGGAGTGATACATTTCGACTTGAGAGGCCTGTCTTTCGCCCCAAATCACACCGTTATGACGCTGCGTAATTGGCGTGCATTTCATATTCATCCTATCTAGGTCACAGGCGACAACAAGCGGCAGGTGATCGGACCAATACACGTCATATTTGACTTCCACATTTCGCACTGTTTTACGCGCTGCCTCTGTGACAATGCAGTGATCCAACCACCTGTTACAACCGTGTGCTTCACTGGTGAAAGTAAATGTCTCTGAGTCGGTCCCTAACATTTCAAGGTCAACACAAGTCCATAGTTGTGACTCACAGAACTGTAACATCTCGCTATAAAACAGCTCGTTAGGGTGTGCATTAAAGTCATCACCTAAGATGTAAATCGCTTCAACGTCAGGATTGTCTTCACTTATAGCACTTATTTCACCCATGCACTCAGTAAAAGATGATAGATTCTCATGCGCATTCACCGGCATATAAAAGGCTGAATATTAGTGCAGCTGAACTAGCATTTGTATCCTAATCGCCGCTAAACGCACACTCACGCATTTCACTATTGATACATTCAGAAACACAGATTTTCGCCACAATACTGCAACTCCATCGTGCCATATCTGCCATCTTCTTTTTTGTACAGTTTCCCATTTCTCGTCTATTTTTGGCTGTTTCCATTCATCACCATTCTTTAATAAATCAGCGAAAGTTTTTTTATTATGTTCCGCTTCCTGCACCTGCTTCGTTGTTGCTACCGACAGATCCTCCTTATCGTTAACCTCTTTCAGCTCCACCCAATTATCAACCTTATTACCATTCGTTTCGGTCGAGTTACTCGAGCTCCTTCCGTCCCCGTGAATCTGTTTCGCAGTACCTCGAGGCGACGTAACGTGCGCGGGAGATAGCTTTAACTCATCCGCTTCGTGCGATAGGGACAGCGCATCTCTCACCGGCCATATGATCTGCGCTGACGCATGATCTTTGGACGTTAACATCGTTTCGCTAAGGTCATTGCCCTCCTGTTCTGGCGTTGAGCCGTCTGCTAGCGACAAAATACCCATCGGTCCGCTATTATAAACATATATGCGCCTCTTTTATTATTTACATTAGCTTGGGTGGATTTCAAATTCAGGCGAAAAGTTACGTTTCGGTGTTTATAAAAAAAACTAGTAAGTTTTACGTATTGCAACTTTTTTATTTGTTTTTAAGTGGTCTTATCTTAAAGTTCCTTCAATTAACAACTCCGATAAATGAACAGTTTTTTTTATATAAAATGATTCATGTGTCTAAAATCATCACCGTCTACCAAAAAAATCTGAACCTCTAGGTTTGTGGTGAAAATTGTCGAATACCTAACGTACGATTGCGATTTTTTTTTAATTTTTAGATCACCCAAGGTCTTGTTTTACATATAAAAAAATATAAAATTATTCCGTCACAGAGTATGTACTTTAAAAATTTAATAAAGTTTTGTCACGAGTATTCGTCAACACCGTCAGCGTATTGTCAAAGTCGAGGTAGTTATGTATTTATACAGCAAAATATAGCCGCGTACCCCCGCCCGCTTCCTCAGTTCGGCTTAAGCAGCGAAAGTGAGTGCACGTTTCCTTATGCGCGCGCTAAGCAGAAAAATAGAGAAATCTGTTCCTCAAAAAGTGATTTGTCACGCTGTTGCGTCATAACCATCCAGGAGAAGTTTACAGTAAGTACTTGTCTGATATTAAAATCAATTACCTACGATAATGTGACTCCAAGGGAACATACCAGGTGTGACGCTGTCGTTGCTATGAATGTTAGTGTTCTAGAACAATCTACGAAAATGCGTAAAATCGTCAACACCGTAACCGTCATCACCGGCTCTCAAGCAATGGACGGTTATGATCCCATATGTACGGTGATGACGTTTTTTCTAAATTTGTTCAATAACATTGCTTTTTTTAGACTATGATAACCATTTATTTCCCAGATTAATGTATCTTACGTCTACGAAAAACATTCTCACTTGTAATGCAACATTTTATTAAGTTCGAGTGATAAAGATTATTTACAATAATATTTTAGAACACGTATAAAATGGGACGTATATCATTGCATAGCAGGCCTCCAAACTCATTTATAAGCGAATTTTGACATAGTTGTAGAAAATGGTGTTTTAAACAACATACTAAAAAAAGTATTGGTGGGTGGGGGGTGAAGCTAAAGGGTAGAGAGGGTTAAAGGTCCCTTTTTATAGTTTTTCGTCAATAACTCGTAAATGGTGCCCCATAGCGAAAAATATTCTAACACAAAAGTAATCTACATAAAATTTTCTACAAAAAATATTCTATACACTTTTTAGCTAGGATCAATATTAAAAAAAATATTGAAGGGGGAAAGTTAATTATAAGCAATTCTACACAATTATGGGAAAGTATGTGTAGTGAGTTTGCGTTTTTATCCTAGGTGATATTGCTTGGTATGACTGTTCCTTGGATCATACTTAGTTGATCTAATGCCCTAGCCACGAGATTAACTCTTGACAAACCCCCAAATAGAGAAAGGGGAAAGCTGGTTCTGGCGGTTCAGATTGCGCTGTTTCTACCTAACTGTACCTTTTCATACAAAAAAAATTGTGCACAAAAATATAAGATATCTGTCATTTTCCTTAACGGCCTCCTAGCCTAGTCGGTAGTGACCCTGCCTACGAAGCAGGAGGTCCCGGGTTCGAATCCTGGTAAGGGAATTTATTTGTGTGTTCATCACAAATATTTGTTCCTGACTTATGGATGTTTTCTATGTACATATATATATAGCTCAATAAGTGGGACTAGGTCGATCTGTGTAAAATTGTCCTATAATATTTAATATTTTTCTATAATATTTTTGTCAATTTGTTGATTGTCCTTCACAATCACAGTGTAACTGTATGCAGTGAATAAAAAAAATTGACAACTAACTGATTGTGTAGAATTGCTTAGATTTAACTTCCCCCTTTTAATATATTTTTTAATATTGATTCTTAGTTTAGTAGTACCACTGTATATATATTGTATTTGAAAGGTATTAAATATGTTCTAGTGAAAAAGTGTAAAAATATATTTTGTAGAAAATTTGATGTACATTACCTTTGTATAATGAGTATAATGACATTTTTTTGCTATGAGGCACAGTTTACGAGTTATTGACGACAAACTTTAAAAAGGGACCCTTAAGCCCCTTACCCGTTATCTTCACCCTCACCCATCAGTACTTTCAGTATGTTGTTTAAAACATCATGCCCTACCACCAAACCAAAATTCGCTTCTACACGAATTATTTCCCCCATTTGGCAATTTGGTGAGCTATATATGTCACGAACTGACTAATATAGTATAGTAAATTATCAGCATATTTTTCTGTATTCTATTATATTTATGTTAGGTACATTTATTTTCGCCAATCCCCGTTCAAATATAGGTATACATTTTTGCCGCGTTTTAGGTTGGGACTTAAGAATTCCCTTTTCTTTTTTTCAGATTCTCGAGTTGAAAAATATATCCCAAATATTTATAATGAAGCTAATATATTATATACTAGTTATAGACACAAATCGCTACATGCCAAATGAAAATCTGTTTGCACAAATTTTGGAAAATTACACAGTATTAATTTCTACATACCAGGGTGGAATTTGTAAAGCCTTGTGCGAAGATTCCGAAACTATGATAATTCACAAAACATATGAACAAATATCTTGTTCCTCGTATTGTGTTCCTTATATAGAAAAAATAGGGACACGAGACAATTTGCAAGAGCTGTTTCGGAATATGAATGGTGAAATTTTTATTAATAACCTGATTAAATGGTCACTTGATTGGCGTTATGTGTGGGAAAATTAATTTACTGAGATGATTACGTGGATTTACTTCTTTGAGATGATTACGTGGATTATAAAGAAATGATTTAATAATAATATTATTATAAGACTGATTTAGCTAAATATTCAGCCTTTACGATGCCATAAGATGCCTAATATTCAATTTGATAACGATAACTTTTCTACAGACGAAATAACTAATTATTTCAAGAATAATACCAATGGTAACAGTCTACACTTATACTTTATAATTTTGCGTTTATGTATTTTTGAAGCAATAAATTTAATTTAAATGTTTTTTTTTTTCAGATAAGCACTATGGGTAAAATAAAAGGAAGTTCAGGAGAAACTCTGAAAAAGAAAAACAAAATAGCTTTAAATAAAAGAAAAAGATATGCAAATATTAAACAAGATCCTGAATTGTATGAACTTGTGAAAGAAAAAGAAAGGAAAAGATACAAAAAGCGGAAAAGGAGAGGTCAATTTGAATCAATAAATAATAAAAGTCCAAAAGAACAAAGAATACAACGACAAAAATGGCGTGAAGCAGCTAAAAAATCTCGAGAAAGAAAGAAGAGTGAGAGCAAAGAAAAACAGCTTGCCATAAAGCTAGTATTCATTAATATAGATGATTGTATTGAAAGTAATATAACCAGCAATGAAAATAAACCCAAAGATGCAATCATTGACAACCTCAAAGAATTTAATTGTAATTGTTCAGCCAAAGTCAGAAGACTCCGTTACTTGGAACTCAAGAAACGAGCGCGATTGCTAAAACTTATTAAGGAATTAAGAAGAGAAAACGCCCGCCTGAAACAAAAACGGTTTGACAAGGTTATTAAAAATCAAGAAAAAAACAAGATTTTTGACATAAAAAATAAATCAAAAATAAATAAAAACAGTCCATTAAAAGAAAAAAATATAAAAAATGTTATTAAAGAATTTTATACTGACGATGCCAATAGTACAATATGTTCAGGAAAAAAACAGTACATAACACGATTCAAAGTGCAAAAGCAAAGAAGGTATCTCAGAGGAACGATTAAGGAGTTGTACTCAAAGTTTTTGAAGCTACATAGGGTTAATGTAAGTTACGCAACATTTTGGAGATACCGTCCTTTTTGGGTATTGCCAGCCTCGTCAGCACAAAGAGACACATGTATGTGCATGGTACACGCCAATATTGATCTCAAACTGGAATCTCTGAGCAATGCAGGGATTATTCAAGAAAAGAACTTTGAAGAACTGCTTGACAGCCTCTGTTGCTCACGATTTAACGAAAAATGCCTGAAAAGGGAATGTGATTTATGTAAAAACAACATCCTTCAATACAACGAATTTCTGAATGATAAAGAGATTATATTATACAAATGGATACGCTCTCAAGAGTTAGTTACAGTAAGAACAGGGACTAAAACATGTCCAATTACTAGAAAGGAAGAATTCAATACAAAACCCCTCGATATCATCAATGAGTTACATTCAGATTTGACGCCATTTTTTGAGCATTGCTTTTTGATCCAAACACAATATAATAATTTGAAGAACTTAAAAAAGTCTTTAACAGTCAACGCTGCTATCATACACATTGATTTTTCAGAGAATTATGCGTTGAAAGCCACCAATGAAGTTCAATCCCTCCATTTCGGTGGTAGCCGCAAAGAACTTTGTCTTCACACTGCTGTCATTCATGCATTTGATTTTCAAATAAGTGATATAAAAGCAACTTCAGTCTGCACTGTCAGCGAATGTTTAAAGCACGACGCTCCAGCCGTATGGGCACACCTCATACCACTTATAAATAAAGCAATGGAAATTAATCCATTTATAAACATATTACATTTTCAGTCTGACTCACCGACATCTCAATACCGAAATAAATATATGTTTCATATAATGACACAATTGTCCAATGATTTTCCACAAATTACCGAAATAACATGGAACTACACCGAATCTGGGCATGGTAAAGGCGCTGCTGATGGGGTTGGCTCAACGGTTAAAAGAACGGCTGATTTTGCAGTTAACCATGGCACAGATATAACATCTATTGAAAAATTTATAACTATCGTACAACCACGCACCAATATCACAATGATTGTTGTTGATAAAACTGAAGTAGAGAACAGAGTAAAGATGATTCCTGATAAACTTCAAACATTCAAAGGCACTCTGAGAGTTCATCAGGTTTTATGGCAGCGCAACTGTAACAGATTGACTCTAAGAACCTCAAGTTGTTTCGAATGCACTTATGGACAGGTGTGCAGTCATGGAAAACATTTAGGCTTTATGGCAATAACAAGTTCCTGTGGCAAAACCAAGAGTCAAGCTAAAAATAAAAGTCAGGTCACAACGCTAAAAATGACCAAGCAATCAACTCTTTCAGATGTCACGAATTTACCATCTACTTCTCATGTTCAGAACAAAATTGTAGCTAAACCATCAAATATAAAAATATTGTCAAACAAGTTAGTCACTCTCCATACGAAATCCATAAATAAGTAATTCTATTAAATACGGAGAGAATATTATTCTGTGGATCAAAGATACAAAATAGATAATATAAAGTAAATAAACAATTAATCAAGTAGTATTTTATGATGATTAAATACACAATTGAAAATGTAAAACTTGACTGATACTGATAAGTAAAAATAGAAAGCTATAGACAAAGAACAAAAAAATAAATATATAAAAGATATCTATATAATAGTAATATTATTTTAAGTTTGACAGATAACATGATAAATAAGTGATAAAGAGTACAATGCTAAAAATAAATAAAAAACTAGAACTAAGTAAGTACTTAGAAGATTACTTTATCATGACAAGGGTTCTAAGGTATCACAAGAGTAATCATTAAATAGAAAAATAAGAGATTAAAGTTTCGAAACAGATATGATATACTAATCAGTACGAAAAAAGTATAATGTGATTATAACTAAGTAGATAATTATTATTTCGTATTATGGGCGCCTAAAGAATCACAATACTAATCATTAAACGGAAAAAGGCAGAGATTAAAGGTGAGAAAAGTTATCGAAACAGAAATTATAATAATCGGTACGAAAAAAATACTAAGTATGTTAAGAATAGAAGACTGATTATAACTAAGTAGATGATTATTTATTTTTATCATGTTATGGATGCCTAAGGCATCACAACTCTTAATCATTAAACGGAAAAAGGAAGAGATTAATGCTGAGAAAAGTTATCGAAACAGAAATTATAATAATCGGTACGAAAAAAATACTATTTTAAGAATAGAAGACTGATTTTAACTAAGTGGATGATTATTAGTTTGTATTATGGGTGCCTAAAGCATCACAACACTAATCATAAAACGGAGAAGGAAGAGACTAAAACTGAGAAAAGTTATCGAAACAGAAATTATAATAATCGGTACGAAAAAAATACTATTTTAAGAATAGAAGACTGATTTTAACTAAGTGGATGATTATTCGTTTGTATTATGGGTGCCTAAAGCATCACAACATCATTAAACGGAAAAGGAAGAGATTAAAAGTGAGAAAAGTTATCGAAACAGAAATTATAATAATCGGTATGAAAAAAAAAATACAATTTTAAGAATAGAACACTGATTATAACTCTGTAGATGATTATTTTATCATGTTATGGATGCCTTAGGCATCACAATTCTAATGATTAAACGGAAAAAGGAAGTGATTAATGGTGAGAAAAGTTTACGAAACGGAAATTATAATAATCGGCACCAAAAACTACAATGTTAAGAATAGAAGCTTGGTTAAAACCATATAGTTGATTATTTAATCATGTTGCTGATGTTGTTGTTGTTAATGTGCCTATAAAGCTAATATAAAACAATTAAAGTTGTAAATTTATTATTGCCAATTGAAATAAATAGCCATGGTTGTTGATTTGCTTAAAACAGTTGTTTTATTTACACCTTGTTTAATAAAACGTCATTACCATACACATGATGTCATCACCGTATTTAATAAAGTCATTACCATACCACCGTGGTCATCACCGTCGCATGTTATAATTTTTCAAAGGTCATAATTTCGAAAATATGCCATCATTTCGCGTATAAATATAACATAATTACTCAGTAAACATCACACAACAAATTAGAGTAGATATTCTCGCATTTATTGAATAAAAATAAAAAAATATATTTTTGTATGGTGAAAATTTTCTTGATGAAATCCACCCGCTTGCCCACGAATCAACGATGGGTGGATTTCAAAATCCTGCGAAAACGTATGGTTCGGTCTTTATAAAAAAAACTTGTAGGTTGTGCGAGTTGCAACTTTTTTATATGTTTTTAAGAACTATTATCTTCATGTTCCTTCAATTACCATCTCCAATAACTTAATAGTTTTTTTTATATAAAATGTTTTATGTGTCTAAAATCATCACCGTCTACCGGAAAAATCTGAACCTTTTTGTTTGCAGTGAAAATTATAGCATACCTATCATACGATTGCGAATTTTCTTTTACTTATATCTTTTCCATGTTGTTGTTTAACACATGAAAAAATATGCAATAATTCCTTCACCGAGAAAGTACATTTAAAAATATTTAAAATTTTGTCACGAACATTCGTCAACACCGTCATGATAATGTCAATGTGAGCTTATCTCCGTGTATGAACAACGAAATACCGCTAAAGGTCCTTGCCCTATTTTTCACTTTAATATAGAATGACAAAAATTATTTCACTATAAAGTCACATCATTGAATCGTGAGAAATATTACGAACAATTTTGTAAAACGTAGTTTGTCACAACAGAGCATCATCACCGTTATGCTTTGGTTTAAAAAAGTTACATATGATATATTAGAAATAATTACTGAAATGAATGGCAAACTACATGAAGTTTATTGTGTAGCATAGACATTAACTACTATTATTCGTATTCTAGAAATAAAAACAAGAAACTCTCAAATCGTCAACACCATACCCATCATCACCGGGAAAAAATTACGACCGGTGATGATTTCATGTGTATGGTGATGACGGTTCTCAGAAACTTTTCTAGTTATTTTGCTATTATTCATTATGAAATTAAGCTGTATGTTCGAAAAACGTTCTCTATGTCTTCTAACACTATATAATGTCTACCTTATAAATGTAGAATAAATGTAGAAGAAGATATAACTATTTCTTTTACACTAGAGGATGGTTAGTTTTTAAATAACATTTTGACTGAAGAAGGCAAAATTTAGGTCACTTAGAACTTAGAACATAGAAATGTTTTTTTTTTTTTATAATCTAATAATGTAAATCGTGCAACTTAGAGTCTGTAATTGCATGTTAGTCGTGTTAAAACAAAATATTTAAACAAGCAACATATATTAAGTTTTAAGCGACCATAGGCTACGGTACTGGCTCACTATCGTGACGGCCTTATGTTTATTGATAATATTATATTGATTGGTGTATATAATTACAGCAATTAATAATTATACCATTGGGTAGTCACCGGACCCAATACCTAACATTTTGTAACTTATGACATGCATTACAAGTAGGGGTCTTGCAACTTATAAAACACTGATTATATATTAATGTTTAGCTATTAAATAACATATATATGGATTTAAATCATTATAGCCATTTTTAAAGTTAATTTATAAAACAACAAAAATACAAACTTATGCAATGAATCAAATTATCAAAAAAAAGTAATATATCATAAAAATTAAGCTCATTGGTAAGCCCGCAATTTTATAATATGATATAAATACCAAGTTATGTAGTAGATAAAAGAAGATGCGGGTTTAAACTGATAATAAGAGTACAATATTGTTAATATGATTTAACATTGAAAAAACCCAAAAAAATAAATGAATACATAAATTGCCTATTTCGGAATATAAATTATATAAAATTATACAATAAAAATACTTGTTATATATTTATTTATATGAATAAAATGTATTTTTTATAATTTTCTAATAATAATTTATGTGGCTAGTCTTATGTTCAAAAACATGTTACTTGTAATGTTTATTAAAGTTCTAAAGCCTTACAATTAAAAAAAGTTTTTGTTTTTTTAATACGTTTTTAATACATATATAAATTAGTTCCCAAAGCGTCATTACCGTACATGCAGTGTCATTACCGTCTATAAAAGAGTCATTACCATACCATGGTTGTCATCACCATCTTGCGTTTTTATTTTCCGAAAGCGATAACTTCAAATATAAGCCACAAATTATTGTATAAATACCATAAATATCCTCAATATACAGCCCCCTATTACTTTACCCAGCTAGAATCGTGTTAAATTAAACATTAAAATAAATTATTTTTTTGTATGGTGAAATTTTTTGTGATGAAATCCACCCCGATGCATGTTTGTCGTTTTGCCACCTGTTTTCAAGCTCTTCTAGTTGTCGCATTGTAGCATAGGTGCTCTTTATCTCCTGCATTTCATATTTAAGTCTGACGATGTTTTTCAATAGCGATGGCGCATCCAAAAAATCGAACGTAACCGCCGGCAACTTGTTTATATCTCTAGCTACAAAGGTCGGGAGCAACTCACTGTCTACGTCCTTGAAGACTAACATTATATCTTCTAAGTCTCGTTCAGTTTTTCCCTCGTTTCTTCTCAGTATCTTCTTTTTTCCTTTGTCATTTAAAGCATCAAATAGCAACGTCTTCGGTTCACTTATTTCAGCCTCATTAAAGGCCGACAAACAAATACGCTTCATACTTTCATTGTCCATTATACCAGATTTATTTTGTATGAACGTTAGTAGTTCAGATACACATAGATTACAACTCGCGCATTTCAACGTCTTTCACGATGACGGTGCCATTTTTGCAACACAGTGCGCTCGCTCACACACACGTCCGTTCGCGATCGCGTATGCGCGCAAACTGAAGATGAAGCCGATGGTCCCGGGTTCGAATCCTGGTAAGGGCATTTATTTGTATAATGATACAGATATTTGTTCCTGAGTCATGGTTGTTTTCTATGTATTTAAGTATTTATACAGGGTGAAATTTAATTCACTGGCCAAATTGAAACACCCGAAAGAACTCGAAAAAATATTAAACACGTGTTTTTTCTTTTAATACCGCTCAGTACATTTTTTTCGAAATAACTCATCATCAAGTTGTCCTAAAAACCTCGTACGTTATGGTGAACCGACAACTACCCACTACACCCGCTTCTCTCTTATCAGTTAAGGTCATTGACACCCCGCCCCTCCCGCTGTTTGCAATCGCGTCACCAATTATGAACCATATTGCAGCGAGATAAGACGCTTACCTACATAAGTTGCTAATTTTTCCTTCATACTTTAACGGGCTTAGAGCCGTCAAAATGCAAAGGCAACCCATTTTTAATCTAAAATATTATTTCTGACTAATGATTATTAACAAAACGTCCGTGGCTTAAAAACAATGAGTAAAAACTAGGTCAGGAATCTTTGCATTCAGGCGTATTTAAAAAATTGAATCATCTTATGTACTTACATTTGATTAAAAGTCGACGCAATTAACTTAAGTCCCACGAGATGGTACTCTTGGATTCAATCCTTGTCTGCGAAGGCGTGGAACTGATTCCATTTCGTATAATCTTTGTGCACCACGTAAACACTCACCACTTAATAAATAACACCGTACCATTTCCTAATATTCCCGGTTCGAAAACATTTTTTTAAACCTTAGTACGCGCGCGATTATTATTTTAAGGTTGGCGAGTGACGAGTGAGTAATCATTTATGCTTACCGTTATGTTTACCGCTAGCGCGGAATGGTTGCGGAACTACCCTCGAAATTGATAAACCTGCCTACCATCGCCAACACTAACTGGGTGGACCCTATTGCAACGATTATAAGGTTTAGTGAAGGTCAGATAAGGGTTTTGCTGATGTTGTTGTTAAAACCTACTATTAGGTTTGTTTACATTTGTGGTAATAGGGTGACCACGACTCGTGGAAAGTATTTAAAAATTGAAAAATGAAAAAAAAAAAAAAATGTACTCTTTTTTGCGCTAAATAGATTCCTTAAGTGTAACCTAGTGCCTGGAATGAATATGGCCAGTGATTTAAATTTCACCCTGTATATTATATATTATATCGTTGTCTGAGTACCCACAACACAAGCCTTCTTGAGCTTACCGTGGGGCTTAGTCAATTTGTGTAAAAATGTCCTATAATATTTATTTATTTATTTAATTTTGACGGGGAATTAAAACCATTTTAATTTTTTTTTGCTGAATGACTTTCTTATAGCTCGAGGAATAACGTAAACACCGCACCGCCATTGCCCCGTCAGACATCGAAGCTATTAGTGGATGTGCACACGAGCTCTGTTTCGACCAAGTATTGAAAAAAAAATCTTACGAAAATGTTGATTTTGACAATTGAACTTAAATTAATTGTTCATTGTGTTTTCAATGCTACAATGTGAATTTAATTTACTACTACTAGGCTTACATTTGCTTTTTTTTTAATACTTCTATAGCTTATAGTTTTTGACATATTTCATTAAATAGATATAATGGGCCCATGGGGCAAGTAGTAATGTACACAAAGCAGGGGCACGTTGTAACATATTAGTGTGCGTGTTTTTATTGCTCTCTAATAATTGTGCATGTATTTATATATACATATATTATTATGACTCGTCGTATAGTGAATTACAAATTACTTGCTGTTTTATTGTGCATTTTTTATTCTACTTTACTCTCTAGCATTGCCCAGAAAAATATGCTAAGTTATTGTATTGTATTTTTAGGGTTCCGTACCTCAAAAGGAAAAAAACGGAACCCTTATAGGATCACTTGTGCTTATGTCTGTCTGTCCGTCTGTCACAGCCTATTTTCTCGGAAACTACTGGACCAATTAAGTTGAAATTTGGTACACATATGTATATTAGAGACCCAAAGACGGACATGTAACGTAAATAAATGAATTTTAAACATGAGGCCACTTTTGGGGGGGTAAATGAGAAAATTAAAAAATAAAATTTTTCAAACTATATCGTGTTATTGTCAAATGAAAGAACTCATTTTGAAAATTTCAAATATTTTCTTTTTTATAATTTTAAAATATATAGGTTAGAAGTTATTTAAGAAAATTGCCAAAAAATGACAATTCCCCCCTTTATCTCCGAAACTACTGGGTCAAAAATTTTGAAAAGAATACACAAAACAGTTCTTTACCTATAGATGACAGGAAAACCTATTAGAAATTTGTAGTCAAGCGTGAGTCGGACTTAATGTACGGAACCCTTGGAACGCGAGTCCGACTCGCACTTGACCGGTTTTTTTTTTATAGAATGAGAGACTACAAGAAAACATTTGAGAGAGGATTAAAAACTCAGGATGTATATGAGTCGCCAGCAAATTAAGTTTTGGAGAAAAGCGTCAGCATACGAGAAGCAGCCAAAAATTTCGACTTGTGCCATATCTCACTTTCCTGTTGATTATTTAAAGTCAAATATTATAACCGTCATAAGATGGAATCACAATGAATAATACAAGACTGTGAACCAATAAAAACTTTTTTTTTCTTATAGATGTTGCCATTCTTTTAGTTGTTACTACTTGCCCCGAGCCTGTTACAACTAGCCCCAAATACGGGGTAAGTTGTAACAACTCCCATTTTTTCAAAAAGTGTCTGGTGTAAAAGATGCGTCATCATCATCATCATCATTATTCTTAAGAGCCTAGCTCTTGTGGGTGGAGTAAAAGATTCGTAAACATTTAAAATTATTTTGTAATCAGAATTAGTGCTTAGATAAATACTTTACAAACCCTCATACTCAGAATCACAAAATTATACATATTTTAGACAATAGGTACAGGCCTTTTTCCTAAAACTGTTACAACAAGCCCCCGCTCCCCTACTAATGTTCCCACTTGTCAGTATCACGAGCAATTTATTCTTCACAATGGCCTTCCTTCAAATAATTACACGGAAAATAGAAAGGGTGTATTCCCATTCGTCCCCGGCGGGCACAGGTGGGAATATGTCCTCACCTCGTGCATGTCGGCAGCGGTCACGTGGGTGGGGTGGGAATAGGTAGGTACACCGTACACCTTAGAAAGCCACTCAGATATGATTAAATGGGTTGCAGATTAATTGGCAAGGTGTGCGTGCACAATCTGACCCATGTGTTCAACCCGGCGTTCACGGGAGGATGGGAGTCCCCGAACTGGGGGAGGATCGACTATCAGCGCGGCGGCGTACTGGACCGCAACTACGAGTACCTGGAAACCTTAGACTCCTACTGCCAATTCCTCGACAAGCAGTGCCGCGCCAACACGGCGCACGGCTACGGTGCGTGCATCACACCTCCACCACCGCCACCTACAGACTACTTAAGCTTGGCCTTTGCCGGTAAACTGTGTGCTTATCTCATGTTCCAGGCTACGCGTTCCTGCACATGGGCCCGTGCGTGAAGGATCAGGACGCCTTCCCCAACCTCATGTCGGGCGATGCCGTCAGGCAGCGCAAACGCAAGGCCATCAGAGATTACAATGACCGACTGCAACCAGGTCGGTCCAAGTGTGTTATACTCATACAGATATCCCTAGCGCATAATCATAATCCTTTACCATCGTATTTTCTTGGAAACGTTCGTGTTTGTCATGCTACTTCAGTCAACCTCGGTAGGTACTTTTTGTACTGAGACTGCATGACTTAAATGTACAGTAAATACCTATTTACTACATCTGTACCCGGGGTTTTGGGTGCAGGAATGATTTCGTGGAATCGTTGCCAAACTACATATGCATGAATTAAAGATAGGATGTGCTTAATTAGAAATGTAAAAATAGTTTCTAATATTTTTATCTGGGGACACGGCCGTGCCGCCGCCAAGACGAGACAAAGGGCAGAAGGCAGTGCATAGGTAGGTATATTATCTCGTCACATTTGGATAATGCTAGAGAGCTGAATATTTTAGTATACCATGTCGTTGGTAAACTTATCAAAAACACCAAGTTTTATAAGGCTACCTATTATACTTAAAATTTTATAGATACCTACCCTAATTTTCACTGTCCGAACATATGAAATTCGTGTCATAGAAAATACAGACTACTTCTTGAAGTCTTAGAAGGCTGAAATTTGGCATGTAGAGATGGGTCTGTATGAAAACACATCTGGTGACCAGAAATCTGTCATAACTTTCGCCCTGCAACCCCTTAAAATGGGGGTACTTACCTAAAATACCTATAAACTTGAAAACATTGGTCCCTGAAGTACTAGAATCGTGAAATTTTGTTTGGCAGTACTCAGTAGTGATTGGAATGCTAATAAAAAAACAACAATAAAAAACTAGAAGTTTTACAAGTGAGTTTTCAAACCAGCCAAGTAGCGCCCTCTATATTCGCAATGTTTCGTAAACTTTTCAAAACCTTACTTACCTATACTTACAACACGAATTTGAAATAGAGGCGGATTGTCAAAGTCCATTATGTAGTCAGAGTCACAGTGAATCTACTGATGCCATATTTCGACAGATGTTTAAAAAAAACAGCCGGAGACAAGAATTTTAGTACATTGTGCAACATGGGGCGTAAGTTGAATATTGCAAACGAGAGTAATTTAAATCGCGACGGCTTGCCGGAGCGATTTATAGACTCGAGTTTGCAATATTATTACGCCCCGAGTTACACACAATGTTTTTCATCACACTTGCGATACAAAAATTAAGTATAAAGACAAAAAACTGTTAATTATGGCACTAGAAACTTCATAACTCCCTAGGGAGAACGCTTTTTCTATAACTCCCGCTAAACCTGCGTGCAATTCCACATTTACTGAACGAGTGTGATGAAAAATGTTTTTTCACATCACCTATTCGAAAAAGGGCTTCTTCCCCGCTAGGAGAGATCAAAGTGGCACTTTTCTTCCCTGCTAGGAGGGATCAAAGTTGTAGGTACTTTTCTGTTCTAGGACACGATATTTTCTTTCTTGCATACTATTTTTTTGGTCAATAAATACATATTTTGGAACATAACAATTTCCTCATAGTTGATGTGAAAAGCATTTCACGATTATTAAACATTATCAAACTACACAACGGGACTTAATCGCGTATTTAAGTTTTAAGATTTACCTCCGACGTTTCGAGGACGGCGTTGTGGCTCCGAGACCACGGGGACAACGCCGTCCTCGAAACGTCGGAGGTAAATCTTAAAACTTAAATACGCGATTAAGTCCCGTTGTGTAGTTTGATAAAGCAGTATGTGTCACACGGTATCAAAATTATTTCGTCTTGGGCGTTAACACTTGAATCCCTCACTACGCTCAGGATTCAATGTACGTCCTTGACGGAAATATATACGCCAAGTCGTGCAAAACAAAGACGCACGGCCGTACCATCCTTTTCCCGAAGCGATTCAGGCGATTTTCGACGTCCTGTAATTTTGTGCTGGCTAAGGCGGTTGTCACACTGCCGCCGCGCCTCGTTGCGAGACACGGAGCAACGGACTCGCATGCGGAGACAACGCACCAACGTCCGAGTTTTCTCCGCATCTCCGTCCGGAGCTGCGATGCGCGACGTCCCGCATTACTTCCGTCTCCCGTTCATTTTATACATTCGAACATTAAGGTGAAAACAGAGGGCCTACCGCGAACCACGTTCGACGTGTTGCCTCTGTGTCGCACTTGTAAATTAGTAGGTAAGTGTGACAGGGAGGCAACACGTCGAACGTGGTTCGCGGTAGGCCCTCAGTTCCTATGTGTCAATAAAATGGAAACGGAACTTATTCAGAACGCTGCGGTGATACTTTCAGTTTCGTTTTTCTACAATCGAGTCATAAAACGCAGAAGACATTGGGTATATACATCCCTATTTACAAATCAGACCTATAAATGGGTCTTTTGCTAGAGATTACCAAGATTTAAGGCAATACGAGGCGTCCTTCTTGCACTAAAATCCGTACGGCACAGCGGAGCTCGGTGTGACATACCCTGCGGCACGCACCGCGTCTCCGTCCAAGCGCGCGAGTCGTCGTGCGTCTCGCACCTCCGCGCGTCGAGGCGGAGCCAGTGTGTCGTACCATGCGATTTTTCTATACAAAATCAAGATTCTACATACAAAGTTAAAAAACGCATCAACGGACGCCGCTGCGAGATGCGGAGCAGTGTGACGACCGCCTAAAGCTAGAACCCTGAATTTTCAGTGACATATAGGGCTTAACATGCTTTAGATATATTCTCAAAAACATTCAATAAGAACTTGCAGTTTAAGAATTATTGTACGTCAAAGTTTTCGACACTGACACACTCACTCACTCACGATCATCATAATTCTAAGGTACTTCTAGCATACCAACAAGATTCAAATTTTAAACATAAGTAGTTTTCGGCTTATCAAGCCACAGAAAACCTAAAAATATTGCAATATCAGTCACATTTTAAAGATTTAAGAACTGCGTAAGTAAGTTTGTAGTCCCATATAAATATATTGGTATTACAAAGTTACTGTTGCAGTTCCAACACATAGGTAAAGTAAAGGTCTGTGATGTACGATGTGAGTATGAAAATGTGTATATGTAGTTATTATATGTGTATAGTACGAGTAGGTATGGTATGGCTATGAGTATGGTAAGGATATGAATATGGCATAGGTATGAGTGCGGGTATGGTGTGGGAGTTGTAGGATGGGTACATGGGTATTGAGTATTGTATGAGTCCAAGTATAGTTTGGTATGGCCATGAGTATTGTATATGTATGAGTACGAGTATAGTGCGTGATGGGTATGAATATGAGCTTTGATAAAAGTGGTAGCTGACGTACAAGAAGTGGTACCCGAAAAGAAGGACTGCCTACAAAAAGAGATGAGATCCCATCAAAAACATTACATGTAAAAAGATGCAAGTCTCGCAATGCAATTATTCTACTACAAAAAAGTTTTGAGATGTTATGTGAAACCAAGTCGGTTATTTTAGTCAGTGCCAGGGGGTGTTAAACCGTATCAATAAGATATCTTTAATTTTTAATACATATAATGACTTGGCAATCGCACATAATGCTTTATTCGTACCGTAATCGTAAATATGTATAATGCTCAAACTGCATGCGATTAGCGCGCTAGCGTTACGTTTAATTATTTTTATTAGTTGACGATGATCCTTCCCATACAACCATTTCCAGTCGCCGTTACGACGCGGTGTAGACACATCTTGTGTCGACACCGTCTGTTTCGGTCACAATTCTAGTCGCAGAGTCGTCGCCGTGTCGACACAGTTACCAGAAATGGGGAAGGGTCGACACATGACATAAAGTGTGGTCGCCGTGTGCACACATTGTTACGAGTTTGCGACTACTTTATGCCAAAATCATTCGTTTATTTTGTTCCTGTCAAATGGAAACTGTCAGATGGAAAAATACTTAAATAAAAATAAGTGACATTAATACGCCATCTCTAAAACGGATTACAAGACGTAATTATATATTGTTTGCATTTATATTACAATAGGACTTAAATTATTATGGGGAATTAAACTGCTCGAGTGATTTGATAAACTAAGTGTAATATAATCAACGCGCCACCACATTGTTTTAGTTTAGCCGGCAATGAAATTGTTTACTTCTCAGTGCCTGTGTTCATAACTATATTATTTGATGCATTTTTAGTACTTCGTTGCGGTTACTATACTTAAATAACAGAAATAACGCTTTACATACTACTAAACTTGTTAATTATGATGTATATATCGAATACCGATAGTCTCAAAGGCGGTGGGCGCGTGGGGTAGTACGATAATGTATTACTTCACAGCTAAACCAGTATGCTACCATGCTACCAGTGCATGAAATAAACCTTAGGACTCGTTAACCATACTAGTGCCTACTATATTTCAGAACTAAATGATGAAAAGAACTCATTGCTATTAGAATGTTGACTGGTTAAATTGAGAATGAAAAGATCACATGAAACCGTTCAAATCTTTATTCAAGTCAAGCTAGGCCGGCTCCAACCCTACGCCTCTAACATGAGAAGATTTAGCCCTATATGGGACGGGCAACAAACTCAGAGGGACAAATCTTTTCAAAACAAGTTAAAACAACACATAACACATCATTTCTTTATTTCACAAAAGTAAGCTTCTAATGAAACATAAGAAATCAAAATAACACTTGAAATAAAACACTTAGCTAAATGGTTAAAGAACGCGGGATTCTATAAGCTATCAGAATAATCCTTCAGGTATAAGCCTTCAGGAACGCAGCGAGTTAGGCACGAGGTTGGCTAACGAGTACGTCCGATCTCTAGCGCGGTCCGATCAAGAAGAACTACCAGCGGCGGAGCCTCTCCGCTCCCGCCTCAGTCAAGTTGGCAAACCTGCTCGACCAGTCTACCAACATACCGACAAAAACACCAACTCGTGCCTACGCTCACTCGAGAGAAACCTCTCGACGTTCCAAAGCCTTCTACCTGTCATCTCAGTTTAACAACACGCCAATAGATGGCGTTACTCTCTACGCAACTTTATTTCAACAATGCGCCAATAGACGGAGTTACTCTCTACACAACTTTATTTATTTTGTTACAACCAAATAATACGTAGCTCAACATTGTTAATCGATTTTATACAGGCGTCTAAAATAATGAACTATAACGCTGCAATACGTCTTTCTGGTGTCAGGGTCCGACATATAAATATGGTTTAAGGCTGAGAAATATTGCAGTCACAAAGTAGTTGCAATGTTTCGACTTTGTGTCGACTCTGTGAAGACACATGACACGCGCTGTCCAAAGTAATAACAAAGTTACTGGATTTGCAAAATGGCTCCTTGTGTTCATTCGTTTTCAGATATTCTCAAAGTGTAAGAGCCATGCCGTGGTCAGAGATGAGGGCATTAATCGACTAACTGTTTATTCGACTAATTAATGGAATAAAAAAAGATAATCCTCAAATTTAAATCGCGATTAATTTAGTCCACCTAACAGATTGAAATTGAATTAATCTGAAATATCTGAATATTAATCGAATAAATTATCGATTAAATCTCGATTGAAAGTTGACAGGGGGACATTTTTGTACGTAAATGGAATAGGATTTGCATGTAAATATTTGAAATATTTCCCTCCTTTTCGGGGCGGGGACAAATGGGAACACACAATTTTTGGATGTATTCCCATTTATTCCCGCAGGGAACAGATGGAATAGGATTTGCATGTAAATATTTCCCATTTTTTCCCACCTTATCGGGGCGGGGACAAATGGGAACACAATTTTTGGATGTATTTGCATTAAAACATGTATTCCCATTTATTCCCGCAGGGAACAGATGGAATAGGATTTGCATGTAAATATTTCCCATTTTTTCCCACCTTATCGGGGTGGGGACAAATGGGAACACAATTTTTGGATGTATTTGCATTAAAACATGTATTCCCATTTATTCCCGCAGGGAACAGATGGAATAGGATTTGCATGTAAATATTTCCCATTTTTTCCCACCTTATCGGGGTGGGGACAGATGGGAACACAATTTTAGAATGTTTTCTCATTTATCCCCGCAGGGAACAGATGGAATAGGATTTGTATGTAAATATTTCCCATTTTTTCCCACCTTATTGGGGTGGGGACAAATGGGAACACAATTTTTGGATGTATTCCCATTTATCCCCGCAGGGATCAGATGGAATAGGATTTGAAAGTAAATATTTCCCATGTTTTCCCACCTTATCGGGGTGGGGACAAATGGGAACACACAATTTTCGGATGTAATCCCATTTATCCCCGCAGGGAACAGATGGAATAGGTTTTGCATGTAAATTTTTCCCATTTTTTCCCACCTTATCAGGGTGGGGACAAATGGGAACACACAATTATCTGATGTATTCCCATTTGTCCCCGCCAGGAACAGATGGAATAGGCGTTGCATATAAATATTTTTATCACACAATTTTCAGATGTATTCCCAGTTGTCTACGACGGGAACTGAGGGAATAGGCGCTGCATATAATACGTACCCATTTGTCTCCGCATCACGTAGGGCGGGAACAAATAGGAATACACCAGTAATGAGTGTATTCCCATTTGCTCCCGCGAGAAACATATCAGACATCTTGGAATCCAAAATGGTCATCATTTTGGAATTCTGCACTCCCTAAAACCTATAAAACGATATCCATGACGACTTTTATGACAAAGTGCACGGCAGACATCTTGGATTTCAAACTGGTCATCATTTTCGAAATCGGCACTTCCTAAAACCTAGAAAACGATATTCATGACGAGTTTTATGACAAAATATGTAGCCGCCATCTTGGATTATAAAATGATCATCATTTTCGAATTCTGCACTCCCTAAAACCTATAAATCGACATCCGTGACGACGCAAGTTATCTTTATTTTCAGATCCATCCAATTGCTACAGAATACAAAGGACAAAAAAAGAAGCAAGGAGGTAATGAGACAAGCAAAAATACGATGATTCCTCGACGCAATTGAGTGATTCTTAAATTGTGTCCAGATTTTTTTGTCATAAAAGTTTTTATTTTTCACATATAACTCTCACAAGTTCCGTGACATTTCGACCTTGTAATTTTTTAAATGTTTTTGTTTATCTATGAGGATCTCACTAGAATAATATAATCAAGGTATGTTTATGCTTGATGATTGAAATAGTAACTCAAAAAATATATATTTGTGTCTTATATTCCTGCCGAAGACTTTTATTTTTCCTTTTCCTTCTACACAAGTTAGGCCAAGTAATAAGAATTTAGGGCTCTCAATTTTATCTTGACTTCTACATCAGTAAAGCTACGAGGCCATGTTTGGTATCTTTTTCGTATAAATTAGCAGTACCAAATTTAGGTATGGTTTCACATTGACACCATTCCGAAGTAAAAACATATAAACTTATTAAAATACTTTCTTTTGTGTTAGTCGGACTCGCGTATTAAGGGTTCCGTACATTAAGTCCGACTCGCGCTTGACTGCACATTTCTAATAGGTTTTTTTGGGTATAAAATTAATTTGTTTACCTTACATGTCCGTCTTTGGGTTCGTAATTTACATATATGTACCAAGTTTCAACTTAATTGGTCCAGTAGTTTCCGAGAAAATAGGTTGTGACAGACGGACAGACATACAGACGCACGAGTGATCCTATAAGGGTTCCGTTTTTTCCTTTTGAGGTACGGAACCGTAAAAAGATTATTTTTAATTTTGTGGAATGGTGTCAATGTGATACCATAAATGGATTCAGCGCCCCAGATTTATACGAAAACGATACCAAACACGGCCTAGCACCTTTACTGATGTAGATATATCAAGATAAAATTGAGAGCCCTAAATAAACTTTCAAGAGCGGATATCTCAAAAACTATTCAACATATCAAAAAATTGACTGAATAAACTTGCAACAAATTAAATTAACTTTTATTTTGTATAAGTGGCCATGTCGCTAAGATGCATAGTTTCCGAGATATAATCGAAAAACCGGAAAATGGGACCTTCAAAGCCCCCTCTCTCCCCCCCGCTCAAGGGCTACGGCCGGGGACTTTTGATATGTTCACCTCCTAACTTGTCCAAACCAAGTCAAAAATTGTGTTCCGAGCATTTCCCTCAACAACTTTTTTGAGCATTCGTTGCCTGACCTAAGTAGCGTATTGCATTTCTTTAAAAACTTTTCTGTAAAAGGTTGACGGGTGTTGGGTGTTTATATGGTTTTGGTCGATTATTATCATTTGCATCGCCCATGATGACTTACTAGAATTACGAGCACACGAGACACTACTCGTAATAGTAGTTTGCCAAACCTTGGTTTTCAAGAGGTATTTTATATTGACATTTGCTGTCACAAATTTGCTTTCAGATTTAGTCGCAAACCGCACGCAAAGTGCACACAATGTGTCGACACCTTGTTACGGAAATGTGTACACACGGCGACGACACTTTGTTTCGAAACAATTCTAGACACATTGTGTGGACTCTGTTACGACACATCTGACATTTAGTTACCACTTTGATGATTCTGCGACTGGAATGGTTATATGGGTTGTGTCATTATGCAGCCGTGCGATGGCCACTTCGAGCAACACGGAAGGGAGGCGGCATTCGCACTATTTCCCCTCTGCCGAGGTACAAGATAAGCGCGTCAATCTAATCTAGCGCGGGTAATAAAACTAGTTGCACTTGGATTTTTCACTACACCGAGTCCAGACGCGCGCGTGAACACTGCTGCACAAAAATGCCTGTTTGCTCGGTTTTTAGGGTTCCGTACCCAAAGGGTAAAACGGGACCCTATTACTAAGACTTCGCTGTCCGTCCGTCCGTCCGTCCGTCCATCCGTCCGTCCGTCCGTCCGTCCGTCTGTCACCAGGCTGTATCTCACGAACCGTGATAGCTAGACAGTTGAAATTTTCACAGATGATGTATTTCTGTTGCCGCTATAACAACAAATACTAAAAACAGAATAAAATAAAGATTTAAATGGGGCTCCCATACAACAAACGTGATTTTTGACCAAAGTTAAGCAACGTCGGGAGTGGTCAGTACTTGGATGGGTGACCGTTTTTTTTTTTGCTTTTTTTTTTTTTTATATGGTACGGAACCCTTCGTGCGCGAGTCCGACTCGCACTTGCCCGATTTTTGTTATAAAAAGAGGTCGGGGACATCAAATTTACAAAAAGAAAGTGTTACATTTCACATGTAATATTTTTTTTACATATCATACGTTTAATTACATTCAAACACAATTATTATATTTTAGTCTCATGTAATTGTTGGATTTATCGATTTTGCTCGCTCAGTACAAATTGCGGATCGGTCGAGCGACAAATCCGACTTCTCATCTCTCAGAATACAATAACATACTTCAACGAAAATGAGTTAGTGTGCGTGTTGTGACACTTGTCACTCGTCCGTACACAAAAAGAGATCGAGTTTTGCAAGATTTGTCTTTGACGTGTGTCATTTTCTATGTATTTGTGTCGTCATTACAGATTGGATTTTGTATGTAAGTGTGTGAGAAGTGCGACTGTGTGCACCTTTCCCCCCCGCGAAAAATGGCAGAAAGATTTGTACTGTGAGATATCGCTTGGGCCCCTCCCTTTCGATGTGTCGGAAGCCGGTGTTGCTCGAAGGATGGCCAAGTCATTATACGTATTAAAAATTAAAGATATCTTATTGATACGGTTTAACACCCCCTGGCACTGACTAAAATAACCGACTTGGTTTCACATAACATCTCAAAACTTTTTTGTAATAGAAGAATTGCATTGCGGGACTTGCATCTTTTTACATGTAATATTTTTGATGGGATCATTTTGATCCCTTGTATGTGTGTGTGTGTATAGTATAAACAACATTATTTACGGTATTTGACTTCTGTCACTCACAACAGCAATACTACGTAAAATGTTTTGCACATCGAAATCACAAAGGAAAACAACTGCACTGCGAACGTTTACGTTCTACGTCTTTTTTTTTAATTTTAGGGTTGGCCGGACACCACCGTTATGAATCGGTAGTCGTCTAAGTAAAACGATATGAATTTTTCATTTTTCTTTTAAAAAAATAAGGAAAAGGTGGATAATGAACTGTAAATATGGCTATATTTATCGTCATTTAACAGACAACAAATTTGACACAGAAATAACATAAATAAACTTTAAAATAGATCCCCAGTTAGTTTCAATTTTGACAATGGGTGCGACCTACTCGGTCGGTGTATAAAATGCATTTAACTTGCGGGAAAACCATATAATTCTAGCTTTATTTAAATCTCAAATAAAAATTCATTATACATCACAATTCGATACCTCAGTCTACGTGCCATCCAATCGTAATCGCTTGCTGTGACAATCGATTTGCGTTAGTTACATCTCTATATACGTCAGTCATAATGTGTCAAACACCGCAAATAATGTTGTTTATTAGGGCGAGCGAAGCGAGCCCTATCACTAATCGACAAACTATGCATTCTTGTGGTACACTTTACGGAAAAACTACGGCACTGTTAGGTTTGAGATTTAACATAGTAATTTAAATTCATGTCTAGATGTGTTATCAAACATAAAAATATCATATTATAAACTTAAAAAAATAAAATAATGTAAGTATTACTACTAGCGCCATCTGTTGGCAAAATAATGAATTAACATTCGTGTTAAAGTGAATTATTTATTGCTCTAACTGCTCTAACAGATGGCGTTAGTAGTAAATAAATAAATAAATATTGGGCATTGTTATACAAATTGACTAAACTGAGAATCGTAATTAGATTCCACAAAAAAGTGGGACAATGTTGCCACTTTTTACTAGCGCGTCTTGTATTTATGTAAAAATAAGTAAATAAAAGTACTTTTTTAAATCGTAGGAGTAAAATTACCAATAAATAAATTATCTTAGCGTGTTTATTTATAAAAAGCGATTTACTATTTTACAAACAAATTATTGCAGTTGCAACATTTTTTGGAATCTAATTACGATTTGCAGTTTAAGCCCCAGAAAAGCTCAAGAAGGCTTAATGTTGTGGGTGATACTCAGACAACGATACCTATGTATGTGGTGTTTTCAATTTCAATAATGTCGATGGCGCTTAGGGGCTGTCCATGAATTACGTCATCGATTTTTGACGATTTTTGACCCCCCCCCCCCCCCTAAAATCATCCAAAAATCATGCTTCGAATGACCCCGTTTCGTCCTTCGTCATGCTACCATCATCCGATGTCCAGACCCCCCCCCGCCCCCCTAATTTGAAATGACGTAATTTATGAATAGCCCCTTACGCCATTAACAACGATGAATACAAATTAAGTGGGTTAAAATTTTGGATTCAGACCTACCTCGCTTCGCTTGGTTTGATTTCCAATTTAGAAACTAAGTTTCTGTGAATACCTACTAGAACAATCAATCTTGCTGTATTATATTCATTGCGGAGGTCAATTTACTCGTATGACGCTGATGAACTGATCAGTCATGTTGTGTTAGCAAACTTAAATCGGGTATTTTCAGTTCGAGAAACAGTTTTGGCGCCATTCGTTTATTACGTATGACGATTTTGGGGTTGAGGGGGTCGAACATATCTTATTTTTTCCATTTTTTTCTTGCTAGGGGGAGGGAGGGTGTTTTCATAGTTCTTACGTAAGTAAGATCACAAATATGCGATTTTTTTAATTTCTATGAAAGTATGACGTTTAAAACAATAATAATATCAAACACGGTGCAGAGTTAGCTTAAACGAGCTCAAGTACCTTTGTCCTGTACAAACGTACGTACAAATAAACATTCATAAAAATTTTTTTTTGAAAAATAAACACTAAAACAAACCAAACGTGTACCTACTAATTTTTTCCTTTAGATTCTTACGTAATATATGGTAATATAGGGGGCGGGAAGGGGAGGGGGTCAGCATATTCTTATTATTTCTTACATAGGGGAGGGAGGGGTCATAAACTGACAAAAATTGTCTTACGTAATGATTGAATGGCGCCTTTAGTGTTACTATTGCTTGGAACTGCTAAAATTATAAATAAAGATCATATTAATACAAACTTCAGTTCAGTGACTTGGGCCAATACACGACTGCAACTTGTATGGGACTGCACGCCAATTGCAACGTCGGCGTGCAGTTCAACAAAATGACCCAGAACCTTGGCAGTTCCTAGTGGAACTCAGGTTTGGTGCAACACAGGCACACGCTGTCTTAGTCAATCGACACATCTTTAAGAGCACTTGGAAGAGCAGTACCCAAGATAGAGCTGATGCTGAACCTTGGCTGTACCTAGTGGAACTCAGGTTTGATGCAACATAGACACACGCTGTGTTGGACATTCGACTCGTCATGATGAGCACTTGGGAGAGCACTAACCAAGATGGGTTCAGTCTATTTGGCATAACTTCCGTGACCCGAAACGCATCTGGCATAACCTATTTGGCAGAAATATTTTTCGACGAATGTTAAATTTGCAGAAAGCTTCAGTTTGTATAATATGCAATAGCCCGAATGTTTCCAAGTCCGAATCTTAAATAGACTACTACTATCATGGCCGAATTTTGATACGAATAATTTTATTTTGCATTTGTTTAAATGTCCGAAATGTGATTTTCATAATCTGTTTAGCATAATAGGATTTAGGCGAATATTTACATCGAAGAAAACGTATTTAGATTATTTCTATTTGGTATAACTTGTATGACATAAAACCCATCTGTCATAAGCTACATTTGGCAGAATGTTTTTCGCCGAATGTTAAAATTAAAGAAAGCGTCAGATTGTATAAAATCCAAGTCTAATTTATATTTAACAATGCATAAAACACCTAAATATGTAGCTGACTGACTCATTAACGCAGAGCCGTAACTAAAAGCTCTGCCTACGGTTATAATTCGTAAAAAAAAAGAACATTATTGTATTGTATTGTAACTTTGGGTGGGAACATATTATTGGCATTTTGGATGTATACATATTTTTAGCTCACAAAACAAACGAAAACAAACTGTTGCCAGAAAAGTGGGTTAGGTTAGGTTAAAACTGCGTCCCCCAAGAAAACGAACTGTTGTCTGAAAAGTGGGTTAGGTTAGTTTAGAACTGCGACCCCACGAAAACAAACTGTTGCCATAAAAGTGGGTTAGGTTAGGTGAGAACTGCGACCCCACGAAAACAAACTGTTGCCCGAAAAGTGGGTTAGGTTAGAACTGCGACCCCACGAAAACAAACTGTTGCCAGAAAAGTGGGTTAGGTTAGGTTAAAACTGCGTCCCCCAAGAAAACGAACTGTTGTCTGAAAAGTGGGTTAGGTTAGGTTAGAACAACTGCGACCCCACGAAAACAAACTGTTGCCTGAAAAGTGGGTTAGGTTAGGTTAGAACTGGAACCCCACGAAAACGAACTGTTGCCTGAAAAGTGGGTTAGGTTAGGTTAGAACTGCGATCCCACGAAAAAAAACTGTTGCCAGAAAAGTGGGTTAGGTTAGGTTAGAACTGCGACCCCACGAAAACAAACTGTTGCCAGAAAAGTGGGTTCGGTTAGGTTAGAACTGCGACCCCACGAAAACAAACTGTTGCCAGAAATGAAATTATGAGAAAATAATAGTTGCGAATTGGGAAAAAATTGGCGAATTAATTTCCGCCAAAAAATATTCGGCCTACAACATATATGATTCTTGCAAGTATGCAAAACATTTCTATGCCATAAGATTTTATGCTTGTAGTACTTTATGCTTAATGGCGAATTATGCAAAAACAAATTATTACAAATAAAATTATGCGAAATGAAACAGATACCAGGTCTCGATTCGGACATTAAATTTATGCCAAAAGATACTTCGATCAATAAAAATTATGCGTAGAGTATGTATGCGCAACAATCCAGTACCAAGTGAGTTTATGCTAACAGTATGTTATGCCTAAAGGTATTATGCACAATAGAATTATTACAAAAAAAAATATGCCAAAGATAGGGGAACCTACCCAAGATAGAGCTGATGCTGAACCCTGGCATGTACCTAGTGGAACTCAGGTTTGTTGCAACATAGGCACACGCTGTTTTGGTCATCCGAGTCGTCTCGATGAGCACTTAGGAGAGTAGTACCCAAGATAAAGCTGATGCTGAACCCTGGCTGTGCTTATTGGAACTCAGGTTTGGTGCAACATAGGCACACGCTGTTTTGGTCATCTGATTCGTCTTGATGAGCACTTAGAAGATTAGAACCCAAGATAGAGCTGATGCTGAACCCTGGCTGTACCTAGTGGAACTCAGGTTTGGTGCAACATAGGCACACGCTGTTTTGGTCATCTGACACGTCTTAATGAGCACTTAGAAGAGCAGTACCCAAGATAGAGCTGATGCTGAACCCTGGCTGTACCTAGTGGAACTGTGTGCGTGTGTGTGTGTGTGTGTGTGTGTGTGTGTGTGTGTGTTTATGTGCGGAGCAGCGTGATTACCGCCAGTAGGTATCCAGACGGGATAGTTTTTCGCTCATGTGTGTGGAGTGGACGCAAAAATTAAATTCAAGGACATTGGCTCGCTGACCCAACATTATGTAGGAAAGCCAGTTCCTTCCTTACAAAAAGTACTGGGCGACCGTGTACGATGTAATAAAAGCGCTTATGAAATTGTATATTACGTGTGTTATATTATATTATATGATATTGGCAATTTGATTTTGTCGTCTGGACACGTTTTTAATGGACAAAGTAAAAGCTGTAACAGACAGGCGTACCGGACAGCAACCGGAGTTCGGTTAGTATATTTGTTTCTTGCTCTCAGTTATAGTTGCGTTCTTAACGGACTTATTACGTACCCACTCGATCGAACATGAAACAAGCCTTGGATTGGATCAAAGTCGCGGTCCGGTAGGTTTAGGTAGAAAAACTCCGCGAGCCCTTACAAAGCTCTGCTTTTTGCTAGTACTATAACACAAACTACTATTGCCCAACTGAAAAGATACGCTTAGCTCGCATCGCACTTCGCACTCGCTTGGTCAATCAAAAATAGTACAAATTTTAATTTTAAAAAACACCGGCCAAGTGCGAGTCTGACTCGCGTACGAAGGGTTCCGTACCATTACGCAAAAAAACGGCAAAAAATCACGTTTGTTGTATAGGAGCTCCACTTAAATATATATTATATTCTGTTTTTAGTATTAGTTGTTATAGCGGCGACAGAAATACATCATTTGTGAAATTTCAACTGTCTCACGATTCATGAGATACAGCCTAATGACATGTAGACGGGCAGACGGACAGACTGACGGACAGCGGAGTCTTAGTATCGATTGGCATGTTGGAGGTAAACGCACGCAGGAGGTAAGCTATAAGTACGTTCCGGGTATAGGTTTGTATTATTATTATTCGCGGGTGGACTACACAATAAAAGTACCTAGTCGAAAGTTTAGTCTATGAACACGTGTGCTCGAAGGGCCGACCGCAAAGAAAGAACATCTAAGTTTCGTTATCTGCCTCTCTATTGCACGGATACAGAGAATGATAGAGAGGTAGATAATGAAATTTCTATTTTCGTATGTCCAATAAAAATTGGAGACAACGGTCGTTTTTGGACTCGTGAACACATGTTGAATAGTTCACGTAACTGTAACCGTTCTGATTGGCACAGGATTCCTGCTCCTTTATTAGTGACAATCATTACAGCCAGCTATCATGTGATTATTATGAGGAAAACATTAATTTTAGTAGGTAGGTATGTATCTGATATGTCGTCACCAATTACAAGATTAGTTGAGTATAATTTTAAGTAGTTGTAGTCGATAGGTTTCTATATAGTCGCTGTTAGTTTAGTTGCGTATATAATGTTGTAATCTATACGCTAAAACTGACACTTGTTTATTGTTCATAATTGAAATGTTTTCAAATAAACTAGGGGGCTTTGTTCGCTGTCAAATTTTGTTAATTCTATTATATTATGCTTTGTGTTAATAAATAAATGAAAATTAAAAAAAAAGGTTGTTTTATTTTAATTACCTACTTAAAAATATTGCTCGTTCATGGGCTCCAAATTTCACCTACTATTATAATAGGTACATTTTCGATGACGAATTACCTATGTATTTAACCGATGTATGTATGTATGTATGTGTTCAGCAGGCACCGCCAATGTCGTTCATATACCTACATATAGACGGGTACGGGAGAAGATCGGTTCGGCGAAGGAAAAAAACAATGTATTTAAAAACAATATATTAGTCACTCCCCTCGAGCGAATACAACTACTTAAACTAAACTGAGCCATCCCTTCGGTCGCGAGCAGGGACAGGAACCGGTTACCTTAACCGGGGTTTTTCATAGGGTTATTTTAGAGGTGTTTATAAAAACCCCTACCATAACGGTAACCGCTTAATAAGGTAACACTTTGATTCGGTAACCGTATCAGATCGAGTTAACCTCTGTTACCGGTAACCGAAATAAAAACCCAGTCTATTCAGTTACCTCATTATGAGGTTTTTGACCAGTTCAAACGATTGTAATCTTTACGCACACTTAAATTCAACTTATTATTGAATAACCGAGGTTGGCATGGGCGGTCTATGAAGCCTCCAGCACAAACAAGTTTTTTTGCCTTTCCTTTGTTTATCTTTATACCTACCTGTGTGATGTGTTCTTAATATAAATATTATTATATTATAACTAAAAGAATTAAAATAAATAAATTAAATAAGTTCAATAAATTAAATAAATTAAATAAATTAAATAAATTAAATAAATTAAATAAATTAAATAAATTAAATAAATTAAATAAATTAAATAAATTAAATAAATTAAATAAATTAAATAAATTAAATAAATTAAATAAATTAAATAAATTAAATAAATTAAATAAATTAAATAAATTAAATAAATTAAATAAATTAAATAAATTAAATAAATTAAATAAATTAAATAAATTAAATAAATTAAATAAATTAAATAAATTAAATAAATTAAATAAATTAAATAAATTAAAGAAATAAATTAAATTAAATAAATTTAATAAATAAAGTCAATAAAATCAACAAAATATAAATAAAGTAAATAAAATAAACATTTTTTTTAGTATTTTTTTTAGTTCTGACGGCACATCACTAAAACTACTTTAATGTAACAAACCAGTACGCAACCGATAATAAAGGTTACCATAACTGAATGAAAACCTGTTAAAAACCCTTAACAAAAACCCTATCGAGATGGGGTTTTGAGATTAACTCGGTTAAAGGTTAGGGTTACCGTTTCAATAAGGTTACCATTACAATCAGGTAACAGTATGATAGGGTTACCGAATGATAAGGTAACCGAATCGATTGGGTTACCGAATTGATAGGATTAAGCGTAAAGAGGGGTTTTCCGGTCCTTGGTCGCGAGTGTCGCGATACTTCGGACAATAGTTTTATCATAAAATTTCCTACAAATTTGGTTATTATGTTTATTTTTACTCTATGATCAATACTTTAGAAGCTCCAGGCTGTTAAAGTTAAGTAAGACATAAAAAATATACGATTTAAGAAAACGTCGTATTTCGTAATTTTTCATCATGAATAAAATTTTTAGTTTAGAGTAAGTAAGCAAAAGCTAAGCGACCATTTCATTTATTTTTATTCACTAACAATTTACATTGTGTTTGAATGTCATTCTATATAACTATCTTAATTAACATTAATATAACAATAAAATTTACAGTATAAAAATATATTACACCTCCATAACATATTACACCTGCTGATAATATATAAAAAAAACCGGCCAATAGCATGTCGGGCCCCGTAACCCTCATCTCTTTCTACCGCGCGGCAAAAATGTATGCCTGAGCCTGCAGCCGGCCTAGCCAAGGTTACAATCGCTATCGCTTCGACAACGAAAAGCATTATGTCTCTCTATCACTCTTCCATATTAGTGCGACAGTGACAGTTGCGTTTCGATCGCTACGGAGCGTAAGCGATCGGCATCTTGGCTACGCGGCCTGTTTCGTTTAGGCGGCGTAGGGCGCTTGCGTGACGTCATGTGTGACGGACAATGTCATTGTTTTTTGATTTAAATGCCATCTAGTGAGTTTCCCTCAAACTGGTATTAATATAACTGTAGTACTCATAGTGATGTGCTTAGGGGTTTCTAGTAATGCGACGATATAACGCTAGATGGCGTAAACCACAATTATACATAGTGCTGCAGACATTTTGCACTATAGGGCGCTGTTATTAATATTGAGTTATAATGTCGTTGAGTTTTCACTTCTGCCGGCACTCCCGGAGTGCAAGCCGTTGCTTTTTTTATATTATATCAGCGGGTTGCTTAGCTAGCTTATTCTAAACTAATTTTTGTATTTATGATGAACAATTACGACGAAAAAACGACGTTTTCTTAAACCGTCTATTTTTTATCTCTTATTTAACTTTAACAGCCTGTAGCTCCTAAAGTATTGATCGCAGAGTAAAAATAAACATACATTTGTAGGAAATTTTATGTTAAAACTTTTGTCCGAAGTAATTATAATGCTATTCGTACAGATATTCGAGATATGCCAGATTTCCTTACACATTTGGTAACAAAAAAGGAATGTTTCTTAGAAACTTTCTGGGACATTTTGGGAAATGTAGTGGAAGTTGTTCAGCTTCATGTACTTTACCAGCATACCAATTTTTATGATATCGACAAACTTTTTGAGTATTGCTTGATAACGGGGTTAGTTCATAACATTTCAGTAAATAATGAATCAAACCTTACGTCACATTACAAATTTCAAATATGGAACGTCTGGCATTACTCACACATGCAAAAGGGGCTTTAGCTAAGTTTTTAGGGTTCCGTACCTCAAAAAAAACGGAACCCTTATAGCAGCGGTCGGCAACCTTTTAGCAGCCAAGGGCCAATAGTAGTTAACGGAGGGTACGCAGGCCGTACTTTGTTAATATTTATGACTTTATGAGACATTTTCGTTTGTCACTATTACATACAAAATAGCCAAGGCGCCTCTCGGGCCGCAAGTGACAGTTTCGCGAGCCGCATGCGGCCCGCGGGCCGCAGGTTGCCGACCGCTGCCTTATAGGATCACTCGTGATTCTGTCTGTATGTCTATCTGTCCGTCTGTCACAGCCTATTTTCTCTGTAACTACTGGACCAATTAAGTTGAAATTTGGTACACATATGTAAATTAGTGACCCAAAGACGGACATGTCACGTAAATAAATGAATTTTAAATATGGGGGCCACTTTTGGGGGGTAAATGAGACAATAAAAAAATAAAGTTTTTCAAACTATATCGTGTTATATTTATATGTCAAATGAAAGAGCTCATTTTGAGAATTTTCAAATATTTTAAAATATATATAGGTTAGAAGTTATTTAAGAAAATAGCCAAAGAAATATGGTTGTCTGTAAAGTCGGTTTACGGACGACAATTTTGCGTGATAACGTCATAAGAAAACCGTAGGCCGTAACGTTACCATGGAGATCCGTCCACAACGTTACCATGGAGATATGTCCACAACGTGACACCTTTTCGTGCAAGCTACCGGTGTTCATCGATTTATAAGACGTTATCGCGTCAAAATAACCATGAAAAAATACACAAAATAATTCTTTAAGTACCTATAGATGACAGGAAAACCTAAAAGGAAGGTGCAGTCAAGCGTGAGTCGGACTTAATGCACGGAACCCTTGGAATGCGAGTCCGACTCGCACTTGGCCGGTTTTTATTTATACAACTACATTATATAGCGTCAGGTGGTATCTGGTCATTCCACATGCAACTTTGAAACATCTGGATAATTCCCACTAGTTACCACCAAGTTCTTACCAGTGGTAACTACTGGGAATTTTTTTCCCACCTTTTACCACTGGTAACTACTGGGGAAAAAATTCCACTAGTTACCACCAACTCGGCTTGGTGGTAACTACTGGGAATTTTTATTCCCAGTAGTTACCACTGGTAAAAGGTGGGAATTTTTTTTCCCAGTAGTTACCACCAAAATATTGTTAGAATTCAATACTAATAAAAACAGTATAAATACTAATAAAAACAGTGTAGTAGGTATAAATGTAGCGTGCTGTAATAAATAATTGTGTCAGTTAGTGATTCAGTAAACTGCTTGAAAAGTGATCAAAAATATTAAAACAGTTTTAACGATATAAGTGTAAAAACTAACTAAAAAACATATTTTCCAAAATAATAATAGCTAAGTACAAAAAAAGAACTGTACAAATAGTACCTGATGCCCCTCTGGTAGAGTGTTATTACCATCCCGCTAGCGTGGGTGTTTAAGCAATCGAGCCAACCAGCGTAACATGACCGAGCGATGTACTGCCCGAGCGTAATTGGAATGCGAGCCTATGCTGGTTAGTCCGAGCAGTCAGCCCATCCGAAGCGCGCCCTAAGCGGTTTTAATAACAACCATGCCCTTTAGTTATTTAGCTTGAGTACAAATTATGAATACCTACATATTCCAGCTCTGCGTCGTGTTATAATAGAACGAAATGAAGTAGCGGTAAATAATAAAACGAAATCAGTTCTGTCGGTTTTTGACTGATTTGTTTGTTCGTTTGTATACAACGTGTCCCAAAATTCAACGATAAGCTGGCACCAGAAGATGGACCTGATCATGACTACTCGAGGAAAAAAAAGAAAAAAAAATATCTCAATTTATTATGGAATTACAAAAAAATGAAAATCGACACCCCTAATGGTATTTTTAACGACCATGTCTACAATTTTTTTAATATTTCTGTTTTTATTTTTGTATCGGCAACCTAAGTAGCCCTGCTATCCACCACAATCCTTAAAAATACCAGAATACATGTAGTTTTTACACAACAATTAATCAAAGTTAGTTTATCCTTAAAATTTTAACTTTCAGTCCACTTTCACTCATCGTGGTGTACAAAAAAAGTACTGACACTACTATGGCAAGTATTTTAGAAAGTTGACGCAATTAACCAAGATTCCAAAATATAATACTCTAGAAAAACTAGTCACAAAATAAAATAAAAAAAAAATAAACAAGAACCGACATTTTTAAATGTTGAAGTAATCACTTTTAAAAGGGGTTTTTGTAACAAAAAGCAGCGCGCCACGTACGTCGGGCTACGCCCGACGCTTAGAGTATATCGCCATTCAAGTTTCCTTGTAACTCAAAGGACTCAATTACTTTTGCATTTAATATGCCCGTCCATAAGTTAATCTTAAATTGATATTGGGATTTGTTTTGTCAAATCAGGTGCGGATTTTCACAAAAAAAAAAAAACAAAAGTGGCGCGCTGTACGCGTTCCAAAACCGGGCGCCTTCGGCGCTCTCATACTAAAAGAGTCGGGCGTAGGTAACCCGACGTACATGGCGCGCTGCACGCGGTCCAAAGCCAGGCGCCTTCGACTTTCTCATACTAAAAGAGACGGGCGTAGCCCCACGTACGTGACACGCTGTACGCTTACCAAAGCCGGGCGCCTTCGGCGCTTTCATACTCTAAGCGTCGGGCGTAGCCCGACGTACGTGGCGCGTTGTACGTGTTCCAAAACCCGGCCCCATCGGCGCCCTCATGCTTAAAGCGTCGAGCGTAGCCCGACGTACGTGGCGCGCTGCTTTTTGTTACAAAAACCCCTTTTAAAAGTGATTACTTCAACATTTAAAAATGTTGGTTCTTGTTTAGATTTATTTTATTTTATGCCTAGTTTTCCTAGAGTATTATACCATTTTGGAATCTTGGTTAATTGCGTCAACTTTCTAAAATACTTGCCGTAGTAGTGTCAGTACTTTTTTTGTACACCACGATGAGTGAAAGTGGACTGTAAGTTAAAATTTTAAGGATAAACTAACTTTGATTAATTTTTGTGTAAAAACTACATGTATTCTGGTATTTTTAAGGATTGTGGTGGATAGCAGGGCTAATTAGGTTGCCGATACAAAAATAAAAACAGAAATATTAAAAAAAATTGTAGACATGGTCGTTAAAAATACCATTGGGTTGTCGATTTTCATTTTTTTTTTGTAATACCATAATAAATTGAGATATATTTTTTTTCTTTTTTTCCCTTGAGTAGTCATGATCAGAACCTTCTTCTGGTGCCAGCTTATCGTTGAATTTTGGGACACGTTGTAAATATGTAATTCAATTTACAGTTAATAAGATAAATTTAGTCCGGATAATAAGTTAATTTCTACTTAACTAGAATGAGACTCTTCTATTTTAGTTTTGACACTTATACCGATACCGGCAAAGCTGTTTTAATATTTTTGATCACTTTTAAAGCAGTTTACTGAATCACTAATTGACACATAATTATTTATTACAGCACGCTACATTTATACTATACTATTTATACTATTTTTATTAGTATCGAATTCTAACAATATTTTGGTGGTAACTACTGGGAATAAAAATTCCCACCTTTTACCAGTGGTAACTACTGGGAATAAAAAATCCCAGTAGTTACCACCAAGCCGAGTTGGTGGTAACTAGTGGGAATAACCCAAACATCTCAGTTATGTTATACTCGTATATAACAATACATTGCTAACTTTTCACTGGAGGATTATGTTTATTTCTAATATTTAGAATACTCTTAATCGCACGTCAAAACAGAGCAAATAATGATCACTATAGGTTGGTAGGATTTGAGTTGATTGGACACACCGAAGGCAGAAGATCACGCGGTCGTTCACCAATAAGATGGACCGATCAAGGTAAAGACTCGTCATCCTCTGCTTTCTACACGGTCGTGAGAGACGCGTTGCCGACACAGAAACCGGTGGAGACAGATCATCCGCTCCAGATGCAACCCTGATACTGACCACGATCCTCAGACATGAGGGACCGACCAAAGAGAGATAGGTAGGTACCTATAACGAAGTTGAAGCTAGCCCATATGTAATAATTAAAAACTGGCCAAGTGCGAGTCGGACACGCGCACGAAGGGTTCCGTACCATTACCCAAAAAACTGCCAAAAAAATCACGTTTGTTTTATGGGAGCCCCACTTAAATATATATTTTATTTTAATTATAGTATTTGTTGTTATAGCGGCAACAAAAATACATAATCTGTGAAAATTTCAACTGTTACTGACAGACGGACGGACGGATAGTCGGACAGTGTAGTAATAGGATTCCGTTTTTACCCTTTGGGTACGGAACCCTAAAAAGCAAAATCGTTGCGCACTGAAAACAATATCTAGTACAGGGTGTCTTAGACTACGCTAACGCTAAGTCTGCAGCGACTTGGCAAGCGACAAAGTACAGGGCGCCAACATTAAGAGCCTAATTCCTATGAAAAACTGACGTCTAGGTATTGTTTGTAGGTTTCTAATAGAGCCCGACGGCTTATCCTATTGTCTATTATTAAGTAAAACCGCACGTGCTACTTACCGTGTACTTACCTGCAAAAAAGAGTCTTAATTATTCTATTTGGCACCTGAGCACGGGCTAGTCCAACGCTCAAAAAACCAGTGTAGGTGCGCTCTCCGATAACGCGCCTTTGTTACGCATCTCGATGACACATTTTAGACTGGTTCTGTAGCGTTCGACTCGCCAGCACTTAGTAACCAAAGTGCGTATTTTTTATGCAGATGGTTGTGGCACGTGGCACGAGCGGTTTTACTTAACAATAGACAATAGGATTAGCCGTCGGGCTCTATTAGAAACCTACAAACTATATATGGCACTGTCATAGTTTGTCGCTACCAAGTCGGTGGGATTGGCTTAGATGGACTCTGGGCAACTGGCCATTGACAAACTTTAGCACGTCACAATGTTTACGAATGATCAGCCAACTGTTTGGACGTAGGTATATTTAGAAGCATTGTAGTGTTGTGTCTCGGCCGCTAGGGCTCGGCGAGTTGGTTGTCGGCGTCGGGCGGCCGCTCGTCCGGTGCGCCGGGTGCGGGTCCGGTGCCGGGCAGGGCCGGCTCCTCGTCGTCCTCGTCGCGGCCGTACAGCTCGGGGTAGTTGGCCATGCACGCCTGCATCTCGCTGAACTTCTCGTAGCAGTCGCTGCCCTTCGGCTCCGCCTCGCTGCAACATAAACACGACTATTTATAAACAATTAATAAGTATGCACAATAATAAGTCTCTAGTGAAAACAAAAACATTTTTGGTGGCCATGCCGCACTGCAATCACCTGTAGTGGAAGCAGGAGAAGGCGTCCCGGAAGGGCTGCGCGCAGGGCCCAGTGGCCATGCCGCCGAGGCAGGGGCAGCCCCAGTTGATGGAGCCGTCGGGCAGGATGAGGCCGGCGGCCGGCTCGGGCTCGGGCAGGGACACGCGGGAGGGCTCGGCCAGCGCCGCCGGCGACGCGATCAGCAGCACGTCCTTGCCGCCGGGGCCGCTCTCGATGCGGGATATCGACATGATGGACCTACAACACAAATGTGCCATAAGTAAGTAATATTTTATTTGTGAAACACAGTTTATACAGATGAGCCAGAGCCCGGAATTTTCGCGGCAAGACAAATGTTCACGTGCATTGAACATACGACTACATCAGCAGCAGAGCAAATTGGGACAACAAAACCGCCGACTACAGAAAGGCACACTAACGTACAACTTTCATTGTATAGAATCACTCATATGCAGAATTTGTGTATAAATAGAATAATTATTGTAAATAAACACTCTTTTCTCATATGGACACCGTGTTTACTTCATCAACCAGGTTACTCCGTCACTGTGGCATAAGACACCTTCACGCCTCAATTAGTTGCATGAGTCGGTGTAACTAGCAGTGACTATCCATAAACCCATTTACCCATATCCTTCCAACCTTCCGTCTGTACCCGTAGGTCGCAAAGGTGCAGACATCCCTATTTATTATATTTATTTATATGTAAACTGAATCTATGGTAGGGCTAGGGAATTAGGGTTGTTTAGGGTTGACTAGGGCAGTAGGAGTTAGGCATAATAGGGTTACAGCTCTCCCATAGATAAAGTTAGTTGAATCCCTTCCGGATTTAACATTTGGTCCTTCGAACAACTTATGAACCGCGGCCTGTCGGAACTGTCGCAATCTTGGTAGAGTTAGTACCATTTTTTTGTCGATATCGATAGTTGTGTAGGTGTGTTGTGTAATAGAACAAAAAACGGTCCACCGAATAATAAGAATATGTAACAAGAAAATTTACGTGAGGTTTGTCTAAAATTATGTAGAGACAGATACAAAGGGGTCGTCCAAAAATCATGTGATCATATTTGGCCTATTTTTGTACCCCCCTCCCCCTGCCACATGATCACGTGATAATTATGATGTTTTTTATTGGGTAAATACGCATAGGTATAACGCATATAAAATAGAGCGGATTGTTTGATATAACTAAATTTTTGAGTAATATTGTTGTTTTTGTCTTTCTCGCTTTGAAAATAAAATTACACGTGATATCATCTCATCCCCCCCCCCCCCCCCCTAACGGTCACATGATTTCTGGACGACCCCAAAGTGTGATGTGTGTTATATCAAGCCCGATCAAGGTCTGCAGCGAGGCGGCCTGGCGGGCGACGCGGAGCATTGGAGCCGCGAGCAGGAGCGCGGCGACCTGGTGACAAGCCGGGACCCGCACTAACGCTACAACAACACAGGTGTACCTGTAGTGTGATGTGTGTTATATCAAGGCCTGCAGCGAGGCGGCCTGGCGGGCGACGCGGAGCGTTGGAGCCGCGAGCAGGAGCGCGGCGCGCGTGCGGACCTGGTGACAAGCCGGGACCCGCACTAACGCACGTCCACCTGCACAATAACAAGATGTTTTTACTTATCTACCAGATACTATGATTGTTCAATAGGGCAGTATGATACCCAATCCCAATCATCCTGCTGTTGTTCCACTTTACCACCAAAATGACGGATCAAATAGATCAATTGGGACAATCAAACTGTAAGTTTTATCTGGCATATGATTTCCCTTCAGCACTTTCATAGTAGTTGCATGACTTGCATCCTTAAGCGCCAATTGCACCATTGTACTAACCCGGGATAACCGGTTAAACCTGAATTTACCATGGTTGCCAGTACAATTTGACACTGGGTTAACGGCTTAACCCAGGGATTGGCCCGGTATTCCTTTCAAGAGTTTTGGAAGGCGTAATTGTAATAGTGATAGCGGTTCGACAAAAAACGCTGCAGATTGTGTTAAAAGTATGAGAATCAGTACGATTGATCTTTAGGCCATTTAATTAAACCACTTTTACCCGTAGCACCAAAATAAAAATAAAAATAAGAGCATTTATGACGCCATATTTCTTGTGTATGGGATAAAAAAAAATTGTTCAGAAACCTATCGTATGTGGTATTCAATGAAAGGGCTTTTTAAGCCGATTATAAAAATATATTTTTGATGTGATATATGACATCATTACATTTCAGTATTTTTTTAAATTAGGTAGAATAAATATAATTTTCAAAACATACCTACCAAGTTTGGGCTGGGCTGTGTAATGATGTGATATATTTTTATAATCGGCTCAAAAGCACTTTCATTTCAATAACACACACGATAGGTTTCTGAAAATTCTGAACAATTTTTTTTATCCCATAAAAAAATGACATCATAACTCCATTCCTTTTTCATTTAATTTTTTGGTGCTTCGGGTCAAATTGATTCAAATGTCCTAAAGGTCAATCGTACCGATTTTCATACTTTTAACACCATTTGCAGCATTTTACTGAAATTCGGGGTGTACCGCTAACACAATAAGGCTTTGCTTACCAAAGACGTTGCTGACTAAAACCTTAATTTGGCTTTTTAAGCGGTTCATAATGCTAAGGTTGATACCTGTTCCTTAAGCGCTAACCTCTTGAAGGGGTATTGATTATAAATTATACCGCTTTATGCCATATGTTATCAACTTGCTCTTCATTAAAATAGAATCAAATATTGCCTATTTATGTTTAAAGTGCAGAACAGGGTGTCTAGCGCGTTGATTGGTTGATAGCACAGATGTCATTTCAGATCCAATTTTTAGAGTTAGGAAGGTAGGAAGAAAGAAAGCCCTTTAATTTTAGCGATATCTATGAAAGGGAAACCCCTTCCTAGAGATAAGTGAAATAAACGTGTAAGCAATTCAAAGGGAAAACCAATCGTTGGGGCTAATCGATAAACGACTAAGCCATTTAAAGGTTTTTTTCTGGGAAGAGGTGGATGGGTCCCTGATTGGGATGGTGCAACTGGTGCAAGTGGCCCCTAGGAGGCCCAGGGTTTGCTTTGGACAATGTGATCCCAAAAATTGGTACTGTTCGATAGCGAAGGTGGACTGTATTTAACGAAAAAAGGGGCGAAAGTCATAAATTCATAAATTTGTAAATAATATTGTAATTTGCATTTGCATGACTTATGTTTTAAGTAGTTATAAGTGTGACTGTTTGTACGCCTTTTGGCAAGACCATGGTGATTCCATATTAAATCATGTTCCATCATTGTATATACCCATGTTCTACAGACAATAAACGAATTATGAATTATTATGAATTAAAGTAAGGTGAAATTTAGGGCCGATGGAGCAAGAAAGTTGGGATAAGTCGAGATAAATAATATGAAAGTTAAAACTAAAGTGTGTATATGTGTAGACGAAGTTACCTTTGATCCGGAGACTGTGGGAGCCAAATCGTTGGTCACCGTTGAAGACCGCTGGTGGTGATTCTGGCTTTCTGTCGCAAGCTAGAGGAAGCGTAAAATCGTTACCTGCAGTCGCCCAACTTAGACCTCTGATTTTCCCTTCCACGGATGAGTTCGGCTTCCTCCGGTACACAACACTGATACTAATGAATTAATGTCCTAAATGGTAGTAGTGCTTTGAATAAAGTGCGAAAATAAGCGAGAGCAACGAGAGTAGATGTGAACTGGTGGTAGGTTTTTGACACACTGGCTCTGTCAACTGTATGACAGAGCAACAGTTTATTTTTTTTTAATGTTTGAATTTTAACTGTGACAAAGTGTTGCCACAGTGAACGCAACAACTATTCTAAAGATACAAATGGCATAATTGAACAGGTACAATTACACTGTTTTTAACTACCTACAGCACTTTATTGGTTTTTATAATGGTTTCATAACATAAATCATAACAAAGTTTTTCCTCACCAAAGAACAACCAATTAAATATTATCTAGACACGCGGCAGCGTGTCAAGCCAAGTTCAAGCAAAGGAACTGGCTAGCCAGCGCCGAGTGTATCTTTACACGAACCACTTGGTGCCACTTTTGACCCTTCTATAACTCAAAACATATTTAACGTAAACACATAAAACTACGTGTGTTTAATTATATCCATAAGGACATCTAGAAGCCTAAATTTCATGAAGCTAGCTCAAACGGTTATAAAGATATGAAGGTCAAAAAGTCGTAAATTTTGGGACTGACTGACTGACTTATAGTACCTAAACCTAACCTACTTCCAGATGACCTAGAAAGATGAAATTTGGAATCCAGCTCGGTTATTGTGTGTAAGCGTAGGAAAAAATCTAAAAATAAAAAAAAGTTAAAAAATAGGGGGGGTCCCCATACAAAAAAACCATTTTTTATTGTGACTGACATATAAGTACCTAAACCTAACCTACTTCCAGATGACCTAGAAGGATGAAATTTGGAATCCAGCTCGGTTATTGTGTGTAAGCGTAGGAAAAAATCGAAAAATAAAAAAAGTTAAAAAATAGGGGGGGTCCCCATACAAAAAAAAAAACATTTTTTATTGTGACTGACATATAAGTACCTAAACCTAACCTACTTCCAAATGACCTAGAAGGATGAAATTTGGAATCCAGGTCGGTTATTGTGTGTAAGCGTAGGAAAAAAATCTAAAAATAAAAAAAAGTTAATAAATAGGGGGGGTCCCCATACAATTTTTTTATTTATTGTGACTGACATATAGTACCTAAACCTAACCTACTTCCAGATGACCTAGAAGGATGAAATTTGGAATCCAGCTCGGTAATTGTGTGTAAGCGTAGGAAAAAATCTAAAAATAAAAAAAGGTAAAAAATAGGGGGGGTCCCCATACAAAAAAATATTTTTTAATTGTAGCGTTGGAACCGTTACAAGCAGATATTTGAAACTATCCCAATATATGTATTATTATATTTGCTATATAAAAGAAATATAAAAATAAAGTTAAGTCAAAAAATAAGTGGTGTCCCCATACAAAAAACTTGTAATACGCGCTAAACGACCGGCCAACGGTGTGTCGTTGGCGGCGCGCGGCACCACATAATTAATACAAAGAACAGAAGTGAAAAAACATGCGGCGGAAACACAAGAAAAAACATTAAATCTCAATACCTGCCTTGTTTTCTTTACAAAAAGTATTGATATCCCATCAAAAACATAAATGTAAAAAAGGAGAGCCAAGTTCAATACAAAAATTATGCTTGGCTGTGGGGTTCGCCGCAAAAAGAATGGAGATCTAAATGAGTGCCAAGTTCTATGCAAAATCCAAATATGTATTTATAAGAACAAAATAACATTATAAACAAGTATTAAACTCTATTTCTTTGCTTTATTGGATACCTATAACAATTGCTGTTATTTAAAAAAAATGTGAGATCTTAAAGTAGGTTAGATTTGGCTTGGCTAGTTTTTATCAGAATTACAATATATATATATATATATATGACTGATGTAATGAAAACTGGCCAAGTCAAATCTAACCTGCTTTAAGATCTCACATTTTTTTTAAATAACAGCAATTGTTATAGGTATCCAATAAAGCAAAGAAATAGAGTTTAATACTTGTTTATAATGTTATTTTGTTCTTATAAATACATATTTGGATTTTGCATAGAACTTGGCACTCATTTAGATCTCCATTCTTTTTGCGGCGAACCCCACAGCCAAGCATAATTTTTGTATTGAACTTGGCTCTCCTTTTTTACATTTATGTTTTTGATGGGTAAATATTTACACAAGGCCTATACCTCACTGATATGAGTTTGTAGTCCAACTCAAACCCTCTAGTTTAGCAGCTTACTATCACAAGTTACTAATATTGGAATGAAAGCCACAGTAGAATAATACATATGTATTTGCAAAAAACAAACCGGTTTTTTTTAAACCCATAAATAACCCAATATTTTGAATTATTTTATGCTCTTTATGTAGGACTGAATCATGTATTTAGGTAACAACTTTGTATTATTAGATTAGCAATCACTACACCTTATAAAACAAAGTCCCTCGCCGCGTCTGTCTGTTTGTATGTTCGCGATAAACTCAAAAACTAATACTAAACAGATTTTCATGCGGTTTTCACCTTCCAATAGAGTGATTCTTGAGGAATGTTTAGGTATATAATTTGTTGACCCGTGCGAAGCCGGGGCGGATCTCTAGTAAAATAATAAACCAAAGAACGAAAAGTAATGTATTCAACTTTGGAGGCACTGGAATGACCTACGGCTATGAACCTACGTATATTGGGTTCTACAGGCACGGTGTATAATTTAATGTACATAGTTAATTGTAATTTTAATGTGATTGTATTTTTTTATGTAATGTAGTTTGTAGCTGCATGACGACATTGTACTCTTTGCCCCTTCTGCAGCAGAACTACAGCAAATGCTCCAAGATCTGAGCAACGCAAGCCTTCAGGTGGACTTCAAATGAATCGCGCAAAGACAAGTGATGACCAATAGCAAGAAACGTAATAGTGTCGAGGAGGATGGGCAGATCGTACACTATGTTGACGATATCTACTTGAGCCAGCCAGTCTCTTTCAGCAGCAGGCAAGACAAGAAAGTTGAGCGCCGTGTTCAAAATGCCTGGAAGAGCTACTGGTCCATGAAGGAGCTAATGAAGGGCGACCTTCCATTGTCACTGAAGCGCAAACTCGTTGACATGTGTATTCTGCCTGTTCTAACCTACGGCGCCCAGACATGGTCACTCACAGAGATTCAGAAGTCCAAACTGAAGGTTTGCCTCGCGCCACGCACGGAGCGCAGTATTCTAGAGGTGTTAGTAACTGATCCCATAAGAAACACCACGCTGCGCTCTAAAACCCGCATTGCTGACGTAGGCAAGAAAACCGCTATGCTCAAATGGGACTGGGCCGGTCACGAGATGGCGGGATGACCTGGACAACTTCCTGAATAACTGGCCGGAGGGAACACCAAATCGGGAGTAATGGAAATTAAGGGGAGAGGCCTTTGCCCAGCAGTGGGACATTCAAATAGGCTAGGAAAAAATGCAGTTTTAACTTATTTTAATGTCATTGTAATTTAAATTTTTTGTTGACATTTTATCTATTTAAATTAAACAATCCTGATTTATTTGTAATTAATTTGTATTTAAATTTTAAAATGGTGTCATGTATTTTTAAGTAAATTTATTTATTTTAATGTGACATTGTTTTGTTTATTTTGTTGACTTTGTGTAGTTTTGCCTGAAATAAACATTTTTGTATAGAGCAAATACCGGTGTCCGACCCCTGAAGTTGGGTCTTAAAGTCAGTTACATTTATGCTGAAATTCAAGATTTAAAAGAGAAAGGCAATGATTACACAGCCAGCGACGTTACCAGCGTGCGAGTGCTGCACAGTCAGCACGTCCAAAGGCAGCACAGAGCCGCACTCTCCAAACACTTTCCCACAGGCTGCCTGTATACTCTGCCGCACCTCAAGGGGCTCAACCTTATCTCCAATCCTGAAAGAATACACTATATTCAATATTTTACACCGTTATACATATGCAATGTCACTTAGTCCAGCAATATCTACTGGTTTAGGATCAATGCCCACATAAATAATAATTAAAATAAATAAGAATTGGGACATTCTTACACAAATTGACTAAGCCCCACTGATTGTATTGAACCCAATGAATGTATTGTTCTATAGACTATGCCCACAGTAAGCTAAAGAAGGCTTGTTTTGTGAGTACTCGGACAACAATATATGTATAGGTACATATAATATATAAATACTCAATACAAAGAAGACACCCATGACTTGGGAACAAATATCTGTGCTGTGAACCCAGGACCATCAACTTCATAGGCAGGGTCACTACCACCAAGCCAGACCGCTTGTCGAAATAAAAAAATAATAAGTAAAATGTGCACTGGTCAAGTACCCTTTAAAGTGGCATACGTCATGAGTTTTTGCACTTTGATTTTATTTCAATTAATGACTTAATTGACCTGGGAGCCAAACAACTGAATGAAGTTCACTGACATAGACACGACTCATTTATTTTGTAGAATGACAACTAAAACATTTATTTTATATCATGGGGACCGTAAGCATTCGAGGGTCTGCCAACTTGTGGCCTGAATCGGAAACATATGTGCACATGTACATTGCCAAAGCAAGTGATACCATCTACCATTCTCGTCGGTATGTTTCCTTGTGCATAGTAGGTTCTCCCATCTAGTGTGCTACATCAGAAGCATTAACAACACATTTACGCCTTGCGCCAAAAATCTGACGGCTCCTATGCTGCCCCCTATAGTTCATGTACCTAAATTACAATAGCCCCATGTGTGCATTACCTTAACAATGTGCATTAGGCAAAGCCTTGCATTAAGCTCGCTTTTCAATTCTTCATCTGCATAGTTATAACACTGGAAATATATATTCTATTGCACAATGTTCACACTATCAGTGGCTATCAGACAAATTGGGAACTTACATTTTGTCAAAAGTATAGAAAGTGAATGTTGAGTAAGTAAACACGCCATGGGTGGTAGCAGCATTACAATTGCATGAAAGAACCACTGCTGGCTCTGCAATCTACAAATTCCCCGCGATTAGGTGAGAAAGTCGACAAGCAACGGGGTTGGCAACTGTCAAAGGTTTGCATTTGCATAGATGGTGCCATCATAGCTTGCCCCTTTGTCTGGGCTTAAAGGGCATCCAGGGTAAAAAATTAAATTAAAAAAACAATAAATTGACACATTTCTAGGGATTTCTAGGGGACAGGACAAGCTGTGCTGGCGCCATCTGCTAAATACATCGACCGGCCGACCCCATTACAATAAAATCGGGTCACTCGCCGGTGTACTCAACTCACACGTCAATCTGCAGGTAGAAGTAGCGCCCACTCATTCGAAACTCGAAGGTAGCTTCACTGCACTCGCAGTGTCAAATTTCGATACAAAACTGTTAAATGTTCACTCCAAAAATAAAATATTACATATCCGCACTGAACGTTTTTAGGTTATGGATACACAAATGTCATAGTGACAATCTGACGTCTGCGTTTTGGTACTGCATGTATCAGAATCAGATGCGTTTGGTTATAAGGTTTATTACAAACATTTAAAGTAGTAACACACTATCGCACCGCACCGCGACCTTTGTGCGTCGCACCCATAAGTGAGAGAGAGAAACAGATATTTCTTTCTCGCTCTCACTTATGGTACTTAACGCACCGCGCCTTTATATTTTGGAATAGTTATAGTTGGTCAAATCAAATTTGTCAGTAAATAAGAACAAAAAAACTATACTCATCCTTTTCTTTTGGGTGCTAGTACTATAGTCTGTATCTTTAGGTATTTAAATAAAAGTAAACAAAGAATTTGTAAATTTTCGGGTAGTTATAACATTTATTGGCTAACCGACTAATTACAAAATCGCCTGGATCAGTCACTGAACAACCTGACTTTAACCTACATTATTTAACCGTGTAATGTTTCCATCTACCCTCAACTGGCTTAAGGAGCCATTTGAGGGTAGATTTTGTTTACTTTTATTTAAATACCTAAAGATACAGAGTATAGTGTAATTACGTCATTTCAAATTAGGGGGGGGGGGGGTCTGGACATCGGATGATGGTAGCATGACGTAGGAGGAAACGGGGTCATTCGAAGCATGATTTTTGGATGATATTAGGGAGGGGAATCAAAAATCGTCAAAAATCGATGCCGTAATTTATGGACAGCCCCATAGTGCTGCAGACATTTTGCACTAGATGGCGCTGTTATTAATATGAGTTACAATATCATTGAGTTTTCACTTCTGCCGGCACTCCCGGAGTGCAACCCGTTGTTTTTTTTAGGGTACCTTTCATACAAAAAGTTGATTTTTGAAAATGTATTTTTGCTTTGTCCCGAAAGTGTGGGGTATCGTTGGATAGGTCTTTCGGATCAACGAATAAGGGTCTTTTAAAACCATTTTTTGATAAAGTCAATATTTACGGAAATATGCGCTCCGAAAGAAAAAAAATATGTGTCCCCCCCCCCCCCCCACCCTCTAACTTTTGAATCACGGGTCCAAAACATATGAAAAAAATCGTGAAACAAGAGCTTAATAAATACTTTCAATGAAAACTAATATAGCGAACATGATCGGTCTAGTCGTTTTTGAGTTATTGCTAAAAATCTTCTTTTCTTAGTAAAAAGACGTATAGCGGCAGCCGTACGACCCCAATTTCACAGATAAACCGCAAATGGATGTACTTACAGGTTAGCCATTTGGCACACGTATACTAGAGGTCAAAACAATTTTTTTGACCCGCAGTTCCTAAAAAAAATTCCATTCACTTGAAAAAAAAATTTTTTTCGGAAACCTATTGTGTGTGGTATTATATGAAAGGGCTTTTTGAGGCGATTCTTAAAATATACCACATCATTACATTACAGCCATTTTTTTAAATTAAAACAAATATAATTTTCAAACAAAACATACCAAGTTTGGGCTCCTCCAGAGACGATATGGCTGATTTTTTTTGTACAATATACCACAAATGATACGTGATATCCTCATATCTAACCTCAAAAAAGCAATTTTGAAAAGAATTTCATTTTGCAACGCGAATTTTCCCCAAAACATCAATAAGCTATGGTTAGTTTACACGGAGCCTACTAGATGGCGCTAGTAGTCCTCGATTTCGACGTAAACAATTTCATCATAAATTTTACTTTTATTACATACTATTAGGTACAATAGTAGTTTTGACATTTCGTATGTCAGTTCAGTAAAACTTAATGAATATGCGATTATTTATGACAAAACATGAGAGTAGGTAGCAAAACAGGCATATGGCCAGGCTTTCTATGGATTTTAATATAAACATTATAGGCAATAACTTTCATAAGGTTAAACCTATAAATTAGGATTTAAACTTAAAAGTATACATCCCATACAACCATTTCCAGTCGCCGTTACGACGCGGTGTTGACACATCTTGTGTCGACACCGTCTGTTTCGGTCACAATTCCAGTCGCAGAGTCGTCGCCGTGTCGACACAGTTACTAGAAATGGGGAAGGGTCGACACATGACACAAAGTGACATAAAGTGTGGTCGCCGTGTGCACACATTGTTTCGGGTTTGCGACTACTTTATGCCAAAATCATTCGTTCATTCGTTCATTTTGTTCCTGTCAAATGGAAACTGTCAGATGGAAAAATACTTAAATAAAAATAAGTGACGTATTAAACGCCATCTCTAAAACGGATTACAAGACGTAATTATATATTGTTTGCATTTATATTACAATATGACTTAAATTATTATGGGGAATTAAACTGCTCGAGTGATTTGATAAACTAAGTGTAATATAATCAACGCGCCACCACATTGTTTTCGTTTAGCCGGAAATGAAATTGTTTACTTCTCGGTGCCTGTGTTCATAACTATATTATTTGAAGCATTTTTAGTACTTCGATGCGTATACTATACTTAAATAACAGAAATAACGCTTTACATACTACGAAACTTGTTAATTATGATGTATAAATATGGTTTAAGGCTGAGAAATATTGCAGTCACAAAGTAGTTGCAATGTTTCGACTTTGTGTCGACTCTGTGTTGACACATGACACGCGCTGTCAAAAGTAATAACAAAGTTACTGGTATGTTACTGGATTTGCAAAATGGCTCCTTGTGTTGATTTGTTTTCAGATATTCTCAAAGTGTAAAAATGCCGTGGTCAGAGATGGGCATTAATCGATTAACTGTTTATTCGACTAATTAATGGAATAAAAAAAGTTAATTCTCAAATTTTAATCGCGATTAGTTTAGTCGACCTAACATAGATTGAAATTGAATTAATCTGAATATTAATCGAATAAATTATCGATTAAATCTCGATTGAAAGTTGACAGGGGGCCATTTTTGTACGTAAAAATAATAGAAATGTCTTGCATGCAGATGGTAGCAAAACACTTTATCAAACTGCACAACGGGACTTAATCGCGTATTTAAGTTTTAAGATTTACCTCCGACGTTTCGAGGACGGCGTTGTCCCCGTGATCTCGGAGAAGACTGGCTCAAGTTGACATCAACATCTTCTAGCCGCGCGAGTTTTTCGAACTACCCGCACTTGGTCTTGTTTATCAGTTTGAACGTTTTGCGCACTAGGGATGTCACTCTGTCGACACACAACACTAACGATATTCGATTTATCGACTGTCGATATTCGTTTCCGCTTACATTTACTAATGACTGGATTCCATGTGGATGAGATCTTAAAACCCTCGTCCCGATTAAAATTGCAATGTTTTTTGATTTCAATGGCTTCCCGCACTTTTCTACTGTAACTGTACTGTACTGTACTGTCGGAGGTAAATCTTAAAACTTAAATACGCGATTAAGTCCCGTTGTGCAGTTTGATAGTGTTTAATAATCGTGAAAGTTTAAATCAGTGTTTAGCAAAACACTTTGTCATAAAAGTCGAGATGGGTGTCGATATATAGGTTTTAGGGAGTGCCGATTTCGAAAATAATGACCATTTTGGAATCCGAAATGGCGGCCATGCACTGTGTCATAAAAGTCGTCATGGATGTCGTTTTATACGTTTTAGGGGCCCTCAATTTTGAAAATGATAACCATTTTGGAATCCAAAATGGCGGCCATGCACTATGCCATAAAAGTCGTCATGGGTGTCGTTTTATAGGTTTTAGGGGGCGCAGATTTCGAAAATGATAACCATTTTGGCTTCCAAGATGGCGGCCATGCACTATGTCATAAAAGTCGTCATGGATGTCGTTTTATAGGTTTTAGGGGGCCCCGATTTAGAAAATGATGACCATTTTGAAATCCAAAATGGCAGCCATGCACTATGTCATAAACGTCGTCATGGGTGTCGTTTTATAGGTTTTGGGGGGCGCAGATTTAGAAAATGATAACCATTTTGGATTCCAAAATGGCGGCCATGCACTATGTCATAAAAGTCGTCATGGGTGTCGTTTTATAGGTTTTAGGGGGCGCAGATTTCGAAAATGATGACTATTTTGGATTCCAAGATGGCGGCCATGCACTATGTCATAAAAGTCGTCATGGATGTCGTTTTATAGGTTTTAGGGGGCGCAGATTTCGAAAATGATGACTATTTTGGATTCCACTTTTATGACAAAATACGTAGCCGCCATCTTGGATTATAAAATGATCATCGTTTTCGAATTCTGCACTCCCTAAAACCTATAAATCGACATCCGTGACGACGCAAGTTATCTTTATTTTCAGATCTAACAAATTGCTACAGAATACAAAGGACAAAAAAGAAGCGAGGAGGTAATGAAACAAGCAAAAATACAGATGATTCCTCGACGCAATTGGGTGATTCTTAAATTGTGTCCAGATTTTTTTTGTCATAAAAGTTTATATTTTTCACATATTACTCTCACAAGTTCCGTGACATTTCGACCTTGTAATTTTTTAAGTAAATGTTTTTGTTTATCTATGAGGATCTCACTAGAATAGTATAATCAAGGTATGTTTATATTTGATGAATGAAATAGTAACGCAAAAAAAAATATATTTGTGTCTTATATTCCTGCCGAAGACTTTTATTTTACCTTTTCCTTCTACACAAGTTTGGCCAAGTAATAAGAATTTAGGGCTCTCAATTTTATTTTGACTTCTACAACAGTAAAGCTACGGGGCCATGTTTGGTATCGTTTTCGTATAATTTCGCAGTACCAAATTTAGTTAAGGTATCACATTGACACCATTCCGAAGTAAAACATATAAACTTATTAAAATACTTTCTTTTAAACTCCTCTTCACGCTTAAACTGCTGAACAGTTTTAATTTAAATTTGGTACACATATATTTTGAGTCCCGAGACAGGATATAATAAGTTATCTCAAAAATCATCCTTTAAAGGTGTGAAATGAGGTGTAGGGGGGAATTCAGAATTGACTTCTTGAAGTTAATACTGTTTAAGTTTAGGTTTGAAGTCATGTTTTTTCATCATTTTTAACTAAATCAAAGATGTAGACCATCCCAAATTTCATATAAATCGGTTCAGCGGTTATTGATTTCCCGTACAAATTTCCACGCCACTTTTCACACCTTCAAAAGATGATTTTGGTTATAAGATTTATCCTATGTCCTGTTCCGGGACGCAAACTATTTCTATACCAAATTTCAACGAAATCGGTTCAGCGGTTAAGCGTCAAGAGGAGTTTCAAAAAAACCGGCCAAGTGCGAGTCGGACTCGCGTATTAAGGGTTCCGTACATTAAGTCCGACTCGCGCTTGACTGCACATTTCTAATAGGTTTTCCTGTCATCTATAGGTAAAGAACTATTTTGTGTATTCAGACGGACATACATACAGACGCACGAGTGATCCTATAAGGGTTCCGTTTTTTCCTTTTGAGGTACGGAACCCTAAAAAGATTTATTTTTATTTTGTGGAATGGTGTCAATGTGATATCTTAAATGGATTCAGCCTTTGCCTGACCTAAGTAGCTTATTGAATTTCTTTAAAAACTTTTCTGTAAAAGGTTGACGGGTGTTGGGTGTTTATATGGTTTCGGTCGATTATTATCATTTGCATTGCCCATGATGACTTACTAGAATTACGAGCACACGAGACACTAATAGTAGTTTGACAAACCTTGGTTTTCAACAGGTATTTTATATTGACATTTGCTGTCACAAATTTGCTGTCAGATTTAGTCGCAAACCGCACGCAAAGTGCACACAAATGTTTCGACACCTTGTTACGGAAAAGTGTAGACACGGCGACGACACTTTGTTTCGAAACAATTCTAGACACATTGTGTGGACTCTGTTACGACACATCTGACATTTAGTTACCACTTTGTGATTCTGCGACTGGAATGGTTATATGGGATGTTACGTCTAAATCAAAATTGCAAATGGCCCAGTCACATACAGAACTAAAAGTTATCAGTCTAACCTTAATTAATTGCCATAATTATCATTTGAATATATATACTCATGTTTCATTATTTCCATAAAACTGATGAAAAAAGTACCCACTAATTCAGTTTAAATTGTCAAATTTTAGTAACCCTATAAATAAAGCAATGACCACATGAGCAGGTAATGCAAGTACCTACTTAATAAAAAAAATGACAAGGAAAGTATAACTAGGTCATCCCACTTAAACACAAAAAAGCAACAATTATAAACTCGAAATTGTACATAGTATGTTGGCGTATCTCTTACATTGAATTCTCTAACACTCGTATAGATATCCACTAGTTGTGGGCGTAACGTACAAATAGAACTCAAAAATCTACTGCAAATAGGCGCAACGGACAAAAAGTTAGCACAGAAAAGGGCGTGTCGTACACAAAGTTGGGAGTTACGCCAAAATGTGCCACAACATTTTTATGAATTGTCAGATACGGCAAAATGAGTTGGAAAATTCTGTTCAAGCATTGATTTTTCATAGGGCTTAACGGACATTTTTTTCAAGTTATCGGGACGTTAAATAAACCATTCGATAGAGAAAAAAAATACTGAGTATAACTGCATTCATAACTCATTTTTGCCATTTTGTCCGTTACGCCCTTTGAGCCTACGGTAGTCGATATATTTTTTTTAGTTTTATCATTCTCTTATTTTAGAAGTTACAGGGGGGAGGGACACACATTTTACCACTTTAGAAGTGTCTCTCGCGCAAACTATTCAGGTTAGAAAAAAAAGATATTAGAAACCTCAATATCATTTTTAAGGACAGATATACCCCACACGTATGGGTACAATGAAAAAAAAAATTGAGTTTCAGTTCTAAGTATGGGAAATATTCTTGTGTGAAAATCTTAATGAGGTTCACGGAATACATCTACTTACCAAGTTTCAAAAAAAAATCAATACCTGATTTTCACAGATTATGATCTTTTTGGGTTCTTCCAACTCAGAATCGCTAGCATATTCTTGATAAATCCTGATGCTAATATAAAAACTATGTCCCAAATATTTGTATAGAAGTTTTAGTTTCCGCTACGTCACGCAGGCTGGGAAACATTTTTGATACTAAAACCTGACGTGATGGAACCGACATTTTAGGATATATTTTTATGCTAGGCTAGGATGGAGAATACCTACTGACGATTCTTAGTAGAATGAGCCTAAGGAAGTCCCGGTTTGTAAGTGTCAACTGATACCTGTAGGTATCAGTTTTTTTTAATTAAGCGCTAATAGTTTGTTCTACACTACAAGTAAAGCAATCACTTACTGTCCAGCCTCTAATAAAGTAGTAGGTAATTGTAAAATAAAATAAAAACACTATAGTATAGTTCTTATAGTTTCGGAAAAAAGTGGCTGTGACATACGGATACGGACGGACAGACAGACAGACATGACGAATCCATAAGGGTTCCGTTTTTTGCCATTTGGCTACGGAACCCTAAAAATAGGCCAAACGGGGGCCTATTAGTAAGTATCATAAGGGGACCAACGGGGAATACCTCTTTAACCCTTTTACTGCGCCTTTTCATCAGCTGGTATAGTTTGTTTAGTTTTTGTGGTAAGTATATGAGGCTATGTGGCAATAGCCCACATACAATTCCCAACGATCTCAAAATCGAAACACCGTCGCTAATTGCTCGCTCCGAAAGCTTGAGCCTTTAAAACGAAAAATTAAAAGCTTCAACTGTCCAGCACAAATAGAAGACGTCTTTCGACGCCAGCCTATTTATTATAAGATTACTACATTCATCATCGAAGCGAAGGACACAGGCTACCTACATCACTCGCCAGGTCAGTCCCAAGGTACGGTCTATGCTAGCTCAATATCTAAATTTACTAAACATTTATTATTTTACAGCGTCAAGCGATGCCAATGGCACTTGTGCGCAGTTTGTAGACTTTGCAGTTGTAGCGGCAACTCGTCGAGATAAGCGCGAGTCGTTTATTTGCACTTTGCAGCCGCGCTGACCCTCGAGCACCTACGGCGGCGGTCGTGTTTCTGGCGCTCTGTCCACCGCTTGTTGGTTAGCCCAGTTACCCCTGAGCCGAGACTGATCATTCCGCAATGTATGCTGCCGTAGCGATAGGTTCGCAGCCAGCCTACCGCAGCGCAGGCAGACTATTCGCATTTCGCAACTATGAGTGAAACGATTCTTCATCGCGTTTTAATTAAGGCAAAAGCTCCGCCGGCGAAATTTAATCAGTCTGCAGAGGAAATAGTTTATGAACGGGAGGAAAATCTGCCTTTACGAAATATAAAGGCGCACGATTTTATTCATTCTGTGCAATATACCCTGCTGCGCTTTCCTATTAGTTTCTAAAAAATATTAAACTGTAAAAAAGGGTAGGAAAAAAAGGCGCTAAGGCATAATAAGACGCCGCGCTCGTGGCGTGAGTCTTCCGGCCTTCTTGGCGTCGGCGGCAAGGGTTGTAGAACTGTCTCTGAAATTCTATCCTTGGACGGACACACGACTACTATACCCTATGCCTCTGATGCCCAGCCGGCCTGGATTGGCTTTCAACTCGGGAGCGTCCGTACCTGAAAATACCCGCCAACTGCGTGTCGGACTCGCGTTTCAAGGGTTCCGTACACTACCTATTTATCTATACGACAAATTACAACTAATGAAAGTTGTGAGGCCGTGACATGGCATACGTTTCAGCATCTCGATCATTTGAACAGGCGTGATCGCAAAGCGTCTGATTGTCAGTTGAGGGCTTGTTTAGTACCAGCACCACGTTCGTGTCTCCGCTCACACGCAAACTCCTAAATGCTTTTAATTTTTGTCCAAACCCGACATAGTTGCCGGTGGGCGTCGCGTCGGGGATACATCTGAACATGTTTCTAAAATGGCGCGGCATTACCCGCACGAAGCGAGATCACGCACGCTCGCCTTCAAGCCACTACCTAACCTACCTACCTAAAGGTAAAACATGACATTTGTTCTTACACTTCCTACATTGTATCGTGCAGTCATCTCACGCAGATATTACCCGATTCGCATCTTCACGACAGAGGTACATTTTTGAATTGGAAAATTGACGTCAATGTTGTAGCCCGCACACCGTTGATTATAAATCCGAGTAAATCCCGAAATCCCCTCTTGGGCTCCCCTACTATTTTGTGCTCTTAAAAGCCGCATTATTTATTCTACCAATATTTAAAGTGCTTTTGCCGTAGGACATCGGCAGTGTGCAGGTAGACGCCAGCAAGCCCACCACAGCGCGCCAGCCATGCCAGGCCAGGAAATGTACGCCCGGGGGACCATAGTAATTACTCGCCTACCCAAACTAAACTCAACCTTAATTGGCTTTCGCTAAGTCTACTTTTATTTTTATTCTTAGGCTTCCTTTGACTGAAGTAACAGCAGAAAAACAACCGTATAAGAAGGGAACAAGGTTGAGGGTGGCTTAATGTGGCGGGAAGTATGCGGCTCGCGAGGAATGGTCGGCGACGGGGCACGCCGGCCGCGGCGCGCTTTAATATTCCGCCTGCGTTATCGCTATCTCTACCACCCTCTACACTCTACACCTACAAACGGCCCATAGGTTCATTGTTCTAAATACAGTCATGTATGTTACGAAAATATCTTATACCACATGAAAATAAAAGTTAAAAGCGTGAGTCCGCCCATCAGCCGCCTAACCGGCAACATGATATTTATCACAAGCAGGCAGGGTCTAATTAGTCCGCGCTGCTGCTGTGCCCATTTTACATAAATATCTGAAATAAAACATGGTTCTTCTGAAGGCTCCAACTTAGGTGGCCTTTGTATACGTTTCACCAGCTAACACTGTCAGCGGCCACAGCCACAGTCTAACATTGCGGTTGCAGGCTTCACCGCCGCGCATACGCTTACACGCTCATAACTGCAGCCAGCCTCCCATACCTACCAGCATAAAATAACCGCTGCCTTGCCTGCCGTCCTTATATACTTAAATGAGTGCGGTTTGAGCACCGCGCCGCACGCCGCGCCGCCGCTCGCTTTTATTGCCCTGTTGTTGTTGTTACGCCAGTTTATAGCGGAGCGAAAAAATAAGCCACTGAATGTCTGCTTGAGGCTTGAGCTGACAGTCCTATCTATAGATAGGTATTTCTTCAAATGAACTAAGGTAGAAGTACTAGTGCTCGACGCTGCACTAGTATTCATATCGGTTAAATTTGAACAGAAGTATTCAAATTTAATCCTTGTCACTTTGACATAAAGTGCCCATGTCGAATACTAGTGCAGCGTCGAGCACTAGTACTTCTACCTTACTGGACTGAGAATTTGTGCAATACGTTCCGTTACATTATGTTATGTGATTACTTGATTAGACCTACCGAGAATAGGTAGTATCTAATTAGTCTGCGTCGACAATAATATAACTCGAAATGTGCAAGTATAGACTATACAACTCTTTGTGAAGATAAGTAAGTAAAAAAACCGGATAAGTGCGAGTCGGAATCGCCCACCGAGGGTTCCGTAGAACTTTTTTTATAGGTTTCAGATTTTTCCCTGTAAGTACTTGTAGTGACAGTGTAAGACGATATTACTCGTAGGTACTTGCCAAAGGACTATGCGTCAAAATGGTCCAAAAACCAACAGAGTTAAGAGTTACCTCATTTAATAGGAGGATGGATTGAACCACAGAACATATTAAAGAGGTTAGAATGGCGATGCGAGCAGGGTACGTGTCGCCGCCGGTTATGAGCAAACGCTCGCCTGCTAGTACTCGCCCGCGCTGACCGAAAAACGTAAACATGCCTTTTGCGCCACAATAACGTTCAGATTAAGAAGCCAGACATCAAATCTGTCTAAAGGAGGCGTATCCATTCACCAGGCACACAAGTTTTTACTACCTCTTTAATATGTTCTGTGGATTGAACTTATCGCCAACTTGGGAACCGTGATACAGAAGTTAAAGCCAAGGGATCTATCTTCGGATTTGTGCGTGGATATTGTGAGTGTGCGGACTATTGACAATAATTAACATTGGCACTAGCCCAGAACTCCACCATTAACCAAAATAACCAACCCTCGTCATATATGTATTTTGAAGCGAAAACTTCTAATAGCGGCGCTGTGCACTTTTTGAGGCGGAGAAAAAATGTTAAACTCGAGACAGCGTAACGCGTAAGGGGCTTGCGTGACGTCATGTGTGACGGACAATGTCATTGTTTTTTGATTTAAATGCCATCTAGTTAGTTTCCCTCAAACTGGTATTAATATAACTGTAGTAAGTCAAGTCAAGTAAGTCATACATAGTGCTGCAGATATTTTGCACTTGTACTAGATGGCGCTGTTATTAATATTTTGAATTACAATATCGTTGAGTTTTCACTTCTGCCGGCACTCCCGGAGTGCACCCCGTTGTTCTTTTCTTGTTTTAGTTTAATTAAATTTGTTGTCCTTGTAAAATTAGAAAGAATAAAGTGATGTAACTTGTTTAAAATACACTTCGTCGGGTAGTTGCATAAATCTCTGTTTTGACATTGGGACATCAGTCAGCCGCGACCACGACCAGTAAAACCTGTGTCGAAACGTCGGTAAATAAAGGTAATAATATAAATTTGCGATTGCGTCTATAAATGTGAAAGAACTCTCATTTCAATATAAATGAGGATCCTTATAAAGTTATTGTGGTCGTATAATCATTGAACCATGATTGAACCTATGTTACCTATGAGTAAAACCTAGAAATTTAGAAAACTTAAAGTGTTCGCTTTTGTGTCGTGGTTAAGAGAATGTTTATGGAATGGTTTACACAATTTTGACAATAAAATATTATCTTATCTTATAAATTTATTTCAGTGAAAACTAGTTTTAACTAAACGATATACATAACACAGTACGTATAAGCTTTTTTCCTAAATTAACATTCTAAAACACATAAGATCGGTTCTGGCACTTCTGGCACGCCGTTGTCGCTCGTTCAGCTTCGCGCGCTGTTTGGTCACTTGTAACAGTTGTAACTCTACCATTGAGTTCCGTAAATGACAGACTTTCCTAACTCTGTATTTCCTCTGCAATAATAGTCTATTTAATATGAATAATAAGCAAATAATAGGCTGCTTTAATACCAACTGAGCTCCATCTTTGGACCTACGACCGCTTCTTATCAGGAAGCATCTTAGGTAATATATTGAGGGAATCGCTGGTCAATTTGAAATCAACATAAAAAAAAAACTGTTATATGATAACTAATACAGTGCTCCTACGGACACTATGAGTTGCCGTACATATGGTCCTGTAAAGTTCGAACGTCCATTATAAAAGGTGTTCTAAGGTTCTAAAGTGTAGTTATTAGAATTGGCCGTTCAGCCGGCGGCAGCGGCGCACCCGGCGCCATCAAAAGCTACGGCCAGATAAAAAGATTATGCATATTTATGAGTTTTATTATGACGCATAATGATACTCGTGCGGGCTCATTGGCGACGCCTGCGCTGCGCGTGACCTGCGTCGAGACGTGGTCGGCTCTCAGTGCGGCCCTTTGTTTAGGCAATATACATAAGCACAAACACGCACCGTATATACTGTAATATATGAGTATAATTATGTAAGAGGGTAGAACCAATTCTCGGCAACAGATTAATGTATACCTACATATCATCGCTCTCTTTCAATAAATGGTTGTTACCAAGTGGACGTGTCTTGTGCTTTCTCTCCCTTCTAGAAGTTCCTGGATAGCCAGTGCATCTTAAAATACTTCATACTCGTATACCTACCATTATGAGGGATCCACTTGTCGAATAACGCACAGGGGCCAATTGTCAGATCCGATACCTGTCACTGATGGAGTTAAACAGGGCTGTTTGCTGTCACCATTGCTGTTCCTGATTGTCTTGGACGATGTGATGTGCAGAGTTACCAGTCAAGGGGAAAGGGGGCTGCCTTGGGTCAATGGCAAAACCCTTGAAGATATTGACTTCGCTGATGACCTGTGCTTACTCGCTACGATACAGGACCATCTGCAGTCGAAGACCGATGACCTGGCCGATGCAGCAGAAAGAGAGGGATTGCGTATCAACTGTGCTAAAACGAAAGCTGTGCGCCTGCACGCCCCGAATGCAACGCCAATTCTAGTAAACGGTGAGCCAGTTGAAGAAGTAGCAAAATGTACATATCTGGGAAGTGTTATGAACCCCTGGGAGGTGCAGAAGCGGATGTTGAAGCTCGCATCAATAAAGCCCGCGCCGCATATGCGCAGTTGAAACCCGTCTGGACTTCCACAGTCATCACTCGCCGCACCAAGCTAAGGGTGTTTAACTCGAACGTAAAGTCGGTCCTCCTGTATGGATGCGAGACATGGCCCGTCAAGCAAGACATAACCAGTAGACTCCAAGTGTTTGTAAACAAGTGTTTGCGGCGAATCGTTGGAGTCTACTGGCCACGGACCGTCTTCAATATTAAATTATGGGAACTGACTGGCCAAAACCCTTTAGCTCAGGAGATACTTCTGCGGAAATGGCGCTGGATAGGACATGTTTTACGAAGGCCAAACAACCACCTATCCAAGCAAGGGCTGACTTAGAAAATTCCCGGACAAAGAGGGCAAGGTCGCCCACGTACCTGGAGGCGCACAGTGGAAAAAGAGGCGGCATCAGTTGGCCTCGGCTGGGCGGAGCTGGAGGAGGCCGCGCTGGACCGCGAAGAATGGAAATCCCTTCTGAGAGCCCTATGTCCCTGATGAGGGATAACAGGGTATCATCATACCTACCATAATAGCTAGGGAAAATTAATCAGGGACAATTCGAATTTCAATTCGCTTTCGCGGTAGCCCTCCAGGGTCGCTTCGATAATAACCGGATAAAGAGTACGTATACTTATAAAGACAAAAGAGTTCCCCGTCCACTGCACAAAAGAGTTATCAATCGAGAGCGCAAGATACGCGCGGCTGTTTTATTGTGCCATTTGTGCGTGCTCCGGCAACTCCTGACGTCCTGACCCTTTGTGCGCATCAAGCACCCGCATCTCCAAAATATTTTTATCTGCCAAGTGCGGAGTCGGACAAGCTCTCTGGCCGTCCGTGGATCACTGATTGCGATAGCCCGCGAGCGAAGCGAGCTTATAGTTTTCCAGTAACATCTGGTTTCCCTTGTCTTTATTTCAGCATTTTCCCGATTCTTTCTTAGCTTAGTTTATCTATTAGTGGCGATGGCACGGTTTTTTCAAAAGCGACTAGGTATTGATCTGATCTGATCTTCCAAGTCCAGCACAGAAAAGAAATAGGCGTTATAGGGATTATTTCGGTATCTTCGTAATATTTTTCTTCATCATAATATTTCTATTGACTTATACGAGTATATACCTTCATAAAGTAATAAAGACGGCCTTACGGGCACTAAGAAGTGGGCCAGTTTGTTATTTGTGGCACTTTGTGCACTTGTTCATTGGTGCGCATGTTCGCTCGGCATTATATGAACGGGCCTACCTATCTTTACTTTTGGAATCTTTGGATATTTCCTACTGATTGCTACGAGCCGAGATTGACGCCATGACTTCCGGTTTAGAACCTGCACGCCATACCACCAGTCCACCACCTGTCATATGAACCCTCTATAGGGCAACTTTAATACATTTTATAATGGCAAACATGGCATACAATACAACATCGTATTTTCCAATTTTATTCTAATTCAATTTTTTTTTGGGCTTTAAAGCGGCGATGAGACTTGAAGCGTGTATTTTTTTTATCTTGACCGTAAAAGGGTTAATGCCTCGAGGTCCGCATTATTTCTTATATCTATGAAGGGAGAGGGCCTTCGAGCAACACCGGCTTCCGACACATCGGAAGGGAGGGGCCCAAGCGATATCTCACCGTACAAATCTTTCTGCCATTTTTCGCGGGGGGAAAGGTGCACACAGTCGCACTTCTCACACACTTACATACAAAATCCAATCTGTAATGACGACACAAATACATAGAAAATGACACACGTCAAAGACAAATCTTGCAAACCTCGATCTCTTTTTGTGTACGGACGAGTGACAAGTGTCACAACACGCACACTAACACATTGTCGTTGAAGTATGTTATTGTATTCTGAGAGATGAGAAGTCGGATTTGTCGCTCGACCGATCCGCAATTTGTACTGAGCGAGCAAAATCGATAAATCCAACAATTACATGAGACTAAAATATAATAATTGTGTTTGAATGTAATTAAACGTATGATATGTAAAAAAAAACATTACATGTGAAATGTAACACTTTCTTTTTGTAAATTTGATGTCCCCGACCTGTTTTTATAACAAAAAACCGAGCAAACCGAGCGAGTTCGCCTTTGTACAGTCACCTGCAATAATATATTACTCTTCGAAGGCCGCAAACATATGTGACGCGCTCTTATGGCTCTACAAATAAGATCGTGTCAGATATTTTTGCGGCCTTCGTTGTGCCACATATTATTGCAGGTGACTGTACTTCTTACTAATTGTATGTTATTTTTAATATGTCTTTTTGTACAATAAAGAGTTTACTACTACTACTACTACTACTACAAACAGGCATTTTTGTGCAGCAGTGAACACAGCACGCGCGTCTGGACTCGGTCTAGTGAAAAATCCAAGTGCAACTAGTTTATTACCCGCGCTAGATTAGATTGACGCGCTAATCTTGTACCTCGGCAGAGGGGAAATAGTGCGAATGCCGCCTCCCTTCCGTGTTGCTCGAAGGAGAGGGCACTTTACATTGGTTGACTATAAACGATGGGAATGGCAGACACCCTCGCAACGGCGAACGTCAGCCGGCGGCGCGGCGCGGCGCGCTGACGTCACGACGTCACGAGCGCACGAACACGCAGACGGGCGGACGCCCGCCCTGTGGATCTGTCGGATGGAGGTTATTTGTCGAGCCTTGATTGAGCAGAATTCAATGAGAAAATGCTGCAAAATATAGGTGATAATCTGATAATAAATCAATGCCAAAATCCGGTTCATATTTATAGTTCGATTCATGCTTTACTACCACTTCCAAGTACATAGTTTGATCCCATACCTATTTTCAATAAAATTGCGAATCTCAAACACGCGAGATAGTCCTTCTAATATTTTCATATTGCTTCACTCGTCTGAATGAGATGCATTCCAATTCTGATTTGACCTCTAGATTCCAACTGATACAGGGGGAATATTGGAATATAACAGCAGCGGATGTATTTGCGAAGAAATAGCGAAGTCCGTCTGTCTGTGTGTCCCGCCCCGGCGGACTTGGTCGAGCAGTTATGAATTATCTATGAGCTTATTGCCTACAGATATTGGAAAGATTTGCATTAAATACCGATGGTATCGATCGGAGCGGCACGTCTATTCCGCCGGCACATGACTCGATTATATTAATATACCTAATATCATTGCTCAAAGGTTAGAGCCACAACAAGATTTAATATCAGTAGGTACATTTTATAGCCTATGCAAGTATGCAGCCTTTAAAATTCTAAATTCATTTCGTATTTGCCGAGACTAGAATTGAGACCAATACAACATGTTAAATAAAAAAAACATTTTATTCTTAAAACAAATTACATTTGCTAGTCGCGGGGTGCAATATAAAATAAATAAATAAATAAATAAATATTAGGGGACATCTTACACAGATCAAACCTAGCCCCAAACTAAGCAAAGCTTGTACTATGGGTACTAGGCGACGATATACATACTTGTATAGATAAATACATACTTATATTATTAATTATATTTTCATTTTATATTAAGAAACAGATACAAAATATATAAATCATAGATCTAGCCCTAAATTAGCCTGTGGCATTGTTCCCAGGACGCCGGCCGCGTTCCCCCTCTGCACAGTGAGGCTGAGTTTTTGAGCAAGAAAAGGGGCAGCTCGTAGGTCGCCAGACACCCAGACTAGTTTGGTAGAAATTTCTTTTACTAGTTTTTTGGTGTCTGACGACCAGGGACCGAGAGTTTCAATTGCAAGTGCCGCAAATACATAATTCGGTTTCAAGAATGCGTATTTGCGACACTTGGTAATTTGGGCGTCGTCTGCTGCCGTCCCCGGCCTCCTGGCAGAGCCCAGGACGTGGGATGGGGCCAGCGTATCAACACATGTTACATCCCACGCCAGGGGCCGTCCCAGGAACCAGGGTACGAGCGAGCAGCCGTCGGGCCTTTTGCCATCCGCCGCAGATAAACCGACTGGCTCCAGGGTTGCTGGTATGGAGGCGGTACCGAGTGCTCTGCGGATTATGTCGTTTAGAGCCGTGTGTCTATAAAATCGGCCGGCGCTTGATTGGCAGTGGAGTCCGTGGTGCCCATAAGCGTCAACATGGTTTCCACAGCGGGAGCAAGCGTGTGGCTCGCAGGCTTTCAAACCTAGCCTGAGGCATACGGCTACGCGCAGTGACGCCGGGTCTAAAAGGGAACCAATGTTCCGCGAAGGCAGGGCGCGTAGCCAATGCCCTGACTCGGGTTCCGATACTGCCAGCAGTCTAGCACGGTCGCGGGGATTCGAGTTATTGTCCAAAAGGGATTTGTGGGTTGTTTTTATTACTTATATACATATAAAACAACCATGACTCAGGAACAAATATTAGTGTTCATCACACAAATAAATGCCCTTACTGGGATTCGAACCCAGGACCATCGGCTTAGCAGACAGGGTCACTATCCACTAGGCCAGACCGGTCGTCCCATATATGGTGTTTCTGTATCATAACTACAATCTACACCTACGGCGAGAAAGCCCACGACGCAGAGTGCATAAGCAGCAAACAACGGCTCGCGACTACAGTCCCGACTAGCGCTAACAGCAACACCCTTTACTGACCTCTGGTGAACCTTATGTCTACACATCGGTAACTCGTGGCATTTAGGTAGCACTTAAAAGATTAATTTAATGATTTTTTTTTTATTTAGGTAAACAAACAGCCACTACAAATGGTACTTCTTAAACTAATTACTTATAATCACTACAATATGTGTGGCCCACACCGCTTACCACTTATTACTATGAGTACCTAATGTTCATTCAGAGCCAAACTAATCACCGTCAGTCTTAAGAGCCAACAGGAGTGGTCATTCCTCCATACAAACGTAGTCCTCGTTTTCCTCCGTGGTTTTTGAAGCTAGAGCAATGATTTTTTCAACACAGATTAATATTGTCAATATCTGTGTCGGACCGTTTTGCTTTTTTTGATATTTTTGTTTTTTAAGGCGCTAGAGCCCTTCAAAAACGGCCAAAATGGCCTAATAGACTATGCCGCAATGAGAGGCGTGGTATTCAAAACTGATATCAATTAGCCAAAAAAGCAAAACGGTCCGACACAGATAATTTCATAATCATTTAGATTTCCAAATTTGGTTACGATTGGTTAAGTTTTGGGGGAGGAAAAAGAGGACTACGAAACCTCGATTTTTGTCATTTTTACGCAGGATTTTTCGCCTCAGCTGCAGTTGTCCCTATCGCACTAATTTTAGGGGCGGAGTCAAGTTTCTAAATACGTACACAGCCAGAAAAGTGATGGGCAATAGTCGACATTTAATGTCGATAATCTAGTGATGTAAGAAGTTATCGATAAACCGTCTTGTGTGAAAATATCTAGATCCTAAGATACAAGGGGTTTTGGGTTGAGAGTAGGGAACACATTTTTGTAGTTATGATATACAATCTATTATGAACTTTTTGATTCTAATATTTCAAATTAGAAATCAAAATCAAAAATATTTTATTGCATGGTTAAAATGGGTTAACAAAATTTTTAGGTACCTACAGGCACGCTTCGTAATTGTCGAGCAATTTAGGGTCCTAGCTGAATTGGTTGTTCCATACTTACTCGTGCTCTATGGAATGTCCAATTTAGCTAGAACCCTAAATGGCTCAACAATCACGGAGCGTGGCAGTACAAATGATTCATGTTCTGTATATCCTGCCCTACAATGGCGTTAATATTTGGTTGTCATGTCTATAAGGTTTACTCGGGTAATTCCGAATGTCGAAAACTGTCGGATAATTCCGAAAGAGACTTTTATTATGATGGAATTAAGGGTGATTTTCATCTGAATTTCGGAATTATCCGACATTCGGTAATACCCGAATACACCTTACTTCGTTTTTAAGCATTATTGAAAAAAAAAAATAGTAAATACTAATATTAACCACTAAGTACATAACTATTACAAAAAAAGCTAAATAATTATACGATTGCATGCTTAAAAAAGACACGTCACCTTCACTCTAATGCTAAACAAACGAAGAATAAGAACTAACAGCGATAAGACCGCCTGTTGCTACCTTTATCTACATTGTAAATCGGTTTTAGGGTTCCGTACCCAAAAGGTAAAACACGGGACCCTATTACTAAGATTCCGCTGTCCGTCCGTCCGTCTGTCACCAGGCTGTATCTCACGAACCGTGATAGCTAGACAGTTGAAATTTTCACAGATGATTTATTTCTGTTGCCGCTATAACAACAAATACTAAAAACAGGATAAAATAAAAATTTTAGTGGGGCCTCCCATACAACAAACGTGATTTTTGACCGAAGTTAAGCAACGTCGGGCGGGGTCAGTACTTGGATGGGTGACCGTTTTTATAAATAATGGTACGGAACCCTTCGTGTGCGAGTCCGACTTGCACTTCGCCGGTTTTTTTTAAATTTGTTTTTATGTTTGTGGTGTAATAAAGAATATTTTAGAGTCAGACCAAGAAAAGTCTACAGCAATTTTGATAGCACACGCAGTGCAAGTGTTATTTATATGTCATAATTTCATAGAAGCGACGTTTGAAATAATACTTGCACTGCGTGTTCTATCAAAATCGCTATAGATTTTTCTTGGCCTAACTCTACTTTAAATTACAAAGTAAGGCCTAAATTATAAAATAAGGCCCATCAATGTTTTTTTTTTGTGTTTATTAAACTTGATATTTTGTCTATAGTATTAGCGGACATGGCCTCAAAATTTAAACCCGCTTAAGAATCGGGCCTTATTTCGTGCATTATATACAATACTACCCATTTTTGTGTAGTCATTATTTATACTATAGAAGCATTGTTTGAGTAGCCAATTATTTAAACAGTATTTTTTTAAAGGGCAACGGTGGCAATATTTTAAGGTCTGGATAATAAGATACAGATCTTAATAAGGATATCAATGTAAGTGAATGTTACCATGACTACCAAACAAACAAATGTGATAGAATTTGCCAGCTGGCATTGTAACATTCAGACAGTTACCTATGTACTTAATCTGAAATATGAATAAATTAGTAATATTTTAAACAGGAAAGTAAACCGAATTTTGGCCTGTTGCTGGACACAATCACAATAGTAATTTGTTTTACAAGAGGGCAAAGTTTATCGCCACCGGTTGATGCATTTGCAGCACCAATGGTAGAAAATGCAAGCTCATCATCAACTGCATAATCGACGTTTGATATGACTATTGAATCCGAGCTTTTTGATCATGAATCATGATAAAACAAAATTTTAGAAGGTCGCAGAATAGTGGATTTAAAATATTTATTTTCTGTGATCTCAAATATCAGGCACGATCATACAAATTGTACATTTGCTGATCTTGCCTTTGTCATTGAAAGACGTAAGGGTTTACACAGAGAATATATATTTAAGTGTAATATGTGCAAAAAAAAGGAAACGATACACTCTGAAGACCCAAAAAGAAAATGTTAGTAAATACTGCTCCTCCCCATGGTTACTTAGTTCCTTATTCAACCTACCTGAAATTAAACGAGTAGGTTAGTAAATTATATCATTTTACATTATAAAGTTAAATGTTTAGGTATCTCAATCACTTACTCACTGGTGGACATGGACGCAAAATTTTTGCCCATCTACTTATACTATCTTATAAAAAATGAAATTTTGAAAGTTAGCACGCTTAAAGTTCGTTTTTTTGCATAAGGTAACAGATTTTGACGTCTTATTAAAAATTACCATTGAAAAATAAGTCATAGCAAATATGTTAGAATTATAAATCATATTAATCATATTAATGAGCAAGAGCACCCTAAACCGGCGAGCGTGTATGAGGAATGTTATGAATGTGAAGGAAGCGAAAGTGGTATGTCAGGATCGTAGCAAGTGGAAATCCGTGGTCTCTGCCTACCCCTCCGGGAAATAGGCGTGATTGTATGTATGTATGTATTAATCATATACTTTTTTATATTCTAATTTTTGAAAGCGTTTTTCAATAATTATTAATAAAAAGACACGTCATGATTGTTTACCTTCTTTCTAATGCTAAAAAATAACGAACTATAATAACCGGGCCTTATTTGGTACAGAACCTTGATTTGATAGGTACATCGGATATTTTGGGCCCCTGAGTTTGTTACGTAAAGGACAAAATGGTGACATGTGGTTAGAGCTGATACTGTTAAACTAGTGGTTCTGTGCGCTAAGTATAAAAAATAAGCTTCAGCGAACTCATTAAGCCTAGAAAAAACCCTACACCCTACTGCCACTTAAGTCAGTCTTGAGTCTTTGAATCAATTTCCGTAGTAGTACTACTACTACTAAGGTACTAGGAGGTAATAAGGCCTATAGTAGGTATAATAAGGCCTACCTGAAAAATAATGTTCTTACAACAGTGTAACCGTGTTAGTTATTTGAGTAACATATATGTAAAGTGATACAATTAAAAGCTAACAGCAAACCAGTACATAAATTATATCTTATGTACTTCTTATGAATTACACTCTTATAAAGGTTTCGGCTAATTACGCTTAATTACTTGAATAAAGGTAGATGAATTGCGTGCGGTCCAATAGGTAACCACAACTCACGGAGTCCAAAACAATAAGCTGATCAGCAAAGTCAAGTAAACAAAGCCAAGTCACAGTAGTAGAAAGATTATCGAGTTCCGTAAACGTAAGCCGGGTCAAAAAATTCAATCGCAACACAGTAAGTAATAAGTGAACGCCTCGTGGCAGTAACGCACGAAAAATAACATTGCAAATTGTCGGCAATGAGGCGCGCGCGGGTGCAAGCGTACGCATCTGTGTGCGTGCATTACACACACAAATACAGTCTCTCACGCCCCGTCAGAGCGACGGGTATATTCAGCTTGAAATCTCAAAATTGACTTTTAGCCCAGCTCCCGTTTCGTCTTAAGGACTCCCGGTGCCAACAACAACATAGAATGGTTAGTTATATAAATATACATTTATTATTTACTCGTAGGTAGGTACTTGAAATACAGTGCGAGAAAGTAGAAAAAGTACTTAGGTTGTAGGGCGTGTTAAAGCATCAATAATATGTTTTTTATAAACACTGAAACTACAACCAAAAATGTCTATGTGGTTAATTTTTTTATTGTATGTACTGACAAGTTTGCGCAGAGGAGCGCGTTTGCCAGCGTGCGTGCGGCAGCGGCCGGTTACAAACAGCTGGCCCCTGTTTCACCAACGTGACAGGTGCGACGAATTGTAAAATCACTGTTGCTGACGTCACAGGCATCCATGGGCTACGGTTACCGCTTACCATCGGGCGGGCCGTATTCCTGTTTGCCACCATCATTGTATTATTAAAAAAAATTCACAGATTTCGTGCCTCACACGACTATCGAGCACATTGGAAATGAATCTACGGAATTCGAAAAAATATTGTCGCTGAGCGACTTTTTCCTTATCCAGACGGATAAGGAAAAACCGGGCAAGTGCGAGTCGGACTCGCGCACGAAGGGTTCCGTACCATAATGCAAAAAAAAAACAAAAAAAAGCAAAAAAAAAAACGGTCACCCATCCAAATACTGACCACTCCCGACGTTGCTTAACTTTGGTCAAAAATCACGTTTGTTGTATGGGAGCCCCATTTAAATCTTTATTTTATTCTGTTTTTAGTATTTGTTGTTATAGCGGCAACAGAAATACATCATCTGTGAAAATCTGTGAAAAAAAAAGACGGACGGACGGACGGACGGACAGCGAAGTCTTAGTAATAGGGTCCCGTTTTACCCTTTGGGTACGGAACCCTAAAAAGTTACAAAATAAAACTACAACGTTGAATGATAATTATTTTATTCTTAGACTAACCTCCCTCTCCCTCTCCCTCTCCCTCTCCCTCTCCCTCTCCCTCTCCCTCTCCCTCTCCCTCTCCCTCTCCCTCTCCCTCTCCCTCCTCTCCCTCTCCCTCTCCCTCTCCCTCTCCCTCTCCCTCTCCCTCTCCCTCTCCCTCTCCCTCTCCCTCTCCCTCTCCCTCTCCCTCTCCCTCTCCCTCTCCCTCTCCCTCTCCCTCTCCCTCTCCCTCTCCCTCTCCCTCTCCCTCTCCCTCTCCCTCTCCCTCTCCCTCTCCCTCTCCCTCTCCCTCTCCCTCTCCCTCTCCCTCTCCCTCTCCCTCTCCCTCTCCCTCTCCCTCTCCCTCTCCCTCTCCCTCTCCCTCTCCCTCTCCCTCTCCCTCTCCCTCTCCCTCTCCCTCTCCCTCTCCCTCTCCCTCTCCCTCTCCCTCTCCTCTCCCTCTCCCTCTCCCTCTCCCTCTCCCTCTCCCTCTCCCTCTCCCTCTCCCTCTCCCTCTCCCTCTCCCTCTCCCTCTCCCTCTCCCTCTCCCTCTCCCTCTCCCTCTCCCCTCTCCCTCTCCCTCTCCCTCTCCCTCTCCCTCTCCCTCTCCCTCTCCCTCTCCCTCTCCCTCTCCCTCTCCCTCTCCTCTCCCTCTCCCTCTCCCTCTCCCTCTCCCTCTCCCTCTCCCCTCTCCCTCTCCCTCTCCCTCTCCCTCTCCCTCTCCCTCTCCCTCTCCCTCTCCCTCTCCCTCTCCCTCTCCCTCTCCCTCTCCCTCTCCCTCTCCCTCTCCCTCTCCCTCTCCCTCTCCCTCTCCCTCTCCCTCTCCCTCTCCCTCTCCCTCTCCCTCTCCCTCTCCCTCTCCCTCTCCCTCCCTCTCCCTCTCCCTCTCCCTCTCCCTCTCCCTCTCCCTCTCCCTCTCCCTCTCCCTCTCCCTCTCCCTCTCCCTCTCCCTCTCCCTCTCCCTCTCCCTCTCCCTCTCCCTCTCCCTCTCCCTCTCCCTCTCCCTCTCCCTCTCCCTCTCCCTCTCCCTCTCCCTCTCCCTCTCCCTCTCCCTCTCCCTCTCCCTCTCCCTCTCCCTCTCCCTCTCCCTCTCCCTCTATCTCTATTGCTATTTCCACCACCACAAGAATGCATAGATTGTCGGATAGTGCGTTATCTACGCCCGTCTCAATCAGGATAGATAGAGTTAGACCAAGAAAAATCTGCAGCGATTTTGAAAGCCCACGCAGTGCAAGTGTTATTCTGCCGTCATAATCCCGATTATTCACAACAAACACCGATAACGAACTCTGCGAAACATGAAGTCATAAATGTCCTGTGAAAAATGTCGTTCTAACTTTTTGACTATTTTAAGGTTAGGCTACAGGGCAAACCCTTAACCCGATCGTCTTTGTTTTAGGCTCAAATTGTAGCTGACTAAATTGTCCACAGCCGTTTTTCTCAAATTTTTGATATCATTCTTCGTTTCCAAATTATCGAGCACCAAATTCAAAAATTCGGAAAAAATTGAATTTTATTTTCACTATTTCGACCATAACTTTTTTTGTTTTTGACTTTCTCGAATAATTATTTTTGCACCTTACAGCTCTCGTGATTATGCGTCTTTTGCGCCTATTTTTTAATATCATATCTTCACAACTTTCCGAGATATAAGGGGATCGCACTTTTTCGTGAAATCGGACCGTATACTGGAGCGAACGAAAAGACATTTCCAATGTCAAAACTTTATGATATCGGAAAAAAACAGATATTTCTCTTGCTAAGTTTATGATAATTGTCACAAGAAACACTACAATTGTCACGAAATTCCGACATATAACTCATTACCTGTCAAGAATTACCTACAATTCTTCTAAATCTTTGACAATTGTCAGAAACTTCGCAGGAGAAATATCTGTTTTTATCCGATATAATAAAGTTTTTTTAAATAAAACAATGATGGTGGCAAACAGGAGTACGGCCCGCCCGATGGTAAGTGGTAATCGTAGCCCATGGATGCCTGTGACGTCAGCAACAGTGATTTTACAATTCATCGCACCTGTCACCGATGTGAAATTGGGGCCTGGTGAGGGCGCGCCTCTCGCTGTCTACTGCGGCTGGGTACTCTATAGCTAAGTTTGTTGTTAAGAGCAATACAGTCAAACTGATTATTACAGATGCCGTATAGTACTAATGCTTCAAGTAATGAGCGCCTAGAACTAAGATCTAACATGCAGTATTTCTTAAGTAACTCTGGATAAGATAATCTACTGCGATGACAACGATAGTATTTAGAATTTTTTTTTGAACGGTCTCGAGGGCCTCGTTATATTTATTGTAATAAGGGTTCCAAACAGATACATTGTGTTCTAGTTGAGAGCGAATTAGTGACTTGAATAGGTGCAGATATGTGTTCGGATGACGAAATTCGGTACTAGAGCGCATTACAAAACCATACATCTTGAACGCTTTACTGATTACATTATTTACATGTTGATCAAGATGTAACTTTGAATCAAATGTAATTCCAAGATCTCTTATTGAATGGACTATGGTTAGTTTGGTGTTACATAAGTAATATGAGTCATCTAGAGTTAGTATTTTTTTTTGTAAATTTGATAAGTTTTGTAATTTCCTTTTTTTAGTGGTTTTTTTTCTCGACTCGTATAGGAAGAACATTGTCACATCACTAGTCTGTGCCTGCTACCTAAATGCCACGAGTTACCGACGTGTGCTCATCACTAATCTTTTAAGTGCTACCTAAATGCCACTAGTTACCGATGTGTACTTATGTCCTTGTAATAATAATGATTAGTTTTATGTAATTGTGAGTTAGATAAACTATCTGTGCCGTCTGTGCTCGACAGTAACAAACATAACAGACGGTGCAACTACATATTACTCGTAAGATTACGCTGTCATACCCGCGCGGAGTGTCCCGGCGGGGGCGGAGGGTCGCGCCGTATGTGTCCGGGACAATGTCCGGGACACGGCCTGGGCGGGGCGCCACGCTACCACTTTAGCCGGGAACACACATTTAGGCTAGGCTAAATCTTCTCTGTTCGTGACAGGGGGGAAGTTGACATTAAATAGGCTTACTCGTACGGACAACTAAGGGGTGGAACCGCTTAGTACCTTTATACCTATTCGTTGTGGCATCGCCGTAAACGGTAAAACATTTTCAAAACGAAACTCTAGAATCAGAATTACTGATAAGTAAAGAACTATTTCATCTTTAAATGGTCATCTGATGCTAGGATTCATTAACAAGGTTGCAAATCTATCATAATACTTACCTATGTATAATCATGGTACAAATGAAGATACATACATTTGAAGTTCTTCTTCTTCTTCCACGATTCCTCACGACTGAGGGTCGCGGTCGCGACCACATGACGTCGTTACTTTTTGCACCAAGGGCATGCACCAAGGCTCTCCATTCTGCACGACTTCCCGCCTTGCTAAAATAGGCGCCTGTGTAGATCCCTGGCAGGCCTACTTTACAGTGTCCACCCAGCAGCGGGGGCACATTTGAAGTTACACATACTTTTATTACATACAGTCGTCATATACTGATAATTGTATTCCAGTTATCAATTTTAGTCAACTCTAGAAGAGGGTGACTGATGTCTGTGTATGACCCACGTGCAAGCATGCATGATGCATTGCACTTTAGTAAAATATCGTCCATTACCTACATAATTCATGGTGGTTCTTTATTCGCCGCAAGTACAATGGCGGGCGCGTCGGGAATGCCGAATGAAAGGGGCAGGAAACTATTAGTGCACGCCACTGCACGCTCAAATACAAAATCACGAGCATTCTGAATGGGAAATGATTGGACTCGCGTCGCGGTCGCGGCTGCCACGCCACGGCCACGGCGCACAGCTACACGCGAGCCATCGCGAGCATGGTATGTGACGTTGAGATGACTGGATCACTGGAGTTTCTTGAAACGAAATATCATTTGATATTAATCAATCGGTTTTACGCCCTTTGCGTGAAAAAAAACCAGACTATCTATCCCAATTCCCAATAAGGTCTAATTTCCTACGCCGGCTTGGGCCTAGCTTAGTTGGGTTGGAACCGACTAATCCCAACAAGGCTTAGTTTCCTTCCTGGGTTGGAAATGTTGGAATGTCAGATGGCAGTCTTATGTAAAAACAAGTGCCTGTGTGTCAATTCTAGGGATTTGGTTGCCGAGCGGACCCCTAATTTACAATAGCTCTGGCGAGAGACATCGGTGGATGTTCATAAATTATGATAATGTATCATGACAACGTCAGTGGGCAACGGGTATTGTGAACTCATCAATCTATCAAAGCCATCAGCCACGCAAGACAGTTTGGTGGATAATTGGATTGGTCCGACGGCCTTCGACGTGTACCAAGCTATATACTAACAATGCGATGACAGCGATGTATGCAGCTCGGGTGCGCGCGACGACTGTATAGACTGTGACATATCACATAACTATGTTACGAATGTAGATTACTTACGTGACAATCCACGAGTATGAAAAACATGCACGGCTAAAAATCTCATAATAATGTTGTGCGACTTGTGTTGTGCGAGTTTATCGTAGAATACTGTGTAGACGCCATAGTGTGGGTGGTCTTATCCAGCATATGTTTACTCAGTAGCCGGCAGCGTCTGCAAGGTTCCACCTTCACACCACACACCCCGCACTTCACAAAAAACACTGTTTACAGTGCCCAGCTTTATTACTCGAGATTCTCACTACACCGTTCGGTTTGAAATGTAGTCGTTAAAATATTGTGCGGTGGAGCGCGCAGATGAAATCTCTCGACTCGACGGAAACATGATCGACCGACCGTTTTTCTGGCGTGCGGCGTATACCTACTATGTATTACTTTTTGTATTCTTATCCTATCCGATATTTGACATGAGAAAATTGACAATGCTGTGTCCAATCATTTGCAAAATAAAGAAGATTAAAGATAAAAATAAATTCGTGCTATGATTGCGCCGAATGGAGCCTTTTATTATATTACCGCGCAGGACTTTGTAGTAGTACTTATAAATATATCTTTATTTAAACATTTCTTAATGAAGGAAATACGAGTGATGGTTACGCGTTCTAAGGCTGTAAAGATACCATCACGAACAGCGCGGGTTCTATTCCGAGCGGAATAGAAAGTTAAAGGAAAAATTTGATAGTTCCGAACAACTGACAGGCTGATATCGTCCGGCGAACTGGTAATCAGCTAATCAGCGGGCCCCTTTACATACGCGATTACGCGCGGGTCACAGACTAATGTCAAGGCAGCTCTCAATTGTGTAGGTACTAGGCAGGCGTCGCGCTACTCGCGCCGCGCATGGAGTGGACATTAGCGGCGTTCTATACCTATGTGCTTACGTGCCTGCATCTGTCGAGGGACGCATATGTACAGTACGAGTATCTTTAGTTTTATGAATGCATCACGAAGAGACAATATTAAACATACCAAAAACAGACGTAAACTTGAAATACGTGACTTCTTTTTTGGTCGATTGGTGTTTAATTTTTTACAAAGAATAAAGAATTCAGTATACATGTTTTTGTGTCCCGTTTCTTTCTTTATACAATCCGTGTGAGAAACCGACGGGAGTACGGCCATATATACTTAATCTGTGGTAAGGCTCCCTCCAACGACCGTGACCAAATCGCACCGACAGCTCCTTGACGACCCCCGAGGGATTACACGAAGGCTGCGCTCGGCCCACTGTAGATTAACGTCCGAGCCAGAGCTATAACAGCTCAATCCGAAGGACGGTTCAAAAGACGATCGAATCAAGCGCATGAGGTCGGGAAATCGCCTCTGCCTTGATAAGGGTTAACCTAAACGTGTGTGTGTGTCTGTGTGTGAGATGCACATTAATCACTTGATGGTATCGTGCGACATCTCGCCGTGAGACATTATCGCAGATCACGCCGAGGCGCCGTCGGTGTCGGCGTCAGCTATGTGCCTATCGCTTTTTCTCAAACTTCTAAATAAACATGAATAATGCGGTGATTATCATTTGGTGTGCACCAACGCCACCAACCGAAGATTCCAAGGAATTAACTAATTTAGCAGATCACTAAGTACCTAATGCACTATGAAGCTTCTCATAAAATCTAATTTTCGTACACTTAGGTAAAACTAATTACGTTATAAACGGTTTGTTGCAACCGGTAAATCCGCTTTTGTATTAATCTTTAAAGATGAATTTATGAAGGCTTATGAGTGATTGAGTATGAAGTCAGTCAGCATGAAAAGCAATGTATTTTGGACTATTGGCAGTATTGGCACCAGTCAGATTTGCTCCGACTCCGAGTTGTTTGGTACAAATTTAGAAATTCCTGATTTCCGAATATTTTTCCTGACATTCATATTTTTTAAGACGATGGGGGTGGGGGGAGGGGTGCATCTATACATTAAATTTATAATTTGTATTAATTTAAGTAAATAAAAAGGTACTTTATAAAAAAGTCTACCAATTCAAAAAAATCCTGACATTTTCGTGTTCCGTCCCCATTCCTGACAAAAGGCCAAAATTCCTGACATGTCAGGAAAATTCCTGTCATCTGGTAACCCTAGGTACAGAAGACTCACTCTCTAAAGGTAGGTCCACACTTGTGACAATTTACCGAACATTATCCCGTGACCGTATCAGAAACACGTGTCAGTACCATTAATGTGGACGTCTTTTTGTTACGCGAACAATTGTCACAAGCTACAGTTACGATTCAATCCATTCCGAATACTGGAAGAAACTACTGAACACAGAATAAACGGCAGAACAACGTATGGAGTTACGATCTACTAGCCGGGGCCAGTGTGGACGCTGGTCTGTGTACTGTCACACATCTAAAGTCACGTGCTACGAGCCGATCCATCGAGAGTCGGTTTTTTCAAAGGATTTTCGCTATTGTCCCCGTGAATATATATATATATATGTGTGTGTGTGTGTGTGTGTGTGTGTGTGTGAGAGTGTATGTATGTGTGTGTATGTATGTATGTGTATGTATGTATGTGTGTGTATGTATGTGTGTGTGTGTATGTGTGCGTGTGTATGTATATATATATATGTGTGTGTGTGTGTGTGTGTGTGTGTGAGTGACTGTTTATGTGTGTGTATGTGAGTGTTTATGTGTGTGTATGTGAGTGTTTATGTGTTTGTGTGTGTGTGAGTGTTTATGTGTGTGTGTGTGTGTGAGTGAGTGAGTGTGTGAGTGAGTGAGTGAGTGAGTGAGTGAGTGAGTGTGTGTGTGTGTGTGTGTGTGTGTGTGTGTGTGTGTGTGTGTGTGTGTGTGTGTGTGTGTGTGTCGATGAAAGCGAGTGGTAGCGGTACGAATCCACTTCCACCGATCGTGATCTAAAGGTGGGTCCACACTTGTGACATGATGACGGACCGGACTACGTGGTATCGCTACAGGACATGTTACGCTAAATGTGGACGATCTAGGTTGTACGACTTGTACGTTAGATCGCGATTGGTGGAAGTGGATTCGTACCGCTACCACTCGCTTTCATCGACACACACACACACACATACACACACACACACACACATACACACACACACACACACACACACTCTCTCTCACACTAGATATGAGCGCCGCGCCGGCGCGCCGCCGCCGCCGACAAAGTTGTCGCTGCGCTATCGGCGTGGCATCGGCGTGACCTTGATAGATACTACTACTTTCAGAATCAGATAATATATATTTTATCTAGTTTAGATCTTTAACGGCGCCAGTCTGAATAGCTTATAGACATTCAAAAGGTATTTTAGGTCCATATAATTCAAAAATATTGATGGTAAATCAAACTTTTCTGTTTCGTAACCACGCTACTAGTGTTAGAGCAATGGAATGACTAATTTTGCCAGCTGGCTAGCTCATCCGTAATTCACCGCGAATTCAATCATTGCAAGCATGGTTTGAATGTCTTTTAAAGGTGTAAAAAGGGGTTAATTTCAGATATTAAGCGTTTTCACGCCCAAAGGTCCGGGCGTTGGCTACGTACGGAAGGGCGTCAGAAACAGAATCGGGTCTCATTTAAGTTTGGCCCTTGTTCTAATTTCAAACTTTGCTCTCTCGTAACCCAATCTATTGCCTCGCATCGCTCGCACAGAAGTAAGACTGAACCTCCAAGTTTTCGGCCCTGTTTGGAGCCTAACTTTCGGGCTCCGATCTTAGCTCCACTGCAGCACGGCCTTTGGCCTCGCACGAATGCACCTGCAGGAAAGCTCCAGGTCTTTAACACTATGGCCTCGGTCTTTATCGGCCTTCGGACTTGCTTACACTGGACCAATAGTTCAATTCCAAGCTCTGCTCTCTTGCAGCATGGCCTTCGGCCTCGCACAGAAGCTCGCTGTAATCGGCGCTCCGGGCATTCGGCCGTCAGCCAAGTTCACACTTGGCGTTCGATTCTAAGCTGTATGCTTGCTTACCTGCAGCTCAGCCTCTGGCCTCGCATGGGAAGGCGTCGGAATCAGGTCTTCGGTGTTAGGTGGAGCTCGGCCTTGGGCCTCACTTTTTGACATAAATCGGTATGTTGGGTCGATATTGATTAATGACGGGGCTTGATTTTCCTCACTTCGGCTCTTTGAAATGTCGACCAGACGTTTCCCTGATACAGTCAATCCGCTACTTTTTGCTTAGCACTAAAGATAAGGGCCTCGCAAAGATCTTCCGGCTAGGGCCTCGCCAAGATTCAGACCGCCTCTGATGCCGCGCGATACCGTTTATACTATATAAAACTTTTTTCGTACCTTTATTCAATACATTTTGCTTGAAATCGAAAAATGCACTTATTTTATAACTTTCTTACAGCAAAAACATGTTTTTTCGGTAAAATTTTGGGTTAAATTCTTTTTTCATTAATCAAAGGTGTTTCAAGGCCACGCCGCATGCCTATCGGCGCTCATATCTATCACACACACACACACACACACACACACACACACACACACACACACACACACACACACACACACACACTCACTCACTCAGTCACTCACTCACTCACACACACACAACACTCACATACACACATAAACACTCACATACACACACATAAACAGTCACACACATACACACACACATACACACACACATACACACACACACACATATATATATATACACACACATACACTCACATACACGCACACATACATACACACACATACATATACACACACACACATTCACTCACACACACTTACACATACACTCACGCACACCCACACCCCACACACATGCACACACACACTTACACATACACTCACACATACACTCTCTCTCACTCTCTCTCTCTCTCTCTCTCTCTCTCTCTCTCTCACACACACACACACACACACACACACACACACATACACACACACACTCGCTCACACACACATACACTCACACATACACTCTCTCTCACACACACACACACACACACACATGCGTGTGCTGCGTGAATGATTGAACAGCGCGGCGGCGAGGTGCGGGCGGGGGACGTACCGACCGGCACACGTCACGACGTGATCCACTCCTACCCCATGTCAGTACCTGTGTCATCTGGCGTACTTCGACACGTGCCATAAATGCAAGTGTGGACGTCTCCTAGTCACGCGGACAATAGCGAACATGGTCTCCTAGTCACGGGGACAATAGCGAAAATCCTTTGAAAAAACCGACTCTCGATGGATCGGCTCGTAGCACGTGACTTTAGATGTGTGACAGTACACAGACCAGCGTCCACACTGGCCCCGGCTAGTAGATCGTAACTCCATACATTGTCCTGCCGTTTATTCTGTGTTCAGTAGTTTCTTCCAGTGTTCGGAATGGATTGAATCGTAACTGTAGCTTGTGACAATTGTTCGCGTAACAAAAAGACGTCCACATTAATAGTACTGACACGTGTTTCTGATACGGTCACGGGATAATGTTCGGTAAATTGTCACAAGTGTTGACCCACCTTAACGTACAACCTCACACAACGTACAAGATCGTCCATGCACATTTAGCGTAACATGTCCTGTAGCGATGCCACGTAGTCCGGTCCGTCATCATGTCACAAGTGTGGACCCACCTTAACAAAACGCGTCTGTTACGTTCAGGACAGATATGGCCGCTAGGTGATGGCGACAGCGCCACGCGCTGCTTATGGCTAGCCACCAAAATTGGTGTGGAACGGATGTACTTTTAGCTACCTGTAGCAAAGCGACGAAATCGCGGAGTAAGCCACGCCTGCTATTGGCACCAATCCTTTCAGTCAGATTTGTCCCAAATGGACATGGACGCCTCATCGATGCTGCGTGTGTAGGTACGATTTTAGTGATAAAAATGTAACGTTTAGAATCCTGTTCTTGTTTAAAGCGAGGTTTAGACAAGCAAGAACTTGCATGCAATATTCATTACATTGCGGTATCTGATCCAACTTTTGAATGCCTTTTGTAGTAGGCAATGTAACATAAATTGCATGCAAGTTCTTGCTAGTCTAGGCCTCGCTTAAGAAAACATTGACTCGTTTATTTGGTATCTTGTGCAAGACAGCTTTCGTTAATCGATTGTTCTGCAGTGCAGGGTGGCCAGGGTGCTTATTCTGGTATTTTCATTTTTTCCGAGTTCAAAGTCTTGCTTGCCTGTATTCTGTTGAGCGAGTTTCAGAGCACATTAGCCTCGCCGCCACACCGCGCCGCGCCGGCAATCGGTCACGTCGTTTAGCGTCTATTCACACTCCCCGCCGTGCCGCGCCGTGGACCGCCGCGCCGTGTCGTGTGTTCCCATTCATTAGATAGTGCCTCGCCTTGGGTGAAGTTGGGTGCGTTGCGTTACAATCGGGTTCTCGACGCCACGCCAGCGTAAGTTGGCCTTTAACCGTAGTAACGTATGCTAATCTTCAGCAACCCTGAGAAAGTATAATAGACTACATATTTTTAACATAAATATCTACCTACATAACAGAGTAGGTAAAGTAAAGCTCCATTTAGACTGTTCAAGAACTTTTGCATGCTATATTCAATTCATTGCTACTTTAAGTACAATGAATTCACTCGATCGACTAAATGTCTACCTATATACCGCAATGTAGCGAAAATATTAGAGATGCACCGGATATTCGGTTACTATCCGGTATCCGGCCTATGCAGTCATTATTTTAATATCCGGCCGGACACCGGATAGTAACATTGCTTAATATCGGAGTAAGCAAAATTGGATTTAAGAAACAGTCACGGTCATAATCGTACACGTTTATTATTATAAAACAATTTAAACATTCCACTGACTTGCACGCGCACTCATTTCGAACCTAGAAATGAATCCGCGCGAACGTTCACTAGGAAACAGGCCAAATTAAAATTAAAAATAAATTAAATATCAAAACCTGCACAATGCGAAATGTAGGTATAGTTCCGCCGCCCGAATATTCGGCGGCCGGATACCGGATATTCGGCCGATGGGCAGGCCGGATATCCGGTATCCGGTATCCGGCAAAACCACTATCCGTTGCATCTCTAGAAAATATGCATGTTCTTGAGTCATATATTAATAGTGATGAACTATACTTATGTTCCTGAATCCTAATGGCAATTACGTCAATTACCTTTTGGTTTTGTGAGTAATAATGGGCGACTAATGGAGCATTAAATAATACAATGAATCTTTGGTTACGACAAGAAGATTTTCCAAATATGGAGGCAACACGCATGTAAATTAGGTACTCCTGGAGATTCAAGCGCTTGTAGCCATTAGGTACTATTAGGGCCGTGTTACGGTCACCATCCTAGCATAACGAAAGCTCGAACTGAAGTAGGTATTTCGACACGCTCACATTCGGCAAAGCGATTGCAACAAGTCCCCCAGCTCAATACAGGAGGCAGCTATTGTGCCTCCGAGACTCGTTAGGACAGCACTGCCTACTGAGCCTAGCCTACCCTCGTCACGACTATCCATACAATCACACACTATTTTTACATTAGTTTGTCTGTCTGTAGCAACTGTAGCGAGCATCGTGTGTGTGGCACCACTGATCCTTGCTGTGTCTACGGATTACCTATCAGTTAACTGCGTGAGTGGTCAGAGATGGCTGATCATTCGTAAACCTTATAGCAATGTAATAAGGTCCATTCGTATTGGTCATGATCTTCATTTGTCACACACACTCAGGCGTAGGTAATGCGCGTTAGCGGTGTAAAGGCGCCTACTGACGTCCGATGACTATATTTATAACATTGGAAACATTAATCAGAAGCTTTGCATCGCGGTTGTATTTATTACAAATCGTAGGTACACTGATATTTAAACTTTGGACTAATTGCAAATCCATGCAATACCAAAAAGTGCGTTTATATACATTGCAAGAAACTATATAGGTACCTACTTAATTCTCGAAAATCACTAATTGTGCCCCCATCATACGTTGTTCGCCGTCGTTTTAGTAGTTTTACATTAAGTACTTAAATTGTAAAAGAACAAGGAGACATTTGTGAGAAAATCCATGTTAGGACATCAGGCGTCATTGCTGCACCGCGTCACTGTTTTAAAATGAGCCTAAAAACCCCATATTCGTGTAGATCAGTTCTGTGCGACGTGCGTGCGTACTCGTATGCTTGTCTTCTGTCTTCCTACCTCGTAAAATAGTACATAAATAAACAAACAATCTTCTAGTTCTTATACAGTATACAGGCAACAGGCAGGAGATTTCTGTTACTAACGGACATGTGACGACAGATGGTGAAGGGTGAACTGCGAACTACACACGGAGTGTACTCCGGCCCATTTCATTCAATGTATGGCGACGGTAAAACGATGTGTTTTGAAGGCTTACAAAAACAAAGAGAACTCCATTTATGTCTTTCGGTGCGCAGCTGGTTTTAAAAATGTACCATAATCGTAATAAAACAAATACTTGTACCTACCTATGCTAGTAACATTCAACAACACGAGCAACAAATAGCAATGCGCGCGCCTCTCTCAGACCCCTCCAAGCTGGCTGGTCCCCGGCGGATTAGAAGAGGGAAAGGACCAAACCCCCCCATATATAAAACCAAGACCTAAAAATAGATCACAACATATACATATTGCAAGCTTAAATGTCAGAACACTGCTTTGTGACTCTAGATTAGTCGAACTGAATTATGCTATTAAGGAGTTGAAATGGGACATCTTAGGCTTGTGTGAAACGAGAAGGAGATCGGAAACCCTAGAGGAACATGATAAATTTATATTGTACCACAGCAAAGGAACAAATGGAAAAAATGGTGTCGGATTTATTGTAAAAAAATATCTGAAAGAAAACATACTAGGTTTCAAAAGCTACTCAGACCGAGTCGCCACCTTAGAACTGAAAATCTCGCCTGAAAGATGTATATCTATTATCCAAGTGTACGCACCGACTGAAGCAAGCAAAGATGATCAATTAGATTACTTTTATGCAACTTTGGAAAGAGCTATGGAAAAGATAACCACTGAAAAATTTATAATCATGGGCGACTTAAATGCTCAAATAGGAAAATCAAGAGATGGTGAAAAAGCTGCATTTGGTTCCTACTCATCGGGTAAGAGATCAAACCATGGTCAGAAATTAGTTGAATTCGCACTAGAGAAAAACCTCACTTTTGCGAACACCCAATTCAAACAGAAAGCCGGAAGTAAGTGGACATGGCGATCACCAAATGGAAAACATCACAACGAGATAGACTACATACTTTCTAACTGTCCAAAAGATATACAAATCTTCGATGTCATTAAAAATCTTAACTTTAACTCGGACCACAGAATGATCAGATGTAAATTTTTTACAGGAAAAAGAGGTAGACAAAATCCCAGAAAAAATATAAATTACTCCCGTGACTTACCTCTAATAACTAGAGAGGACGGAATACACATAGAAAAAGAGTTCTCAGAAGTCGTCAATACATCAAACAATGTCCAATATCAATACAACTTACTGGAAAAAAAGATGAAACAGCTGACACAAAACATTCCGAGGAGGAAAAAAGAAGCAAAAACTGTTATTACTATGGAAACTCAGACTCTACTACAAGAAAGAAAAATATTATACACAAAGGTACGAACAAAAGAAGTGAAAAAAGAAATAACGAGAATAAGCAAGCAAATAAATAGAAACATCCTACAAGAGAAAAGGGAACATAGGAAAAACACATTCAGAAGACACCTAGAAAAAGCAGGAGCCATAAATAGAGCTTTTAAAGAACTAAACACGTCATCAAAATGGGCAACCAACCTGACAGACAGGGACGGGCGAACCATTTCTAGACGCCCTGAAATTTTAAAAGAAGCAACGAGTTTCTATCAACAACTCTACTCTACAAGCAAATCTTCGACCCTAGACAATATTATGAACAATCAAGCATACAACGAAGAAACCATCCCAGAAATAATTACAACAGAGATTGTATCCAGTATCAAATCACAAAAAAACAACAAAGCCACCGGGGATGACAACGTAACAAACGAACTGCTGAAATCCATCGTAGAACCCCTACAACGCCCACTGCAAGTATTTTTTAACAATGTGATAGAACAAGAAACGACACCGCAGCAATGGTCAAAATCAATTACCACCCTACTACATAAAAAAGGCGATAGGACCAATTTAAACAATTATAGACCTATTAGCCTAATGTCGAACATGTATAAAACATTCTCTAAAATAATACTCAAACGAATAGAGAGGCTTCTGGATGAAAACCAACCGCCTGAACAGGCAGGTTTTCGAAAAACATTTTCAACTATCGACCACATACACGTAGTAGCACAGTTAATAGAAAAATCAAAAGAATACAGAAGGACTCTATACATTGGTTTTATAGACTTTACCAAAGCTTTTGACTCTTTAGAACATAGTGCAATATGGAACGCACTACTACAACAAGGGATTAACACAAAGTATGTCAAAATTATACATAGCATCTACACTAAATGCATCACCCAAATACGACTAGAGAAAGAAGGACTCGAATTCCCAGTTAAGAAAGGCGTGAGGCAAGGAGACCCGCTCTCACCAAAACTATTCTCCGCGGTACTCGAAATGATATTCAGAAACATCAACTGGGAAAACGAGGGCATAAAAATAGATGGTGTAAGTTTAAGTCACCTCAGATTTGCGGACGACATTGCAGTGTTCGCTGAGAATCCCAAACATCTCGAAAACATGCTAAACGATCTCGCAAGAGAAAGTAAAAAGGTTGGATTAACATTGAACGCGTCGAAAACGAAAATCATAACAAATGGCGCAGAACATCCTATATTAGTAAACGAAGAAATAATCGAATATGTTAAAGAATACATCTACTTAGGTCAATCCATCTCTTTCGAAGACCTAACAGAAAAAGAAATAAACAGAAGAATAGCCATATCCTGGAAAAAAATACTGGAGTCTCAAAGAGATAATGAAAAACAAGGAGATTAAAACAAAACTAAAAAGTAAGCTTTACGACACAGTGATACTGCCCTGCATCACCTATGGATGTCAAACATGGTCTCTACGTAAACAGGACGAAACAAAATTGGCTATACATCAAAGGAAAATGGAACGTAGCATGCTAGGCATCAAGCTTTCTGACCGAGTGAACAACCAAACCTTAAGGCAGAGGTCAAAAGTTACAGATGTAGTTAAGCGAATCAGAAGTTTGAAATGGCAATGGGCTGGACACGTGTGCAGGATGGACACGAACAGATGGGCCAGGAGAGTAACTGACTGGCAACCGAGAGGCAGCAAAAGAAAAAACTGCAGACCTCTAAAACGCTGGGAAGATATAATGCGTAAAATAGGTGGTCCTACTTGGAGAAGACTGGCTAGGGACAGGGAAGAGTGGAGGAGACTGGGGGAGGCCTACGCCGCAGAGGCGACTTCCATAAATACGTATTAACTAAAAATAATTATTAAGATTGACATGAAATGCTTGAAATTATATGACAATATTGACAGTTTATTTACTATGAAATCACTTAGTTATTATTGTAATGTTATTGAAAATTCATATTTATGGTAGAATAAAGGCTTTTTTATTTTATTTATTTTATTATGCTAGTAACATTACGTTTATATTTGATATAGGTAAAGGTTATTTTTACAAATGGGAAACATTCGCGACAATTAGTGAGATTTCGTGTCAAAGATTCGCTTTATAAAATTTACTAGCGACCCGACCCGGCTTCGCACGGGTTAACAAATTATAGGTACCTACACCTAAACCTTTCTGAAGAATCACTCATAGGTGATAACCGCATGAAAATCCGTTCAGTCGTTTTTGAGTTTGTCGCGAACATACAAACAGACAGACGCGGCGGGGGACTTTGTTTTATAAGGTGTAAGTATTAGTGATTACTTTTGAAACAATCATTAAGTACGAGCACCTACTGTGAAGTATTAAGCACTGCATCTTTCTTATGAATAAGAAAGATATTCATCATTTTTCATCACTAATTCAATTGGCAATTTTTATCGTTCGTGCATGGGCGGCCTTAGCGGGAGTCAACGAATACGTCAAATTTATTGATACAGAAATGGGGAAATAGTGTAGCCGGTAGGTAAATAAACACCGCGCGAAGGGACGAAGGGGAAGGGGGGCGGGGTAAACTAACAAGTTTACGAGAGCCCTGTGAGCCATGCACTCGACGGATTCAGGGAACTGGAGAACGTGACTCATATGATATGACAGTAGCTAGCGTCGGCAGCTACTTGTCTTACCCGTTCGTAACGCGACACGGAGCAGACTGATCTTAAGCGACAACGTAATTTTACTGTTTTTAATATTGTCCTTATTATCCTCCTATTAGCCATATTCATAATTACCCCGCTTTCGAAGTTACCCCAGTGCGCATTACTTGATTTCTGGGAGTTAGGGATAATTTGGTGATATTATGGCGAATGGCTGGTTCAATGAAGCAGTTTCAAATCCCGGCGATGACCATATTCGAAACGTAAATCGTTAAATACAAATCCATTTTGTCTATGTAGAGACAGCTTGGCCTGCCAAGCCTGCCTGCAGTGCGGGCTGTGCCTAGCGGGCATCCTGTATAATAACGAGTCGACACACAATAGCAAAAAATCGTGTTCAGACTTTAGAATCTTTAGATAGCGCCGCGGCATACGGCGGCGGCGCGGCGGGCGGGGAGGTGCATGTAAATTGTAAATAAATGCGCGGGATGCAACATGCAACGAGGCACGACAGCGCCGGGATGGCTGCGGCGTTTTAATAACTTGCCTGTCAACCGGAAAATGATTCTGTGACTTTTCGTTCGCACCTGGCCCCTGTTTCATCAGTCACACTGACAATTGTCGCCTGACAATTCATGAATTCACCACATTACCTATAAGTATACCTGCTACTGATTCAACTAGTAAATATTTCATCACACTCGCTCAGTAAATGTGGAATTGCACGCAGGTTTAGCGGGAGTTATAGAAAAAGCGTTCTCCCTAGGGAGTTATGAAGTTTCTAGTGCCATTATTAACAGTTTTTTGTCTTTATACTTAAATTTTGTATCGCAAGTGTGATGAAAAACATTGTGTGTAACTCGGGGCGTAATAATATTTGCAAACTCGAGTCTATAAATCGCTCCGGCAAGCCGTCGCGATTTAACTTACTCTCGTTTGCAATATTCAACTTACGCCCCATGTTGCACAATGTACTATTGATTACATAAATATGTACCGTCGTTACTTCCCGACCCAGAAATATAGGTAAATGTGGCTAATTCCGTCATAGGGGCTATTCCGTCCACGAGCGTATATTTCTTTGATTTTCAATCGTAGGAAACAAAACATTTGCTTTTGATTGCTGAAACTAAAAGCAATCGCTGCTTTGTCTACGAAATTATCAATGTTGTTCGTTGTTCGAGAAAAACGCTAGTGGACGGAATAGACCCTATGACGGAATTAGCCACATTGACGTTACATGAAATTGTCACATTGTCAGTATCAGGTGTCAATTCTCAAGAATCTCAAGTTGGTGAAATAGTTTTGATGCCAAGTGTTATTTAGCCTAAGCATAGAGAAATATATTTTCTTACCAAAATGCGAGTTAGGTATTTCGTAGTCAACATCTAGCATCAAGTAGCCGAATGTATCAATCAGATGTCGCGACGAACTAAAACTCTAATGCTCAACTATTTTCAGCGAATATTATAACCGGAACTCTATTTTCAACTCCTTCTGCTATTATTTGTAAATTGTTTTAGCAATAAATTTTTCGTCAGTAGCGACACTTGTGACATCTGGTGTCAAGTAGCGGCACTGATATTATTAATTCCACTACTTGACGTTAGATGTCGACTACAAATAACTCGCGTTTTAATAAGAAAACTGATGTAGTTAGGTATAAAGTTATCAATCATTCTTTACGTACTAATATTTCTCTATAATGGTCTAGGTCAAGTTCCATACTTGACCTGAGGGATATGTATGCAGCCTCATTTCTAAGTTTGTGCAAAGTAAGCGTGATCAGAGTTAAGGTTTTCTTTAATACGAGTTCTATAAGTAGATATTTGCCGGAGCCGAACATAAATGTGAACTCAGTCTCGGCCAATAATCCAAATGGAAGATCGTAGCACACGATCCTGAAAGCCTACGTTCGACGTGTTGCCTCCCTGTCACACTATCGTACGAATTTACAAGTGCGACAGAGAGGCAACACGTCGAACGTGGTTCGCTCGACGACAGTTCGGAACTTGAAATTATTGTTTTATAACGAGAAGCTGTTTTTCGGGACAGTTTACACTTTGTCGGGAATCGGGAACACCTGCTAAAAATCGGGAGAATCCCGCCAAATCCCGACCATCTGGCAACCCTAGATGTATTGCCGGACAAATAACTTAAATAACTAAATAACAATAATAATACTTAAATAACTTAGTTATAAAGGAAGTAGAACTCTGTCATTTTCGTATTTGGGATTTTCACAACATATTTATGACAACGATCCATCTATGTTTGCAGAGGACGGACACTTGACGTTGATTGCTGCTCAGATAATGAAAAACTAAAATCGAAGTTTTGTTATCTGCCTCTCTATCGCTCTTGCATATTCGAGTGATAAAGATGCAATACTTAAAATCGATTTTTGTTTTTGCGGTGGGGCCTGTGCTGGTATAATAATCGCTATCAGATTTTAATGTAGCCTTCGATCGGGTCGGGACAGGGGAGCTAGATTACCGTCTGCCTCGGGGGCTATCGGGCATCCGCGACCTTTGCTCCTTACTTGCTGCTAATCTCCAGATCCAGACTACCGACAAAACCTGCTTTGTAAGCGCACACATAGGTAGGTACTTACATAGTTTACAGATCAATCTTGTAAATAGACATAGTAATAGTAAGATGTCGGAAGACTTCGGGATAAAGATTATTATCAATAAGCGAGTTCAGAAAAGGAATTATACTTATAGACACAGACAGACACGAGTCTTACACACGCTTCCCGTGTTCCAATTTGCGTTGATTTAGTCTCAATTTGTAAGTATGTAACTATGTACTTACATGTACATCATGTATCTTCTGGGGATATTATAGAAAACATATCACTAATTGGCGAGTCAGCAACCCTAAATCACTTGTTCCAATAGTTACCGGAGCGCATCAGGAGTCGAACGTCAGGCCAACCACTGTAAGCTCTTACCAATCTCAGGGTCCTTTTACTGTCTATCTATACGCTCTCAGCCCTTCGTGAGGTGGGAACAGTATCCTCACCATGAGTAAGTAGGGTTGCTTGTCCGCTGTTTTGGCAATTCTTTTCTGTATGAATCGAACGTGCTTATAATTTTAAAAAGATATAATATAATCTGCTTATCAATAATTATACCTCGTATCTCTCCCTCCCTGCTCGTATAGGTATATTTTTTCATACTTATATATGAGCAGGGTTCAGATCAGAGCGGGTTGGGCGGACAGTGCACGGAGTGCATCGCTCCGCGGCGGCGGCGGATGCGGCGCACCGCACGCGACTAATGCATAATGGAGGCCGGTTGTTATGGTGTTGGGGGGCACGGTTATGGTTATAGCTGTAATCAAGGCTGATGGCCCCACAATGTTGCGAGGATAGCCTGAGAGGCAATAGGTACCTACTAGTAAACGTGACATTTATAAAAACAGGTACCATTTGCGCAGGCAGCTTTTGTCACTATTGGTCACTATACGTGACTATACTTTAAACGGGCCTGACGCATTTTTTACTTTTGATTACTGATTCGGGTAGGTAACTAGGTAATAGCTTTATAAGAAAAGTAATATCTTGTTTTTTTTTAATATCACTAATTCATACAAAAAAACCCGGTGGTTTTTATACGGGCATACTTACTGCACTGCCAATTACCTATTTATCCATTACCAATGGTGCCACGTGGTCCACTGCCTTGTTAGCCATGAACTATTATATAATCTGTGCTTATACCTACTAGGGAAAGTGTATGAGCTGTAGGGGGCAACCCGGGCAACACAACGTATAGTATATGTCTTCTACTTTTTGTACTCTGTCACAGAATAAATGATAGTACTTCTCTGTTCAATTACGCCTAGGTAAGTGTTAGGAAAAAGTAGAAGACATATACGACACTATGCGTAAAGCAAGTTCACTTTGCTCGTAGTCTTCAGCAGGCGCTCAAGTGTTTGTGTACTTTCATCACCTGGCACTACTTTTCCCCCAAATAAAACGCCTGGCATTGTTATATTTGAATTAAATACATAATTAGCTTTTATATTACACCAAACACAGAGCTCTATAAATTGCACGCGTTCAATTGATTTTGCAACCCCTTTGTTGCCCATCCACTCCCGCACCCACCGCTGAGCAGCTGCCAGGCGCCCGGATTAATTAATAATGATAGTATGGCACACTAACTAGAGGGATTTCATTGCTCTATAAATTGCATACCTGGTTCCGTGGCTAGCTCTCCGGCTAAGCACGCTGGTTAGACGGACTCCTTTATAAGCATGTCTCTTTACAGTTACACTTGCTTTCAGTAGTTGCAGTGCAAAACTGTTTTTCTCTGGCCACTAAAGTAAAGTAAGTATTCTTCATTGCACCAATATATTAACTGTAAGTAAATAACAAAGAATTCACACGAAAAATATATATCTTCCCTCTTTTCCACGGACACGGAACTCTAGATGGGGTAAGATAAACTATGGGACAAGAGAAACATTTGTAGGGGAATGGAATAAACAGAGATATATTTGTGACGTATTCTGCTGCTCTACCATTGTAAAAAGGTTTATTTGGGTTATATATTCGAATATTAATCATATGTGACATTATCTATGTAAATTATATAACCCAATATACGTATATAGTATGTTATATACATACTTAAAAAAAAAATAGCCAGTAATGCATGTTTAATTAAGCTTTTTTTCGTTGACTTGTAAATTTTATATTAGGTATAGGAAAATTGTTTATCCAAAATCCGATCGCTCTCTAAACTTGAGTCACATATATTGTAACTAGCCCTAGCACAGGCCCCGGTCTTTTTGGGCTGTTACTGCACACTATGTCTTTAAACGCTGGTTTCAATTAAAATGTACAGTTAGATATAGTGAAAAGTTTGCTGTATACATTTAATGAATAAAAAAAAAAAGAAAAAAAAAAGGGGACCTTATTGTCGATGGCGCTTACGCCATTATTAAGGATGCTCCGATATATATACAATGCCGCGCGACGCTGTGCGGCGTAAGCGCCATCGACAATAAGGTCCTTTTTCATAGATAATGCCCCATATTTTCTTTTAGAACCTTGTCACTGTACAAAGTTGAATACGTTACCGTATCAGTCGAACAATATCTTCATCATACCAACACCTAATACTGTAAATTACTCCTGTACTGTACAGATATATATGTGTTTCGTTTAACAATCTTTTCAGTGACTAGCGTGACCATCAAATCATTAAAAACTAAATTAGATGATAGTACTAGAAGTAATGCATAAATAAAATTAACTAAAAAATACTTACGTATTTAAGCATAAGGACTTTCCTCATACGGTTGCTGTTCTCTCTCTCTCCTCAGCATTATTATTCCCATCTGATTGTGGGGTCTGCTTTTCTGGTATTTTCTCTCCACTTCGCGCGATCGGACGTGTCGTCTACTGAAACGTCGCAGGCCCTCATGTCTTTTGCTATGGTGTCTGCCCATCTCATCTTCGGTCTTCTTCTTCCTCTGGAGCCGACAATGTTCAGATCCATAGGAACATTCCCGATGTAATCAGGAGGTCTTCTTTTTACCCCGCCCCGCCCGCCCGGTTGCTGTTGCCCCGAGAAAAATGAACTACTTATGTATGTCTCTTTTACCTTATGCGATCTTCGTGATCTTAATAAGGAACCAATTCTAAAGTTATACCTTTAATCAACTTATAACATGAATCGAATAACAAATCAAATCACAGCATTTATTAATTTCACAGCAGTAATTAGTTAGGTACTTAATGATTAATTTATTCTAAATTGTTAATTTGAAGACCAGTGTCGCCGGTTTTGAAATGTTTCTGGTTATGTCTAAGGATGCTGTACAGCCTTAAACGGAAGAACAGTCTCTTGAGGTAGTCGAGCGGGAAGCACGCGCACGGCAACGCGCAGTCCAGCACGTGCACGTCCAGCAGAAGCTCCCGCAGGAGCCTACTGGCTCCGACACCTTCCCTCAAAGCACTCGTCAATGCTTCATCCAAATTCTCCACAAGTTGAAGGAAGTCTGGCTCTGGTGGGGCATTCAAATATTCAACAGAACGAGCACAGTCACCGTGAACCCGCGAAGCCGCGCGAAGTAAGTGGTTTGCTACTAACATAAGACTGTAAGTCTTCGGCAGCCGCAGATTTCGGTAGTCAGTTGGTCTTACAGGTATATCATCGTGTATTTCCATAGGATCGCTTTGAGGACCATTGGCAGCGCCGCTTACGACTTGTGCCAGTAGATCGTTTAAATCTACGCTTCTCGTCTCACTGGACTGCAGCATTTCATGAAAGAACTGCATCTTGAAAGCACTAAATATCTGCTGGCAGCTCGGAAAGCCTGAGCGCACAGCGAGCCGCGCTCTCTCAGCTACGCTGTCATCCAAATGTAAGTTGCGTGTTAGTAAGTACGGTCGCAGCGGTTGTAAGTCCTTTTGCAGCGCCAGCACGGCCTCGATCGTCACCCGCCAGCTGTCGGAGAGCTTCTTAGTTGCGACTTTGTCGAAACAAAAGCTTTGTTCCAACTTTAACGTTTTGAAAAATGACTTCATGTATGTGAGGAAACCGACTTGATTCGAGTCTTGCGACAGTCCCTTTTGGAACTCCGAGCTAGTTTTCATTGTGGTAGAGTTCAGGAGATCGTAGAGATTGTTGATTTTGATAATGAAGTTAGCGGTGGCTCGTGCGCTGTCGCTGAGACGGCCCTGTTCAGCGCGGTCGGTTAAAGCAGTGGCCAGTGCACGGGACAGGAGGCGCGCGGCTCGCTGAGGCTTCATAAGATGCATTGTGACAGACTGCAGACGGACGCACGTCAAACTAGGTGTTAAAGTCAAAGCCTTATTCCTTTCCATCTTCCTGTACTTCTGTATATCGCTCCACTTTGCTATCGTCTTGTCGAAATGAAAATCGTAGGCCATAAATTCACAAAGCAGCTTCTTCATCAAGCGCGGCGGGTCGTAGAGGAGGTAGATCTTGGTATCGCCGACGAAGAAGAAAGGCTCTTCGGGCGAGACCTCCCGGAAAGGAGGTGCTGTAGGATCGCAGACCAATGCGTGTACCGTCAGCCCAATGGTGTGAAGACGGTTGATGATCTTGTCGATCCAGCGATTAAAAGTCTCGTCGTCTTTCGCTAAATAGCAAAGAGCTACAGGCTGCGTCCAGTTCTTCAACAATCCTCTCGCCGTTACAACTACCCCACGAGTCGCCACCAATGCTTTCTGCGTGCCGTCGACTTCATGCAATCCGACAATCCTATCGAAAGTTATGTTGTAGTATAGAAGCTTCCTTGCGTCTACAAATTGTACGCTAAGAGTGCAGTGTTTGTCTAATTCCGTCATTTGATCAGCCCTAGTTTTTAGGAGACCGACAGCAGCGTTGAAATCAGGTAGTTGCGACGCGCAGTGGCGATGTAGCGCGCATACGGGTGGGAGTCTCAGCGAGATTTGCAGGAGACGATACGCTTGGGGGTTCGAGTGAAGCAACTTGACACAAAGGTCGTTATCCTGGGCTGCCTGCAACCGAGCTACGAGCTTCACGAACTCCGCTGTGTTTGGGGCGAGGTGCCTGTCGCAGTCGGAGAACAATCCTTCGAGTGCGGGCAGCGAGACTAGCTTTGGCGGTTGAGGGACCTTCTTCTTCTTCTTGGTTTTCGGTTTGGGCGCCTCACCGACGTACTCGCAAACTTCTAGCGTGCTTTTTACCAATGTCTTGCCCTTTACCTGTGAAAGAAACCAGCTTAATAAAATAAAGCTCTATTTTACTTACGTAATAATTAATTATTAGTATTATTACATATACATATATACTTGCAAATTTATACATTTACAGAACAACAATTTTTCGACCAAATGTGTTTGGTTTTATTTACAGTTACGTTGGTTGGTTTAACGCTACCTGTTTTGGAAATGGACAAGGATCGTCATCATAAAATGGAATCACTGCAATAACTACCCGCCGATCGAAGGAAGGAAGTTTTAATTTATATTTAGATTCATGTGGGGTGCACACATTAACGTATAAAACGAACATGACCTGCAACTGTGCGGGCACGGCTAGATCAGCGACGTGCACGTAAGGCCCAGGATGCGGCAGCCTCAGCTCGGGCACGGCCCGCTTGCTTAGCCGCCGCCGCTGCAGGTTGCCCCTGGCGTTCACGAGCCGCGGGTTGAAGTGCACCTCGCACACGCGGTAGTAGCCCGACACGCGCCCGTCGCTCTGGATGATGTCGGGACGCCGGATCTTCTCCGCCCATACTTTAATCCTATAAGCAACTTACATGGGTACAGTCGGCATCAACAGTAGCAAATCCGGCTACGCGTTAATCTACCATTATCTAGCAGCTTAACAAAAAGAGATAATGTGTCTATGTACCGTAAAACGGGGTGAGTAGGTTTCGCGGGGAGAGGTGGGTTATGACTGGGGAGAGAAGGTTTGAGAGGGGGGTGAGAAGAGATTTTAAGGCTACTGCTACAAAAATAATTTATTCCAATTTAAAATGGAGCTAAGTATAGTAATACGCATAGTAAAAAAAATCGATCCAACAATCTTCCAAAATCACCTTTGTATGAAAACCCCTCTCACCCCAAATACGAGGCACTACGGGGTGAGGTGGGTTTTCCTCTTTATCGTCAAAGTTATGAAATGGAACTACCCAAAATAAAATAAAAACTAAAATACAAACGTCCGGAACACTTATTATATATGTCGCAGTCGGATCCTATAATCCGCCGTATTACATTACGGCTAGCCGTTTTCAAAAACAGGGGCGTTTTGAAATGCGGCGGTTTAACGATTAGCCGGATTGAATGCGGCTGAATGAGAATCCGCCGGAATGTATTCGGCGCCATACGTTCTTCAATACGGCTAGCCGTAATGTAATACAGCGAGTCATTAGCCGCCGCTTTGACAGTTTTTAGTTCCCATTTTTAACACCCGTGGCGCTGCCTGACAAACGCTGGGGTGTCCATCAAATCTGGAGTTCGTCGGACTGTTTCTTTTCAAAAAACATTTCTTTCGCAACTTAACTAGACGGAGCCCCGCTTCGCGGGGCTCCTATTTCTGAGCGGTTTGCCCTTCGGGCATCTGAAGCTACCTAACGGACCTAACCTACCTACCTATTGATTTAGTGAGACGTCCGTGAAAACATTACACTTTGGGGAAAAAAGCGTAGGTAGGTAAGTAGGTTAGGTTCGTTAGGTAGCTTCAGATGCCCGAAGGGCAAACCGCCCAGAAATAGGAGCCCCGCTTGCGGGGCTCCGTCTATTTAAGTTGTGAAGGAAATGTTTTGGAAAAGAAACACATGTAGTGCGGTGGGACCATGGTAAATATAAATTAAATTGCAAACATTGTCAAACTCCGGTTACGTAGGCGACCGAAAGAACTGGTCACTCTACAATCTAAAATAGTAGTACGATGCGGCCGCCTTATTGAAGAACGTATCGCAATGACAATCCGGCTAATCGTCGAACCGCCGCATTTCAAAACGCCCCTGTTTTTGATAACGGCTAGCCGTAATGTAATACGGCGGATTATACGATCTGACTACGACATATACACCATTCAGTTTTCATATGTAAAAATAAAATGTTATCGAGGTTTGAATTTCAGTTTTGACCCTTCTCACCCCATTTTACGGTATGTCATATGTATTTATATAAGTAGATCAATCTTGATATTCTTGACAGATGATTTATGCAGCGTGATTTATGAAGTAAATATAGACTGTACCAGATAAATACGTTTGACATAGTTTGAAGGCAAACTGTAGATATATCACTATTTGTGTATATTAAAAATAAAGTGTGTTCACTATTCCCACACTTATATAAAACGTTTACGTACTTGTATTTAAAAAAAAACTGCGTGTTGTACTGTCGTTGTTGTCTGTATGTGTCGTTACTGTTGTTGTGTCGTGTGTGTGTGTAGTGGTATTTATATTGATTTATGTGGCATATTACAATCAATACATTTAATTTTAGTCAGCTAGAAAGCAATTTAAAAAGCACTTTAAATTAATTGTCATTAAAAAAATATATCACGGTTTTCCTTACAGTAGATACCTATTCCTATTTTAAGAACGGTATATATCTACAGACATTGAGCTAAGCGTGCCAGACACGTGCCGTGGTAGACGAAATACAATTATTCTAAACAGTGTTAATTAAGGGTTCCCCACATATGTTGACGCGGAATGGGCAGAATCCGCAATAAGAGCGAAAAATTCGTCGTTCGGCTCGGCTCGCATCGGTCGGCCGGCGCCTGCCGACTCCTTTTTCGCTTTTATTAAGCGGACATAAAGCTTTTTCCTATCGGCTTTTGTCGAATGCGCGTCGATATATCTGGGGAGACCCCGCATTCATATCTATCGTTCGACGGCCGCGCAGACGCCGATAGAAAACTGTATAGAAAAAAAATGCACGACACGTAACTTGGACACTCAGTATCTGTAGATATAAATTATAAACTGACATTTATACGAGTGATACGAGTAAACGCGCTCCTTGCATTTACGAAACGCGCGCCCAACGTACTTACAATACTCGTAATGTTCAATTCATAGTCTAATAAAACATGGTCTTCTCTTCCCAGAGTGACACAAGCCTACGTCACGATAACATTGCCACTTTTTATAGCGCTATTGCATAATATTATATAGCGCTGTCGCATGATGACGTAGGCTTGTGTCAGTCACGTGGTCGGAAGAGAGTACCAGGCGGAGTATATTATTATACCATGTGTTTAATTACAACGTAAGACGACATGCTCACCTTTCCTTATCACTCGGGAACCCGAAGTAAGCAAGCTGCGGGTGCGTCTTGTGGCTATGTGTACAATCATAGACCGCACAATAGCGCATACTCGGCGTACTCGATCCCTGCGACTCTGACATCACATCCCCGCTCCCCGCCGCCATGTTGGAATTGATTAAACTAACACGACGCGCGCGCGCCGCGGTCGCGGGGAGACTGACGGTGACGTCATTCGCCGTGTCCGTATAGGGTGTGTATGTTGCGTTGCGGTGTATTGAATAAGGTACATATGGTAGTGTGCTTTATCTGGTTTTGGCGTGGCTGTGAGCGTGGAACGCGCGGTGTTGTTTTGAATAAGGTACAGTACTTATAGTATATGTGATTATTATTATTTGGTTGTGTGTTGAGTTGAGATCGGAGTTTTATCAGTTGTTGAGCAATGGGCCCCTTGCCTTACTTAAATCATGAAACTATGATAGGTATTAAAATTTGTGGCAAATTCAAAGGGCTTTTTCGCACTTGTATCGTAATTTTCTACATATAATAGCAATAGGTACAAACATTTGATTCACTTCAGCGATTGATTCATATAATGCGGGCTGTACACACTCGTCGAGAGACCCCGAGACAGGCTGAAAACGAGTGTGTACATGCTGCTCCCTTCTCGTCTCGTTCTTCCTTGTCTCGTCTCGCGCTTCGCCGATTGGATCGGAGCGGTGTCGAGCGAGACTCGGCGAGAAGCTCTCGTGAGTGTGTACAGCCGAGCCGACCGACATAAGAATTCATTTACTTACTTACCTATTTCGGTAGGTAGGTAGTCACAAAATAAAAAGGTCAACGTCTCATCTCAACGTTTCGTCAACGTCTGAAACTCACCGAAAATAAACCACCTGATAGATATTGCTTATAGGTACAACAAACACGGTCGTGATAAAGTTTCAGTAGCCCAGCTATTAATAGTGCCACGATGTGCCCAGAACCACAGAAATGTGTCACAATCACAACACAAGACAACTAATGATTTTAATTTTTTAATCAGTCAAATTGACCAAATTTCTCCGCCGTCCGCTCTTCACCTATCTACATACATAGTTATCAGAACGCCACGTGGGATTATCGCAGAGATAACATTCACGGTCATTGCCCCGCGCGATATCGCCATCCTCATTTATACCTATAGCTATAGTATAAACACACATAACTATATAAGTATGTATAGGTATGATAAACACAAGCAAAATAACCACGCCGCGGCGCGCGGCCTTGGACCGATCGTCTCGGAAATCGTAATAACTGTAGACAGAGTTGTAGACTGGAACGACGGCTATCGCAAAAATGTATTAAAAAAATCAATCTCCGTCTCTATCGTTCTTGTATAATTGGATTGAGTAGTAGTTAAGTTTGATAATCGATCTATCATTTTAGTACATACTAGCGACCCGCCCCGGCTTCGCACGGGTTATCAAATTATAAGTACACTTAAACCTTCCTCAAGAATCACTAGCTGGGGGCCGATTTTTGAATTTCGACCGCTCGATTTCGTGTATTTCGTTTTTCCACCGATTTTCGAGTGACGTAATCGAACACGCGAAATTAAAAAAAACCGGGCAAGTGCGAGTCGGACTCGCGCACGAAGGGTCCCGTACCATTATGCAAAAAAAAAAACAAAAAAAAGCAAAAAAAAAAACGGTCACCCATCCAAATACTGACCACTCCCGACGTTGCTTAACTTTGGTCAAAAATCACGTTTGTTGTATGGGAGCCCCATTTAAATCTTTATTTTATTCTGTTTTTAGTATTTGTTGTTATAGCGGCAACAGAAATACATCATCTGTGAAAATTTCAACTGTCTAGCTATCACGGTTCGTGAGATACAGCCTGGTGACGGACGGACGGACGGACGGACGGACGGACGGACGGACGGACGGACGGACGGACGGACGGACGGACGGACAGCGAAGTCTTAGTAATAGGGTCCCGTTTTACCCTTTGGATACGGAACCCTAAAAATCGGCCCCCTGTGCGACTTGTGCGAGGCGTGTTTCGCGATAGATCTTCTATACTTAAATGTAGGTATATCCTATCTAGTACATCCACTTACTTACGGCCATCTAAAAGGCTAATAAACTAATAGTGCCCTTCCGTTTTTCTTCACTTGCGTAGAATATTAGTGTGTATCAATGTGTGCAGGATATTTATGCAAATTAGGTAGTTATATAAATAACCGATAAATACCAATGAAAGCTAACAGTAACAGGTATAGGCATTCCTTCCAAATATGCAATTTTTTTGTGTGATAATGTGAACCGAGAAGAGACATTTTAGCATTAAATCGTGTTTTTTTAATTTAACCTAAGTGTGCGTGTGGTTCCACTTCCCTCGCCATCACAGAGTTCAATAGATATACATAATGTAAGATACTTACATAACATTAATTGTATAACTGTGTACAAAGATGGTGACAATATTTATTTATTTTATTTTTATTACTATACAGGGTGGCCAAAAATGTCGCTAGTGTGGCCTTTTTATTTTATCCTTTTTGTTCCCGTAAGTACTTACTGATGCAATAAGTAATATGTGCGAAGTAAAGACGTTGTTATTCGATATTGTTCGATATTTAGAATGCCAGGTTAGTTTTATCTCGACTTTATTACCTTCTACTTTCTATGTAGGTATAGGTATGTAGTACATAAAGAAAGTTTGTACATACTATGTACAAACTTTCTTTAGGGCCGTTTGGCTTTTATTATTTGAAGTTCATAAGCGCATTGTAATTGTCTACTTGAAAATAAACTACATAATTATCTTTATCTTTATACTGGTTTATTAGAATTAGGTAAGCAGTGGCAAGAAACTCGGCGGTGTAAATGTAAACAATGCGCTCAGCTGATGCCGGTATCGCCGTCTCACGCGTCGCCTGCGCCAGAGCGGGACGGTGAGTGTCCCCGATACGATTGTATAACAAGCAGCCGGTATTCACCAAGTGTTCGCCGGAACCAGTTCCTTATCTGACAAAATAAAAAATATGAATAGGCCCCGGCTTCGCACGGGTAGTATAGTTTGATAAAATAAACGGGTACTTACCTAATAAAGATATGCTTAACCGCCACTTGATGGTAGAAGCAGGCAGCCGACCGCCCTGTATGGGGATCTTTCGTCTTTACCCAAACAAATGACTTGGAATCCCGTCGACTTGTGGAACTCGATATACCAGACGGGATATGAAGTGAAGGCCCGCCCGCGCCCATGCACCAGCGGCTTACTATGTATAATTGAGTCAATGGTGTACTTTCCAGGCCCCAATTTCACCACGGCTACAATTGTCAGTGACATATGTCGAGCGACAAATATCGAGCGACAATTGTCAAGCGACAGGTGACATATTACAATTTCATAAAATATTTTCTATAGAAATACTTACAAACATGACAGGCATTTTGCTACAATTGTATGTATTACAATTATGTTGTGAAACAAGAATTATTTTTTCTAGTCGACATATTTGTGGAATTGTAGGTGAATCTTGACAGGAAATGAGTTATAATTATGTCGGGATTTCGTGACAATTGTCGTGTTTCTTGTGACAATTGTCATAAACTTAGCAAGAGAAATATCTGTTTTTTTTTCCGATATAATAAAGTTTTTTTTAATAATACAATGATAGTGGCAAACAGGAATACGGCCCGCCCGATAGTAAGCGGTAACCGTAGCCCATGGATGCTTGTGACGTCAGCAACAGTGATGTTTTACAATTGTCGCACCTGTCACCGTGGTGAAATTGGGGCCCTTTTTTTTTACGGAGTGGGAATGCATTTACGCACGGTGTGTGGGACTCGCCGGTCCTTGTCCCTCTCTTGGCGAGAGGGGGGGAGAATTTGGCCCTACCCACTAAACCCACTCCGGCGTTTCACCCTCTTTGCCGTTCGTGAGGGCGCACTGGAATCGATATCATTCCACCACGGAAAATCATTCCACCACGGGGCCCGTCATGTGCACGGGTCTTCGCAAATATTTAAAATCGGCTACGCGAGCCACATGCGAGCACACGAACGTATACTTACAACAGCGGAGCTGAAACAGTCGCCGTGGTCGAAACCGGCCGGGAGAGTAGTTGGAAAGTTTCATCAAACATTACACCTTCCAATTTACACAAAAACAAAAATATACACCCTAAATAAAACCTTCTTCAAGAATCACTCTGCTGATAGGAAAGCCTTATGAAAATCTGTTCAGTAGTTCTTTGAGTTTATCGAAAACATACAGACATACTCGCAGGTAGGGGGTTGTGCACAAATCACGCGAGGTGTTTTCGGCAACTTTTTGACCCCTCCCTCTCCCTTGGAATTTCGTGAGGTTTTTGGCTACCCCCCTCCCCCACATAACCTCACGTGTATTTTTTGAAATTTTATATCCGACCGATCAAGGCCACGCGCTCCAAAATTTCGTAAAATAGACTCGCTATTTTGAAGTGCGGAGTAAAGATTTATGTTTAACGAAACCGAAAAAGAGTATCTACTCATGTGGTAGGTATTTTTCTTAGTTTCGTTCACTGTAGAAAAATACACGTGAGGTCTCCTTATACCCCCCTTCCCTAACGTGATGTATCGTGATTTTTGTCGTGACCCCCACCCCCCCTATCGAACCTCGCGTGATTTGTGCACAAGCCCTAGTATAGGAGAATGAGTTGAGAAATGCAACGTAACGTTGTACAAGACATCATCCCGTCAGACAAGACATGACATACGAAAGCATTTTTGCACAAGCTGAAACGGAGACGCTTTAATTCGCTCGGTCAATCCATAGTCGCAGCCTGTTTCACCACGGTGCCACTAACAGTTCCTGTCCATTTCTGTGTCGATAAATAACAATAGGTACTCGTACCTGAACCAGAAATGTGCTGTCATTGTGGTCAAATATGGGCTTGTCTTACTGGACCGCCTATATCCAGGAGTACCTACTGTGTTTGTGAATCGCCTCTTGACTGCGCTCACCGCCACCCGCGACATTCACACAAGCCCATTGTCGCCATCTCGAAATGGCTTCACTCGCGCTGCCGTATAAGTTTTATCACTTATATCTTGTTTATTTGTTCACATTTTATGTAGCAGAACTATAAAGATTGTTTCGAAGAAATATCTAGTTATGTGTTGTGTGCTCCGTTTTGAGGAGTACTAGAAATTTAAAACCGCATGCATAACGGAACAAAACGGATCCCTGCTTAACGGGTGCCTAGCCAAGATGTCAACCGTTTACGCTCCGTAGCGAATAGGTCAAAAATATCTATACTGGCTCCCTCGGCTCCCTTAATATGTAATAAAGTTGTTCTCACTTCACCTCACCCGCTTACTGGCTTCTACTGTTGATATTAGTACCAACCAAAGGTTTCCCCACTTTTCTTTAGGAGGGGTTTACTGGTTTTTAAAGATTCGGCATGTACGCACGGGCACGTGGCAGGGTGCCCGCTTACCATCCAGTGCGCCTGATGCTTGTTGGCCACAGACGTAGTATAAAAAAATAATTCTGTATCATCCCTCGGAATCTACCTCACTTTTACAACTGCACACACGTGGTCTAGGTGTAGTACTTTAGGACGTTCTCAACATCATTTACATTTACAGCGACGCAATCGACGCATACAGCCGCTAGCAGCTGGGCCCGCATGTGCTATAAACCGCGACAGGAAACCACCATCATGTCTCAAGTGAAGGTACTTATTGGCCCAATGAAAAATAGGTGGTTCTTGCTTTAGGTCTACCGCTTAACTGAGGTTGGTAACAAGTTATTATGGTCAGCTATGAACTGGTTGAAGGCTTAGCTACCTATTTTTTTTAATCAAATCAAAATCAAATCTAAAATAGGAATAATAAATAATAATAAAAATAATAAAAATGTATTTATTTCCACCTCACAGTAAATAGTAAGTGTTTTCTTTAATGGTGGTATCGGTCGGGAAATACCTAATACTGCGGGCGACATTATTTCCATAGTTTAGCTGTGCGAGCCAGAGCAGCAGTCTCTGGAAAAACGTAGATCGCATGAACCTACATGGACTACATGGTATTATGTTAAATAAGTAAGCACCGTAAAATGGGGTGAGTAGGATTCGCGGGGAGAGTTGGCTTATGAATGGGGAGAGAAGGCATGATATACAAATACAAATATACAAATACAAATATCTTTATTCAGTAATAATAAAGGACACAATTTTAGCTAACATTTTAGTTCAATATAATTATAGTTAATAACCTTAGCCGCTATTTAAGTGCAAAGAAAATAATGGCGTAGTTACCGCACAGTTCAGTGACCAACCATAATCCCTAAGTCGTTAGAATAAGGTCTACAATTGGTCAGTTAACTGCACTAGTATTAAAGATTACAATAAAATAATATAAACATTTTATGATTTTTATGAATGAAGTACATCTGTTCCCCGTACTAGTATTAAACTGTATCACGGTGGAAACAGGATTCGCCATCCTCTATTTTCAATATTTTAACAGTCAATAATTAGCAATATTAGCTTCATTTATTTTATCAGTCGAGTTAAATAAATGTTACCCGTGCACGTGGGTCGCTTGAAAGGGGGGTGAGATGGGATTTTAAGGCTACTGCTACAAAAATAATGTATTAAAATGGAGCTATAGTAATACTCATAATTAAAAAAAAACAATCTTCCAAAATCACCTTTGTATGAAAACCCAACTCACCCCAAATACGAGGGACTACGGGGTGAGGTGGGATTTCCTGTTTATCGTCAAAGTTATGAAATGGAACTACCCAAAATAAAATAAAAACTAAAATACAAACGTCCGGAACACTTATTATATACACCATTCAGTTTGCATATGTAAAAATAAAATGTTATCGAGGTTTGAATGTCAGTTTTGCACCTACTCACCTCATTTTACGGTAGAAATGAAATACATATATATGTATATTTGTTTTTCTCCTAAAAACTCAGAAGGCCTACCGCGAAACATGCAAATCGAAATTTCGTTATCTGTGTCTCGAATTCGCAAGAGTGATAAAAGGCAGGTAACGAACTTTCGATTAATATCGTGTTTCGCGGTTGGTTCTCAGCTAGAAAATCACTGCGCAACTTCTTTACCAACGGGCTGAAATTAAATTGGTAGACCTATAGCGTAGATGCATTGCACGATGCAACTATGTAGGTACTAGTACTTGAGCCTGCACGCGATGACGTCTGCACTCTGCATACGGGCGTAATGACCACATTTAGAGATGGGTCGCGGGTAAATACCCAATTTACCCACCCAGGTAAATACCCGGTAAATACCCATCTACCCGGTATTTACCCGTATCTACCCAAATGGACGGGTAGATTCATTTCTTATTGCACATGTGGATTTGTGTTATAATGGAGATATATACCGACTGAGTGGTTGTAATTATTGTGTGTCATTTAGAATGAAACGGTTTAGTAAAACCCCGCAGTTGTAATTAAGGATTTTTTCATATAAATTTCATAAATAATTAAAAAGTGCCATTATAAGAGTATTTTTTTTTATTTTGATTAAATTATCGTACTTTTACGTTGACAATAAACATACGTATTTCGGTCGGTGGGGGGTGTGGTTGGGGGGAGGGGGGTAAAATGTAACTTTTTCCTATTTCTAGGAATTTGTCAGTAATATCGAAAAGTATTGTATGTAAAAACTAAAGTAGACAAAATTTCCAACAAAAAAGGTTATATACATTTTTGTCATAAAACCAACTATATTTGAGTTATGAGCTTCCGAAGTTGTGATACTACAATTTTTTTTTTAATTTCCATTCACTAGTAGTTTTTATTTTCATCATTCTAATGTATATTAAAAGCGTTTTTAAAACATTTCCGGTGGTCAGGGACTAAATTTACACGATTTTCATAATTGGACTGATATGTTAAAATCGAACTTCACCTCATAGCAAACTATTCGTTATTAATTTGATTATGCATTATATGTAACATTACAAAATTAACTTAAATTAATCTTATTTAAACTCACACACAACTTAACACATCACATTTAGAAGAAAAACGAAAATACCCGCGTATTTACCCGCGGGTAGGTAAATATCGGGTATATACCGGGTAAATACCCGCTCTCGGGTATTTACCCGGGTAGTTACCCATCTCTAACCACATTAAACAACACTTTAACGGCCAGCGTGGTCGCGTCGCATACGCATGCGCACACACGACAACGTTGGGCATGGATCTTTTATCGAGGATAGCGAGCTTTAAATGATCATAAAAGTCTACATTAGGCAATGGCTTCAGGCTTTTCTTTTTGTAAACTACCCACGCTATAACATTCTTGCAGCTTTGACTTAGATAGATCCTAATATTTCCTGGATAAAGCGGAAATAACAACGGCTTTCCTTTTTGACGAAACCGGCCACCGAGCCACATTTCATGCTAAAATACCGAGGCAGTGGTGGGGGGGGGGGGGGGGGGGAATAAAGCGAACGTTATCAGGGTCCATAAAGGAATCACAAGTAAGTTTTAAATCTGTATTATTTTTATTTGTCTACCCTCTTTTTCTTCCTTTCGTTATCCCGGCATTTTTGCCACGGTTCATGGGAACCTGGGGTCCGCTTGACAACTAATCCCAAGAATAGTCTACTCATTGCAATAATCATCCTGTCCTAGCCGGTTTCGGCCTCGGCGACTGGGTATTTACTGGCTAGTGAGAGCGACGATCGTGAGCTCTCAGGTGGCTGACGTAGCCTATTTTTGCGGTGAATGTACGTCCACACTCACCGCAGGTCAGCACCCCTCCGACAAAATTGTAATTTATGACCGCAGGTGGTCGGGCCTTTAACTCGTCACGCTTCGCGTCGAGTTCCACTCGCCTCTGCTCTTCAAAGGCTTGCACTTTTGTACTCACTGTATGCCTCCACTTCGGCCGATCTTGTGCCGAAGTCTCCCAGTGCGATGGTTCAATGTCACATCTCCGCATGTGACGCTTCAGCACATCTTTGTAGCGCAAAAGTTGGCCGCCCTGTTTCCGCTTGCCACTTTGCAACTCAGAGTAGAAGATGCGCTTAGCAACTCTGTCATTAGACATACGGGAGACGTGACCACACCATCGCAGCTGTCGCCGCATTAGATAGGCTTCAATGCCGCTGACATTAGCACGGCGTAGCACTTCGGTGTTCCTGACACGATCTGACCAAGAGATGTTCATAATGTCACGCAGGCATTTAAGGTGAAACCTATCCAATGTCCGAATGTGTTTTCGGTAGAGACACCACGTTTCGGAGGCATACAAGAGATTGGGCAGAACTATTGCCATATACACAGAGACCTTTGTCTGGAGCTTAATGTCATGTGAACGGAACACCTTGACGCGCAGTTTGCCGAAAGCAGCGGCAGCCGCTCCGATTCTACTGTTAATTTCGTCGTCAAGGTGGCACTTGGATATTATTGTGCTCCCCAGATATCTGAATCTGTCTACTTGCTTAAGAGAGTCGTCGCCGAGCCTGACATCAACGGGCGCTAGTGTCTCCAACCCCATGATTTCGGTTTTTTTGACACTGATTTTAAGGCCGAAGCGCTGACAGGACTCATTGAGGCTCGTCATAAGCGTCTGTAGACTATCCGGGGAATCCGCCACAAAGCAAAGGTCGTCTGCGTACATTATCTCCGTAATATTCGCTAGAGATACTTTCGTGCGCGCCTTTAGTCGTGCTAGATTAAACACACTGCCATCAGTGCGAAAACGAATACGGATGGCATCTGCTAACGTTTGTAAGGCATCTCTGACGACCACAGCAAAGTAAAGAGCGAAAAGAGTTGGTGCCAAAACGCAGCCTTGCTTGACGCCACACGTGTACGAGGAGACATATATCACGCTGCATATATCCCGCCCATGCAACGCAAATTGCACTAATCCTATTAGATTAATTGACTGACTGTTTGGTTTATTCGCGCGGGATGTCGAAGGTTTCCACCGGAGGAGCCATCGTGTCGTGAGCGAGCAGGGGGCTCGGGGAGCCATCATGAGCGAGCAGGGGGCTCGGGGGAGCCGTCATGAGCGAGCAGGGGGCTCAGGGGAGCCGTCATGAGCGAGCAGGGGCTCGGGGGAGCCATCATGAGCCAGCAGGGGGCTTGGGGCCCTCGGGGGAGCCATCATGAGCGAGCAGGGGGCTCGTGGAGTCATCATGAGCGAGCAGGGGGCTCGGGGGAGCCATCATGAGCGAGCAGGGGGCTCAGGGGAGCCGTCATGAGCGAGCAGGGGGCACGGGTACTCCTAGTATTTTTGTTAAAGAAAATGGAAAATGAAGTAAAAATACGGGCAGGGTTACAACTGGGTAGCACACATACATGTAGCTTCTAGTTAATTTGAGTTTCTGCACCCAAAGGTTAACAACCGAGCCTCGGAAAAACGCCCATTTTGAAAACATAGAAAAAAATAACCCTGTTCTGTACAACATAGACTTCCTTATTATTAAAATAGTACGTTTTCTATTGGGCATGCTTGTATGGAGAGGTATACATTTTAGGGTACAGCAATGCCATTTGGTAGGGGTATTATACATGTCAACCTGAGCCCAAAACGCCCGGTAGCCAAATTGAACTCCGTGTCTGGGGGTTGGGAGGGGATTTCTCAAAGTACAACGCTACCGGCGTTCAGAATTTTTTTTCCTTATTTTTTTCTATTCTAGCGGATTAGTTTGGACCTTTCAGTCAAGTTTGGTGTCGTTTTCAGGTAACTAGATGATGCCCGATTCATTCCCCATACCAGTTTTTTAGGGTTCCGTAGCAAAATATGACGCAATCCTTAAAATAATAAACTTTTAGTAGTGACACAATGCAAACAAACCCGTATAGTTTTATATTTTAGTATTAAACTTGGTTTATAAAAAATATTGTACGAAAGCCCATTTGATGTAGATTTTAAAAACATTAACATTAAATATACATTTGACTATTTTCCATGTGAAATAAAATAATTATTGCACGTACCTACTCGATTTTTGCGGGAGGCGCGCGCCCGCGCGGGCGTCGCTCGGTGGGGTAAAGGACCTTCGCCATTCGCGTTCATTTGATTTCGAGGATCAAACAAAGAAGAGCTATACCATCTTTTGTCGTTACATTGTTACTCAAACATGGACTTACCAATGGGTAGAGAGTTCATCATAACTGATGGCGACAAAGCTCTGAGTAAAACCGCTCTGACTGAAAATGTGGCACCGTGCTATCACGAAGAAGCCGACAAACGGATGGATAATGCTTCATCTTGCTGATATTGTTGTTGTCTGTCCTAGGGCACCCCGGAGGTGCATAGGGCCTCCACAAGATCCTTTCACGTGCTGTCTTGAGCAACCGTCTTGGCCTCGTTCCAACTCAGTCCTACGGCTGTCACTTCGTTCTCTACGCTGCGCCTCCAGGTGTGCACAGGGCGTTTGCGGGCTCGCTTCCGGCCCTGAGGCCGCCACTCGAACGCGATACTGGCGTTGTTCGTATCTCCTCTTCGCAGGGTATGACCGATCCATCTCCACTTCCGCAGCGCTACTTCTTCGGCGATCGGAGGTTGTCGGCACATACTCCACAAATCCTCATTTCTTATAGTCTTCGGCCAGAATATGCGGAGGATCGACCGTAGGGACTTATTGACAAACACTTGTAGCTTGTGTGTCAGCCCCTTTATCACTCTCTACGTCTCACAGCAGAAGAGCAGCACGGACTTGACGATGGATTCGAAGAGGGAGACTTTTACGCGGCGAGTGAGAATGTTTGAGTCCCAGACAGGCTTGAGTTGAGCAAATGCAGCTTTTGCCTTCTTAATTCTGCTCTCGACGTAAATGTAAATAAAACTTTCGCAAACGTTCTATTGTTGTCTTTATTTTTAACAATCTTACCTGACTTTATTTATAAATTGAAGATGATTAAAAATCACACATTGAAGATGATTAATATTATAAAGCGAAAGTTTGTGAGTGTGTGTATTCGTTACTTCTTCACGCTTAAGTGGCTTGACCAATTTTTATAAAATTAGGTATGAAAGTAGCTGACAGCCTGAATTAACACATAGGCTACTTCTTTACCGCGGGTAACACCGCAGGGCGTAGCTAGAATAATATTAAGTGAATCTTTTATGGTCTTTTTGCCATCCCCTACGCTGAGCTGGCGAACGTCGCAGTACTTTCAATATTTTATTTTACATTGAAAATAGTCAAATTTATATTTACTGTTAATGTTTTTATAATCTGCATTAAATGGGCTTTCAGACAGTATTTTTCTTAAATCAAGTTTCATACAAAAATATGAAAATATGAGGGTTTGATTGTATTTCGTTACTACTAAAAGTTTATTATTTTAAGGATTGCGTCATATTTTGCTACGGAACCCTAAAAAACTGGTATGGGAAATGAATCAAGCATCATCTAGTTACCTGAAAACGACACCAAACTTGACTGAAAGGTCCAAACTAATCCACCAGATTTTTTTTCTGAGCGCCGGGAGCTTTGTACTTTACCCCCCTCCCCCCCCTCTCTGACACGGAGTTCAATCTGGCTACCGGGCGTTTTGGGCTTAGGTGGACGTGTATAATATTCGTACCAAATGGCATTGCTGTACCCCAAAATGTCATACTACTTCCCAATAGAAAACGTACTATAACGAATGTCAACGATTACGATTATATGCCCCAATAACGTCCGTAGAAGAATGTCCGCGTGCATGGAAGATGAGGAAACAGCAAAACATATTCTCCTTGAATGTAAACAGGTAGAAGTAGGTATACAGGAGCGAATACCTAGGGGTAGGGAATCCGTGCAGACTAGAGGAGGCAGTTAGCAACCTGAAAACCTTGCTAGGTTTCGTGGAGGAGCTTAGGCACAGTGGATTTGCAGAAAATGCCCAGTAAAACTAACTAAACTAACGTCCGTAGATTGTGAACGAATAGTTTCGTTCGACTCATAAATGCGTCCTAAATTATGGTTAGGTTTTGGTTATCATCATCATTGAAACAAAACTACCTACATCGTGTCCGGTTTCGGGCAATTTAGTCAATACAATAAATATTTATGGCTTTATTACAACTCTTGGGAACACAAGGTATAATTTTGGTTTTTCTACGTGCGTAAGTGACCTACCTCTCGGGTTCGCGGTAAGTCTTTCCATTTTTAGGGTTCCGTACCCAAAGGGTAAAAACGGGACCCTAAGCTATTACTAAGACTCCCCTGTCCGTCCGTCCGTCGGTCAGTCTGTCACCAGGCTGTATCTCATGAACCGTGATAGCTAGGCAGTTGAAATTCTCACAGATGATGTATTTCTGTTGCCGCTATAACAACAAATACTAAAAAGTACGGAACCCTCGGTGGGCGAGTCCGACTCGCACTTGTCCGGTTTTTCTCTTTAATTAATTGCGAATTTTAATTTCGTTACTGGAGTGATAGAAGAGAAGAGAGAGAGAGGTGGAATGGGAAGTCATTAGAATGATGCGCCCACGTTGTGCCTAATCCGGCGAATACTATGAATTATTGTTAACTGAGTGAGGGGGCTTTACAAAGCTTAATAGAACCAGTTGCACCTAGCCGTCTGTCGATGTCATCGTAGTTTGTTAATTTGTTCTTGTATGAATATTTTGACAGTTGTCTATGAGATGTGCTGTTGATGAACCAGTTCCAAAAGTTTACGCAATTTAACGTGTTTTCATTGCTCTTGGGTCTAAGTGTAAATACAGCCTTGTCAAGATCATTATTATCTGCTGTAATAAAATTTATTACTTGCACCTAGCAATGTGTCTCTTCTTTCTTAGTTGCAAACTACCAGGGTTTGAAATTTGGTCCCTGGATTTACTTAAAAATACGATCATGATCGATACGAAGTTTTATTCCGGTTGATATCGCTGATGATGCTGATATTTAAAGAAATCCCAATATAGAAATAAATCTATAATATTAACAGATACGTATAATATAGTAATCCAGTCGAGGTGCGGCTTATTGAATCCATTTAGCGAGGAAAGCATTCGCCACACGCGTCCTGCCCTGACGGCTGGCTGTCAAACACCGTATCGCGAAGTAATAAGAGACGCTCGGGTTGGCCTGACAAATTATGTATCTTGTAGTCGGGATCTTTAGTCAGAATAGTGAAGGGTAGAATTGTATAAATCTCTCAACGAAGGGTGCGTTTGATGCAATCAAATATTAACTACTCCCCAATTCATTTAAGTCATAAAAAGTCGTTGCACAAGAAGTACCTTTTAAGTTTTAATACATTCCACAAGTGTGCAAATGGGCACGGTATGGGAAATAGAACTTTCGTTACAGAACAAGGAAACTGGCTCCAAACAACTCTCTGACTAAAAAAAACACATATGCAGCAATGAAACGTAGGTACAGTAACCAATGTCGCTATCAGATATATTGGAGCGGCCAAGGTGATCATAAATATGTGAACATGCACTTTAACAGCTGATAGATAGAGGTTTCGTTGAGATATCTGTGAACTCCTTGGGAGCTCCGATATATTTGATTCTGGTGATGATTATTGACTGATTAGTGATTACATTCCACTTTAAAACGCAACGCAGTTCTAATCCATCCAAACAAATAAATTGCAGCAAAATCTCATAATAAATCAAATAACCCAATTTGTAAATCAAAATAAAAAAGTCTCTCAAAAAAAGGAGAAAAAAACTCAATCGCCGTCCCTTCCATTAAAGCAAGTTTAGTTCCTTTGAACTCACAAACATAAGCGTTTCAATAACAATTCAGAAATCTCAAGCGGCACAAGTGATGGGATAATAATGTCTGGGGATGCTTGTTTTGTTGGGCTTTCGAACGACCCGGCCGGCGTAACGTGACCTCCTTTAAAAAAAAGAAGATGATTTTGAAGATGATGTGAAAAGCACTTCACTTCAGCATAGCGCATGTACTTAAAATAAATAAATATTCTTACACACTTGATAAAATGTCCGCTTCTTATTACTTATACATACGTATGTATCTATATACTACAATTTGGTTAGATTGAAGAAGATACAGTAGTTGGTGATAAGTACATTGACAATCGTGATTGATCGTTTGAGGCCGCTCAACTATGCATACCTACTCGTACCATAGTCAGAGATTTCACTTTTACTGGTTACTTGATCCTTCGACTCTCCTAGGAGGTAAGCATGTTGTACAATGGCACCCTTTGTATTTGTTTAGTCGCGACGGGGGAGGCCGGTGTAAACCGGGCTGTTATGATTTGGATATTGAATTTCGCGGACCTTTGTAAAGTAAACACGAGCCGGATTAACAGTGTTTGTTTAAATTATCATAAGCGTCGAGGACTGACAGGCCGAATACAAGTAAAAGGAATGATAAAACAAACCGATTAAATCACAAAAACACTTCTTTCCAATTTTTATTGTTAATATCTAGCATGCCAAAATCAATCAAGCTATAAATTGCTTGGTGTGCTAAATTGCAGGGTGTGCTTAAGAAATGGTCTTGAAATAACGCGAAAAACGTAAACATATTACAGTGTAACTGGTGTAAGTCCCTTGCATACAATAAAAAAATAAAATACGTTATTTAGCAAAATTGTTTCAATACCTACCCAGCTTCATACCGTTTTAAGTTCCTAGTTTGAAAAAAGAAATGAAAACATATTTATTACATTAATAAATGTTACATAATAAGGTAACAGGGAATTCCTATTAAGTATATTATATCTGTATCAGGAAGCCCCGGTCCTCCGTAGCAACAAGTTGTAGATCTGAGAAATATAACTAACGTACAGAAAGTTTAAGAAGTAAAATCCTAGTACAAAGTTCCATAGGCATAGGCACCCTGTATAGGTAGGTACTCGTAGTTATAGAAATAACCGTCGATGTCGATCGTATTGCAAAGAGCTGTCACTTAGGTACACCGGGCTCGGAATTCTGGCTCGGGAACTACCTCCCCCTGTCTCCCCTTTAATACTCCATACGAGTTTATTGTTAGTGCCTATAGTTTGCTGGAGATTGTAACTTGTGAGAGTTGGGAGTGCTTCTTTGTAACCTGGTTTATTTGTTTCAGTGTAGCATTTTGTTCAATTTAAAATTCATACGGCAATACAGAGCTACATGCAACTAAATCTACTTATCTACTTATGTAGTATGTACATATAGATTACATGAATTAGTTCAGTCGACCGCAATTTCCATTCCAACAAGCCTCCTGTCTCGTAGGTAATCATATATTATAGCCACTGCATTTGGCAGTGGCTACACCGCCGCCGCGGTTAACGCAGCGTGCGGCTACAACCTGCAACTAAAGTGATGTGTAGCGGGAATGTTCCCGAGAAGAGAAACTTTTTGAACTGGGAATCATACCGAGTACTCGTATACATATACCCACTATGCCCATGTGCCAAAAGCGGCCATTAGGGCGATGGGCCGTGATCCGTCCGCACCAACCCTTACAAAACAATAGCGGAGGTCAGTCAAATACATATTTTATTGAAGCGAATTATATCGAGTATGAACGCCCACGAGCACATCCCTTCGCTAGCGGCTGCACCGCGGATCGGATTGGATGGAGCCTTGATTATGCCATTTGTGCCCTTCGTGCCAAGAGCGGCCATTAGCGCGATGGGCTGTGACCCGTTTGGCACCAATATGTACCAACCAGTACAATACCAGAGGTACTTTTTTTGGGCCACACACAGCTTCAACAGCCATCAGCATGTTAACACCTTACTTGTATGTTTAGCTAGTTAGGTATTCGTACCTCTTCCTGCGGTGGTTTTTACTCGATCTCCAAAGATGTGGACATGCCCATGTATATGAAACTAAGTAAAACATAGTGCGGTATACAAATAAGGTTAGTCAGGTTAGTGCATGATCGTACAGAATATTATCTTATCTTATAGTTTCTGTCCGCGACATCGTCTGCATGGGATGATGATGATGATGATGATTGATAAAAAATGTCCTTCCTCGGACCCAAACCTGTCTCCATACCAAATTTCATTTAAATCGGTTCAGCGGTTTAACTTCTTGTCTGTCTAGCTGTGTATGTTAGAAGTATCGTGACATCGTGACCGAATTTTTAGTAATCTTCTTGCTTTATTCGAGAATGTTTATTTTTTTCTACTTTATACAGCACAACCCATGCACAACCGAGGTTTGAAGGTTTGAACCCACGATTGTACCACCTCACAGTGAAGAGGTAACAGACAGATAGACAGACAAAGTTACTTTCGCATTGATACTGTTAGTAGGGAGAGTAGGGATACTATGGATTAAGGCAGTGGTGGGCAAACTTTCTTCATGGGGGGCCAGAAAGTTTAGGAAATTCAAGTGGAGGGCCAGAATTGTAGCCAAATTTTTTTTTGATTTGTGATAATCGTGAGCCAATGCCATATAGCCCATATACGAATTATTTCATAGGACCGGCGGCGGGCCGGATAAAATCCATTCGCGGGCCGCAGATGGCCCGCGGGCCGTACTTTGCATTCGAACTTTAGATACGTCAATTAATAGATCAAGAAATGATATGGATTAGATGTGTCAGTGTCAAAAGTGACTTTTTTGTTTGAAGAAACTTCACATTTGATTTTTTCTAACCTATACAGCACAACCGAGGTTTGAACTCACGATTTTTGACTATATAAGTGTGATATGAAAGGTTCCTTGCCATTGCCAGGCTGCTAAAACCGCAGAGTTGCGTGAGCCGCGTGATCGGCAGGCAATGGGAACCACTCTGTAGGCTTCACGTGACCATAAAATTAAACGAGCATTCAAGCAAATTGCAGCAATAAAATATTGCTATTAACTGAACACTGCAGTGGAACATGTAATAAAACGCTTGTAGCTTGTAACGAAATGTAACGATTACGTGTTGACAGTATATGGAGACAATAAATAAGAAAGACTGATGTCAATCACCTCCTGAGGGCCATGGGAACGTATTATGCTTCGAATGTGAACCGTATGCTCTACAATATTAATCTACAGTAATCGTTTACCAAGCTAGCCGTATGTTTTTTTGCCAATGACATGGTAATAATGAAACATACCTAACTGTATAGGTATGGGATTTTTTTTTCCCATTAACCATTTTTGGGAGGACATTCGCCTTGTGTTGAACTCGGATCATACACATTTAGGAAATTAAGTTATCAGACGCGTTTTTGAAGTGGTCTCTTGTTAAATTTTTACTGTAATTGTGTACTTACTTATATAAAACATTTGCGCAATACTATAGACGTGGAATGCAATCCCCTGACACAGCCGGCAGTTATAATATCGGGCAGATAGTACGGTCACGTGCCCTGCCGGCATCCGGTCCGGCGTCCGGTCCGGCATCCGGCCGTAATGCCGGCTAATCCCACCGGATCCCCCCACAGCTCTAGGCGAATACGGGGTGGAACAGTTTATTGGGGTCTTTGTTGGGCTAAGATAATAATTATCATATTCACAGTCAATATACTGATTTTTTTTTTCAAATATACTAATCGTATAAATTTAACATGATTAGGTAAGTAGTAAATCTAAAACTACATAAGTACCTACAGGTACCTAAATACACAAGAAGTAAAAAAGAAAATAATATAAGAACTTACCTAAAAATAAGAAGAACGTACCTATCAATATTTCGTTTAGCTGTAGTTTTTCTAATAACTTAAAAACTTAGTTCATCTCTAGGAAATGTTTGAATTTTGAGGATCGGTAAGCATCAAACGTATTGTGCTTGACTCATCTTTCCAAAAACCGGTGAATGATGCTATCATTCTTTGGAAAAACGATTTTAATGTAGTTTCCCTGAAGAACCCAGTACCTAATTATTCCATCCTGTAATAGTCACTACAGCCATAGTTCGTTCCAAGCGCGCTTGGCCGGCATCCGCCACATAACACCATTTACTAAACCTAACACTCACGTTACATCATCTCGTCTCACTCACTCTTTCGTAATAAGACTAAAGAGCGACATAGACGGGATGATTTGGCAAAGTTAGGAGACATTGTCATTCCGCCCCCTTTCTCGCACCTTCGTCAAATACGAGTATGTAAATGGCGGTAAACGATTGTAAATAGTTGTAAATCGATATGCGAAGTGGAGCGAGACGCCCGAGTCAGAGTTAAATGAGTAGATTATCTTCACACTAAGATAAAGTATGTGTGTATTAGTGCAAGTCCGTAAACACGCGTCAAAAATATAGGAAAACATTTCCCGAAGTCCGCGTAAAACATTGCATTATGTACGTAACTGTCTGAAAAAATACTCAAAAGCATAAGTTTTCAAATCCTCTTGATGCGGGGGCAGTGTAATGCTTTGGATTCTTCTGGTAAGCGACTAAAATATTACGTCGAATTGTCTAGGTACCGCGTAAGTGCTTCAATACATTACTTTCCTTAAATCTATTACGCTCTGAGCCTACCTGCATCTTCACACAATTTTATAATGATTTGATGCAATATATGTAATAATATATGATGGCCACGGCTGTATTTTTCCACCGCACCGCTCGTCACCGGCAGCGGCACCGGCACTCGGCAAGTCGGCAGGCGTTCATCCTAAAAGTAAAAACTAAATGGTCATGTACAGTTTCAGTGAATTTCCTCCCACGAACGCTCCTGCAGTGGAATGAACTGTCGAGGTTTTCTCGAGCCACATTAGGAAACACTACTCGATTCCTTACACTCTGTCTCGGTCGTGACGGCACGCTGTAGAAACGTGAGTTACGGTGGCATCTGCCGCCTCTGCCGGCAATTTGGGAGCATTAGCGGTCGGTTGTGACATCTCTGTTGGTTGAGGCAAATTAAATTAACATTCAAAGGAAACTTGCTTTGAGGGACATTTACACTTTCTCGCTTCTAACCCATGAATCTAGATTAGCGTAACATTAAAGAAAATATATCATCATGTAAAAATACTACCTACTCGATTCTTCACACTCTGTCTCGGTCGTGACTAGGGTTGCCAACCGTACTATATTATATAGTATTGTACTATATTTTGGCTCTATGTACTATATACTTTTGGAAAAATATATAGTACGCTAAAATACTATATTTCCGATTAAACGTATTTTACACTCATGTTTAGTATTTTATCTGAAAGTACTATATTTTTTTGGAATGTACTATATTTTTATTCCTTATTCTGGAAAATACTATATTCCACCAAAAAAAAGTTGGCAACCCTAGTCGTGACGGCACTCTGTAGAAACGTGAGCTACGGCGGCATCTGCCGGCAATTTGGGAGCATTAGCGGCCGCGGCTGTGACATCTCCGTTGATTGAGGCAAAACCAAATGAGCATTCAAGGGAAACTTGCCGCGTGGGACGTTTATACTTTCTCGGTTCTAAACCATGAATCTAAATTAGCGTTTCATTAGAGAAAATATATATCATCATATAAAATACACTTCGATAGATATTTTGTGTGTCCGTGGAAACAAAATTGAATTCGAGAGTCGTACTTATCGTATCTGCTGAATATCTATTTACTCTGCTTACGAGTTTTGTGTTTCCGACTTTTATATTTTAGCTGTAATTTTTTTAGTAACATTATGATAAAATTTTTGTGAGTTTGAAGAGCTCCTCGTTCTGGGTGGAAAAAACACGAAATCCCGTTTAGGAAAAAAAAATTCCGTTGAGATACGAAAATTCCATACGTTTTCGTAATTGAGAAGAATATTTTCTAGGACATATGGCGAAAATGTGCATACAGAATTGTACAGAATAGGAAAATCCGAAGTTTCCAATTTTTTTTGGTAGAAATTTCACTTTTGAAATTTACCAGCGGCACATCAGTTTGTGACATGAATGACGCGATACAGCTTTGGTAGGTATAACATACATTACATACATTGTACATTGTTCCAGTAAAAAGAAGAAATAGCAGACTCGGAACTCGGCGAATTTAGAAGATTATATTACTTATGTAAGTAGAGGTACAGTACAGTGACCCCCCCCCCCCTAATTTGAAATGACGTAATTTATGAATAGCCCCCTACATGGTACATGGGTACTCTACCTGTGGAAGTGTGGATGTCACGTGTTGTGAATATGGGTCGTAAATGACAGGTGCTTAGGGGAAGTCCGGGTATAGTGAACACCTTAAGCTTTGATTTGACACAACAGGAAAATTTAACAAGGAAGAAATGAAAAAATTGTTAACAATAAGTCTTTATTTAATAAACTTTTAATTTAAAACAACACTAGCCTCCAATGTTTAATAATTGCTGCAATTTTGAACAAAACGTAAAAAAAGATATTTTATTCGCTTTGCCCAGGGTGCCGGGCAAAGTGAAACAGGCCTCCGGGCAAAGCAAATATCACTCATAAAATCTTAGTGACCTTAATAAATAAATAAAAATTAATCAATATAAGATCATTTCAATAATATTAATTAGAAAAAGCTGTCACAAGTAACTTTTGATATATTTTCACTGATTTCATAAGCTTAAGTCTTCACGGCATCTCTTAAGACATTTTAACACAGCGAATCCACGTTTTGATAGCCATTTCCATGACATCTGTTAGCCAGGACCAATGATTGATCTTTTTTTGATATTTATATACCATCTGTAACAAAATATTATCATTTAAAAAAATTACGTAATAAATTCAAAGTGAACACGCTATCCGCTTTGCCCGATCCACTTTGCCCATTCAGTCAGTTAAAGAAATAAAAAAAAAAAAAACCGTTGGATTGTTTTAAAAGAAATGAGTTGTAAAAGGAAGATACTTTAATAAGCAATAGAAGCATCTTGAATTAAAATTCGAGATAACTACTATGACAAAATAACATACAATAAATAACAAAAAATAACCTTTCGAAATCGAATATTTTGCACTAAAAACACATTTTGACTCGTCACCGACGACGCTCGCAGCCACCGCTGGCTACGACGCTTGCCGCTCATAGAGCGAAGGATCCTGAACATCATATAGGCGCGTGGTGCGACAAAGTCGAATAGTTTAGGATTGGGAGCCCGAATTCGCTTTGCCTGGGGTGTTCGCTTTACCGGACCTTCCCCTACTCGTATTGGCACGATGCCAAGTTACCGCCGGAGCGATGTTGCTCGCTACAATGTAGTCTCATAACAGCGCACTACTCGAACTCGTAACAGTAATCATAGTCGGTATACTCGGTATCTTTCGATAAGTTGTTGGGGTTATGTGTTAAATTTGATGATTCAAAACGGTAGTAAACAGGAACAAATTTTATTTGAAAAAAAAGAAGAAGTAAGTACAAGATTTAAGCCCAGAAGGGCCCTTTTTACGTTTTTGGTACGGAACCCTAAAAATCATGTCATTGGATATGCCAATCCACCTACAGGCTTTTTTGGGTTCTTAACAGTTGGATCTATTTACATTTTCATTTCTTGTTATTACTTTCTCCGTATAGGTAGCTAAAAGAATGCCTGTAAATGCTAAGTTTCATAACATTGTTCACAAACATGAAAGCGCAACCCACAACACCATTCTCCGGCAGTCACGTTGGTCCTCGGCACGGTTGTGTCGGCACGTGACCACTCCGTGGATTCGGCTGTTAGAACCGGGTCTACTTTGACACCCACACAATTTACAGGGAAATGTCGTTTCATTGTCGAGTAGGCGCTAAAAGGTATTTTTAAATTAAGTAGTTCAAAGTGTGTAACGGTTTGCTATTAAACCTCGTTTGCGCTAAGCGTTTTGTGCTGGCGGATTGTAAACATTTAGAAAACATTTTCAAATAGTTTTCAGAATTCTGTCACTTGAAGAAAATTAATGACATCGTCGACAATTTTATGCAACGAAGATACTAAAAATCTCTAGATTAATATAATTTATCTAACTTGATATTATTTAGATCGTGCCCTATTAGTATTACGCTGTGTACATTTCCCCGGATCGGGTAAGTGTTGCGAATATTTAATTTAAGTTTCCAATGGGAATAATTTTACGTTGTATTCTTTTATGCTGTTAACTAATCTGTTCTTTTCTGACTGCTTCATCCGTGAACACTAAAATAATGCTGAAAGGTTAACTTTCCTGGTATTTCTTTCCTTGTGGGCCGGATGTAGCAGTCACTGTTGTGTACATATTCTAATATGACCAATAATACTAGGGATCAAGTCTGGGGTTGAAATTACCTGCATCCTGCCTGAAACCCTCTATCCTGCACTACCCCGGGTTGCGCTATGCGCAAGCTCTGTATCCCGGAAGGTTTCCGTTCCGAGCTGAGGATCCAGAACCATAGCGGGGAGCCATCCTGGTCTACTCTGGACCAACTGAGACATCTGCGCTGTACAGCGGCGCCATCTACGACTGCGACGGCCGCGATGTAGAGCCTCAGGAAAGTGCCTCCTTTTAAGGACTTGTTTCTATATTTCTATCTCTGTGTCAGCTCAGTTTTACGGACTCACGACCCTAACTAACTTGTTATTAATTTTAAATAATATTAAATACCTTTTCTAAATTAAACTTTCATTTCTAACCTATCTATCTCTACCTACATGTGACGCTAAACGTCACATTGGCGCCCAGCGATACTATAGAATGTCTCCCGAGAAACAGAAAATACTTGTTATAGTTAAAATTTTTTGAACTGATCTTGTTCACTTACCTGTACTAACAATGGCATTGTTCTATTACAATCCTATTATCTGCTTTTGTTCTTGTAGGCGCCAACCAATTTACTTACAAAATAAGTTAGAAGTACAATGCATGTATATTGAATTCTAAACCTTATTTCTTGTTGAATGGGGTTAAAATGGTCTAAAAAGATAATATCATATTCAATCTTTTGGAAAGTCACATGCACCTTAGCCACGACAGGGACGTATTCGGTGTTAAATAAAATACGTAGAAAGATAAAAATGTTTATTTATTATACATATTAGTTAACAAAAATAATCACATTTAATCAAAATTAAGGCCACGAAAGAAATCTTGCTAAAAATTGTAAAAAGCAAGACATTCAAAAAAAGTTATCACGTGGATGAAAAAGCTAAAGAAAGGGGTTGCGAAGTGTTAAGATTACCCCCTTACTACTGTACACTAAATCCCATAGAGTTGATGTGGAGTGACGTGAAAGCAAATATAAGAAAGAAAAATACAGAACCGAAATTTAGTGAAGGGGTATTAAATCTTATCCGAAATGTGATAAACGCGACAAACTCCCATTGGAGGAATTGTTGTAGGCATGTTGTCAATTTAGAAAAAAAAATGAAACGCAATTATAGTCACCCTCCATTAATTATAAACGTGACTGAAGAGTCTGATGAAACCGAATCCGAATGATAAACAGATATTTAGATTATATATTAGAGATTATATATTATTTTTATAAGAATATGTAGATTTTGCATGTGATTTTTTTATAGGTACACATACACATAACATCTCATTATTTATACTATTTTGTGGTTCTAGTCGCATGTTAAATATTTTGTAGTACTTATTAAGATTATAGGCATATTTTTGTATAAGAATCTGTTGATTTTGGATACATGAGATTATTTTTTATATATACACTTATGTAACTTTTTTTGGCTATAGTAGTATGTAAAACATTTTGCAGATTGTAGATTTACATATATTTGTATAAGAATTTGTTGATTTTGCTTATATTTGATTATTTTTGTTAACTAATATGTATAATAATTATACTTTTTTTATCTTTCTGCATATTTTATTTAATATGTATATCACGTATGTAAAATATTTTATAGTTTTAAGATTATAGGCATGTTTTTATATAAGAATCTGTTGGTTTTGGATACATGGGATTATTTTTTTATATATACACTTATGTATCTTTTTTTGGCTCTAGTAGTATGTAAAATATTTTGCAGATTGAAGATTGATATATATTTGTATAAGAACTTGTTGATTTTGATTAAATGTGATTATTTTTGTTAACTAATATGTATAATAAATAAACATTTTTATCTTTCTACGTATTTTATTTAACACCGAATACGTCCCTGTCGTGGCTAAGGTGCATGTGACTTTCCAAAAGATTGAATATGATATTATCTTTTTAGACCATTTTAACCCCATTCAACAAGAAATAAGGTTTAGAATTCAATATACATGCATTGTACTTCTAACTTATTTTGTAAGTAAATTGGTTGGCGCCTACAAGAACAAAAGCAGATAATAGGATTGTAATAGAACAATGCCATTGTTAGTACAGGTAAGTGAACAAGATCAGTTCAAAAAATTTTAACTATACTCAACTTGACGAAATGCTAGAGGAAAACGTAGTAGAACCTTGTGAAAGTCCTTGGTCGTCTCCTGTTTTGCTAACGCCTAAAAAGAACGGCGAAATGAGGTTTTGTTTAGATAGTCGTAAGTTAAACTCTGTTACTGTTAAAGACGCTTACAGCCTTCCTTATATTTCGGAGATTATAGACAATTTGCGTGACGCGAAATATCTTTCTAGCCTCGATTTATCAAAAAGCTTTTGGCAAATTGCTATTAAGGAAGAAGATCGTTGTAAAACCGCCTTTTATATACCTTCTCGTGGAACTTTCCAGTTTATTTCTATGCCTTTTGGGCTTACTAACGCTCCGGCAACTCAACAAAGATTGGTTGATATGTTATTTTATGGTCCAGAATTCGAACATAAAGTTTTTGTATACATTGATGACATAATCATAGTTTCGCCAACCTTTGAGCAACATATCTCTTTACTAGTTCGTGTCCTAGAAAAGCTTAAAATGGCAAATCTAACTATTAACTATAAAAAATGCCAATTTTTTAGGAATAAACTGAAATATTTAGGTTACGTGGTTGACTGTAATGGACTTCAGCCAGATCCTGAAAAAGTTGAGGCAATTATTAACTATCCTACGCCTACCAATCGGAAAGAGGTTCGTCGATTCATTGGAACTGCATCGTGGTATCGTCGTTTTATTCCAAATTTTAGCTCTATAGCTTCGCCTCTTAATAAATTAACCTCTCAAGCTAAAAACACACCTCCATTCAAATGGTCTACCGATGCTGAAAATGCCTTTCGCATGTTAATAGAAGCTTTAGTGTCTTCTCCCGTGTTATCGTGTCCTGACTATTCTCAATCTTTCCAAGTACGCACGGATGCGAGTGATTACGGAGTTGGTGCCGTTCTGACTCAGGTCATCAATAATGAGGAGAAAGTGATAGCTTACATGAGTAAGTCTCTTTCTAGCAAGGAGCGTAACTACAGTGCTACTGAGAGAGAGGCTCTCGCAGTTCTCACAGCTATTGAACATTGGAGGTGTTACTTAGAAAACGGTAAGAAGTTTGTTGTATATACCGATCATTCATCTCTTAAGTGGTTTTTAAATTTGAATAATCCCACTGGTCGTTTAGCTCGTTGGGGAGTTCGTATGTCGTCGTTCAATTTCGAGATTAGGCATCGTCGCGGCTCAGAAAACGTAGTTCCTGACAGTCTTTCTCGCTCTGTCCCTATTGCTGCTATTAATCAAACTCCAACGAACAGTGCTATGCTTTACACTACAAATGACCCATGGTACCTAAACGTTTACACTGGTTGTCAAAATACTCCCACCTCATTTCTAAACTACAGAGTGGCCGATGGTAAATTGTTCAGGTACAAAAAGAGTCTAAATCCTTTAACTAGAGAGTTTGAGTGGAAAGAAGTCATTCCTCTTGAGTTCAGATCTGAGATTATTGATAAAAATCACTCTGAACCTACTGCCGGTCATTTTGGCATTTATAAAACTCACAAACGTCTATCTTTAAATTACTTTTGGCCAGACATGCATCGTGATGTGTCTGAATTTGTTTCAAATTGCGATACGTGTTGTTCTCAAAAACATGCTACACAATTGTATACGTTATGTCAGTCGCAATCTGTCATTCGCGTTGATTGTCGTATGGAAAAACGCCTGCGCTTAAATATTAATAAATCGTTACAAATAGTGTTCAAAACTAGTGTTTTCTTTTATGCCCTAATACTGTTAGTTAACAATTTGGACGGCAGCACGCGAGTCACAGACATTTTATCCGATTAACATACTTTTAATTGAGCTACTGTACTTATTCTGTGGACTGTTCCCGGCGTTATCTCCTTATCGGCTCCAACTGTCGAACTGTAGCTACAACTGCGACTGCGACTGTCGCAACTCAAGCGCAACCGTTTGCTCAGCAGTTTAATCACTAGCGTAGCTGTTTGCTGTCTGGGCAAACTTTTATAGTGCTCGCTTTCGATTGGATCGCATTAGTAGAGCAGTATCTTGGAGACGCGTTCAGTTTAATATAATAGTTTAGAGCCAGTTTTGGCTAGTTCCATGTTTGACCTGGTCGTTTTAAGTAAGTAGTACACACCCTCAATGGGGCTTTTATGATGAAGATTATTTGAAAAGCTTAGGAGACAGATATTTCCGAAGGTGTATTGTATAGGTACCTACAAGTGAGGTACAATATTAGGAGACTTTTTAATACTTCACCTACTTGCTTAATTTACACGTAAATTCAGCATTGAGACGTCTCGGAGCGAGCAGGGATGCACTATGCATTCCAAACACCGTCGTTCGGCAAACATTGGGGACGCGTTCGTTCGTTGCGAGTTCCGTGACCTCTCGAGCTGTTCTAAATGGAGTGCTTGGTCAAATACAGACGGACAAGATTACTATAATGAACGGTTTACACGAGACCAGTTAGACAAGATTGAACACTAAGCTAGGACTTTTAGCCATCTTTATCTAAATGGCTCTATTTAAATGGGCTGATGACCAGGTACTGACGCTACTGACCACAGTAGCCTTGGGGTTGGACTGTACCTTTAAGATGATGCCGCTATTAGACTGATTTTCTGTGGCGAATTATCTCGGAATTATCATTTAAATCATGTATGCAATGTAGGAGGAAGAAATGTATCTATATTTCATTAACATTAAACAATCTGGTACAAAATCTGTCCTTGGGTCCCAGCCAAAATGACAAACGTATGTACCTAATACTACATCGGCAAACGCCATACGAATAGAAAAAGAATATCGGGATGACAGATGCTGCGAAGAGCCACGTGACTATTTTCTATCAACGACTGTCATATATATAATAGGTAATTCAACCGTAGGTATTTGAAGTGCTTAACTAAGGTTACAGCCGGCCTAGCCAAGGTTACAATCGCTATCGCTTCGACAACGAAAAGCTTTATGTCTCTCTATCACTCTTACATATAGTGCGACGGCGACAGTTGCGTTTCGATCGCTACGGAGCGTAAGCGATTTGCATCTTGGCTAATCTCTCGAGCTGTGCTCTTGGCTCTCAAGTACTCAGTCAGGCTTTAACCCCACGCTGATGTAATACTTTCGACCATTAAATTCGATCAACACGTCAAAGTGCCTCTGTACGGATTCCGTGCCGAGCTAATGAATTCATGCACACACTTTGGGCACCAGGATGTGACACGACGCCGATGGGTGATTTACCGAATGTATATGGATACCATTCGTTTCAGTGTTTAGTGTTAAACCATTTCTCCGTTGACATGTTGCTGGGCGTATAGTATAGTCATCCGTGGCCACAGTTGGTGCAACCCAGCTATAACGTTGGACAAAGTAAAAATAATGTAAATAAAGACCTGATCGATCTCATCAAAATTCATACGGGGCAACGTCGGCAACGAACGTTTCTACCGGACCGGTCTCGCGGTCCCGGGTTCGAGTTTGATCAGGTGCTGCAACTTTCATTTCGCTTTCCTGGTATATATCCGCTGTGAGTGTCCTGTTCACGTAGGGGCATATTGTGGTTGCTGAGCGAGCGCGGGTACTTATTGAAGCGGCGAACCAGCATGAGTAATGGGAATTTTTAGTACCGCATAGTAAAAAAATGTCAGCAAGCTGAAATCTGTACCAGCCAAACTGGGGAAGTATTTTATAGACCACATTCTTCCACATTGACATTTGTATTTATTTCCATCTGTCCCTTAACCTATTAGCAAATTACACTAAGTACCTACTTGTAACGGGCGTAGATAGCACTGCATGTGCATGGTGGTGTAGAACAGTTGCAAGCGTAAATCGGCTGCGGAGTCTGCTTCATCATCAGGAGGGCTGAATGTTTGTTCGCCACCGGCGGCATCCCTACTAATAATATTAAAATTATAATCAATTCGAATGCAACTTTGTCAGTCTGTTACCTCTTCACGCTTAAACCACTGAACCGATTTGGATACAATTTAGTACTGAGAGAGTTTGAGGCCTGGGGACATAGGTAGTTTTTATCAATCAACGCCATCATTCCTCGCAAACGAAGTAGCGGGCATAAGCTAAGTACCTATAGTATACTTATAAATAAGAAAGGAGAATCAAACCGCACGTATACTAACTAGTTCGTGTGAGCTCTCAACTCAACCCGCCCCGATGATCGGGTCGGGTATCAATCGGAATGACGCCCTTCTGTGTAACAAATCATGTAGCTATATAAGTACCACATGCTCTCATACGCGCTTTCCCTTGTTAGAATGAAGGTACCTAGTATCTTGATGGGTGAAGATCTCATCCGGTTGTGTTATCGATATGATATCAGAGCCCCGACAGACTAAATCGTAGTAAACTGGCTGTTTTTGTGTGTTATTTACGGTGTTGTAGGTATACATCCAACATAACCGGAAATGAAGACCAGCCATGTGCGTCATCCAAACAGCCACGACCACTCTGACAAGAGTGCACGACTGAGAAGAAGGTATACATTGTCCAGTTGACAATCAAACAATTTTTTTGTCACTTATGTCCAACAAACTTCCTATGTATGAACAAACAGAGCAGCTCACAATTAATATGTACTATTCCTAGAGATACTCTAAATATATGAGTTTAAATTAGAACAGATGGTCGGGAGATCTAAGTACTTACCTAGTTGATAAATTGATAATACACTCAATACACTGTCTCTTGTATACAACAACGCCCGTTCAGAACGCAACGTTTAGTATTCGTAGATGTAACTTCTATCTATGTACAAAAAGTAAATCTGCATACCTATCAATGCTCAGCCTACTGACTACACTTACTCGTACTTGCAAACGTACGAGTGAAATTCTGCCAAACGTTACTCTGCCAAAAGACTAACTGTTGTCCGCGAAACGAAAATCGGCGTAATTTTACTAGGGGACGGGAATCAATAGGGCACCAAATCAACCAGCTACTTTAGCGAAATGGCATCTGTCGGGACTTTTTGTGACCATTCAGATCCATGGACAAGTTTTCCAGAAATCTTTTACTAAGAAACAACATTGTAGAATGGTCCCTCTTGTATCGCCTTAATAGTAACTCAATCAGTCTGGCTTCATCAATAGACACGAGTAAAAATTCAAGTCGCACCCTGCTTTCTAAATCGGGCTCAAATTCGGCGCTCCACAACATACATCATATGTAATATGTATGGGCACCGCACCGCGCCCGTTACATTATGGAGCATGGACCGCGCTTTCGTGACCATTCTTTTTAATTACAATACAACGAAAGAGTTAAATGTGGCGAGGTACCCATTAATTGGCAGTAGGTACCTAACTTAACTACGGATGCTTACTGGACATACATAAAACATTTATAGAGTCATGCAATGCATTAAGGACAAACTAGCAGGCCCATATAGGTCAACATAATGGCCCATTAAATATTATAAAACAGGTCACTCATTTTTAAGGTTCCGTAGTCAACTCTACCCTCAATAGGTTCGCTATGTCCGTCTGCCTAGCCTAAGCCTGCTGGTCAAACCCTTCATGGTTTGACTTAAGGTGAAACGGAGACTTATTTTGATTGTGCGCTTTTTAAGTACATATAAGTATATAATTCTCTCTTCTTGCTCAGTAGTGACTATCGAACCCCTCTCACCACCATAACTTCCCTTGTCTCTGCGCAACTCCAAATTTTTAGCTATCTTCTAGTCTAGTGGTTACTGCATGGTTAGATGTGGTGTCTAAAACACCCTGACATCGTCAAGTCCCCCCGAAATCCTTACAAAGGAGAAAAATGCTGTCTTGTCAGGGGAAATCAATATATGGCAACCCTTATTGTATATAAAAGGCTTATTACTTATTAGTTGACGTCGCCCTGTAGCCTGCATTTGTCACGCCGCCGCGGCACGACGGCACGATCACCAACGAAGCCGGCCGCAACGTTACCGCCATATTGCCGCCCTTTCCTCGCCTACAGTTATTTATGGTACTACTGTTAGTGTTACTAATATATAATTGACTATAGATAGACTGTATCTCGGTGCATTAAGGTTTAAGGTCTATAAATGGGTATAATAATATCGTGTCTTGTAATTGCCGGGCTAATGAAGTTAATTCCCAGCTACTGTCGCTTGCCCGACGATACGATCTGGGGCAGTGTTGGCCGAAAGTTAATGCGAATTGAAAATGTTCGCCATTAACCATTATAAATTGAACCTTAAACCGTAATCGTCCGTTACGGTTTAAGGTTCAATTTATAATGGTTAATGGCCAACATTTTCAATTCGCATTAACTTTCGGCCAACACTGATCTGGGGTTCTGGGAGATAAGTTAAAGGTCATTCGTAAACTTTATTATTAAGGCATAAGGCCCATCGATGGTTAAGTTATGACCGCTGTTAGTACCTACATTCTTCATGCAAAGCCTTTTACTGCGAAATTTTCCGAAACTACATTTTATAATCGTCAATCTGAACCTGAACCTTGATAGATGGTAATAAGGGTTTTAGTTATGGCATCTTATGGAGCATTCCACGGAGTGTACGTGTCCCGTACAGACGCATATTCATTTATTTGTATTTTTCTAGAGCGGTTTAAGACGATGATAATATTTTTAAGCTTTGTTTTGATCCTTTTTTACAGAAAAATAAGGTTACTTCTACCTGCAAATCTTTAGAAAATTCGCGTTTGTGCCGGACAACGGTTAACAATTTCGTGGAAAGCACCCTGTGAAATTATGACTAATTACATTATTCGGTTGTCCTATTAACATGGTCGCCATAAGTTGCACAACACTTCCTCCGTCGGATGTGTCTTGTATCAATGTAAGTATATTAACAGTAACATTTGACTCACCATTTTAAACCTTATCTCTTAGCAGTAAGGTTGAAGAAAGGTCACTTAATTGTATCAACGATGGCCCTATCAGCAACACATTTACTGGATCATCGGTGGACTTTATCTGGTTACAATAAGAGCTATAAAAGGTCAACAAGACCGCCGAGGCGGATATCTCGTCGTTATATCTACGAGCAGTCGTTTCCTGTGACATAGGATAGATTGTTGAGTGTGTGTCGAGTAGCGTTTTCCTCTGGCGTTTGACGAGACTGAAAAAAGCAAGCGAGCCACATTTTTCTAAATATTATTACAAGACTGCTTCGGACTAGCCGGCATACCAGCCAAGCTAATCGTTATCGTAACCAAGCCGAAGCGAAACCATGTGACAATCGCTTATAGGAGACACCAATCAAGCCAAAGCCCAAATAATGTATAGAATAATCACGTGACTAGACTGTTTTTACGGTCAATGATAATCGCATTGAAGTCCAAAGAATGTAGCAGAAACGGTCCGCAGGCCCGCAGACGCCGGACAGAGCAGAGCGGGCAGAGCTGACCGCCGCCGGAACAAAATTCCCTATATTATACGTGGTCTACGTGTAGGGCGCCGGTCGTCAGGAGGGTAGGCTAGCTTGCAGCGACTAATGGGCCCTACGGAGAAGTGGAAGGGTTTGGTTACACGCCGGAGCGGTCGAGTTACACGTAGGTATTTAATTATTTCTTAGTAAGCACTTCATTTGAACCAATATTGTGGGATCTTCGATGTCGAGTATCTTCTGAACGCGGCGGGTCTCAAAGTGTGTTACAAGAAAAAGATTAGAACCCGCCTTTTGACTCTGCACTATTCGAATTCAGGGTTTCTAATTCAGCCTAGAAAAGGCATCGCTCGTCGGTCCAGTCATGGAAACAGAGAAGAGAAACCCATAATACCTACACTACTCCCATCTTAAAGGCCGGCAACTCATCTTGTGTTGGCTATGGTAATTGCTTGCCATTAGGCGATTCGTCTGCTCATTTGCCTCCTATAACATGAAAAAAAAGCATTTATTTCCATTGGCGTTTTCTATAAACCAAAGGCCCTCAGGGCTCTAGTGTCACTGGTGCTGGCGAACGTTCGCTAAACGAGTACGTAACAGCACGATATTATTTACTCGCGTGAGACGCGGACGTCACGTATCTGTATCACGTTTCTTTCTAAGTATGAGTTTATGTTTCCTTTACTTATTATTAACGAAACATTCTCGGCATTTGACAAAATCATTTCTAGAAGATCCCTTTGAGATTAATCTGTGGTAGGTACAGTCATCAGCGGATGAAACAACGCGGTTTAGTAAATATGAGATCAATTTGAACGTGCCTGGCAACGATGTTCACAACAAACTTGAAGACTAGTTTCATATAAAATTGAGCTGTCAACTCGACAAGTGCACATGCCGTTATGTAACCCCGCGCTTCCAAGAAATACTCCCTCTCCACCCCCACCGCTCTGGGCATGCTGTCACCTTACCAGCAAACAATGTTACAAGTCCCGAACAAACGGTGATATTATTGTAGGTACCCACACGGTGACAGGAAGTGCAGCTGCGCTGGAACTTGGAAGCTTTTCGATTAGTTGCACACTTTCGAACGCCAATAGTCGACTGAAGTAGATGTCATTATGCGAAAGAACAAGTGGCCGTCTTCTGTGCCCAGGGGGGCTAGCCAAGATGACAATCGTTGATATAAAACTCTAATCGAAAAACTTAAATAATGTATGGAAATAGACACGTGACTTTTCGTAGCATCTATCATCCCGGTACTTTTTTTATTATTATTATAAACTGATCGGCGATTGGCTCTAGTTACACCTGATGGAAAGTGAAGACAGAGCCTCAGATGGAGCTCACCGGTTCAGTAATTTTTACTTTTCGATTGCCATTCGTCGATATCCGTTGTCATCTTGACTTGCCAATCAGCAGTTCAGCTTCGCGGCTCCGAAGCTAAACGTTAAATCTAGCGTCACGTTTATCACTGATTGAAACATTCGCATTTGAGTATAAAATAATAATGTAACGTGTATCGCTAATAATTTAACGATAGTCAGCAGGCATGCAGGTAAAGAAATGGATGTGTACTGTCGAGAACTCGAGACTCACCCACTTTGGGCACCTGTGGGTGGTGTGTTTTCTGTGACGCGCCCACAGTGTCCACATGTCGGACCATCACTCGGACCGTCTTACCAGAGTTGATTGTTATTGAGTGTTCGACTTCAGCACAGTATAATAAAGAGTACTAACGTACAGTATGGACACTCCCTGCCTCCCGTTGAAAGTGCCGCCCACCCGCTCTCGGTTACCTCACAGTTACCGGCTGGCAAGGACGCGACGACGCGGTGCGCAGAGCGGAGGCCACGTAAAATATTCAAATATTGAACAAAAATTTACAAAACCTATCAGATCACACTGAAAACAACACTATATCTATATGAACAAAAAATCATGTTTTCAACTTACGAAATATTTTGGTGGCCTGAATTTCCTTACAAAAATGTTGTTACTTCGTTTAAATACTGATTCAAAATAGGAAACTATTGTATAAATCGAGCTTAGATACCCACCTTACAACATAATACGATTCTTAATTTCTTCCTAATTCGCGCAATGAGTTTTGAGTCATTGAGGTCATCGAACTTGACAACAAAATGGCGGAAACCCTAGCACGTCTTATCTCACTCACACAAGCATGGTACGCGTTCACCTACGCGAGCTTAGACTGTGTGCGTAGGAACGCGTTTGTTTCATACATTTGATCGCCAGTGTCCGGGGTGTGACTTCAGACCGCAAGGCGTAAAGAACAAAGCTACATAAGAATGCGACAGGAATATTAAGATGCGTAAATTATTAATGTCGCGATGTAAGTGATGTAACTAAATCATAAATCTTTGGAAGTGGTTTAAACTGGCCTTTATGACAGACCTAGGAGATGGCACTAGACTACACTAGACATCGTTAGCTTAAATTCTTTAAACACACTGGGTCTACAGTATGGGGTTCTTCAAAAAACGTACAGGTTTTTAAAAGGTCGGCAACGTGCTTGTAACACTTCTCAGGCGTCCATAGGCTACGGTGACCTACGGCTTACCATCAGGCGGGCCGTAAGCTTGTTTGCCACCGATGTGGTACTAAAAAAAAAAAACAATCGTTGTGTCCGAGATTAAACCACCGAACGTGAATCCCTTTATACATTACTGTGATCGTCACTTCACTCTGGTCTTGCACAAGAACTTTCCCCGCCGTTCCCTGTTTTTGCCACCGCCTGACCGCACCCAGCGGACCTCGCTTCTTGCAAGTTGGTTAATTAACTGTCCAAAACTGGTGCACGACGTTACAGTACCGGTTGGACACTTAACTTCGTGAGTGAAGAAATGCCCGATATTCGATAATGTTGATTAATGTTTACACTAAAAGTCAGTTAGTCAAGGTACCTACCTAACTGTTAAACAAATAAGTTTTTTGAAAAACTTTTTGATACAGGCTGACTGTTATCGCTGACTGTACTTTTCTTTCATTTCAACACGCAACTAATACTAAAACTGTCTGGATAAGTCTTATCCAGACAATTTTATGAAAACCAAACATAATTAGGTTGCGTTGTTTTATCACAGAGTTCGATGGCCACCTCCTGTATCCGTCATCAGATCAGCTCGATAATACTATAATATTGCATAAAAAAATTAAATATATTTCTACAGGATCCTATATGCAAGCCAAATTCTGACTCGATGATGGGCATCATCATCAACCATTCAACGATCATGTTTCGGTACCCTTTGAAAACGTCTTCCTTCGACGTTTCGAAATCAATGTGAATATTAGTTCAGTAGGTAATAATCTGATTACGGAGTTTAACATGTTCTGCATTTATTTTATTATACGTAGATCTATTGTATGTGTAAGAAGAAACCTGCTAATAGCTTTTAGCCCCCATTGTAACACAAAGGCATCAAATAACGATCCAATTATGCCTCAAAAACTTTCCACCCCTTTCTGCAAATGGCGGATCAGCTGAAGAGGACTGAGAGAGACCGTATCAGTAACAGACTGTCATTAATACTGGCGATACAAAGGCTGGGGCGTCACAAGTCACAAATGACGCTATAATAACGGGCCCTGCGCGTTTTAATCTTATTCGGCACGCGAACAAGTTAGTCGGATAGAATACCGAGGGTCTACCGCGAACATCGAAATTTGGAACGTCTATAGGTTTCCATTTAATATAATATTGCATATTCCATTTATTAAAGATATTTTTTCAGACAAATCAAAATTGTATTTGTATTGGCAAGTTTTGGTCATGTTTTGGTTGGTGGGCTAGAGGGTTACGGATTTGTAACTTATAAACGAATTTATAAATGACATTAATAAAAAGCTGAGCAGAATAAAACGTCCTCGAATAAATGCAAAAAGATGACTAAAATTGGGTCAGGATCCTTATTTTACTCCTACACAGACTACCTATAATTACACGAGAAAGTTCTTTGATGACTGGTTATTAATACCTACTCGAAAACATTTGATAAGCGTTCGTAATAACAACGCTGCTGTTAACGGGTTTACAACTCGCGGGAACGTGGACATATGTTTCGTGTTTGTTTGTTCGTTCGTTTGTACAAACACAGACACTAGCGTGCCTTAAAATGGTTCGGGTTTTAAAAGTAATTGGGCGGCGGGTGATGTTTCCGAGAAAGGAAGAAACGCAATGCCGACAACTACGCCCTATTTGAAAAAATATTCGTACGTACCAAACGTACGAATATTTTTTCAAATATTCGTAATGTTTATGGTTAAGTATTAGGTACCTTTTTTTCTTACTATGTCAACCGAAATTGGGGTAGCCATTATGCATCTCGAATACAAATCACAAATTAAGTTAATTTTGGGCTGAATATTATAGTAGGATACTCGTAGGATACCTACTTAGGATGCTTTCCGTGATTAAATTGTTTCATGAGACTCAGACCATCTCCGTACCAATATTAATTTAAATCGCACAGAGACCAGACCGACAGGCCTATTCGGATTTCGAGATAATCACAAGATCTTGAGACGATTTAGAGATCAACTAGATCTACATTAGATATCGCCTAGATGTGACTTGGATATCTAAGTCATAACTTGTCGAAATCGTTCAAGAGGACCTCCAGAATCGCGGAAACGTCAAATTTGACATATCTATCTTACAAATATCTTTAAATTATCCGTATCGTAACTTGTTGAAGTCTAGTAGAAATCTAATTCATTTTCCGAATCGAGCCGCGACAGTTACTTTTGCAAGGGATGTCTTTATGACTGCTCTTTTCTTAATTTTGAATTAAAGCCTTTATGTAGGTAAGTAAATATGTCTGTCTAATGTATTTTCTTTTTTTTTGTTTATTAATTTTGTTACCTGTCGTGGTTATTTTACCTGACGCTGACGATCTCATATCGGAAGATCAGCGCTGGAAGTCAGCGCTGATTTTGTGGCACTTTCTCCCTCCTATTTCTTGCTTGCGTTTGCTACGAATAAATTATTCTTATACTATTTTTTAAGACTGATAACAGGGAATGAAAACAGATATGCATGCAACCTTGCTAGCTTATCAAGTGCGGTGGTCTAACATTCTGCGCCGTCTTGCTGGAGGCAAAATTAATCTGCTTGTGTAATTACATTCTGATTGTTTATCCAACTACCACAGGCAAGAGGTTAATATTTTCCGTCTGCATAGAATGTCTGGTTCAGACATTACTGCCTTTCCGGCGGCCAATGTATAGGTAATATGTAAACACACAAGTTGTCAATAGACTCTGATTTCAAAAGTAGGTACCTTTGGCTTTATTAATTAGTGTATGAATGTACTTATATGTGGGTAAAAGACTAGGCAAACATTACAACAGATATAAAAACTTATGTCCAGAAAACAGACGTGCTGTCTTGTCGTGAGCGTTATCAGTCATCTGCACTGTCTTGTACCATCGTCAATACAGTACTTTCCCAAACCTTATTCCAATGGTTATACGGTCTATCTACGGTCAATCAAAGTTGTAGTTTTAGCACCTAGTTAACACAGTTGCATGACCAATCTTAAACTTTATTGCAAAGACATAGAGTCTATTCTATTATATATCTATTATATATCTTATAGGTCTATTAAGTTAGCTCAACCCCTTGATAAAGTTCCCTGACCTTTCGTAAACCTTATCGCAACGACTTAAGGTTTATGTTCGGGTTAGTCAAGTGTATTTGTGGACCGTGAAGACACGATCCGTCGGGCACGACACGGGATCATGCATGTCCTTATTCCGAGGCCGATTAATATCAGTGACATGCGTCTAATCTGTCTTAATAAGGCTTTTGCGTGCACTGTACTTGTAGAGACAATCGCTCAAGGCAAAGGTTCTCTTTTGATCCTTAATGAAGATATACCGATACCTCAAGAGAGTCTATCCTATCATCATCATCATCATTATTTCAGCCTATATACGTTCCACTGCTGGGCACAGGCCTCCTCTCATGCGCGAGAGGGCTTGGGCTATAGTCCCCACGCTAGAGTCCTATAGTAATTCTTAATACTTAGCTTTTCTTCCAGCAGCGTGTTAGATATGAAGCATACGCGAAAAGAGTTCCGAGACCATTATTCCTGGCTCGAAAGTAGCTGTTGCTGCAAAGGTTGCCCAAATATGCTTGATGGGCGTGGTCGGTGGGGACTATTTTTTATTTTGGACGTTTTTCTCAAAATTGAGGGTCTTCTATTTCTGCAGGCCTTTGCTCAGCAGTGCCACACTCAAATATATGTAAGTAATTACAGAATCAATGTCCCTACATACTCATAATTTGGTTCATAATGATAGGCCGTAAAACGAGTGCCATTTGTGAAGGTGCTTGTCTCATAGGCATATTAGCTGCGTTATATTAGAGCCATCTATATGTTTGCGAAAATTAAATAATCCGATCCGGCGAACTGAGAATCTTCTTCTTGAAGCCAGTTGAAAAAGATTTCGGTTTCTGCGTAGACTTGATATACCTACAAATACTACCGAAGCGTTGTCAGAAATGTTGTGCGCAGTATGTTCTTAGTGTCTTGTTATGTCCCGTAATATCAATATATGTAATATGTAAGTGGCTTAATTGTGTCCTGTCACATCAATCAAATGTTTCATGGTCTGATACTTGTGTTGGTACACTGAAAAAAAAACCTGGTCCTGGTAACCAGAATCTGGTTAGCTGTACTATATTGTCTTGTTGTATATGTGACGACAGGACACTTTGTAAACATAACCAGACCATTCTTTTTAAATTAAATTTGTTAATTCTATGAAGTGTATAGTAGTGGGTATAAGACTTTTAGTAAACCCAACTAGCCGGTCTGTTAATGGTTACTAAATAATACAGTAACATATACGTTCCTGTCCTGTTGTTATAACAAGGTATTCAGTATATGTAACTGAACGATTTGTGCGGTGTACTGGTTTTATATTGTTCACGTTACCAGAACGCACTGTGCTAATGGGGCTTCTAAGCGAGCCATATGGTCACTGCAATATGTGGCCGGCAACTATTGGTGTCCTCTTACTCACATGTTAGAGAGGGACACTAATAGTTGCCGGCCACATATTGCAGTGAACATATGGAAATTGTAAGCAGTACTAAATTGCATTTAACTAGAATTAAACAGTGATGTTTAAAAAACAAGTTTTACACGATACAACATTTTTTGTTATTACTACCGGATTTTAGTAGGTATAACTATATTTTTAATTACTATACGTTCTGGTAGTATTGTAGAAAATTATTTTTTTCGGTGTAGGGGGAGGGGGGCACTGGGGACAGGGCACTCGTAATGCACCATAATGTACATACCTAACTATGATGGGACTAAATTACTGGCCTATATATACCTATATATGTGAAAAGTTTAAGGTTTTCTTCGATTTAACTGAGAATATCAAGGAGAAAGGTACCTTGCCCCAAAGAAGATCAGTTTTATTTTTAGTTTAATATGAACTTGCAGTTTTGTCTATGGTACTAGAGAACATTGGAGTCTAGAGAGCAAAATTTGCACCCATTCATACCTACTTATAAAAGTATGAAATTTAGAAATAGGCAAGCTTGAGAACTGGACCTTTAATTTTTGGCGCAGGCAGCTACCTAATATTTTTGAAACGTTTTACTTAAAGGACCTTCAAATTGAATAACATTTTTATAACAGTGAATATGATCTCCAAGTACACATACGTACGTATGTACCTATGTAGGAAGGTTTTGAGCCGTGGCTCTCGGGTGCGTAACGGTCCATATAACAACTTTTGATATATTTTTTAGTCGATATAACGATTGAGGGACATACTTAATGCACTTTTGCTATAATAATACATGGTATATTCTTAGAGAGTCTAACTATCGTCAAGTATAATGAACTTGTAATATAACAACTTCTAATCTAACATTAACAGCGTATAACGTATATGTGATATAATTATGTTCGATATAACGCTCAGTTGGCATAATGTGAACTGGTATAATTTGTAATATTTACTACTATTATAACAACCTACGTATTCGAACTTAAGGCAGGTCTCAGTTAGGTACGACGACGAGCGAAGCGAGGAGGAGTGTTAGGTCGGTAGAACTGCGACCCTACAGCGCGCGAGCCGAGCGAGCGAAGCGAGCGTGACGCGGTAGCGGCCGGCGAAGCGCCAGAACCGACTTTTTTTATTACTTATTTTATACATTTCAATACATTATACCATAAATACTTATAACAAATATTCATTATATCCAGTAAACGTTATATCGAATAGCTTTTATATCGATTAAACATTATACCCCATGAAAATAGTTATTTTGTTGTTATATCAAAAGTTCAGTATACCGCTTAAGTGATTAACTGATTATACACCATGAAATTATATCAAAAGTGGTTATATCTTTTGAAAATATATCAAAAATTGTTATACGGATCATTACACACCGTGGCTCTCATATCAAAAAGTTTATGATCTAAGCAACTTGCTTATTTACTTTGCATAAGTATTGGTTAATTCGGTACAGGGTTAGCCAACTAACTCGAAATTAACTGTACTGTATAAACGGTTAACTTCGAGTTAGTTGGCCTTTAACCCTGGAACGCCCAAGTGGACCTTGGGTATCTATTGGTTAATCCGGTACCTACAGGGCTAGCATGACGCGAAAGCTATGTAACCGAAGGGAATACACCAGGTGGCAGTAGCCTACACTCGTGAAGCAGCGGATGCGGGCATTACACCATTACATACCTCACCGGTCACCGATCGACCTGAACACAATCTTAAAACTATACCATTAACACTCATATCACCCGCAAACTTATAATGGTGTTTGCGGTTATAGTCGCCTGCGGTTTTGCTTTTAAAACTTCAAAATGGATACAAAACATTATAATACCAGTCCCATTGTTAACTGGCCATTCGTAAACCTTACTGCTAAGACAACAAAGTCCACATCTGATCGGTTAAAAGTTGTTATTAGTAACTATAGTCCTATAATTTTTTGAAGGCGCTTACGGCACTTTAGATCGTAAGTGGCACTGGCAGAAGTGGCAGTGGTGAAGATAAACCACGCTCTGAAATTGTAGAGGGCGCTGCGAGTTACATTATGTCATTACTCGTCAATGTTGCCGAGCGTAAACATAATGGCTTCTTGTGGAAGTGTTCTACGACGACGCTTTTACGATTACTCATATAGTGTATTGCACTTCTTAAAGGTGCGTCCACATCTAAGCAATGCGTCACGATTGCGCATGTTTTTTGTAGACAGCGCTTTATGATGCCTCATGAGTTAGGTATTATGAGGCGGGCTTGCATTTGATATTGTATTTATGATAGCTGTAGGTAGGTAGGTCATCACGCCAACAGCAACTTCTGGAGAATTGTGACAGCGTTTTCGGCTAGATCGTGAAATCAGACGTTGTCGTGCATGGGTTTCGCGAACTTTCCAGGCGGCTTCATGAGTAAAGGTGCGATAATTGGACGTGCAACTTGCGCACGCACGTATGTGTCAGATTCTGAGAGACTGAGATGAGAATCGTGCGTGACGCATTCGCTACGAATATATCTCGAACCACCTTAAGTGCAGTTAAATGCTCCCATATAACCATTCCAGTCGCAGAATCACAAAGTGGTAACTAAATGTCAGATGTGTCGTAACAGAGTCCACACAATGTGTCTAGAATTGTTTCGAAACAAAGTGTCGTCGCCGTGTCTACACTTTTCAGTAACAAGGTGTCGACACATTTGTGTGCACTTTGCGTGCGGTTTGCGACTAAATCTGACAGCAAATTTGTGACAGCAAATGTCAATATAAAATACCTCTTGAAAACCAAGGTTTGTCAAACTACTATTAGTGTCTCGTGCGCTCGTAATTCTAGTAAGTCATCATGGGCAATGCAAATGATAATAATCGACCGAAACCATATAAACACCCAACACCCGTCAACCTTTTACAGAAAAGTTTTTAAAGAAATTCAATAAGCTACTTAGGTCAGGCAACGAATGCTCTAAAAGTTGTAGAGGGAAATGCTCGGAACACAATTTTTGACTCCGTAACTCGGTTTGACAAGTTAGGAGGTGAACATATCAAAAGTCCCCGGCAGTAGCCCTTGAGCGGGGGGGAGAGAGGGGGCTTTGAAGGTCCCATTTTCCCGTTTTTCGATTATATCTCGGAAACTATGCATCTCAGCGACATGGCCACTTATACAAAATGAAAGTTAATTTAATTTGTTACAAGTTTATTCAGTCAATTTTTTCGATATGTTGAATAGTTTTTGAGATATCCGCTCTGGAAAGTTTATTTAGGGCTCTCAATTTTATCTTGATATATCTATATCAGTGAAGGTGCTAGGCCGTGTTTGGTATCGTTTTCGTATAAATCTGGGGTGCTGAATCCATTTAAGATATCACATTGACACCATTCCACAAAATAAAAATAAATCTTTTTAGGGTTCCGTACCTCAAAAGGAAAAAACGGAACCCTTATAGGATCACTCGTGCGTCTGTATGTATGTCCGTCTGAATACACAAAATAGTTCTTTACCTATAGACGACAGGAAAACCTATTAGAAATGTGCAGTCAAGCGCGAGTCGGACTTAATGTACGGAACCCTTAATACGCGAGTCCGACTCGCACTTGGCCGGTTTTTTGAAACTCTTCTTGACGCTTAACCGCTGAACCGATTTCGTTGAAATTTGGTATAGAAATAGTTTGCGTCCCGGAACAGGACATAGGATAGATCTTATAACCAAAATCATCTTTTGAAGGTGTGAAAAGTGGCGTGGAAATTTGTACGGGAAATCAATAACCGCTGAACCGATTTATATGAAATTTGGGATGGTCTACATCTTTGATTTAGTTAAAAATGATGAAAAAACATGACTTCAAACCTAAAATTAAACAGTATTAACTTCAAGAAGTCAATTCTGAATTCCCCCCTACACCTCATTTCACACCTTTAAAGGATGATTTTTGAGATAACTTATTATATCCTGTCTCGGGACTCAAAATATATGTGTACCAAATTTAAATTAAAACTGTTCAGCAGTTTACGCGTGAAGAGGAGTTTAAAAGAAAGTATTTTAATAAGTGTTGTAGTTGACCTCTTTTGTGCAGACAACTGTTAAGTTTTCTATTTTCTCATTTTGATATACATGTATTTTAAATTTGCCTAGTTACCTTACTTCGAATAAAACACTCGTGTCATAAACATCTCTTTTTTACTTTATTTTACAAATACCTAATTTTTACAACACGTTATCAGCACGAATGCTATAATTTATAATGCAAAGTTTAGTGTAATGTGTATTTCGTAAAATATTGCGTTGTAGTGATTGTGTGATTGATGAAAATAATAAAAATCGTAAAAATGTCACACGAATCGGGAGATGCTTCGAGTGGTTCTAATTCCCGTTCAAGCTCATCTTTTCCATCGTTTTGCCTGAGGAGCAAAGATGGATATCCTGCGTGGAAATTTAAGATGCGCAATTACCTATTGCACGAGGATCTGTGGGAGACAATCGGTGGCTACCCTGAAGGAGACACGACCCCTGCCTCTAAAAAGGTACGAAAAGATTCGAAAGCCCTGGCAAAGATATGTTTGACAATAGATGGTGCGGCAATCATTCATGTTAGATGTGCGAAAACCGCAGCCGAGGCATGGAAATCTTTGCAGGAAGCTTTTGAGGACAAGGGAATGGGACGAAGACTTACTTTAGAGCGAAAATTGTACAGGTTAAGTCTGTCAGACTTTTCGAATATGGAACTGTACATTAACGCAGTTATGTCAACCGCACAGGATCTGGCGGATATAGATGTAGTCTTAGAGGATAAGTCTATTGCTGCGATACTTTTGGGAGGTCTCACTCCAAAATATGAACCTCTCATTATGGCTTTAGAAAACTGTAATGTTGATGTGACTACAGACTTAGTTAAGACAAAACTGCTAAATGAAATGTCCAAGGATGCGGCTACACCACTAGAATCGGTTTTTCATGCGAAAAGGAAGCCGAAGTCAAAGAAGAAGGATCTGGTTTGTTACGAGTGCAAAATGCCTGGACATAAGCGTCCAGACTGTCCGATGAGAGGCAAGAAGGAGAAAGCCAGTAAGGTAACTGTCAACGATACGACATTTACAGCGCTTAATACTTCTGGCACCTCAAGTAAGGACATCATTTATGTAGATTCGGGGTGTACTAGACACATGACTTCTAGACGAGATTGGTTTCAGAGTCTTACGATACAGAATCAAGGTACCGTTACTGTCGCAAACGGAGAACAGATTAAGTGCTGCGGAATTGGAAATATATCAATAAACACACCCGAGAACGTGGTCAACAAGATCAGTGATGTTGATTTTGTACCAGATTTAAAAGCTAATTTGTTGTCTGTATACAAAACTGTTGAAAAGGGTTTTATATGTGTTTTTGATATTAATGGATGTAACTTTTATAAATCTGATAATTTTCGTTTTACAGGTGAATCTGTTGCTCATGCCTCGCCCTGTGGTGGACTGTACGTTTTAGACGGTACTGTCAATGTTCCCGAGAATGTGGCAGATAATTATATGACACAGGATGTGCACTCTGACTGTCAGGATAGTTATCAACTTTGGCATAAGAGGCTAGGACATTTGTGTCGCATAGGCATGAACCAACTGAAGAATCACGAGGTAGGCGTAAAGTATTCAGTAGTAGATAAAAATAGTTGCATCGCTTGCGTGGAAGGTAAACAAGCGAGGAAACCTTTCAAGAAGGTAGCGTTTAATAGATCTACTTCCCCGTTAGAGCTGATCCATATGGATCTCATGGGACCGGTGTCTACAACCTCTTTTCAAGGAAATAGGTATATGTTAACGATAGTAGACGATTATACACGAAAGGTGTTTGCTTATTTCATTTCTTCCAAAACAGAAGTAAAAAATAAATTCTGTCTGTTTCAAACTTTTGTTGAAAATCAATTAGACAAGAAAATAAAAGCGGTTAGGACTGACGGAGGTAAAGAGTTCGTAAATAAAGAGTTTGTTGATTATCTTGCTTCGAAAGGTATCGAGCATCAAACGACGACGCCTTACAGTCCTCAACAGGTTGGAGTCGCGGAGCGCACACATCGTTCGATTACAGAGAAGGCGCGGACGTTGCTAGCTGAAAGCTCACTGTCAAAAGCATTCTGGGAAGACGCATTTCAAGTTGCCGTGTACCTAAAGAATAGGTCTCCTCATCGAGCCTTAGGTGGAAAAATTCCTTTTGACAGGTGGTATGGTCGTAGAGGTGAACTTAGTCACCTGAAAGTGTTCGGATGTAGAGCACTTGTCCATATACCCTCGTGTCACAGAAGGAAATTAGATATCAAGGCACAGGAAGCGATTTTCGTCGGTTATTCAGAAAATCCAGGTACTTATATTTTTAGGGATCCTGCCAGCCCACGAAGAATGTTTATGTCCAGAGATGCAACCTTTTTTGAGAATTGTTTTACAGAGCTGAAGCAGAGGTCACCAGAACCTGAGGTACAGTCAGACTCTATTTTATTGTTCGAAGATAAAAGAGAGACCGAGTCTGAAAACTGTCAAGATTGTCAATTTTATGACTGTGACGAGAGCAATGACCCTGCACCACCGCCTTCGCCGATAAATCTAGAAAGTGCCGAAGATTTAGTATCTATGGAAGAGCGAGAGCCCTTCAGTGAACCACGGCTACCTAGTGCGGATGAAGAGCCTGCAAGTGTGGAAGAGGAAGCTCATCCTGAGCCGAGATACCCCTCAAGAGATAGGAAACCACCAGATTTCCTAACATACAACGTGTCTACGGTTGATTCTAGAGAACCTACGACATATCTTGAAGCTACTCATGCCGATGATGCAGATAAGCGGAAGCATGCTATGGCTAATGAGTATAGTTCACTGAAAAAACTCCACACATGGGACCTAGTAGATAAGCCTAATAAAAAGGTCATACCATGTAAATGGGTATACAAAATTAAAAAGGACGCGTACGGTAATATAACCAAGTATAAAGCGAGACTCGTCGTGAAAGGCTTTCATCAAGTCGAGGGAGTAGACTACGATGAGACGTTTGCACCTGTGATTCGCCATTCTTCCCTCCGCACTTTATTTGCATTAGCTGCAGAGATGGGGTTAAGAATGAAGCACTTGGACGTTGATACCGCGTTCCTAAACGGAGATTTAGAAGAAGAAGTTTTCATGGAGCAACCTCTTGGTTTCATCGAAAAGGGCAAAGAAAACAAGGTTTGTTTGCTGAAGAAATCCCTTTACGGCCTTAAACAGGCACCGCGAGCATGGAACAAAAAGTTAAATGAAACGCTTTTAAAAATAGGTTTTACAGGAACTCCTTCCGAGCCTTGCGTATATACGAAACTTTTTGGTAAGGAACTCGTGATATTGGGTATTTTTGTCGATGACATAATAGTCTTCTTTAAATCTGATTCGACGTTTGACACTGTCAAAACGAATTTGTCGAAATATTTTTCTTTGAAAGATCTCGGAATATTAAAATGTTATTTAGGTTTACAAATTGAATGCGATTCCGAGAGTATTAAATTAAATCAGCGGAGTTATATTCTTTCTATATTGGAAAAGTTTAACATGAAGGATTGTAAGACTGTGGATACTCCTCTAGTTAAAAAGAATATGGAAAGAAGAACCGATGGTCAAGAAGGTGAGTCTTATCCATATCAGAACTTAATAGGATGCCTCATGTATCTTACGGTAAACTCACGACCCGATATCGCTTACGCTACGAGCTATTTAAGCCAGTTTAATACGTGCTTTACTAAAGAACACTGGAATGCTGCGAAAAGGGTTCTGCAGTACCTGAAGGGTACTTTAAATTACTCCTTGGTTTACAGGAAGAGTGGAGAACCTTTAAAAGGCTTTAGTGACGCGGACTGGGCAAATTGTCCGATTGACAGAAGGTCGTACACTGGATACACCTTCAAGTTAAGTGGAGGTCCAGTATCCTGGGAGTCCAAGAAGCAGCCTACAGTGGCTTTATCTTCAGCCGAATCGGAATATATGGCACTAGCGTCTGCCACGAAGGAAGCATGCTACTTACGACGGTTTATCTATGAGATAACAGGTAAATTGCATATAGTTCATTTAGCTTCTGACAGTCAGAGTGCCATCAACCTCGTTCGAAATCCTGTACACCACAACAGGACGAAACATATAGATACCAGATTTCACTTTATTAGGGAAAAGGTCTCAAATAATGTTGTTAAATTAGAATACATCAAAAGTAGTGATATGCCTGCCGATGTACTAACGAAGCCACTAGGACCTATAGTACATAAACGGTGTATACTTAACTTAGGAATAGAGACTTAAGTTTTTGTTTTTTGTTTGTCTGGCACAACTTCGATTAAGGGCGGATGTTGTAGTTGACCTCTTTTGTGCAGACAACTGTTAAGTTTTCTATTTTCTATTTTTGATATACATGTATTTTAAATTTGCCTAGTTACCTTACTTCGAATAAAACACTCGTGTCATAAACATCTCTTTCTTACTTTATTTTACAAATACCTAATTTTTACAACAATAAGTTTATATGTTTTTACTTCGGAATGGTGTCAATGTGATACCTTAACTAAATTTGGTACTGCGAATTTATACGAAAACGATACCAAACATGGCCTCGTAGCTTTACTGTTGTAGAAGTCAAAATAAAATTGAGAGCCCTAAATTCTTATTACTTGGCCAAACTTGTGTAGAAGGAAAAGGTAAAATAAAAGTCTTCGGCAGGAATATAAGACACAAATATAATTTTTTTTTGCGTTACTATTTCATTCATAAAATATAAACATACCTTGATTATACTATTCTGGTGAGATCCTCATAGATAAACAAAAACATTTACTTAAAAAATTACAAGGTCGAAATGTCACGGAACTTGTGAGAGTAATATGTGAAAAATAAAAACTTTTATGACAAAAAAAATCTGGACACAATTTAAGAATCACCCAATTGCGTCGAGGAGTCATCTGTATTTTTGCTTGTTTCATTACCTCCTCGCTTCTTTTTTGTCCTTTGTATTCTGTAGCAATTTGTTAGATCTGAAAATAAAGATAACTTGCGTCGTCACGGATGTCGATTTATAGGAGTGCAGAATTCGAAAACGATGATCATTTTATAATCCAAGATGGCGGCTACGTATTTTGTCATAAAAGTGGAATCCAAAATGGTTATCATTTTCTAAATCTGCGCCCCCCCAAAACCTATAAAACGACACCCATGACGACTTTTATGACATAGTGCATGGCCGCCATTTTGGATTTCAAAATGGTTATCATTTTCGAAATCTGCGCCCCCTAAAACCTATAAAACGACATCCATGACGACTTTTATGACATAGTGCATGGCCGCCATCTTGGAATCCAAAATGGTCATCATTTTCGAAATCTGCGCCCCCTAAAACCTATAAAACGACACCCATGACGACTTTTATGGCATAGTGCATGGCCGCCATTTTGGATTTCAAAATGGTCATCATTTTCTAAATCGGGGCCCCCTAAAACCTATAAAACGACATCCATGGCGACTTTTATGACATAGTGCATGGCCGCCATCTTGGAATCCAAAATGGTCATCATTTTCGAAATCTGCGCCCCCTAAAACCTATAAAACGACACCCATGACGACTTTTATGGCATAGTGCTTGGCCGCCATTTTGGATTCCAAAATGGTCATCATTTTCAAAATTGGGGCCCCCTAAAACGTATAAAACGACATCCATGACGACTTTTATGACACAGTGCATGGCCGCCATTTCGGATTCCAAAATGGTCATTACTTTCGAAATCGGCACTCCCTAAAACCTATATATCGACACCCATCTCGACTTTTATGACAAAGTGTTTTGCTACCATCTGCATGCAAGACATTTCTATTATTTTTACGTACAAAAATGGCCCCCTGTCAACTTTCAATCGAGATTTAATCGATAATTTATTCGATTAATATTCAGATTAATTCAATTTCAATCTATGTTAGGTCGACTATACTAATCGCGATTAAAATTTGAGAATTAACTTTTTTTATTCCATGAATTAGTCGAATAAACAGTTAATCGATTAATGCCCATCTCTGACCACGGAATTTTTACACTTTGAGAATATCTGAAAACAAATCAACACAAGGAGCCATTTTGCAAATCCAGTAAGGGCCACTTGCACCATTCACTAACTCGGGGTTAACTGATTCAACCTAGAGTAGCCATGGTTACCAGTACAATTTGACACTAGGTTAATGGTTTAACCGGTTAACCCCGGGTTAGTAGTATGGTGCAAGTGGCACTAACATACCAGTAACTTTGTTATTACTTTTGACAGCGCGTGTCATGTGTCAACACAGAGTCGACACAAAGTCGAAACATTGCAACTACTTTGTGACTGCAATATTTCTCAGCCTTAAACCATATTTATACATCATAATTAACAAGTTTCGTAGTATGTAAAGCGTTATTTCTGTTATTTAAGTATAGTATACGCATCGAAGTACTAAAAATGCTTCAAATAATATAGTTATGAACACAGGCACTGAGAAGTAAACAATTTCATTTCCGGCTAAACTAAAACAATGTGGTGGCGCGTTGATTATATTACACTTAGTTTATCAAATCACTCGAGCAGTTTAATTCCCCATAATAATTTAAGTCCTATTATAATATAAATGCAAACAATATATAATTACGTCGTGTAATCCGTTTTAGAGATGGCGTATTAATGTCACTTATTTTTATTTAAGTATTTTTCCATCTGACAGTTTCCATTTGACAGGAACAAAATGAACGAATGAACGAATGATTTTGGCATAAAGTAGTCGCAAACCCGAAACAATGTGTGCACACGGCGACCACACTTTATGTCACTTTGTGTCATGTGTCGACCCTTCCCCATTTCTGGTAACTGTGTCGACACGGTGACGACTCTGCGACTGGAATTGTGACCGAAACAGACGGTGTCGACACAAGATGTGTCAACACCGCGTCGTAACGGCGACTGGAAATGGTTGTATGGGCTGCGTCAGTCAGGCGCATCCGGGGTGGTCCTGTCCTTTCATTACTTCCTACATCCGTTGCGATAGATAGAGCGGGTGAGAGCTGATTGTAGATGGCGCTCTTCGAGATTCCATACGATACGAGTAAGAGAATGATAAAATGGATGAGAAAATTACCTATAGTTACTTTGTCGTTTAATATTAAAGGGACTAAGTTGATTAAAGGTTAGCTGGAATAAAGGGATAAGTTCAGTGGTATGGTATGCTCTCTGTTGTTTTGTTTTGTGCTAAAAAGTGTTTTTCTACTTATTACTACTACTATGTATTGTATAACAACTACTAAGGTATCCCGGAAAAGATTAGGTAAACAATTTCTTCTCAAACCTTATTTCAATTGAACAATCCTTTATTACTATTTAGATCCGCGCGACTGGCAGCTGTTTATCGGTAGAGGCAGAGGCCAGCAAAGTGTTGTAAAACGATATCTACTTAGTTAAACACGCCACGCCAATTTCAAGCGACCGTAACATCTAAGTGTGAACAACTTTTACTTAATTTCCATAGATAACACCCGCGCTATTCTAAATCGGTTAATTAACCGAGTTCAAGAGATCTGAGCTCGCGATCTTCCCATGGCATTGCCAACTTATTCAGCACAGAAAGAGTTTATGTGCCGTTATGGTTCATTTACACTGTAAAATTGGATATCAGGTGAAGTGGATCAGCATAGTGTAAAATTTACACTATCCTGATTGGTTATTGGGACTAGCAAATATAATGTGTGAGGTGTCGTCTAAGCTGTGTTGTTTTATATGCCATCTTCTGCAATCTACTTTATATTAGTTTGATATTTTATCGTCCACATCCTTTCTCTGCTCCTCTTGATTACAACCTATGGTATTGGTTGATTACTACACATCTCCTCTTATCTCCGTCTCAGTGTAATGGCAAACTTTGTGTTCAGTGTATTTTGAACATTTTGCTCGCTTTCTAACTTCTTATGCTACTGTCTCCGATAACTGATATTACTGAAGCATAAGTGTGAACGACCTCTTATCTTCCTGTGTACAAAGTAGTCATGCACAATTTTGCTTCAGTAAGGTCGAAAGTTCCCTGCAACTTGTACTTAAATCCTTTCTGCTAGATCTAGACTAGACTAGCCAAGGGGCAGATGCCGCGCTAAGATACGGATTGAATGCTCATTGTCCAGCCACAGCTTGCCTACCTACACATGCAAATATATATGCTGTGAAGCTGAATAAAAGAGTGTAAACAAACTTCAATTTAGAATTACAACCTAAACTAAAAATTTAATTTGTGCCTAAATAAGTTGCTCTCCGTGAATTCTAATCATTTAGGGCCACTTGATCCGGGGTTAACCGGTTAAACCGTTAACCCAGTGTCATATTGTACTGGTCTGGTAACCATCGTAACTCCTGATTTAACCGGTTAACCCCGGATTAGTGATTGTGCAAGTGGCCCTTATATTCTTACATTACATGACAACCGCAAAGTAGGTAAGCCATGTAATGTATGTAGGTTAGGCAACCTAACTCTGAGACCTAACCGTCGCGCTGCACGCACATGACATGACTCAGCTACTGGTTCATGTTACACGTAGGACAGGGGGTCTATTCCACTTGTCAGAGTCACAGGTCGTGACGTGGCCATCATTCTGATGGCTAAATTGATATAAGTAGGTGTGATTATATACAGGCGTTTTCAGCATTTGTGCCTGACGATATAACCATTAACCATGATAGGTATAGATAGCCTATTGTGCGAATTGTGCATATTATTATGTGAAACGTGTGTGAAACCTATCACATGGGGTAGCAGTTATTATGTTTAATTAAGATTTAATTTAATAGTTTTTTTTGCTTATCGCTTTGGCAATTCTCTAAAGCCAACCAATATTTACGTATGACGTAATATATGTTAAATGAACCAAATGAACGGGTGTCAGAACTCAAGCGAACGTAACACAAGATTGTTCGTACGCGTATTATCTCGGTTTTCCGGAAAGCCTGTGATGTCACGTTATCATGTTCATCTTCTCTAGTTACCGTACAGACACGCCTCACTCACACCACAGATATACACTCAGTACACTGAGCAGGGGCACTAGCCAAGATGACAAGCCAAGGGAACATACCACAAGATGGTACGCGTGTTCTAGCGGCGACCAATCCATATTACCATCACGTAATCAATACATCGAATCTTCGCTCAGATTTCATCTAAGAGAGGACCCAGCTTTACCGCCTTTTCCTCACAAAAAACTGGCTTAATGAAACTATAAAAAGTGACACAGGCCTGTTTTAAATGCGTGATCTAGTGGGGATCAATCCATACCTTCACGTAATCAATACTTCGAATCTTCGCTCGGATTTCATCCCGTAATGGCGGATCCCGTTTCACCCTTCCACTCCCTACAGAAACCTTTCAAGATCACATTCAGATTCATCTCATTTACACTTTTGAGGAATAGTGAACCTTATTGGGAAGAGATAAGGCGTGTCAATCGGTCAGAATTTTGACATCAAATGTGTTGTTGTTAGAAAAAATTAAGGATCGAATGCTGAGAGACTCTAATTTGATTTTTAAACTCATCATAACACCATTAAAAAAACAACGGGTTGCACTCCGGGAGTGCCGACAGAAGTGAAAACTCAATGAATAGTCCAAAATGTCTGCAGCACTAGGTAATATTCTTTATTCAAACACTATGTATAAGTTTACAGCTCCAGCCAAGGCACTTATACTGTTAATTAGGTACATATGTTGTCAGTATCAGTCAGTATCATAAAATTAGTAGGTACACTTATTGCATTACACACTTATCTTTATAATTGAACATACATATTATGTATTACTAAGTTACATAGAGATAAAAAAAAGAATCTGATATTAAATAACATAGGTAGAGTTTTAAAAAAATCCTGATACTACGTTGTAGGGACGGCCACTTGTCTGCGAATATGTCTGCGTTTTGGACTGTAGCTATGAAGTTATTTAGTAATTCTATTGCTCGGTACGTGGGTGCGTTTGAACCGTGATAGGTGCGAACATTTGGATATGCAAAAAGGTTTCTGGCTCTACGTGCGCTACGCCCTACTGCAGCTATGTAGTTGTCTGGGGTAAAAATACGCATACGCTCCAGAACGGATGGGTTGTCATTGTCAATACGATTTCTTAAAAGCAGACAATAGTGTAAGGCAAGCGTTTGCTTACGCCTTAGCTCGAGAGACTCTAACCCTACCATTCCCAATACAAAGGATGACGGAAATAAGTACGGGTAGTATCCGTAATACCTTTTGTAAAGATGTCTAGCAAATTTACGTTGGACGCGCTCGACCATTATGGTATATTTTGCTTCCCGAGGTATGTATAATTGACCCATCCTCCTTTCTATTGAAAAACTTTAGTTCCGAAATTGCTGGCCAGTGAACTTAAATTTGCAGCGTTAATTGTTTAAAATTCGAATAGAAATTGTAAAGTTACCTTGCAGACCTCGCATCTAAATATATTTGGTCATGATATTTTGAGTTTTATTCACCAGTACTAGAGTTCACTTTTATTAGCGATTTCATCAAGATGTAGCTTTATTGAATTATATTGGAGTGATATAAAGTTAGAATGTAACTGTGAGATCCTCGTATTTCAGCCCGTACAAGATTAGAACATTGAGCTTTATTGCTTAATATAAAAGTCCAGTTTTAAATAATTGACCTGATTATGATATTTATGATACGTTTAATGACTAAAGTTCTTTGGTGAATAACATTGTCCGTCACACATAACATAAAGTCACGCAAGCGCCCTGCGCTGCCTACATGAAACAGCAGGCTCAGGCTTACATTTTTGCCGTGCGGTAGAAAGAGAGGAGAGACGCCTTACGCGTTACGCCTTACGCTGTCTCGAGTTTATCATTTTTTCCCCACCTCAAAAAGTGCTCAGCGCCGCGCCGCTAAAGAAGTTTTCACTTCAAAAATATTGTATCTATCCGATTGCTTATTATTGCAATAGCCGTGATGACATGTACGTATAACTGACAGTTATCCCTTTTGAATAAATATACATTAAGTATAGGTACCCCGCCCGCAGATTTAAATATTATTTAATACAATTTCCCGCTATTAAAAAGCTATTAAAGTTGCGATTGGTCGCTAAAAGTTATGATTGGCTAAAATAATATTCCACTTATATGTATGTCTTGCGCGGCATTCATTACAATATTTGACATTGTCAAGTTGCGCGCAGTATAACTGAGTCGCGGCACCAATTACACGTGGGGTCATTTTTGAGAATTCTATAGGTAGTATTCTAGTTCTTTAAATATAACACCGACTGTGAAACTAATTGGTTCAAATTTGAAAACTTGCAAAACGAACAAGGGTGCGGACCTCGCAAACGAATGCGTTCCTATGCATCAATGCATTCGACTCGGTTACTGACTTTATTGTTGAATCGAATTATGGTTTTTTCGTGCCACATCGACCGTCGGTTACTGTCTTACTGTATTTGCAAATAGGGCCCACGGTCACACTCCGTCGAAATACTGTTAAGTTTCTCTTGGGCACAAAAACTCGTCAATTCGATCTCGCTCTCAATTTGGTCACATAATCGATTTACGTTATATCTGGTTCAAATTTAATGATCGACATTTTGCCAAGGCATGGCAAAAGTACTTGATAGGTATGTTTTTTGTACTGACTTAAGCAAATTCAGGGTTGTGCCTTTGAAACTTTTTTGCTGTCAAACTATTGGGAATGGAAATGACGATTGGGTCAAAGATGTACCTATAAGATACCTACTCGTAGTTGTAGCTTAATGCATTCTTATGCAGTCAGGGTTCTGCCTTATTGACAGATAAAAACGTACACTCTACACCTAGATATTACGTTTTGAACACTATTATTATGTAAGCAAGCGCTCGCAATTTAGTTACATTCAACTTTTACCTATTAAAGTGTATTTTTACACATTGAAACCGTTCGTCGTTTGCGTGAACAGAAATGGGAGCGAAACGGAGCCAAAGCTAGACGTCAGAAAAATACCCGACATTTCAGAGCCGAGCTCAGTGAGCATGCCGATATCGACTCCCAACTAGTGATGCACCTTTGCCGATAATTTTCCCAAGGCCAGCAAGTTCTCGGTAACGTTACCGGAAAGATTTCCCTTTGTAAGTATTATATATTTGGCGACGACCTTATACAGATCGAAAGCTAGTCGGCTTACCGGCATCCCGATCCGGGTCCCGGAAGGTCCCGGGTTTGGATTAACCCGAGACCTCCTGCTTCGTAGACCCCTGTCAGGGTTCTCTAGGTTAGGAGGTCGTAATGTCGTAAGTGCTCTAAAGATACGTAATATTGGTTTTCCGTCCGTTAATGTATTTCAATTTAAATAATCCCCAAACAAACTGCAAGTTTTACCATTCCAAAAGATAATTCACGAAGGGATATGTCCCTGGAAAAATGCCAGTCGCTCCTAAGTATAGGTAAATAGGATCCTACCGAACATTGGCTAGTTTGTCTACAATAGTCTAAGTACATACCTACTTTGTAATTCTATATTGAAAAGTCCATATTATTATTATTGACGTGGTGTTACATATCTCGTTTAAAGGTAATGGTAAACCAACAGCTCATCACTACTTCCAACGGCTCAATATCCGCTTCCACTAGTACAAAGGCCTTGATTTGATATAGAGTGCATCTTATTCACACACAGCGCACACAGCTCCTTATCATAATGCCTTCCCGTCTCAAAACCATGCGTCGATGAGCTCCAAGACTCATTTCACCAGCGTTGTTTGAGAATAAACTTCCCCCTCCCATTTTCTTATCTCACACGCCGCTGTAGGACCCGTCGCCGTCTCGACTCGGATCAGCTGATTTTATCCGCCCGCGCTCGAGCATAGCATACCTCGACAATCTTGACATAAATGAAGATATACGTAGATACAGATCATATCTACACACAGCTTCCATTCCAAGCCCGCGAGCTGTGATGTTATAATGAACGTAAGACTGACTAAGTTAATGGATAGGTGCATTTCAACTCTTTTGTAGTGCGCGTGCCGCGACCAGGCCTCCGTCACACGCTCAAGGCCACGCGCTATATGCCTACCGCTCGGCGTATCGTCGACGATACAACCGACAGAGGGCCGCCGAACGCCCGCCTCAGCGCTCGCACCGCATTGCACCGCGCGTTTCCCGCGCTTATGCTTCGAAATGCCGAAACCACGTAATTATTGTGCAGTAGATGGGTGAAAAAGTCAAAAAAACAAAGGAAAAAGCCTATAATAAAAATTCATCTTTTTATGGCGGGCTAGAGGTCCCACCTGAAAGTTTAATAATTATATTGAAGGGTTAGAAAAAGTATTTTTAAATAACTTTCGACGACGTAATAATTAATCGGCCTGGTAGCACCGTATTACAACTTTTAAAAACCGTTGATTGTCCGTTGCTTTGCTCCTGAATATTTATTAAAATTATTTACGCGATTTAGGATATTTTCAACTACTTATTAAATTTTAATAACAGAGAATTCCGAGAAGTGAAAAAATTATAAATCATTATATTAAAACTAAAACATATTTGATTCGCAACATTCGTTTTATTACAATAATCATCATAGGTAGGGTAGCTACAACCCTAGCGCATTCTTACGATGACGCGTTGGCACGTAACTCGAACGGCGGGCAACACAGTCTCGACTCTTTGTGCGCGTAATTATGGTACATTTCTTCTTGTCCTGAGCAGCAGGTATTATTATTAAGGTTCTGTAGGCTATTATAGTGTAGGTATTTTTGCTTTTGTTTGGGAATGAAGTATCTGTTACGTAGTAACTATTTATTAATCTGTGCCGCAACCGCTCCAGGGAACCATCGAGTGCGCCGACTTCTGGCCGAAGGGTGTCGTGTTTTGGAGGTTCCGGGGCAAACTGCCGAATCCGACTCAAGAGCAGGCGATTTAATAGAGCCACGCTGTTACGTCGCCTAAATTATACCAATAAATGTGCACATATAATACAGTATGTCAATGAGGTATTTGTAATATGGGCCTTGTTGCCTGATTCAGATTTAAAATAAAGAAAGAAAATAAAACAAAATATAACAATTATTTTATGGTTCCGCAAATTTTATTCAAAAAAACAAGAGTCTGGTATTTAAGTTTTGTCATGCAAGACTTAAGTGCTTCTGAAACGAATGATTCTTTCCATAGCTACAGTTTTTTACACAATCTACCAGACAATCAGACAGTTTAAATTACTTAGTTGTTCATTTTCTTGATTTCTGCAGCGAGTTTTTACAATTGGAAATCGTTTAGCGTTATGGAGCGTTGCGTCGGCCTCGCTTTCTCAGACGAATCAATTATCACAAGTTTTTACGAAGGCCCAAAAAAGAGCAAAGCGAAGGCCGACGGCAAAAAGTGGGGGAGATCGAGCGTCACACACCCCGAGACGGAGAAATAAAAGAAATATGTACTGCTTTTTGTATGGTTTCATTCGAAGATTTGTCGTCAATTCAATAGATGGCGCCTTTATCATCAACTTACTTTTCGTATTTGGACACAAATTCAGAAATATTATTACGCAGTCTATTAGTTCAAATGTATCGTCTTCATGGAATGCTAAAAATTCAAATCAACGCTCTTTCGAAAGTTTTTTTAAATATGGAGACAGTTTGCCAATACTCTGTGGGTTTTAAGAAGCATATTTTTTAATAAATTTCAAGATTAAACAAACATGTTGAATCATGGCGATCATGAATATATGGTCAATTTCTCAACCTTCATCTAACTAACCTTTTTCAAAAGAAAAATGATGAAGTCATCGACACTTTGCCAAATTATGCTAACTGGCATGCATAGCTACCGGCAAAAAAACCAAATCATAATCACGTTTGCATATCAATGAGTAGTCAAAATCAAAATCAGTCTACAGTTGTTTATGTTCAATAGAATTAATTTGTTATTAGACTTTACACGTTTTATTTGTTCTAGAATTTACCTGCTTTGTTAATTAAACAGCGATCCATGAGTCCACGTTCACCATTCACCTAATTTAGAAGTCAGTTTATACACATGTTTCTAAAATAAGTATTGTTGGTGGTAGGAGTGCGCCGTGTCCATTCCAATTATAAAATAAATGAACTCGGGAGCCAAGGAGACGTCGTGACGTCGTGGAGGTAATTAGTTGTATGTACATGTACACTTGTACACTTCCACCGGCGTAGATCTTATCAAAACAGACAGTACGAAGTACGAGTACCTATACTATACAGTATTGAATCTTTGAATTAAGAGCCAACGGGAGTGGTCATTTCTCCATACAAACGTACTCCTCGTTTTCCTCCGTGGTTTTTGAAGCTAGAGCAATGATTTTTTTAACACAGATTAATATTGTCAATATCTGTGTCGGACCGTTTTGCTTTTTTTGATATTTTTGTTTTTTAAGGCGCTAGAGCCCTTCAAAAATGGCCAAAATGGCCTAATTGACTATGCCGCAATGAGAGGCGTGGCATTCAAAACTGATATCAATTAGCCGAAAAATCTAAACGGTCCGACACGGATAATTTCATAATCATTTAGATTTCCAAATTTGGTTACGATTGGTAAAGTTTTGGAGGAGGAAACAGAGGAGTACGAAACCTCGATTTTTGAGATTTTTACGCAGGATTTTTCGCCTTGTCCTTATCGCACTACTTTTAGGTGCCGCTTCCGTTAGCGAGACGGGTATATTTACCTAAAATATTTAAAACTCAGCTCCTGTTTCGTCTTAACTAACTAAATACAAATGAACAATTATAACGGTCTTTATGTTTGTATAAATGGACGCCTAATTTTCGTATCGAAATTAATCAAATGAGGAGTGGCCCAGGACGGTAAGGGTGTGGTAAATACAAAAGAGGTAAAATTTCTAACAATCTTTATTCAATTTACCTGCCGGCATGTCTCTTCAAGCGCTAATATGGACATGCATTTTATGCCGAAGCCCTTATTGCTTCGTTATACCCTTTTACTTTTAATATTGAGTTCAAGAAACATACTAGCGTAAACGTACACTTAATACGCTCGTCTGCCGACTACTATGCTTACATACGCAAAAGTAAAGCCCCATATTTGGGAACTCACCATACATTATCGGACGCGCGCCTATTTGCTCAGTCGCCCAAACAACTACTGTCACAATTTACTACACACTTGAACCTTATTTCGGCGAGATAAGGTTTGTCAACGGACAGTGAGCTACTATTGGGTCCTTACCTATGAAATTGGCGTTTTTGTTCATAGATATAAGTCTGATCCTAGTTTTTTTTTTTTTACAAAAGTACATACACAATTACAATAAAACTACAGTGCACTCAATAAACAACGATTTTACATACAATTAATTGTTATTTTTTATTGTTAAGTGTTCAGAATTAAGCCTTGAAAATAGGTCTTTTCATGTGCTGTCGGTTCGAGTATTAAAATTACTTATATTTTTCTAATGGTACCAATTTTCAAGAAATGGAGATATTGAAAACATACCTTAAAGGTGTCAAAAATTACTGGAAAATTTTTGTTTGGTTTGAATTAGCCATCAAAAAAATATCCGCAAAATTAATTGTATGGAAATTCGTGTTTCGTTGAAATTCTCCGAACAAAACGCCAATTTCATAGGTAATGACCTAATATATGCCTACTTAATATGGTTGCCGTCACGCGATCCCCATCCGCAACACTTTACGGCCCATCCGTCCCGGGGGCGATTAGTTATGCTCGAATGTACAATACTGCTTCACAAACTCCAAATTACAGTCTTCAATACTTCCGTCGAGACACATGCCTATAACCGACAGAATTCTCGCTTGGAATTCTAACGCAGAGGTTTCCAAACTACAGCCCGCAGGGAAGAATCGGCCCATGGGCCTGTCAAATCAGGACCAGGCCCACAAAATGGGCGACAAAGGAAGCGGGCACCTCCTGACCGTGAACGGAGGAGAATACAATAATTGCAGGTAGTGAAAATTGCTATTATGTTTCTTGCCCAAAGCGATCTAGTGAATTTGGAACATTCATTCAAGTCATTAGGTACTTTCCAAGTTTCCATTAGGTCAAAAATGACTTATATACATCCTAAAATAATATTCGAGTACCTAATGGCTTTTTGCCTCTAACTAACTAAACAACCATATCAAAAGTTATTTTGATGCGTTAACGCATCTCCTGCTAATTAGCAGGAGGGTATAATATAAAGATGATACTCAGATTTCGGATAGTGACTGTTGCAGCGTTATTGCTTATTAAGCATTAATTAATTGCGTTGTCGCATCAGGTAGGTACTGTCCTTTTATCAAGAAAATTTACAGTTTCCTAGCTGCTGCAGTCGCAATTAAAATGCCACATAAAGTAGTAATTAGCAGAGGTATAAATAATCGCGCCATAACTTAGTTTCATTAGGTTTTTGCAAACCACGATCTAAATACTCCATTGACCAATTCCAGTTAATTCATAATTAATAAAACTCTTTCAAACCCAGCAATGTACGCTGTACAAAACCGACTGTCCATCTCGTTTCGCCCGATCGGTCACGGCTCATAATATCGGGAGTAGTCGGGACTCGACCTAACTGCTACGTCACACTTTAATCTCGAACTTCAAAGACGGTTCATTTCATGGTGAGTTGGTAAGGCTTCGAACTAGACTCACATACGCAATTAGACTCGGCCCTCGGGTAAGGCTTAAATTGAAGCCTTAAGGCACTTTAGAGTGAGGCAGCGTAACTAAATAGACATTACGATTATACTAAAATACCTACTTAATGTTGAAATTATTGATCTTCTATGCCACGTTTCTACTCAACGTCTTCTGTTAAACTGGCACGTAAGTGTCACACCTACGGAACTAGTAATTACTTATTATGTAAATTGCCACTAGTCACTAGCCTTCGGTAAAAAGCTTGACGAAGTACCGGCTCGTCGGTTCTCGGTAGACGTCGCTTGCACTATTGATTTATTGTAAACCTTACTGGAAGGACATAAGGTCCACGACGGTTAGTTAGGGTTAATTCGATCCGGGCATGGTCGAGGCATGTCGTCGGTGTTTTTATTTTACGGCTCCCGGATACCAAACTCATTACATGCTTGCTCTATTTAAACCGTTTCTTTTATGTCTCCGGGATAGTAGGGAGGTTGACACGTATAGTTTCATCCGTTATATTACCTGGGAACTGGGAATCAAAGTTACCGACATGGTACTACTTTTATTTTACGTTTACTACTCGACAGACAAGAATTTTATTGCATCTCCGGGATCATATCATATAAGTATAGATACCTACAGATAAATCAAAAATCGAACTCCAGAGAATTGATCCACTTAGTAGCTTCGTCGTTCAGTTTTATCAGGTCTTCCGGTCCGGTGGACCTCCATATATCGAGTAGATGCATGGGCACTCGGAAAATGTCGGATACTCTGTTCAGTGACTCCACCCAGCCGCAGCGATATTTTTAATTTTATATACCTATGTAGGGCACAGAGACCGTGGAGTGGCCAGTCATTATCATACCATCAATTCATCATAACTCGAGCTCCCATCATATTACCCGGACCACGTCCACTAGGTACTTATAAGAATGTCCATGTCCACGTCTCAATAACGAAATAAATAGACTTGTCCACACTAAACTTCATAAATGTAAAGATGTCAAAACAGCGAAGTCATGTCACGAGCGATCATTAAAGCTACATGAATATTAGGCTCCTGATGAGTGCCTAGGGCTTTCTATTGTTCTCCTTAGGAATGCTTCGTGTGTTTGCCCGCCTTGACTGTGCAAATATGTATGTAGGTACGAACTAACACAGTTCAATAATAGACCTTAATACGTTGTGTCAAGGTTTACGAATGGCCTGTGGCTATGACTATCATATAAATTAACACATGAAGTAATCAATAGTGGACTTTAATACGTTGTAATAAGGCTTAGGAGTGGTCAGTGACGCTATTTCGGACCAAACGGTCTTATTGCTTCTGTAAAGAACTTCAATCCGGCTCAGCCGTAGTTTGTTCGAGTGTTAACTTGAGTCGTGTCCGAGATGTTAGGACTCGCGACTCGATTCTTACTAATTCAGGTATTGCTGCTTGTAATACGTTCCATTGCGCGTTAAATTCCGTACACTTGAAGCTGGTTCGTATTGATGCGGCGATGGAAAGCGCGCGTTCCAAAAGTACGACTAAGTTGGTATACTTGGGTGTGGGGCAGACGCGGTTGGTCTGGCATTAGGTATATTTCTGAACCAAAATGCCGTATCTTAATACAAGTTAGAAGGTAGCATACGCCTTTTGGCTTAGCATGGGAGTCTCAAGGGGGGTCTGTCTACTCCCACTCTGATTGTGGCGTGTGAGGACATCTCGTGAACTCACCAAATCAACGGACGTTCGAGTTATGTGTCGAATTCGATTGGGATTATTATTAATTATTTTCCTCGTATCCTAAGTAAACACGACGTACCTACCTACGATATTATCTTCAGCACAGAAAAATATCAAGTTAACAAAGTTAAATACATTCGGAATCATCCTGCTGAATCCAGAGGCCCTACCGCGACGGCGACGATTCTTCTTCTCTTCCGCGGGCATCTTTCTAATTACTCTCTCTAATTACGCCTTAATTGGAGTAAAAGAGAAAGATTCCCGCAATTTGCGAACTTCAGTGTTCGCTTTGCATTTGCAGTTGCACCTACTTAATGCGTGGATAAGCATATTTTCACTAATGTAAGGAAGTAAGGTCACTGTGGCGAAGTCCGGCATACTTTATTTTTTTTTTACTTTGGAGTGATCTAGTTCCGTTAATTATTCACCTATGTTACTGCTTGTAATCGCATACGATGAAGAATTTAATAATTAATAGTTTAGCCTTAGTGACAGATCATTTCAAGCACAAATTAAGCAAAAAGAATGGCATTTTTTAAAATTCGGCGAGTAGACGGACTTCCCGTGCAGTTTAAGGGAAGTCCGTCTAGTTATGATATCAGCCAATCTATGGGTGTGTATATGTTCGTAGTCAAATTCCTAAAAAGAACGGATCAAGACAATGAAAAGTGTATTTTAAACTTGTTAATATACGGTTCAGATTCGAAATAAACACCATTTTTCTAAAACAAAGGCAAGTCCGGCATATACTACCAAAATGGGGTGGTAAACCTTTTTTGGAAAATAATTAAACATAGTTATTTTTTTGATTTCCGAAATAAAAGATCAATAGTAATTTTAAAATGAATTTTAAGCGTTTCTTTTAATTTACTGATATCAAAATTTAATTAAGTAACATCATGCGCAAAGTCAGGAGGATTTTTTAATACCTTATCAAATCGTTATAATATTAAAGTCGCACAAACAGTTGGTAATCTCTGATTTAACGAAAGTCCGGCATATGACGGACTTGCCTTGAACATAATAGACGGACTTTCCAACTTAGTCAAATTTTAATATGATAAATTGTGGAACGTATAATTACAAAACTAAGCTAATTTCTGATATTTTAAAAATAGAATAAAGACAACTGGTTCTCATGCTACCTACGTAGTTACTTTTTGATGCACAATCTTTTCAAAAACTACATATTTAAAAAAAAAAAATTTCGAACGGCTGTCGCACTATGACTTCGAGTTCAAAACACGAAATTACTTGTTGAGGCGGATTGCTCTGACGTTGGTTGTCACAGCGCCATCTGTTTTACAGTGACGGAACTAGCGCGAAAAACTGGTTAATCGACTGGACTCCAAAGTCGCATACACCTTCAAATTCAAAAGTTATAACGTGTTGACGGACTTGCCTTGTAGACGGACTTACCCACAGTGACCTTACTTCGATATATGTATAAAGATAAAGATAGTTTATTATTCAAGGAGGCATACATATTACAATATGGTTATGAACGTCAGGCATATTTTTTCGGCGTTCTAGTATATACCTACTACAGTCGGTCAGTGATCTAATGTCATTAATTCAATTCATAAAAGAAGGTACAAAACTAATATAGGTATAAGATCACGATGTCATTTCAAATCAAATGCTTCTTTGATCAGTTCCTGGAACTGGAACCAATCAGCATCAGATACATATTACAATTACTTATAGACATTGATTTACTCAAGTAGACGGCCAACAAATAAACCTTTCAATACTGCCTTCTTAGAATAAGTAGGTAGGTAGGTACTTAGAATTCAGACCAGTTCTTAGTTAAATAAAACAAGACCCGACTATTGACAAGCGTAATGGATAAAATTAAATGCATATGGCATGAATAGCATGATAAAAATGCGAAGCGAAGCATTGCTAAATTCTTTTGACAACATTCACTCGGCCCCAAATCAGTTTAAGTCGAAATCGAAATTTCGTTATCTGCCATTCTCGTTCGAATATTCAAGTCAAGAGCGATAGAGAGGCAGATAACGATATTTCGCTTGTGAATCGCGGTAGGCTCTCTGAAGTTTATAACACAGAAGTTTTTGAGTATTTATAAGCGGATATGTGGACGCCTTTAACGCAAAAACTACGGAGCAGATTTAGATAAAAGTTTGGCAAACAGATAATTTATGACCTGCATTAACATATATGATTTTCAGTGTCTGGAAAATTATCCCCTGGGGTGAAGTGGAGGGCAGAATAGGGGAGAATATATTGCTTGTTACAGACGATGGATCGATCAAGTAGAGTACAATCTATGAATCATTTTAGAATTTTGAGATGGCTAATGATAGTATAGGAAAACTTCCACAAAAGTCATAGGTATTTAAATAATTATTAAAGCTGACAGCTGGACACTTTAGCAACTGTTCTCCCATAAGAGAGTTTTCTCCTCACCTCTACTTGCCATACAGTAAAGTAGTGGTAGTAATCACTTTATTGTACACAACACAGGTTTACATATATAATATTGACAGAAATAAAGTTTGCCGTTGGAACCCTAAAGACTCGCAGCAGGTTGCCGGCGGCGGGTAACAAGCAGGGAACGAACACTACGAACAGTATCCCGCGGGACAAAGGCGGAATTATGGCGGCGGCTCTGCGCTTCAATGGGCCCTGATTGCCATTCAACGTGCGTGCACGCAGGGCCAGAGTTAAAAGAGTAGCTTACACAGTCAGAGTTACAAGAGTATATAGGTACCTACACTACGCAGAGTAGCATTACTACGCACAGTATCCCGCGGGACAAAGGCAGAACTATGGCGGCGGGCAGCGGCGGCTCTGCGCTTCAGTGGGCCCTGATAGCCATTCGACACTTTCAACAGACATACGGATATTCGACGCCCTGCTGTGCGCGTACGCAGTACGCACGGACAGAGGTAAAAGAGTAACGTTATCATGATTATAAATTTAATTTTTAACAAGCAGAAACGTCTGTGAACTGTGAAGTAAATTTAAAAGTAGAAAATTAGTCTTGGGTGATACTTGAACTCACGGCCTCTGGATCGATACTCCAGCGCTCTGCCATCTGAACCACCAAGACCTCATCCATAGCCAGCCAATCTTTCCAACATTAATCCAAGATAGTAATTTTTCCCCTTTTAAATTTATGATTACTCGTATATTAACAGAAGGTTTTTTCATGCAATGATCACCCATTATAGCAAGATTTTACTGTGTGAGGTCATGAGCCTTATTACCTACCTCAAAAATTGGACAAAAAAAAGTGTGCAATTTTAAACGTAGGTACGGTAATATAACCTCGGTGTAGATTTGTCAGACAAAATTAGTAGAATTTGGTCAATAGTATGTTCACCTCGCCTACATATTTACGACGCAAAATATGGATAAACGTTAAAAAAAACTCATTGTATGTGTGTGCGCTCAAAACAACGTATCAGGTAGAGATGGGTCGCGGGTATTTACCCAATTTACCCACCCAGGTAAATACCCGGTGAATACCCATCTACCCGGTATTTACCCGTATCTACCCAAATGGACGGGTAGATTCATTTCTTGTTGCACATGTCGATTTGTGTTAAAGTGGAGATATAAACCGAGTTAATGGTTGTAATTATTGTGTGTGATTTAAAATGAAATGGTTTAGTGAAAACTAAGGAATTTTTAGTACAATTTTGATAAATATTAAAAAAAGGCCATCATAAGAGTATTTTTTTTAGATTTGAGTAAATTATCGTACTTATACGTTGATAATACACATTCCAACTTCGGTCGGCGGGGGGTGTGGTTGGGGGGAGGGGGGGTAAAAGAGAACTTTTTCATATTTCTTGGAAACTGTCATTAATATCGAAAAGTGTTATATGTACAAACTAAAGTAGACATAATTTTCTACAAAAAAGGTTATATATATTTTTGTCCTATAACTAACTGTATTTGACTTATAAGCTTCCCAAGTTGTGATACTGCACATTTTTTTTTTATTATCATTCATAAGTAGTCTTTATTTTCATCTTTCTAATGTATATTAAAAGCGTTTCAAAACATTTCTGGAAGCCAGGGAATGATTTTACACACTTTTCATAATTGGACTGATATGTTAAAATCGAACTTCACCTCAAAACAACCTTTTCGTAATAATCTAATTATGTTTAATTACATACAATATATATACAGTGGTACTACTAAACTAAATTAATAACTAGCTTAAATCTAAAATAGGCCCTTGAGGCATTGTACCAAGGATGCTGGCGGCATTTCCTCGCTGTATCGCAATGCTGATACGTTGTGCGAGGTAGCCGCCAGCTCTTCGGTCACCAGTTACGTCAACCAGACGCTTCGCGATTTCTGCGAACAACTTATGCGCGCTGGGACCCCATGGACCTAGAGTTTCAACTCCAAATGGTACAAAATGGTACTCTCTACCGAGGCTCTTATATTTGTTACGTTTTAGAATTTCGGCGCTTTCCGCCGCTCCGCCCGCTTTTACAGTAGTCCGTTGGAGGTGGGACGGTGCCAGTGTGTCTACGCAGGTAGCATCCCACACCAACATCCGTCCCAAGCTCCAAGGAACTAAGGACACTCCATCGGGCCTCTTGCCATCATCTCTGATAATGCCAGTCGGCTCAAGAAGAGCAGGCACATTGATGGTGGCAAGAGACCGACGGATTATGTCATTAAGCGACACATGTCTCGAAAAACGGCCTGCACTTTTTTGACAAGATAATCCGTGGTGTCCCAGTCGGTCCACGTCCGTGCCACAAGAGCATATGTGTGGCGTACACACCGAAACCCCGAGTCGCAAACCAGTCGCCAGTCTAAGGGAGGCCGGATCCAAGAAAGTACCAGTATTGGGCGAAGGATGGGCATGTAGCCAGTAACCGGCTTCCCGGGCTCCGACCGCCAAAAGCCTCGCGCGGTCTGGACCTGTACAGTTGTTTAGGAGAGTATTGTAAGTTAAATCACAGTAAACATTATCCCAACTCCTTTGTGAATTTGGGTTGTCTGGAAATTGTTTGCCTGGGCAAGCAATTTTAAAAGCATTTTTGGCGTCCTCAAAGCCCGCTATCTCACAGTTTGTGGGCAAAGCCCTTAAGATATTTCCTATGAGACCAGACGTGCTATGAGTGGACGCCAAAAAGGCTGGGGAAGCCACACTGGAAATTTTGCGAATTCCTAAACCTCCAAACCGAATAGGGAGGGACGCTTGAGACCAGGAAGGCTCACTTAGCTGAATGTTTAGAATCGTCTCTAAACTAATTTCGATCAAATCATCTATGGGCGACAATAAATTTTGATGTTTCCAGAAAGGACAACAGCGGAGCACATACGTAAATTTAGGGACAAAAAGGCAGAATTTAAGAATCACAAGAGCATAATGAGGGCTAATTTCGAGTAAGCGATCCGTGTGACTTTTGAATTTAGTTATGGAGTTAGAAATATAATCGGGAAAAGATTCTTCGAATATAGGAGAACCCAGGAGGCAAAGAGAATACTTGTCTACTGATTTGATATTGGGAGTCAGATCGTCAAATTTGGGTTGTAAGTTGGTCAAAGTACAAGAAGATTTTTGAATAAAGAGTTCGCATTTACTGAAATTCAGTTCTAAACCAATATTTTCGAAACTACTCTTAATAAAAGACAAATCAGAGAGTACAGTATTCACGTCGCCTTCTAGGGTTCCGTCATCTAAGTACCACACATTGAATTTTGATTTTAAATTTTTGATAATTGGATTTATAGCCAAACTAAAAATTGCTGGCCCGAGAGGGTCACCCTGCTGACAGCCAACCTCAGAAGATAATTCATGTGACTTGTACATTAATTTAGATGAGTCTGAATAGCAAAAGAAAAGGTAATTGTATAGTTCCGGAATTTTGTCCTTAACTTCTGTCAGCAAGGTGTCTCTACTAACCGAATTAAAAGCATTTTTAACGTCAATTTTGACAACAATTTCGCAATCATCGAGTGAAAGGTAGGTCCTTAGGGCATGGACGGCTGCCTCGCACCCACCTTTCGTGCCGAAACCTAGCTGTATTGGTTCAAAAAGGGATTGTAATTTTGATCTAATGTGTCTTTTCGTAATTAGTTTGAACATATATTTTGTGTCACATTATAAAAAAATACTTAAATTAATCTTATTTATACTCACATACCATTAAACACATGAAATTTTGAAAGAAAAACGAAAATACCCGCGTATTTACCCGCGGGTAGGTAAATATCGGGTATTTACCGGGTAAATACCCGAGAGCGGGTATTTACCCGGGTAGTTACCCATCTCTAGTATCAGGCATAAAAATTACGAAATCCAAATGCCATAGTTTAAATAATGGATGGATAAAAAGCATGGAGGCACAGATACTTCATAGTTCTTACACGGAGGGTAGAGCTTAGGTGCACTACTCATATCTATTGACTGTGTCCGACGCGTGAGCCGGCATTATCGCAGTAGAATTAACAAATTTAATTGATAGGATATTGTGCCCCGATCACCATTACTGTGAACACTCGCCCGCTCGGATTACAACTACATCACGCTGGAATACATTTACTTATCAGTTTTATGCATGGATTAAATTACTGGCATTAACTTTGAATATTCACATGAACGAATAGGAATACTTAACTTATTTGGGGACAGCGACGGAATATACAAATACATATGTACAGACAATTAAAGCGCTCAGCATATTTTTTTACTGTGACTACAAAATTTACTACGACAGTAACTCTCTATACACTCTATTTTCTCTTTGGTTATTCTAATACGTTGTTTGAAGATTACTTTAGGTGACAAAAAGAGGACATGCAAATACCCAAAAAATCCAGGGCAAATGCGTCATCTTTTGAAAAAGCAGAAATAGCGCTAACAGACGCAAAACATGCATTTGTAAGGGTTTGCAAGACATTGACACCTCTAGCTTTGCAAGCATAGGCTAGTCAGGCATCAGGCAGGCCTCTTACATTCAGGCAGGCCGCATACATGTTCGTCAATGACTACTATAAGTACCTTCGGGTCGAACAACATCTTTATAAGCCAACACGTTCCAATAATACATATTTATACAAGACCCTATCGACAGGGTCTTAGAGGAGTGTAAATATATTATTAGAATGATGGCATGTTAAGATGTTTGTGAACTCTTATTTTCAAACTGAGCTGCAGTTTGAAAATTGAAAAGAAGTGTAAAAAAATCTGTCATAAAAATGTGACAGACGGACGGACGGATGGACAGAGTCGCACTAAAAGCGTTCCTTTATTACCTTTTTGGTACAGAACCCTAGAAATACAATCAAAGGCAATTTTTACAAAGTGGTCCTTTTTTATTCCTCTGGACATGCATTAAAGCATAACATATTGTCACAATCTAAACGCTATTAACGTTACAACCAAGAAACAAATTAATCCCGAAACTGTATGGCACCCGGCCAGCAACGCCTTAATGAATTATTATAGCTGTCGTGTATCTTTGAGGATGAATTATGACTGAGCCAAGAAAATAAGCTCGTATTATTTATTGTAGTAGAGAGTCTGTAAAGGTGCCGTTCATAATCAATGATCTTACGAATCTTATGTTCTCGGAGAGCACATTTAGTAACTTTTAATGAAAACCATAAAATAATGGTATTCTAAAATCTTTACATAAGATACTCGTAGCTTTGCCGAAACATAATATCAGTTTTGTATCCTTCAATGCAAGGTGCAGCTTTCTACAAAACTAACTAATAAATGCAGCTGCAATTTTCAGTTTCAACCATCGCCGAGTTAAATCAGCGTTACGTAAAGACCTTTTCAGCGTTCGCACTTCGCAGTTTGTAGAACGCTATATAGCTGTTTAGTGACAGCAATACTGCATAACAGCCTTAACAGCCATTGGACACTACACTCAACTATGTACCGTATTCTCGCGCAAGAGATTCCAAATTCAAAGTGACTTGGCTTGGTGTTACGGTTGTTATGGGTAGTGGTAGTATATATCCGCGTTAAATAAGTTACAGTGTAATGCTATTACACGAAGCTCGAGAAAATGACCGGCGCGACGTTAGCTACACAACGGTGCTTGCAGCTTAGCGAGCAGAGCGACGTTAGTTGCAGCTTAGCGAGCAGAGCCGAGAGAACAAGCATAATAGCTATTTTCGAAGCTATCCCAATACACCTTACCACAGAATAAATAATAGTACTAGGTACAGAAGACTCACTCTCTAACAAAACGTGTCTGTTATGGACAGATATGGCCGCTAGGTGGCGACAGCGCCACGCGCGGCTTATGCAGCCACCAAAATTGGTGTGGAACGGATGTACTTTTAGCTACATGTAGCAAAGCGACGAAATCGCGGAGTGAGCCACGCCTGACCTTACTACTCAATATCTCGAATTTTAACCGAACTTGTGGCATCACCATTTCAATTATTAAGTATAGCGTCTTAACTTTGTATTTTATAACACTAACTTATAAATCTTTATTTCACAATGCTAATTGAGTTCCTCCTCCTTTAAAATATTGAAGTATTATTTGTGCCTACCTACCTCCAGTACACATCAGCAGACAGCACGTGGGGATGCATAAGTTACTGCATGAAAGTACCTACGTAGCGTGCACTGTGCTGTGCAGGAGCATTCCAACTTTGAAAGTAGCGACTCGATTTGATATTGATTTAACATAATTTGCAGTGTTTTTATTGTATGATATGAGAGGCAAACGAGCAGTCGAATTGGCTAATAGTAAGCAATCACCGTCGCTCATGGAAGTCATGGACACGTGCTACACCACAGGGGTTGCATTGCAATGCGTTGCCGGCTTGCTCTTAAATATGGATGAGAGACGAGACACCCAAACGAGCATACGAAAGACGAAGGGTTAGGTAGTAATTAATTACCGTCACCCAAGGAGGCCACTAAGAGGGGTTGCAAGCGCGTTGCCGGTTTTTAAGATGAGAGTTTGTGTTGCGCTTACGGATGGGAGTGTTTTTTTTATACCACATCGGTGGCAAACAAGCATACGGCCCGCCTGATGGTAATCACCGTAGCCTATGGACTCCTGCAACTCCAGAGGTGTTACATGCGCGTTGCCGACCTTTTAAAAACCTGTACACTCCTTTTTTGAAGAACCCCATACAGTAGAAACCAATACCTTGTATAAAAAGCGCGCAAGATGAACAGAGAGTTGAATAATTTAACATTAAATATTAGATCAAGTTGAGATTGTAAAAGTTCGAAATGTGGTTCAAGAGTGCAGTGCAGTGCCACTCCGAGTGTCGCGGCGTTCTCAAAGGCTTTAGATACTCGAGGGTTGTCACCCGAGACGAACCCTACACTACCACACACACTGTTTACATTTAGTGCTTAATGTAAACTACAGCTAGGTAACCACATCGAGAGATATGTAATGTTTTACAAAGAATCCCAGGTTAATTTATTACTAGGGATCATTTTATATAGTTATAGTTACTTATTACAAAATGAGAATTCGGGGAAAATTTTGTTGGTATGATACAATTCTAGGACCCCGTAGTCTTTTATTTTTAGTTATGATATTTGTATAGGTACTCGGGCAATGAAAACGTGCATTATGTAGCACATAAATAAATTGATTATTTACACAGTTTTATTGTATAAATTGCAGGAGGTTTATTAACTGAAATAGGGAACATTTTATTCCGTTTCCGTTTTCCGTTCTATGCCAGTATGACCCAGCCAGGTACGTATAGCTATAAATATTCTGTGCTTCATGGAGTATATCACAAAGGTCACGGCTAAAGGGGCCCACTGATTAACAGTCCGCCGGACGGCATCGGCCTGTCAGTTGTTCGGAACTGTCAAAATTTTGTTCTAACTGACAGGCCGATACCGTCCGGCGGACTGTTAATCAGTGGGCCCCTTAAAGAGCTATATAAACTTTCAGTCTAATAATTTGGGTTTTCCCACCTTTCCCAGTTGTCAACCCTAAATTTATACGTTACATGCGCTACATAATACAGTTCTTGGTCGATACCGATTGAATGGCTTCCACGCCTTACATTACTACTCTTGCCACGTTCAGGGTGGTAGGAAACCGTCATGGGATATCATGTCGTCTCTGTCGACATAAGTTTCCAGAAAAGGACACACTACATTACCAGAATTAAATACCAACCAGCAAGAACCAGCGAATTTCTCTAGTTTTGTTTCAACAATTCATCGTCAACTAAACTAAGTACTAATAATGGGAGAATCGCAACCATTCTTAAGAATTTGAGAAATCCAACTGTTTTGTAAAGAATCACGGTTTTTTTAAGCCAGGCAAACGGTAGGTACATACCTACCTATGTAGGTAAATTCTATGTAATACAGGTATTCGATTGATTTTTGGTAAGCAATTACTTATGTAGTAAACATTTTCATACTTTGGATTATTTTTAGGCATTTTAAAAACAAAACTGTAAAGTAAAAACTTGCCAAAGTGTTTGTTCTGCAACCGCTCACGAGTGTCGAATCGTATGCAAATCGTATTGAACACGTTTGGTGTTTCTGTTTAGTGAATGCGGCTGCTGACGATATGAAACATAATGTTACTGAATATTGTGCAACCTAGTTTGCCTAAAGTTCATTAAAAGTCGTCGTTTTCAGTCCCAGAAGACTTTGAAACTTTATAATTGACGTCACTTACTTGCGAGTTTAGAAATACGCTGCGCTACCACGCTAACAACCATCGGAAAAACCATTGGATTTTGAAACTTATCGCGCAAGAATATGGCACACAATTGAATGAGCTTTCTAATGGCTCTTCGGATGTTATGCGTTAAACAGAACCTATGTGAGAAACTTCGCCTGCAGACGCCATAACAACCTCACACGTGAAGGGCCGCGGGTGGTCTGTTCTTAGGTGTTATTCTTATTCTCGTTTTAAATGGCTACAATGATTTCAATGTACTACATACCTACATACCTACGTATATTGACTGCGACATATATATGCCAGTGAAACATGATCGTTATGCTACCTAAACTAGTTAAAATAATAAACTCAGAAGTATAACTGCAACTGCTTGGGATAACATTGATTTACCCATAGTCTAATAAAACATGGTCTTCCATTCCCAGAGTGACACGGGGCTACGTCACAACAACATGGCCGCTATATATAGCGCTATCGCATATTATCATATAGCGCTGTCGCATGATGACGTAGGCGCGTGTCAGTTAGGTGACCTAGAAAAGACGGGAATGGAGTACCAGGCGGAGTATATTATTATACCATGGATTTACCTACCTACTTATGCTTGAAAAATATAGATAAGGCCATACCCATTTAAAGAAAGTCTTTATTAACCTACTAGGCAAATGTTGGCTGTCAAGTCCATTAGGTATGTACATATGTGCATACTGCATACCTAAGGGCAGCGTGTATTGTTGGAAACCACAGACAAACGGACAAAGGGAAGCCTCTGCAATTCAACAATGCGGCTACCTATTACTTATACTCAGCCTGGCAACACACGTGCACACCCTGGCAAGTATTCACACACACGTGTAGGTATAACGCCGCACAGCACACCTGATGCAATAGGTATGTCGTAGGCCGATCGTAAGATCAGGCAGATCGTAATGTTCCTGTGTAATGTTTTGACGATAGTCACATTAAACCAATACATAGGTAGGATAGGTTCGTTAGGTTGCTTCAGATGCCCGAAGGGCAAACTGCCCAGAAATAGGAGCCCCGCATAGCGGGGCTCCGTCGACTCAGGGTACGAGTCAAAGATTTTCACGTTTCACGATATGCCTAGGAATTTCACGATATGCCTAATCTTACGATCGGCCGCCGTAGGTATATTGAAAACCGAACAGCGCAGAAATATATGACACTTTCTTATTATGGCTTTATTCTTTATTCTTTATTCAAACACTATGTATAAGTTTACAGCTCAAGCCAAGGCACTTATACTGTTAATTAGGTACATATATGTTGTCAGTATCAGTCAGTATCATAAAATTAGTAGGTACACTTATTGTATTACACACTTATCTTTATAATTGAACATACATTATGTATTACTAAGTTACATAGAGATAAAAAAAAGAATCTGATATTAAATAACATAGGTAGAGTTTAAAAAAATCCTGATACTACGTTGTAGGGACGGCCACTTGTCTGCGAATATGTCTGCGTTTTGGACTGTAGCTATGAAGTTATTTAGTAATTCTATTGCTCGGTACGTGGGTGCGTTTGAACCGTGATAGGTGCGAACATTTGGATATGCAAAAAGGTTTCTGGCTCTACGTGCGCTACGCCCTACTGCAGCTATGTAGTTGTCTGGGGTAAAAATACGCATTATAAGATTATAGCACATATTTTCGAGTTCCTTCTCGTGCAACATTGTATTGTAAAATGTGTACACTAACACCATCTTCTTAAACGCATAACTCTCACAAATATGGGCAAATATTAGTCACAAAAACCCCATCTATATACACACTCACGCACACATGAGCATTTTGGTGTTTAAATTCTGAGTTGACAAAACTTGAATAAACACTTTCGATCAAAGAGAGTAAGTTAAGTACTTACCTTACCGACACTTCAATGCTTTTATTTTAGGTAGGTATATGACTGATGGGCTTTTAAGTCCGCGTGGGGGCTTTAAATGTTGGAAACTGTTATGGTTACGAGTATACTCGTAGTGAGTAATGAAATTGTACTTATGTGATTGAACTCTGTCGTTAAATGTTTATGATTATGACCCTTACTCAGAAAATATTTAACGATAGTGGTTTAAATGAGTCACTTCACTGTACCCGGTGTACCTATATAAGTTCACGTGATAGGCCAGTTCTCTTGAGGATTAATGTTTGATCACGGATCGATTGGTATACGAGTAACTGTACGTTAATTAGTCTGTGGGCGAAGCAAAGGTGACCCTAGGTGATACCAATCGAAAACTAAATAACTTTTAACAAAAAAAGAACCGACTTAACAGAACAGTACCCGTACCATGAGTCACTGACAGTGTCAAAACTGGCATAGCTATACGCTAACGTCTACGTAATTTACTTTCTATAGGAGCGAGATGCATAGAAAGTTAAGTTACGCTCGATAGCGTTTATGTTAGTGCCAAACTGGTGGTAGCCACACAGAATTGTCATAAGCAGTTATTACCACACCATTATTATAGCGAAAAGAAAATAACTAGCCCAAGTAGCGGGAGAGCCACCCGTGAAAGGCTGCCCCGCCAACTAGCGAAAAATCCTGAAACGGCTCCACCTTGCCGGTTGGCGACCGGATGGGAGGGCCAGGTGGCCATTTCAGGGGGGTTCGGGCGTCCCCGCAGTCTCCAACCTAGATTTCTTTAAGTGTGGCACAAGTGAGTTTGTGTTTGAGTTCTGATGGCTGAGTTACCTCGCTTAACTTGCATTCCCTCGTCTATTCGCTCTTCTTCTTCCTCCCTCTAACAAAAATGCAAAGCAAAACTAAGAAAATTAGAGTTAAACAGCGGTTGCACTCCCTCCCATTTAAAGTGCATCTCTCTAATATTCGAGGTCTGCACTCCAATATCGATGCAGTCCACCATCACCTAGAGACTGACAAACCGCACCTGCTCTTCCTCACCGAAACGCAAATCAGATGTCCAGTCGACTCGTCATACCTCAACTACCCAGGTTACACTCTGGAGCACAGGTTCCTATCGCGTGCAGGAGTGTGTGTATATGCTCGAGATGACATCTGCCTTAAGCGTCTCAAAAATCTTGAAGTATCCAATTTTTCTGTCTTGTGGGCTTGGGTCGATACCGGCGTAGCTCAAATTATCTACGCCTGTGTCTACCGATCGCATAGTGGAGACTCAGAGACAACAAGGTTGTTTAATTACCTTAGTGAGGCTGCCGATGAGGCTCGCCAAAGGTACCCTTCAGCTGAGTTGGCAATCGTTGGGGATTTTAACGCGCATCACCAGGAGTGGCTATTCCCGTATCAAATGACTGACCACGCAGGGCGAGAGGCTCATAAATTTGCACTTTTACTAGACCTCTCACAGCTTGTTGGATGTGCCACTAGGGTACCTGATGTAGAGTCTCACACAGCCAACTGTTTGGACCTTCTGCTAACCACCAACCCAGACCAATACTCTGTAGTGGTGGATGCTCCACTAGGAACTTCCGATCACTGTCTGGTGAAAGCTGTATCTGTTTTTTCCCCACCCGATCAGGGCCCTAGCGGTGAAAGACGGGTGTGGCGATACAAGTTAGCAGACTGGGATGAGATGCGGCATTTCTTTGCATCATATCCTTGGCGCCCTGCCTGCTTCTCTTCGGATGATTCGTCGGCCTGCGCTACCGAAGTAACCAATGTCATTCGTCAGGGTATGGAGTATTTTATTCCCTACTCTGTTGTTTCGACCGGCCACAAAGCTCGCCCGTGGTACAATGCTGACTGTGATCGTGCTGAGGCGCTTAAGCGGTCGGCTTACCGGGAATGGGCCGATGCTCGTACACGCAGGGCTCCGAACACACGTGACCTGAAGAAGAGGTTCAATAAAGCCGCCAAGTCCTGCAAGAAGCAGTTTCGCAAGGCCAGGTTTGATCATGTCCGTCGTACTGGGACCAAGCTAGCCTCGTATCCTCCGGGAAGTAAAGCGTTCTGGTCCCTAGCGAAAGCGGTCGAAGGAAACTTCTGCCGCCCGTCACTGCCCCCTCTGGTCAAACCTGACGGAACGCTGGCACATACAGCCAAAGAGAAGGCTGACCTGTTCGCTTCTCTTTTCGCTGAAAATTCACGTTTAGACTCAACCGGTAAACTTCCACCCGTGCTTCCTCAAGTGAATAGCTCCATGAGAGATGTTCGTATACATCAAAAGGAAGTCCTTAAAATACTGCGAACGTTAGACGTGCATAAAGCCAGCGGTCCCGACGGAATCCCTGTAATTGTCTTGCGGAACTGTGCAGCCGAGTTGTCTCCAATCTTAACACGCTTGTACCGTCTGTCGCTTGAAACTGGAGTAGTGCCCTCGTGTTGGAAGCTTGCAAACGTGCAACCTGTGCCCAAAAAAGGTAGTCGTTCAGACCCAGCCAACTACCGTCCAATCTCAGTCACCTCCATACTCTGCAAGATTATGGAGCGTGTACTGAACAAGCGGCTCCTATCATACCTAGAGGATAACGATTTACTCAGCGACTCTCAGTATGGCTTCCGCGGGGGTCGTTCGACTGGAGATCTTCTGGTGCATGCTACTCACCTTTGGAGCGAGGCAATTGAGAGGCACGGTGAAGCCCTTGCGGTATCTCTCGATGTCTCTAAGGCATTCGACCGGGTCTGGCACGCAAGTTTGGTGAGCAAGCTTCCAGCATATGGGTTACCAGTTGGTCTGTGCAACTGGATTGAGAATTTCCTGAGCGAACGTTCCATTCGGGTGGTGTTAGATGGCTACACATCTGACCAATGGACTATTAATGCCGGCGTTCCTCAGGACTCAAGTTACCTACTATAAAAATACTCTCGATTTCTCTGTCATTAGATCCTGATTTGATGACAATATTGTTATCCGAAGTTATCCTCCACACCCTTTCAAATATAAAAAGGACTTTGTAAATCGATCCACTCGTCTTTGAGAATTAAAAACAGGCCAAGTGCGAGTCGGACTCCCGCACGAAGGGTTCCGTACCATTAGTTACGTAAAAAAAAACGGCAAAAAAATCACGTTTGTTGTATGGGAGCCCGACTTAAATATCTATTTTATTCTGTTTTTAGTAAAAAAAGAAGTAAAGATTCCAACGAATTGACTAATCATCTTTTATTATTTAATGTTGGTCAAAACGATCATTTCAATACATTATTTACTTACCTTTTAAGTAGCGTTAACAATTAATGATCATTACTATCGTTAGGTACCTTGGCTACGCTCCCTCGTAACTAAATGCCAATTTATTTAAGTTGTAGGTACTTAGTTTAATCCCATCAGCGACGGGGTGAAAGTACTAACAGTTAACACTTCACTGACCATCGGAGTCCCTTATATCCTTGCAATAAAGCTCACAAGTGGATGGTCTTGACAGGGCAAACAACTGGCAGGCGAATGTCTTCGTAAAGGGTGAGCTACATTATCATTTATCTCGCCCATTGTGGCAACATTGTAGTGGGACAAGTTTCTTAGTGCTACGACAGAATTTGTCACTAAGCCAGTCTTTTAACTTAGTACAAACGTATGGTCTTGACAGGACAAACACCGGGCAGGCGAATGACAATGTCTTCGTTCGTAGGGTGACCTACATACCACTATCTCGCCCATTGTGGCAACATTGTAGTGGGATAACTTTCTTAGTGCTACCACAGAATAAATAATAGTCCTAGGTACAGAAGGAGTACTCTCTAACAAAACGCGTCTGGTTGTGCTAGGTGGCGACAGCGCCACACGCGGCTTATGACTAGTCACCAAAATTGGTGTGGAACGGATGTACTTTTAGCTACCTGTAGCAAAGCGACGAAATCGTGGAGTGAGCCACGCCTGGTGCTACGATAGAAATTGTAACGAAACCAGTCTTTTATAGTAAGTACATGATAATTTTCTACGCAGTTGTAATACTGGTTACAATGTTTAAGGCGGGATGTTAGCAAGTTTCTGTCTCCTTTCGGAGCACAATGCCGTAAACTGGACGTTGAGTTGTCCCTGCTTACAATGGAGGAACATTTCTTAGTGTATCGTAGTGTTGCTATGCGTTTTATAGTATCTTTATTTATAGGTAGGTACCTAATAGTTTTATAAAACTATGCTATTCATTGAAGTCTACTTTAGGCTGTAGGTACCTACGGTTAGCAATAGAGTACGAGAATTAAACGGTTTATGATGATGGCATTTACCCACATCATAAAAACAAAATGTACCAAAGTAATAAATTTGTAAAAAACGCTAGTTTTTCGCTAATACATGAAATCACTTACATAAAATAGGTAGGTAGGTATAATATAAGACAAATGGAAATGTGTTTATATGTTACGAATGTTACGATAGTTTTTATAGATACACGACACCCATAACCCACCGCCGTGTTATGTGAGTCCTGTCCTGTCCCGTAAAATAAAAACGCGTGTTTTTGGTTCTAAGTTTTCGCAAGTCCGAGTCCACTGCCCCTTACCCCGCTAGGTACGGGGCCAGTTAGTGGTTGTCACACACTGCTTCAGACCGCACGCACGCCATGTTCGCGTTTAAATTTTAATACTACGCAAAACTATTACATCCTCTATAAATACATCGCATTGACGTTGGTACAGGACTACAGGAACAGGTCCCCGTGGCACCGCGTACGGTGCTCATCAGTGGTTGTCACTTGCCACTGCCACACACTGCTTCGGCTTCGGACCGCAAGCTTCGCGTTTAATACTACACAATAAATATACCCCACGCGTCACTCCCGTAATCTCGCCGCGTCGGCGTCGCCCCGTCCCCGCGGCCCCGCGTCTGGTGCTCGTCAGTGGTTGCCACGCGCTGCCGCGTGATGCACGTTCTTTAGTCGCTACTTCGCTAGTTAACGTTCGCGTCACTCATTATTGAACGTTTTTATTGCTCATTTTGTATTTAAATACTAAAAAGACCGTGTGATTGCTTCAATTTGTCCGATATATGAACGTTGATTGAGTAATTTTGGTCAATCGAACGATTGCTTCAGAATCTGGTACCTAAGTAATACAAAAAACAATGGGTAAATCGGAGACGAGGGTTAAAAAGGCAAGTAAATACTGCATCGCGGCTGGGTGTTTCAACAACGATAAGAATTCAGATTGTACGTTCTTCGCGGTACCGACGGGTCAGTCGGAGGAAGAGGTCGAGAGGTAAATTATTATTCTGATCATTTCTCCTTCTCAAACACATATTGATTCAAACTAGGGCTTCCAAATACCGGGATCCCGGGATCCCGGTATTGACTATAAATCGCTTAAAATTTTTGAGTTTTATTAAAAAAACGCTCACTGTTACACCAGATATGTATGTCCTTAGCTTAGGATATTAAACAATAATCGCCATCTGTAATAATTATCATTTCACCCCCAGGTTGACAATCATTTTATCCGCCTTGTTGACTTCACCAGTCACATTTTTAGTTCAACATAAATAGGATATTAGAATAGGTCTCTAAAACGTAGCTAAAAAAATACTGTGGAGACTATTTTGAACACTGCGACCGACGCTGACATTCAAGGCCATTCGAGCTGGCAACATAATGTAAGAGCAGTGTTGGCTTTTTTATTAAGCTTTCATGTACTTACCGTAAAATGGAGTGAGTAGGGTAAAACTGAAATTCAAACCTCGATAACATTTTATTTTTACATATGAAAACTGAATGATGTATATACGAGTAATAAGTGTTCCGGACGTTTGTATTTTAAATTTTATTTTATTTTGGGTAGTTCCATTTCATAACTTTGACGATAAAGAGGAAAACCCACCTCACCCCGTAGTGCCTCGTATTTGGGGTGAGAGGGGTTTTCATAGAAAGGTGATTTTGGAAGATTGTAGGATCGATTTTTTTTATTATGCGTATTACTATAGCTCCATTTTAAATTGGAATACATTATTTTTGTAGCAGTAGCCTTAAAATCCCTTCTCACCCCCCTCTCAAACCTTCTCTCCCCATTCATAACCCACTTCTCCCCGTGAAACCTACTCACCCCGTTTTACGGTAATTAAGTATTTGCAATATAGCAACTTGAATGTTTATTTATTTAAAATTATGTTATTTTGGGTCAAATCTTGCAAGCTAAATTAGACCCACTTCCCATTTCAACATTTTTCAAGTCAGGTGTATCCGAAACAGTATATTTTTTTAAATTACCTTATTTTTGTGTCCCTTGTTTGTTACAGGTGCAAAAAATGGTTGACACTACTCGGCAGAGAGGACATGTTAGAAAAAGACAATTTGAAAAAAAGTTCCTACTGCGTTTGCTGCGCACATTTCGACGACTCGCAAATAAAAATGCTCAAAACCCTGAAAAGGGGCGCCATCCCGACATTGTTACTAGCTAATGATATACAAGAAGGTTCAACAGCATCCACAGACGTCAATGCGGGGTCATCTTCAACCCAAGCCATATGTTCACAGGTCAAAGATGCAGAAATGATATCAGTAAAAACAGAATGTGTCGAATTAAATATAGAAATAATAAAGACTGAACCACGAGAAGCATTGTCAGCTGAAGAAGAAGAAGGATTGAAGGAGTATACAGAAAGTGCTGTTCCAAATGAAATCATTGTAAAGTGTGAATTTGAATCGCCTGAAGAGGCAATGGAAAAGTCGACACAGACTCCAAAAGGTTTAAAAAAAAGAAAACGTACGGATGAACCTAAGAAGAAATGCAAAAGCCAAAAAGGAGATAGCAAAAAATAAACCATATTTAATTACTTGAATAATTGTTTTAATTCCGTGTAAGTTTACATATTCCATCCACATTGATTGATATGATACAGCGCAGTGAAGCCGTCTTACATTTTTTTGGAAAACAGGTTTATAGTTTTATTTAATTTTGCTTATTTTTACAGAATTTTAGGTAGATAACGCTATATACAAGTAAAACTAAGAACCGGCAATATTTCGCGAGATTAACATATCTAGGTCGGGTAAGTAATATAAGACATAAGAACTTATACTATAATATTCATATTATATACGCTCATATTGTATAAGTTTGTTTTGTATACCGTTCAAGGTGTATAACGAACGTTATATATAACATCAAAATATCTATTTTTGTTAAGTATAACGTTATTTAAGTATAATATCATTGTATCTAACGATCATTATGTATAACGTTCATAATATCTCTGATTTATAATGTATATTACTCAATACATCTAACACCAAAATGCATAATGCTCGTATTGTATAACCTAACCTACTTTTCTGGCAGCAGTTTGTTTTTTGTAGGGGTCGCAGTTCTAACCTAACCTAACCTACTTTTCTGGCAGCAGTTTGTTTTCTGTAGGGGTCGCAGTTCTAACCTAACCTAACCTACTTTTCTGGCAGCAGTTTATTTTCTGTAGGGGTCGCAGTTCTAACCTACTTTTCTGGCAGCAGTTTGTTTTCTGTGGGGGTCGCAGTTCTAACCTAACCTAACCTATTTTTCTGGCAGCAGTTTGTTTTCTGTAGGGGTCGCAATTCTAACCTAACCTAACCTACTTTTCTGGCAGCAGTTTGTTTTCTGTACAGGTTGCAGTTCTAACCTAACCTAACCTACTTTTCTGGCAGCAGTTTGTTTTCTGTAGAGGTCGCAGTTCTAACCTAACCTAACCTACTTTTCTGGCAGCAGTTTGTTTTCTGTAGGGGTCGCAGTTCTAACCTAACCTAACCTACTTTTCTGGCAGCAGTTTGTTTTCTGTAGGGGTCGCAGTTCTAACCTAACCTAACCTACTTTTCTGGCAGCAGTTTGTTTTCTGTGGGGGTCGCAGTTCTAACCTAACCTAACCTATTTTTCTGGCAGCAGTTTGTTTTCTGTAGGGGTCGCAATTCTAACCTAACCTAACCTACTTTTCTGGCAGCAGTTTGTTTTCTGTACAGGTTGCAGTTCTAACCTAACCTAACCTACTTTTCTGGCAGCAGTTTGTTTTCTGTAGAGGTCGCAGTTCTAACCTAACCTAACCTACTTTTCTGGCAGCAGTTTGTTTTCTGTAGGGGTCGCAGTTCTAACCTAACCTAACCTACTTTTCTGGCAGCAGTTTGTTTTCTGTAGGGGTCGCAGTTCTAACCTAACCTAACCTACTTTTCTGGCAACAGCTTGTTTTGTATAGGGTAGGAGTTATAACCTATTCAGTATATCATACGCTATTATATTTTATAATCATTATACTAAAAGATAGTATATACTATGATCGATATACGTTATGTATGTTATATAAACTGAATTTAGAGTATTTGAGTGTTATATAAAAAATCATTATACAAAATGAATATTATGTTAATTGACCGTTATTCCTAATAAAAATATTGTTTTTGATGTTATAGCAAACGTTCATTATATCTTGTGAATGTTATTAATATGAAATTATATATTATGTAGTTATATCTCGTGGGACGCACCCTCTAGGTCACACTAAGCAACTTCTACTATGGGACCAACCCTGAACTCACGAAAAAAAATTGTGTTACATTTTGGCTGGTACATATGTTATGTAATGTTTAATGTGCAGTGTCCCCAGATGTGAGCTCGATCTAGTATTATAATATAAAACAAATGTGTCTGTCTTATTGTTTACTACTCTGGTAACTAGTTCTTCTAAAGCGGCAGTCGGTAACCTGCGGCCCACGGGCCGCATGCGGCTCGTGAAACTGTCACTTGCGGCCTGCGAGCCTCTCTGGCTATGTAATATTGAGAAACGACAATGTCTGATAAAGTCATAAATATTAACAAAGTGCGGCCCGCGTCAACTTACTCATCGTTAACTACGCTACTAAAACTACGCAAAAAAAGGTTGCCGACCGCTGTTCTAAAGTGTACCACGTCACACACTACTAAAATTGTGGATCCATCTAAAGCTCAAGTTAATTTGGTTGTCAATACTAACGGTATGAATTTTCCAATGAAAAGTAAACTCTAGATTTCTCAACAATTAAAGTCCGATACTGTACAATTCATCAATTAGGAAATGTGTAAGGGAGATGTCCCGTTTTTGCGGGACGGGTGTTGTCATTTGGCACAGTGGCTAGAACGGCTGTCACACAAATGTGGGGTAAGTAGATTAATTCAAACACCTAAGTCGAAACTTAGTTAAAATAATTATTATTTACAATTAAGTAGGTAGGCAAAGTATATAGTTATTGGTAATAAGTGTCAGAAACTCATGTTGTCCCACAATGGATACATAAAAACACTATGCATTAATGTGTAAGGCAATTTAAGATCAGATCACGTATATCGCACCATCCTGTGTACAATAATATGCATGTGGATTACGAGTATATGGCTCATTGTTTATTTTTTTGACTGATTTTGATAACAGGTTTGAAGAGCTCATCCTGGACAAACAAGATAAAGAGAGTTTGTACGGGACATTATGGACATAAAAATGTTTGGAAATTGCGTTTAATATCCACCACAGAATAGAAAGCTTTTTAACTATCCAGTTATCCACCAAATTCTATCAAAATCTGACAAAAATGAAGAAAAAAAACTACAATAAAATAAAAAATAATCCATGCTTAATTATAATTTACATTTATTTGTGTGTCAGTCGGAGCTCTTCAGTTTTTGCTCGTACACTTAACCAATACAATTGTAACTGGCGCCAAATGAGATAATATTCACACAATCTTAATATTCCGACCTTAATCCTTTTGGATAAAGACGATAATCGTTCAGCATTTATTTACTTTACATTTGCACAACGCACCTCCTCTTAAAATCGACTTTATATCGTTGCGATAAGGTTGAAAATCGCTTGGCACTGTCTTGCATTGAAGCATAATTAGCGTTTGGGCTTCTTCACGTGGTATTTAATTATTTTTTATAGGTTATGTTAAGATGGTTTAGTCAAGTGACGTTTACAATATTATATGGAGTATATTAACTCGACAAATGCGTTTGAATCTTTGTATGAATACTCTGACCAGTACAGTCAGATAGTCAGATGGTAATGATTATACAGTCGACGTCAAATATATGTTTACATTTTTCGCCTTATTACAAAGGAATAAGGAGCAAAAGTGTTTTTTTTTTATTATTAAAGCCTTCTTTATTTCCTTAATGCATTAAACTCTAACTTAAATATATTTAGTTATATTATATTTTTCATATTAAGGACCCCTGTCGGGTATAGGCCTCCTCCATGTTTTTCCATTTATCTCGATCTTTGGCCTTAATTGCCCAATTTTCACCGGCTATGTCTATAATATCCTTTGACCATCTCGTTTTGGGTTTTCCTGCTGTTCTTTTCCCATATGGTCCTGGCCACTTAGTGATTTTGCTGGTCCATCTTTTTTTTTTTTTTTTTCAATTTATTTATTAATAAAAGAGAAGTTACATTAATTATTGTTACTTATCTGCCAAACTGCATAGCAGTTTGTTGGCAGAAAACTTATTCTACCCTCCACCATTGTAAAGTAAGTTAATTCTTACTTAATTTATAGCTGTGCGAGTGCGATTTCTTACAAACAGTTGTATACGTAACAGACAGACTTTAATTAAAAACATTTAGATTAGAATAACCATTAATACCATTAACCAGCTAACTAACTAGGTTTACCTATTTAGTCACTCTGTTACTGCATTATCATGTGTAAAAGGTAATTAGATTTCGTTATTAAATTTTATCTCAACCGGTCACCGGTAAACAATAAACATACGGAGTGAAGCTAAATAAAGAGTGTAAGATAATAAAGTCATCAGCAATTTAACATCCTCGCCCCATCATATGTAATAGACCAATTTTATATTGACCAGCGATCTTATGATCATGTGATTCTATTGTACCTACTTAAGGACAAGGGAAGCGGGTCATCTTGCATCGGTAATTCCATACAGGGCGGTCGTCCTTCACTATCCCCGAGTGTATTTATATTAGCGCTATACATAATTATACATTTTACGGCAACACATGCTTCTTCTTCCATCTGGCATCCTGGCTATGTGGCCGGCCCATCTCCATTTTTGCTTGAGTATGAACTCTAATGCGTCTATGACATTTGTTTTGGATCTTATGTGTTTACTATTAACTTTCTCTTTTAGTTTTATTTTTAGGATGCTCCTTTCCATCGCTCTTTGACAGGTTCTAACTTTTAGTTTGTTCTTATTTGTGTGCACCCATGTTTGGCAACCATAAGTGAGACTTGGTAAGATGCATGTGTCCATCACAGTTTTTTTCATGTTTAGGTTGTAGTTTCCCTTTAAGAGCTCTTTGAAACTCCAGAATTTTCTCCAGCTGATATTAACTCTGCGATCTATCTCTTCGCTGTTGCTGTCGGTGCTGAATGAAATCCGTTTTCCCAAGTAAATGTAATGGTCTACATATTCGAGTTCTTTGTTTTGTATGAAGATTTTTGTGTGTTCCCCGTTAGTCATGATTTTTGTTTTATAATAGTATGGTTCATTTCCAATCCAACTATACAGCTTTCCTTGTCTAGGTCATTTAGCATTTGTTGTAGGTTTCTGGTATCTTCTGAAAAAATTGCTACGTCATCAGCAAATCGCAAATGGTTAAGATATTTATCAAATATTTTTATTCCAGTTTTTTCCCAGTCCAGTTGACAGAATATGTTTTGTAACACTGCTATAAATAATTTGGGTGATATTGGGTCCCCTTGCCTGACTCCTCTACCAATTGTGAACTCCTGTCCTCTTTCCTCGAGTTTAACTCTACTAGTGCTGTTCCTGTATATGTTTCTTAAGATGTTGATATATTTAAAGTGTATTTTGCAGTCAGTAAGAGCCTTCCAAATAGCGTTGTGGGAGATGCTGTCGAATGCCTTAGTGTAATCGATGAACGCTATGTAGAGAGGTTTATTATATTCCTTGTAGCGCTCTATCATTTGTTCGATTGTGTGGATATGATCTGTTGTAGAGTATCCTGATCGGATCGGAAAAGTGTACTTAATACATATCTTTGACGTCGACTGTAACGTTTCGAAATTACTTACCAGAATACATCACACTAAATTTCAACCCACACTTCATTCCGTTAGGGGATGAATACCGGGATAAAAAGTATATTCCAGGTTTTAAACTATCTGTAAGCCCAATTTCATCCCAATTCGTTCAGCAGTTTTTGTGTAATTAAGCAACAAACATCTAAACTATTGTAAACATACAGTCTATCCCATTTACCTAATCACAAGAAAAGGACATCCTAAAATGTATTGTAGGTAATGATATACATTCCTTGATTATCGGGCAAGTATTTATCTGTTTTAATAGTAGCAAGTATGGATTAAAAAACTGGTCGAAAAATTTAAACTGCGCAACGCAAGAGTGGATTCGCAGCTGGCGTCCATACAGTAACGCTGGGAACATTTCCTATGAATATAAAGCTATCTGGAGGAGTGCTAAACGCACGATTAAACACATGTGTTTGTATTTATACACGTGAGCGCGGTGTGGGTGTGGTTAACATAACTGGAACTAAAATGTAAACAAGATTGAGAACCCATGCAGGGTTTGTAGTATCCCAGTTATCACTCCGTCTGTTGTCGTATCCGGAAACCGTATCAGCAGTACTGTCAATCCGGAAACCGCATCGGCGCGGTGGTACTGCCAACAGTGCCAACCCAACTGCAATGCTGCCGGCTGCCGCAAATGTCAAAAGCCATTTCGAAGGCGGGATTTTTAACAATGCAGCATGTAAAAATGCAGTCGATAATAATATCGCACTGCAATACGCATTACTACAAACCAATAATAAAATTTACCTGTAATTTTTTATATTATTTAGATATACAAGTTGCATTCTAGCTGCTCTGCCTTGGGGACCTGGCCAAAGAGCTATAGGTAACTGCCAACCACTTCGTTAAGTCGTCGTCGGTTTGTTTCCCTATCGCTGTTGCTTGAGGCCACGAAGTGGTTCGTCATTAACAATGGTCATTAAGTATAAACTTTTCCCACACTATATATAAACACATAAATTACCTATCCACCGTCCCTCAAACGTTATCGTTAAATGCGGAGTCTACATCGTTTTACAATAGAACCATGCGTTAATTTGATTCATCTAAAATCAAACTCTCTAACGGGATAAGCCAAAAGTCCAAAACGTCTCTTCTCCATACAATTTCCAAAGCAACATACGTTCATTCGGTCCTGGCGCCAGTAAAGGAGCAAATAAAAGCGCGCACCGACGTCCCGTAATCGTCCAATTGCCGGCCCATCCGTCATTCGCTCCCTCTTCGATACATTTCTGAACAGCCATAAGATCCTCAAGATGCAACACCGTCGTAAACTTCATTTGGCTTGTCTGCTCTTTGGTGTGCTTAAATATGGTACTCCGCCTTATCTCTTCAATAAGCTTTCTTGTATTAAGCTCCGCGAACGCCGTAACTGTGGAATTCAATTGTTAATGCCACGCCATGCCACAGCAGCGTTTCGGGGAAGTTTTCGCTATGCCGCGTCGAAAGTCTGGAACAATATACCTCCGCCTTTGAGAAACCTGCAAAGTATTCATAGCTTTAAGTCAAAGATTAAACTGTATTTACTTAATCACCAACGTAGCCAAGAAGCCTACAGACTTGATACCAGCTGCCTGTAGTTTGTAATTTTACTTATGCTTACCTCAAGTGTTTTGTTCCTTTGGCCTGACAAGGGTTCATCATTCCTTTACGCCATACTTAGTAGAGTGCTGTTATGTTAGTATTTCGTACATTTTCGTAAATTCGTCATCCTACAATGCTGTTTTGCTAATAAGCTAATCTTACAAGATTTTTTAACGTAGATTTCATGAACGCTCGATATTGGTTTGGTCTGACATTGCTTTTTAGTTAGTGTAGCCACCGTTGGCGCTAGTAGTATATACAGCTGTAATGCTCAGCCAAGATATGGTCGGACCGGATCGATACAGCGATTTAGAGCACGATGCTTGTTTTTGTATTAATTAATCTTAATTGTAAATAGTCGTTATGTTGTATCTTCTTGCTGTGTAACTTTTTTCTTATTTAACTAACTGTTTACTGTATGTTATTTCTGTCTTTTTTCTTCTTGTCTGTTACCTTCCGTGATTCTTCTCACTTGATGGTCTCATCGGAAGATCAGCGCTGGAAGCCACCAGCAACATGCTGAGATGGGGCCATTTCGTGGCACTTTAATCTTATTTTGTGTTTTCTTTTATACTATGTACTGTTCCGATTGTTTGTGCTTACGAATAAATCTATTCTATTCTATTCTATTCTATTCTATTTACCCTGTTTATAAAGCTAGCGGCGGCTTTTAACTAGTTTCCAGCCTAATTTGACCTCTGGGTCAATATTCGTTTCCATCTTGTTTATGATATTTATGAGTTATGTTACCTACTAATGTGACTTCTACCATAAAAAAGTACGGTGTTATAGTATGATTTTTCGCTGTAAATCTACATATCGGCAGATTGACTTCAGATTGACAGAATCTCAGTACAATTGGCAATAATAACATTTATAGTTTGAACTTTCTGTCATATGTATATGATGATGATGATGATGATGATATGACAGAAAGTTCAAAATTCCTGTGTATTTTGCCACGGGCTTGTATATTTCAGTAAATAACAACTTTTTCTTGTACAGGTCTACTGCGTCTTGTAATAAGTACATCAAATAGGTACCTATACAAGTTGCAGCAAAACTGGCCAAATAATATATCTCAATACAGCCTTATTCCTGTGGTAGGAAACATGTGTCGCGATATGTTCGGCCACTTCGACTGTGGCCATTTATTTGATGTTGACTGTACGAACTTGCCATCGCTTCCTTAAATAACTTCCATTTTTGAGAACAAAACAACGAAAACAACGAAGACTCCCGTATGTTAGTAGTAACAGTTGCTTATATGTATATTCGAAGGGGCTGAGTCTTTCGATGATTGAATGGCATTGTGAAGAGCTGTGTCCCCGACTAGGGCGTCACGTTTTTATGATTATTTATTTAGGACACGCCGTGAGAGCAGTTTTAATAATGTATGTTCCATTTGGACAGCTTTTTGTCATTTTATTCGATGATGTGTTTATATTGCATTACATTTGGACACCCGTCTTTGTGTTTACATTATCGGCGCGATTCGGGAAATGATTTAGAGATATGGAACATCACATATCTTTATTATTTCATATCTAGTTAATCTCTAATTCATTTCCCGAATCGCGCCGTATGTTTAGTTTGGATTCATATACAGGGTTAATTATAATCAGCTGAAGAATAAAAATTATCCTTTCTTCAGACTTTTTGGTCAATAGACTACGTAGCTGTTTCTTGCTTAGGTATTGCAGTTTATCCGTGGCGGATCTGAAATTATTTCAGAATTTTCAGATGTACATAATAGTTATAGATCAGTAAAGATTTTCATTCAAAAGAATATACAATTCTGAAATTTAAAAAACAGCTTTTAACTTCTTTATGCTATCTTTATTTAGAATATTATTGCTCGAAACATATACGACTGCTCGCTTTAAAAGAAGATGTTAGTTTTTTAAATTATGTTTTCATGGTTTGTTTATTTGTATCGTAATTCGTACGGAGCCCTCCATTTTGATTGTGACTCGCACTTGGCCAGTTCATTGAATGTGCCCCCGCAAACAAACATCACTCTACTAGTAGGCAAGTCTCTGTTGCAAGCATTCCTTGGAAGAGTTCCCTAACGCGCAACTTTGAAGATGGATATGTCAGCAATGGAGCTAACGCTGTGTGGCTATTCAACAACGATCTGTAAGAGACTGTTTGCATTTCCAGTTAGAATCGACCCTTAGCTTCGCAACTACGGTCAACGTATATATGACTAGGTATATATGTACACACATAATACATAACCCTATTACTCTCCGTACGGTCTCTGTTGCAATTAAGTTGCATTCCTTGGAAGAGTTCCCTAACACTACACTTTGAAGATGGGATATGCCAGCAACGTTGTGTGGCTATTCAACGACGACCTGTGGGTAAGTACGAGACTGCATTTCTAAGTTTGATTATCGTTGAATGCATTTCGATTAATCGATCCTTAGCTTCACAGCAAATAAGTTTTGCAATCTTGGCAAGACAATGTCCTGCGGGCCTGTGATGGTCACACGTATCGTCTGTCATCGCGGCCGTCAACTTCTAATAAGAGTGTTTAATTTGACATATTTGAGAAACAGTCGTCATTATCCGGTCCGCCGTTCCTCAACCTTTCTGAACACTTGCCTCGATGATGTGTAACGAATGCACGACATAATGAGCGACTGCCAAATGGTGTCGCATACTAGGGCACTCGCTACATTGACATACTTACTACCTTAGTGATAAGGTCGGTTTTGGTGTGGTTGCAGCTGGAATGTCATTACGAGTTAAGTAGTTTAAATGGATTGGAAACAGGATAGTCGCACAAATCATGAGCGTGGTAGGTAGCTATTAATGATTGCGAATACCATGTGTTTGTTTAGTATGATATATTTAGGTACGACTAAATATTCGAAAGTGTTTCCTGCTTGGCCTACTTGAATAAAGAATTTTGAATTGAATTAAATATGATTTCCCGTCACGGATCGGTCGCATCACTTTGGAGTGCGAGGTAGTCGGGTAGGTACCTAAACTATTTTTAAGCTCTGACACACACCAATTTCCTGTGAGCTCAGATAAAGCTACTTTAAGGAAGCGTATATTTTACGTGATAAAATGCTTAAACCTCTAACAGACTGATCAGATCAGATCCTTGTGGATCCATACATACCGAACATATGATCGAATTTTTAGTCATCATTTTGCATATTTTCGAGAGCGATTTCTTCTGCTCTATTCAGCAAAACCGAGGTTTTAACCCACGATTTTTGACCACCACATACACATGAAATGTCGTCAGTCCATTCTACTGATTTCTACACACGCATAGTTTCTCAAGCGGCCCTTTGGTGCAATTCCTAATTTTCACCTATTACTTTTACTATCAATATAACAAACAATTCAGTTTAAGTAATTGTGACATATCTGCCAACAAACGGTAAACAAGCGCCATCGCCAGTGCCAGGAGCTTGCTCCATTCCGCCGGCAATGTGACTCAATACCTAATCATTGAATTAAATAAAACACTCTAGGCAAACTTTTGAGAAGAAGAGCCGTAGAAATCACCACATTAAGGAATCTCAAAGAGCCGATGTTGCTTTCTGTGGTCTCAGAAGTCAAAATGTGTTTTTTTTGGTTGTTTTAAGCCCTTCAAGGCGATGTCACAAGCGGGTACTAAAACGTATCGAATAGCGGCTCGGCATGGTTACGTGTCAAAGCGCCGGTTGTTGTACTGTACTGAGTGTTATCTCCGGACGTCCGGCGTTCATGCCCCGATCAATGTAGCTTTGTTGCTGTACCCGTTAGGGTGGAGTACACTTCCTCAACAATATTACTCTACTATTAAAAAAACGTAATTATGGCAGGGATCAGAATGTGGGTTTTCGCCAAGTATTCGCAATGTTTAAGAAACTCTTCCAAGATGCAGATGCAGGGGGAGGGATGGAGAAGGTAGGTAATGGTGCGCCGTCTGACAAGTGCATCGGTACAGGGGATAAAAAACATGAAGACATTTTTAGCTTCACATTAAAATGGACCCCAAATCCACTTTCTTTGGCTCCGTGCCCTTATATAGCCGGTTTTCTTTAACTCTCACGCAATTCCGTTGTCCTAATTTAGTTTCACATAAATTATAAAGCAAGTTTTGCATAATTTTAAATAATCCGTCTTACTTTTGCATGTTTTGCATAATAGGTCCTTTACAATCGTTTTACAAGTATAATGAGATAATTATTTAATAGTGTGTTTATCGGAACCGGTTGGTTCTTTTGAGAGTTTCGTCTGTCATTTTTAAAGGAAAATAAAAGTGTCGGGGAACATTAGACGGGCTGGCTTTAGGCGTGTCAGCGTGTCGCATTCTTAAAGAACATTCATCTTTCAAGGATGCTTAACCCAAATTCTTAGAAAGTGCCAATGTAATATAGACATATTGTTATAGGATAATACTTAAACTATAAAGATTTCAATGATTGTATTATTACTAAGAAGTGCTGTATAATGTGGTTCCTCGTATTTATTTACTTAGATATATTTAATTACACAAACGGGTCTACCGCGATATAATTTCATTGTTTTTACCTTTAATTCCGACGTTTCAGCTGAGTTGCACCAGCTGTGGTCACGGAAAGACCACATAATTAAATATGTGTACAAAACGCGAGAGTTTAAAGTGTTACTTAGATATGTTTTTATGTTGATTTCGCGTACCTATCTTTATTGTTCTTACCTCAAAATGACTTAGTAAAACGGTTTTCACATTGGATGCTGATATCGCTATACCTATAGACCATATAGTGCATAATCGCCTGTTTATTTTTTTGCAATTTAATTCTAAACAGGGTGATTCATGAGACGTGAGCAGGACTAATCCTGCACACTCAGTAACTGATAATTGATCGATCACCGTCGTATTTAGGTGAAACAACCACACTTTTTCCTATTTTTTTACTTTTTGGTGAGGGCAAATTTAATCCTCTACAATCATGGTCACCCTACAAGACCTAATTAATAAGCATAAAACCTCTTTAATTTTTGATTACGAAGAAAATAAACTGTCAAACTTGAGTGAGATACGAGTTTTCAAAAGTAACCAGACCGCGATGACAGTGGTGATATTCAATTTGACACAGAATATCGGTAGTTTAGTATTCTAATTTTAGGGTCACCACGCATGTCGTAAATAAATTAATAACTTTTTGACATTGGAAATGTCTTTTCGTTCGCTCCAGTATACGGTCCGATTTCACGAAAAAGTGCGATCCCCTTATATCTCGGAAAGTTGTGAAGATATGATATTATAATATAGGCTCAAAAGACGCATAATCACGAGAGCTGTAAGGTGCAAAAATAATTATTCGAGAAAGTCAAAAACAAAAAAAGTTATGGTCGAAATAGTGAAAATAAAATTCAATTTTTTCCGAATTTTTGATTTTGGTGCTCGATAATTTGGAAACGAAGAATGATATCAAAAATTTGAGAAAAACGGCTCTGGACAATTTAGTCAGCTACAATTTGAGCCTAAAACAAAGACGATCGGGTTAAGGGTTTGCCCTGTAGCCTAACCTTAAAATAGTCAAAAAGTCAGAACGACATTTTTCACAGGACATTTATGACTTCATGTTTCGCAGAGTTCGTTATCGGTGTTTGTTGTGAATTATCGGGATTATGACGGCAGAATAACACTTGCACTGCGTGGGCTTTCAAAATCGCTGCAGATTTTTCTTGGTCTAACTCTATCTATCCTGTTTAACGCACTATTCGACAATCTATGCATTCTTGTGGTGGTGGAAATAGAAATAGAGATTAGTGTCCGACCGAAGGTTCGGTTTCGGTTTCGGTTTCGGCCAGTTTCGGCCAAAAAATCATGTTTCGGCAGTAGTTTCGGTTTCGGCCAAAAAACGGCCGAACCTTTCGGCCGGGCCGAAACTTACGAAATGGTACTTCGTACTATGAAACTAAACTATGTGACAAAGACCAAAAGTTGGGGAATAAGTAGGACAACAATATTTATTAATAATGGTTTATTATAAAACACAATTCCACTAATGAGGGCGCCACTAGACGGTTGACGCAGTCTTAAGAGACTGTTAAAACCTATAACGCGCACACTGTCTAATTGTATCGGAGTAAATGAGATTAGCACTGTCGCATGTTACTGGGCCTGGGCAAAGGAATAACAAGCAGAGGGAGAGGGAGAGGGAGAGGGAGAGGGAGAGGGAGAGGGAGAGGGAGAGGGAGAGGGAGAGGGAGAGGGAGAGGGAGAGGGAGAGGGAGAGGGAGAGGGAGAGGGAGAGGGAGAGGGAGAGGGAGAGGGAGAGGGAGAGGGAGAGGGAGAGGGAGAGGGAGAGGGAGAGGGAGAGGGAGAGGGAGAGGGAGAGGGAGAGGGAGAGGGAGAGGGAGAGGGAGAGGGGAGAGGGAGAGGGAGAGGGAGAGGAGAGGGAGAGGGAGAGGGAGAGGGAGAGGGAGAGGGAGAGGGAGAGGGAGAGGGAGAGGGAGAGGGAGAGGGAGAGGGAGAGGGAGGGAGAGGAGAGGGAGAGGGAGAGGGAGAGGGAGAGGGAGAGGGAGAGGGAGAGGGAGAGGGAGAGGGAGAGGGAGAGGGAGAGGGAGAGGGAGAGGGAGAGGGAGAGGGAGAGGGAGAGGGAGAGGAGAGGGAGAGGGAGAGGGAGGAGGGAGAGGAGAGGGAGAGGGAGAGGGAGAGGGAGAGGGAGAGGGAGAGGGAGAGGGAGAGGGAGAGGGAGAGGAGAGGGAGAGGGAGAGGGAGAGGGAGAGGGAGAGGGAGAGGGAGAGGGAGAGGGAGAGGGAGAGGGAGAGGGAGAGGGAGAGGGAGAGGGAGAGGGAGAGGGAGAGGGAGGGGAGAGGGAGAGGGAGAGGGAGAGGGAGAGGGAGAGGGAGAGGGAGAGGGAGAGGGAGAGGGAGAGGGAGAGGGAGAGGAGAGGGAGAGGGAGGAGGGAGAGGGAGAGGGAGAGGGAGAGGGAGAGGGAGAGGGAGAGGGAGAGGGAGAGGAGAGGGAGAGGGAGAGGGAGAGGGAGAGGGGAGAGGGAGAGGGAGAGGGAGAGGGAGAGGGAGAGGGAGAGGGAGAGGGAGAGGGAGAGGGAGAGGGAGAGGGAGAGGGAGAGGGAGAGGGAGAGGGAGAGGGAGAGGGAGAGGGAGAGGGAGAGGGAGAGGGAGAGGGAGAGGGAGAGGGAGGGAGAGGGAGAGGGAGAGGGAGAGGGAGAGGGAGAGGGAGAGGGAGAGGGAGAGGGAGAGGGAGAGGGAGAGGGAGAGGGAGAGGGAGAGGGAGAGGGAGAGGGAGAGGGAGAGGGAGAGGGAGAGGGAGAAAAACTTATACAGAGAATCATTAAAAAGAAAAAGTGCCACGAAATGGTCTCACCTCAGCATGTTGCTGGCGGCTGCTAAGCAGATAGGTGATGCTGAACCCTGGCAGTACCTAGTGGAGCTCGGGTTTAATACAACATACCCAACTAGCAAATCTATGTGCTATAAAAGTTGAGAGCACGTTTTTATTTTCGCTTTTTGGTGCTATAAACGATGTAAAAACAGTCGAGTAAAAGTCCTGTAAGCGTTTACTCAACGCGAAAAGGCGCACTTATACAGACTAAAAGTGTTATAAAAATCGAGTAAGCGCTGTATAAGAAGCAAATCGATGCTCTAAGAGTTGAGTAAAAGTGGATAAAAGCACTTCTAGTGTTTTAATAGCAACGATAGTGCTTTTACTCGACTATTTGTTCTATAAACATTAGCAATTTACTATTACTCAGTAAAAGTGTTCTATAAAAGCAGCCGCACTGCTTTTTCTCAGCAAAAATGTTTCGTAAAGGTAGCCGGATTGCTTTTACTCGGCATTTTAAATGTGTAAGAGTGCAGTAAATGCTTTTATTCAACTAATATGTGCTAAAAACGATCTCAGGTAAGCGATTATATTTCAATTATTTGATTAAGTTTGAGGCCTAATCGTCTTCACGTGTCTAATAAAACAAAAAGGTACTTAAGTATTTTTACTGCTGTCATCCATGACATTTATTTTTCCCGTGATTGTGTACATAAGTTTTTACTGTCTGTAAGTACACGTAATACAGTAAAACCCAGCGCGAAAAATACTTTATTGATAAAACCAAAGGCACTGGTTCATATATATTCATGGGCCGCCTATTTTCTTAAATTTCAATGAAAAAATATTAATAAAAATAAGTAAAAATTTGCTTACACGATCTAGTTTCTGTTATATCTCATTAATTCGACTATAAGTCGAGTAACTGCGTTTACTGCTACACTTATAGCACATGATGTCGCCATGTTTATGGATTTATAGTCCGATGGCCGACTGCATGAAACCCTACCTGATAAAAAAATTGAAAAATCCTACTCTGTAGGGGTAGCTGACTTTTAGCAGCTTCAACTGCTCTTGGTCGGCCGTGGCTTAACTTGGCAAATTTTGCGCAAATGGCAAAAAAGTGGTACAAATATTCATCAAAAAAACAAAAGTGGTCAGCTACATCCTGTGTTGGCAGGTTCCTGTGTCCGACCGAATTTGTGGTACCAAGTGAGCTACAATTTACCTCATCGAAAAATAGAATGTCACTTGTATGGTAGAATAGCTGCCATTGACTTTTTTTTTAATGCGGACGGACTGAAAACGCTGTCAGGCTAAGGTGAGGCCGACCAAGACATATGTCAACAAATTTAATGTAGGTATTACAATCAGTTGTTTTGATTCTATTTTTCGATGAGGTAAATTGTAGCTGTCACGTGGTACCACAAATTCGTTCGGACACAAGAACCTGCCAACACAGGATGTAGCTGACTAGTTTTGTTTTGCTGTCCTCAAAGGCAGCTATCCTACCATGCAAGTTTCATTCTATTTTAGGTACGATGGGGTTTTTTTTTTATGAATTTTTGTGCCACTATTTTGCCTTTAGCGCAAAATTTTCCAAATTAAGCCGCGGCCGACCAAGAACAGTTGATGCTACTAAAAGTCAGCTACCCCTACAGAGTAGGATTATTCTATTTTTTTGTCAGGCAGGGTTTCATGCAGTTGGCCACCGGACTATATTGAAACGTCAACATGGCTGACTTGTGCTGTTAATGTAGTTCGAAACTCTTTAAAAGTACTCTAAGCTGAATACATTTTGAATAAAACCTGTAAATACACTTCAGCTCCTATAACAGCGGTTTGAACCCCATTACCCGAATTATGATATAAGCGCGCTGTTACAGCAGCATTGTTGCCAAATGGTTATTTGATTGCTTTTAATAGGCTTTTATAGCAACAGAGAAGAGAGTTAAGTAACAGTTGTATTAAAGCGACAGAATTCAGACAATTAGCTAATCTATAGCTGTTATATGATTTTAATAGAACAATTATGCTGAATAAAAGTGATTTAGTAGCGCTAACTCAGCATTTATTAAAAGGTGGAATAAAAGTGCTAAAAGATAGTGCTATAAACGTTTATACGACATGATTATAGCACTAATTAGCGAAAATTGCTAAATAGTCGAGTTAACCGCTATTATACGATATATTGGTGCTTCAACAACCGTAACTCGGCTGTTATACGATTACAGGCTGAGTAAATCAATTCTTATACGACTATTTTGCTAGTTGGGTAAGCACACGCTGTTTTGGTCATCCGACTCGTCTTGATGAGCACTTAGGACAGTAGTACCCAAGATAGAGCTGATGCTGAACCCTGGTTGTACCTAGCGGAACTCAGGTTTGGTGCAACATAGGCACAGGCTGTTTTGGACACCCGATTCGTCATGATGAGCACATGGTAGAGCATTACCCAAGATAGCTGATGCTGAACCCTGGTAGAACCTATTGGAACTCAGGTTTGGTGCAACATAGACAAACGCTGTTATGGTCATCTCTCGTCGCGTCAAACTGCTGTCAAGAAAATTTCATATCTTGCAGCAAATGGGCCGCTGCCGATCACCACTTCTCGAGTTGACTACGGATTTGCCGTGTAATAATTTTCTTGTACTTTGAACATTAATATATCCTGCTTATTAATCGAAAAATGAAATATGTACCTATACTTATGCGCCACGGCGACAATTATTCAAACTTGGATACGCGTGTGGAAATTTTGCAATTTGTTTGTTCACATGCGTTATGTCCAGGATACTTGTGTTAGTCTAAGAATAAAATAATTATCATTCAACGTTGTAGTTTTATTTTGTAACTTTTTCCTTATCCAGACTTTCTCGTCGCTCAGCGACAATATTTTTTCGAATTCCGTAGATTCATTCCCAATGTGCTCGATAGTCGTGTGAGGCACGAAATCTGTGAATTTTTTTTTTCAACACGACTAGAAAATTAACGATAACGTTAACCTCACTAATACTGATACGAAAGTGTTGCTTATAATCTACGAAATGCGCAGTATTAGTCCTGCTCACGTCTCCTGAATCACCCTGAATAGGTACTTACTCACAAAAAACATAGTTACCAAGTCGCCATCAAATCCTTATTGATATACGCTCAGAATTGACAAACGAATATCCTCAAGTGTCTAGAAAAAAGACGAGGCACATCCTGAAAATTAATCTACCTGACAACTCAAGCTGGTCCTTTATACGCCTATATCTTACCAATGTAAAGTGTACCTTATAATTTTGCCACTAAGGTTTCATTTTGTGGCTTTAATCAGGCGTGAGCTATCCTTTCTTGCCTATGGACGCTTGTCATTGTAATAAATGCCTTAAGTTCAAGCGGTAAGGTAGTATTTGAAAGGTAAGGCGGGTAGAATGTAATCCCATCGCTTAATGCTGAGATGACATGTAACGGTGACAGAGTCGTTAGTGTTCGAAATGTTCGCAATACAGGGTGTCATTTGTGTTGTGATGTGATCGACGATAAGAAATTGACAGAAATATTTAGTACCTATAGTTGTCCGATGTTCATAATTTTATTGTTCAAATTTAAACGAAAAAAGTACATTTACGAATAATTATTAATTATTGTTCTATTTGAAAGTACATAATTAATATGTGCGCGTATAATTAATATACCTAAGCGGTGGTGGCCGAGTGGATATGTCATCCGACTTTCAATCCGGAGGTCGCGGGTTCAAATCCTGGCAATGAGTTTTTCGGAACTTATGTACGAAATATCATTTGATTGACACTGTGATTTGACAATTACAACTACCTTTTCGCCTGTATACATCTGCGAAGGAATTCAGAGGTGTATGTGGCATTGGACCAGCGTGGCTCTTGCGAATTAGAGGAGGCCTGATGTGCCCAGCAGTGGGACGTACATAGGCTGATTTATTTATTATATGTAAGTACATATGTATCATTTTAGGTTAATTTTATTGATAAAAACTGGTGCATTAAATATTATTTTTGCACTAATCTGCCTGTGCCTACCTACCTCACGATCACTGATTACGATCATAAAAAGGATTTCTGGTAGATTAAGTCTTCGTATACCTACCTACCTCTCACGTCGAATGATGGCCCATATTACAGTTCCTTCAAGTCTCTTTTGGTTGATCTTAAATCAAAAAATAATTTATTAGGCACCTAAGTATGTTTTTACCGTATTTTTATTACTTAAATGTTACATTTCTAAATGAATTAATGTGCCAAACTGCCAAAAAATAATTACAAACACTTTACGTGAATTACGTGACAGCTACTCCATATAAAAATGAGCTGTCATATACAAAGACCATCATTCGACGCGAGAGATATAATTATCCTGTATGTTTAATGATATGTGGCTTTTGGTGGAGTCGCGGTAATCTCTTCATAATCCTTAATCTGTTTTCCATGAGACGTTGGTAATTATATCACCAGTAAGTACACGGGATACTTCAGCTTCGCAATAACTAGACAAACATTCGCTTGTACACTTTATACTGGTTGTTAAATACAAGCTTAATCGACTGAGAAAAGAATTATTCAAGTTCAATTTGTTTTGAAGATGAGACACTAAAGCTGCAAAATTAAAAAAAAACCCTTTCATTCAGCCGGAGATCAAACCTGGCAAAATCTTTTAAAACACCGGAACTCGTTTTATTGCGGAAATGGAAAATCTAAGCTGTTTAAGGAACAGGTTATTTTATTATGTTTACGATAAATTGAAACTACGTTTCGTCAGTTCATACATACATATTTTAAATAGGCACGTTTCGCAGTCTAAAGTCTAGGTAAGCATAGTAAGTAATAATATATACCAACATACTTTAACTATCAGTTCTTCTAGGGTTAAAAATACATATGTATAATTCATACATATAAACGCGTACTTTTTACGGATTTTAGAATCCTCTACCAAATAACCTTTTAGCAATCGCCGGAAAACCAGAGAGAGGCGGCAGACATACTATACCAAATGGCAAAAAAATTAAAGCTAGCTGCTTAATCCCCCTATTAATAACCAATGGTGGTCCGTATATCTTTGTAATAAGGTTGCAATTTAGTTAAGAGTGTGAACGCTGGTGCTTAAGACGTTTTGTATGCAAGTGTCCACGTCCGCTGCCGCTGGGCGATGCCGGGCGCACTCAAAGGCGCTTGATGAATGATGAATAAAAAGATGTGTAACTATAGATAGGAGGTATAAATACAGCCCGGCGGAGCTTCGCGATCGTGGTGACAAAAGCAATACCTAGGTAAGTACACAGAAAAAGTCTAGCAAACTGGTCTAAGCAAGCAGCCCAGTGCGTTTTTAACATTTTTGATTATTTTTATAAGTTAATCAGTCGGGCGTCGCAGATCTTGTAGCTTTTTTATACCACGTCTGTGGCAAAAAAGCATCCGGCCCACCTGACGGTCAAGTAGGTAGGTATCCTATGGACGCCTGCAACTCCAGGGATGTTACATGCGCGTTGCTACGCGAAAATTATCTTGCAGAATGTTATTTATCGTCCTTATAATTGCAATAAAATCGTCACTTTTCATGACGTTCTTTATACCACGATCTCATTTCTCTTAAAGCTCAAAGGCCTCTTTGAAAACAATCTAAGTTAAAATTATAGAAAATGCTTTCCGTAGTTAGTATGAAACTGACTCATTAAGAAATCCCTCCTGTATAAAATAAAAGGTTTGTCAATAAGGTCAATTTGACACGGTTAATTATCACCGTAATCCAATCGTCTTAAGTACTTAGACACTTTTAGTATAAGTACATTAATACATACGCAATGTATGATTAATTAACACTTTGAAGAATGGAATACCTAATACATATTATTACAAATAATTAAATTATGCAGAGGTTAATGTTTAGCTCCGATTGCTTAGGTTACCCTGTAAGTATATGTAGCAAGTACCAACAACATGCAAACAAATCTTTTTTGCTAAAGATCCCTTTAATTTAGCGCCACCGGTTTCTTTACCATAAATACTTAAGTACCCATTAGTACATCACAAAACTCACAAATATTTGAACATGCACCCAAACGCCATGACATAATTATTAATGTCGTACGTAGGTACATATTTAGATATTTGATACATCTGAGATTGTAGTCTCAGCGAACTATTTTTGAGCATTCTTTCACTATCTACCTGAGTAACCTTGACGGTGGCCATTGTTTGGCGCTGCGAATGTGTGCATCACAACAACAACGTGCACCCGCGTGTCGTCCATCCCGCTCTGACGCGGTCTCGCTCTAGCTTACCGAGCGGCCATCGCTCCGCTATCCATCCATGTGTGCGTGTACACGCATACGCCAAGAATAAGCGACAACGTCAGGTCAGTCGGACGCGCGTCTCGGTCGCGAGCAGACGTGTGCGTGTGAGTCCCGCCATGCCTCGCCCGAGCCTCCGACGCTCGAACGTACGCCTGCGCTGCGCCGTACCCGGCTGCCGCTATAATGCTGGGAAAGGCAAAGTGTTGAAAAATACCACGTTGTTTTGCATTCCTAAGGATGAGAGGTACCTATACTTTTGTTTCTTTTTTACTTGTTGTTAAGGAGGTCTTTACTTTTATTGATACTGAATTACTGAACCACTGTTTGAGGTGGTTACATTTACATACACATGCTAGACGTTTGTCAAAAGCAGAAACGAATAATTTTGTAACATAAGTGAGGTCGGGTGATTCCGATAAGTTCAGAATGTGGGGTGATTCCAAAAATAAACTCTAATAGTAGGTAAGATACAATTATGGGTGAATTTTGGAATTAGCGGACATTTTGAAGTGTAGTCGGAATTACCCGAATAGGTAAAATCGCCTGCGCTCGCGGTGTTCCACCCTTATGGCTCCTCTACACGATGGGCCAGCGCCGGCCACTCCAAGGGACGCAGCCATGCGGTAGAATGAGATAGCAATATCACTTGCTCCCTCTAACGCATAAATGCGTCCCTTGGAGTGGCCGGCGCTGGTCCATCGTGTAGAGGAGCCATTAGGGCGATACTCATTCAGTCGTTTGAACGCCTTGCAGGTAGCAGGTAATAGGGCTCATTTAGACGACGCGAGAACTCGCATGCGAGTTTCATTACATTGCGGGTTTTGATTGGTCGGTTGAATTGGACGTAACCAACAGTACTCAATGTAACTAAAATCGCATGCGAGTTTGCGCGCCCGTCTAAATCAGCCAAGGATCAAGGCAATTTTTAGTGTACCGCACAAAACTTAGTTCGCGGTACACTTATGGGATCACTTCGGTCTTGCAAATCAGTTAATTTTTTTCTTAACTTGAACACCGCGAGCGTAAACGTAAATAAACTCCAAGTATTTAACTAAAATGGAAGAAAACTTGTGTCGCTATCAGAAACGCTCCTGTTATCGGGTTATCAGCTGGTATAATAATTTACAATATTTACGTTGCTACCTACTTAAGAGCCCATCAACGTGCACACTAGCGCCACAGCTAAATAATTGTAATTATTTAAATTTAACGAGAAATATTGAAAAAAAGGGGGCCGCTACGTACTGTGTTGTGTTTTTAAGTACCTTTTGAATACATCAAACTAGTTAGGGTTCCGTACCCAAAGGGTAAAAACGGGACCCTATTACTAAGACTCCGCTGTCCGTCCGTCCGTCACAAGGCTGTATCTCATGAACCGTGATAGCTAGGCAGTTGAAATTTTCACAGATGATGTATTTATGTTGCCGCTATAACAACAAATACTAAAAAGTACGGAACCCTTTGTTTTGAGTTCCTAGATCGACGAAACCAGCAACATAGAAATTAGTTTGATGTATTCAAAAGGTACTTAAATACACAATACAGTAGATAGCGGCCCCCTTTTTTCAATATCTTTCGTTAAATTTAAATAATCACGATTATTTAGCTGTGGCGCTAGTGTGCACGTTGATGGGCTCTTAAGGTAAACGGCGCAGGTGTTGCTACAGGTTATGGTTTTGGGGAATACCAGACATTCGGCCCCTCTCTAGGCCGAAGCGCCGAATATTGGCATGCCATGCGAACATTTTTAGTCACAATTATTATGAAAACTGTTCGCCAACAAAGCCGAACGTTTGCTAAGATATATTTTTTGTTGAACAGAATTAAGTAATGTAACTACATGTAGTTGAACGTTTCTATTATTTTTTGCCATTTTTATATATTGTGGTCTTTTTTGCCACTATTTCTAGTCAGGATCGCGAGCCCTTTTCATACTTATAGGATAGTGTCCTAAAATTTCCATACATTTTTCAAACTTTTGTTTTTGTTACCGCCATACAAAGTATGGGGAAATGGTAACACAATAGGGAACAAAAACTCTGTGACTTTTTTATCCCACTAGGAACCAAAGAGCTCGTGATTCTGAGTGGCAAAAAAGTTCACAATATACAGGGTGACCTTAGCCATTGGACAAACCCTGAAATCCCACGTAGGGTTACTTCTCAGAAATGCTATCACGGTAATATTTTTTTTAATTAGAACAAAAGATAAAAAAAAATATTATCAAACAAAAGTTATTTCCAATAATCGACAACAAAAAGAAACGTACTGTATTAATCATTGACAGTGCTTTTGACAATTTGTTTGAAAATGTGCGGCAATGATGACATTTGTCAAAAGCCAGAATCTTATTAATGTCATAAATAAAAAAGGTAATCAAAAGGGTCGAAGAAGGTTTCATACTATTTATTACCTCAGGTGCTACTAACACATACAAGTTGCTCCAAAGTAAAAAAAATCGTAATTTGTTAATTTCTTCGTAACCGCTACACCGATTGTTATGATAATTTGTATACTGGTTCTAAATACCCTAATGCATAATTATGTACATTTAGGCTTTGTCCAATGGCTAGGGACACCCTGTATAAAAATGGCAAACAATAAAAGAAACGCTCAGTAAGTAAATCAAATCAGACCCATGATAAAAATAAAATATTTTGTAATCAACAAATGCTCAAAAAGGGTCTTTGTATTTGACAACTTTCGAAGAATACATTTAAAATAAAATATTAAATAGGGTCCTTGCGCTAGTTTCCGTCCGGCTCTAGTTTTCGTCCATTTGACGAAGTTTGAATATAAACCTTCATTGCTGCACAAATTTGGACTTATTGCAATCCTTAATATCTAAACAATTTAAGTATAATAATATTAATAATTATATTTCGCAAGAAGCAAATTAAAAATTAAATGTATTATTTGTTAATCCGTCAAGTGGACGGAAACTGACACTGGACGGTAAACTGACGCAATTACCCTATACCTAGTATTTGGTTATTTTTATTAAGTAATTTTTATTTTTAGGTAGGTGCACGCTATTCATTAACGACAAAAATAATCATAAGATCGGATCTGCTGTTTTGTAGTCAGAATGGAACATGTAGGGTACTCGTTAGTGATCCAACAGACTCGAGCCCTGTTAGCTCTTTTTTTAGGGCTCGCCTCATCTCTTGACGCCTAAAAGGCTAAAAGCCTATTTTACTAATGAAATAAAAAAGACTTTTAGCCTTTTAGGCGTCAAGAAATGAGGCGGGCCCTAAAAAAAGGCTCACAGGGTTCGAGTCTGTTGGATCACTAGTACTCGTAGTGTGGGGTAGGGATAGGGGTGGTAGTTTATCGATAAGGACAAAACACATAAGTTTCTTTCGAACTGGTCACTATCGTCTTCTTCTATTTATGACAGTACTCATACTAAGTATGTACATGATAACTGATAACCAGTAAAGTAATCAATATTCATGAAAATTTAAAATACTAAACAAAGTAATAAGACTTGTAGGCCGCCCGTACTGTAAGCGGGCTATAACTTTAAAAAAACCAGCCAAGTGCGAGTCGGACTCGCGCACGAAGGGTTCCGTACCATTATGCAAATAACGGCAAGAAAAATCTTGTTTGTTGTATGGGTGCCCCACTTAAATATTTATTATAGTCTGTTTTTAGTAGGTATTTGTTATTATAGCGGCAACAGAAATACATCATCTGTGAAAATTTCCACTGCCAAGCTATCACGGTTCATGAGATACAGGCTGGTGACAGACAGACAGACGGACAGCGGAGTCTAAGTAATAGGGTCCCGTTTTTACCCTCTGAGTACGGAACCCTAAAAATAAACGACCAAAAAATTTGTAAAATGGCCAGGTTTTTTCAAGAGGGAATAAAAAAAACATAATAAGTATATAAAAATAGAACAGCTCAATATTTATATAAATTACATTTCACAAAATTATATAAGTACATTAACAAAAAAGATCATTGCTCTATACGTCTTCCGTAAAGCTAAAAATATGCATTCTTTCAGACGCAATGACTGGATAAAAGCAATAAAACCAGAAAACCCAAAATACCCTCACCTGATGGTCTGCAAACTACACTTCGCTGATGACGACGTCGTCTTAAACAAGAAGAGAAAACGAATTATCTACGGCGCTATCCCTACCCGCAATCTCCCAGAGTCTGGTGAAGGCCCAGAACCACCAGTAGAACGAGCTATCGAAGAAGACATCCTTGAAGAAGTAAAGTCTGAACCAGATGATGGTGCCGTAGTCGATTTGTTCACAGAAGAGGAAACGGTTGTGCAGAAAACACAAAAACGTACTTTAGAATCGGATGACTTGAGTGAAATACCTGTGAAACGGGAAAAAGAGGATTCATACGAAGATGAAGAGGCTAGCATAATACAGCCTTCGTACAGATATGATGAGATCTTTCCAAGACCAATACAAATTCCGGATCAAACAGAAATTTTAGATGAAAAGGTGATTGAATCAAATTCAAATGCAACCGAGCTAGATTTGCTCATCAGGTTAAGTAAAGCTTACTTAAACCCGGAACTCGCTAAGTTTGTAGAGGTTCAGGCGTTATTGAAAAGCGAATTAAAAGCAGAATTTAAACGCAAGCGATACAGTAAAGACGTGCTGTTTTTCGCGCTAAAGCTATACCATAAATACCCGCAAACTTATGAATTAATGCAGGAGTCATTTTATCTGCCTCCATTACTGAAGATTAAACAGTTGTGTCGGAATTTGAATTGGGAGATGAATGAGAGCTGGATGACGGTTCTCCGAGCGAGATTTCAGTATGCGTCGACAGAGGAGCGGGAGTGCGTAGTGTGTGTAGCGAAGGTCAGGCTGTCGCTCGGTTTATCATACGATCCAGTGCGCGATCGCATAGCTGGCCTGTATGAGATGAACGGTTCGCAGCGTCCTCGTACCGCACGCTACGCTACTGTCGTTTATGCAAGAGGAATCATCTCCCGCTGGCGTCAGCCTCTCTCCTACGCTCTCCTCCCATCCGGCTTTCGTCAGGAAGACCTCTGGTGCTGGTACGAAAACCTCCTTACCAATCTCTTCGATATCGGGCTGAATGTCCGGGCAGTCATCACCGATTTCGACGACGACTACAACACGTCAATAAGACCATTAAGCTCTCTGAAAACCTACTTCCAATTGAAAGACAAGCAGATCTACTGCTTCTATGATTGCACACAGCTGATGGTGAAGCTACGTGACTGTTTTAAGATGTATAATGTGAACTTCAAAGGCATGGTGGCGGAGTGGGACGTGATTGAAGAACTGTTTGAGTTTGACAGCTCGAGGAGATATAAGCTGGGTGCGGGGTTGACAGCCGAGCACGTTAAACTGAGCGGGAGCGCGGCTCGTAAAACAAAGCTAGCAATAGAAACGCTGTCTCCGAAAGTTGCCTCAGCTTTAGCCGCAGCCGTTGATATACGGGTCCTCGATGACTCGGCCCACGGCACTGTTAAATTCATCGAGACCTTCAGCACTTTTTACGACATCCTACACAATAAAGAACTACCCGCACTAGATAAGGTGATTCATTCGGATATGAAGTTCTTGCACGACATGCTGATGCATCTTGAGAAGCTTTCATTCATGGACAAGCGTGAGATGAGGAGCGTACCGGATCCGGGGGTGATCGGCGCGTTTAGTAAAGACGTGCGTTCTATCATGGCTCTGCAGGAGCGCATGCGGCGGGCCGGGTATAAATCTCTGCCACTGCGCGCTTTCAACAACGACCCACTTCATCAGTTCTTCGACCGATTAAAAGGAGTCAACAAAAAAGATCCGACCGGCCGGCAGGTAGTCGACGGCTTTAGAAGAAACTTCGTCTTCAACATCATGAAGTCTTTCTGTAAAATGGGTAAGCTTGATGACTTTCTGCAGACCGCAAGAGGGATTAAAAATGTTGCAATGGAACCGGAAGCGCCGAAGATGTTTAAAGGATTAGTAAAGCCTTCCCACGTTGGTTTATTGACGCGTGTGAAGATGAGTCCTGATATCCTGCTAGCTCAGTGCCTCCGGCTGAAACCTTGCTGCGAGCTAGGTCAACAGTTCTGCAAGAAACCTCCCGCTGTCTTCATCGAATATGTGAGCGACATGGAGCGTTGCTTCAAACAGTATTTCGCACCAGAAACGCTGGCCGAGGGCGTGATAGCCACTATACTGGCTTCACTAGATGAATTCCAGTTCCCAGCACCGTGCCGCTGCTTCCCGGTTCTGCTCGTTATCACCCTGTACTTACGGTTCAGGATCGCTAATCTGCTTGAGTACAACAATACAAAGTTCAGACGCGGTATCAGCCGTGACTTTACGATGAATGTTAAGATCAATGCTTATTGATCCACTTCATTGTAACTTATTAGCTTAGTTAAGACTGATTTTGGTAAACATTAATTTTAAGAGACGTACCGATTTCTATGTGAATGAGAAGTTTGTGATTACATCAACATAGGTGTTAAGTATTTTGAACTGTTACGTGTAAAATGTTCTATTGATTCGATCGTATTAAACGGTATAAAAGGCACAGCGAGATTAGCTATGTAGTACTGAGAATAAAAATTACAGTATCTAAAAGTGATGTTAATTAATATTTCAGTGATTTTTTTTGGTTCCTATTATGTTCGCTTTTAAAAATGGCATTTTTTTCGTCTCTGATATGACTTATCAGAGAAAATCTGTGATCGAAATTGATGTATTGTGCTTATTTAGTTCCTAATTTTTATCTTTTGTAATTCGTGAGTCGAATTTCCATGGTTTGTATAACATCTGTCGAATTACTAAAGTGGCCAATGTAGGTCATCGTCGCCAGACGGGCACTATAGTCAAGCGTATAGCCGATAGTTATATTATAGATAGTAACTGGAATAAGAGCTTGTCAAAAATGCAAACTGAGAATAGGTAGGTAGGTAGGTAGTTTTGTGTGCCATTGGTTAAAGGAACGAGTATAACTCGTCGCTATTCTTGTGATGATTGCTTTCATGTGATTTGTATTTTTTATACTTGCTGCTGATAAGAAACTAATAAGAAGCCATTAAAGACTTGAAAATGATGTTGATGTTTTTTATTTAGGTCCTAATAAATTTACTCACTTATTTGTTAAAATTGTTATTGTGACAACTACCCCGGTTTGTGGCCACTGGCCCGGCTTTGGCCATTTATTGTATTAAAACTTAATGTTACACAAATTTATTCGTTATATTTACTTATATGTATATCATTACAAACTCATTTCGTTACATTACAACACGTAAAGAGCTAAAAAAATGATTATTTAAATATTATAGTCTTCTAGTTATTTATTCACATTTCAACTGACCAAAAAGGGTGCTAAAGTGGCCAAAACCGGGGCATTTGCCCTAATAATCATTGACACGACACTTAGATGCCATGAGTTCTAACCTTATCCCAGGGATACCTAATTTGAATAAGTATAAAATGTGTGTAGACCAGGTACACAAGTTTTTAACCTCGACTGCGATTCACGTACTTAGTAGGTATCTTAGGTAGGTATTTACTACCAACGTATGAATAAAAAAAAAATCCAAGCCATTGCTCGAAATTAAAAACATTTCGCGAGCCCAACTCTTACTTAACAAGATTTACTAGAAAAACTTTTTACTACGACGCCTAACATTCTCTTTTTGGTTAAAACACCTCAAATACAGAATAAATTGAAGATTTAATTAAAATTTGTCTACCGAAACGTCGGCACAAAAAATCTCATTAACTGATGTGACAGCTAGCGTTGGTGGTGGTAGAAATAATTTAAACCAATCGTAGGGTTTTGATTACAACTTGAATGTTACAGTCCTTGGCGGGTCGAGCAATTTGTAATGAATATGGTTGTGCTGCACACTGTTGGAATCCCACATGCATACCTCCTTACCTGAGCCGATTGTTTATTATTGTCGATTTTCTTTTCGTCAGATTTCGATAAAATTTGGTGGATACAATTACAATTTCACCACATCCTAAAAATCTTCTATAAATAGGTTACGAAAAATGGTGGTATTTTCAGCCAAATACCTACTGGCCGATTGTGACGCACTTTATGTAACATAAACATCATTTCCATTACTCACTTTCTGACAATTTGTATTCGTAATTCAACAGAATATCAATACTTATATTTTATTCGGGTCAACTTGTGATTTCGTACCTATTATTTAAGCTAATTCCAACCCAGAATGAGAAGCTTTTCACACCAGCCAAATTTTATATACAAATCTAACGAAAGAAAAAATCAATCGGCTCACCTTAGACAAACTATTTGACGTCCAATTTAGCTAGACCCCTAAAGGACATACATTCCCGTGTGGTGACTGCATGTAATGTAATGTAACCTACGGAATGGAGAATTCAAATAAGTAGGTAGGTAGGTAATAGATAACTACCTACCTACATAAGTATTGAAATTTTACCGACGTATTAGAAAGTATCAATATTTGTCTTTCTCCAGTTTCCCTAACTGGCGACCCTAAGGCCCATTTGCACCATTCCAATAACCCGGGGTTAACCGGTTAAACCTGGAGTTACCATGGTTACCAGTACAATTTGACACTCAGTTAACGGTTTAACCGCTTAACCCCGGGTTAGTGGGATGGTGCAAGCGGGCCTAAGTAAACGTAAATTAAACACTCCCATTGTTTCGTCCCATTCCGTCCAAGTAAACATCTAGGATTACAGTCCATAACCAAAGCCTAACTCTCTGCCGTTCCAAACAACCTAACTGCAATACAATTACTATTAAACTTACGACCTTTTTGAAGTAAGCGTGCTTTCACGACCCGTCGGTCCAAAAGGTCCTAACTCCAATACAAATACTATTGAGTTAGGACGTTTTGGGTGTGAGTGGTGGGTGGAAGGCGATTACGAAAACAATCGACAATCAGTCCGCAGCTAAGCAAACAGCCAGTAATTTGATTACTACCTACCCACTGCTTCCATAATGCAATGGTGTATGTATGGGTGTAGGTATATCTTGAGTCTACGAGTAAGTAAGTATCGGCTCGATTCGGGAAATGATTTAGAGATTCACTAGATATGAAATAGTAAAGACAATGTCTTGAGTTGAGTTTTCGAATTGTCGACCACAGAACAGAGTTTCGAATTGTCGACTTATCCAGTCTAGCCCCGGCCCAGTTTAATCAATATCAAATCGCAAGATTCCTAAGTAGGTACCTATACACCGCTGCGAAAGTGCATAGACTCTTTATGAATGGAATTAATTAAGTGGGTATGCACTTTTGCAGCTCGCTGTACAGTAATTGTCCGGCAAAATGGTCACAAAGTATTACTAACAGTAAAGCGCAAAAAATATACCTTTTGCTTTGTGCTGCTTTACTAAAGACTGGCTCCATTTATGCGCGTTACCGATTTTTCAGAATCAGTTCGCAAAGAACCATAATCGAAATTTCTTTATCTAGGTCCCTCTCCATCACTCGAATATGCAAAAACGATACAGAGATGGATAACGAAATTTCGATGTCCGTTTTAGCGATAGGCTCTCTGTACACTGTATGTATAAAATGCACCGTTGATACTAAACTAAAGCACAGCCAGCGGCGGATTTGCAGTCTTTGCCGCTCTAGCTCCAAGGCCCTGTAGCCGCCCTATTCTCAGCACCCATCATATTGACCACATTTTGAGTTGTATTTCTTGTTATCATCAGCGAATTTTTTGTCACAATTTGCCGCCCCTAATATCTTTTGCCGCTCGCTCTATTAGGCCCGGGCCTACTTGGCCTCTGGCTTACAGCATATTTATAAATTATAATACAATCCCCTTATATCTTAGCTACAGATACGCTCTTTGGCCTCAAGCAGTCATATTACGCACGACCCCGTTCCAAATGTATTCATTTCATTTAAAATGGCATGTTTCTGTCATGAGACCATTTTCCCTTCCATTTAAAAGTAAGATGGCCGCTCGACTCGAGGTAAACAATGTATAATGTGGAAAATTGATTCAGATTTTAAATGAGTAAGCGAGGTCTTTGGCGTTATGGTGCATGTCTTTTTAGGCCTTGGTCAGAAATTATATATAACCGTAGCGTACTATAGCGCAGAGTGGCCATTTTAATTTATATGTGCGCAGAACAGCGCAGAACTTTTGTAATTCCATTTGGCGCGATGTAGAACGTAGCGTATTTTTATTATTCTGGGTCTGTGACCGAGGCCTACCTATACGAGTAGATTGAGAGCATAGAGATAAGTAAAGAAAGGGTGGTCAAGTAAGGAAACTATCAGTACCGTAAACTCGGGTTACTTTGACCCACATGAAAACCTCGTTTAAAAGGGTCTAATAAAAAACATAAAAACTAAAAAGGTAAGCTAAATCCAACCTCAAGGCATATTTCCATAATTATCGTGCAATAATATAACGGACTGAGTAAATAACCGGGGCTAAAGTAACCCCACTTTACGGTACTTACCGCTACTTGACACCAGATGTCACAAGTGTCGCTACTGACGAAAAATTTAGTACTAAAACAATTTACAACTAATATTATCAGCAGACGAAGTTGAAAATAGAGTTCCGGTTACTACGGTTTTATAATATTAGCTGAAAATTGTTGATCAAGAGTTTTCGTTCGCCGCCGCCGCGACTAGCAGTATGATAAATTCCACTACTTGACGCTAGATGTCGACTAAGAAATAACTCGCGTTTTGGTAAGAAAACTGATGGAGTTAGCATTCTTTCTTTACTTATATTTCTCTATGATTGAAAGCAAGTCGTCTATAAATGAAGTAATTCAAGTGTCTACTTAATACTTAGTAATCTTAGTATAGTAGGTAATCGGACCGGGTACCGCTGCTGTTTCCATCCCAGCGGCCGCCACGCCACCCAGCGAGCGGAGCGTGGGATGTACGAGGTTCGACAGTCGACACCGACGACACAGGACGACATCGACACCGGGCCCGATTCGGATTTTGAAATAGACATCTATTAGACATCTTTTAGACATCACCAAGATACGATAACGATATTTTTAAGATCTAACCTGTCAAATTTGACATTTGCGCGATTCTGGAGATACTGTTGAACGATTTCCACAGGATATAACTTAGAGATCCAATTCACATCTAATAAATATCTTACTCTATCTAACGTAAAAGTGACATTGGTTGCCCGAATTGGGCTGCAAAAGAGAACTAGTTGATATCTAAACTACAACGTATCTAGAATGGATCTAGTACGTGTCGTCTCTTGTGAATATCTTGAAGTTCGAATACGGCAGTATGTCAGGGGTAGGAAATTAGAGCGTTCGGTCATTCTCGGCTCCGCTCGACTCAGCATTGCTTCGACCAATTATTGGGGTTGGCACAACTTGACGTCCCTTTGCGTGCACAACCACAGATAAGATAATTACTTGAATTTTGAAAACCTTAATTAGCCGAAAGGGATAGTGCCATAGGTACATTAGAAAGGGACAGCGTGATTCGTCCCCGAACCGATCTTCCTGAACTTCGGACAGGTACTATTTTCTGTTTTTATTTATTTAATAAGTTACATCGGTGTTCTGAAATATAGTCGTAGGACTCGTAGATATCTATCTATGTATCAACACTCACCGCGATTGTTGAGCCATTTAGCGTCCTTAGTTAAATTGGTTGTTCAATACTTACACTATAATGTCCAATTTAGCTAAAACCCTAAATGGCAAAAGTGGCCCTTTCTGTGGTTAGATAGGGAAATACAATATAAATTCTGTACATCTACGCCCTTGTACAGGACCAGTTGGCCGGGGGCGGGGGTGGACATAAGTTGTGCAACTGACGTCATCGTATTACAGTATCAGATGCCAGTGCGAACTGTTTCTATAATCTTCGCAAACTCCCATCTTTTTCTCTTTCGTTACCCTAGAAGAAACCCTATGCATTCGTAATACGGTTGAAATTCAAATGACATATCTAATCAAGATTACAGCTTAGGAAGGAAATGTAATACAAGTACTTTTCAGGTTCATGTCAAGACATTTTGAGAGTTGGTACAAGGGGATTGGGTTGAGTTTTGAATGGAGGTGGGAACGGATGTTGTACAGATGTTGTGCGCGTTGAGAAAACATGAATTACTAGTGGAATAGAAGGCGTGTAGAGAGGGCAGCCTATTCACTCCGAAAATTATTCATAAAATAAAAAACATGAATTTATTAAACGCACATTTTTTGAGACTAACATATTTTCACGCAAATGCTTTGTCGTTATTTTATATGTAAAATGTAAAAAAAAAATTGGGTAACAATTTACTAGTACTAATTAACCCAATTATTGGCTAAGTCATGGACTCATGGCAATACAATACAAAATCAAAAAGGGGCAGACTGATCGGTGCTTTACTTTAGGACTTTTCAAATAAAATCAAATATCAGAGTACGGACCTTGGCACGGATTTGTGTTTCCTTATTGTAACACTGCAGACACTGCAGTGTTACCTAGAGTACCAGTCAAAATTTCAGTACCATTTCGTACTCTGTCACAGTGAGAATAGTACGAGGTCCCTAGCGACTCTCATACTGATTGGCAGGGTCTATATTAATTCGCAAAACGTAATACTCCTAATTGAAATTGGCATAACGTATATTACACATAACTTCTAAATCGCATAACATTATTCCTCATTACTGAGTACGCATAATGTTAATGCGCATTACGTAAATTGTCATAACGATTACTTGGGATAAATATAATAAGCATAAAGTTACTTTGCATAATTATTAAATGGTATAAATATAAAAGGCAAATTAATAAAAATGTAGACAGAGCGGCTCGAATTAAGGTTCAGTAGGTTCAGAGACCGAAGTTTTAAGTAAAAGTAGCACTTTTTTAGATCACAAATATCACAATAAGGTTGACTAAAATTTAATTAGCAATCTTCTTGCAGCCTTTCTCTAGGGACTTCAGCGATTCGAATTCTGAGTTTTTAACTTTTGCTCAATAAAAAAAAATCACAAAAATAGGTCTAAAATGCACACAAAATTTGCACAAAAAAATCAAAATATGAAAATTCTTTCTAAAACCTAAATATATGAAAAAAAGAAGAACAAAAACTTACTACGCCTTAACAATATTTTACAAAAAAAAACAAAAAATATTTATTGTATGGTTATGGGTGAGGTTTACAAAGGTGGTACAAAATATTTATGTTCTCCATATCCTGCCTTACAAAAGCGTACAATATTGGTAAGTTGTCTTAGAACTAAATACAATTTTTAAACTTCAATAACACTTTTAACAATAAACTATGCTAGATAGACTCAATAATAATGAATAACGTGTACTAGCTCTGTAAAAAGTCATTTATGCTATAAAAGCACCGTTTGATTAGCCAATCAAATAAGCTTTTTTTGAAAGGTAATGATGCCAATTGTTTAAGGTCTGTGGGAAGTTTGTTAAATATTTTTATACTCATACATATAACGCTTTTTGATAAGAGTGCCGATTTAGGGTTAGCGCGTATTATGTCATACATGTATTTGGTTCGGATTGGTTGAGTAGTAGACTTTTTTACAGGAAACAAATCTGGATTATTTTTTACAAATATGCAGACTTCATATATATAAAGTGATGGGAAAGTAAGTATTCTGTTATTAATGAAATATGGTCTACATGATTCCATTTGATTGATACCGTAAATTGAACGAATGCATTTTTTTTGTAATCTGAAGATTCTATCTTTATTGCTGCTGTTTCCCCACATTATTAGTCCGTAACGCAGATTTGACATTATATATGAGTGGAAGGCAAGTAAGGCTGTTTGTTCTGACGATATATTTTTTAGTCTTCGTAAAGGGTATATGAATTTGGCTAATTTGGTTAAAATATGCTCTGTATGGTGGTGCCAGTTGCTATGTGTATCAATTATTATGCCTAGGAATTTTATTTGGTTAACATTTTCTAGCTCACAATCCTTATAACTAATCTTTGGTTGCAATTGTTTGCCCTGTGGTGAGTAAAATTCCATTAGTTTGGTTTTTTGTAAATTTACTTGAAGGTTATTGGCTTCCATCCAAACATTAACGTCATGAAACACATTATTGATTTCAGCCTCATAGTCTTCGGTCTCATCACTACGAATAATTATCGAACAATCATCAGCAAAAAGCAGTATCTTATGTTTTGTTATAATCGGTAAATCATTGATATAAATCAAAAACAGCAACGGACCAAGAATGCTGCCTTGTGGTACTCCATACATTACTTTTTTATATTGGGATCTGTAGTTATTGAATGTATTATTTATTGGGCAATGTGCTTGAATTTCAGCACACTGGTATCGGTTTTGGAGATATGACATTAACCACGAATAACAATTTCCACGTATCCCACATGCATATAATTTGTCCAGAAGCCTTTTATGACACACTCGATCAAAGGCTTTGGACATATCCATAAATATAGCAGATACAGGAGTCCTGTCATCTCTACATTGACTGACAATTTTAACAAGCTCGTATACAGCTAAAGCCGTACTTTTATTTGCTCGAAAACCAAATTGTGCGTTGGTAAGTATATTATATTTATTAAAGAATTCAATTAATCTATGGTACATTATTTTTTCAAATATTTTCGAGAAAACAGGAATAAGGGCGATAGGTCTATAATTATCCATATCTGAAGATTTACCTTTTTTAAGAATTGGTTTCACGATTGTCATTTTAAGTTTATGAGGAAAACATCCATCTCTAATTGATAAATTAATAATATGGTTTAGCGGGTATACCAGTAGGTCAGCATTTTCTTTTATGAGGGATGTCGGAATATTATCATAGCCTACTGAATTAGTGTTTTTTAAATTCTTAATAACTCTATAGACTTCGGATGGATCTGTTGGTTTTAGATAAATACTAGATTTTAAAATATTACTAGTATATTTAGTTCCCTGTCCACTGTTATTACTAATATGATCGATAAATTTATTATTAAACGCAGTAGCGATTTTGTCAGGTGATGAAATTAAATTGTTGTTGACCAGTATTGATTCTATGCCTTTGCCGTGTAAATCCTTATTACTGGTATTTTCTTTAATAACGTTCCAGGTTCCTTTCACAATATTATTACATCCTTCAACATATTTTGCATTTGATATTTTGTGAGAAGTTACTATGCATTTTTTTAATAGGTTTGCATATGTTTTATAGTTTTGTTTATGATTTTCATTGGGGAAATGTATATATCTGTGATACCTGTGTCGTTTACCTTTTGCAGAAATCTTAATTCCGGGCGTTAACCATTTTGTCTTTCTCGTGTTATATATTTTAATTTTGACTAGTGGAAAGCATAATTCAAAAAATAGAGTAATAAGATCATGAAATTCCGTGAATGCTTCGTCAGCATTATTTGCCCTAAATGTATCACTAAAAGATAATTTATTAATGCAATCTCTAAATTTTTTACGGTTATTTTTGTTCATGTCGCGTTTCCAAATACACCATGATTCTAATATTCTCTTATTTAAAGCAGGTATGGCAACTGTTTGGGCAGTGTGGTCAGATAATTTTAAATCGTGAATAACTGCAACATTTTTGGTTTTAAAATTAAAGGCAAAATTGTCGATGCAAGTACTTGTCTTAGTGGTTATCCTTGTAGGTTCACGGATTTGTAGTTTGAAATTATATTCCAGCAACAGAGATTCAAATGAAGTATTAATTAAGTTTTGATTGTTGCGGTTGATGTTAAAATCACCACACAAAATAACTTTATGATTAATTTTTTTTGTTATTCTTGATATCATTATATCTAATTTTTCAAAAAAGGTAGTAATGTTAGAACTAGGGGCCCTATAGACACAGACAATTATTACATTAGAATCCTTTATGGTAACACCGCAACATTCAAAACAAGACTCTACAGTTAGCTCCTTGATCCATTCAATTGGTTCACCTTTTAATCCATTTCGCAGTAATATACAGGACCCACCTCGACGTGTATTGCTTCGACTGTAATGTGTGATCAAATTATATCCTTGCAGTATTAAGTTACACTCTTCACCACTTTTGATAAAATGCTCAGTTAAGCATATGATATCGATACAGTTTTCTTTAGTTCTAAAGTTATCGAGCACGATAGTTAAGTTATCAAGTTTGTTAAGGACGCCAGCGATGTTTTGATGAAATATGTTTAGTTTGTTATTGTTTACGAAAAAAAGTGTTGTTCGAAGTATTATTGAGAGTATTAATGGTATTTGAATTTGGGTTGGTTACACTGGTGTTTGGAGAAAGTGTTGCTTCATTAATATTTTCTTTTGGAGATAAATGACTTTTTACTTTCGAACCGTTCTTATCTGCTATACTGAGTTCAGGTTGGATGGTTATTGCATTGTTCTGTGCGTTAAGAGAGTTTATTCCGGTTAAAAGCGTATTTAAATCTGCAATAACCATTTTCATCCCAGTTTTGTTTATATTTCCCGTAAAACTTGAAAACATTTCATATGAGTAGTTCAAATTCTTATTACTGTCAAGTATATAGGCGTAGTGATGCTCAAGGTTGCTAAGATATAGTAGGTTGTTAAAAACCTCTACACGCCGGTTAAATAGATTCGCAAATTTGTTTATCCTGAAAATAGGAAGGCATAATATTATGTTTGTATGTTGAAGAGTTTGTAGTTTGTTTTTCACACTTTCTATGATGTCTGGATAGTTTTGTGTTGTTTCAAAATCGGTGTCACCTATTAACAATATGCAGTAATCATTCATCGTGAAATTTTCTACTTTTTTTTCGAGTCCTTTAAACAATTCTTCAGTAGTCGCGTTGGTAATGATGTAATGACAGACTTGATCTGATTCAAAGTTGTCCATAATCAATCCTCTCCTGTGCTTTTTATTATTGCTACTAACGATGCAGATCTTTCTTGAATAAGATTATTATTTGTTACAAGAGCTTCGCTTTGTTTCGCTCGATCCTGCCTTAGCCTTGTGAACCTGACCTAACAGAGTTGGTTTTGCCCTGATTCATCTAATTCTCTTGCTTTATTAAATTATGCTAATTCATTTTGTGCTAAATAAAGTTATAGTTAATAATGTTATGCATATTTAAATTATGCCTATTCATTATTATGCGCAATAAGAGTTATGCTTTTTTAATAATATGCCTGTTCAATGTTATGCACAATGATGTTATGCCAAATCTGTTATGCGAATTCATATTATGACAATTAATGTTAGGCGTATTAAGGGGCACTCTGATTGGCACTGTGAAAAGGTACGGAATGGTACTGAAATTAAATCATTTGACTGTAATTGAGTGAGTCAGCTGTACTCCCTGGGCAGCCCCCCACGGATGTCTAATCCGTCCACCGTAACGTATGTATACACTTACATCAATGCGTGCAGAGCATACACTACACATAGCAACAACTAGGTACAGCCGGACCAAGCTAACTTTGCACCGAGTTCGAGTGTTGCCATTATACACGTCATATTTAAATAAATATACATTTCAAAACCACCTCAAAAGGATCTCTTGGATACTCTAGTCTACAGTGTGGCTTTTTGGAATTTTCATGGCATATAGAAATTTGTGTAACTGGTAACTGACTCCACAGTCAAACTAAATGAAATAAGAAAATATTATGAAACCGAACGCTGCGTGACATAAACCTTTGAATATGAAGCCGATGGTCCTGGGTTCGAATCCCGGTAAGGGCATTTATTTGTGTGATGATCACAGATATTTGTTCCTGAGTCATGGATGTTTTCTATGTATTTAAGTAGTTGTATATTATATATATCATTGTCTGAGTACCCACAACACAAGCTTTCTTGAGCTTACCGTGGGACTTAGTCAATTTGTGTAAGAATATCGCTATCATATTTATTTATTTATTTAATATATAATAATATTATAATAAACCGATTTCTGAACTGAGTTACCTCGCAAGTTTCACGTCCGTCTATTCTACTAACTTAACCATATCGAAAGCATTATTGTCAGTACCTACCTATCTCGAGTCTGTTTATTGAATTAGGTATTGGTATTACCGTCACACAGTAGTCACAGTACCTATCGTCATCGTCACTCAACTGCGTGTCGATAAGAGTGAGCGCGCAATGTGTACACTGTTGAGCGCGTCACCCACCCTGGTGGCTTTTATATGGCCCTGTTTGTGGCTTCAAATGTGGCTTTCCAGCACAGAAGGGTCCTCATACTCTGTCTGATGGAAAGGACCTTATTGCACATGAACTCTTCGTGTCCTAGTAGTTGTAAATACAAAAACATATATCAAAAGTAATATAGGAAAAGCTAAGTACAAAGGCGAATTTATTACTTTGAGGGATCTCTTCCAGTAACTAACGGTTGAATAAAGCCATCCTTCATTCCACTTCTGACTTTCATTGTAAAACATCGTGGGACGCGAATTACGCGAAATGTTCGCAACCGCAGCGCAGATTGCGTTTGTGACCGCGGCCGCAGTAGGTACGTGACCAGCTTATGTCTGCTAGGGGTCCGTCTGATGGAGGATTGCCAACCGTACTATATTATATAGTATTGTACTATATTTTGGCTCTCTGTACTATATACTTTTGGAAAAATACTATATAATATATAGTACGCTAAAATACTATACTTCCAATTAAACGTATATTACACTCATGTTTAGTATTTTATCTAAAAGTACTATATTTTTTTGAAATGTACTATATTTTTGATGCCTTATTCTGGAAAATACTATATTCCACCAAAAAAAAGTTGGCAACTCTATCTGACCTATGTAACTCGGAGGGGTACCGTGAACCATTTATTTCGATCGTTCATCTATTTCCCTCTGTCGCTCGAATATAAAAGAATAGAGAGGCAGATAAACGAGAATTCGATTTTCGCTGTAGGCCCTCTGCACCGAATTTCTTTCCATGACTTTCCAAGTGTCCATCTGCCTTTCTGCTCGTCCGTTTTAGGCGATTGAAGTGTTAAATACTAAAGAGCCCTATCTATTTCTAATATCCCTTCTAATATTATATGAGTAAATATAAAAGTACTCTGTTACCTCTTTAATACGGCTTAGGGCGTGCGAGCGTCGTTACGTTGCTCGTAGCAAAGGGGCTATTCATAAATTACGTCATTTCAAATTAGGGGGGGGGGGTCTGGACATCGGATGACGGTAGCATGAAGTAGGAGGAAAAGGGGTCATTTGAAGCATGATTTTTGGATGATTATAGGGGGGGGGTCAAAAATCGTCAAAAATCGATGACGTAATTTATGGACAGCCCCATTAACGCCTTACACCACTGAACCGATTTAGATAAAATTTGGTTATGGAGATAGTTTGAGGCTCGAGGAAGGACATAAGATAGTTTTTATCATCATCATCACCCCAACACAGACGAAGTCGCGACCAAAAGCTAGTAACCCATAATCTCACTTACTCCGGTTTTTCTGAAAACTATTATGCTTTCATTTCCCGTCGAACAATCATAGAAATATTTTATCGAGCTCGTTACAATGGCTGCAGTTTTCAATTAGCGCGTTGCACGCGTTGCACATGCACTGCAGCTGCACTTTATTCGATTTGCGACTTACGCGCTTTTGCTACGCGGATTATTGCAAAAATCCGTGAACGACGTTTGCAATGCAATATGTTATGTGCATTTTTTGGACAGCTATTCCAAATTAAAATAAACACGTTTCAAAAACTTGAGTCTTTTCGCTAAAGCAAATCTGCTAAAACTAAAAGTATCCTATACAAGACATATTCACAATCATAAGATCATGATCAAATGACATGTAATACAATAAATTGAATGTAATTAATTTTTCTATTGACCTGTATTTCATTTTTATTTTTATTTGACGATCATTATGAGATATCCATGCTTACTGTATTGACATTGTTTTTTTTTTTTTAATTTTAAATTATTTTACATTGTTAAAAAAATTTAGTTAATTAATTGATTGCTTATAATGGTTTTTAAACTGTGTATTGCATGACATTTGTATAATTATAATCAATTGTTATTTTCCTACTTGACGATCATAATATAAATTCGTATAGATAAGTGTTAAATTAGTATTTTATACAATCGTGATATAATAGAGAGCTTTTCAGTCGAGTACCGTGTTTAGACAACGAAGCTTGCTGAGTTGTCTAAGTAAGGTACGAGATTGAAAAGCTTGATTATATCACTATTGTATACAATACTTTTTCTACGCGTCAACAAAAATAATACTTTAAACTAGTACTTACAATCATACAAACAAACCAAACCAAAAGCTAAGATACACGATTTACGGGAACAGCCGCGATACCTTCATACTGGTACGCGCCCCGGCCGCCGCGTTGGTCAACGACACCTTCTCGTAACTCATGAGGCCCTGGTACTTGCTCCGCGCTAAATTCAATTAATAGACAGTTGTTTTCTCGATTTCGGCCACCGTAGCCTATGGACACTAACAAGCAACGCTAAGTGGTTTTCGTAGTCAATGGATGTTGCTATATTAAGTGTGTCACATGCGCGTTTCTGACTTATAATAAATAATAAATAATAAATTCATTTATTCGCGACCAACTTGGATCAATAGTGTTAGTGACAGTTTTTATCTTAAGGCTAATGTTAGTATCTATAATATAATATACACAATTATTTACTTACTAGCTAATTAACTACTACAATAACTATTTCTAATAAATAAATAAATAAGCAGATTTTCTCAATAAAACAGTTTAGAGAAAATCCCCCCACCTACTTATTCCTGCGCACATGGACCAATTGTTTCTACTATACAACCTAAAATGAATTATTATTTTGAGCTATGGTTTTGATTCGTCCTCTTGATCGCGGCGAGCTGTGATTGGTCAATTTCATTAAAGTTGACTAAACTGTATCGATATGAATATTATAGTTGAGTTGGGAGCCCATACATTAAAATTCACAGATTTCGTGCCTCACACGACTATCGAGCACATTGGAAATGAATCTACGGAATTCGAAAAAATATTGTCGCTGAGCGAAGAGAAAGTCTGGATAAGGAAAAAGTTACAAAATAAAACTACAACGTTGAATGATAATTATTTTATTCTTAGACTAACACAAGTATCCTGGACATAACGCATGTGAATAAACAAATTGCAAAATTTCCACACGCGTATCGAAGTTTGAATAATTGTCGCCGTGGCGCATAAGTATAGGTACATATTTCATTTTTCGATTAATAAGCAGGATATTAATGTTCAAAGTACAAGAAAATTATTAAACGGCAAATCCGTAGTCAACTCGAGAAGTTGGTAGCCACATCGCCGTTATCGTCACTCGAGTCTTGATCGGCAGCGGCCCATTTGCTGCAAGATATGAAATTTTCTTGACAGCACTTTGACGCGACGAGAGATGACCATAACAGCGTTTGTCTATGTTGCACCAAACCTGAGTTCCAATAGGTACTACCAGGGTTCAGCATCAGCTATCTTGGGTAATGCTCTACCATGTGATCATCATGACGAATCGGGTGTCCAAAACAGCGCGTGCCTATGTTGCACCAAACCTGAGTTCCGCTAGGTACAACCAGGGTTCAGCATCAGCTCTATCTTGGGTACTACTCTCCTAAGTGCTCATCAAGACGAGTCGGATTACCAAAACAGCGTGTGCCTATGTTGCAACAAACCTGAGTTCCTTTAGGTACAGCCAGGGTTCAGCATCAGCTCTATCTTGGGTACTACTCTCCTAAGTGCTCATCGAGACGAGTCCGATGACCAAAACAGCGTGTTAAACCCGAGCTCCACTAGGTACTGCCAGGGTTCAGCATCAGCTATCTGCTAGCAGCCGCCAGCAACATCCCTCTCCCTCTCCCTCTCCCTCTCCCTCTCCCTCTCCCTCTCCCTCTCCCTCTCCCTCTCCCTCTCCCTCTCCCTCTCCCTCTCCCTCTCCCTCTCCCTCTCCCTCTCCCTCTCCCTCTCCCTCTCCCTCTCCCTCTCCCTCTCCCTCTCCCTCTCCCTCTCCCTCTCCCTCTCCCTCTCCCTCTCCCTCTCCCTCTCCCTCTCCCTCTCCCTCTCCCTCTCCCTCTCCCTCTCCCTCTCCCTCTCCCTCTCCCTCTCCCTCTCCCTCTCCCTCTCCCTCTCCCTCTCCCTCTCCCTCTCCCTCTCCCTCTCCCTCTCCCTCTCCCTCTCCCTCTCCCTCTCCCTCTCCCTCTCCCTCTCCCTCTCCCTCTCCCTCTCCCTCTCCCTCTCCCTCTCCCTCTCCCTCTCCCTCTCCCTCTCCCTCTCCCTCTCCCTCTCCCTCTCCCTCTCCCTCTCCCTCTCCCTCTCCCTCTCCCTCTCCCTCTCCCTCTCCCTCTCCCTCTCCCTCTCCCTCTCCCTCTCCCTCTCCCTCTCCCTCTCCCTCTCCCTCTCCCTCTCCCTCTCCCTCTCCCTCTCCCTCTCCCTCTCCCTCTCCCTCTCCCTCTCCCTCTCTCTATTTCTATTTCTATTTCCACCACCACAAGAATGCATAGATTGTCGAATAGTGCGTTATCTACGCCCGTCTCAAACAGGATAGATAGAGTTAGACCAAGAAAAATCTGCAGCGATTTTGAAAGCCCACGCAGTGCAAGTGTTATTCTGCCGTCATAATCCCGATAATTCACAACAAACACCGATAACGAACTCTGCGAAACATGAAGTCATAATAAAAAATGTCGTTCTGACTTTTTGACCATTTTAAGGTTAGGCTACAGGGCAAACTCTTAACCCAATCGTCTTTGTTTTAGGCTCAACTTGTAGCTGACTAAATTGTCCAGAGCCGTTTTTCTCAAATTTTTGATATCATTCTTCGTTTCCAAATTATCGAGCACCAAAATCAAAAATTCGGAAAAAATTGAATTTTATTTTCACTATTTCGACCATAACTTTTTATGTTTTTGACTTTCTCGAATAATTATTTTTGCACCTTACAGCTCTCGTGATTATGCGTCTTTTGAGCCTATTTTTTAATATCATATCTTCACAACTTTCCGAGATATAAGGGGATCGCACTTTTTCGTGAAATCCGACCCGATACTGGAGCGAACGAAAAGACATTTCCAATGTCAAAAATACCCAATTGCAGTTATTTAAAAAATCGAGGTTTAGTTTAGTCAATTTATAATCTATAAGTACTTAAATACCTATGTTAGTTATTATATACTTATTGGGAATAATTTGATTTTGACTTTTAGGAACCTCTACCAGTGGTTTTAGTATGTTTATATTAGTATGCTTAGGTTAGGTAGACATTGTGTGAAAGTGCCATAATAAACGCCATAATTTCATAGAAATTTGACGTTATGCTAACACTGTCACACAGTCATGAGTCACAAGTCACAATGGCACAAAACGCCAGTGCGATTTTGGCCTCTTAATAGGCAATTAAAAAGATAACAGACCCGTCTGTCCCACAGTTATCCCATACTACTGACTAATGATATGCCTTATCTCTTTGCAATACGATTCAAAATGGTTAGTTAACTGCGTCGTCTGACATCTGGTAGAATTCGCAGCCATATTTCCGGTGTCACATGTCATGTTCGCTCCTTTTCTAAAGGGCAGAAAAAAGAGAGATAGATGATTAATACTCGTAAAGAACGTAGGATGTCTACATGAGTTGTATTGGTATGTATGCCCTTTTATAGTTGTGGTAGTCGTATGGGAATTTAGTAATTATTTATGATCTGTATGGTTAGTTACTACATTTTATAGTTAGAAGCTTGCCTGTGGGAACCACAGATGTACAATGTATGTATCTACACACAGCTGCAAATGTGCATACCCACTTCATACACGGTGGCTAAAAAATAACTGCATTCCCGTTGCCAGCAAGGTTTTGGAATTATAATGAGCATTTTTACTATGAGACCAACCCCGAAATCGCGAAATAACAATTTACCCTCCCAAAGAAAATGGACCAGCCGTTGCACACTTCAATTATCTTCAAGCGGAAGAGTCATTCTAGATCAAAGTACTTTACGGAGTTGATATGTAGTTGGAAGGTTGTTTGTGGGAACTGATATGACACATGACAGTTGTAACATAACTCAAGTGTCATTATGTTTTCCGCTAACTCCTACAAGTGGTACTAGTAAGTGTTTGTTGTCGTATATATTACAATTACAGGAACTATATTAAACACGTGTAGGACATTATAACGTACTTATAAAAATATGTTAGTTCGTGTATCTGTATGTATCTAACGAGCCCATGGACCTCTACCATGGAGGCTATCACAACAAATTACAAACGAAATAAACCTATCCAATATCACAAGTCATCTCAATCCAATCGTCTCAGGCCGGACGTTGGACCCGGTCTCCCCTAATCCCGGGGGGAGCGGGGAGGACCGTTACTGTGGGAACGTGACATTCTGCTATGACGGTTGTATTTGAAGTTTCCAAGGTGTAGTTTTGTCTTTCCATACAGTGTAGTAATATTTAGTAAGCCAAAACGATGAAAACCTTTACCTATAGTTAAATTAATATCAGGCGAGCTTTAGATAGGTACTTACATACATAGGTACCTATTAGAAAAATCTATGCAAATCGTTCCATATTTCGAGAATCTCTGTTTTGCCCTATGGTGGACTGGTAGAGGATGCCTTAAGGCATTAAGTCCGCCATTTGTACATAATTTTATTTTGCTATAAAGTTTAAATAAAAAAACGTGAACATTTCGAATGTCTACAGAAAAGACACAGGCTTATCCGAATGTTAATGAGCTTAATGACCCACACGATAATTATATGTATGATATAAACAGTTAAAATGATTAGAGAGATACTTAATTAATCATTGAATTAAACGCGCTGATCTTAAACAAGCCTAATAAGACCCGAGCTCAGTGAATGTACTAATTACTATAATCAGTATAATCACGACGTTCCGCGGCATAGGTGGAAAAGTTTAATTAAATAATTACTATTGTCCTCTTTAAGAGCCATAACAGAGTAAGGAGCGCGCACCGTTAAGTGCAAGACTTTTAGGTACTTAAGTCCGCTTTGCAACTAATCCCAAGAATTTGCATAGGCACTAGTTTTTTATGAAAACGACTGCCATCTGACCTAGATCCAGACTGAAAACTAGTCCTTATAGGAATAATTCCGGTTTCCTCACGATATTTTCCTTGACCGAAAAGAGACTGGTAAATTAATGTCAAATAATAATTCGTCTTTACAAAGACAGGACACAAAAGACAAGGATTCCGGCTAATTGAGAACCTGCCAGTTTAACTTGTTTTAAAAAGCCAGTTAAAAATAGCACTATTGATCAAGGTCCACTATACACTATACTAAATAGCATATTAATCTGAACTAACATTGGCTAAAGCTAACAGCCTAGAATTTGCCCATTCATTACCCGATGTCCGATCAAATATTTACCGCCGATAGCGATTTAATTATTCATATTATATTTTAATCACCTCTCACAATTGGAAAATGAACCTTATACCCTCATTCCTTAAGTCCAGTTTCACATAAACCAATTACAAAAACATCACGATTACCTCCAATCTTTAACCAATCATAACACAACTGTGTAAAGTTCAATTTAGCTTGAACCTTTAATCAATAACCGCCTCAAATTTACAAGGACGTAAGCGTAATTGAGTTGTTCTTTATTTTTAAAGGATACACATATTTCCTATTGAAAAAGCGACTTTTAGCGACATGGTGTCAATTTATCTTGTGATGATTATGTCGCTCCAGCGCGCTTACGAACCCTGAATAAGGATAAATAATATCCGTACTTAAATACGCATGATATTTCCAGTCGCCATCAGATATATCGGAGCGGCCGAGGTGCTCACAAATATCTGAACACGCCTCTATTGTCAAGGCGTTAGAGTGCGTGTTCAGATAATTTAGAGCACCTCGGCCGCTCCGATATATCTGATGGGGACTGTCCCACGAAACAAAGTGCATTACATTACAACCAGACACAATAGTCTTTTGTCTGTCTGTATCAGTCTCGTTGATGACATAAATATTCAACCTGCCGCATTTCGCACAATTGCTAAGTGGAGTCAGAATAATTATAATTAGAGTAATTAGCTGAATAATCTTAATCTAGGTCACGAGGCAGACTGCCGACCGTACCGTGGGAGCTTCGTTACTAAGTATACCTAAGTACCTACTTCGGTCTTCGTGCTGTACAGGCACCTGCAATAATAAGTTACTCTTCGAAGGCCGCACAAATATATCTGACACGCTCTTATGAGCCAACGGGGTGGTCATTTCTCCATACAAACGTACTCCTCGTTTTCCTCCGTGGTTTTTGAAGCTAGAGCAATGATTTTTTCAACACAGATTAATATTGTCAATATCTGTGTCGGACCGTTTTGCTTTTTTTGATATTTTTGTTTTTTAAGGCGCTAGAGCCCTTCAAAAATGGCCAAAGTGTCCTAATTGACTATGCCGTAATGAGAGGCGAGGCATTCAAAACTGATATCAATTAGCCAAAAAAGCAAAACGGTCCGACACAGATAATTTCATAATCATTTAGATTTCCAAATTTGGTTACGATTGGTTAAGTTTTGGAGGAGGAAACAGAGGAGTACGAAACCTCGATTTTTGAGATTTTTACGCAGGATTTTTCGCCTTGTCCTTATCGCACTACTTTTAGGTGCCGCTTCCGTTAGCGAGACGGGTATATTTACCTAAAATATTTAAATCGTCTTATGGTTCTACAAATAAGATCGTGTCAGATATTTTTGGGGCCTTCGTTGTGTAACATATTATTGCAGGTGACTGTACTTCGGTTTGATTCTGATCGCACAGAAATTGAGCGAGTCAAGAGCTCAGAAGAACCAGAATAAACGCCCTTATAACCTAATAACCTTTGCCCGCGACTCTGTTTACGTGGAATGATTTCTTTCACTACATACAATATATCCTTCTTCGGGGCTCCATATCTCTGCATACCTATCAAATTTCCCTAAATCGTTTCAGTGGTTTAAGCGTGAAGAGGTAACAGACAGACAGAGTTAGTTTAGTTATTGTCGATTTATTTATTTTGGAATTATTTCAAATGGCAGATCGGTTTGCGAGGTCTACAGACAGCTCACAGAAGCACTCTAGTACCAAAATTAAGTAAACTATCGAAAAAAGGGACCAATGTACGGTACGTGTGTGATGGTGGACTAGGTAATACCTAAAATACCTAAATGTAGGGGAGAGTAGGGTAATCACGGATATTGGGTAATTCCGGACACTAGAGTATCTAACGTCGTATCCTATCGTATTCCTATACTAATGGTACACGAGTAAAAGTGGCATCTAAACTGTCACTTTAATAGTGATTAAGTGTGATAACTGGTTATTTAATACTGGTAATCTGAGAACAAGACTCGCCCGCTCTCGGGCACTCATTCGTAATACCCAACTTTTTATCTCTCTTTAGTAAAAAAACTGTAATGGACCACAAAACATCAGTCACGTAACTCACGTGTGAGAATAAGTGCTATCTCTTATCTCGCTCTTATAACCGTTGAAAGATAAGGATGCGCCAAAAAACGATAACACTTGAAATTAGAAGACAGGCTGTAAAAACTAGTGAAGATGTAAATCTTTTAAATTTGAACTTTATTTTAGGTGTCGTAGGGTTGTGATTAAATTGGCAAGTGTAAAACATTTTTTCCTATCAAATAACAATAAAAACCGCACCACATGTGCATTATACGCCAAAACAAAGGAGTTTGAATTCTATTCATGTCTTAATAAGGTCCTATTGTTCATTCAATTTAGTGATATCATTGAAAACAAAAACCAAGCGATGCTAACCGCAATATCAATTCAGACTGTGTTACCTTGACTTAGGGTTTAAATTAAATTGACAATATTTATCGGTTAGTACATAATAAATTTGAGTTTTTTGCAGTATAGTGTTGATGACAATGTGCGATTATCGAGACAATACAGCCGATCAATGGGCCATTGTATATTGCGGACAACTAATGATTATACGTTTCATTCCCGCATTAAATGGCATTACGTTTTCGACTTACTCATTCAGCCATAAATAGGTGTCTTCTAGACATGAAAAGATATACTTATTTATGGTTGGCTGATAGAGAATGACATTTGGCAATAAGTTCGCCATTTGTACACTGTTGTATTTTGTGCAATTTAAATAAACAACTTATTTCCATAACTTACATGCAATGGTTTTCCTATCCCTAATGGCTTCTGATTCCCCTCCGCTCATTTCCTTGCCGTTTTTTTAATTCCCTTGTAGGTACCTTTGTCGTTGGGTTAATTTTGTAATAAATGGACCTATTTGATTCGTGGTCTTATAATTAAATTGAATTTCATATTTTATTACAGCTTGGTCAAAATTTGTACAAATTAATATCGTCAAGGAAATGATATGAATAATCCTGAAAAATGACAGTAGGTAAGTAATAGGGTTCTGCTATTTCTGATTGTCACCCTCCGGGTGCCGTACGTGTACAGAACCCTCAAACACATAATAAAGTAATCGTGAATATAAAAGTGACTCGAAAACGGAAACACTAATAAAAATACATAAAACCGAAACAATGCATTCATCACAATCACCAGAAATAATAAACAGAGATAATTATATTATAACAATCCCCGTTTTAATTATTTCAAATGCAAATATCATGTACGTACTTATAATATAAGAATGAACTTTTGTCGGACGTGTATGCCATGTATGCTGACCAGTTTTGAACCTTATGTATTTGCTATAGGTTTACGAAATGTCAGATAAGTGCGGACAATGGACACACACAGGCCAATTCGAGTTTTAGTCATTCGATCCGCATCCGAGAAAGATCAGATGACAGTATCATCAATTGTGTCGCTTAACTTCAAACTCGGGTAAATCCATTCGACCCTCTCAGCAAATATCTACCCTATTACCTTTTCTTAATACCAAAATCGCATAATCTGACAGATGGATTTACCGGAGTTTTTTTTTTTTTTTTTTTTTTTTTTTTAATTTATTTAGGCTCACAAAACAGGTTACAGTCATTGCGTTTACATGCATATTAGAGGCGTACAGCGTTCTGAACTGGACTCTAACCCTAAATATGTGTGCACATTAAGAACAAAATTTACATGCGATAAATTTGTGTCTAAATATCAAATAGTCATTCAGATATGTCAAACTTATGGTATCAAAATTACAAACAGTTATAAGCATAAATCATGACAATATTACATCGTGTTAGTACAAGTGAGGAGAGACATTATTAATATTATTATGAAAATTACAATAGAATAACAGAGAATTACAATATCTAACAAAGTGCTTTTTTAATGCTAATTTTGAATTTAGGTAGATTATTATTAAAGATGTCGAGAGAAGTTTGAAGTTTGAAGTTAAACGACTCAATTCATCAATTCTGATCTGTCAAAAGTGACGTTTTTGGCTGAAGGTAAAGAAATATCATTATTGACACTGACAGATCAGTATCATATCGGAAACAGATGGAATAACTAAAACTCGAATGGGCCTGACAGTTAGCTTCAAAGATATACGTAAGCCTTATTACATTGGGCTAAGGTTCACATTAGTGTAAATTATTTTGACGTGGTCGTTAATGTTTAGTATGAAAATGAAACTAAAAAGAGCATGGAACTTTTGTATAAATATAAAGTAATTAAGTTTAATGACATGTAGGAACAGTCAGCAACAGAAGTTGGTAAGCGGGCGAGGTGTTCAAAAGGTGTTCTCTTAACAATTTTTTTATATTATAGGACTAGACTAGGTACAATTACTGTACATACAGTAATTGTACCTAGCAACTCTAGCAAGTTAGCAAAACTACTTTGATACTTACTGCGTTTTCTTAATTTCAACTTCAATAATACTAGGTACCTACATTTACACTCAAGAGAATTAAAAGCGAGTAATGTTGTTCACATAAAGTGACTTTACTTCGGTTCGGCCTCAGTGTAAAATGTTTTTTGACCGAGCGTTAGCGAAGGTCTTCGTTTCAGCTTAGGCATAAATGCTTTCGTATGTCCGGATCCGGATGTTCTCCCCTGCAGGTTAATCTAACTACGGAAAATAAGGCCCAGGCCAGTGTGATATTAACGGCCGAGGCGAGCAGTGGGAACGTTTAGAAATACGAGATGGGTAAGTATTACTAATGTAAAATGGTTATTGTAAGTATGTACAATATAAAAAATTGATTTGTGACTCACCATATAACAGATAAGTACTATTTGTTAGAATATACATATATAAAGTCACATTGCATCTACATCCATCCATCCATCCACCTGTAGGCCTAGCACATGATTGGCGCGACAGTATCTCGCGGCGAGATAGACTACCCTTTACTAACTATGTTAATTAAAGAGGGACGGGTAGTCTATCTCGCCGCGAGACTGTCGCGCCAGTCATGTGCTAGCCCGGCTGGTATTTTAGCACATGTCAAATAGGAATAATGTGGAATTGTTTGTATAATGTGCTACGCTACAGAACAAGTTACTAAATTATCAAAAACTTCTGCAAGCTAATTATCACATTATAGTGTCAAGTGTGTTCTATAAGTAAGCGATGTCAAATGAGGTCACTAGTGCAACGTCCCGATTCACAAACCATTTCCTACCATCAATATGGTAAGTACCTACCTAGGCATACCTAGACATCCCCACCAATTGTATGTGATAAGGGATCAATGTATACTGGTCACTAAATGTGCTAAATAAGCGTTGTGAGTACCATTCCAGTTGGGTAAGATAACAGATGGTATAGACGTTACCAAACATTACGTTAAGTAGAGTAACGGCCCGATTCGAACTTTAAGATACGTCAATTAATAGATCTAGAAACGATATGGATGTGTCAAAAGTGACGTTTTTTTAATAACAAAACTTCCGTGAGACACAGACATATTAAATATTATTACTCCTTTATTCAATTAGGGTCTTAGGTTAGGATTTTACAATGTGAGTATAAAAGTAAAATATAAAAACACTTACAAAACATAACAAAAATATATAAACACATTATAAAAAACCTAACCTAGGGTGCCGCCAGCAGCGGGGCAAGGCCCAAGCTACCGGTGGTCAGGGCTGCAGAGAGAGGAACCGGCGGACTATCCGCGCCGTGTCCAAGATCACCGCCTTCTGCATCTGACCCTTGATCCAACCACCCAGCGAGAGTCTCTCTAGGTGTTGGTCGAGACTCTTCGCTATGAGACCGTTCGCTGACACAACTATCGGAACAATGATCGTCGAGTCAACATCCCACATGGCGGTAATCTCATGAGCTAAGTCTAGGTACTTGCTGGACTTGTCCTTCTCGGCCTTCACGAGATTCTCATCATGGGGGATGGTGACGTCGGCGAGCACGGCCCGGCGCTGCGATCGGTCTATCAGCACGATGTCAGGCTTATTGGCGACAATAGTCCTGTCAGTGATGATAGATCGATCCCAATAGAGCGTGGCACGACCATTCTCGAGAACAGGTGCAGGTAAGTACTTGTAGTACGGTACTTCGCGGTCCACAAGGTCGTATAGAAGAGCAAGTTGCTGGTGAATAATCCTGGCTACGAGATTATGTCTGTGCAAGTACTCACCGTTAGCAAGATGAGAACAACCGGAAATGATATGCCTGAGTGACTCTCCGGGACGGCGGCATGCCCGACAAATGTCGACCGTACCGTCCTTCAGGATATATTTCCGATAGTTGTTCGTCATCATCACTTCGTCCGCAATTGCACAGGCAAAACCCTCGGTTTCTCCGAAGAGGTCCCCGAATCGTAACCAGTTCACCGACGCGAGCAGGTCCACATCGGGTCCCGTGAGGGCCTTGTAGAACCGCCCGTGTAGCACCTTATTCTCCCATGCCGCCTTGCGATCCGCAGTACTTAGTACCACAGGTTTGCGCCAGTTCTCGTTTGCCAAAGAGAGCGGCGTGAGGTTCCTGTCTACTGCCACCACATCACGATGCATCCCACACTCGTTGTTAAGGAAATAATTCCTGAGATTGTACACCTCGCGGTTGTGGAGATCCTTGGCGTTTAGGAAGCCTCGGCCTCCACACTTCCGTGGGATGTACAATCTCATAACTGACGAGCGTGGGTGTAGCATGCGATGTTAAATATAATTATTAAGAACGGGTCACTCGCGTATTTTTGACGTTTTCGTTTGAAGAAACGTCACATTTGACACTGACATATCTATACTCTGTATCTTTAGGTATTTAAATAAAAGTTAACAAAATCTACCCTCAAATGGCTCCTTTAGCCAGTTGAGGGTAGATGAAAACTTTGAAAACATTACATGATCAAATTGTGTAGGATTAAGTCAGGTCGTTCAGTTCAGTGACAGATCCAGGGGGTTTTGTATTTGGTTGGTTAACCAATAAATGTTATAACTACCCGAAAATGTACAAATTATAGGTATGTTTGCTTTTATTTAAATACCTAAAGATACAGAGTATAATCCATATCGTTTCTATATCTTTTAACTGACGTATCTTAAAGTTCGAATCGGGCCGTAACTCACTTGATAATGACGTTTGATAATGATAGTCCCGTCCCAGTTGTGGATATTAGTGGGCTATTTAATTTTATTTTATTTCGGATTTGGGAATTTTAATGTTATTTTTCACAGAATCTCGAGCTCTTTCTATCCTAATAAGAGTAATATAGTGCGGGTTGAAGACTCAGACACAGGTTGTTTTTGCATATGTACATATTATTATACAATACTATAATTTCCAACCCATTTTGAACCTAGTCACAGTGACAAAAGCATGAGGTCTCTAGCGACTTTCATATTGAATATTGATTGTCACTGTGACAAGGTACAAAATGGGTTGGAAATTAAATTCTTTGACTGTACCTATGTAGGTTTCCTAGCGATGTTTTGCTTCACCAAAAAACAACTTGAAAAATATGAAATGCTACACACAACCACAGAATAAATAATAGTACTAGGTACAGAAGACTCACTCTCTAACAAAACGCGTCTGTTACGATCAGGACAGATATGGCCACTAGGTAGGACACTGGCGACAGCGCCACGCGCGGCTTATGGCTAGCCACCAAAATTGGTGTGGAACGGATGTACTTGTAGCTACCTGTAGCAAAGCGACGAAATCGCGGAGTGAGCCGCGCCTGGCACAACACACAAGTTTGGCGTAAGTATACAAGTCCCGAGACTCATTAGTATGTAGATAGCAACCGAGATTTAATCCCATGTCCTCTGATTTGGCTGCTTGCCTAGTGCTTATGCCCGAGCCATAATAAACCCGAGTGATCATAAACCTTATTATTATATCTCTTCATCCCAATCGTATAAAAGACTCAAAACGCGCCTTATTAGGTACTTAGGCATGAATAGGTTCAATAAAGTGTGCACTGTGTGGTAAGGAAATATATTTTCTTACTTTGTATCTTAATGATTTCGATCTCTACAATATAGAGCACATTATATCTGATGCCAATTCCATCGAGTTTCTAAATCTGTTATTTTATACTGCGGATTGTATCAAAGTTACTCGTATTATACTTTTATATGGACCATCAAAGCGTATAGCCAATTTTTCGTGTTGATCAAATTTCAACATTATTTGCCAGTCCATAAGGTTAGTTTTATATTTCCGCGTCCTTTATTACTCGAGTCAGTATTGAATTTCTTTGCAACAATGTAAGTAGAAACCATTTGATTCTGATAAAGACCTAACAATCCTAACATGCATGCGACTTCTCTATAGAAGGCTTTTTGCAAGCAGCCGACTATCGCGTTTCGAACAAAGCGAGCCTTGGAAAGTGTCCAACTTTACTCAAACCAACCAAAAAGTCGTATCTCTATACGAAATGCAAACGCGCTTACGTCGTTTTGATTTAGAACGGTAGCCTATACAGAAAGGTTACTGACCTATCCACGAGATATTCCAAGTACAAATCAGTGAGCGAAATTCTTATTCGACATCCATTGCTTTCTACATATGAGGCTATGTTGAATACGGTTTTTACGGGTGAAGTAACGCCGCAATGGATGTGAAATGTTTCAATTTGATCGGTAATAGCGGAGTTTCATAATGAAAGCAGCATCCGACAGGCCTTCAAAAACAAGGGGGTTGGGAGGGGGAGGTAGAATCGATAGTTGCAACCATCAGTCATCGTTTGTGTCATAAAAATTTAAGGGGCTTCGAGGGCTTGTTCGGGGTTTGGCTGAAGTTTTTCGACAGGGGAGGTGGGCGGGGTGGAAAAGAGTTTGAGATAACCTACACGGGGTATATTTAAATGGTAAGCAAGGGAGTATTAAACGTGGAACGTTTATTTGCTTTATTTATACTCTGTGATGCAAATACTTTATCAGAGACCTCGATATTTAAAGATTGATTTAAAACCTTTTTTGAAATTGATATAAACACATACATACGTACTTACATGTAATGTAACAATCGCTGTTAAATATTTACATTATAAATATGATGCTGAAATGCTTGTGAACGTATTTCTCATTGTTTCGATGCTGTACATTATGTGTAAAACGACATTTGACACACGCTTCTCTAATACTGAGGGGCGTGTACTTAACAAATGTAACAATTGATACTTAAAGTTTTAAAAATGGCTTCCAAGATGGTTACAGTAACAAATGCACTACGAGTAGAGGCAGCCATGTTTCCATGCTCTGAAATCCTTTTAAAGCGTTAACTTAATACAGCAGCACACCTGATCATCAGTGAGCCGTAACTCCTTGAAATAAGGTTTAAATTGCTTCATAAAAAGCAGCACTCTAGACTATCCATCGTTAGATCTTATGTATTTTGTTAATAAGGATTTCAAAAGATCAGTAAGTATTGTCACCAAAGGTTTGTACAGTCGACGTCAAACTTGTTTTTACACTTTTACACCTTACTCCTTTGCAATAAGGAAAAAATGTTTAGATATCTTTGACGTCGACTATACTTACATACTAACAGCTCGAACAGCAACACTCTGATCATCGATAGACCTTAATGGCTTTAAAATAAGGTTGATTGTTATATATTAAAGTTGTACAAGACACGAAGCCATAGTGTAAATGTAAACCGATTGAATCCTCTAGAACAGCGAAACCAGAGAGCTGCGTGTACTTGCAACCTATTGCCCTGGTTCCATCGGGTCAAGGGAGGAGCATTTTAAACTTTATACATTTGATTTTGGAAGTTCAGGCACCGGAGCCTAGCCATGATGACAATCGTATACATCGACAAACGCTAAACGAAAAGAAAAAAATGTATCGGGATGATGCTACGAAGAGTCAAGTCACTATTTGCTTAACGAAACTCGTAGGCTTAGATAAACAGAACTATCCCAGGCCTAAGCCATCCAGGTCCCATTGTAAACCATTCTACATCCGCCGAAACCCTAAAACTGTCACTGATACCGTATCTGCCGAGATGGCTCTCCCTGCGATAACAGCTGACTGATATACCATATCAATGTTAACTGACAATTCGTCAACCTTGTTTCAAAGACCGTAGGGTTCATCATTGGTCAGAGTATTGTAGGTGGTACCACACAACTACCACCAAGCAAGCTTCAACCTTGTCACAATGGTTTAAAGTGTAGTTTCTATTGGTCGCATGATGGATTCATGGAATGGCTGCGAATGAAATGGAACCTTAAAATAAGTAATTAGAGTGTAGATTTGATTGTTTGCGGACGTTCGGTGCAACTATGTAAAGTTATGTTATTGTAGTTGAGCACACGAATGTTTGCGCTCAACGATTATTGCACTATCTATTCTATACTATGTACTGATATTGAGAGTTAAGTACGTCTACCATCAGTTTTGACATTGACATATACTCTCGCGTTTACGTAACTTACTTTCTATGCATCTCGCTCGTACTCGCATATTAGTGCAAGCGAGATGTACAGAAAGTAAATTACGTAGACGTGAGCGTTATGTCAATGTAAAAACTGGTGGTAGACGTAAAGGTATCATTTGGATTCAGACTGTCTGTACTAGAATTACTGAAAAAAGTCTAGTCTAAAAGTCTTAAAACTCCACACCAACGCTACCATAATTCTGCCCTGCTTATTCTATGTGAAGTACTTGCACGAAAATCATCGTTTAAATAAAGAACTTATTCAAAGAGAACAAGGTAAACAATTGAATGACATTTCAACTGCGATTACTGCATATGTTGTTAGCACGCCAGAATTATGGACCATGGATAGGACATCAAATCGGGTTCGTCTTATACTGGTTTTCTTTGAAGTGTTTGGCTGGTGGGAAGTAGGAATGGTGAAAGATAACATCGCAGCCATATAACACATTCGAGAGTTTCAGACTGTGACAGACAGATAAATGTAGCAATAGAAGCTACGCTCGGAACGACCATAGCTTGAACAAAAGATATAACTCAAATAAATTAGAATGGTGACGTTTCACACCGAACTTCGTGAATCATGCATGTTCCTATAAAAATATCAATCAAAAAAGTCTTATGAAGCGTCCTATAGGTAGTTCTTAAAATCACAAATCCTTACTTAAATATAAATACGCAACTAACTCATAGTTTTAGGTCAGGTTCTCACAGAAAACGCCACTTTGTCTGCGTGTCTTCTTTTTCCTTATGTAGAGGTCTTCTAAATATTGTTACCTACTTGTGCTTGTGTCTAAGTGTGCGGTACTTGTTTGTTGCGTTTAATTTGTAGGTAATTAAAATCGTCGTAACCACTCGACAAGTCGACACCGCAGTTACATTGTTCTTGTCCAATAATAAAACATACCAAACTATAACTTATCAGTCGTGTAACTCGTGAACATATCGAGGGGTGCGTGGTCAAACCCGATAAGTCGAGTAAAAGGGTTTTTGAAATTAGAACTATATGTGACATGCGTAGAATTCTTATTTGAATGATAAAATATTTGGATTTATCGGGTTTGACCACGCACCCCTCGATATGTTTTATTTGAAGTTGAATGAATCGTTGCGACAGTATCCACTGGTGATTGCGTTTCAATGTTTACAGCACACATACAAAATAAACAACGGTAAAAGGTAACTGGGTAAATACTACTAATACCAGTAAAAACGAAACTCTACGGTTAGTTAATAGTGAGGTCCAAATTAGGGTTACTTGGTGAGGTTAACCAATTGTTGATAGGTGATTTGATTTTCCACCGATGGACAGTTAAGAGTGTGAGCGACGTTAACTAACTTACTCCACCTTAAGTTAACTTCTAGGTATACCTAGGTATACACACTAAGAGTTTCTAACCTTTGCATAAACTACAATTTATTTTCGAGTTAGACGAGAGCTACAACCTGTTGGTTGAATTGACTGATCAACAAACACTATTAATATTAGTGAGGGAAATTTGCAATCCAAATGATTCCTAATAGAGAATGTCTGGTAATATAATACCATACCGATCCGGAATAATACAACACACATCACTTCAAATAAATATCGAAACCTGAATATAAATGTGTTGTGATAGTTTAATAAATATTCATTTGACTTTATCACCGATATTCGGATATTATTAGAAACCATCTCTTTTTATCAGATATTACGTCATGGTAAAAAAAAGTTTTACAAGTTTTGTCTACTTATAACAGATCAATGAGCAGCATTGATACTTGAAAAATCAAGACAAGACTATTAGACCGAATAGGCAAGCCTCAAGAAAAAAAGTAGATAAGGTACAATAGAATTTTCCGCACCGTTTCATACCTTGTCACAGTAACAATAAATATGAAAGTAGCTAGGGACCGCATACTATTGCCACTGTGACAACCTACCTACGAAATAGTACTGAAATTATTTGAATTTGAATTCTGCCACGGGACATCCTGTACAAAGCTTTAAATCGTATAGTTAAGTACTAGAAGCCGACTTCGCCTCAGAGACGCCGCCGATTTATTATAAGTAATGAATAATGTAGAGATTTGCCCGCATGCTGAATTTATTTACGATTTATATGTTTACAGGATAAGCTCACCTCATGACTATAAAATCTATGTCTATGTAAAAACAAGGTAGCACAACATTTGTAAACAAATACTTAGTAATAGGATTTCTGGGGATTTTCGAGAGGAATCTTTTACAAAATGTTCTCTGGTTGTAGATAATAGCATGATGTAAGTCTGTAAGTAATAGAGTAAAATAGTTAGAGAGATAAGAAGTAAGTACCTATTTATATTTTGTATCGCAGTAACTGCCAAATTCATAAATACCTATCTAAACTTGGACTTGTGTTCATGTCCTGCATACCTTTTCTATTACTTGTACATATTAGGTACAGTAACCTAAAACATCTAAACAAAATAACTTATCGGCTGCATAAATATAATCTTAAGCTTATAAGCCCACAAGATGGCGACGCGAGGCTGTATTGATGGGTGTAGGATTAGCTCTGGTCTGGACGCTAAGAGGATCGGGCTCGGCGCGGTCCTAATGCAGGCTTAAGGTCCGATAACAGTGGTGAAAAATACGGGGAGATTGACTAAGATAAGGTTGTTGAAGGTGCGCATGCCCATTTTATAGTTTTACAGGTGTGTGTCACTTTGTCAGGAAATCAATTTACATAGTGCTATCTTTGTGCACGTGGGTATTAGGTAGTTATCTTTCTAATTGTTTATGGAATTATGAAGTTTCCGCTTCCAATAAAAACCTAATAAATTATTATCTATATGGCACATTGGTTGTTCTCTAACTTGAATGTGATTAAGAGTGTTAAGACTACAAGATTACGGTTTAGATTAAAAATTAAGAGAGCACACTATACTTTAGTTCTTTTGATACACAAATAAGTACAAGGTTTTGCTAAAACTAGATTTTAAAACAGCTACATAATTTGTAATTGTATCAAAGAACTGATGTTAACGCGGATCAGACTACGCGTCATAAGTATCTACCCTACCTATATTTCTCTAATAATAACTTTAAAAAAGGCATACCTATGTCTCTATATGTAGAACAATCAGACTGTCATAGGTAAGTACTTTTGAAACGCAAACTGTACATATATTATACCTATGTATTTGGAAATGTATTCCAGGGTGGCAGATATTTTTGGTGCGTTGTTTCATCCGCTACTATTGACGCTGACTCCTACTTACTACTACACAATTATAGGAAGAATTACAATAGGACTCTGCTATGAATTAAAATCCTCTCTAATACATATACTGCTAGAGGAGAGGTCGAATACATTACGTTGAACTCTGTTATATGTTATTTTTCGCGGAAACGTTTACTTGTATAACAAAATACCTAACAAATACCTTTATTGTACATTCAGACGAAAGGAATTTTATGACGCGGAATTACCGTGAACAAAAATATCAGTGTTATTTACAAAAGAAAACTATTCAATGAAAACTTATTATGTTTTGAACCAATAAAATAACACTCGAACGGAAAACGCGATGAAAACAAAACGAATGTTGTAGAAATAACAAAACTTGTGTATTGTGGCTGTTGTTGTAAACAAGGGTGGTGGAGATTCATATATAACTTTGATTTTATTTGAGTTTGAATGGTATGAGAAAGTTTTACAGCGATAGATAATAATGTTACGCTGTAGATTTACAGAATTTGTTACACTGTTTGCGTATTTTGTGAGCTGACCCTAACCAGGCCTCCGTCACACGCTCAAGGCCACGCGCTATATGCCTACCGCTCGGCGTATCGTCGACGATACAACCGACAGAGGGCCGCCGAACGCCCGCCTCAGCGCTCGCACCGCATTGCACCGCGCGTTTCCCGCGCTTATGCTTCGAAATGCCGAAACCACGTAATTATTGTGCAGTAGATGGGTGAAAAAGTAAAAAAAAAACAAAGGAAAAAGCCTATAATAAAAATTCATCTTTTTATGGCGGGCTAAAGGTCCCACCTGAAAGTTTAACAATTATATTGAAGGGTTAGAAAAAGTATTTTTAATTAATTTTGACGACGTAATAATTAATCAGCCTGGTAGCACCGTATTACAACTTTTAAAAACCGTTGATTGTCCGTTGCTTTGCTCCTGAATATTTATTAAAATTATTTACGCGATTTAGGATATTTTCAACTACTTATAAAATTTTAATAACAGAGAATTCCGAGAAGTAAAAAAAATATAAATCATTATATTAAAACTAAAACATATTTGATTCGCAACATTCGTTTTATTACAATAATCATCATTGGTAGGGTAGCTACAACCCTAGCGCATTCTTACGATGACGCGTTGGCACGTGACTCGAACGGCGGGCAACACAGTCTCGACTCTTTGTGCGCGTAATTATGGTACATTTCTTCTTGTCCTGAGCAGCAGGTATTATTATTAGGCTTCTGTAGGCTATTATAGCGTAGGTATTTTTGCTTTTGTTTGGGAATGAGGTATCTGTTACGTAGTAACTATTTATTAATCTGTGCCCTAACTTTCGTTGTTTATTAAGTAATATTTTTAAGCAACTTCGTATAACAGGATTTATTATAAATTCAAAATGTGGAGCTTAATAGGAAATATGAATAGGTACATATGTATGTATTATATGTTATATATATAGCCGTCGGGCTTTGACGGCCCGTCTGGCCTAGTAACCCTGAGCTGGCATTTATTTGTGTGATGAGCACATATATTTGTTCCTGTGTCATGGGTGTTTTCTATGTATTTAAGTATCATTATAAATTCATCAAAAATATATTTACACGCATCTAAGACACTAGTCAACAAGGTCACAAAATTTATTTTTGGAACGTTAGCTTGTAAAAGTGGTAAAGATGTTTGTGAACTCGCCCGTACATGAGTTCATTTCTCATCTCTTTTTGTATACTTACTATCCTATCTACATTTCCGATACAATTTCAAAAGGTCCCTTTGTTATCTACAGAACTTCCTCCCATTATCGGACTCTCAGGGGTCAACACTCGGCCCCAATGTATGTATTCCTGCTTGAATTTCTATCACACCGTATTAAACTTTCATGTGTTTTTTACTTAAACTGAAGTCATACATTCGTAAGTTGTTTACGAGAATGGGCTATAGAATTGTTATACTTTTCAACTACCTAAATTGAAGCAGTGAGGAAAATACAAACAGTTATTACCTATACGCTTGTTATAAAGCTATCAAATTGACTCTTGATTTTTTAATATTCTGAGCTTTTTTGGAACTTTGGAGCTTGTCGGCACTTTAATAAATAAAACTTTTGCTCTTCCCCCCATGGCACATAATAATTGAACAAAAACACGTCAAAATTGCCAACATTCATTTTTTAACCTCAAAATTGTTCAAATATATGAACCCCGACATCCTATCTGCGAAAAAGTCATAAGTTACAGAGATCTGAATGGATATACGACCTTTTATATCGACTCAACAGTGCGTGACTATAATGACGTGACGTTACGTCACATCCTCCAGACATGAACACTGGGACTTAAATGTTAAAGATTACTATTTTGCACTTTACATCTTACACATAAGGTGTATTTGGGCGTGCGAGTATTTAGAACCGTCGGTGTATAATGTTGTATACGATTATGCATCTTGCTCCTCCGTTATAAGGTTCAGTTTTACGTGTGGAGATACGTCGTTATGGAGTGAGGTGCGCGCGCGCACGTCAGCTGCAGTCGGTTCTGTCGAAGCTCCATTTGGGCTCATTACGCACGCACGCCGACAAAGGCGTAATCTGCGTAGGGTTGTCACGGTTTGATGTATTTTTAATTGGCTGTGCAGACTTTTGAAAACTAGTTTGGCAATGGTGGTTTAAGGGAAAGGGAGAGAGAAAAACGCCCTACATTTTTATGAATTAACCTATGTAGTATTAGTAGGCAACACACGCATTAGTCATAGTATAGAGCCTTGAGACCTACTTGTGCCTATTAGCAACGTACAAATTTGAGCTGATACAAGTACATACTTTTTATTTGTACACCTTAATAAAAAAAACAATCCACAGGAGAGGTAAATAGTACCTAGTTGGGCCGCAATTAGAGTTCTCGTCGCTAAAGAGCGACCTCTTTCAGAAAACCTTTAGGCAGGTAAAAACAAATCAAAATGAAAAAAGAGTCGAATTAATAAGATGAAAATAATATAATAATTTAAATATCGCCCGATTTATTTTCGAACCAATACCAAAATTAATAAATTTATTGAAACTAACGAAGTTAATGAACTCATCACCGAGGCAATCGAAACGACTTTATTACGCTTATTGACATTCCAATATTTAAACATATTTAAAAGCAAACCTCATTTCGTTAGCTTTGCTTTTTAATATGTACATATTGTACGTAAAATTATGAAGCATTCCAAACTTCCAAGCATAAAGTTTGGAATGGTTCATAATTTTACGTTTAATTTTTAATCTGTTCGATATGTGCCTATGTTATTTGTAAGATTACATTGAGATATTTGAGATTGAGAGATATACTTACATAATTATTTCCATTATTCATAGTTGGGTTCACTCACACAGAAGAGATTCTATTTTTTTTGCTGGATCGATTTTGGATGAAAGCAGGCGTGGCTCACTCCGCGATTTCGTCGCTTTGCAACAGGTAGCTACAAGTACATCCGTTCCACCCCAATTTTGGGGAAAGCCATAAGCCGCGCGTGGCGCTGTCGCCACCTAGCGGCCATAACTTTCCTGATCGTAACAGACGCGTTTTGTTAGAGAGTGAGTCTTCTGTACCTAGTAATATTATTTATTCTGTGGTGAAAGTAAGAAGATAGTTTGAGACTCTGGGAAGAACATAAGGTACCTTTTGTTAATCATCAATCATATTTCCACGCAGACGAAGTTGCGGACAGGAGCTAGTTTATAATATTATTAGTAGGATAAGTATATAAAGTTGGCAGCCCTACTGGGCGGCACAACAGTCTGTGAGCAAATTACTACGAAAACGCAGCCCCTAAGAACAGCACTCAACTCGCAATGGAAGCTTTGACAGTTCAACTTTAACTGGCCGTATCACAGAATAGGTTGTGAGGAGGCCACGCCAAAAAAAAGTATGAATAATAAAGCCCTTGCTACACGATCGCCGACAAGCCTTCAGACCGCGCGGCCTTGGTCCGTCCCGGACCGTGTAGAGTCTACACTGGAAACAACTGTCTGCACTGTAGACAGTTGTTTCCAACAAAATTTGACCAAAACTGATTAAGGACAGACCAAGGTCAGACGATTAGAAGGCTTGTCGGCGACCGTGTAGCAAGGGCTTAAGTTAAAAATGGCGTGGGTATTACGCAGGGGATCGTACTTATTAAACGTGATCGTTAATCTAAACACTTCACCCACATTATACCATACCTACAGTGTCAGTTGAGCTGTTCAATAACACAGTGTTGGCAACCCTTAAATGCACAAATGACAAACTGCAGCGGGGCAGACCATAAAAAATTGCAACCACAATTGATGCAATCTACGATCTACAGATCTATTCAAAGGTAATATAACTCAAAAGTACCTACAATTACTTATTATGGGGTGCAGCAAAAAAAATCTAATGGTAACCTATCAGTCGGTGGGAATTTGAAAGTAGAAAATACAAGTACATAGGTACCTACCTAAATAGGTACCTATAAATGAGTCATTTAACTTCAAACTCGGGTAAATCCATCTGTCAGATAATGCGATTTTGGTATTAAGAGAAGGTACAGTCAGCGTCATATAGTAGGTAGGTAGCATCCAAAGCATTCAAATATTTTCAAATAGTTCGGTACACCATAACATGTATGGCGTACCGAACTATTTATTGCTAACTATATGACGCTGCCTGTAATAGGGTAGATATTTGCCGAGAGGGTCGAATGGATTTACCCGAGTTTGAAGATAAGCGACACAAATATAATCTACTACCGTCAGTCAACATTACTGCCGACTAATAGTGCCGATTGCATTACCGTTACTGTACTGCAGCAGTGTCAAATTCGATGTTGCTGCCAGGATTATTGAAATTTGCGGCAGCAATGCAGTCGGCAGTCATTTTGCGCTGCAATACTGTTGTAGTAATGCTGCTGTAGTCTGAATTGGAACGGTCCCTTTAAGCTCTGCTTGCTCGCTGGTAAACCGGGAACATTTTCAAACCAATGTATTATGTATGTAACTGTCAGATCGCAATCTCATTCAAATATCGTGCACGTATTCAACCTACGACTATATATTTAGTAGTCGTGACGTGAAACATGCGAGTCATGTTACCGACTAAAAACATTAGAAATCGTTTACCATTATACCCCTATTTGACACGCACAAAATATCTTTCCAGCGACTGGGAGTCATAAAAAAAGACCTAAGATTTCATTGAAATCGTTACAGCTTCTGAAAAACGAAATTACATAAAATAATAATATAAACGAGCTATAGAAAGGTTACGTTCCGACATTTAGCTTAAATCGATATTTGAATGTCGTAAAAAGTTGCGTGCGAGGTAAAATGTTAAAATTGTGCGGTCAAGTAGACATGTTTAAAGGTTATCCAATAATGGCAATTAATACATAATAAATAAGATTGATACAATATTATCAGACATGTTCCCAAGTGTATTCGTATGTATTTAAGTACGTAATTATGAATTTAAGATGTAATACGTGCATTGGATATACATATTTATCATGAATTATTTGTTTGGCACGATTTATGGCTCAATACGGCTGTTGTGTGTCGTCTTTATGTGCCTATAAAGTGTATCCGTTGTAGATATGAGCTGTATTTAATATTTAGGTAAGTACTATATTGTAATAAGAAGCAGCATTTATTTATGGAGTTCCGTAGTCTTCAAAGAACTACTTTAAACCTTCACAGATTCTTTCATTCATCGTGCAGTAAATAAGAATCGATCAACGCCTTTAAAAAATCATAACTTACCTTCCTTTTGAGTCAGCCGTAGTCGGCTAAAAATAACCGCTTTCACTTCAAAACGTATATTTCTCTCTCAACTGCATTACTGCTATTAGTTATACTTAAACCTATAAATTGAGCAAATCTCCTCCAGCACGACTTAAAGGAAGTCATCTCCATTAAATATACCGTCAATTTGAACTCTACGGCCTTTAAAATAAGGTTCAAACAAGATGCGCCTAGCATGCCTAATAGTTCTGAATACCGTGATGGTACGTGCTTCGCGTTGTAGTTTATTTGTATCCCGCCTTACTCGCACATAAGGAAAGCAAATGTGAAAGAAAAGGAAGGAAGGCTGTCGTGTGAGAATGCAGTCGGGGACCAAATAAAGAACATTGTAGCTCTGGAGCAAAAAAATGAACTGATAAGAGCATCGTGACCGGGCGAGGGATTCGAAGAAAATAATGTAAGTCTTTGAAAGCGACCGCGGAGACTTGAAATACATTTTGAAAATTGAGACTCGTTAAATGTCTAATTAGTGTTTAAAATAGTTTTAGCGTCACACGAACCCGCTGCACGCTGCCAAAAGTCGCTCCCATACAATATTAGTTACTTTCTTGCATGCACTTGCTTTTGGTTAAAATTGTTATACATACTTACAAAGAAAATTTAACGAGTAGAATAGGGTTGCCATAAGTGTGGGGACTTAGACCGGGACATTTAAAGAATAATCGGCCAAGAGCATGTCGGGCCATGCTCAGTGTAGGGTTTCGTAGTTTCCATTCTGTCAAAATAGTCCAAATGGGGGCTAATAGTGGGTAAGTATCATGTAAGTACATTACAAGCACAAGGGAGTACTTTTACTAAGAAAAGAAGATTTTTTGCAATAACTCAAAACCGACTGGACCGATCATGTTCGCTATAGTTTTCAACTATTCATTGAAAGTACATATTTATTAAGCTTATGTTTCACGATTTTTTTTTTCATATTTTTTGGATCCATTGTTCAAAAGTTAGAGAGGGGGGGACACATTTTTTTTTTCTTTTGGAGCGAGTATTTCCGAACATAATTAATATATCAAAAATGGTTTTTGGAGACCCTTATTCGTTTTGAAAGACCTATCCAACGATACCCCACACTATTGGGACAAAGCAAAAAAATTTTTTTCTAAAAATTGTGTATGGGAGGTGCCCATCCAAAAAAAATATATTTTATAGTTTTTCTTTTACTGTTCTGTTTGCAAACTGCAGCTTTCTAGCTCTAACGACCATGGAGCAAAGCCTCGGACAGACAGACAGACAGACATGGCGAAACTATAAGAGTTTCTAGGTGACTACGAAACCCAAAAAAGTAGTAAATGTAGAAAAAAAAGAACTTTTATTACAACAATAGGTAACTTAAAAGGTCCTTGCTTAAACACAAAACAACTCTTAACACAGTCATTAAATGCCAGCAACCCGCCAGTCGGGTTTTCTGTTTGTAGTCGCTTTACGCTACAAAGCGGAAAATGCACGTTATATTTTTTTTTATTTTACCTTGATTTTTCGTTTTTTGTTGATTTTCAATGTTATTCTAAAATTTATTTTGTACTTATATTACGGGAGAAGGGCTTTAGAAAGTAAAAAATAATATGATACTTATTTTACCAATTTTGTTTAGTTTTCAATAAAGAAGGAAGTACGAGATAATTTTGTTACTTAACAATTGCCTAACTTGTTAAAAAAAGAACTTCAAGATAAATTTCTACAAGTAGTACATTTTCTGACATGTTTAAAATACACCATATTTCTTTTTCAAATTTTTAAATTAATATTTAATACCTTTAAAATGATATTTAATGTTACGTACGCGCTTTTTCACGACGCGCACGCGGCACGGAGGTCTGTGTTTAGCGTTGAATAAAAAGTATAAATAATGGAGATAGAGTTCTGCAAGTATAACTTTTTTTATGGGAAATATTCTCCACTTTTATATAATATTAATTTGGTTTCTTAAATATGAATACTTTTTGAGATATTGGGGAAATAAGAAATATCTACTTTTTCCCCCTTTTTTTGTTTAATAACTTTTGATATTTTTTGTGTGCTAATAAACGCATCCAATACATTTTTCAACATTACGAATCTAATGAGGTATCACACGTATTTTTAGGAGTAGTATCTCTATTTTTCACCGTTTTCAGTTTTTCGAGTAGACTAAATGTGTTGACACTGTTAACGTAAATTCGTAAAAAGTGAACGGACAAGTGTCAGCGCTTACATCGTTCTATCCACGTACGATTAGCCTAGCTAGTTAGACTAGTCATGTTTATTGTTGGACTGTTGGTAAGTATATGTATATTTACCAAGTCCAGCCCCCTACTAAGTAAATAGTTACTATGATCTTTAAAACCGGGACAATTTGCTTATCGGCCGGGACACCGGGACAACATGCTTCAAACCGGGACATGTCCCGGCGTACCGGGACGTATGGCAACCCTAGAGTAGAAGTTTTGTAAGCACGTAAAACTGCTATGCGCTCCAATTTGTTGTAGGTATTACAACAAATTGCAAACAAACAGACATTAACTTAGTAGGTACATTACGATATTTACGATACAAGTGCGAAAAGTAGGTAACTACAGTACATATGGCCCTTTAAAGTTTCGACATATGCACGTATTGTGCCAATTACCGCACTAGGGCGGTAAAGTAGCACCATATGTACTGCAAAATATATTATATTACTTGAACGTTGATGTTAAATTTCATGTTATTTTAGAACGACATTTTATAAGCAAAGAATATACTCAATGCACTCTCTTAAGTCTTTGAAAGGGACCGCGGGAACTTAAAATACCTCCTTCTGAAAATTAAGACACGTTAAATGCCTAATTTGTGTTTAAAATGGTTTAAGAGAAAAACATAAGTGTGTTTGGAACATTTCTGTTGGTCGTTGAAGACGATTTGCGAAACATTGCTTTTTGTGCTAAGTGCGAACCCCGCGGGCTGCCGAGTTCTGTTTTTATATCCCAGATACTAAAATGACTAATATTCCGTTATTTTAGTATCTGGGATAAGGTAAATGTACTGGTGCTCGACGCGGTCCCAGTACATGTAATCTTGAAACTTAAGTAATTCTCAATAGAGGTGACAGCAAGGTGTCATCTATTGGGCATTAGCATGTCGAGCACTTTACCTTACAGAGTTCACAGACAGACAGTTATTGAACTTAAATTCATGAGGTAAGCTAAACTATATCATAGTTTACCAAAATATAAAGAAGATACTGCCTATACCCGTTTCTCAAAATATAAATCTGATATTTTTAGTGTTTTGTCATGAAAATTTATACGATTTCACAATTGATTGACTATAATAATAAAGTTCGAGAAATGTTCTCTAGGACAGGACATATTAAATTTACTATTTATTTTATTTATTTTTGGGCTGACGTGCCCAAAATGCGCTCGAGTATTTAATTTAGCAAGAAGATAGGGTACGTGAGCCACCTAAGAGCGCATCAGAGAGTGGATCAGCTACACTCTAATAACACGAGCTAAAAATTGCCTAGTCCAGAGCACACAGTCGCTGGGGCCGAAATCGGTCAGGAAAAGCATCATCATCATCTTTAAATTTCTGAATGTTCATACGTTCAAAACGAATCATATCTCACATCACAACTTAAAACCATTCGGAAGAAATCCTAACTAAACATGCTAAAAGTAAAATAACACTTCACTTGGAACCCGAGCGCATATTTATTCTGCCTCGGCACGTTGTTTAAAAAAACACAACGCTTTTAGAATAAGAATCGGTTTTTGGACTCTAATGTATGATAATACGGTAACCTTATTCTGAGAGTGCCCGGCGCTATTCCTATTGACCACTAGAGATAGAGAGGCGATTCTAACACTCAATAGAAGAAGATTGCTCAAGATATAAATATAAATATGTATTTGGGACAATCTTACACAAATCGGCCTGACCCCAAACAAGGAAAAGATTGTACTATGGGTATACTAGGCGACGATATACGTGTGCGATGTGTGTCAGACGTAATATTATTATATTGCTGAGACTTATGTATATATACGTATCCTTCGCATATACTGCAAGAGTGATAGAGAGGCTGATAACAAAATTTCCTTTTTCTGTTTTCGCGGTAGGCCCTCTGATTTGCTCGAGAAGCGTTCGCCTCAACTCCGAGAATGAGAGGCAGAATACATGGCATGGACTTATTAGAATGCTTAGCCGACACATAACAAACACTCCTCGATGTTTAAACACACTACGAGTCGCAGTGACTGCAGAGCCTTTACTGAGAGTGGACTATATTTTTGGTTCTTAAAGGTTTAAAAGGAATCCTTGTACCTACATAATTCGTTGTCAAAATTTGTTATTAATAGAATCAATTCAGTATCGTAAATTGCATCAGTCTTTTCTCATCATAATCAGAACCTTAATGTCAGCTTCAGTACATGCATCTTATTACGTTCATTTCAAGTATGTAGGTAAAACTAGGCCGAATCCTAAACTTTATATGACCTTTTAGTCTCATATACTTACATAAATAACATAAATTAGAATAGCCTGGTACCTACCGTCTGTTTTTGACCAAGCGCCTAGTTGTCCAATGAAACCGCGACGCGCGCGACGTCGGACCGCAGAATTACGACGCTTTTAGAGCCCCGCACATCATGTGGTAACACCATAAATTTCGTCCGACGACCCTTTATGCTGCGGCAAACTACAGGACGCTGTTATGCGATAGGATAAGATACATAGGTATGTGTTGTTTGCCGTGGTAACAAAACAACTCGATTTGCATCAAATTATTTTGAGCTGACGTTTGACGTTGACATGTGTAACATATTTTTTCATCTCTGCTTAAATTTTAATTAGATAAATTATACTAAATTATTACGTATTTCATCTAAAATACCATTAAAGTATGCCGCCGCTTACAAGTACTAAACCGCAATGCGCGGGTTGTCGGGAGGACCTACCGGACGACCTATTAAGTACCATTAAGTGCAAAACGACAAGATGTCACAAACTATACCACATTACGTGTATTAGCGCAGTAAATTTAACCCATGTGCAAATTAATTCCTGGGTATGCCCAGTCTGCAAAGCCTCAGCCAAAAAAGGCGGTGATAACTCCCAAACGCCAGTACGAGGAAACATACCACCAGACGTGAGTCGGTCGCAGCTGCAATCAGACAATGTTACGGTACGTAATAAAAAACCTCAGTCCGCCTGCGGACTACACACATTGAACTCCAAACCTACAGATTCGGAGAAGCCACAGGCGCAGCTAGATAATACTTCTACACTAACTATAAAAGCTCCACTTACTCTCCCGGGGCCTCCAGACAATAACTCGGAAATCTCAGAATTAACTGCAGAAATCAGAGGCCTTCGCTGTGAGGTGACTACGATTCAGTCCCAGATTAAAGAGGTACTAGACAAGCTTACGTTTCATACCGAACGCCTGGAAAATATCTCCAACAGAATATCTGACAACGAGACAAAAATCAAATCTCTTGAAGACCAACAAGCGCAGACTGCTGAACTCCAAGAGACAGTATCTAGGCTTCAAGCCCAGTTGAACAAACAGGAACAAGTTGCATTGAGAAATGAAGTTGAGATAGTTGGTTGCCCTGAAAGCTCTAATGATAATCCCATCCATATTGTATTAACTACTGCAGCGAAAATTGGTGTGACTCTCACTCACTGTGACGTAGATGCTGCTTGGAGGGCGGGTCCCCGCCTTCGCTCGGCCAGAACGTCGGGCATGGAAGGAGTTAATCACCGCATTCACCCTCGACCAATAGCCGTCCGCTTCATCCGTCGTGCGACGCGTGACGAGTTCCTTAAAGCTGCGAAGACTAGGCGCAATGTAACAACGGATGATCTCATTATGAATGACAAAAATCCCCAAAAGATTTTTGTAAACGAGCGGTTGACCAGAGAAAATCGACAGCTTTTTCGCGCCGCTAGACAACGGGCCACGGTCGCTAAATTTAAACATTGCTGGACATCTTCAGGGTCGGTGTATGTCAGGAAGCACGATGGTGCGGCTGCTATTCACATCCGCAATCCTCTGGACTTGGATCGTATTGCCGGGGATTCTAACAAAGAACCTGAGAATCCCTATGCTACTCCTGGCATCGGAAATGCTACGACTGCGACGACTGCTGACCATTCAGATCATTCAGAAGAGAAACCTGTGTGATTGCCTCCAATCCTCAACCTTTAGCGCTTTCTTAGGAAAAAATAGCCCAATATGTTCATTTTTTCTACCATACTCATTTATTTTACGCTTAATATGCACATTAATTATTCTAAAAAAATATATACAATTATATCTACACCCACTTACGTACACTCACACACCAATTATCATATACACACTCAATATCATAGGCTACAATTATATTTATCAAGTGCATCCGCCGCCGCAATACTGCAACAACCTCGCACTTAACCGCCGCTTTATTAAACCATGGCCGGACTAGACATAGGAAATGAACTTGACAACTCATTCCCTGTCAACTGCCATGTTGCAGAATCTGCGGAGCACTGCTCGAATATCATTAAACCTAATTTTTCTATCAAAGTTCTTACACTTAATATCAGAAGCCTTCAACACAATTTTGATCAGTTTCTTGTAACATTCAACCGACTACAGATACTTTTTGACGTTGTTGTCTTAACAGAATGCTGGCTGAAAGAGGGCTCGGTTATAGGACAGCTCGATGGTTACTCCTCTTACCGGACTGTAAGATCTCACAATCAAGCTAGCGGAGTAGTCGCTTATGTAAGGAAAAATTTAAATGCCACAGTCACCGAGCCAGTTATACAGGATGCAGACAGTCTTTTTATACATGTTCCGGAACGCTTTTCTTTGCTGGGCTTATACCGTTCCCCCTCTTTTGTAAATCCTATCCCATTCATACACTCATTAGATTCTTTCATTAATAATTACTCTCTAAATCAAAACTGCTTTATAGTTACAGGAGATATTAACATTAACATCAACTCTCCCTGTACTGATACCCATGCATCCGAGTACTTATGTGTTTTGGCTAGTCTGGGGTTTATGCCTGCAATTGATAAACCTACGAGGAACAACAGCTGTTTGGATCACTTCTTTGTAAGGTCAGTGAGGAATTTTGCGTCAGTGGTCTGTGTCTCTGACATTACAGACCATGACCTAGTTATGATCGGTATCACGGCCCCCGATAAGATTAATCACACCAAGCCATCCAGAACTGTGATCAGTCAGGATTTTGAAGCCATCGGAGCGGAGCTTAAAGAAGAAAACTGGCAGACGATCACTAGTAAAACATCAGCTACTGAAGCCGCAGAAGCCTTTTACTCCATATTGACTAACTTAGTTTCAAAACATTCTTCATGCAGATCAGTAAGTAATTCAAAATTTATTATAAAACCTTGGATGACTCCAGGCTTGATTAAATGCTCTAAAGTCAAGGACAAACTACATGTCAATTACAGGAAACACCCCCAAAATGAAATAGCCAAAATAACTTATACTAGATATAGAAATTTTTATATAAGCATTTTACGAAAAACCAAAGACGATTATGACCGAAAACAACTTTTGGATAATAAAAAACACCCGAGGAAACTTTGGAGAATTATTAGAGACATATCTCACCTCAATCGGGATAGGCATACACCCCACGAACTAGCCACCATCAAGCCAAATTTTTCTGACTCTTTAAATCACACCAATGAATTCTTCTCTTCAGTGGGCAAAAACCTAGCAAATGTTATACTCACTGAAAAAAACACGAGTGAGGCCACACTTGCGACTGAAGTAGCCTTAGCCAACTCCCCTCTTAGATCTATTTTCTTAAATCCTACCAACGATGCTGAAGTAGAAAAATTAATCATGTCCTTAAACCCTGATTGCGCGTCCGGCATTGACAAAATAAGCACACGTATTTTAAAAAATCTAAAAAACTATATCGTCAAACCACTCGTACATATTTTTAACCTCAGCATTTCATCTGGTTCTTTCCCGGAGTGCTGGAAAGTAGCTGCAGTAGTTCCCGTTCATAAAGGAGGTGACAAGAGCTGCCCCGGGAATTATCGCCCTATTTCTCTTCTTAGCAGTCTGTCTAAAATGCTGGAAAAGATTATTAATAATCAACTAATCAACTTCCTTGAATCAGAACACCTACTCTCCCAAAGACAATATGGCTTTCGGAAAAAGAGATCTTCTGAACAAGCCGCCACCTTACTTATTAATCTTGTCTCTTCCTACCTTGACAGAGGAGAATCATGCGTGGGAATCTTCCTAGATCTGGCCAAGGCGTTTGACACTGTCTCAATCCCCATATTGCTAAGGAAGCTTGAACTGTTAGGCATTCGCGGTATCGCTTGGAACTGGTTCCAAAGCTACCTTACAAACCGGAAACAGTGTGTAAGACTCGGCACTTTAGTCAGTGATTCAGCCCCTATAACCTTCGGTGTGCCGCAGGGAAGCATCCTCGGTCCCACCCTATTTCTGATATACCTCAATGACTTAATTTCTCTCCCCATCAATCAAGCCGAAATTATCTGCTACGCAGACGACACTGCTCTGCTGTTTCACGATATCTCCTGGGCACGTTGCTTTGCGGTAGCGGAGACAGGTTTGACTGTGATTGCCAAATGGCTCGCTAACAACCTGCTCTCACTTAATATTTCAAAAACAAAATACTTATGCTTTCATAAAACGGCTTCTTCTGCCCCCAACTCGCGGCCAGATCTCAAGCTTTCTTATGGCAGTGCAGAGGATGTCCCAGCTATTCACTCGAGTAGAATTCTCGATGTGGTTAGTAATTGTACCACCGTAAAGTACCTGGGCATTACGCTTGATGAAAATCTTAATTTCAAAAAGCACATCGAAGCGTTGTCTGCTAGAGTCAGAAAGGTGGTATTCATTATGAAGCTGCTACGAAATTGTGCTACGAGGGAGTTGCTTAAGCTTGTATACACTTCTATTTGCGAATCCATTCTATCATACTGCAATGGTGTATGGGGTGGCTCCACGAGCTCTGCTCTGCTGCCTCTCGAAAGGGCCCAAAGGTTTGTGCTCAAGGTCATGCTCGGCAAGCCCCGGTGGTTTCCGACGGTATCCCTTTATAAAGACGCGGATGTTCTTAGTGTAAGGCAATTATTGATCCTACGAGTCGCAACTCACGTACATCAAAAAACCATAAATTCGGAAGAATACCTTACCCTAATCCGTAATCGAGTCTTTAGAATTCCTACGCCCATCACTAAAACCACATTCGCGAGGCGTCTTCCTAACTTCCTGCATCCGTATATTTACAATACAGTAGTAAAGGCATGCAACATATCTGAAAAGTCTCCTCTTGAAGCAAAATTCTTAATTAAGAACTGGTTGAAAGGTCTTAACTACAATCAAACTGAGATGCTGTTGAAGGTCATCACCTAATCACTTATAACATTCTCTGTAGCCTTACACACACTCGCGCACACACACACACACACACACACACACACACACACACACACGCGTACACGCACACTTTCTCATTCCTTTTTCTTTATTTGAATTTCATAATTTCATTAACCACCTATTAGATTACTTTTAGTTTTTCTTAACCTTAGCCTACGAACTGCGAAGTCGGCTGCCACGTTACAGGCTTGCCTAGTGTGGGGCCACAGGATACGTAAACAATTTGTAAACAAGGTTCTTTCAAATAAATATATTCTTATTCTTATTCTATTCTTATTCTTACTCCACAGGAATCACAGGATAAAATGCAACATATCCGAGCGGGTATGTACATGTACTTAGTGTAAAAATACTTAATACCTACTCTCACCAAGTACAAGACGTGATTACCAATCTAAAATGAAGTTGGGAGTGACATGTTGCGCAGAGTGATGGCAGGTGGGCCAAAAGGCCGCTTTCAACGAAAGGAGTGCTGCCTGGCGTCCGTTGGCTCGTTGGGTGGACGACATTCGGAAGATTGTGAGTCATTGCTGGATGATTAGCTCAGGACCGGGACAACTGGCGTACCTACTAGAAGAGAGGCCTACTTATGCCCAGAGATGATGATGTTGACGATTTTACACAAATCGGCTTGGATATATCTCTCCATCAAAATTCGTCCCTTCGTCCCATGATTTAAGTAAACAAATACTGAGTGTATTGTAAACTTCTATGTTTAAGAAAAATTGCAATTTAAAACTACTTTAACACGTAGGTACGGAGAAGATCTATTTACATGGCAATAACCACGTACGGTCGGCCGTCTTTCCAAACTTGGTGGCGTGTCTAACAGTATGGTAATTGGTCACATACTTAGTAAGTTTCTTATTTTCCATCCAAAGAAATCGCTTTTCGGTGAAGGAAAACATCGTGAGGCAACTGGACAAATCTCAAGGCCTAGTTTCCCCTCTGGGTTGGAAGGTCACTTTGGCAGTCGCTTTGGTTAAGACTAGAGATGCACCGGATATTCGGTTACTATCCGGTATCCGGTCTATCGTGCCATTATTTTAATATTCGGCCGGATACCGGATAGTGACTTACTATCCAGCCGGATACCGGATAGTAACATTGCTTGATTTTGGAGTAAACAAAATTGGATTTAAGAAACAGTCACGGTCATAATCGTACTCGTTATTATTTTAAAATAATTTAATCATTCCACAGACATGCACGCGCACTCATTTCGAACCTAGAAATGAGTCCGCCGGAACGTTCACTACAAAACAGGTCAAAATCTGCACAATGCGCACCTGAAAACCGAAATGTAGGTAAGTATAATTCCGCCGGCCGAATATTCGGCGGCCGGATACCGGATATTCGGCCGATGGGCAGGCCGAATACCCAGTATCCGGTATCCGGCCAAACAACTATCCGTTGCATCTCTAGTTAAGACTAGTGCCTAAGCTATTTCTTGCATAACATCGGGAATTATATAATCGGGTAAAAAATTGTGTAAAATTGGTCACGTAGTTAAACAATGTTCCCTGTGGTGTTTTCATATTTTGCTCCCATTTTCTCCGTGTCATTGTGTTTCAATAATATCGATATTTTAAGTCACAACTTAACAATTACGAACGACTTTCATCTTTCATTGAATCCAAGTAAAATAACATTTTGACTCGCATTGTGTCGTACAATGCCGACGTTATGAAGTACCTATTCAATCGATTCCTCTTTGTACACAACCCACTTCCTAAACGTCTTGTGTAGCTTACGACGGGATAATTTTACGACTTTATTCCTTTAAGTTAGATTTAGCATTGTAAAGGCGATCTTAAAGGTTACAATACCTTACAGTTTTCTCTGTTATTTTATTACTACCGTTTTAAGTTATCGCTTCAAGAAAACCAGAATAAATACGAACTCTTTATCCTTTACAACTCATCATCATCCTCCTAGCGTTTGTCCCGTACTGTGACGGGGTCCGCTTTGTCCTTTACAACTCATCATCATCCTCCTAGTGTTTGTCCCGTACTGTGACGGGGTCCGCTTTGTCCTTTACAACTCATCATCATCCTCCTAGCGTTTGTCCCGTACTGTGACGGGGTCCGCTTTGTCCTTTACAACTCATCATCATCCTCCTAGCGTTTGTCCCGTACTGTGACGGGGTCCGCTTTGTCCTTTACAACTCATCATCATCCTCCTAGCGTTTGTCCCGTACTGTGACGGGGTCCGCTTTGTCCTTTACAACTCATCATCATCCTCCTAGCGTTTGTCCCGGACTGTGACGGGGTCCGCTTTATCCTTTACAACTCATCATCATCCTCCTAGCGTTTGTCCCGTATCCCGTACTGTGACGGGGTCCGCTTTATCCTTTACAACTCATCATCATCCTCCTAGCGTTTGTCCCGTATCCCGTACTGTGACGGGGTCCGCTTTATCCTTTACAACTCATCATCATCCTCCTAGCGTTTGTCCCGTATCCCGTACTGTGACGGGGTCCGCTTTGTCCTTTACAACTCATCATCATCCTCCTAGCGTTTGTCCCGGACTGTGACGGGGTCCGCTTTATCCTTTACAACTCATCATCATCCTCCTAGCGTTTGTCCCGTATCCCGTACTGTGACGGGGTCCGCTTTATCCTTTACAACTCATCATCATCCTCCTAGCGTTTGTCCCGGACTGTGACGGGGTCCGCTTTATCCTTTACAACTCATCATCATCCTCCTAGCGTTTGTCCCGTATCCCGTACTGTGACGGGGGTCCGCTTTATCCTTTACAACTCATCATCATCCTCCTAGCGTTTGTCCCGTATCCCGTACTGTGACGGGGTCCGCTTTATCCTTTACAACTCATCATCATCCTCCTAGCGTTTGTCCCGGACTGTGACGGGGTCCGCTTTATCCTTTACAACTCATCATCATCCTCCTAGCGTTTGTCTCGTATCCCGTACTGTGACGGGGTCCGCTTTGTCCTTTACAACTATGCTATGCCATGCCTAATCGGAGGTCACGCATTTTCGCGCCTATCCTGCGTCAATAACAAGTAGGTAGGTAAATAGTGTTTAAACTCAAACAAGACTAAATAAAATTTCCAACTGGTTACTACTACGGGAAGGTTTATAATTTAGCGGTCTAAGTTGAGTTTCCCATTACTCACCCCATGGTAACTAATGCCAAAGATGTAGGACCCACTGAGGGGCCAATGCCTCTGAGGCTCATAACAGGCTACAACATTTGGCGAAAAAAGTTTTGTGCCATAAATGAAATAATGAATCCCTTTTTTGGTATCACTGTATTTGACTATCACAGTCCTTTGTCCGGGAAATGGTCCCCACACCTTTCCGGCTTCAGTTTTGCAAATCGGCTTTGACCCACTTTTAAATATTCGATTGACGTCAAACTCGCACGTGGTCTGAATACATTTATTTCGAGTTTAATCAGTTGTAATTATACAATACGAAATACGATACATCACCAGTATACAAGTATACAGGAATTTGATTTCTGGGTCACTTCGTGCCTTGTCACAGCTTTGTCACAATGACAATCAATGTAAAAGCCAAAGATACTATTCTTCTTGTTAAAAAAAATGAATAAAGAATGGTTAAGCGCGTTTCGAGATTAATTCTTCATGATCTGCACAATGTAGTGCACTTTAGTTTAGGTAATGAAGCAAGTACAGTAAACATACAAACAGGGATTTTGAAGCTAAATACATTACCTACTCTCACTACGTGAGCAACTATAAAATCCGAAAAAAAAAAACAGAAATACAACCGGACACAGACTTTTAAGAGGTTTAAGGATGTAAGTAATGAATATGGTCTGTAAACGTTCCGCGAATATTTTAGCCGTGATTACTGCCTAGTTTATGGCCGAGATGATTGCCCGTTAAAACTTAAAGGCTTTCGTTACAAAGTGTTTTACTTCGGCCGGTTTGACTAAAGGTTGACTGTCGGCTGTTCAAAGGACGTGGACTGTAAAAGAGTTCAGCAATGGACTTCCTAAATGAGATAATTCACGCATTCATAATAAAAGCGGGGTAATTTTAAAAATACTAGGTACTAAATCCTAATTAAGTTCAATGTGCCTAATTCCGCCATAGGGCCTATTCCGTTTCCGTCCACTAGCGTTTTTCTCGAACTACGAACAAAATTGATAATTTCATCAACAAAGCAGCGATTGCTTTTAGTTTCAGCAATCAAAAGCAAATGGTTTTTTTCCTACAATTGAAAATCAAAGAAATATTCGCTCGTGGACGGAATTAGCCACATTTACCTTAGGTACTGTAAATCGGAAGCATTTCAAACTTTAGCAACGCTGACGCTACTGCGACGCTTATTTTCTTGTTTACTGTTACTACAATACAAAGTAGTAAACTTAGCTTAGTAGATATTAGCAGGTGTCAAAATTGTCTCGCTTTTTATGTTACCCCAATGCACCCTAATATTCAAAATGTTGACAAAACATAGAATATAAATAAGTCTATTTTGAACTTGAGACAGTATTTTTTGTAAGGTAGGTAGGTATGTCTGATCATACTCTGAGAGGAGAATATGTATACAGGTATTATAGGTGCTTCGATGCTTCTGAAGTCATTATAATAAAATGTTTTCCATTCACGTCATATCTACAGACGTAAGCAATAAATGTAAACAGTATCTCCGTCATCAGCTGATGACGTAATCATTTTAACCCGCTTCTAATAATATCGACGAGACGCCGACGGATTTACGACATTGCGGATCGAAATACTATTTATAAATTCTCATAACATACTGCCCGATTTAAACTTAGCTTAGATACGACAAATATTACGTCTAGATATGATATGGATTAGAGACAGAAGGCGGTTCTCTATGGGATTAGATATGTCAGTGTCAAAAGTGACAGTTTTGTTTGAAAAATATTGGACATTTCACGGATATAGGATATTTGACGTAGGTATCTTAAAGTTCAAATAGGGCCGATTATCACTTGGTAGGAAATTAAGAGCCCATCAACGTGCACACTAGCACCATTGCTATACTCTCCCCTCCATTACTTGAACATAACCACATTGCTGTTAATATTCTGCTCCTAATATATAGTCAAAGCTATAAAGTGATGACGAGCTCTTCACTAGAGTACGTTATTAAATAGGCATGACTTTTATTAAAACATTTATTGGGCATTTACAACATATCACACCGATCACACGTAATAAACATTTTTAATCTGTTTTTCTGTCATTGGCTCTTGGCTCCTTTCTGAGCGTATGTGAAATTTGTCGGCTCCATGACTAAGTTGACAAGCTCCCATCCGTCCGATGTCCCGCTCGTGTCTGATTCCTCGCTCGTATCTCCACTCGCTCGAACACCCTCATCGAGACACACAGTGTACCTCAGCTCTGGCTCGGATGTTTCGATCCGCTTCAAATACCCGATGATGATTCTATACTCCCGGCCGTCGCGAGGAGTGAACTGGAGCTTGTCACCCAGGACTGCGAAGGACGCATATCGCCCAAGCTCCACCTTGATACCTAGGAGATGTTTCCCGCAGTTAGGGAAGTTATCCACTAGGATGTCTGCATATTTTGCAGCCAGGTTTCCAGACACTTTGCCAGCGACAGGCTGCCTCAAATTGCCCTTATTTTTCTTGTGGCTTACTTCACAAGCAACTTCTTGGTTTGATTTAGGTCTTAAATCTTCAAGCACATGATTTACAGCCTGTTCAATTTCGTGTCGGTAACGCAGCTGGCCCAGACTCTCCATTATCCTGGCGAAGACATCTTGCAGTTGCAGGAGTTGGTCGTCGGAACCGAGGTCAGCTTCAATGGCTTTTAGACGATTGGCGAAACGGTCACGCTCCTCGGGTGAAAATACTTTCAGCCCCTCGGCGCTATCGAGCATTGCGATTATCTTCCTTACTCTATTAGATAGAGCAATGTTTTCCGTTTCGGTTGATGAGGCAGGGTGTATGCGGGGTTCGATGTCTGAAGATTGAATTAAAGGGGAAGCATAATAAGCTGGTAGCTTAACTTCATTGGCATTATCTGACAACACATCGATGTCGTCATCTAAAAACACCTCGTCCGCCGCTCCACTGGTGTGTTGATCTATCGCTTCTCTAATGTTCTGGCCTTCTTTTTCATATGCGTCGTTGGATAACATTCCGATATCGTCGGCCGAAAGCTGGCTTTCATCCTGACCAGCCGCTTCCATTGCGTATCGTACGTCATCGTTTGACAACATCTCATATGCATCTTGTTCTGCAGCCTCAATACCGTACTCGTCAATCACGTCGCTTTTCAATGCTTCCATATCACTTGCATCGTCTGATAGAACTCCTATAGAATCTTCGTCACTGGAATACTGGTCCGCCTCAGCTGTGTCCTGGTCTCTTTTGCTTGGGTCTTGTCCTGTCCAGTCGGGCACAATCCTTGAACTATTATGTCGCTGGCACAATTGGACGTACGACACAAGCAAGGCGACCGTTGCATTGCCAAGTTCTTGAACCTGAGCTGGTCCATCATCATATTGTATCACTTCTGCAAGTGTGATGAAGCTATCCAAATCTCGCAGGAAGGGGCGTTGTAGATCTTCAGCGACCAGCGCGCTAAATGCGTTGAAGACGTCAGCTATGGCCATCGCCGCACCCAACATTGGGCAGTCCGGGTAGGCATTACTCCAGTCAATCAGCGAAACGAGTGGACCTTTAAGTTTAGGAAGGTCCTCCTGCCTTGGACGGGATGTAGTTGTCTTGTGTTGTGTTGTGTGGCATCTGCAGAGAGTCAGGGGTTGGCTTTCACAGGTGGGTGGTTCCAAAAGGTAATCTTCATAACGCCTATCGCAGTCCTCGCGCTTCGATCGTCCTCCAACTAACTTGCAGAGGTTATCCATTGGGTAGCGATTCAGTAGGTATAGCGATGTTTAGAGTGAGATGGAAGATAAGACTGATAACGATATGGCTCGGACGGAGATCCTCGCTTGACCACTGTTGCAATCTATCTGCATGTAATTTTTTTGTCTCACGCGCTTTATACAGTGTGAGGTACTACAGGTACTAATAATAATTAAATCCTTAAACTATCGCGGTGTAACCTGGTTGATGTTTTTTTGACATTTTGAGAGAACGTATAATTCAAAACTCATTTAAAATGGAATACTTATTCAAATGGGTTTTTATTTAATGTAAGGAGTGAGTAGGTATTAGGTACAAACTAACAAGTCTAACAATTGACGTCTCTATTATAATAAAATAATCCCTCAACAAGCGAACTCGGGTACTATACAATACAATATAATATTCATTATTGCACACCTTACATACTCGCCTATCGTAAGCCAATATTTCACAAACTTAAAATCTTACCCATTACCTTGGCAAATAATTTTTGTAATCAACAAATGCCAGATGACTTAAATCTCTACAGTACTATTACAGTACTACTATGTCAATTGCAGGAAAAAAAATATTAGTCGTTGCTGGATAAATGTTCTTACTCTGTAGCAGAATTTTTAAAATGATTATTATGAATCGTTAATTTTTATGAGTTAATCGTAAATTATTATTTAATTTTTATTTTTATTGTTTAATTTATTTTGTATTTATTACTTGTACTATTTTAGTTTTAGTTAAATTTTATTCTAACCACTTATGGAAAAATATTTCTGTATTAAATCATTTCATTTCACTACACTGATTCTTCGTGTAAATTTTCTACGCCGGTGTATACTGGCCGAATATTGTATTTTTTGCACAGTGTACCATTTTAGCCTATAGACATGATCCCACAGACAAACTCATTGTTGAGTTTTGTTGGGACGCTTATATCATACGATTTACCATGTATTGTATTAAATATTGTACCGTAGTCTTAGTAATAATAAACTATTGAATTGCACATGCTTTTTTTGCATAACCGTGGTAGATCCGCGATCCGCATGACAAAATAAACAAGAAATAAGATAAGTGATGGCCTCAAACCTTTAGCCCGAGATGGCTACAATAGGTATCGGATTTGTTGAGCCCTGTGGTTTGACAATTCTCGTGGTATTATCGTTCTTGTCTACGTGACAGCGTGATAAAACGGTGTCAGTCACTTTCTATCCCACGGTGTTAAAAAGTGACAGAAATCTTATCACGTGGATAAAGATGGATAAAGCCATCCATAATACGCCGGCAGTTATTATTTTATACCTACGATAGAATAACTAGGCCTACGTACAGAAATACGATACTCTTTTACTATCGCTGCTAGATTTGCACGTGAAAATGACAATAAAGGTAAGACAAGCCTTTGTTAGCCCTTGGTGGCGAGAGCCTTAACTCAAACCTACTTGTGGTATTATCGAATCTAGGTATTAAGTTTTGTAATTGTACAGTCGAGGTCAAAAATACCTTTACAGTTGAGTGTTACAAAAATACCTTTACATTTAAATACGTTTACACATTGCATGACAAAAACATGCTTACAACAGTTACAACTCACATGACAGATTCTGCTTTTCAGTTAATGCTCCAAATTTCGGTTTATAATTTGTCTCCCATAAAAACATTTACAAAAATTGTGTCATAACAGATTTACATTGCATGTTACAGAATAAGATTTACTGCCAATGTGCCGTAAATACGTTTACATTTTCAGTGACATTAGAAACTTTACGATCAAGCTTACTTTTCGATTACATACACCTATTGTTACATAAATATCTTTACTGATTTGTTTTTCTTAATTTGAATAATGACAATCACCGAAAACAGTACCATACTGTCAAATAATCTATCTCTTTCATCCGTCGTGTTTGGCCTAGTTTTATCCTCTCGATGAGTAGTTGATTATAGTATAGCAAAAGTACAGTCGGCAATAAAAACTTGTACCAATTTTTTTTTTCAATTACAAATTACAACACAATTTACAATTATTAATAAGCATGTTTTTGTCATGCAATGTGTAAACGTATTTAAATGTAAAGGTATTTTTGTAACACTCAACTGTAAAGGTATTTTTGACCTCGAATGTACAGCCACTATTATTTTTAAGTAGGTCTGTCCGTAAGCCGCTACATATAAAACAACACGAATACTTTGTGCTACCACATTTAAAGCATGAAACAACTATGATAATACAGAGGTTTAGCATTTATTGGCCACTTATGGCGATCGCTATTAGCAACTATGAGAGTTTGTATGTATTGGACCCAGTGCCGATAAACTCTATTAGAAAGAAAGAAGAACATACATTTTTCATCACATTCGCTCAGTAAATGTGGAATTGCACGCAGGTTTAGCGGGAGTTACAGAAAAAGCGTTTTCCCTAGGAAGTAATGAAGTTTCTAGTGCCATAATTAACAGTTTTTTGTCTTTATACTTAATTTTTGTATCGCAAGTGTGATTAAAAACATTGTGTGTAACTCGGGGCGTAATAATATTGCAAACTCGAGTCTATAAATCGCTCCGGCAAGCCGTCGCGATTTAACTTACTCTCGTTTGCAATATTTAACTTACGCCCCATGTTGCACAACACAATGTACTATATTCGGCTTAGCTTAACTCACCTTAACCTTGTAAGGCCCAATGTGCATTACAATGTATTAAGTACACTCAGTTTCAATCTAATTATGTAGAACCTTTCATTGAGCGAAGTGTATTTCTTTCATTTCACTGCTTTCTCAAATAAACGGAATTCATCCCAATTTACTATAGTGCAAGATTAAGAGGCCGATTATTTAGCAGTGGCGCTAGTGTGTACATTGATGGGCTCTTAAAATTATAAATAGGAAAATTTTGTAGGTATGGTGGGCCTTACTAGGATAGTGCTATTAGGAATTTTAGATCCTGGTCGTCTGGGCGTGTTATTAATGTTATTATCGATTTTGATGGTAGTGATTTGGACATCATTTATTACTGTTTAGCAATATGCCATACTTCTGCACTTACCTAAACCGCTCGGTTCAAAATAACACGATTAAGTACTTTGTGCCGCCGCGTATAGGTTTGCATGATAAAACAAAAATTAAGATAAGATAAGCGGTTTAGCTTGGCTAATAGCCCGCGATAGCGAAAGCGAGCATGGGAATTATAGCCATTATAGGTTCCTAATCCCTATTCTATAGTGTGGTGGTTTTCAATCATTACCATTTATACTATTGAAATAATGTTAAATAGGTACAGTCACCACGCTGGATTATTATGCCATTTAGGGTTCTTGCTAAATTGGAACTTGTATAGCGTAAGTATTGGACAACCAATTTAGCTAGGACCCTAAATGGCTCAACAACTTTTAGCCTGCGATAGCGAGCGTGGAAATTATTCGCTCCTTGTGTCTTAATACGGCTAGTCTGCGCTCTTAGGTACTTACTATGGATATAAATGTGCCAAAGAGTTTTTAAAAATTGCAAATAGAGCAATCCCAGAGTTCGCCTTTGTACGTGGTATATAAAAGTCAATTAAATTATTCGTTTTAACTTAGGTAGGTATATAAATTTCTCATATAAATAACTCGTTAAAATCGAACCTATGTACATAAACTTACATATAGGTTATTGTTCATCTTTGTGTTTTTATTTCTTGTGCTTGTATATTATACTATCTTTTATCCACTTTATACAAAAAATTAATTAAAGAAAAGCAAATGAAAACTGTCACGCTGTATTTTCTGTCTCACTCTAGCGCAAACCTGCACCCTATTCCAGTTTGTGCATATAAATAGGGGCGCCGCGGCAAATTCTTTTCATTCAATTCACGAAACCGGCTACGTGAAGACGTGTTTTGAGTACTCCCCACTTTCAATTTATCTTACTTCAACTTTAAATATTATGTCGGGCATAGTATTCACAATTATACCATCCACCAATGAAGACCCATCAGAAGAAAGGAGAGAACTACCGGAACGACTGCAGAGGATGCTCAAGGAGAAACGGGAGGCGAGGAAAAATTGGCAGCGGTTCAGAGCTCAATCACTGAAGACGATTTACAACCAACTGGAATCGAAGCTAAGGAAGGAGCTAGCGGAGTTCAGGGAGTCTCCAGAAGCATGGGCCAAGGCCCATCGTCAACGGCTCCCTGAGACCAAATATACACGTCACGTCTTCGTAGAAAACCCATCTCGCTACGCGCGCCGAGAAATCGACCTGACTTATCTCGGAAGAACTGTAAGCAGAGACGAGATTCGCTTCAATCCGAGTAGCGAAAGCGAATACAGAAGCGTCATCAGACTCATGGAGCGTATAAAGGAGAAGGATCCAGATTTTAAATACTACGAAGAACAGTCGTCGATCGCAGCTCCGGCTACCAATCCCAGTAGCGTTACCAGTAACGCCAAGTACCCGAACATCTTAGTAAGCCAGTTCCCTAATCGGATGAAACATCTCAAGGAAATCGAGTCGGACTTCGGAAAGATGCCGCTCTATGAGGCCTACGGTGATCATGGGCTTCGCTTCCGTCCTCGTGATGGCCCGGAATACCACGCCGTCGTTGGATATTTAAAGGGCATTGAAGCTACAGAACGAGGGTTGAGATACTTCATATGCCCACTAAAAGTTGGTATTAGAGGTCTGCCGGGTGGCGCTAAGATGGAAAGCATTAAAGCCGCTTGCGCTGAACTTGGGTATCAAGTTAACCACGTCAGGGAAACTGGGAGGACGTACTTTGTCAAGCTATTCGGTGGAGAAGACAATACAAACATCCTTGAAGTGACTAACCTATTAGGCATAAGTAAGGTTAAAGTGGAACTCTGGAGGGGCAAGGCACTAGAAGAAACAAGAAATACTTCTCAAAATGCGGCAGCAAAGAAGACAGATGGAGACATGGCCGTTACACGAGTCGAGGCTGTAGTGGAAACTCTAAGGATCTGTATGGAGGAACTAAAAACATCGATTAGCGAAGCAGTCGCAGCGGCACTTACTGACGTGATACCACAATGATTATCGAAACACTCTATTAGAATCGGCAAGCATTGTAATTGATGTTAATAAACACTGTCTGATAAAATTTCTATGTTTTGCTTTTCTCATATATTACATAGCCCCTACGTTATGGTCTGAAGATATAGATATAATGTGTATATTTTGATGGCCTTTGCTTAGGTTTGATAAACCTAATAAATGATTAAATTGTGCAGTCAGTTCAACTTGAATGTAAGTTAGATATGCGACAGGAAAGTATGGAAATGGCATCATAAAAGTCAAATTTCTATGAAATTATGACGTTTATAACGACACTTTGTCACAGTACACTAAGAACAGTAGTGAATCTAAGGCCGCTCGGCAAGTTATTTGCCTACTCTTGCGTTGGCGCTTAGGGTTGTCACTTTTATTTTTAGTTAAATATTATTTGCGTATTATGAGTAGCACTACGTTTCTATTTATTATAATATAATGAAATGTTCTATCAATTCATAAATGAAGTATAAATAAAACGCTTTTTAAATATTAACATTAGGAAATGGCAGTTATTAAAAAAAAATATAAATTCGATACAGAATAATATTCCTCCGGTTTCTGCATGTTCGGAACGCTTTATTGTTAGCGGTTAAAGTAAATTCTCATCCTTACGTATAACTTTAATAGTAAAAAGGTTTTAGGGAAGCATGGGCAAGTAGGTATTATGAAGAATGACAAGTCCGGGTTTGAGGGGTCGTTATTGAGACACTATATTTTTTTTCTACTGTACGACTGTAATCTTTGAATTAAGATTTCTTATACCAAACTGCAAATGGGTATTTTTAATGTACGGGCTCCCAACTCAACTATAATATTCATTTCGATACAGTTTAGTCAACTATAATGAAAATGACCAATCACAGCTCGCCGCGGTCAAGAGGACGAAACAAAACCATAGCTCAAATTAATTATTTTTTTTATGTTGTATAGTAGAAACAATTGGTTCATAAATCAGAAACGCGCATGTGACACCCTTAATATAGCAACATCCATAGACTACGAAAACCACTTAGTGTTGCTTGTTAGTCTCCATAGGCTACGGTGGCCAAAATCGAGAAAACAACTGTCTAAAAATTGAATTTAGCGCGGAGCAAGTACCAGGGCCTCATGAGTTACGAGAAGGTGTCGTTGACCAGCCCGCCGGGTCGCGGCGGCCGGGGCGCGTACCAGTATTATGAAGGTATCGCGGCTGCTCCCGTATCTTAGCTGTATACTTTTGGTTTGGTTTGTTTGTATGATTCTACTAGTTTAAAGTATTATTTTTGTTGATTCGTAGAAAAAGTATTGTATACAATAGTGATATAATCAAGCTTTTCAATCTAGTACCTTACTTATACTATTGCCTCTGTTCATAGTCATGATCAAAAAAATTAAGGCGTACCGTCAGAGCAGACAAATGCGAGCGGGCGGGTAGCGTACTCGAATGCGCGCGATCACAGTCGCGGTACGGCCCACACTGCCGCCACCGTATTCCCCCGTATATTATGCTAATGTGTGCGTGGCAACGCGTGCGTACACGGCGCCCGGCGCGCACGCACACATTCAAGCCGGCAGCGGCACATTTCTATGAAGATTCACTACTGTTCTTATACTGTGACTTTGTCCTGTCAATTTATCAAAGTCGGTGCAGAGACAGCGCAGACCGACTTTTAGTGGACATAAGATTTGGCGCTTTTATCACTTACTGACAAGTGTGAGAATAACGTGACATGAGGCCAACCAGAGGGCCTACCTCGAAAATCGTTATCTGCCTCCTTATCGTTCTTGCATTGCATATTTGAGTGATAGAAAGGCAGATAACGATTTCCAATTTTTCGATGTTGGCGATAGGCCCTCAGATCCATACAGGTAAGTACATTGTAATATCGTTGTACTAACCGTGTAAAAATATATTGTGCTTCGACCATAAAAAATAAGGTTTAAGTTAAGTTAAGTTTCCGAATCCTACCAATATAATCTAATCTTTCAACATAAGGTCTAATTTGCTTTACAATTTTCGTCAAACGGTAATCTGTAATTACGGGAATGATAATGACAGGTAACGAGATGATGACGGCTTATCATTTGATGGATGACGGGTGATTACACGGCTGGTTAGGGGGTTGTGGGGGTCGTTACGATATCCACAACTAAATAAGTTTTTTTGTTCTCGCACTATTACAACGTTAAAATACCTTCCCAATTGCCGTGAAACCAGGGATAAGTAACTCATGTTAGTTATTTATCAGCACATAGATAGTTAGGTACGTACCTCAAGCATAGTTGTGTATCGTTATAATAATCAAATGAACATTTTTGTACCTGCACAAAGCCACAAAGTCCTGCCACTTCCACGGAATACAATAATAAGTTTATTTTCACCACACCAGCTCGGAAAGGCTTACTTTGCACTTCAAAAACTGATAGCAAAGTTGCATTTTATTCACATGTGAGGCAAAGTAATCAAATGCAAATTTTGAGTTGCTTTCTTATGTTCGCTGGTAGAATTGACTTATAAATGATGATTTTGGATGATCAATATTTAATATCATTCATTTGGATTTGATTTGGTTTGATTTTGTTTGATATTTTACATTTAATATTTGCTTCGGGTTGGTGTGGTGAAAAATTTTGTGTTTCACTCGGGGGCAAATTTTGTTTACCGCTCGTGCTTTAAAACCCTCGCAACGCTCAAGATTCCATTTTTCGAACCACTCGCTACGCTCGTGGCTCAATTTTGGAATCTTTCGCTTGCTCGGGTATCAATATTAGCACGAGCGGTTAAACAACAACTTTGCCCTCTTGTAAAACAAATAACTATAATATGTGGCGTGTAATAATAATTCCCATGTACCTACTCAATATCGCCATGAGCGGCTACCACGCTACCCTTATCTTATCTTATTCTTACTTTCCCAATAATCTTGTCGCGGCACTACAAAAGATTCCTGTTATTATTTTGCATGGGGTGATTGTTATGGGTTATTTCAATGCGGATAATGATAAGGGTGCGTGGAGTTTTGAGATTTAAGTGTTCATTGTGTTTATTACCATGACAGACTGATTAAGGGCGCTGTTGTGCCTTTGTTAAAATTATTCCAGATTTATTGGAATAATAAAATGTTGATAGCAAAAGAAGGAACAATTGCCGCTCGTCAGGTTATGCTACACTTTAGTTTAGATAGTCTGTTTTTATTCCTCTTTCAAAAGAAGCTAATTTATTTTTATCATATTTATGTCGTGAGACATACTAACATTAATAGTTATTTACGATACAAGTGCGGAAAAGAGGAAACTCGAAACGAGTGGCGATAAATTAAAACACGCCCGAAGGGAGTGTTCTAAATCGACACGAGTTGCGAATTAGCTATTCGCACGTGTATCATACAACGTTTTACAGTACATATGACCCTTTAAACTTTTGACATCGCACGAAAAGTGCTATTTTACGCACTAGTGCGGGAAAATAGGACCATATGTACTGTAAAACAAGTTTACGGTTTAGAGTTAGACTCACGTGTTTTTAATCACTCAACAATCTCAATAGAGAAAGGCAGTAACTCTGTATGTAGGTATGTAATATATATAAATACCACATTTTCTTTAGATTGACAGACCGAGATACGAGTTTTTTCAAGTAATATGATCTATAGCACCTTTACGGTTACCATCAGTTTGTCACTGACATAAACGCAGTCGAGAACGTAATTTACTTTCTGTACATCTCGCTCGCACTCGCATATTAGTGCAAACGGGATGTATAGAAAGTAAATTACGTTCTCGACGGCGTTTATGTCAGTGACAAACTGATGGTAACCGTACTTAAGACCATTAGTGTGAGTACCAACGAAGTATGTTTTTTTAATTTTATATTTGGTAAGCTTATGAATCTTATCGCGAGGTCTACAGCTCACAGAGTCACTAGTTTAAGTATTTTATGTATCAACGTATTTTTATTATTTGTTAGGAAAACTTACAACTATAGTACATATTTACTTGTAAGTATTACGAGTGACAATGAAATAGTACAGCGGTAAAAAAAAACACAGAATACTTGTTAAATAAATTTATCATTTGGCTTCATTAGGAACATTCGTTTTGAGGTCACATATCTACAATTTCCCACCCGGAGCGTGAGTGACTGGTGTCACCTTCAAGTTCTTTTTCAATTTTCTGTAGTCTCATTATTTTCTTCTTAACTATTTCTAGTTTCCTTCTATTTTCTTCAGGGTCCTGTAGTCCTGTCCGAAGTTTCCTTTTCCTTAGGATGCCAGTAGAAAGACCTAGAGATGTTTGCACTTTACCATTTCTTTCTTCATCGGTTTGAGTTTCTACGGATTTAGATGTTACATTTTCTTTAATACATGTTATGTTGACTTCCCAATTCGTTTGTGTTGATACGTCTCTGGTTGTCTCAGTAGTACTTGTAGAACTATTAGACACTTCGGGAATATACTTAGTAGGCAATGCTTCTGGCTTTAGACGAGGTGTCTGTATAATCATGTCTTTTTCAAAATGAGCTGAACAAACGACATAATTTCTTGGTTTCAAATCTTCTTTTTCTAATAGATCAGTTCTATCAATGATTTCTAACCATCTGTTGCGCCTGTAAACAAAGATAATATAAGAATAGGTATCAGATATAGAATAGAATAGATTTTTATTTGTGTGATTTTTGTATGTGTTAAAATGTGAGTGTGTGTGTGTATAAATTGCTATTATTTTTAGCGGTTCGTGGTTAAATTGTTTAAAATTAAATTTCTCAGTAGTTAATTTACCATCTATGTGAGTTGATGGGAATGGGAACTAATGGGAATTATTTTTCTCAGTTGTTACCACTGGTAAGAACTTGGTGACAACTGTAGCTCGTTTTTTAGCATTAGAAAAATACTACATACTTTTGTTTAATAATATTTGCTTCGACTTATTTTTCAAAAATGCTTTTACTTTTTATTGTTTTTAATAAAAAAATAACACAGGTCAATATTTTGTAGTCTTATCTAATGCTTAAAAACGAAGTATAGTTTGAATAACCCATATCATTTTATATATAAGTTATATAACTTTCATCTTTAGGTATTTGGCTAACTAGCATGGTTGTGCAGTTTATAAAACGGCGTAAACACTGTGCCTGTGGTGTTACTGCAGGGACATAAAATATGACCATAAGACAATCATGTTTCGAAAAAGTTTTACAATCACAATCTTGTTATGAAAAGGGCATGGATAGATGTCACTGTTGAACCGTTTCATAACAAGATTATAAAGTCCGAATCGCCTCCTTATCAGATTTGCGTCATTCACCGCACGCCCACGTGTTGTGAATGTGTGCGTTCCGCACGTAAACACGATACGAGGAAATCACTCTGCTGTCTGGTACCATGGTCTGTACCATGTTTGTACAATATTGAGAATGGCTATTTACTGTTCCTCGTCTGTCGGAAGAGAGAAAAACGATAATTTTTTATTCTTTTTGTTGTTCCTACACCCATAGACACTGCAAGGTATGGTGTTGGCTCGTGTCGAAGCCATTTCGCATCCGGTATGTAAGTATTAGAGTAATTAGAGCGAAGTGACGTGCGTCGGCGAGCGCGTGTGGCAACCAAGTCAACCAACTGTCTCGTTCCGCCGGCGGTGCGTCGTTCCGCCGGCGGCGGGGCGGGACATGTACCTACCAAAAGACCTACCAACGTTTTCGTAGCGCTACGCTCGCAGCCGATCCCAGCGTTTCCCCGCTTTGTTGCGGTAAGGGCTCCTCTACACGTTGGGCCAACGCCGGCCACTCCAAGGGACGTATTTATGCGTTAGAGGGAGCAAGTGATATTGCTATCTCATTCTACCGCATGGCTGTGTCCCTTGGAGTGGCTGGCGTTGGCCCATCGTGTAGAGGAGCCATAAGCGGCTACGGTTCCCGGCACTCAATGTGTAAGAACTATAAATAGGTATGCCGTAAAAACATTATTCAGTTTAAGTAGTCATATTTAGAATGTCAAGTTGTCAACTTACATTTCCTTGTCTCCCGGTAGGGCAAAAAACGATAAATGTTTATTCTTTTTGTTGTTTCTACACCCATCAACACTGCAACGGGTGGTATTTGCTCGTAACGAAGACATTATTATTTATTACTTTCGTAAAGGCTCCAGAGCGCGCGGCGGCGTGCGTCTGTGAGCGCGCGTGGCAACCAACTGGCTATTGCACCGCATAAGGTAGGTGTGCGCATGGTATAATAATATACTCCGCCTGGTACTCTATTCCGAGATTCGCGTATGCCCTACGTCATCATGCTGTTTGCAGGTTCTCAATGTGGGAGAATTTTAACCAACGGTGAAAATTATTTAAACGGCATTAATTTGAAGTTATTCATGTAGAAACATAGTAAAATAAAACAAATCTAATGTATTAAATTAAACTTTATTTATCTATACAAGAGAAACGTTTGAAAAACGAATTCACAGTTACACATTAATTACCAAGCTTACGACGTGAAAAGTTTGGAAAACACTGCGACTGCTGACACTGAGCGAGAAGGAAATAACAATTAACACGCGTTCGACAAGGATGACGGTCAGGGCATGAAGTTATCTAGATCCGAATTGTCAAATGTGACAGCGCTATCCTGTGTTGCCAGTAATGTAAACAGAATTACCCGAACGTCTGAAATTTCTTTCGTGAATCGGAAGATATTGCTAACGAATAATTAAAAATGACGTGTTATTGTAAAATTTAAGATAAAATACATATAAATGAAAATTATAAAATTATAAAGAAATATTTTAACTTATTAACCATAGGTATAATGTACCCATGTAACATGTTATGCTGAAATAAAGTGGCAATGTTATTGTGACGTAGGCCCGTGTCACTCTGGGAATAGAAGACCATGTTTTATTAGACCATGGGTGTTAGCGATTGCAAATCCGTGAACATTTTTCAAATCCGGATTTTCGGATTTTGGTTTGACGGAAATCCGAAGTTCGGATTCAATCCGGATTTTAAGAAAGGAATATGTGGCATAAAGGCAAAGTGAAACAAACAATCAAATTAAGTTGTTATTATTAAAAATAAAAAACAGAATGCGTACACTGCTACGCCAATAACAAAATCTTTAAAAAACAATAAAATCAAAATACATACGTACACTCCCAAGTAACAAAAGGTTTCTATAACTAAGGCATTTTATCACCAAACAGTGATATAGTAGGCCTATAATGGTAACCATTGTGACTGCTTGTACTATAAGGCCCCATTCGCACGACAGCTTAAAAAGCGTTGCGTTAAAACCCGACGTTGGCGCTTTTTTACCGTTTCCAATATTTGTGTTCATATGAACGCTTAAAAATCACTTGTGAGTCGTACTGCCACGTACGCATCTCAGCAAAGCCATACTTTATTTGCTATTACGACGTATTATTTGAATATAGCTTGAATATTTCAGGAATTTGTAAGCAAAAGTTGACATTTTTAAGGTGAAACTAATAATAATCTTGACGATTGACACCAAAAATTGACACTTGACATCCAACTGACAGCAGCGCCGGCGCTTTTTTAACGCTTGTGAGAACAGATACACGGAGTTCCGTATGCTCTATTCAATTTGACGCCAACGCTCAACGCCGAAAATCGAACAGTGCTCGATAAAAAAGCGCCGCGCTTAAAAACCGCCTTCGTGTGAATACATACATGGTTATCCATTTGCGTCATTCAAACGCTTTTTTAACGCGCGTTGAAAAAGCTGCCGTGCGAACGGGGCCTAAAGGTTTTTAACAAAGCGTTTTGTTTCTATAAGATTAAAGACCTTTTAAGTACTATAATTTAGCTCTTATTAGAACGCTTATAGAATCATACAAAAGAATCTTTAAAGTGCTGCACTGTAATAGATATGCAAAAAGCGATTATGGTACTATTTAATACTATAGACGACTTTACTGATGCTTTTATGTACCTATTTTGCACTAATAATGCGTCAAAGTAACTTTTATAGTACTAGTATTGTAGCAGTATCGTAAACACTATTAGAGGATCAATCTGCACTATAAAAGGACTTTGCACGACCATTACGTAACGTTTTAGCTTTTTAAAAGCTCTCTTAACATCGCTATAAGGCTAGAAGAGTTCTCTAAAAGTCATGAAAGTTTTTCTATAGTGCTATATAGTACCATAAAAGTTACCTGGTACGTTGCTAAATAACTTAAATCGTAACTTAAAAAATGACTGCTGTTTTCTGCCATAATAGCATAAGAAACAATGGCGAATTAACTTATTTAATATTTTAGGCACCCACGACGCAAGTATGATAAAAAAGATCACTGGAATCGTTTACGGTGCAAAATAGCACTATAAACATGTTTCATTGGTTACTTTTATAATTCCAAATTGCGACATAAACGTTGCAGACAGCACTATTTTAGTACTAAAGAGCGTTTCTCGTCACTTTTGCATTTCAACCATAGAGCTGATTTATCACCGTGAGAGCCTTTATGTAATGTTTATAGAATAAATCAGTGATAAAACTAGGGCCTATCTGGGGTTTTGTAAACGTTTACAACACCATTATAGTGCTAATCATGAACACTAATTAGCACGCTCCAAAACGTTCTCAGGACTTTTATAGTACCAAATTTTGTTACTTGGGCTGCTACGCCAATAAAAAAAGCGGACGCGGGGCAAGCATACAGGTGCGAGCGAGTGCGCGACGCGCAATGCCCGGCTGGCAATAGCTCTCCCGCGTTACCGCTTCATGTGCACCGCTTTTTATTTCGCATTAGCATTAATTTTGAGCAAATTAGTACTGGTGGAAAAAAATCCGAAAAACCGGTTTTTCTTTTCAAAATCCGAATTTTAAAACGGATTTTCAAACGCTCCAAAATCCGGATTTTTGAACTTCGAATAATCCGGATTGCAATCACTAATGGGTGTGCGATCCGTCTGCTGAGGGCCTACCGCGAACCACGTTACACGTGTTACCTCTCTGTCGCACTTGTAAATTTGTACGTAAGTGCAACAGGGAGGCAACACGTCGAACGTGGTTTGCGGTAGGCCCCGCTGATGTGCGCACTGTCGCAGTTGCAAATTTATAAAAATACGACAGGTAAAATAAAATAAAAAGAGCCTTTTTGTCCAAGTTATTACATTAAATATGTATGTAATTTAATTAAGTAAGTAGTATTTTAAGGGGCCCACTGATTAACAGTCCGCCGGACGGTATCGACCAGTCAGTTGTTCAGAACTGTCAAAATTTTGTTCTAACTGACAGGCCGGTACCGTCCGGCGGACTGTTCAGCAGTGGGCCCCTTTAAGTATGATTGTTAATGTATTTTTTAAATAAATACAGCACAAAAGGCGGACTTAATGCTATAAACCTATAACTTTAGTCCTAAGCTAACGGTCATCATTCATTTGTAATACATGCTATAATATTCTTTTACATAGTTTGGGTACGGTGACAGCTGTCATCTCCATACAATTTATGACCTTAAAACGAAAACAGGTATTGAGATGACGGCTGTCACCGTACCCAAGCTAAACAACTATAAAATAAAAGATTGCTCGGACAAATTGAGGGAACCAAACTGTCATTTTAGTATCATTCTAGGAAAGGTATTTACAGTTCGCAACATTCTAGGAACACGTCCTTGATTACAAAGCCTACAAAGGTTCGTCATCTATTTGTCGCGGACTGTACTCAGTAGGTAGGTATAGGTAAGTTATTGCACAATCTAGACCTGCTAGCATGAGTTGCGTTCTCTCGCGCGACTCCACACATCAAGCGCGACTTTAAGTACATGGACTCGCGCGCGAGAACGCAACTTATGCTAGACCGCCAGGTAACAATTGAAACAAAGAAATTTAGAAAACGTATTTATTTTAGTTTGACAAATCAATAATCAATATTTCGCAAAACAGGAGGTAAATAGGTATTTTACATTTTAACTTTTTACATGGTGTGGTTCAAAATCGTGGGTCCAAACCCGTTTTGTGGGTTCAAATATCTTAATTATTAAAGTTTTGCAAAAACTATGACATCAGCTACATAGGTAGACAATATAAAAGTAGACATATTATACTTGACTATCCTTCCAAATGGCTAACTGCCGCTTGAATTCGTTCATCAATTGATCCCGGACCTGCTTGTTAGCGGCAGACGGAAACCATTTGTACTCCCTCTCAGCGCGATTCTTATCCTGTCTCAAATGTTCCAGCTCATCGGGCAGCGGTCGCGAGGTGCGGTCGTCATATGGCTCTCCTGGGATCGGACAGTCGAGCGGTCTACCCCATCTGGTCGCAAACGATGCTACAATGTCACTAAATTCCTTGCTCAGAAGCAACGCTCGCTGCGCGTCCGCTTTCCCCAACTTTACCTCCACCATCTTCAAACGCTCAGCCACAAAGGACGCCCTGATGGTTAATGGCTGAGAGAAGTCGAGCGGTCGGATTCGCAAGCCCCCCGGTAAGTTGTCCAAGCTCATGAAAAGCTGGAAAATGATCTCGCACCTCCACTTCTCTTGGTTAGGCTGCACTCTGGTCCAACGGCTATTAGTTGGTTCAATGGAAGCGCGCTTCTGAACAGCGCTGAGGTACCTGTCGAACGCTTCCACGACGTTACTGTACTCTTTCCTCAAAAGACACGCCAGTGGTTCGTTAATATTGATGAGCTGCTCTTTGATCCTTTTCAGACGAGTGGAGAAAGCATAAGCCCTACAAGAAAGAGGCAGCTCAGAGTAGAGTCTGGTGTACAGGTTGTCGAAATCAGAAGGAGGTTTGGAACCATCGGTGCTGAACCAGTCAATGGGAGCCTGCTCTTTTAGTCTGCGGCGAGCGACAGCCATTTTTCTTTCAGGCTTTAAGTGCATTGGAACGTTTGTGATACGAGGGTCTTTAGGGTTCGTGTCTTGAGACTTAGAAGGACGAACTGGTGGTGCTGGCGAGTCAAATTTCACAAGCCTGTAAGTTTTATCAGCTGCCTCGCTTGTGGATTCTCTTGCATTCTTGTTTGTTTTGCAACCTGCGTTCGTATTTACTACAGCTAGCCCCTTCTCAACTGTGTTGTCCTTTACTACACTTGCCTTTTCACCGGCCACTTCTGCTTTTTCACACGCCATCTCGACCATCACTTCTTTCATTATTTGTTCAATCCTCTTGTCTGTGACCTCGTCTAACACCGTGTTTGGGTTTATGCCTAATGCCTCGTCTCCGTGTTCATTTTCTATCGAGGCTTCCTTCTTCTCGCTTACGACCTTGTCTGACACATCGCTTACGTCTTTATCGGGCACGTGTTTTGAAATCTCACTAGTCATCACCCTTGAAGTCTCAGCATCGCCATGCACCTCTTCATTTGACACAGCCTTGGAGGATTTAGTGGCCTTGTACACCGTACCCATGAGAAATTCTATCGCGTTCCACATTTCCTCCTTCTCAGGAATGGTATCAAATCCGGCAAATTTCAGTTTATTGACATACCTGGGGAATATTTCATTGACGGCCTCCCGATCGCCGTTCGGTACAGCGTTAATCTCCACAGAAAACTTTTGAAGCAAGTTAAAAGTAAAAGTACCAAGTGCGGGCGAGGGTTCAGATGCCGTGTCTTCAACGTTGTCGCTTCCAATCTCAGTTAACATCAGTTTTTCTTCGCACTCTCTGAACTTTTTGATTTCATCCTCACTGGCCTGTCCCTTTTGTACCTTGAAAACAATATGGAAAGCTGCTGACAGCCCAGTTTTTGGCAGGTTATCTGATACTACTTCCACGGTCTCAGCAACGGCATTACTTGGGTGTTTATCACGAGGATCTTTAGGACTGCTATCAATCTGACGGGACTGATGTGGATGAGTCTGTCTGTAGCAGCGCATAACAAGCGAATCAAGTTTTAAAAGTTGCTTTCTTTCAGCTGGCTCGAATGCGTCTTCTCTCGTAACCTCTGCGGCATTCTCGTTTGCCACACTAGGGCCCACTGCCCTTTTTTCTTCTTCCACCTTCTCAACTGTAATGTTATTTTCAATCTTGGCGGCTACTTGGCCTGAATTTTCATCTGCTGATTCGCTTGCGTCAGTATTTTTCTTTTCAGTTGCCTTATCACCCACCACTTTTTTAGAGTTGTTGTGTTCCACTTCATGTGAAATCTCGTCTGCTGAGTTTTCATGTACCACCTGATTTGACGCTTCGACTGCTGCGTGTATTGGTACGGCTCTTGAGGCCTCAGTGCTTCCATATAGTGATCTCATGTTTTTATATTGCATACTAAAGAATTGTTCTAGCTGATTCCACATTTCTTCATTTTCTGAATAGCTGTAATTGCCAGCGAATCCAGCACTTTGTAGTTTTTCGATATACGTGACAAATATGTGATTTCTAGTCTCATGATCGTCAGTTTGCATCTTCGCATTGAGTTCGGAAAAGAAGTTTAGAGTAACTTTGCCAAGTCCTGGGTAGGGTCCTGGTGCCCCAGTTTGGTCGTTGCTATCACTACTAAACCCAGCTAGCTTCAACCGTTCTTCACATTCTGCGAGCTTTTTGAGTTCATTGTCACTGGCCTGACCCGATTTTGCTTTAAAAAGAAGGTAAGAGGCTGCCGCAATACCAGTTCTGTCCGTCAGTATGCCGGAAACTTCTTCCAAAAAAAAATCTTGTGTGTTTTTTGCATCTGCACCTGACTCTTCGCTTGACGTCTGGGCTGGCACTTTACTTGCTTCTCCGTTTGTGGTTAGCACCTCTATGGATGCTGCCTCTTTCGAAGATTCAGATGTCACTTCCGCAGACACCGCGGGACCTTCCTTCTTTAAGATTTCAGTCGATACTCCCTTTGAGGTTTCCGCTAGGTCGCTCGAGACATTATCTTTCGCCTTCCTTAAGTCCTTTGCCATCCCTGTCCATATCTCTTCGAACTGAGCTGCACTGTAATGTTCATAGAACCCAGCATGTTTCAAGTGTTCTTCATACTCATCTGATATTACGTTCCGGGCCCCCATATCACTAGTTTTAGCGAGCTTCGTATTGTACTCTATGATAATAGCATTAGTAATTTTACCAAGGGCTCCAGCTGATTCAGTTTTGACATCACTGCCGAAACCAGCGGCTTTTAGCCGTTCTTCGTATTGCGCCAGCTTTCTGCGGTCATCTTCAGTGGCGTCTCCGAACTCGAGTTGGCAAAGAAGGTACGAGGAAGTCACAAATCCTGGCCCTAAAATGGGTTTTTGACGTTTCACTTCACCTTTCATTTCTTTAGGTGTGTTTAACGGCACTTCTGTTAACGTATCATCCGTCTTCACTGAAGTGTCAGCTGTCATCTCGCTTGAGGCTTTTGGTGACACCTCCACTGCTTCAGAGGTATCTTTTGGTTTATATTGCGTCATTTTCAGGTTCTCCAGCTCCTTTCTTAATTCTTGAATCTGTACAGTGCTGCAATGCTCTCCGAACCCTGCTAATTTCAGTCTATTTTCTAACTTCTCAATTTTCTTCTGTATTTTACAGGCCTTGATTGCAACTTCACTTGATACGTCCGGTGTCGCTTCCACAGATACCTCAGACTCCTTTGAATTTGCATCTGGCAACTCTCTTGCATCTTTACATGTTTCTTCGTTAAATGCCCTGCTACGTGCCCTCCTTATACCCTCAAGCTCATTCATTAGTTCCTCAATTTTAGGAGCCCCATAATGGGTCCCAAACCCCGCTTGTTGTAGCAGCTTCTCAGTTTTATCTAACATTAGATCTTTAGCCGCAAGGTCTTTCGTTGTAGTCAGTTTTGTACTTAATTCTGTAAGTACACTGTTAGTTACAGTTCCAAGAGTTGGAGGAGGCCACGGGTTATCTTCAACTGGTACTCTTGTTTCTGATTGCACTTCACTAGAGACCTCAGATCTTACATCGTTACCAGTTTTCAGGTTTAACTCGTACTCTCCTAGTTGTCTTAACTCGTAATCGCTGATAATCCCCATCTCAAGTTCATATAGAAGGTTCACTGCAGCTAAAATACCAACTCTCGACTTGCTCGCATGTTGTCTTTTTACCTCCGTGTTCCTTGGCGTTTCATCGGACACCCTGTTTGTTGTAGTTCCAGAATATCGTGCAAGATACGGCCTTAGAATAGTTACTAACTCCTTTATATTGTCAGTATCAAACGGGTTGTCAAAGCCAGCTAATCGTAGTTGTTCATCAAGATCACAGAATATTCTCTTGCCCTCACTATCATCAACATTATTTAACTTCTCACCAATTCCTAAGACGAAATTTTTAGTTATTTCACCAGGTTTTCGGAGGTCGTGGTGGTTACCAAAACCAGCTAACATCAGCCGAGCCTCACATTCTGCTATGCGACGTAGGTCATCTTCACTGGCATGGTTCACAGCGAGCTTGAGAAGTAGGTGTGTAGCTGTCATTAATCCAATGCCTGACGTCATCTTGCACTAGCGACGACACGTTCACAAAATGGCCGAGATGTCCCCACAGACGGAACGTAACTTCACTCTATCGCGGTTTCTTAAACAAAAGAAATTGCGGGAGCGAACACTTTAAATAAGATACCACGTCTTATAATAAATAGGAACCTTCCTCGTCGCGATAATAAAAACACGACGCGCAAAAATGTACAGAATAGCAAGCGAAATTCAAAATGGCGGCAAAGCGACGTATATCGCCCGCGGTCTAGACCCGAATGGCGGCGGCGCGGGGCAGTGGCGAGCGCGCGCAATTTAATGATGGCTAAAGGGCTTAAGCGACCAGCCGAAACCCGAAACACAACGCGACGTTCAAAACTGGATTCAAGATTCAAAAGATTACTTATTTTAGGTCAGTATCGGAGTAATACATGAAATTTGACATGACATATAATCTATGTTTTTGATGTTGGAATTTGTTATACAAAGAAGTTGGAGCGCGAAGCATTTACATTCAAAATTTTACTCTTTCTTTTTTCTTTGTAAGTACATACATAGTTGTAGTTACCAGTCATAGATATGTGTTAAGTAGGTACGTAAATGCCCAGGCCATAGTTTATTGTAAATTAAACATGACGTTTTAAAATGTAAGCGTGACTTCGATTGTAGGTATATGGGAGTAGGGTTGCCATACATGACATGTCCGGATTTTTGACCCTTTGTCCGGATTGCGGCCGGACTTGGGAAGTGACCGGATTTTTAGGAATGACCTTATAAAAAATATGTTTACGTGATATACTGCGTAACGAATGCGATGCGGGTCGGGCGGAGGGAAAGGGAAAGGTAGATCCACGATACAGTACGCCGCAGAAAGCAGCGCGCCGCCGCCGAGGCGTCTTTAAAGCTTACGTTTACTTTACGCCAAATCTCTGTTACAAGAAATGTCCGGATTTTTAGGGTGATGTCCGGATTTTTATCAGGACATTTAATTCTTCCATATGGCAACCCTATATGGGAGCGGCATTTTGATGGCGGGTTCATGTGACTCTTAAACAGCTTGTGTTCAGGGTACTAAGATAAAAATGTATAACACAGATTAATTTATCCTTAAATAGAATGAATACATCAGTAACTCAGGAACAAACAAGAACGTAGATGCGTTATGCCCTTGTCTGGAATCGAAGTGAGGACCGCTAACAGCTATCCATGCCGTGGTCGGCAACGACCGCTAGACGCAGGCAGAGTGAACACAACAAACTTGCAAATGGCTTTGATCGCTTCTTTTTTCCATTCCAGGCAGTTATCTACTTTGTATTGAGGCACGTAGCTACCATGTACAGTCGAGTTCGTAAACATCGTTACAAACCGACGTTCCCCTATACCAGCGGTCGGCAACCTTTGACACAACACTTTGTTAATATATGTGACTTTATCAGACATTGTTGTTTGACCAATAATATATTACATACAAAATTGCCAGGGAGCTCGCGGGCCGCAAGTGAGAGGTTCGCGGGCCGCCTGTTGCCGACCGCTGCCCTATACTTACACACGTCTAATGGCTCGTCTACACGATGGGCCAACGCCGGCCACTCCAAGGGACGCAGCCATGCGGTAGAATGAGATAGCAATATCACTTGCTCCCTCTAACGCAGCCGTCGGCAACCAGCGGCCGGCGGGCCTCCCTGGCTATTTTGTATGTAATATTGACAAATGACAATGTCTGATAAAGTCATAAATATTAACAAATTGCGGCCCGCGTTCACTTCGTTAACTGCTATGTGGCCCTTGGCTGCTAAAAGGTTGCCGACCGCTGCTCTAACGCATAGATGCGTCCCTTGGAGTGGCCGGCGTTGGCCCACCGTGTAGAGGAGCCATAAGACAAGACACTGACAATAAGATACGTACAAATATTTTTGGAACATTGCCTTGTAAAGATGTTTGTGTACTTGACTGTACAATGTAGGTACATGTACCCAACTTAAGCTTGATAATAATGTAAGTACGGCTCAAACACGCTTGTTTTAAATCATATTGAAAAGCAATAAGGTCTACACAATATTATAATCATCCTTATTTCATGTCTTCCTTGTACAGTCAACATCAATAATAGGCGCCAAAAGTATCTGCCACTCTAGAATACTTTTCTAAATACGGATATATCCATATATCTCTACTCATCGCATTCAAAAGTATCTGTTACAGTCTGATTGTTCCACATAAGATACCTAAACACATAAGGTTAGGCGGGAAAGAGAAACACTGGGGCTAGACGAACACTTGTAGGGAAGATAAACAGTTAGAGATTACGGACATTAAAGGTATTACAAACGAAATTAAATTATAATACTAAAAATAAAACGAATGCAGAAATAAAATTAACTTAAAAATACACCATTATCCAGTTTCTCTTGCCCCGAGCAAAATAAACTAATGTTTCTCTTAACCCCACTTGACCTTATCTCTTTTTGTTTAGTTATTAAAGAAGTGTAGATACTTTTGACGCTTAGTCTGATACGCTACTGTTGAGGCTGACTGTACTTACGGTACGGCCACAGAATAATTAATAGTACTACCGTACAGAAAGGAAACTTCCTACAAAAACGAAGTTTGACAGCGGTTCAGGGTCGAATCATGCTATCCCTTTCTAATATATGGCACTATCCCTTTCGGCTATTTAGGGTTGTCAAAAATCAAGTGATTATGTTATCTGTGGTCGTGCACGCAAAAGGAAGTCAAGTGGTGCCAACCCTAATAATTGCTCGGAGCAATGCTGAGCCGAGCGGAGCCGAGTTTGACCGAAGTCAGGAGTTTCGCACCCCTGGTACGGCTCGCTTGCCACCTGTCACGGATCCAATTGCTAGGGGAAGGGAACCACGCATGTTATTCCTAGGTACATACTTACACTGTTATGGGTAAGTAATTATTTTCATACTTAACACAATTCCAAAGGGTCTTCTTAGGTACATTTTTTTGGCATGTTTTAGTAGAAATTAGGTATTAAATAATTAAATTAATTATTACTTTAGGTATAAGTAGCTACTATGTATATGATTTGTTTACTTTTATTTAAATACCTAAAGATACATACTCTGTATCTTTAGGTATTTAAATAAAAGTAAACAAAATCTACCCTCAAATGGCTCTTTAATCTCGTAGACTAGTATTTGCCCTGTGCGCGGGGCCCGAGGGCCCCGCGGTGCGCGTGTTGTTTGTTGTTGGTACTGTTGTTTGTGCTGTTGTTTTTGGTAATGTTGTTGGTGCTGTTGTTGGTGTTGTTATTTGTGCTATAGTTTTGTTTTCCAAAGAGAAAAAGAAATGAAGTTGTACTTGTGCTAGAAAGAAAAGGTCCGCATGCGAGCACTTCATTCCCGCAGCTCGGCCTTCGGCCTCGCGTGCTTGGGAACTCGTAAGGGACGCTCCGGGCCTTCGGCCCTACGCGGAGCTCGGCCTTCGGCCTTCGCTGGGTTTCGAAGCTCAGCGTCGGGCCTTCGGCCCGCCGCTTCGCTTATTAAAACACTTGGAGGGTTGGTTTTGCTTTGGGGGGTAAGCGGGAAGTTGGAGCTTAAACACGACCCAATAGTAAAAGTGTCTTGACAACCTCACGTCGGGCCTACGGCCTTCGGCCTTCGGCCCGCCGTTTCGCTTGTCTAAGACACTTTTCCTATTGGGTCGTGTTTAAGCTCCAACTTCCCCCTCTCGTGTGACGCTTCGGGCCTTCGGCCCTACGCGGAGCTCGGCCTTCGGCCTTCGCGAGCCTCGACGCTTCGCCGTCGGGCCTTCGGCCCGCCGGCTTCGCTTATCAAGACAGTTGACTTTGTAGACCGCTTGGAGGAACTGCATTTACGCAGCTCGGCCTTCGGCCTCGCGTTTTGGGAGTCGGGGTGGCGGCTCCGGGCCTTCGGCCCTCCGCCGGGGTCGGCCTTCGGCCTCCCGGCCTGAAGCTCGCCCTTCGGGCTCGCTTAACACACTTTTTGTATAGGATTTTGCTTTGTTCGTCATTCCCGCAGCTCGGCCTTCGGCCTCGCCCAAAATTACTGGGGGTGGGGCACGCTTGGACATTCGGGGTGAAGCTCCGGGCCTGACGGCCCTCCGCGGGGTCGGCCTTCGGCCTCCCGGCCTGAAGCTCGCCCTTCGGGCTCGCTTAACCTACTTGGAAATTTGACTATTGCCCGTGCCCGCGCCGTTTTGGACTTTTCCAAAAATTTTTTTTCACATGGTAATCTTGGGCCCCCAGGCTCGCCGCATGCCAAATCTCAGCGCGCTCGGACCAACTTGAAAAAAGAAAAAAAAAAAGTCGGCCATTTTGAAAATTTTTAAATGCAGTTTGTTTTGTCTCGGGGCCCTCTATGACATTTGGTCGAGCACCCCCCACCCATCTCGCACCGTTTAAAAGTTGCCATACAAAATTAAAATGACCATTATTTCCGCCATCTTGGATTTTTTCCGAATTTTTTTTTTTCATAGGAATCTAGAGGTTTCTATCTCTCGCCATGCCAAATCTCAGCGCGCTCGGACCAATTTGAAAAAATTAAAAAAAAAAAGTCGGCCCGTTTGAAAATTTTTAAATGCAGTTTGTTTTGTCTCGGAGTCCTCTATGACATTCGGTCGAGCACCCCCCACCTATCTCGCACCGTTTAAAAGTTGCCATACAAAATAAAAGTGGCCATTTTTTCCGCCATCTTGGATTTTTTCGAAATTTTTTTTTCCCATACGAATCTAGAGGACCCCGAGATTCCGTGACCAAAATTTCAGCGCGCTGGGACAAACTTGAAAAAATTAAAAAAAAAAGTCGGCCATTTTGAAAAAAAAATGGCGGCGTCAAAAACTGCCAGGGTCCCTCTATGACATTTGGTCGAGCACCCCCCACCTAGGTTTCACCGTTACGCCAGGCCGTCGAACATTTTTCTGACCGGAAGCGGTAGACCAAAAGTCGGATTTTTCTGGAGGTCACCAGACCGCCCTCTATACGACCGTACCAAACTCAAATACCCCACGAACCCCCTTCTGGGAGAACAATCGTGTCAATCAGTCAGTCGGATTGCGGCTTTAAATAAGATTAATGAAAACATTAGGTAGGTACCTACATGATCAAATAATGTAGGTTAAAGTCATGTTGTTCAGTGACTGATCCAGGCAGTTTTGTATTTGGTTGGTTACCCAACGAATGTTATATTATAACTACCCGAAATTTTACAAATTGTTTGTTTACTTTTATTTAAGAGCCAACGGGAGTGGTCATTTCTCCATACAAACGTACTCCTCGTTTTCCTCCGTGGTTTTTGAAGCTAGAGCAATGATTTTTTCAAAACAGATTAATATTGTCAATATCTGTGTTGGACCGTTTTGCTTTTTTTGAAATTTTTGTTTTTTAAGGCGCTAGAGCCCTTCAAAAATGGCCAAAATGGCCTAATTGACTATGCCGCAATGAGAGGCGTGGCATTCAAAACTGATATCAATTAGCCAAAAAAGCAAAACGGTCCGACATAGATAATTTCATAATCATTTAGATTTCCAAATTTGGTTACGATTGGTTAAGTTTTGGAGGAGGAAACAGAGGAGTACGAAACCTCGATTTTTGAGATTTTTACGCAGGATTTTTCGCCTTGTCCTTATCGCACTACTTTTAGGTGCCGCTTCCGTTAGCGAGACGGGTATATTTACCTAAAATATTTAAAACTCAGCTCCTGTTTCGTCTTAAGTACCTAAACATACAGACTGCAGTTATATGCCCTCCGCAAACATATATGTTTTACTTATAAATAGCTGCGGTCAGGAAAGGAAGCGCGATTACAGCTAATTAAAACGCAAGCATATGCAATAATAATTTACGTACTTACTTGTCCTAATACCTACCTACCTACTTGTTAATACATAATATACCTATGCAGTGGAAATGTATAACTTTCAAGAAAAGCGTAAGTATTATAGTTCGTTTTTTTAGCATTAGAAAGAACTTGAAAGAAGGTAAGCGATCTTGACAGGTCTTTTAATTGAAAAACGCTTTTTAAAAATCAATAACAATTACTTATGAAAGCAGAAGAATATAAATGGTCGTATTAGATTCATAATTGTTACATATTTGCCGTAACTTATTTTTAAAATGTATTTTTCAATTAAAAGACACATCAAGATTGTTTACCTCATTTCTAATGCTAAAAAAACGAACTATAAGTACCTATGCTATGCTACGCAGGTAATAACTAATAACCTACTTTTTAGGGTTCCGTACCCAAAAGGTAAAACGGGACCCTATTACTAAGACTTCGCTGTCCATCCGTCCGTCCGTCCGTCCGTCTGTCACCAGGCTGTATCTCACGAACCGTGATAGCTAGACAGTTGAAATTTTCACAGATGATGTATTTCTGTTGCCGCTATAACAACAAATACTAAAAACAGAATAAAATAAAGATTTAAATGGGGCTCCCATACAACAAACGTGATTTTTGACCAAAGTTAAGCAACGTCGGGAGTGGTCAGTACTTGGATGGGTGACCGTTTTTTTTTGTTTTTTTTGTATGGTACGGAACCCTTCGTGCGCGAGTCCGACTCGCACTTGCCCGATTTTTTTAATGATAAGGAGGCAAACAAGGAGATGTATCCCCTGATGTTAAGCAATTCCGTCGCTCATGGATACCCGCACCACCAGAGGGGTTGTAAGTACAATGCCGCCGTTAAGATGGGAATTTCTTGAAGTTTTGAAGGTCGTATCGGTCCGGAAATACCGCGGGATAGTTTATTCCACAGTTTGGCTGTGCGAGGCAGGAAGTTTCTGGAGAAACGCACAATTGAGGACTGTCAACCATCTAAGTGACTAAGTTCTAGTAACGGGGTGGCTTAAAGTAATGAGAATTTTTGTTTTCGGACATAAAAACAAAAAGACAATGGCCATGGATTTCTGGATGTTATATTGAAGAACTATGCAATATCCAACATTAGAACCAAATTCAAGAATGAAGTAATTGGCCTCCCTTGTGTTAGTTTACGTAACATGCTTCTGACCGTTTGCTTTTCACTTTGGACAAACAACCAAGTACTCTCTGACTGATCGTTTTGTAATTACACGGTAAAATTTATTTTATTCTATAATATTTTTGCCTACTATCGCAATATACATAGCAGAGTATATAATATTTGCCAAAATTCTTCGATTGATTTAAGTCTTGGGGATATTCTAGGGATGGAAACGTTGAGTCGTTTTTCCGCGAGAGCCTAAAACCAGTTAAAAACCGGGGAAGTGCGAGTCGGACTCGCGCACGAAGGGTTCCGTACCACAATGCAAAAATAAAATCGGCAAAAAAAAAAAACGGTCACCCATCCAAGTACTGACCCCGCCCGACGTTGCTTAACTTCGGTCAAAAATCACGTTTGTTGTATGGGAGTCCCACTTAAATCTTTATTTTATTCTGTTTTTAGTATTTGTTGTTATAGCGGCAACAGAAATACATCATCTGTGAAAATTTCAACTGTCTAGCTATCACGGTTCGTGAGATACAGCCTGGTGACAGACAGACGGACGGACGGACGGACGGACGGACAGCGGAGTCTTAGTAATAGGGTCCCGTTTTACTTTTTGGGTACGGAACCCTAAAAACGTCATTGCATACATTTTACCAAAATATGATACATAAACAATTTTCTCTAAATATCAATCAGTTGCAGATTTCATGAAAATTTTTAGTCAGCAATTGTGAACGATGGCATGATATAGATAACAAGCTAATATGCCGAAATAATTAAAATTAACGGCAATAAAACAGTTATGGAATGTGAATAAAACGTTGTCCAAAGCATGACGCAGAGGGTTTGAACACAGTTATGAGAAATCGGATGTGGGAGACGTTATTGTATATATAATGTTTTCTTGTAATTTAAAATATGCTCTTGTTTGTCATTGTAAAATTTCGAAAACCCATAGCTATTGTCTTTTTTTTATATTTCCGAAAACGAAAATTCTCATTACTTTAAGCCAACCCATTATGTCAGTAGTAGGTACCTATAAAGATTGTTTTAATAGATCTTTGAGGGACGTCCAGCTGTCACCTCAGAAAATTCTGCTAGGACATGATTCATAAACTTTAAAAGATTTCAAGCAACAAAGCTTTTAAGTCACCAATTCGTGTCAAAAGACCTCATTTCCCTTGATGGCCATCAATAATATTTAACTCCGGAGAATTTATTAGAGTACAAAATTAAAGTAAACTTGATATTTTTATTTTATTCTTTCAGACCTGTAGGTAGGCTAATATAAGATATGTAAATAACACAAAAAACACGTTTAAAACTATTTTTAAATACTTACTTATTATTCGTCTATTACCAGGATTTTTTTATTGTCTGTAAAACTTTATTTTCATTTTGCTAAGATACCGTATGCGAAAACAGCATAATAAATTTAATTTTCGCCAAAATAACATAATTTTATAAACGTACTTTTATTACACATAAATAATGTTTATACGTAGGTAAACGTCTCGGAAATATTTAATTGGCCACAGGAAGTAAATACAAATTAAGATTAATACCAGTAATACCAGTAAGTAATCATTACCTTATTACCAGAATGCCAAAACTGGGGCGTTTTAACTGGTACAAATATGGAACTCTGGTGATTTAAAAGTAAAAGCTGTATGCTAATAAATTGTAGATAAATTGTGACACGAAAGTTGTTTATGGAATGTTTTATTAAATAAACACTATTTATGTTAAATAAAATATGTAATACGAACGGTTCTTGTGGAAACTTCCGCTAATATCTGTCCAGCTGAATTTTCGGATTAAATTGGGTGGTCCTAAAATTTTTCGGTTTGAAGAAAGTAGCCAAAAAAAAGAGAATTTGACAAGAAATAACAATGACCAATATTCTCGTTTTAAATATTTAAAGCCCGTCAAGATTATATTTGGCCCTGAGATTGTGATGCTACAAGCAGCTTACAAATGGCAGTAATGTGCGTACGAGTACGTAATGTACCTATTAGTCAAATAAAATGTCAGTAGGTACTTACTAGGTACCTACCAACCAATCATGTCAACGAATAATTTCAAAGCATCGTTTATTGGAATGCTACGCAATCTTTCGTTCTTGTATTGATGTGTTTTAATGTCTTATCGTACCACTATTATGTATTACACCTTATATAAAAACTTTAAAAAAAAAAAGCAAACCGACTTCAAAAAGGATGAAATAAAATATTATCCTTTTTGAAGTCTATGCGTTACCAACTGATATGTTTGAAGTCGGTGCCAAGCCAAATTTTGAAGCATACCAGGATTTTGGTGCGATTCGATAAGGATGTACCTACGTTGGATTGCCTGACACGACGACAATGAACATACTTTCTGTAGGTACAGTCGACGTTAAAAATATGTATACACTTTTCGCCTTATAACAAAGGTGTAAGGTGCAAAAGTGTAAACATATCTTTGACGTCGATTGTATCTAAGAACACATCTCAGAACACACGATTAAACCTTCTTGGCGCAGTCTGTGCCATGTTTGTCGGCACATTAGTGGAAATCCAATGCATTTTTTTTCCGTCGTATTTTTTAAAGAGCATTTCTTACTAATGCTCGAACAGTCTATAGCACGCAAGTGTGAGATTGGGACTGAGTAATTTCCCGTCCCTTATCCAGAGGACTACATTTCAAAATATAAAACAATTCAAGAAATTTACCTTCTTGCCAAATTTCACCTAAAGCGGTACAGTTGTTTAGCCATGAAAAGGCGACAAAGAGGCAGACAGAATTACTTACACATTTGTAATAGTTATTAGTACAGTTCTAATGGGATTTATAGCCATAAAGCTGATTATTTTTGACTGGTATTGTTACTACTTGGCTTGGCACCGACTTCAAACATATCAGTTGGTAACGCATAGACTTCAAAAAGGATAATATTTTATTTCATCCTTTTTGAAGTCGGTTTGCTTTTTTTTTTTAAAAGTTTTTATTTTTCCATTTTTAGTTTTAACGCATTGTTAAGAGCGCGACGCATGAATGAAAAACAAGATCATGTTTAACACTAAATTCGTGTACCTATTTCTTTAATAAATATGTAATCAGGAATTTTCTCGAGTCCGTCTGGGAAATTATAATTCCTGTCACTACTACACTAAATCCATCCTCCGCCCCGCCACTGACCCAATCCCTCAACGCCCCGATCACTCAACCTCACAGCGCATCAACCCCTGATCCAGGAACCCCTCGACCCTGAACCAGAAATTTTCTCAAGTCCGTCTAGGAAATTATAATTCCTGTCAACTAAATCCATCCGCCCGCCCCGCCACTGACCCAATCCCTCAGCCCCCCGATCACTCAACCTCACAGCACATCAACCCCTGATCCAGGAACCCCTCGATCCTGAACCAGCAACCCTTCAACCGCCATTCCCCGGCCCCTTAATCCCTGACCCCTTAACTCCTAACCCTAATCCCCGATCAGTAGCCTTACCAGCTTACCACGAGTTTGACATTGATATATTCGCTAGCATGTTTGTAACTTGCTTCCTATGTATCTCGCTCGTACTAACCTTAGTGTGAGCGAGATGCATAAAAAGTTACATTTAGATGCATAAGACGTTAGCGAATTTGTCAATGTCAAACTCGTGGTAAGGCTACAGTTGCAGTACATCAAATTGGTGGTTTTCGGAAGCAAATGCTCGAGTTACTTTAGAAAACCCCGAAATCACTTAACACGTGACTTTAAAAATTGAGGAGTTCCCTCAATTCCTCATGGATTCCATCATCAGACCAGAACCAAAAATAATACGGAAACACCTTGGAGGTAACTTCTTCCAAACAAAAAAAGAATTACTCAAATCGGATCACAGGTGCCGGAGTAATCGCTGAACATACTTACATTTAAAGAAATCATCATCATTATCATCAAAATAATCATCATCATCAGGTCAACTTCATCAAATTGGTGGTTTTCGGGAGAAAATGCTCGAGTTGCTTAAGAAAACGCCCAAAACACCATGCATGTGCCTTTAAAAATTGAGGAGTTCCCTCAATTCCTCATGGATCCCATCATCAGAACAGAACCAAATTAAAATGGGATCAACTCGGAGGTAGCTCCTTTCAAACAAAAAAAGAATTACTCAAATCGGACTACGGATGTCGGAGTAATCGGTGAACGTACATAGAAAAAAAAAAAAAAATAGCCACAACCGAATACAGAACCTCCTCCTTCTATGAAATTGAAGTCGGTTAAAAACAAAGTCCGCCGCATCTAATCTGTCGGTATGTCTCAAAAATTACTGAACGGATTTTCATACGGTTTTCACCTACCAATAGAGTGATTCTTGATGATTATGAATGTAGGCGTAAGTATAATTTTGTTTGGGTCGGGTCGCAAGTTCAAAATATTTTTTATGCATCTATGACAAAAAATTGACTAGGTTCTGCGGCTGCTGTCTGTACCCATCTGTCAACTGTTTATATAGTAAAATATAATATCTGCCGCTTGTGAGACATGAGGACATGACATGTCTTGTATAAGTGAACAACCACCACTTGTCGTTGCGCTGCGGAGGTCGCACTTGAAATAACAACGTTTTAAAATAACTCCCACTGCAGCTGACTGTACCTGTGTGTTTACCGTTTAATAAAATATGTATGGATTGGTTTCAAAGACACGTCTTGTATGTTGTATAATGACTGAACAGTGAACACTTGTCACCGCGGAGGTCGCACTCGAAATAACAACGTTTTAAAATAACTGCGTTTGAGTTCATTTCAACTTTGAACCTTTTTAACTTTTCGTTGTTGTGTCATTTCTTGAAACATTTACTGGATTTTTGTATAGAAATGTTGTTACGCAACAGTGCGTGGGTTGATATTAAAAAAAAACAAGCATAACATTTAAGTAATAATCCTTAACTTTAATAGATACGGTTTTATTCGCAAACTCTTCTGTTTTTTTAAATGTGAGTGAGTTAGTGGGTTAATGATACATTAAGAAACGAATCGTTTGGCATCTCATTCACATAATCGGCTTAATGGTTTAGGCGCTACGGTGGAACACACAACAGACATACCAGCATACCAGGCAGCATATTTATAAAAATATGTCCCCATACTAGCTACACACAATATTTGAATAATATGGTGACAGTATTTAAATAATAGTCGCTTCTGATGAATGAAGATATTCGAGTTAATTGTGGACCATTAGTTCTGTTGGGAGCTATGTGGACTATAGTCGGATGGATTTACGTTGTCATGTTCTTCTAACCATTAACAAAGTATTGTTTTTTAAATGTAGTTCGTCGCAAACATCTGTCAATTTTCAAGGCCGGACGAGCCGAAAGCGAGGGCTCTAAGTTATTCGATTAGGTACCTAAACAACGACCGACCTAAACAAACAGACAAAGTCCATGGCGAGAAAACGCGAAGTTAAATAAATATGTGCTACACTTGTAATTTAAAACCCTTTTTAGTGTTGGAATATGTTTGAGTCAAACACATTTTAGAAAAAGGGCATTGTGTGGACAATATTGTAAAAGTTAACGACTCCGGTACATAATATGTATCTCGTTTTTCTTATTTGGGTCTCATCAAGTACTGAAAAAATGTATCCCGCCTGTAAGGGTGTAGCGTTAAAAAAATTTAACGGCCTCCTAGCCTAGTCGGTAGTTACCCTGCCTACGAAGCAGGAGGTCTCGGATTCGAATCCTGGTAAGGGCATTTATTTGTGTGTTCATCACAAATATTGATGTTTTCTACCTATTATATATGTATATCGTCGTCTAGTACCCACAATAATACAAGCCTTATTGAGCTTACTTTGGGACTAGGTCGATCTGTGTAAAATGTTCTAATAATATTCAATATTTATGATAATAATATTTAAAAAACTTGATTCGTTATGGTTATAGACCGGACATTGATAATAGTCTATGTTTCCATATTTTTACTTTACCTACAATACCTACACGGAAATCCCTTTTTAGTTTAGGGATATAATATAATAGGTATTTATTTACTTCCCATTTAACAACACATTGCGGTCTGCGGCTTAATTAAAAGCTTAAATAACATGGGTTATTATTTCCTTGAGGCCGTTTCATAGTACTTACGTGTCGTAATTAGTCACATGTTAATTGGATTGCATTAATAAATAGGGATGTGGTGAATAAATACTGAACGACATGTTGAAATTCTCTAGTATTTATGGTGTAGTTATAAAATTACCTATATGTAGGTATATGTGCGCTTACGCCATTATTAACGATGCTCCGATATAAATACAATGCCGCGCGACGCTGTGCGGCGTATGCGCCATCGACAATAAGGTCCCTTTTCATAGATAATGCCCCATATTAAAGTAGCTTAGCTACCTACCTGCTGCTTGTATGTACTCGAGAGGGGGCTAATGCAAATTTGTAATTAAGTATGTAGTTTTGATATTGAATGTTTACACATTTTAGTCAAAGGAAAATGCCATAACTATAATGACACGGAAACGAGACTAGGATTTGCAAGAACAGACTCAAACAAACCCTTAGTTAAAAGATTAAAGTTGGCTAAATAGGAAAAAACACGAACACATGTCTAATTTTCATAAATTTTCAGTTGTATAACGTTATTTTGCATACCGTACCTATTACATTTTAGTATCAAATAGCTAGTGAATACAGCTGAGGGATCTGACGAGCAAAATTTTAAACAGAAGTATACGCCTCGGACTTTTCACTCCTTCTAATTATTTGGCATTACGCCCCCTTATTGAATTCGTCGAGCCCCACACACCGTGAGTAAACGCATTCCCACTCCCTAAAAAAAAGTATGTTACAGCGGTTAACATTCATTATTTTACCCCTAAAATCTTTACTGATTTACTTGTATATGGTATATTCGCTGTTTATTTCATTATGACTGATTTCAGTGACATAGTTGGGTAACAAACGCGAGTCATCAGTCGATGCCATGACTCCACGGAACGGTATGTGAAATCCGAACTTTGTATTTGATACGTAAGTTTCTCGGAAAGTTTCCTAACAAACAACCTCGTTTCCTACAAATCGTTTTATTTTAACATAATTTACAAGAATTTAAATGTAAATATAAAACAGTTCTATTACTTAGATACCTACTGTCAGACAACGCATGTCCTTGATTGAAATTAAAACCTGGAAATATTATTTGGAAATTTTGAAATACTTATTATATGTTCTACAAAATACGAGTATATAGTATATGTATGTATGTAGTAAATACTTAGAAAGGATTTTCGTTAATTCAAGTTAAAACGGTACGGTGAAAACAAAGTTGATAAGTATTTTTTAACAAGTTCTACGCGGGCGAAGACTAATAATATTGCAAACGCGTAAATAACTCAGTGTGTCTGTTACTTCTTCACGCTTCCCGCTGAACCGATTTAGATGATATCTGGTGTGGAGGTAGTTTAAGTCCCGGGAAAGGAAATAGGATAGTTTCATTCACGGAAATCATTATTCCACGTAGACAAAATCGCTGGCAGAAGCTAATTTTATTCCCCTAGCCTAGCCTGTTCTAGTGTCCCATTGGTGGGCAAAGGGCCTCTCCACTCGATCTCCACGACTCCCGTTTTAGTGCTTCTTCCGGCCAGTTGTTGAGCAAGGTCTAGGTCGTCCCGCCATCTCCGTCTGGGTCTGACGTGCCCGCCCGCATCCTACTTCTGACATCCAATAACTAGCCCACCTACCTGGATGTGACAGATGTGACCGGCCCAGTCCCATATATTTCAGCCTAGCAGTCTTCTCGCTAATGTCAGCAACAGCCGGATAAAGGATGACTCACGTTAGACCGGGCCGTGTCCGGGCCGGAGCGTCCGACGCATCGTTTTCTTTGGAAAGCATCACGTGATCGCCTGTCATGTCATAGAACAGTAAGCTCCGGAAGCTCCGGCCCGGACACGGCCCGGTCTAACGTGAGTCATCCTTAATCCTAAAATGCTGCGCTCGGAATAGCCCGTTGGCAAGCCATAGCTACATATAATTTAGCGAAATCCTTGCGTTTCTCTCAATTTACAGACAGGTTGTAATTTGTATGCATAACAGTTTCGGAAACATAAAATGTTAATGAGAATTTAATTGGATTGCAGTTATCAGATCGCGACAATTTTAAATTGCCGACATTTTGCCAATCACGTTTTTAATAGTCCTTATTTTAAGTGCTGCCGAATATTTATCATATGCTACTGAAATAATTGCTTGACAACAGTTGGAACGATTCATTTCGATATACAAAGGGGTTTTGTTATGTGAGGGTGAATCGAATGTGGACATCCCACCAAAAACATAAATGTAAAAAAGGAGAGCCTAGAGAGGTTAGATTTGACTTGGCCAGTTTTCATTACATCGGTAATTTTATAAAGTTATTCAACATATATATATATATATATATAAAGCGCTGGTGGCCTAGCGGTAAGAGCGTGCGACTTTCAATCCGGAGGTCGCGGGTTCAAACCCCGGCTCGTACCAATGAGTTTTTCGGAACTTATGTACGAAATATCATTTGATATTTGCCAGTCGCTTTTCGGTGAAGGAAAACATCGTGAGGAAACCGGACTAATCCCAATAAGGCCTAGTTTCCCCTCTGGGTTGGAAGGTCAGATGGCAGTCGCTTTCATAAAAACTAGTGCCTACGTCAAATCATGGGATTAGTTGTCAAGCGGACCCCCAGGCTCTCATGAACCGTGGCAAAATGCCGGGATAACGCGAGGAAGAAGAAGATTCAACATATATATATATTTTGTAATTCTGATAACAACTGGCCAAGCCAAATCTAACCTACTTTAAGATCTCACATTTTTTTTAAATAACAGCAATTGTTATAGGTATCCAATAAAGCAAAGAAATAGAGTTTAATACTTGTTTATAATGTTATTTTGTTCCTATAAATACATATTTGAATTTTGCATAGAACTTGGCACTCATTTAGATCTCCATTCTTTTTGCGGCGAACCCCAGAGCCAAGCATAATTTTTGTATTGAACTTGGCTCTCCTTTTTTCTCCGGTGGGATATCAATACTTTTTGTAAAGAAAACTAGGCAGGTATTGAGATTTAATGTTTTTCTTGTGTTTCCGCTGCATGGTTTTTACTTCTGTTCTTTGTATAATTATGTGGTGCCGCGCGCCGCCGACGACACATCGTTGGCCGGTTGTTTAGCGCGTATTACAAGTTTTTTGTATGGGGACACCACTTATTTTTTGACTTAACTTTATTTTTATATTTATTTTATATAGCAAATATAATAATACATATATTGGGATAGTTTCAAATATCTGCTTGTAACGGTTCCAACGCTACAATTAAAAAATATTTTTTTGTATGGGGACCCCCCCTATTTTTTAACTTTTTTTTATTTTTAGGTTTTTTCCTACGCTTAAAAACAATTACCGAGCTGGATTCAAAATTTCATCCTTCTAGGTCATCTGGAAGTAGGTTAGGTTTAGGTACTATATGTCAGTCACAATAAAAAAAAAATTGTATGGAGACCCCCCTATTTTTTAACTTTTTTTTATTTTTAGATTTTTTCCTACGCTTACACACAATAACCAAGCTGGATCCCAAATTTCATCCTTCTAGGTCATCTGGAAGTAGGTTAGGTTTAGGTACTTATATGTCAGTCACAATAAAAATGTTTTTTTTTGTATGGGGACCCCCCCTATTTTTTAACTTTTTTTTATTTTAAGATTTTTTCCTACGCTTACACACAATAACCGAGCTGGATTCCAAATTTCATCCTTCTAGGTCATCTGGAAGTAGGTTAGGTTTAGGTACTATATGTCAGTCAGTCAGTGCCAAAATTTACGAATTTTTGACCTTCATATCTTTATAACCGTTTGAGCTAGCTTCATGAAATTTGGGCTTCTAGATGTCCTTATGGATGTAATTAAACACACGTAGTTTTATGTGTTTACGTTAAAAAGGTTTTGAGGGGAGGGTCAAAAGTGGCACCAAGTGGTTCGTGTAATATTACACTCGGCGCTGGCTAGCCAGTTCCTTTGCTTGAACTTGGCTTGACACGCTGCCGCGTGTCTAGATACTGAACATTTTTTACTATTCGACCAACCCCGAAATCATGAAAGAATACTGTTCCACAGAAATCATCGAGTAGTTACCATTGTTATGCGTGGTGGGTCAAATACATATATACCTACAGCCAATTTCATAACATGAAACTGCTGTTTTGCGAAATTGCCCCTAAGTCGCATATTATGACAGTAAAGTAAGAGAACAATGACAATGATAATGAACATTCAATGTTGAGAGTTGGGGTAGGCGAGTTCTGGAGTGGAGACCGCGCATCGGCAAACGTAGTGTAGGGCGCCCTCAGACTAGATGGAGCGATGACCTTCGCAAGGCGGCTGGCAAGAGCTGGATCAGAGTTGCCGCAAATCGTGCTCAATGGCGTGCAATAGGAGAGGCCTATGTCCAGCAGTGGACGAGAGTAGGCTGATGATGATGATGATGAAAGTAAGAGAAATCATTTAATTTGAAACGTCAAGGGCAATTATCATTAAACAGTGTGTCACTCATAATTCACGCTAAAATTATCCGTTTAAATTTCCAAATACAATTATGGTAAACTAATTGGATTTGAAAGCTATGGTTGATGAATAAAACATATACCTACATAATAATATACTTGCCTATTTGGCAAAATGTGGGTTAGGTTAGGCGAGCTTTTTAGCGTCACGTTTTGGGGTTTCTAAATTAGCTATGTCCGCTCCACCTGTTTATTATACATACCTAATGAAATTGTAGTCACATTCCAAAACTCAATCAATTGTTTAATTCTTCCTTCTTCAAAAGTCTTTTCTTGGTGGAACTCTATAATATTTGAATAATCCTCTTATTCATAAAACTTTACGGACCTGATTTAATAGTCAAATTATTTTTTATCCCTTTTTTATAAATACATAAGTCAAAATGACAGATAAAGACAAACGATTCATAGCTAATTCAGGGCAGTAACGCGTTTATGAATAACGCCATAAGTGTGTGACATACGGTTAAGTATGGCTGAGCCGTAGCGTAAAGCCGGGACAAAGGCGAGGAAGATGATGATGTCATATTATTATGTTTCAAATTCAAAGCTCCTAACCTTCAACGGTTTATGTTAAGTTAAGCATTGCCATAGTACCTAAGTAACGGAACTATACTTAATTGTATTACATACGAAAACTCTTATAAAACTTATATAGGTACGAGTTCTCTTTGTAATTACCCCTAAGTACCTAACCTAATAATGTACTTAAGCGATCACTCGTGAAGTATGGAAGTAATTTGAAATGACTTTGTTCGGTTGGCAATTATCTTTGGGGGGGATAATGTTTCATTGTAGGTACATTCAATGGCCTTCGATACTTGCTCTAAGTTGCGATATTTAGGTACCTACCTACTTACTAAGGCCCACTTGCACCATTCCACTAATCCGGGGTTAACCGGTTAAACCATGGTTACCAGTACAATTTGACACTAGGTTAACGGTTTAACCGCTTAATCCCGGGTTGGTGGAATGGTGCAAGTAGGCCTTAGTAAGTAAGTAGGTACCTAAATATCGCAACTTACAGCAATTTTATCAGTGTGCAATCTCGATATTCCGAGATCTCGAAATACCAAGATCTCGTCCATTATTTGCAAGATATTGCACGTAAATTCGTGCGCGAATTCACAAGATTTGCAAGATTAAATAAATAAATAAATAAATAAATATTGGGGACATCTTACACAGATCAACCTAGCCCCAAACTAAGCAAAGCTTGTACTATGGGTGCTAGGCGACGATATACATATTTATATAGATAAATACATACTTATATACATAGAAAACACCCATGACTCAGGAACAAATATTAGTGTTCATCACACAAATAAATGCCCTTACTGGGATTCGAACCCAGGACCATCGGCTTCGCAGGCAGGGTCACTACTCACTAGGCCAGACCGGTCGTCAAAATTGGATTAATAGATAAGTTTTTAGCAACGAGCTTGGTACGAGCTTTTATCGTTGACTGTATTTTTCTTTCCACATACAACTAATACTCATAGAGGCAATCTAAAAACCCTAAACACAGGTTGCGTTGTTTTATCACAGAATTCCTATCAGTGGCGGCGCGTCAAACATATCCATAGGCAAGCCGCGGCTAATTTGGCTTACATATTTCCTTTACAACTCTGCTCAAATGTCCAAAAACAGGTAAGCCGGTGGGAATTGGCTTTTATGGACACGCCGCCACTGATTCCTATGGTCACCTCCTGTCTCCGTCGTCAGATCAGCTTGATGGCACAATAATATATTGCATTGTCACCCGACTTTATTGGAAACAGGAAAGTGGGTCAAATTTAACTTGCAAGATTTGACCCGTACAAACATACATACATAGGTACCAAGTTAAATAAAAGTTTGTAAAAACGTCAGCGCTTGCAGTCAGCGTAATTAATGCTTAATTATTTATCGTCAGTGGTGCCAACAAAAGCGTAGAGGTAGAACGAGTCTTTTCTGCTGCAGGGCCTGCAGGTAAGGATATTGACAGACACAGCGCTCACGGTAAAGCCGCAGCAATGTCGCAACAGGGCTGTAACCGCGAAAATCGAAGTTCACAAATTGCGGGCATCTTTCTCTGTCACTCTAATTACGCCTTCGTTGGAGTAAAAGGGAAAGGTCCCCGCAATTTCGATTTTCGCGGTAGGCCCTCTGTAATGCAGCTGCAGTTGCCATCCGAACGTCACCGTTAGCTATTTTCCAGTTTCCCACGAAAACCCCACACCGTGAGTAATCTCTGGCGTACATTAAACGCATGTGTAGGTACCTACTAATACTAACCTCAATACGACTGACCATCTCTGGAGCGTATGTCAATGCATTAAGGTTCACTATTAGGCAGTTAACATGGCGGCACAGTGTATCACGCCCGACATTATAATCAATCAATCAAAGTTACATTAATAGGCAATCAATCGGCCCACGACTATCGGCTCTATTAATACTGACAACCAGTTATTGATAATAGTTGAAATTGAAGTTAGTTAACTACAGTTATACTTATGTATGATAGAAACATGTTAGTCTGGTCAGCATCAAACATGTAATGATAGCCGAACTAACCAAATATATCATATTACCCTATCCTTAGCACCTTGTATAGTAGTCTAGTCGGTACTAACACTGCCTACGATTCCTACGACGCAGGATGTCCCGGGCTTAAATCCTGGTAAAAGTATCTATTTGTGTGTTCATCACAAATATTTGCTCCTGGGACAAGGATGTTATCTACGAGTGACTGTCGTAAACTGTCCTTGCCTTGAAATTACCCCAACGCACCTTATTATTTTGTACTTGAACAATTTCAAATTATAAATATCGCCGTTTCAATCGATTACTATGCTGTTTGGGTTGTCTGATACAATTATTAAGAGCAAAATAATTCGATCATAAATTACGTATGATTGAACCGAAATATTAATTTAATACAAAGTAGAACTTTGTGCCTTAGGCATTAAGCATTAGCATTAGCATTAGGCATTATTTTGGGTTTAAGGTACTTGACAGACTGTCCACTCAGATTTACATTATTTACAATATGACAGCTGTCTGAAAATTGAGGACAAACCTAGGGTTTTTCTTCAAGTGATATTTGGGTTTTACATACAAAACTTCTACTCGCTCTATTTTCTTTTTATAACAATGTGTTATAAAAAGTATACATGCATGTACACTTGTACATACATACAACATGTTCATGCCAAGTTTCATGTTATTTAAGCATGCCATTTTAGAATGAGAGCGTAATAACTTCGATTGCATGGAATGGGGATGGCGTTTTAGCAACGGGCTCTTGACCCACTGCCCGATCCGAACTTTAAGAGACGTCGCATTGGGCCGTCAGACACTCAGTAGTACTTACATTTATGCGAAAATAAAATTCTAGTAGAAGAATTGAAGCAACAGATATTTATGTACTTCAAAAAAAACATACATATGTACTGTGTAACTTCCCATTTTGTAACCAACCACAAACTCCACAATCCGTTACTTTTGATACGACCATTACCAGCTTAAATTACTAACTTGGACTTCTCGCTAAATTTTAAAAGCATTTTTAGTAAATTACCTAATTTGACCGTCGTTTTCCTCAGCTCATACATTTAACGACCATTCAAACTATTTAATCTTATTTTTATTGCGGCCGACCACTGCACAGAAGTGCCGACAGAAGTGAAAACTCAATGACTAGTCCAAAATGTCTGCAGCACTATGTATAATTGAAATTGACCCATCCGCCTTTCTATTGAAAAACTTTAGTTCCGAAATTGCTGGTCAGTGAGCTTGTTTAAAATTCGAAATTCAAATTTGTAGCGTTATATAATTGTTTAAAATTCGAATAGAAATTGTAAAGTTACCTTGCAGACCTCGCATCTAAATATATTTGACGGAATAGCTAGCCCCTATGACGGAATTAGCCACATTGACCTTAACCTAAAAGTAAGCCATTCTACTTCCATGTCCAAAACATCGACATGTTTTTGTATTTGAAGCGACAAGACAACATGCTTGTGATTTGGAGATAGTTGAATTACTCGTACTTAGTAGAAACGTTCCGTGGGAAGGGAAACGGCAGAGGGAATCGTAGATTGTGTTGATAATTAGTCGAGCACAATTCATTACAACCATTCTTCGAGCAACACGGAAGGGAGGCGGCATTCGCACTATTTCCCCTCTGCCGAGGTACAAGATTAGCGCGTCAATCTAATCTAGCGCGGGTAATAAAACTAGTTGCACTTGGATTTTTCACTAGACCGAGTCCAGACGCGCGCGTGAACACTGCTGCACAAAAATGCCTGTTTGCTCGGTTTTTTGTTATAAAAAGAGGTCAGGGACATCAAATTTACAAAAAGAAAGTGTTACATTTCACATGTAATATTTTTGTTTACATATCATACGTTTAATTACATTCAAACACAATTATTATATTTTAGTCTCATGTAATTGTTGGATTTATCGATTTTGCTCGCTCAGTACAAATTGCGGATCGGTCGAGCGACAAATCCGACTTCTCATCTCTCAGAATACAATAACATTCTTCAACGAAAATGTGTTAGTGTGCGTGTTGTGACACTTGTCACTCGTCCGTACACAAAAAGAGATCGAGGTTTGCAAGATTTGTCTTTGACGTGTGTCATTTTCTATGTATTTGTGTCGTCATTACAGATTGGATTTTGTATGTAGGTGTGTGAGAAGTGCGACTGTGTGCACCTTTCCCCCCGCGAAAAATGGCAGAAAGATTTGTATGGTGAGATATCGCTTGGGCCCCTCCCTTCCGATGTGTCGGAAGCCGGTGTTGCTCGAAGCAACCATTCCATTCTTTGGCTATGTTACTCTTGTACAGTTGCCATCTCAATATGGTACAGTAAGTACAGTTAAAAATCTTTACTAATATTTGTATCAGGTACCGACTAATAGTATTTTATTCTAGCGCCACGTTATTTTGTGACTAATAGTTTCACATCGATAAAGTGTTCATCCATCTTAGAATAATAAGGACACTCAAGATACCTCGAATAAGATAACAACTTGAACGAGAAACTGTCAAAGCATTTCAAGTATAGGTTACAGAAGAGACCAATAAAAAATCTTATCTTATCAATATAACGACCCGAAGTGGATCTGGTCTCCGACACCAAAGACCGCCAGGCTTCTTTGTCCAAAGCCAATCTGTCCAGTCGACGGCGCCGAGTTCGCTAAAACTATTACATATATGTATAATTTGTGGCTAAGGGCTTTTTGCACTTCGACGTTCCTGACTTCAGCGGTACGTAGGGTATTTGGTACGCCAGAAATATTTCCTTTGTTTCAAGAATTGCAATTTCGTTTGCAGTAATGAAAAATAAAACGAGTAAATTCCTAATAAACCAGTGGGACATCATGCCGACTTGCAGAGTGACTTTGTATGGAGATTGACAGTCTACTATAACCACTCTGTCACAGAGATATCGTACCAGCGTAGGCGAGATGTGAATATGTAAATAGGTGTCAAAGTGATACGTCGTCAAATGACAGGGAAAGTGGACCGCTATCACTTATCAGCAACGGCCGATATGCGGGTATCACTTGACTTTAATGTTACTTGACTGCGCGATGTAAAGGAGGGTAATACGTTTATCAGTGTATATTTGTTCCTTTGCTACTCTACAGACCAAACGCGTGGGTCGATATTTCTGTTAACTGTCCGAGTGACTCTAAAGACAAGAACAGGCATAGCCAAATGTTCATATTGTAACATTATTAAAGATGTTGACGCACAGCACAGCAAAATGTCAACGAAAATGTATGGCGAAAAGCAATAGTATACGCCGCGGTAGGCCTCCCGGACACATGTGGAGGTTCCGGTTGCGAGCCACCAAAACGGTTGCGACTCACGTTAGACCGGGCCGTGTCCGGGCCGTAACTTCCGGTGCATCGTTTTCTATGGAATATGGAAAACACGTGATTGCCTGTCGTGTCATAGAAATGTAAGCGCCGCAAGCTCCGGCCCGGACACGGCCCGGTCTAACGTGAGTCATCCTTAAGAGCCCATCAACGTGCACACTAGCACCACTGCTAATTAATTGTGATTATTTAAATTTAACGACAGGTGACAGGTATTCAAAAAAGGGGGCCGCTACGTACTGTATTGTGTATTTCAGTACCTTTTGAATACATCAAACTAGGTTTTATGTTGCTGGATTCGTCAATCTATGCGTCCAAAGTTAAAACGGCCGTTTTTGTTTTGAGGTCCTAGATCGACGAATCCAGCCACATAAAAACTAGTTTGATGAATACATCAAACCACACAAAAACCACATAAACATACTCACACTACATACATCAAACTAGTTTTTATGTGGCTGGATTCGTCGATCTAGTTTAGTTCTAGTAGTAGTAGATCTAGTTAGGTTTGAATACAAAAGGTACTTAAATACACAATACAGTACGTAGCGGCCCCCTTTTTTAAATACCTGTCGTTAAATTTGAATGATCACGGTTATATAGCAGTGGCGCTAGTGTGCACGTTGGTGCCAATTATGATGGCTGATCTTTTAATCACATTTCACATACTCTATAGATACTCATCATAATTATTATTAGATCATTGCGAAGTAAAGTAACGATCAGTTAATCATTAGACGGACTATAAAACCTACAGACAGGATATTTAATCAGTAAAGATACCTACTATCATTCGAAGGTTCAATTTGAATGTTTGTTTCTCAGGTTATTGGTCATAAAATACAAGTCAGTCATTAAGTACGTGTACAATTGATAATTTCAGTCACGATTTCCGAGGAATGGTCAGGTGTTGAATTTAAATAAACGTATAGTCGTGTGCCACGACTTTGCCTGCGTATAGGGTAAGCAAATTAAATTTTAAAGCTGATGTCCGGACTTTTGCCAGTATATTATATTTTTTCATATGTAACCCGAACCAGACAGGTCGGTCGTACCTGTATGTTTTTCATAACATGTAGCATGTAACATGTTTTTCAATACTTACAAAATTATTACCACCTTTTACTGAGGTGTGCCAATTAAATATAAAGACGAGTATTCTATCTATCTAGTTAATATATATCTATTGTTTTTTAGAGAAAGTTAGGTTAGTAAAGAATACGACATTTAAAAAGTGATATGCTTAATTCACAGCGAATCAAGCATTGGTCCGCATACCAAAATATCGTCTGTGTTCACATTTTCACGGATGTTCTCATTTCAGTTTTCATAACATTTGAGAAATTTACGAAAGCATGTTATTCTTATAATATGATACTCAGACTATATTTATAAGATGTTTTTACACAAAACCAGAGAGTTATTCATTGTAGAAGAGGTTTAAAGTCTATAAAATATATTATAAGGAGGTATAATATCATTTATGTTTTGTAGTAATTGAGTCGAACGTTAACCCATGACAACCAGAGTTACCGCATCTTACTCGTAATATTCGGACCCGTACCTACATAGGGTTGCCATATGGAAGAATTAAATGTCGTGATAAAAATCCTGACATCACCTTAAAAATCCGGACATTTCTTGTAACAGAGATTTGGCGTAGCTTGAACGACGCCCCGGCGGCGCGCTGCTCTCTGCGGTGTACTGTATCGTGGATCTACTTTTCCCTTTCCCTCCGCCCGACCCCGTAGCTCCCTCCCCGTAGCCCCCTCCCCGTGCGCGCACTACCCGCGCCCGCGCCGCATCGCAATCATTACGCAGTATATCACGTAAACTTTTTTAGGGTTCCGTACCCAAAGGGTAAAACGGGACCCTATTACTAAGACTTCGCTGTCCGTCCGTCCGTCCGTCCGTCCGTCCGTCCGTCCGTCCGTCCGTCCGTCTGTCTGTCACCAGGCTGTATCTCACGAACCGTGATAGCTAGACAGTTGAAATTTTCACAGATGATGTATTTCTGTTGCCGCTATAACAACAAATACTAAAAACAGAATAAAATACAGATTTAAATGGGGCTCCCATACAACAAACGTGATTTTTGACCAAAGTTAAGCAACGTCGGGAGTGGTCAGTACTTGGATGGGTGACCGTTTTCTTTTTGCTTTTTTTTTCGTTTTTTTTTTTGCATTATGGTACGGAACCCTTCGTGCGCGAGTCCGACTCGCACTTGCCCGGTTTTTTTATTTTATAAGGTCATTCCTAAAAATCCGGACACTTGCCAAGGCCGCAATCCGGACAAAGGCTCAAAAATCCTGACATGTGCGGACAAATCCGGACGTATGGCAACCCTACCCGTACAGCGCTTACAAATTCGTTTTTTTTTTACACTTTAGGTAGGTATACTTGTATCTCTTCTACTATTTATTTCTCTACGCACAAAGTTAAGTATTCTCCATCCACGCCGCTATTGTTTGACAATTTTTCACATAAATAATGTCATAAAGACGTTTATGACTTCGTATTCGTTCTTTGAAACAGTGTTGTTATATTATACGAATAGATGAATAATAGATAAATTATATCAGAACAACTAGGTATGCTTCTTAGAACAGCTGGTTTGTCATAAATAATAAATTAAGTGCTTAATATTCTATAGATATATCAATATTTTACAATAGTTTCGGTGAGAGAAATTTTATAGATATTCGGATAAAGATGCATGGGATTATTATATGTTAACTGACCTGTTATCAATCTTCTTACAAAGACATAAGACCTACGAAGTGATAGTGTTATAGGACTAGGGGTCGGTAGGTAGGTTCGCAGTAGAAGTCATCCGTTTTTTTAAGAATCGCAACGAACTATTAAACTTGATTGGAGTGGTCTAAGCCCTGGTTTATTACATTGGACGTCTTGGACTTTGAGAGCTGGTATTGCAACTCCAAAGAGCCGCACGTAGCTCGCGAGCCGCGGTTTGCCGACCCCAGTACTAGGGGGGGGCCGCATCCGCATTGCCCCCCGGTGTTCAATCAACATTAGTAAACAGCTGTACCTACCACTGACCAAATTTAGACTTTATGTCGTTGCTGTAAGGGTTACGATTGACGATGGTATTTGTACGTAATGGAGGGATATTCAGGGGATCCGCTAGCCCTAACAACTCATAACTCATAAGTAAGTAGGTATAGACAACACGCTTAAAGGTAGGTACCGTTTGAATTCAGTCACTGCACTGTAGCCGTATTGCAGGCTGCAATTCGCAGCACGACATTACTGCCCACTGCATTGCTGACTCTTAACTGAGCATCGGTGGATCTTATTGTTATTGCATTTATTTAAATCAAGCAACATGGTTCATAAAAGCTTTGAATACAAAAATTAAAATAAACTCTCTCTTATGTCTTTGCAGTTAAATTTATACAATTGCCCCAATCCGTCCAACCCTTCTGTCATCTTAGTACGACATTGGTAAAAAAAAGTGGTGAGTGTCGTGGAACACGTCGGTTGGAACGAAGTTAAGAAAGGCTGACATGTTCATGTTCATGCTTGTGACGTCCAGGCTCCGTTGTGTACTGGGTGATCAAATGAAACAACTGTTATTGTTCGTGCACTCCGCCAGCCACCCGCCGCCATCACACTTCTCCCCGGAGTGAAGATAGCGGGTAGTTGCGTCGTACTGTTTATTGTGTAATCGTCACATCTCTCCCTTTTTATAATGATTTATTTATTTTACTTTATATATTTATCATGCAACAATAGTTCAGTTTATCGTATTATCTTATACTCGCTAGGTTAATTTATTTTTCCAATCTAGGTATACTACCACCGGTTCGGAAAGGTTAACCTCAGACCCGAGAAGAACCGGCGTAAGAAACTCGGCGAGGTGTGGATGTATTCATTTTACAACAGTTAAATAATAAATATTTTCCAACACTAGCAAGCCTTTAAATGATTAACATGATGCCAAAGAGCCGCACGTAGCTCCTGCCTGCCTGATTAACATGATGGTTGGCGCCAGGCGCTGTTGCGTCAATACCGATCCCGCGTAATTTAATAACTAAAAATAGTCAAACCTACTCTGAAGACGTAAAAATGTATTTAATTAGTAGATTATAGTGCAATTACTTACGACAAGTGTTATCTCAATCAACAGTTTCCGTGTAAGACTAATAAGTGTACTCAAATTTTTTTGTGGATTGCTAGTGACATTTTATGTAATAGTTTACAAAATAAAACATCCACCCCTACACAGTTGTGTAGAGCAGTGTTTATAAACATCTAGAAACTCAAAGTGATGATAATTACTGTTAATAAATCACAAAACATCTAAATTGCTTAACTGACATAACTTTCAAAAGTCAATGACCTCACAGCAAAACTTTGATAAGTGCAAATAAACAGTGCAAGTACAATAAAATAGTGTTAGTGTAATAATTACTTGCGTATTCTTGTGACGGAATATAAATTCAAGAACATTAAAACATAATAAAGAATGTTGCATTAAAACCTTCTGTTGGACATTTAAATTCAAATCATAACTAGAGAAATGTAAACAAACCATAATCCAATAGCAGCATAGAAGACCCGACTAATCAGGAAACATCACCACAGATAAGATACAGTTAGCACCTAGAGTAAGCACGTATACGCAAGAGTGTAAAAAGACAACAACGCCATCTAGTTTTTAATTCCCACAACACTCAGAGCACACTAGCATTCGATAAGAAACTTATATATTATGTTTAACTAAAGAAACATAGAGGGCGATTACAATAAAAATACGAGTTATTTATTCTAAATAATACTAGAAGGTTTTTATGGACAACAAAATGGGTCAACCAACGAAATGCGATCATTGTTACACCAGAATCTCGAGCAGACGTTCACTGGACTGCTCATCTTGTCAAGTGCGGTACTGCTTAGACTGTCTGGAACGTAAAGGAGTGAGTGGCAAACGATACACTCTAATGACTATCGGTGATAAGAATAGATGGAAGTGCCGAATTTGCTGCGAAAAATTGCTTCCACAGAAACCAAGTAGTCCTTTGCCAAAACCTGGCACATCAAGGCTGCCGCGCTTAGTTTACCCTCAGCCGAAAATGAGCACCTCCAGACAACAACAGAAATTACCGAAACCCCTAATAGACAACTCAATTGTAACAAACTCATCCATGGAAAGCAATGCACTAAGTGAGCTAGGTGATACAAAGTCTTCTCTAGCTGACGTAACAATAACGCCAAATAAGCCAGCTTCAAGTACAATTGTAGACTTGAATATCTCGCCAAATAATCCTCAGTTGACCACAATAAATGGATTAACGTCTTCACAAAACACGCATGCCCTCCAACTGTCCGATGCTGATTTTGTAAAAATAATAGATGAACGTCTAGAAAACCAAAAATCACCAAAAACACAGGGAACCTACCAAAATCTAAACACTAGCAAGACATTGGAATCTAACACTTTAAACAGGCTTCCGATCCGAAAACAAAACACAACAAAGAACCCTATTACCATAGAAGATTTCAGCAAGCTTCTGGATGAGAAATTGGAATTAAATAACCACACAATAATCTCACGTTTCAAATCTATTGTACAGCACGAAATTTATGCGGCAATATCTTTATGTAAGTCAGAAATGACCATAAAAACCGATGATCTCATAAAAACCGATGATCTCTTTACTAAACAATCGCTTATAGAAGACAGTATAAAAAATCTTAGCCACAAAATACAGACACTAGAAAATGAGAAGAGTGAGCTACAAAAAAACATTAAGTATATTCAAGAAAACACCTCACAAACGGGCTCAACAACATACAATAGAACCTTGGTACTACATGGTCTACACGAACAACATGGAGAAACAGAGGAAGATGTTCACCTAAAGGTTATATATATATTCCGTGAAATATCAATATAGAAAATTACATTGAAGAAACTCGACGTATTGGGAAGAGAAAACACTCGAGACCTTTGGCAATAGAACTTCTCAGTAAAAAAATGATACAACAGATACTACAACATAGACACCTTTTCCGAAATACCGGCCTTGCAATCACAGAGTATCTAGATGATATTTCTCTCAACACAAGAAGACAACTAACAATGATTTTACAGGAAGCCAGGCGTGCAGGACACCATGCAGTAATCACAAACAACCAATTATTGATAAACGGTAAAGTCTATGAACCCAACAAACAACAAGACGTACCGCATCAAGGACAAGACCATCCAAGTATACCTCAGAATACTACACCGCCTACACAAGAAACTGAAGTAATTACAGACTACCAAACAAACAATCAACGAAATCATTCCTTTCGGAACTGACTTTTTGATTTTTATACAAAATGTACAAAGTTTAAAAAACAAAATGTACACATTAGAAAGTTTCTTAAGTGAAAAACAGTACCAAGCAATTTGTCTTACGGAAACCTGGATTAAAAAGGACCATGAGGATTACATTAACATACCTGGCTATCACCTAGCTGCCAACTTTGGGCGATCTGAACACAGAGGAGGAGGCACATCGATCTTGCTAAAAGATGGTATCGAATACAAGGAGAGACCCGATATAACGGAACTTTCAATAGAGTGTGTTATAGAGTGTTGTAGTGTAGAAATTAAGCCAGATATATTGTTAGTAACTATCTACAGACCTGACCGTAGCATAGAATCATTTTTTGAAGTTTTAGATCAACTTATGTGTAAATTAAAAGTACAAAGCCATAAGCATGTCATTATTGCAGGCGACTTCAATCTTAACAAGTTCCAGAACTCTGTGCACTACCAAAGACTAATCAATACAATGCTTGAGCTTAATCTCCACCAAATTGTTAATGCACCTACCAGAGAAACAAGTAATTCAGCCACCTGTATTGACCTCATATTCTCTAACTATAGAAACTTTGAAGTGAATGTAAAAGATGAGGGACTCTCCGATCACAAATCTTTAACGTATAACTTTAAGCAGAATGTAAATTTGTTAAATAACAGCATGTACTCCCTCAAAAGAAATTTTAATAATAACAATGTACAGAGATTTAAAACAGCCCTAAAGGATACTAAATGGAACAACATTTTAGATAAACACAATAACATTAACACTAATTATAATATATTTCATTGTCATTTACAGAAACTCCTAAATGAGATAATTCCGCAAAAAAATATTAGGCTTAATAAAAAAGCCTAAACCTTGGCTAACAGAGGGCCTTAAAAAATCATGCCTCCACAAGAGATTATTAAGAACTATAGTCAACAATAATGACAACGATGTTTTAAAGAAACATTATAAGTCATACTCTAAAATCCTACAAAAATGCATTAAAAAATCGAAAAAGCTTAGTTACATCAAGGACATGGAAAAATCAAATAACAAAACTAAAACTATGTGGCAAGTAATAAAAAGGATAACAGGAAAAAATGCCAGTAAACAACACATAAATATAGAACTAAAAATTGATAACACTACAATTGAAAACCCTCAAATCATCGCCAATACATTTAATGATTACTTTACCTCTGTAGGCCAAAGCACGGACACAAATGAGCCCCGTGGTCGCCCTTGTCCTTCCCCGTCCATCAAATCAATATTCCTTCAGCCCGTGACTGAATTAGAAGTGCAAAAAGTTATAAATAACCTACCAAACAAATACACTTGCGGCTTTGACGAGATACCCCCAATTTTAATAAAAGCATGTAACGACGAACTAACATCACCAATCACATTATTAATTAACCAGTCCTTCCATGAATGTTGTTTTCCCGACAAGTTAAAAATAGCAGCTATAAAACCAATTTTAAAAAAGGGCGGAAAACAGCATAATCTTGCTGACTACAGACCAATCGCTCTCCTACCCACAATCTCAAAAATATTTGAAAGATGTATGGCAGACCGAATTTATAACTTTCTAGAAAAGTTCAACCTATTAGAAGAGAACCAATTTGCCTTCCGCAAAAATCGATCATCCACCTTAGCAGTCTACACATTTATCCAAGGAATACTGGAACACCTTAAAACTAAAAACTACGCTATTGGTCTTATGTTGGACATGTCCAAGGCCTACGACAGGGTCTCTCACCCTATATTACTCACCAAACTGTATGAAATGGGAATTCGCGGCAATGCTCATAATTGGCTAAAATCATATCTTAACAATAGACAGCAGTTCGTACAAATAGACCACCACTGTAAAGACTCCGACAAACTAATAAAACCGCAATCTAACTGGCACACTATTAATAGCTCTATCCCCCAAGGTAGTGTATTAGGATGTTTGCTATTTCTAATTTATATTAACGATCTTCCTAAAATTACCAACCACAAATCTATCATATTTGCTGACGACGTTACCCTCCTGTTTAGACATGACAACGACTCCAATGACTACTCGCACATTAAAGAAACATTCACAAATATCTCTGACTGGTTACAGGAACACAATTTAGTAATAAATACAAACAAAACAAAGATAATACAATTCAGGCCCTACCAGAAAAAACCTACCGATTTAACACCGCTGTTGAAGGATCTAAAAATAAAAGAAGACACAGACTGCACTCTATTAGGGATAACTCTTGACACCCATATCAACTGGAAAAAACACATATCAAAATTAAAATCAAAACTATCTTCTTTCCTTTTTGCCCTGAGCATCCTAAAGGCAAACACACATATTGAGTGCGCCTTGTCCGCATACCACTCATACGCTCAAGCTTGGCTTCGTTACGGTATTATATTATGGGGCCATAGCAGTGACGTCCACGATCTCTTTATAGCCCAAAAAAAATGTGTCCGCATACTAATTAATATACAACAAATCGACAGTTGCAAGAAACATTTCACCAACCTCCAAATTCTGACTCTTCACTCTCTGTACATTCTAGAAATTTCAATTTTTGTCAGAAAGAATATAAAATTATTTGAATATTGTAAAAGCGCACGTAGAAATAATAAGCTCGTCCCTCCGGAACCAATTTTAGACATCTACAAAAAAGGCCCTTATTTCAGGGCCATCCAGATCTACAATAAACTGCCTAATAATATCAGAAACATAGAAAATCTAAATTCATTCACATCAAAATTAAAATTATTATTAATAGAGAAGGCATACTATTCCGTCCAAGAGTTCATGGAAGATAGCTTCTTTTTGTAATTACGAGTACCAGGTACTAATACTAATCCCCTGTGTAAATAATGATATAGGTACAACTATTTAATTGTTAGTAGAAATAAGTTAAGAAAATGTTTTAATTAAATTTAAAATTAGGCTTAGTTCTAATGTTCATAAGCTACCTAGAAGTAAGATTTGTTTGCAATGCCCTAACAGGGTGCCATGTGTTCTCACAACCTTTTACTGTAACAACTAAATGTACCATGGTTTCGCAATAAAGAATTCTATTCTATTCTATAAATCTGTAAAACTATTATTTTATTTTTACAATTTCTTCTTAGGTGTCAGTCCCTCTCCTTCTCCTATTTGCAGTTTTGAGTTTTTTATTCAATTGCTTATAACTCAAAGATTTACTTTAAACGCCTTAATTACTACATTAGCATACAATATAATATTTTACTAATGAATACCTATTTCATGATTTAGGTACAATAACATTGTTAGGTTGCCAAGCGCCTTGGACATTAGTGGTAGAAGAGCCGGCCGCAAAATTTCTAACCGACTTGATACCACGATGAAATGCACAATGGTTTCCCAGAAAAGTTATGCTAAGTCCGAATTCGATAGTCTGCCACGGCGGAACTTGCCGAAAGTACGAAAAAGAAGGCCACTTCCGGTGCGAAAAAAGGGGCTGATTTAACCCATCTGATACCGAGATAGTAGTTATGGCAGCAGTTAGAAATTTACATGTAGACACAGAAAAGCGAAGTCTGCCACTATTTTTTTTGCCGGAAGTGCTTGGCAGACGCTCTCAAAGGTGACCATCGGGACCCCTAAATTAACCCATCTGATACCACCATGAAACCAATGCCAGTCGGTAGGTATGAACTCTCATGTCAGGAATATATAAGTCTGCCAAGGCTTTTCCTGCCGAAACACCATGGCAGACGAGATTATGTAAGCAAGGTAGCCATCGGTTACCCTACACTAACCCATCTGATACCACCATGAAACCAATTCCATTCGGTAGGTATGAACCCCCATTTTAGGAATATATAAGTCTGCCAAGGTTTTTCCTGCCGAAAGACCTTGGCAGACGAGATTATAAGCAAGATGACCATCGGTTACCGTACACTAACCCATCTGATACCGCCATGAAACCAATTCCAGTCGGTAGGTATGAACACTCATTTCATGAATATATAAGTCTGCCAAGGCTTTTCCTGCCGAAACACCTTGGCAGACGAGATTATGTTAGCAAGGTGTACTTCAGTTACCCTACATTAACCCATCTGATACCTCCATGAAACCAATTCCAGTCGGTAGGTATGAACCCTCATTTCGGAAATTTTTAAGTCTGCCAAGGCCTTTCCTGCCGAAACTCCTTGACAGACGAGATTATGTAAGCAACATCCGCATCCGTGGGACCGGTATACGTGATTACTGTAGGCTTATTTATTACTTTATGCTTTTACATATTTGTATATTATTATGTTATTAATGAAATATATTTATAATTTATTAAACCTATACCTAATACATTGGGAATTCATTACCTGCTTACGGCAGTAGTAGGGAGTAGTGGGTGAGTTCTGGCTCACTTAGCCAGGCCAACAGTCCCTCCCCCTTTTTTTCCCTTGTTGAGGCCCTGCAACCTTACCTTGAACCCAACCTAATGTCTTTGTAGCTCGAATCTAACCTAATCTATTTTTATTGCTTTTAGAAAATATTCTAATAACAATTATCTACTTTTGCAAAGTTAAATGTTGAATTCTTTATTTCGCAAAATGGAATTTTAATGTGACTATAATGTATGTGCAATCTACTTAGAAACTGGGTTTAGAAATATAAAAACACACATTTTATATAGGATAATAAGTTTATTCAAGTAATATTCTGAACATATGAGATATAGTAACATCATTACTTATTCTGTGTACAGTGGAGAAAACATGCAAGTTGACATTTTTCGTTTTAAAATAAAGATAAACTAAACAGTATTTGCCACAAACCGATGTAAAAAAAACTTTGCAGTTGTTGATTACAATACCATATCTTAAGGCCCCAGTACACAATGGGCCATCGCCGGCCATTCCAAGGGACGCATTTATGCGTTAGAGGGAGCAAATGATATTGCTATCTCATTCTACCGCATGGCTGCGTCCCTTGGAGTGGCCGGCAATGGCCCATTGTGTACTGGGGCCTTTACAATTTCTCTCCATGAACATTTTATGATACCCAACCAACCTTCCGGTTTTCGCCCGAATGAATTAAAATATTCACCAACACCATTGACATCAATATAAATGGCTATCCGATGTCAGCCAGGTTTAAAATCCGGATCTAAATTGATAATAAGCAATTTAAACAGGTGAACAGGTAGCTGAACAAACATTGGCATTTTGTTGGCTGCAAATACATTCGATTCCACGCCTATATTCATTTTACTCATATAGTGTTACACAGAACTCATTTGCTGTCAAGAATTACCGACAATTGTCGTGTTTCTTGTGACAATTGTCATTAGCTTCGCAAAATAAGTACTTAGTATTTGGCGATATAATGGAGTTTTTATTTTATTAACATGTTGGTGGCAAACAAGCACACCGCCCGTCTGATGGTAAGCGGTTACCGTAGCCTATGGAGGCCTGTAACGTCAGTACCAACTGTGATGTCGACAAGTGTCGCACCTGCCACCGTAGTGAAATAGAGGCCAGGCCCCAATTTCACATCGGTGACAGGTGCGACGAATTGTAAAATCACTATCGCTGACGTCACAGGCATCCATGGGCTACGATTACCACTTACCATCGGGCGGGCCGTATTCCTGTTTGCCACCATCATTGTATTATTTAAAAAAAACTTTATTATATCGGAAAAAACAGATATTTCTCCTGTGAAGTTTCTGACAATTGTCAAAGATCTAGAAGAATTGTAGGTAATTCTTGACAGGTAATGAGTTATGTCGGAATTTCGTGACAATTGTCATAAACTTAGCAAGAGAAATATCTGTTTTTTTTTCCGATATCATAAAGTTTTTTTTTAATAATACAATGATGGTGGCAAACAGGAATACGGCCCGCCCGATGGTAAGCGGTAACCGTAGTTCATGGATGCCTGTGACGTCAGCAACAGTGATTTTACAATTCGTCGCACCTGTCACGTTGGTGAAACAGGGGCCAGGAGTTAAGTCAAAAGCTAGTAAACAGTAATCTCCTCCATATAAAATAAATAAAATAAAATAAAAAAGCCTTTTATTTCTTGCATATTACAATGTCAAACATAAATAAAATCTGCAATACAATTTGTTACATTTTTCAAATAGTCAAATTTAAGTAAATATTTGGTCACTTATGTTAGGTACATGTTGTTATTTGTTTTTTTTTTTTTTACTACGTGAATTAAGCAAGAACCCCCTCTCAGGTAAAGGCCTCCTCCAGAGTAAGCCAGTCGGATCTATCCTGTGCTTTTTGTATCCAGTTTGTCCCTGCGACTTTAACTATCTCGTCTAACCATCGCGTGTATGGTTTGCCGCTGTTACGCTTTCCTGGTGGTCCTGGCCATGTCGTTACTTGTTTTGCCCATCTATTGGACTTCATCCTGGCGACATGTCCTGCCCATCTCCATTTTTGTTTTTTTGCGTATTTGAGCGCGTCTATCACGTTAGTTTTGGATCTAATAATGCTGTGCTTGATTTTCTGGATTTTTCTAATATTTGTCATACTCCTTTCCATACTTCTTTGGCAAGTAATTATTTTGTTTTTAATATTTTTTGTAAATTTCCAGGTTTGCGCGGCGTACGTGAGCGATGGTAGTAAACATGAGTCCATGATTTTCTTTTTAAATTTAATAGGAATTGTGCTCTTTAGTATTTCTTTTTGGCTCCAGAATTTGTTCCACGTGATCTTGATTCTCCTGTCAACTTCATGTTCGCTATTTTTCATGTCGAATGAGATTTGCTTTCCAAGGTATATATAGTTATTAACGTACTCCATTTCGGTATCTTCAATATGCATTGGTTGTTGTGTACTATTAGTCATTATTTTTGATTTGCTGAAATTTATTTCTAGCCCTGTCACTCTACTGGCAGCCTGCAGGGTTAGTATCATGTATTTTAGGTCTGAAAAGCGTTCTGAAAGCAAGACGATGTCGTCTGCGAATCTTAGGTGATGTAGGTAGCTACCGTTTATAGGCAATCCACGGCCAGACCAATTCAGCTTGCTAATTATCGACTCTAGCACTGCAATGAATATCTTGGGTGATATGGGATCGCCTTGCCTTACGCCACGTTCAATTTGTATTGGTGGGCCGATTGTTTCCAGTTGGACTCTACTCGTGGTATGTTTGTAGAGTTGTTTTAAGATATCAATGTACTGGAGCTCTACTTGTTGTTCCTTTAATGCCTCCCATATTGACGAGTGAGATAGGGTATCAAAGGCTTTTTGATAATCTATGAAGGCAATGTATAGCGGCCTCCGGAATTCCTGGTATTTTTCAATTAGGAGCTCTACTGTGTGCACATGATCTATCGTTGAGAAACCGCTTCTAAAGCCTGCCTGTTCAACTGGTTGACATTTTTCTAAAGTTTTGCTTATTCTTTTTTCTAAAATCGATGAAAAAAGTTTGTAGAGGCTTGGTAGTAAACTAATAGGACGGTAGTTTCCAATGTCATTGGGGTCGCCTTTTTTATATAAAAGAATAATATTGGATTCCGACCACTGTTTTGGTGTTACTGCTGTGTCAAGAATTAGGTTAAAGAGGTGTGCAAGTGGGTGGGCAAGAAATGTAGCGGCGTATTTTAATGCCTCATTGCTTATTTTGTCTGGGCCTGGGCTTTTTTCTAATTTCAGTTTCTTTATTTGCTGCATCACCTCGATTTCGTCGATTGCTTTGACTTTACTGATATTTAATGTTCCCTCTTGTTCCAATTGACAGTTGTCAGGTGACTTTTTTTCTTGATATAATCTCTTGTAGAAGTCTGTTGCTACAGTTAAGACGTCGTTTCTTTTGTGTGTTATTTTATCTGATGTTTTTATTCCTTCTATCCAAGTTTTATGCGTTCTTAGTTCTTTATACGCTTTCTTTAAGCTTCCAGATAAGGTGAGGTGTTTTTTGAATACTTCTTGTCTATGGTTTTTGTAATCGTTTTTGATATTTTTGCTAATCAATTTATAAAGTGCGCTCAGCTCTTTTTTCATTAATAATGATTTCGGTTTAGTGTTTTGAAGCTCGTGTCTTCGTTTCATTAGTTTTTTTGTGTTTTCAGTAATCGTCGAGTTTTCCGGATGGTCTTTTCTAGCTTGTTGCGCTTTTTCGAGACTTCGTATGATGGCGTGTGCAATCTTGTCATGGTAACTTTGTACTGTAGTATTGGCGTCGTAGTCCAGAAGGTCTGTCTTAAAACATTCTATGGCTTCAGTGTATGCCTTGATTTCATTTTCGGTTTTTAATAGACTTTTTGGTAATTTGTTGTAGTTGGCTATACTTTTTCTGTTGTGTTGAAGATTTATCGTGCCTCGTACTGGTCTATGGTCCGATGGGTACATTGTGTTAATAACTTCGATGTTTTGAAACCATTTTGGTTGATTGGATAGGATGTAATCAATTTCGTTTCTGGTGTCGCCATCTGGTGATCGCGAATCTCCTCCATAGTCCTCTCTAACTTTCAGGCAGTTTTATTAACTTCTTATGGTATCAATGTGGAGTATAAATAGTCTACTATACATATATCCCAAAAACTTTAACGTTTACGTTTTTAAATACAGGGTGACCTTAGCCATTGGACAAACCCTGAAATCCCACATAGGGTTACTTCTCAGAAATGCTCTAACGGTAATTTCTTTTTAATTAGAACAAAAGATAAAACATTAAATTATCAAACAAAAGTTAATTCCAATAATCGACAACAAAAAGAAACATACTGTATTAATCATTGGCAGTGCTTTTGACAATTTGTTTGAAAATATGCGGCAATGATGACATTTGTCAAAAGTCAGAATCTTATTAATGTCATAAATAAAAAAGATAATCAAAACGGTCGAAGAAAGTTTTAATTAATTTAATTTAATGTAATAATTTAATAATTAATAATTAATCTTATTTAAAGCTGCAACACGACTGATTAATTGACATGATTGTTCTCCCAGAAGGAGGTTCGTGGGGTGTTAGACTTTGGTACGGTCGTATAGAGGGCGGTCTCGTGACTTCAGAAAATTCCGACTTTTGGCCTACCGCTTCCGGTCAGAAAAATGTTCGACGGCCCGGCCAAACGGTGGGAGGTAGGTGGGGGGTGCTCGACCAAATGTCATAGAGGACCCTGGCAGTTTTTGACGCCGCCATTTTTTTTCAAAATGGCTGACCTTTTTTTTTAATTTTTTCAAGTTTGTCCTAGCGCGCTGAAATTTTGGTCACGGAATCTCGGGGTCCTCTAGATTCGTATGGGAAAAAAAAATTTCGAAAAAATCCAAGATGGCGGAAAAAATGGCCCTTTTTATTTTGTATGGCAACTTTTAAACGGTGCGAGATAGGTGGGGGGTGCTCGACCAAATGTCATAGAGGGCCCCGAGACAAAATAAACTGCATTTAAAAATTTTCAAACGGGCCGACTTTTTTATTTTATTTTTTCAAGTTGGTCCGAGCGCGCTGAGATTTGGCATGGCGAGAGATAGAAGCCTCTAGATTCCTATGAAAAAAAAAATTTTTGGAAAAAATCCAAGATGGCGGAAATAATGGTCATTTTAATTTTGTATGGCAACTTTCAAACGGTGCGAGGTAGGTGGGGGGTGCTCGACCAAATGTCATAGAGGGCCCCGAAACAAAGCAAACTGCATTAAAAAAAATTCAAAATGGCCTTTTTTTTTTTTTAATTTTTCAAGTTGGTCCGAGTGCGCTGAGATTTGGCATGCGGCGAGCTAGGGGGCCCAGCATTACCATGTAAAAAAAATTTTTGGAAAAATCCAAAATGGCGGGCGACAAGGGCAAAATTCAAATTTCCAAGTAGGTTAAGCGAGCCCGAAGGGCGAGCTTCAGGCCGGGAGGCCGAAGGCCGACCCCGCGTAGGGCCGTCAGGCCCGGAGCTTCACCCCGAATATCCAAGCGTGCCCCACCCCCAGTAATTTTGGGCGAGGCCGAAAGCCGAGCTGCGGGAATGACGAACAAAGCAAAATCCTATACAAAAAGTGTGTTAAGCGAGCCCGAAGGGCGAGCTTCAGGCCGGGAGGCCGAAGGCCGACCCCGGCGGAGGGCCGAAGGCCCGGAGCCTCCACCCCGACTCCCAAAACGCGAGGCCGAAGGCCGAGCGGCGTGAATACAGTTCCCCGCGTTCTACAAAGTCAACTGTCTTGATAAGCGAAGCCGGCGGGCCGAAGGCCCGACGGCGAAGCGTCGAGGCTCGCGAAGGCCGAAGGCCGAGCTCCGCGTAGGGCCGAAGGCCCGAAGCGTCACACGAGAGGGGGAAGTTGGCCTACGGCCTTCGGCCTTCGGCCCGCCGTTTCGCTTGTCTAAGACACTTTTCCTATTGGGTCGTGTTTAAGCTCCAACTTCCCGCTTAAGCCCCGAAGCAAAACCAACCCTCCCAACTGTTTTAATAAGCGAAGCGGCGGGCCGAAGGCCCGACGCTGAGCTTCGAAACCCAGCGAAGGACGAAGGCCGAGCTCCGCGTAGGGCCGAAGGCCCGGAGCGTCCCTTACGAGTTCCCAAGCACGCGAGGCCAGGCCGAGCTGCGGGAATGTAGTGCTTTCACGCGGATCTTTTCGTCCTAGCAAAAGTACAACTTTATTTCTTTTTCCCTTTGGAAAACAAACTACTACTACTACTACTACAACAAAAACAACAGCACCAACAACAAACTACAAGAAGACCGCGGGGCCCTCGGGCCCCGCGCACAGGGCAAAATCTAGTCATACTATTTATTACCTCAGGAGCTACTAACACATACAGGTTGCTCCAAAGTAAAAAAATCGTAATTTGTTATGATACTTTGTATACTGGTTCTAAATACCATTGACGTGTAAAATTGTATTGATTTTATGAATAAATTGTTGAATATTGAATATAAATACCCTAATGCATGGACACCCTGTATATCAACTTGAAAGAAAATGTTCAATATTTCTTTATAGTGCGACTCCTTAGCTCGATTTAGTATGGAGGTAGAGTCTGGCTAATAAAAGATGAACCTGCAAAAATGCGGTCCTGGTCTGACCCATCCTAAATCCTGTCCCATCCGGCAGAAAGCACGAAACTTGGCATGCAAACTTCAAACTTCAACATTTATTCAGCAAATAGGCCGCAAGGGCACTATTACACGCCGCTAAAGAAATTTTCACTTCAAAAAGTTTTGAGATGTAATGTGAAACCAAGTCGGTTATTTTAATCAGTGCCAGGGGGTGTTAAAACAGTATCAATAAGATATCTTTAATTTGTAATTTTTAGCGAGTTTTAGCGGTGGGCAAAGTAATCCGGTGATTTGGCATCCATACCAACATTGCCCACCACCAAAAACGGATTAGGGTTGTCACTTTCATCTAATTTACCCAACTTCGCATGTAAAATAAGGTTATGTTTGTACACTAAAGTAAGTTTATAAATATATACTGTATTTAATTTGTCTTATTATCCTTTACTTAGATGTTTTATCCCGTTAACTAATGAAAAACACAGCAAAAATCATATTTTTGGCCATTAAACTATTGTAACAGATTTTCTCAAAAGTGACAACCCTAGCCTTTGTAAAATGCTTAGGCGAGCCTTATATGGAAATGAGCAAAAACGGGTAGGCAACATTGCCCAGCAAATTTATTTAAAAGTTTTTACACTTATCGCTAAGTTATTAACAGGGAATGGTAGGATTGCCCAAAACCAGTGATCCTTAGACATCATCATCATACGAGCTGTATTTGAATACCAAATTGACGTGGGCAATGTTGGCGAAAACTCCGGATATCTTTGCCCACCCTCTAAAACGCAAAAAAATGGGTAAAAACACGATAAAAATATTTTTTCTTCAAATAAACTGATGCGTTTGATCACAATGGACGTGCTGAGCAAAAAAAGTAATTACGATTTGTTTTTTTTGAGAAATTCGTGTTTTTTTTTAAATGCGGGCAAAGTTGGTGATAATGACCGGTACCTACTCTTCGAAGGCCGCAAAAATATATGACATGCTCTTATGGTTCTACAAATAAGATCGTGTCAGATATTTTTGCGGCCTTCGTTGTGTGTTGTGTAACATAAATTGCAGGTGACTGTATATTAGGAATAACTATTTTATTTAGTTTCAACGAAAGTTTCAAGTTTAGTACGAAAATACTTCAGATATACAATATGCACAAAATGTAGACCTAATCGAAATAAAACATTGCTTTTTATAGTATTTTTTTTTAAAAACATTCGATACATAGGTATACATAACAATAACCAGGCCACAGCGGTATTGGCCTGTAAGCTTTATCTCGGTCTCCAAAGCCGCAAAAACTCGCTAGTACTTCGTGGTCTAGCCGTTATTTTTTCTTGAAGATTTTCAGAGAACAGCACGTACACGCATTATACATATAGATGGAACGAACGGCATAATCATAATCATTTATTCGTCGCAATCCATGGTATTACAGATCTAGGTACAAGACTTTCAGGTATTACTTATACGAATTACATAACGCTTCCTGTTAATAGGCAATATTTTAAGATAAAAGTTCTATAATATATTACAAGATTACAATTGTCATCAAAATTAATTGACGTACAGAAGTCAAATACGTTTTTAAAATGACGCAAAATGAAAATTAATCCCAATCAGTAAAGGATGAGTCTTTAAAATTTTTCATTTTAAGCGAGTTTTGATTTGAAGGAACATAATACTTAAATTCGACTGTAATCGTATTGTTTTAAGATAGTTTACTGAGGTTTTCAACCATTATGAGCCGTAAATAACAGCAAATCAAATTTAAAGGAGACGCGAGCTGATATTTATGTACCCTATTTTTTGAAATACAATTTATCTACTGGTATACTTTCTCGTGTGCGTATATGATTTAATGTCAAATCAAGCTGTCATTTTTATTTGAAGAATTATACGTGTGCTCCGGTGCAGCCCCAGCGGGCATCTGACTTGAAGAAGAATTTTGAGTGATGTCGTCAATGTATGGAAATTGTTCGAAGGTTTACATTTGAGATTGAATTTCTGTGTTGTCTTTGTGAGTAAAAATATAAATCTTGAATTGTCTAGCTTTCAAAATCACACAATAATTCAATTACTGTCAAAGACAAAATTGTTTTGCTTCTTTCTCAAACGGAACTCCATATTTTGATATTTTGATACTTTTAGTGTCGATTTGTAGAGAATAACAGCAAATTAAAAATATAATGGCATGAAGAGTCGGTACACGGTTTCTTCGTGAACAAATTTACGTGTAATAATAATAATAATAATATAATATATATTATAGTGGTTTTCCGGGTCAAGGTCCGGGTCCGAGTCCGGGTCCGAGTCTGAGTCCGAGTCCGGGTCCGAATCCGTGTCCGAGTCCGTGTCCGGGTCCGAGTCCGGTTCCGAGTCCGGTTCCGAGTCCGGTTCCGAGTCCGGGTCCGAGTCCGAGTCCGGGTCCTAGTTCGAGTCCGTGTCCGAGTCCGAGTCCGGGTCCGAATTCGATTCCAAGTCCGGGTCCGAGTCCGGGTCCGAACCGGATCCGGGTATGAGTCCGGTTCTGGGTCCGAGTCCGGGTCGCAGTCCAAGTCAAAATCGAAATTAGAAATCACCAAACGTGTACTATGCGTCGTTGAAGAGTTTTGTTCTGGTCATCATCAGCAGTTCCACTTCATCAAATGCGACAGTTTTTAATGTAAATGCTTGATTTTATGATGAAAATACAAAAAAAAAATTATTTTATTTTTTATTTATTGGTATTCAGGATAACAACAGCCGTAAATATAACTAAGACATATTAATGCTTACATAAAAATAAGGCCAGTAACAGTCATCCATTGAGTTACATTATATAACGATTAAAAATAACAAAGATAAGAAAACAATGAGAATGTACAATACACACAAATGCTCGATACGCTAGAAATACTATAAACCGGTTGTAAAATGTATAAACCGGTTGTAAAATGTATAAGTAATCTAGTTAAAAATACCTACTTCTAATACAAAACAAAACCATGACATTGCATTAGTTGAAAATCAGACACCAGCAGACGTTCACAAAAATATCAAGATAAACATCATAATGTAGTAGTTATTCAAACTGAAAGTTTATTGTTCATAGAATTATTATAGGAGTTAGAATCTAAAAAGTACACCTACCTGAACGTACAACTAACTGCATTTCCCTGGCAACCAGGAACACATAGCTTGAAAAAATTATGATCTTATGATATAAAGAGATGTTGTAATAAAATGTATGTATTTATTTAAGGAGCAATTAGTACCAGTACTGAAGTTAAATGTAGAAACACAATAGTAATAAAAACAGAAACTGATTTTATGTTAATTTTCTTTGAACAAAATGGAATATATATATTTTTTGAATTTATTTTTAGAACCTACAAAAGGATCGGCAGTGCAGAATTCAGTGTTATACAAGTGAGGGATCCGTGATAACACGGCGTTAGAACCATAGTTAGTGGAGTGGAAGGGAACATGAAATAGAGTTGTATGTCGAGTTCGACGTCTTGGAACTCGAAACGTTAGACCAGATTCAGGGCAGTCTAAACGATTTCTAGTTATATCGAAAAGTAGACTCATATCAGCTAATTTGCGCCTAGCTTCAAGTGAAAGTAGGTTATATTCCCGGCAATTACCTTTGTACCCAGCAGATGGTTTCTTAAATTTAAAATTTAAATGAGCTACAAATTTTTTTTGAATTTTTTCGATGCGGTCTTTATGAACAGCGTAACAAACTGACCAGATAGGTGATGCATATTCAAGGATGGATCTCACATATGCGTAATATACGACTTTTAGACATGACAAGCTATGAAAAGGTTTACAGGTCCTCATGACGAAGCCTAAACTGCGATATGATCTGTTAATAATGGAGTCAACGTGATTTCTCATTGTCATTTTAGAATCTAGAATTACACCCAGGTCACGCACAACATCGACTCTGTTCACCGCTACGCCATTAAAGTGGTATGAGTAATTAAATGGCTTAAGACTTCGAGTAAAACTTATACACTGACACTTATTAACACTTATTGTTATCTTATTACGGAAGTAATACTCGACTAGGTTATTAAGATCATTTTGCAGGAGTTCGCAGTCTGCTAAAGATTTAACACGCATGAATACTTTTTTATCATCTGCATATAATAAATGGCGTGCGGTTACAAAACATGTATTAATATCGTATATATAAGCATTATAAAAGAGAGGACTGAGATGGGAGCCTTGGGGCACGCCGGAGGGAATATTAATGTAATCAGACCTATAGCCGCCAAGAACTACAGCTTGGGAACGATTAGTGAGGTATGATTTGACCCATCTGAGCAAGTCGCCATGAATTCCGAGTGCTTCAAGCTTCATGAGAAGTATAGCATGGTTGACACGATCGAACGCTTTTTCAAAGTCTGTGTATATCACGTCGACTTGACCGCCTCCTTCCATTTCTGTTAAAACATGATTCGTGAAGCAAGCTAGGTTGGAAACTGTAGAACGTCCCTTTAGAAAACCGTGCTGTTTATCCGAGATCCCACAAGAGACAAGGGGGTAAATTTGTTTAAAAATTATGGATTCAAAAAGCTTTCCTATGGTATTGAGGATAGAGATAGGTCGATAATTCTCGATATTGGACTTTGAACCTTTTTTATATATAGGAATAATGTGGGCCCTTTTCCAGATGGAGGGGAAAATACAGTCCTTTAAAGATCGTTGAAATAGAATGGTTAGTGGGCATGCAAGGCTCTCAGCACAAGAAGATAAAAAGATAGGTGGAACGCCGTCACAACCAGGTCCCTTAGTTTTATCTAGTCGCTTTAAGAAACTTAACACGATCTCGCAAGTTACATCGATTCCGGACATTGCATCGCACTGATTGCTGCTCATAGAACTATTGTTAAGGTTATAAGAGGAGTTTGAGGTATCAAAAACACTCTCAAAAAATGTATTAAACGCATTACAGATATCCATGCCACTGTTGTAGTGATTACTACCTAAATTGAAACAATTAGGGTAATTAGAGCCTCCCCGTTTAGATTTGACATATTTCCAAAAGAATTTAGGAGAGCGCTTGATGTAAGATTCGGTGTTGTTATTAAAACGCTGAAAACAAATCTATACTTATGCCTTTAATATTTGAGGAGTTCCCTCGATTCCTTATGGATCCCATCATTAGAACTCGAGCTTGACAAAAATGTGGCTTTAAAACTTGACTTGCTTAACAAACATAACGAAGAGGAAAAATCGCCAAACGTGAACTATGCGTGGTTGAAGAGTTCTGTTCTGGTCATCATCAGCAGTTCCACTTCATCAAATGCGCCAGTTTTTAATGAAAATCCTTGATTTTCTGATGAAAATACAAAAATGTCTATACGCATGCCTTTAAGAATTGAGGAGTTCCCTCGATTCCTCATGGATCCCATCATCAGAACTCGAGCTTGACAAAAATGTGGCTTAAAAACTTGACTTGCTTAACAAACATAACGAAGACGACAAATCGCCAAACGTGAACTATGCGTCGTTGAAGAGTTCCGTTCTGATCATCATCAGCAGTTGCACTTCATCAAATGTCACTTTTTTTAATGTGTATGCTTAATTTGATGATAAAAACCCAAAAATCACTATATGTATGCGTTTAAAATTTGAGGAGTTCCCTCGATTCCTCATGGATCCCATCATCAGAACTGGGTTTTGACAAAAACGGAACCAATCTGTATGCATATACATACAATCAAAAAACTAATTTTCAAAATCGGTCCAGGAATGACGGAGATATAGAGTAACAAACATAAAAAAAATAAAAAATAAAAAAAACATACAACCGAATTGATAACCTCCTTCTTTGAGATTTGGAAGTCGGTTAACAAACTAATATTAGCCCAAAATCTAAAATAAATGAAGTACCGATCACATAAAAAGTAAAAAATTAAATTAAGTAAATAAAAACAGGAAGGTATCATAAAATGTTAATGAAGAGAAATTGTAAGAGATGGTATTATGCCAACCAACAACTGCAAAGTTTTTTAACATCGGTTTGTGGCAAATACTGTTTAGTTTATCTTTATTTTAAAACGAAAAATGTCAACTTGCATGTTTTCTCCACTGTACACAGAATAAGTAATGATGTTACTATATCTCATATGTTCAGAATATTACTTGAATAAACTTATTATCCTATATAAAATGTGTGTTTTTATATTTCTAAACCCAGTTTCTAAGTAGATTGCACATACATTATAGTCACATTAAAATTCCATTTTGCGAAATAAATAATTCAACATTTAACTTTGCAAAAGTAGATAATTGTTATTAGAATATTTTCTAAAAGCAATAAAAATAGATTAGGTTAGATTCGAGCTACAATGACATTAGGTTGGGTTCAAGGTAAGGTTGCAGGGCCTCAACAAGGGAAAAAAGGGGGAGGGACTGTTGGCCTGGCTAAGTGAGCCAGAACTCACCCACTACTCCCTACTACTGCCGTAAGCAGGTAATGAATTCGCAATGTATTAGGTAGGTATAGGTTTAATAAATTATAAATATATTTCATTAATAACATAATAATATACAAATATGTAAAAGCATAAAGTAATAAATAAGCCTACAGTAATCACGTATACCGGTCCCACGGATGCGGATGTTGCTTACATAATCTCGTCTGTCAAGGAGTTTCGGCAGGAAAGGCCTTGGCAGACTTATATATTCATGAAATGAGGGTTCATACCTACCGACTGGAATTGGTTTCATGGCGGTATCAGATGGGTTAGTGTACGGTAACCGATGGTCATCTTGCTTATAATCTCGTCTGCCAAGGTGTTTCGGCAGGAAAAACCTTGGCAGACTTATATATTCCTAAAATGGGGGTTCATACCTACCGAATGGAATTGGTTTCATGGTGGTATCAGATGGGTTAGTGTAGGGTAACCGATGGCGACCTTGCTTACATAATCTCGTCTGCCATGGTGTTTCGGCAGGAAAAGCCTTGGCAGACTTATATATTCCTGACATGAGAGTTCATACCTACCGACTGGCATTGGTTTCATGGTGGTATCAGATGGGTTAATTTAGGGGTCCCGATGGTCACCTTTGAGAGCGTCTGCCAAGCACTTCCGGCAAAAAAAATAGTGGCAGACTTCGCTTTTCTGTGTCTACATGTAAATTTCTAACTGCTGCCATAACTACTATCTCGGTATCAGATGGGTTAAATCAGCCCCTTTTTTCGCACCGGAAGTGGCCTTCTTTTTCGTACTTTCGGCAAGTTCCGCCGTGGCAGACTATCGAATTCGGACTTAGCATAACTTTTCTGGGAAACCATTGTGCATTTCATCGTGGTATCAAGTCGGTTAGAAATTTTGCGGCCGGCTCTTCTACTATAGTTACTTATTGGCAATAACTGATTGACTCTGTTTTACTTGTCTTGTATGATGTTAATATATATAATGCAATTTAAAATACTTGTAGATAATCCAAGGTCAAATAAAGTAGGAATGTTACATTCGTTGTAGAGGTACCACGTCAAGTACCTATGATTAGTTTTACTTGTGAATAGGTTAAGCAAACAATAATCTATATAAATAGATTTATATATTTGTTAGGTACCTACTAAGATTTACCTGCCTATTTGACCATTATTATTATTAATTGCATTGCATACATATCTAATTATCGTTCTTTAATTATAATACTTGAATAATATAATCTTGACATCAATTAATCCAAATATTTATTTTATTCATTTTATTGCTCAAAAAGTAACACAGCAAATATAATATCGAATGTAATATTATTCTAGCAACTTACTTATGCGAAGAATCATAATTACAATTTATGTTATGAAAATAACGTAACACTTTACTAATTGAAAGCTGATTTTTCAATTGAATTGTGACCAGTAAGTATTGTATTATTATTTCCACAATAATTACTGTCAGACTGTCACATAAATATTATTATTTGTACTTATACACTTTTTCATCGGTTTATTTCAATTACTTGCAACATATTTTATAAACCTGAAACATAGGTATACACCTTGTAAGTATGTCTGCTTCCTATATCCTGCCATTGGTAAGTATGTCATTTAATTTCAATAAACATCTCCCAACGAACCAATGGAATTCCATTATTCTAACCATGATCCCATGAAATACTGAGTACACCAGAGTACAGTTCGAATGTTTAGGTACTTTACCATTTTATCGTTACGTTTAACGTTTCTAAATGATAAGACCTAGGTTTTTGGTCTTTTGAGTCTTAGTGCTCAATTAGTACAATAAATGTGTACTCTTGGGTAGATCAATGAAGTGGTTCAAGCTACAACTTTAATCTACTAGTTTTACTTAATTTGTTAGCCTCAACAAATTAAACATCGGGCAAACTGTCATTGAGAGCGATCAAAATCACGGCTAATTCGAATACTTATTGTTTTTATTTTATAATGTGTAGGAATGTGTACCGACACACAGTATTTAGTTATTTGTTTCTGTTTTGATTTAATGTATCGGTTCTGAGACTATGTATAATTTCTAATGTATGTATTGTCTCAACCGCATACCTAAGCGTTTTGGCATCCTTAATTATTGTAAGTTTATGCATGTGACTGAAATAAGGAAATATATTTTCCGGTAAAGTGCCTTTTTAATTACACTTAATTATAATTAGTCATCACATCACACACATCACTCATCTTCATCTGAGTAGGTGTACCTGCTACCTAGGTAGTTAAAAAGGGACTTCGTCATCTACACTGTTAACCGACAAAAGTCGTATGTCTATTTACAAGACATTAGGTTAACTGCTGGTCACTAGAGTTTTTCTGTTAGTACCTTAGTCATGGTTGCCTTGGGTATAGTTTCGTAGTTTAGTAAGCAGTGCTTCCTCACCGTGTAAGGCTCCCCGCATCGCCACTTCAGTTTTTACAGCATTGACTTTAGGTACTACATGACATGATGTATTATGACAGGCCCAGCGTCTATTTACGTACCTGTTGTACTTGGGTTTGTAATTGAGCTTTGCCCTGATTATTATTCTATAGAATCATGTATTCCGGCTCTAAAATAGATTGGAATTGGGATTTATTATATGAAATCTGGGTCATATACGATTTTGAAGAATTGTATATCCTCATCTATTTATAGGTTTTATTTGGGCAGTTTAGGCATGCCTCTGTGTTCCACAATTTCCACGGCTACTTACGCAGAATGCATTATTACTCTTATCCTGGTCACCTGCTTGTTTCTCTTAAACTATAATTTAATTTAACCTGTCTTCTAACTGTTCCAACAGGATTGCTACAACAATTTTTAACCGGAATACCGTCAAAGTCGTCGTATAATATATTTTTATATATACTTTGTTCGTTTTTATTTAAACTGATACATTAAGTTCTTACCCATACGAACATCTGCAAAATGCAGTAAATTTATGATACGGGTATAGGTTAGAAGAAGGTTAAATTGTAATACTTTACAGGAAATGTTTTCCAACCGGCGTATTTTTTTTTTGTATAATTGAAATCTATCCTGAATCTACATTAGTAGATATGCCTATTCCCGAGGCCATCCATCTATACCTACGCCTTAAGTTAACTGGAACAGTAGGCAGAGGCACTTAACTGCTTATTATATAATTTCGAATTCAATAAATAAATTACATAATAGGAGGTCACTCTATACTAACATAATGTCAGTTAATGACTATTTTGCCTCCCTATTAAGTTTTGGTCGGCTAAAGAATCCATCTAATGGTGGTATCTAGGACATTTTGGATGACCTAAAACAAGATACTATCGTTAGTACCAACCAACACTATATCGCGTCAGTTTACTTTTAAGTACTATGTTGTACTAATTTGGACGACCTATAACAAAAGGTCCTATCGTTAGTACCAACCACCACTATCGCGTCTACTAGACTAGTTACTAGGTACATTTGACTCTTTTGGTTTGTTAGTACCAGTTGAACATTCAACTTACTAATTATTCTCTGTTTGTATCGTAGGTAAGTGTTATGATTTCGCTTATCATTTCTTTTGTTTTGCTAGTACTAGTTGAACATTCAACCTACTACTTATTTATTTTGCTAGTACCAGTTGAAAGTTCCAACCTACTAATTATTTGTTTTGCTAGTACCAGTTGAAAGTTCCAACCCACTAATTATTTGTTTTGCTAGTACCAGTTGAAAGTTCCAACCTACTAATTATTTGTTTTGCTAGTACCAGTTGAAAGTTCCAACCTACTTATTATTTGTTTTGCTAGTACCAGTTGAAAGTTCCAACCTACTAATTATTTGTTTTGCTAGTACCAGTTGAACAATCAACCTACTAATTATTTGTTTTGCTAGTACCAGTTGAACGTTTCAACCTACTAATTATTTGTTTTGCTAGTACCGGTTGAAAGATTCAAACTACTACTTATTTGTTTTGCTAGTACCAGTTGAACGTTTCAACCTACTCATTATTTGTTTTGCTAGTACCAGTTGAACGTTTCAACCTACTAATTATTTGTTTTGCTAGTACCGGTTGAAAGATTCAACCTACTAATTATTTGTTTTGCTAGTACCAGTTGAACATTTCGACCTACTAATTATTTGTTTTGCTAGTACCGGTTGAAAGTTTCAACCTACTAATTATTTGTTTTGCTAGTACCGGTTGAAAGTTTCAACCTACTAACTATTTGTTTTGCTAGTACCAGTTGAACATTTCAACCTACTAATTATTAGTTTTGCTAGTACCAGTTGAACATTTCAACCTACTACTTATTTGTTTTGCTAGTACCAGTTGAAAGTTTCAACCTACTAATTATTTGTTTTGCTAGTACCAGTTGAACGTTTCAACCTACTAATTATTTGTTTTGCTAGTACCAGTTGAACGTTTCAACCTACTAATTATTTGTTTTGCTAGTACCAGTTGAACGTTTCAACCTACTAATTATTTGTTTTGCTAGTACCGGTTGAAAGTTTCAACCTACTAATTATTTGTTTTGCTAGTACCTAATTATTACTTATACCAACTGCAGCATAGATGTGATGTACAGTTTACTTCTTGCAATTTATTTTTCTTGTTAGTCCGACTCCGACTTACTACTCAATTCATTTGATGCTGAGTTTACGTGTCTACTCCTACAGTAAAACAATAACAAAGCCCTCGGCATTCATCAGTCTAAGTACGCTATCTATGTTCTTGACTCACTTGACATCGTAACGATCCTTGATAATTTAACTGGTCCGTTACCTGCTAGCATTGTTTATTATCATAAACAGCACATACCTATTTATATATAAATACATGTTAAGTCGACACTAAGTTAACATCGATTCATACCCATATCGTGCTATACATAGCATTTCAATTGATTATAACTGGTTATTTTAACCGAACAATATTTCTTTTAGGACATAAGGTCCATAAAATGTATACAACTATACCGACTTAATATGCAGGTTTCTCTATACGTTCCCTCATGTAAAAATATCTTAGTATTTGATTACACGACTAAGTAGGTCGGTATATTTTAAGTATGAACGGTAAATACACAACTCATAATAATTATGATTTCCGCGAAGGTAGTTTGATTATTTACCCTTTATATCATATGAATTCTAATATACGATTTTGAGTCAGAAAATAAACCATGTACCATCTGTATTTGTAAGTTTTGTAACACGCAAACCATCAGCATATTCGTTTCTGTCATTTCATGGAAATATTCATGGCTAATACGTCGGTGCCACATCATAGGAATAATGTAACATGAGTACATTATTTTTTGTAGTGACCCCAATTATTGATCTATCTTGCATTGATTACACTTTTGGATTTACATTTGGTAACTAGGCTCACGCACAGTAGCCATTGTCAAAGAGTTAGTGTAATAAGCACGCGTATATTTCTTCTTTGCTTAGTAAACATTCCTCCCGAGCTACGTACCATCAATTATTTACTCAATAATAGTTGTAAAGTTAACCACTGTTCTTATGTAAACAGTCAACAAATTTTCGCATTATGTACAACCGTACGTCACTCGTTACACTGAATATCACCTCGCCCAAAATTTTGTATTACCTGAATACAATCGGCAGCTCGGGAGGAAATGGACAAATACGGTAGCTATTAGGTTAGGATTTCCATACCTTAGGTTTGTTTTTTTTTCCGCCACCGTTACCTTTCCTTTCCGTATTTTTTTTGTAATATTTTACCCTCGTCGCCATCTGTGACGTCCAGGCTCCGTTGTGTACTGGGTGATCAAATGAAACAACTGTTATTGTTCGTGCACTCCGCCAGCCACCCGCCGCCATCACACTTCTCCCCGGAGTGAAGCTAGCGGGTAGTTGCGTCGTACTGTTTATTGTGTAATCGTCACAATGCTCATGCTCTGTTTTGTTTTGTTATGTTCTGTTCTCATTAGTTTCATTACATATTTCGAAGTAGTATGGCTTGTGATGCCAAAATTTGACACTTACATCTATGGCACTAGTATGGCTTGTGATGACGGCAAAATTTGGCACTTTTTTCGCCTAGCCCCCATTCACAAACCGTCCGATAAAGGAACTTCGTTCCAAAAAGCAAGATGATAGGGTAGTAAATTGCAACTGAATTTCTGAATATTCCCATGGAACGAGTGTAGTCTTCTGACATAAAAGTCTGCAAATATGTACGATAATGATGACGCGGTGCAATGCAAAGTATTTACGTTCTTGGTTTTTACATGACAGAAAATACCGGCCAGTAAGTTAGGTACCTACCTACATAGGTAGAGCCGGTTGCATCACCCACAGTTGACGAATTGATATAAGTAGTCATAGCATCTTAAGAAGAGAATAACAATACGTCGTTATAAACGTGAGTCTGTCACCAACATATTAAAAGTAAATATTTTTTCATTGATTCATCATCGTCGTACATTCTATTCATCAATTTGTGTTGATTTCAGTGATCAAAGATTAGGGATGGATTTTTGAGTACCTACCTACCTAAATTGAAGAGCCACAATTATACCTTCAACCGCGACCGCGGAACCGCGGTTTCCTGACCTCTGATTTAGATGGAGACATTGGAGACGAGTGGCGATGCGACTAGCAAATAGCAAACACGATTATGAGGACGGTTAAAACAGAGGGCCTACCGCAAAAAATTCAAATCTCTTTAACTGCCTCTCTATCCCACGAATATGGAAGAACGAAAGAGATATATGCAGATAATGAAATTTCGACTTTCGTTTCTAGAACCAAAATTCGCAAATTGAGGGGATCTTTCTCTTTTACCCCAAAGAAGGCGTTTAGAGTGACAGAGAAAGATGCCCGCAATTTGCGCTATTCACCTCGCCACTCGCGTGCATACGCATATGTAGGTATCTGTACGATTATAGATAGGTATTATATTTAGGAGTAAGTACTTAGTCCGTGCACGTCAGCTATGCAGGTTAATTGGCATGTCATTAGCCGATAAGGCCCAGATCCGTCGCCCCTCGCCAGCTCGCCACTGGCAGAACGTTATAACCGCCTTTTTAGAAACCTGTACGGTTATGATGGTCCTTCATGTCTATGTGACAGCGTGATAAAACGGTATCCGTCACTTTCCATCGCGCTCTGTTAAAAAGTGACGGATATTTTGTCATGTGGATAAAGCCATCCATAGTAGGCCTGCTGCAGGGGAAAGTATATAATCATAAAACCATAACATATCTACTGATAAAATTGTAAAAAAAAATTGCTTTGTTAAAAATGATTTTTGAAAAATAAACTTAGTTTTGCATGCTTGGAATTTATCTCTGTGTTAATATATCATTTACAATATTTACACGCACTAATCGTCATTAAGAATAGAAAGACAAAGGATCATAGCAAAATTATAAAGATTCTCTGTTGACTACCTACTACTTGGAACACTATGTCGGAAAACCGGGTGTTATTGTCACGTCTGACCATACTGACTTACTGAGTCATACAGAAGTATTTAGGTACTACGGGGCCAACCTCACGCAAAATAGGCGCAGGACGTCGAGTTGCGGAAAATCGCCCGTACTACAATACAATACAATACGGGGCCAACCAAAGATAACAATGACATTATGACTAGCTACAATCTAGAAATGAAGCAGATTTCCGGGTAACATTTCGATACCTTTGGGTATGTATATATATAATGAATTTTTGCCAAAATGTCCTTTACGCCAATTGAACCCAAAGGTATCGATTTGTTTAGTAGGTTTATTGTTTCTCAAAGTAAGGTGTCCCTTAGGGCTTGTGCACAAATCACGCGAGGTTCGATAGCGGGAGGGGGGTCACGAAAAAATCACGATAGATCACGTTGGGGAAGGGGGGTATAAGGAAACCTCACGTGTATTTTTCTACAGTGAACGAAAAAAAACCTACCACATGGGTAGATACTTTTTCTCGGTTTCGTTAAACATAAATATTCACTCTGCACTTTAAAATAGCGAGTCTATTTAACGAAAATAGTGAGGTTGTGTGGGGGGAGGGGGGTAGCCAAAAACCTCACCAAATATCACCAAGGGGGAGGGGGGGTCAAGGGAGTAGCCGAAAACACCTCGCGTGATTTGTGCACAACCCCTTATATTTTACGATTTTTAGAAATGAATATATCGGTGTCTTTTATCTCAACACTAAAAATAAATTCCAGCTCATTTCTGTAACTGTAAACCGTGCCGACTTTCATGCAATTCTCCCATACAATGTATGAAAATGAGTAAAATGACTATATTTTATTTTCATATCAACCTTATATAATACTGCCATATATAAACATTATTTAACAAAAAAATCTCATGTGAACATAAACCCAATTAAAAAATGTCAAATTACTGTCTGACCAAATTTCTCCATAGTAATTTGTATGGGAACTTCGGTTGCACGTCGGCACGGGTTCCTGTTACAGGAATGTCCTGTATTATTTTTTCAGTCTGTTTTGGGGTAGTATCATTATATTTAGGGGGTAGGTACATATGCGTTGTTAATTTTTAAAATAAGGGACACCGTAATAGGCAGACACTAGAATCAGCCCTTTATACCGCCTCTTCTCATGAGTGACAATCCAAGTTGTATCGATTCCCTATCCAAGATGGCGGCCGTCAGCCTGTCAGTATTCATCTCTCAGTAATTGCACTTCAAAGGGACCGCTCAATTTTTACAGGTAGACGCTTTTTTACCGCACAACCGGGAAAAAACACTTTTGTACTCGAGAAACGCAAAGATAATTTAAACTGTGAAGTTGATAATTATGAATTTCATTAGGTTGAAGATAAAGAAGTTTTTTTATAGTACTTTCGAAAGAACAATGAAAAATAATAGAAACGATGCATTGTTGCTTTTTAGGGTTCCGTACCCAAAGGGTAAAAACGGGACCCTATTACTAAGACTCCACTGTCCGTCTGTCTGTCTGTCTGTCACCAGGCTGTATCTCATGAACCGTGATAGTTGAAATTCTCACAGATGATGTATTTCTGTTGCCGCTATAACAACAAATACTAAAAAGTACGGAACCGTCGGCGGGCGAGTCCGACTTGCACTTGTTCGGTTTTTTCTTTAGTTAATAATATTTGAGTGTTAAGTATGCTATTTACAATATTAACGTGGATGTAAAACTGACGGCTTTGTGTAACAACTCAAATAAATATACCTACTCATTAACACTCCACTGGTATGAAACTGTAGGTACAATAGAAACTAATATGAGAAAAACATTTGCATGTGAACATGTATGAATAAGCTTTGTTATTACGAGTCAAGTGCCAGGTCAAAGATTTAATTTACTAATTTAGCGTATACTTTTGTGCAAACTATGCCTCATGGTTCCTTTTAAGACCAAACGATGATTTAAATATAACAGCAATGAGGTTCAAGTCTCTCCTATCATGACTTTACCTAATAAAACCTTTACTAAAAGATTAAATTTATTTCCTAATTTACCTGTTATCTAGAAAAACTTACCTATTCTTATCTTTATGTTTAAAGAGTTCTTTTTCATAATTATGTGATATTTATGTAAGTAGTGTTGATTAGGTAAGTACTTACAGAGTTACAGGTATGTATTAAGTACTTATAAGTATGCACACAAATAGTTAATGTATTGTTCATAAAAGTACCAATCTTTGGTTTTAAAATCTGTACTTATATAAAAGTATTTTTTCACTTGTCTATGTAAGTATTTAATTCGCGAGGCTTCTCCGCATCTATATATGTACCTTAGTTTTTAATTCGAGAGGCTTGACGCATGGCAACAAATTTCATATTAAACAAACAGTGGCGTAACATATAGCTGGCGATGTCATATCGTCGAGTGTTGGGCCTGCTGGGCCGGTTGGCAGCGCATCAATGGATAAGCAAACACGAAAGCCGATAATTAATTATACAAACATATAGCAATGTATGATCAATTTACTGAGTAACATTGTTGTTTGTGTACTTGAGCTGATTGCTACTGCAAAAGATATGGATAATACTCGTTAACAGGAAAGGGGACAACGTGACGTGACCGCCTCTCCATAAAAACGTAGTTCCCATTTTCCTCTCTGGATATTAACATTAAGTAAGTAAGTAAGTAAATATTCTTTATTGCACCAATAATTATACATTATATACATAGTAGAAATTATTGTTTACGCATTTTGATGTACTTACCTGCACATATTGCATCTCATCAAAACCTTATCTGTTCCTAATTCCCGCCATAAGTACTTTCACAGATTTGTCCGCAAATCTGTCAAGACAGATCTGACGAAAAAATCAGTCGTAAGTATACCGAAGTTAGAGTTAATTACAAGCCGAGTAGGAGCCGGTATCTTATCGCCGCCGCCCACCTCCTTCATTAGCGGGTTCGGTTTCCGGCCCCGGCCACGCACGGGCGGAACTATTCCTACTGCTGTGGCTCGCCGGACCAGAATAATGGCTCTTTACAAAAGAAAATATAGTAAAAAAAATTGATCAAAAAACCCTGTTAAGTATCTACACTGAGAGAAAAAACTAACAAAAACACATGTGGAGTGTAGACTGTAGCTTTTCGTGATGTGGGGGTTCGTTGGGAGAAGCGTAGAAATCCGCCGCTGGAACGCGCTGGCCGCTGTGCTGTCTCGAAGTCCGCTATACCTCCATTTACCGGTATATGTGTTGTGTGAAATGAAAACACATATATTTGATTTATTCACTTGGAGAGTGTTCAGGCTGGTATGAGTGAAGCTCTCTTGATGTCTCTGATATCTCTGAATAAGCCACGAAACGGCTCTGCCTTATATAGTAAAACACAAGGCCGTTTGGTACCTTCTTCAACTAGTGGGTGTATCATGCAGAGTTAGTAATGTATATTTTTGCCAATCTCGTTAATTATAAGCACGTATGAAAGGAGCATGAATCCTAGACTTATAAATAGGTACAATATTAAGCACGTATGAAAGGAGCATGAATCCTAGACTTATAACTAGATATAAAACATTCCACGCAATTCATTTGACATAATATACGAGCACAAAGTAAAACATGATATACAAAAGTAAAAATAGTAACCTAAACGTAGAGACTAATTAAACACATACATGAACCCTAATAGCTATTTACGACAGTCTCCCCCACGTGTGTCAACACCGTCTTCATGCGCGGAGTAAATGGGGATAAGTCTAGAAACTGGGCGGCGGACGTCACCTGCGCGTGTGCGAACAATGGCCACTCTCACATGACCATCTGGGCCAGGAAATAGCTGGGCGATTACGCCTCTGGGCCACGTTCCTCGTGGCATGGAGCTATCCGCAATGATGACTACGTCACCTTCATGCAGTTTTCTCACGTTTTGGTGAGCACCGGGCCTGGGGAGGAGGCTGGGTCGGTATTCCCGCTGCCAGCGCCTCCAAAATTGGTCGGCTAGCGTTTGCGCTGTTTTCCACGAAGAGAGCGACATAATTGCGTCTGTGAAGACACCCAGTGGCGACATGGCACTTGATCGACCGATAAGAAAGTGATTCGGCGTCAGGGCTTCGATGTCTAAATCTGGATTCACTGGTGTCAACGGTCTGGAATTGACTATGTGCTCTGATTCTAGCAGTAAAGTATGTAGAACTTCTTCGTGGGGTGCTCTTTCTTTCAACTCGTTGATGACGATCGCGTGGTTGCCGTGACTGTAGAGTGCATGAAAATGCTGTACTAATAACTTGACGAAATCCTCTTTTGCATGTAAAACAGGCATGTGCGTGTTTTTATCGATTCTAGCATTTAGAACGATGATTCCGTTTTTGTCAAGTTGTACAGCGATTTTGTATAGCGGAGATTTCTTCAGGAGTGGCCGCCCAGTTTCCAGAAGCTTGATTTCCTCCGGAAATGCAGCATGTTGACTCCGTCGGATTAGTAATATCTCTGCTAAATCTAAATGCCCCTTATTTATCTCTATGTCTGTTTTCTTAGCGAACAATGCGGCTTTGAAAACCTCGGCGGCAACCAGAATACTAGCGGTGGCGCGAACTAATCGTACGTTATTAATAATGAACGATCGCCACGCGGGTGTGAGTGAGACGGGTATAGGCGAGTCCCAATCGATCCCTGTCCACCAAACGAAACGTAACGTATCGCGATCTTGCTCAATTATTTCGATCTGTAAAGACTCTAACAGGTCGGGGCCAGCCAACAGCGCGCTGTTAAACGAACGTCCGTAAGCTGTGGCTGCCGTGTCCCAAACTAATCGCGTTTTCCCGCTTTGCGGCTGAAAAGTTGGGAAGTGCGCCAGAGGCCACGTCCGGGGTGCCTCGGGGGGCGGCGGCGAGTCCATTTTCTCCGCGTAACCTTTGTCAAGCAACATATGCTTTGCGTATTCGGCTTTAAGTTTCGCATCGTGGTCTAGCTTTCGTTCTAGACTGTACGGCCGTTGCAATGCTTGCGCTCGGTTATCGGGGAGTTTCTCGTCATCTGATCGCCCCAGTAAGCCCGAGTGATACCTTTGCTCCCCCGGTATCCTCTCGCAGGTGGCTTCTAACAAATCTAGCGCACGTTGGCCGGGGTCGGCCCGAGGTACCTTCTGCGAAACGCCTAATGATTCTGTCTCAGAATGTCGTTTCGCAAGTTGTAAGGCCTCGTCTTCCGCGGTATTAGGCTTTGCGTGCCCAACAAATTGTACCGCAGGTGCGATGCTGTCCGCAGTTTCGTGTATCGTCAAAGCCATTGCCGCGCCTTCGTCAAATAGCGCGAGGGTTTGGACGGTACCTAACGGTTCCGACACCTCTTCAGGAATGACTTTGAGACACGTCTGCGGCAGCCTAACATTGAGTACTGCAGGTGCCGCCGGGACACTATTACCGTTCGCGGATGCGGCCGCGCTTAATCCGTGTAATAGTTTATTATGTCCGGCTTCGCACTGACTCATGCCACACGCGACATATTTACATTTAAAACGCGCACGGTGACTCGCGCCTAAACATCTATAGCACAATCTAGTACCCTTCACCAAGTCCCATCGCTCAGATATAGTCGCGGCTAGAAATTTCGAACACTCGCTAACTTTGTGTTCTTTGCCGTTCTTACATATGGCGCACGCATCGCGCGAGACAGAGATAGACGATATCTCCCGCTGGGGCTTAGCTCCGGTTGACGCTGGCTTTTTTAAATTACCATCGCGGCGCTTTACTTGAGCTATAGTTGATTTACTAGTACGCGATCTATTTCCCGTATCACGTGTGTATGATTCGCGGGAATCTGACTCTGAATCCAAACTATAGTCGCGAAGGGACGCGGGGGCGCGGGACCTAGCGAGAGCGTGGCTCGATCGACTGGGCTCGCGCACAGAGGAAACCGCGTTTCGTTCATTTCGCGATCTATCATACGTATCACGGTAGAACGCGGGGTCGCGAGACCTAGAGAGAGCTTGGCTCGATCTTCTGGGTTCGCGCGCAGAGGAAACCGCGCTCACTGCATTCCGTGATCCGTTAGACGTATCACGCGTGTACGTTTCGTGGCAATCTGACTCCGAATCAGAACTAACGTCGCGAGAGTACGCGGGGGCGCCGGACCCAGCGAGAGCGTTGCTCGATCGACTGGGTTCGCGCACAACGTTTACCGCGTTTCGCGATCTATTAGACGTATCACGGTAGAACGCGGGGGGACGAGACCCAGAGAGAGCTTGGCTCGATCTTCTCGGTTCGTGCACAAAGGAAACCGCATTCACTGCATTCCGTGATCGGTTAGACGGCTTATGTCGGTTTACGCGCTTGGCCGCAGTGCTAATTTCGTTAAGAAACTCGGAAATTGCTACTAACCCGGGTGATTCTACGTTAGACTGCCTGTATTTGGCCCAGTCATAGCGCACTATCAGATTCAATTTATCCACGATTTTATTCACGAGCTCAGGCGCGTGCAAGTATTTCTCTTGACGCAAGGATCTAATGGTGGCGACGGCATTCGCTACATGCGCGGCGAATGAGGCTATATTCGAATTGTCTTCGGATAAACGCGGCATGCGTTTAATATTATGAATTTCCGTAAGAACAATCTCCTCAGGGTCGCCGAACTGCCGTTCCAGCGCTTCCATTATTTCGTACGGATCCTGAACCGTGTACATTATTGATTTTACGGCCGTCCGAGCTTCGCCCTTAAGTGCGCGCCTAATCCGACTGACGTTATTGACGGCACTAAACATGGGCGACGTATCTTCGAACTCTGCCCTAAATGATATCCACTCGGTGATATCTCCGCCGAATGCAGGTAATTCCGGCGGTTTATGGTACATTGGCGCGTAGGTACCGTGCGGTACCTCTAAAACGCGCGGGGGCGGTCTGCTAGCCCGGTCGGCGGCGGCACGCGGCGGCGGCTGCGCGGTCTTTTTCGGCGGCGGGAATTTAACGTTTTCTTTCGCGACCTCGTGCTGTAACCTAGCTTGTCGTTCTACCCAACTTCTAGTACGTTCTTCGACGGTCGCGTCACTGCTGCCGACAGACTGCGCCTTCAGTGGCGCAACCTGCGGCCGCAAATTTGCAGTGACGGACCCTTTCTTAGAAGCTTCGACGGTCGCGTCACTGCCGCCGCGAGACTGCGCCTTCAATTGCGCAATCTGCAGCCGTAAATTGGCAGTGTCGGACTCGGTCTTAGCAACGACTAGACGGGCTTTATGAACCTCGAGCTCGGCCATTAGCACGGACAATTCATTGTCGCGTTCCCTAACCGATTTGCGATTCTTTAATTCGCGATTAGACGGCGCCCGCGACGGCGGCGGCGGCGCATCGGCGTCTTTATTCACTAGCGTATTCGACCTACTACGATTTACTACGGTGGCGTCTAACATCTCCGAGTGTACCGACTCGGTTCCACCGGTAGCATTCGGGTTGCCACTGGTGCCATTGCTCCACGTATTAGTCTCGTTGGACGTAGTCTTACCAGACGAGGGGGTAGGGGTATCCATGTTCGGTGCGGGCGCAGGTGGGCCCTTGGTGCGTGGTCGTAGGCTCCTTGCTTCCTTTTCGGACATCTTTCTGGCTGGAACCACTTCACTTAACACACGCGGGGGTCCCTAACTTGACCTGCCTATGCCTATGACTGACCGTTGCCGTGCGCAACGTCAGTGCCCTAAGCGTGGATCCCTCGTGGCACTGAATCTCCCGCAATGGCAAAGTGCAATGCCTAGAACGTTCGAAAGCAGTGTGTGGGCATCAACCATGTGACACTTGCAACGAAAGTTGCCAGGACACGTGAGCGGAGGTGGTCCTACGACGCTGCACGGTCCGTCCGGCAAGCCGGTAAATGGGTTACGGAAAGGTATAGGGTTTGGGTCTAAACCGAAGCGAACTTCTAGGCTCAGCGCGTCCTTTATTCTTTCTTGCCGTCTGAGTCAAGCAACGTTCGCTTAAAACTCAGCGCGTACTTGTTTCTTTCTTGCTGTCTGAGTTAAGCAATGTCGCTTGAAACTCAGCGCGTACGTTTTTCTATCTTGATGTCTGAGTTAAGCTATGTCGCTTGAAACTCAGCGCGTACGTTTTTCTATCTTCATCCGGCTTCAAAAGGACCAAACTGTGGAGTGTAGACTGTAGCTTTTCGTGATGTGGGGGTTCGTTGGGAGAAGCGTAGAAATCCGCCGCTGGAACGCGCTGGCCGCTGTGCTGTCTCGAAGTCCGCTATACCTCCATTTACCGGTATATGTGTTGTGTGAAATGAAAACACATATATTTGATTTATTCACTTGGAGAGTGTTCAGGCTGGTATGAGTGAAGCTCTCTTGATGTCTCTGATATCTCTGAATAAGCCACGAAACGGCTCTGCCTTATATAGTAAAACACAAGGCCGTTTGGTACCTTCTTCAACTAGTGGGTGTATCATGCAGAGTTAGTAATGTATATTTTTGCCAATCTCGTTAATTATAAGCACGTATGAAAGGAGCATGAATCCTAGACTTATAAATAGGTACAATATTAAGCACGTATGAAAGGAGCATGAATCCTAGACTTATAACTAGATATAAAACATTCCACGCAATTCATTTGACATAATATACGAGCACAAAGTAAAACATGATATACAAAAGTAAAAATAGTAACCTAAACGTAGAGACTAATTAAACACATACATGAACCCTAATAGCTATTTACGACAACACATTTAGAATTACAAAAATAAAACTTAATCCGGGGACAAGGAGAGTCAACTAATAGGAACAAATTGACTTTTGCAATTTCCATTTAGTAGGAAATACAACTTCTATATTTGTAATTTGAAGTATGCTAGAGTAATTTCAGAAATTTGGTTTTGTTATTCCGAGAGGTGCTTTAGCAATATCGGAGGTGATGACGTCATGGGTGAAAACTAACCGTTTTGTAATTCTAAGCGTGCTTTAGCAATATCGGAGACGATGACGTCATAGGTTTTACTAAACTGTACTGCGATTCCAAGCTAGCTGTTGTTATTCTAGAGATAATGACGTCACAGGCAAAAACTAAACTGTTTGCAATTCCTCCGCCCCTAGCAAACGGGCGCCGCGAGAGCATGTCGCGCGCGTGGTAGCTACCCGTCTCTATTTCTGTCTGTATGAATAAAAAAGCATTTGGTAGATTTAGATTTAGATTTTAGATTTAGATTTATTTATTTCATAATATGAAATTACAATATAAATTATTTTACACTAATCTATACGAATTTATATTATGATCGTCAAGTAGGAAAATAAGAATTGATTATAATTATACAAATGTCAAGCAATAAGTACACAATTTAAAAACCATTATAACTATTATAAGCAATCAATTAATTAACTAAATTTTTTAACAATGTCAAATAATATAAAATGTAAAAACAATGTCAATACAGTAAGCATGGATATGTCATAATGATCGTCAAATAAAAATAAAAATGAAATATAGGTCAAAGAAAAATTAATTACATTCAGTTTATTGTGTTACATGTCATTTCCATATATTCATTTACAGAATATAATGGATTATCCAATAAAAAGAGTCTCAATTGGCGTTCAAATGTTTCGTCAGATGGTTCAGTTCGCAATTTTGCAGGTAGACGTTCATAGTACGTTGGTCCAATCACCCTCGGATTTTTGACTGAAAGTGCCATGCGACGCGGCACTGTGCGTAGTCTACCCGTGGATCGGAGCTGTTTGCCCGCAACCTCGACACGTTTGAACATTGGCAAATTATTTCTTACAAACATTAATACTTGAAATATGTAAAGTGAGTAGTGTGTCATTATACCGATTTGCTTGAATAGCTCCTTACACGAATGTCTGGCTTGGACTCCAGCTAGCAATCGAACCGCCCGTTTTTGAAGTATCAAGACTCGCTTTGAATCTGTGGAATTTCCCCATATTAACGTCCCGTAAGATATTAATGAATGAAAATGGGAAAAATACACAGCCTTCAGGGCTTTTCGTGATATAAGTGGCTGTAGTTTCTTGATGGCGAAGACAGCACTACTCAACCTATTGCATAATTGGTCAACATGACACTTCCAGCCAAGGTTCGAGTCAACCGTAAAGCCCAGGAATTTGCTCTCAGAACACAATGGCATTGGGCCGTTTGTAATACACGAAGGTACTGCAGTGCCACGAGCTGAAAAAATCATCACGTTTGACTTCGCGACATTCAAGAGCAACCCATTCGACGAAAACCACAACTGTAGCTGATCACATGCCTCACGGATTTTCTCAGCAAGCAGTTCATGGGTTTGGGCCCTCACGACTACCGCCCATACAACCATTTCCAGTCGCCGTTACGACGCGGTGTTGACACATCTTGTGTCGACACCGTCTGTTTCGGTCACAATTCCAGTCGCAGAGTCGTCGCCGTGTCGACACAGCTACCAGAAATGGGGAAGGGTCGACACATGACACAAAGTGACATAAAGTGTGGTCGCCGTGTGCACACATTGTTTCGGGTTTGCGACTACTTTATGCCAAAATCATTCGTTCATTCGTTCATTTTGTTCCTGTCAAATAGAAACTGTCAGATGGAAAAATACTTAAGACGAAACGGGAGCTGAGCTAAAAGTCAATTTTGAGATTTCAAGCTGAATATACCCGTCGCTCTGACGGGGCGTGAGAGACTGTATTTGTGTGTGTAATGCACGCACACAGATGCGTACGCTTGCACCCGCGCGCGCCTCATTGCCGACAATTTGCAATGTTATTTTTCGTGCGTTACTGCCACGAGGCGTTCACTTATTACTTACTGTGTTGCGATTGAATTTTTTGACCCGGCTTACGTTTACGGAACTCGATAATCTTTCTACTACTGTGACTTGGCTTTGTTTACTTAACTTTGCTGATCAGCTTATTGTTTTGGACTCCGTGAGTTGTGGTTACCTATTGGACCTAGAGATGGGTCGCGGGTATTTACCCAATTTACCCACCCAGGTAAATACCCGGTAAATACCCATCTACCCGGTATTTACCCGTATCTACCCAAATGGACGGGTAGATTCATTTCTTGTTGCACATGTCGATTTGTGTTAAAGTGGAGATATAAACCGAGTTAATGGTTGTAATTATTGTGTGTCATTTAAAATGAAATGGTTTAGTTGCAGTTGCAGTTGTAACTAAGGAATTTTTAGTACAATTTTGATAAATATTAAAAAAAGGCCGTCATAAGAGTATTTTTTTTAGACCTGAGTAAATTATCGTACTTATACGTTGATAATACACATTCCAACTTCGGTCGGCGGGGGGTGTGGTTGGGGAGAGGGGGGCAAAAGTGAACTTTTTCATATTTCTTGGAATCTGTCATTAATATCGAAAAGTGTTGTATGTATAAACTAAAGTAGACATAATTTTCTACAAAAAAGGTTATATACATTTTTGTCCTAAAACTAACTGTGTTTGACTTATAAGCTCCACAAGTTGGGATACTGCACAACTTTTTTTTATTATCATTCATAAGTATTCTTTATTTTCATCTTTCTAATGTATATTAAAAGCATTTTAAAACATTTCCGGAAGCCAGAGAATGATTTTACACGATTTTTATAATTGGACTGATATGTTAAAATCGAACTTCACCTCATAGCAACCTTTTCGTAATTAGTTTGAACATACATTTTATGTAACATTATAAAAAAATACTTAAATTAATCTTATTTATACTCACATACCATTAAACACATAAAATTTAGAAGAAAAACGAAAATACCCGCGTATTTACCCGCGGGTAGGTAAATATCGGGTATTTACCGGGTAAATACCCGCTCTCGGGTATTTACCCGGGTAGTTACCCATCTCTAATTGGACCGCACGCAATTCATCTACCTTTATTCAAGTAATTAAGCGTAATTAGCCGAAACCTTTATAAGAGTGTAATTCATAAGAAGTACATAAGATATAATTTATGTACTGGTTTGCTGTTAGCTTTTAATTGTATCACTTTACATATATGTTACTCAAATAACTAACACGGTTACACTGTTGTAAGAACATTATTTTTCAGGTAGGCCTTATTATACCTACTATAGGCCTTATTACCTCCTAGTACCTTAGTAGTAGTAGTACTACTACGGAAATTGATTCAAAGACTCAAGACTGACTTAAGTGGCAGTAGGGTGTAGGGTTTTTTCTAGGCTTAATGAGTTCGCTGAAGCTTATTTTTTATACTTAGCGCACAGAACCACTAGTTTAACAGTATCAGCTCTAACCACATGTCACCATTTTGTCCTTTACGTAACAAACTCAGGGGCCCAGAATATCCGATGTACCTATCAAATCAAGGTTCTGTACCAAATAAGGCCCGGTTATTATAGTTCGTTATTTTTTAGCATTAGAAAGAAGGTAAACAATCATGACGTGTCTTTTTATTAATAATTATTAAAAAACGCTTTCAAAAATTAGTTTATATTACTTATGAAAGCAAAAGAATATAAAAAAGTATATGATTAATACATACATACATACATACATACATACAATCACGCCTATTTCCCGGAGGGGTAGGCAGAGACCACGGATTTCCACTTGCTACGATCCTGACATACCACTTTCGCTTCCTTCACATTCATAACATTCCTCATACACGCTCGCCGGTTTAGGGTGCTCTTGCTCATTAATATGATTAATATGATTTATAATTCTAACATATTTGGTATGACTTATTTTTCAATGGTAATTTTTAATAAGACATGTCAAAATCTGTTACCTTAATGAAAAAAAAAACGAACTTTAAGCGTGCTAACTTTCAAAATTTCATTTTTTATAAGATAGTATAAGTAGATGGGCAAAAATTTTGCGTCCATGTCCACCAGTGAGTAAGTGATTGAGATACCTAAACATTTAACTTAATAATGTAAAATGATATAATTTACTAACCTACTCGTTTAATTTCAGGTAGGTTGAATAAGGAACCAAGTAACCATGGGGAGGAGCAGTATTTACTAACATTTTCTTTTTGGGTCTTCAGAGTGTATCGTTTCCTTTTTTTTGCACATATTACACTTAAATATATATTCTCTGTGTAAACCCTTACGTCTTTCAATGACAAAGGCAAGATCAGCAAATGTACAATTTGTATGATCGTGCCTGATATTTGAGATCACAGAAAATAAATATTTTAAATCCACTATTCTGCGACCTTCTAAAATTTTGTTTTATCATGATTCATGATCAAAAAGCTCGGATTCAATAGTCATATCAAACGTCGATTATGCAGTTGATGATGAGCTTGCATTTTCTACCATTGGTGCTGCAAATGCATCAACCGGTGGCGATAAACTTTGCCCTCTTGTAAAACAAATTACTATTGTGATTGTGTCCAGCAAAAGGCCAAAATTCGGTTTACTTTCCTGTTTAAAATATTACTAATTTATTCATATTTCAGATTAGGTACATAGGTAACTGTCTGAATGTTACAATGCCAGCTGGCAAATTCTATCACATTTGTTTGTTTGGTAGTCATGGTAACATTCACTTACATTGATATCCTTATTAAGATCTGTATCTTATTATCCAGACCTTAAAATATTGCCACCGTTGCCCTTTAAAAAAATACTGTTTAAATAATTGGCTACTCAAACAATGCTTCTATAGTATAAATAATGACTACACAAAAATGGGTAGTATTGTATATAATGCACGAAATAAGGCCCGATTCTTAAGCGGGTTTAAATTTTGAGGCCATTTCCGCTAATACTATAGACAAAATATCAAGTTTAATAAACACAAAAAAAAAACATTGATGGGCCTTATTTTATAATTTAGGCCTTACTTTGTAATTTAAAGTAGAGTTAGGCCAAGAAAAATCTATAGCGATTTTGATAGAACACGCAGTGCAAGTATTATTTCAAACGTCGCTTCTATGAAATTATGACATATAAATAACACTTGCACTGCGTGTCCTATCAAAATTGCTGTAGACTTTTCTTGGTCTGACTCTAAAATATTCTTTATTACACCACAAACATAAAAACAAATTTAAAAAAAACCGGCGAAGTGCAAGTCGGACTCGCACACGAAGGGTTCCGTACCATTATTTATAAAAACGGTCACCCATCCAAGTACTGACCCCGCCCGACGTTGCTTAACTTCGGTCAAAAATCACGTTTGTTGTATGGGAGGCCCCACTAAAATTTTTATTTTATCCTGTTTTTAGTATTTGTTGTTATAGCGGCAACAGAAATAAATCATCTGTGAAAATTTCAACTGTCTAGCTATCACGGTTCGTGAGATACAGCCTGGTGACAGACGGACGGACGGACAGCGGAATCTTAGTAATAGGGTCCCGTGTTTTACCCTTTGGGTACGGAACCCTAAAACCGATTTACAATGTAGATAAAGGTAGCAACAGGCGGCCTTATCGCTGTTAGTTCTTATTCTTCGTTTGTTTAGCATTAGAGTGAAGGTGACGTGTCTTTTTTAAGCATGCAATCGTATAATTATTTAGCTTTTTTTGTAATAGTTATGTACTTAGTGGTTAATATTAGTATTTACTATTTTTTTTTTCAATAATGCTTAAAAACGAAGTATAGACATGACAACCAAATATTAACGCCATTCACGCCATTGTAGGGCAGGCTATACAGAACATGAATCATTAGTACTGTCACGCTCCGTGATTGTTGAGCCATTTAGGGTTCTAGCTAAATTGGACATTCCATAGAGCACGAGTAAGTATGGAACAACCAATTCAGCTAGGACCCTAAATTGCTCGACAATTACGAAGCGTGCGTGTAGGTACCTAAAAATTTTGTTAACCCATTTTAACCATGCAATAAAATATTTTTGATTTTGATTTCTAATTTGAAATATTAGAATCAAAAAGTTCATAATAGATTGTATATCATAACTACAAAAATGTGTTCCCTACTCTCAACCCAAAACCCCTTGTATCTTAGGATCTATATATTTTCACACAAGACGGTTTATCGATAACTTCTTACATCACTAGATTATCGACATTAAATGTCGACTATTGCCCATCACTTTTCTGGCTGTGTACGTATTTAGAATCTTGACTCCGCCCCTAAAATTAGTGCGATAGGGACAACTGCAGCTGAGGCGAAAAATCCTGCGTAAAAATGACAAAAATCGAGGTTTCGTAGTCCTCTTTTTCCTCCCCCAAAACTTAACCAATCGTAACCAAATTTGGAAATCTAAATGATTATGAAATTATCTGTGTCGGACCGTTTTGCTTTTTTGGCTAATTGATATCAGTTTTGAATACCACGCCTCTCATTGCGGCATAGTCTATTAGGCCATTTTGGCCGTTTTTGAAGGGCTCTAGCGCCTTAAAAAACAAAAATATCAAAAAAAGCAAAACGGTTCGACACAGATATTGACAATATTAATCTGTGTTGAAAAAATCATTGCTCTAGCTTCAAAAACCACGGAGGAAAACGAGGACTACGTTTGTATGGAGGAATGACCACTCCTGTTGGCTCTTAAATAAAAATAAGGGACATTAATACGCCATCTCTAAAACGGATTACAAGACGTAATTATATATTGTTTGCATTTATATTACAATAGGACTTAAATTATTATGGGGAATTAAACTGCTCGAGTGATTTGATAAACTAAGTGTAATATAATCAACGCGCCACCACATTGTTTTAGTTTAGCCGGAAATGAAATTGTTTACTTCTCAGTGCCTGTGTTCATAACTATATTATTTGAAGCATTTTTAGTACTTCGATGCGTATACTATACTTAAATAACAGAAATAACGCTTTACATACTACGAAACTTGTTAATTATGATGTATAAATATGGTTTAAGGCTGAGAAATATTGCAGTCACAAAGTAGTTGCAATGTTTCGACTTTGTGTCGACTCTGTGTTGACACATGACACGCGCTGTCAAAAGTAATAACAAAGTTACTGGTATGTTACTGGATTTGCAAAATGGCTCCTTGTGTTGATTTGTTTTCAGATATTCTCAAAGTGTAAAAATGCCGTGGTCAGAGATGGGCATTAATCGATTAACTGTTTATTCGACTAATTAATGGAATAAAAAAAGTTAATTCTCAAATTTTAATCGCGATTAGTTTAGTCGAGCTAACATAGATTGAAATTGAATTAATCTGAATATTAATCGAATAAATTATCGATTAAATCTCGATTGAAAGTTGACAGGGGGCCATTTTTGTACGTAAAAATAATAGAAATGTCTTGCATGCAGATGGTAGCAAAACACTTTGTCATAAAAGTCGAGATGGGTGTCGATATATAGGTTTTAGGGAGTGCCGATTTCGAAAATAATGACCATTTTGGAATCCGAAATGGCGGCCATGCACTGTGTCATAAAAGTCGTCATGGGTGTCGTTTTATACGTTTTAGGGGGCCCCAATTTTGAAAATGATGACCATTTTGGAATCCAAAATGGCGGCCATGCACTATGCCATAAAAGTCGTCATGGGTGTCGTTTTATAGGTTTTAGGGGGCCCCGATTTAGAAAATGATGACCATTTTGAAATCCAAAATGGCGGCCATGCACTATGTCATAAAAGTCGTCATGGGTGTCGTTTTATAGGTTTTGGGGGGCGCAGATTTAGAAAATGATAACCATTTTGGATTCCAAAATGGCGGCCATGCACTATGTCATAAAAGTCGTCATGGGTGTCGTTTTATAGGTTTTAGGGGACGCAGATTTCGAAAATGATGACCATTTTGGATTCCAAGATGGCGGCCATGCACTATGTCATAAAAGTCGTCATGTATGTCGTTTTATAGGTTTTAGGGGGCCCCGCTTTCGAAAATGATGACCATTTTGGAATCCAAAATGGCGGCCATGCACTATGTCATAAAAGTCGTCATGGGTGTCGTTTTATAGGTTTTGGGGGGCGCAGATTTCAAAAATGATAACATTTTCAATTTAAAAATGGCGGCAATGCACTATGTCATAAAAGTCGTCATGGATATCGTTTTATAGGTTTCAGGGGGCGCAGATTTCGAAAATGATGACTATCTTGGATTCCAAGATGGCGGCCATGCACTATGTCATAAAAGTCGTCATGGATATCGTTTTATAGGTTTTAGGGGGCGCAGATTTCGAAAATGATGACTATTTTGGATTCCACTTTTATGACAAAATACGTAGCCGCCATCTTGGATTATAAAATGATCATCGTTTTCGAATTCTGCACTCCCTAAAACCTATAAATCGACATCCGTGACGACGCAAGTTATCTTTATTTTCAGATCTAACAAATTGCTACAGAATACAAAGGACAAAAAAGAAGCGAGGAGGTAATGAAACAAGCAAAAATACAGATGATTCCTCGACGCAATTGGGGGATTCTTAAATTGTGTCCAGATTTTTTTTGTCATAAAAGTTTTTATTTTTCACATATTACTCTCACAAGTTCCGTGACATTTAGACCTTGTAATTTTTTAAGTAAATGTTTTTGTTTATCTATGAGGATCTCACTAGAATAGTATAATCAAGGTATGTTTATATTTGATGAATGAAATAGTAACGCAAAAAATATATATATTTGTGTCTTATATTCCTGCCGAAGACTTTTATTTTACCTTTTCCTTCTACACAAGTTTGGCCAAGTAATAAGAATTTAGGGCTCTCAATTTTATTTTGACTTCTACAACAGTAAAGCTATGAGGCCATGTTTGGTATCGTTTTCGTATAAATTCGCAGTACCAAATTTAGTTAAGGTATCACATTGACACCATTCCGAAGTAAAAACATATAAACTTATTAAAATACTTTCTTTTAAACTCCTCTTCATGCTTAAACTGCTGAACAGTTTTAATTTAAATTTGGTACACATATATTTTGAGTCCCGAGACAGGATATAATAAGTTATCTCAAAAATTATCCTTTAAAGGTGTGAAATGAGGTGTAGGGGGGAATTCAGAATTGACTTCTTGAAGTTAATACTGTTTAAGTTTAGGTTTGAAGTCATGTTTTTTCATCATTTTAACTAAATCAAAGATGTAGACCATCCCAAATTTCATATAAATCGGTTCAGCGGTTATTGATTTCCCGTACAAATTTCCACGCCACTTTTCACACCTTCAAAAGATGATTTTGGTTATAAGATCTATCCTATGTCCTGTTCCGGGACGCAAACTATTTCTATACCAAATTTCAACGAAATCGGTTCAGCGGTTAAGCGTCAAGAAGAGTTTCAAAAAAACCGGCCAAGTGCGAGTCGGACTCGCGTATTAAGGGTTCCGTACATTAAGTCCGACTCGCGCTTGACTGCACATTTCTAATAGGTTTTCCTGTCATCTATAGGTAAAGAACTATTTTGTGTATTCAGACGGACATACATACAGACGCACGAGTGATCCTATAAGGGTTCCGTTTTTTCCTTTTGAGGTACGGAACCCTAAAAAGATTTATTTTTATTTTGTGGAATGGTGTCAATGTGATATCTTAAATGGATTCAGCACCCCAGATTTATACGAAAACGATACCAAACACGGCCTAGCACCTTCACTGATATAGATATATCAAGATAAAATTGAGAGCCCTAAATAAACTTTCAAGAGCGGATATCTCAAAAACTATTCAACATATCGAAAAAATTGACTGAATAAACTTGTAACAAATTAAATTAACTTTCATTTTGTATAAGTGGCCATGTCGCTGAGATGCATAGTTTCCGAGATATAATCGAAAAACGGGAAAATGGGACCTTCAAAGCCCCCTCTCTCCCCCCCGCTCAAGGGCTACGGCCGGGGACTTTTGATATGTTCACCTCCTAACTTGTCAAACCGAGTTACGGAGTCAAAAATTGTGTTCCGAGCATTTCCCTCTACAACTTTTGGAGCATTCGTTGCCTGACCTAAGTAGCTTATTGAATTTCTTTAAAAACTTTTCTGTAAAAGGTTGACGGGTGTTGGGTGTTTATATGGTTTCGGTCGATTATTATCATTTGCATTGCCCATGATGACTTACTAGAATTACGAGCACACGAGACACTAATAGTAGTTTGACAAACCTTGGTTTTCAAGAGGTATTTTATATTGACATTTGCTGTCACAAATTTGCTGTCAGATTTAGTCGCAAACCGCACGCAAAGTGCACACAAATGTGTCGACACCTTGTTACGGAAAAGTGTAGACACGGCGACGACACTTTGTTTCGAAACAATTCTAGACACATTGTGTGGACTCTGTTACGACACATCTGACATTTAGTTACCACTTTGTGATTCTGCGACTGGAATGGTTATATGGGCGTTGTGTCATCCGCGAAGAGTACTGGTATGCCGCTCGTTATTGCTGACGGAAGATCGTTAATAAATAACAGAAATAAGGTATTGCCGATCGCTGACCCTTGAGGGATGCCCAAGTTGACGTGGCCTGTGTCTGAGATTTGTGATTTTCCATTCGTGGACATTTTCACCACCTGCCTACGGTCCGACAAGAATGACGTGAACAATTTGTGTGCATAACCCTCAATTCCGTAAAGACTTAGCTTGGCTAATAGCAATTTGTGGTTTATAACGTCAAACGCCTTTGATAAGTCGCACAGTATGCCTGCCATCTTGTGCTTCTCATCAAGGCCCGTAATAATTGAGTCAATTATTTTGTGTGCTGCCATTGTAGTTGACCGTTTTTGCCTATACGCATACTGGTTATCAGTGAGCAGGTCGTGTTTTTCCATGTATGCCATCAGGCTAGAAGATAAAATGGACTCCACTATCTTTGAGATCGTGGGTACTATACTTATTGGTCGGTAGTTGTTCACGTCATCCTTCTCTCCCTTACCCTTAAACACCGGGCAGACTCTAGTATTTTTAAGCACATTTGGGTACGTACCACTTCGAAACATGGAGTTGATTAAAATCACCAAAATATCCGCAATAATCGGCCAAATACTTAAAATAATATTTAATGACATGTCATAAACATCAATTGTTGTACGGGTCTTTAACATTGATTTTATTGTATTATCCAAGAGGTCACGTGTAACTACATGGGCTTCGAATTTTCGTAAAATAGATTTGGTTAAGTGTTTACTGACATATCGTTTGGACAGTGACTCATCGCTATTTATTACGTATTTTGTAGCAATATTAAGAAAATGCGAATTAAATTCATTTGGGATTTCTTCATGAGGTATTACGGCATTTGTATCCTGTTTTTTTAACGAAATCACTTGGGGTTTTGTTTTTAATCCTATCTCTTCGTTTACGACTTTCCAGATTTCTTTTGATGGATTTTTACTTTTCCCCAGTCTGTTTTCGATAAATGACCGCCGAGCTCTTAGTGTTTCAGATTTTATTAATTGGGAGTAGTGATCAATGCAGTCCGATATCAGCTGGTTATCAGGATATTGTCGTCGTATCTCATGAAGATCCCTGTGCTTTTGGATATATTCACACAACTTGTCAGATGCCCATGGAACGGATTTTTTCTTTTTTAGCCGCATCTGTTTAACCGGGAAATGTAAATTTATATAGAATGACAAAATATTAAATAATTTATCAAATTTGCACTCGATGTCAATAGTATTATCATATATAAAGTCAAAATTATAATTAGAAATGTCCCAAAAGAATGAATAAATTGATTCATGATTAAATAGCCGGCGTTCAATTATGTCATTTGGTTTGGTATTTTGTAGTCCTCGTTCAATAGTGAAAACAAACTGTTGCGCGTTGTGATCGCTAATGGCGGTGTCCACTGACGATACACTAAGGAGTTCGCGAGTACAATTCGTTATTCCGCAGTCAATGGATGTCGCGGAGTCAGCGGTTACGCGAGTCGGAAACGTCACAGTGTTTTCGCAGCCGTAGCTGTTAAGTACGTCATCGACCTGCTGCCTTAATCTATTGTCCGAGTTATAATCTACATTATGATCGCCAATTATAAGAAACTTTTTATTTTCGTCAGAAATTTTAGACAATAATAATTCTAAATGTTCTAAATAAATGTCAAAATTACCTTAATTAATGTAAATGTTCGATATAATACAATAATAATCAACTTATTACGAGGAATTTCAATAGCCGTAAAGTAGTATATCTCTGTACTAAAGAGGCACTATAAAAGCCTGTCGAGATATTCTACCCATTCCTTTCTTATTCATACAGTCAGAAAGAGACTAGTAGTTATTACGCGCGCAACATGCTCTCGCGGCGCACCTGTGCTAGGGAGGTTGAAATTGCAAACAGTTTAGATTTACCTTTGATGTCATTATCACTAGAATAACAACAGCTAGCTCGAAGTTGCAGAACAATATATTCCTGTAGACCCCAACTACACAGTAGGTCGCGGGTTAATATGTCCATGGCCCACAATATATCCTAAATTTATTATTTAACTTAAGTATGTTTTAAACAAAGAAGACACGAGACACGCCCGCCCGACATCCGACACAATACTAACTCTAACCAAATGAACGTAGCAAGTAGCTGTGTTGGTATTACAAATCTCGTTTAGTGATTGGTACAACAATGAACATAAACACAACAAGTCTATCTACTAAATACCAGTAAACTTTGTAATGTCGCTATAGTAACAACTGAATTGTTATTTTAAATGGGGTAATGTTATTCCCGCGAACTCGTTTTTTAGATATTACAAAACTATGTAAGTGAGACATTTACTAAAATCATAACTTGAAATCACAGATGCTTTTTTCCAAAAATCACAAACTTTACTAGTAAAAATCGGAGAATTTTAGTAGTAATAAAAATGGATTGTAACAAATACTGAACTTTGTTTATTGCTCCATTTACTAAAGTCTGTTTGCTGAAATTAGATTTAGTATTACTGAGCTGTTTGTAGAAATAAATAAATTTTACAGAAATAGTGAAACTTCCATGATTACTACTAAAACTTCATTTTTTCCCCCGGTACAGAACTGTTTATTAATTCCTGGTGGTGATTTTTCTCTCAGTGTACCTTGATCACTTTCCTCCGAAAGCCGATTATGTTGAAGCAAAGTCTGAGTAGAGTAACTAAACACATTTATTTTTGTAGGTTTCTTAGCAACAAAACTTAGAGCCTTAATACATTTCTTAACTAAAGTAACGCACTGTTTTGTTTTTTTACCAAAAGCGAAGTATTTTCAATCGCATTGCGCATCTGAATATATGTTCTACGTGAGATATATCCAAGGAAACATCTGTATCCATGCACGTTTGTTCAATGACTGTTTATTGTATGATTGTTTCTGTGTTATCTCCGAAATATAAAATAAAAATAGGTCTATAAAAGATCGGAAGCCCAGAAGGCGATACTTTAACCTCAAAATAAGTGAAAATTAATCATGCAAGGGTCAATTTTCACTGGTTAACTGTTACATTCCAGCAAGCAAACCGAATGTGCGGACAAGTCTTAGTTACAACTAACCCAGTTCGGGTGGTTTGCAAAACACAACTAGGTATCCGAACGCGTTCCCGGTGTTACCAATATAACAACCTTAGTGCTGAATTAGCAGGTTATTGGCACCTAAAAATTGCCAGTTAGCAATTTTTTTTTAATATTTTCTCTCGCCATTTTTCGCATTACAAATCACATATGTTGGCTGAACAAAATATAATTTATGTTCTACATATAAGAATTAAGGAAAATGGCAATGAATTCCATTGCTTGTAAGTTCTTAACCTGTTAAAAAATATACAGCGAAACATTATGTATGGAATGTACGCGCTTGACAGTTTTTAATGAAGCCTTGTGAAGTCAATTAATAAAGATTGACATCGTCTGGTGATAAATTAGAATAAGTTTTAATTCTAACGCAAAAAACTGGATGTTTATTGAAACGAAAACTGTCAGTTCGGATCAGCGGTGCGTTTTTACACAGATCTCGCTTATTAGATGGAGCATATGGACCATTTTATTTGAAGTTGTATACAAACAGCATAACTCTTAACTGTCTATCGGTGGACCTTATGCCTTTTGTAATAAAGTTTACCGATGGACAGTTAACAATGTGGCCAGTGTGGCGATGGTATATGCCACAACACTTTTTTTCGAATTCGGGTTTTTTACTTTAACTTACCTATTTCTACTCCGAATCCTGAGCTCTTTCGATCATAATAGGAGAAAAGACCCAGCAAACATTTTTGGTCAATATTCCGATGAAGGCACCTATTTCAGGTCGCAAATAGGTGCCTTCATCGGAATATTGACCAAAAAAGTTTGCTGGGGAGTGTCACTAAAATTATTGATTGAAATTCGAAACTATTGAAAAATTGTTCTTACCTATTTTATAATACGGCATCTATACGAGGTAATAAATGGTTTTCCGAGCCTATTTGAATGTCATTAATTAATAATCTCGATTGACAGGTGACAGTGACAGGAGTGCGGCGTGTTTCGAGTCGATAAGCCGATTATTTATCGAATGTACCGATAATTCGACACAGTGTTTCGACGGGTTTAACTTTGTTGCTTTCTCTTTTACACGCATGTAAGATAAAAGGAAATTAATATACAATATAGGAGTTATTTGTTTGAAATAATAACTTACTTAACGGCCTCGTTTTGCTCGGCCTTTAAAATTACACTTAGTAGACAGTTCTCTTATTTGCGGCATTTGTAGTAAATTCACTTTAATAGTACCACGTCGGTGACAAACAAGCATACGGCCCGCCTGATGGTAAGCAGTCACCATAGCTTACGGACGCCTGCAATTCCTGGGGTGTTACTTGCGCGATATCGACCCTTTAAAAACAACTTAATGTACCTAACTTTATGTTATGTTTTAATAATAACTTTATATACCTACCTACACTTGAATAAATGCATAATAATAGGTACTAGGTATACCTACCTACTCAGGTAATATTACAATACCTGTACAGTCACCTTCAATAATATGTTACACAACGAAGGTCGCAAAAATATCTGACACAATTTTATTTGTAGAGCCATAAAGGCGTGTCACATATTTTTGCGGCTTTCGAACAGTAACATGCAGGTGACTGTACCTAAAATATAACGGAGTTGAATATTATGTACCTACTTACCTACTTATTTTCGTATAGTAAAAGTAAAAGAGATTTTAAAAACATACCACCATTAAGCAATTGCAAAAATACCTTTATTAATTTATTATACATGTCATCGTTCAAATATTTAAATTCAACATTGCAATAGTTATTTGTTTTACAAGGGGGCAAAGTTGTTGTTTAACTGCTCGTGCTAATATTGATACCCGAGCAAGCGAAAGATTCCAAAATTGAACCACGAGCATAGCGAGTGGTTCGAAAAATGGAATCTTGAGCGTTGCGAGGGTTTCAAAGCACGAGGGTTAAACAAAATTTGCCCCCGAGTGAAACACAAAATTTTTCACCACACCAACCTGAAGCAAATATTAAATGTAAAATATCAAACAAAATCAAACCAAATCAAATCCAAATGAATGTAATTAAAAATTTATCATCCAAAATCATCATTTAAAAGTCATTTCTACCAGCAAACATAAGAAACCAACTCAAAATTTGCATTTGATTACTTTGTCTCACATGTGAATAAAATGCAACTTTGCTATCAGTTTTTAAAGTGCAAAGTAAGCCTTTCCGAGCTGGTGTGGTGAAAATATTATAATTGCCTCGCCTCCAGTTTATCTTAATGAATATGAGTATTATATTGCCGCATGAAATGCCTTTCAGAGAAATTCGGTTTTATCAAACGATAATTAGGCAGTTTGCCAATTAATTGTTTCTCGCTAAATTACTAACAACGAGATAAAGTTACTTACACCAATACACAGTTGTTGCTTTGACTGAAGGAGTAGGTAATTAGGTACTATCGCTTGGCATTGGCACTGAAATTACACGAAAATTTTCAACAGTTGTTGAGCTCAAGTACCATCATCACGCTCCGCGATTGTTGCACCATTTAGGGTCCTAGATAAATTGGTTGTGCAATATTATACGCTATAGAATTTCCCACGAATTTCCAATTTTGACATTGGAAATGTCTTTTCGTTCGCTCCAGTATAGGGTCCGTGCCGTGTAATAATTTTCTTGTACTTTGAACATTAATATATCCTGCTTATTAATCGAAAAATGAAATATGTACCTATACTTATGCGCCACGGCGACAATTATTCAAACTTCGATACGCGTGTGGAAATTTTGCAATTTGTTTGTTCACATGCGTTATGTCCAGGATACTTGTGTTTATCTAAGAATAAAATAATTATCATTCAACGTTGTAGTTTTATTTTGTAACTTTTTCCTTATTCAGACTTTCTCGTCGCTCAGCGACAATATTTTTTCGAATTCCGTAGATTCATTTCCAATGTGCTCGATAGTCGTGTGAGGCACGAAATCTGTGAATTTTTTAGCAAGAACACTAAATGGCATAAGTAGATTGTCATCTTGGATATGCCTAGTTTATGATTCGTTGCTGCCTGCGATTATCTAAAATCGGATGTCATTTATTGTTGACTAATGCAAGGTATCTACAGGGTGGCTAAAACATAACTGCATTCCCGTTGCCAGGGAGGTTTTGGGATTATACTGAGTTACTGCTGAGCAACGTTTACCAACCCCAAATCGCAAAGAGTTCGGCTGTTTCATTTTGGGTGGTCTATTTTCTATGGGAGGGTAATTTTTTTTTTCGCGATTTCGGGTTTGGTCCCATAGTAAAAGTTGCTCAGTATTATCCCAAAACTTCCTGGCAACACGAATGCACTTATTTTGTGTTTTTTAGCCACCGTGTAGAAACCATAATATTTAGGTATTTGCTTGGCACAGACATTTTATTAAGGTGTTTAGTGAGAACGTCATTTACTTCTCACAATCGCTTGTGACTCATGACATGATACTTGAAGTTGTTTTATCAAGCGAAGAAAGGAACAAAAGTTCCACGAAGATATAACTATGCAGTTTTATTTGACTGCTGTATGCAGAATGATATATTATGTAGGTATATATATATATTATATTAGTAACTAGCAATGTTTGTCATTGCGATATGATCCAAGTTATTTAAAGTAAAGAAATAATCGGGACTGACTCTGTTCCAATGAAACAAAGAGTGTTATAAAAAAGACCGGATAAGTGCGAGTCGGACTCGCCCACCGAGGGTTCCGTACTTTTTTGTATTTGTTGTTATAGCGGCAACAGAAATACATCATCTTTGAAAATTTCAACTGCCTAGCTATCACGGTTCATGAGCCTGGTGATAGACGGACGGACGGACGGACAGCGGAGTCTTAGTAATAGGGTCCCGTTTTTACCCTTTAGGTACGGAACTCTAAAAAGTGTTTTACACTCGTAAAATTCTCGCATAGAAAACCAAGTTATGCGCACGCTAAGCCGTATAGACATACATATATTATGTGGTTTACGTAAATGTTTATGCAAAGTTTCATATAATTTACTTAAGCATTGATTGTATGGCGGCGGCTAAGTTCATGTGTGGCTCTTAAGTATTCAAGACAGTCTTACTTTTCTTCCTTCGACAATCGTTGGCTGCGGAACCCTAAAATAGCGTGACAACGTCAGCTTCTGTGAAAGGTGAATTGGAATTTGTACGGAACTCTTCCTTTTTCGATCCCTCGTCGAATTCGTTCCAAATTGAGTGGTCTCCGTTTTTGCGGCGACGAAAAAAGGTTCGTTTGAAACTATTTCCTGTTCGTTTGAAACTGTTTTAGATTTCTGTTTGTGTTCGTCTGGCCAAGTTGGGCTGCTGCTTTAAATGGGTTTTAGAGTGCAGGGAATTTTATTTTATATAACACATAAGTGGTAAACACAAAAACCCAACCAACTTTAAATTTAAATGTCTCAAACACGTTCATGGGAATTTCTGTTTAAAGTTGTACCCCAACTTACATTTTAGATTTTGGAATTATTCCACTCGGAATCACGAGCTCTTTCGATCCTAATACTTACAAGAAAAAAAGTGTCCCCAAAATGTTATACAAATATTTGTTGTTTTGTTACGGTCATAGAAGGTTGTATTGAAAGCCGTAACGAAACGGACCAAAAATTTTGGGGATACGTTTTTTCTCAGTAAAAATGGAAAAACTACGTGATTCTGACTAGAAACAATATAAAAACTCCCATTCTAACACAAAAAATTTTGGTACTTACAACTTTAAATAGAATTTAGAAATGCCCTTCTACGAGTAGAAGCAAATTTCCCGTGGATCTCATAAAATAAACGGACTTTTAACCTAATTTTCATACTTTATGCTTATCGGCTCGTTAAAACCTATTTCTTTAAATATGTATCATGAAATTCCTAGAAAAAAATATCCAAATTAATTACAGGCTAATATGAATTTCTTTGCAACTAAAATATCTATCGGTTGACCTAGTGGCCTTGACCTTTGCCTCAAGCCTGCATTCCTTGCATACCTACCTGTCTTATAATAGATAATAGACAAGTCTGGCTGGAATGGCACTCACTTCTAAATAGACTCTCTATTTTGGTCGCTAGTACCAGCGCCCACACTGTTCACTGTATATACATCAGTGGACCTTATTACAAGAGGCATAAGGTCTACCGATGTACAGTTAAGAGTGTTGCTGTACGACTCTACATACCACAATACTTCTTGTGAATTGATATGAGCTCTGTAGGCCTAGCACATGATTGACGAGACAGTATCTCGCGGCGTCCCGTCTTTATCCAACTGCCTATGTTAATTAGGCCGGAGCCCCACTGCTGCGCACGCTATGTAGGTACACGGCCCACGTTTTAATACAAACCGTGGGCCCACGAAATTTTGTATAGGAACGTGGGTCGTGTAGTACATAGCGTGCGCAGCAGTGGGGCTCCGGCCTTAAAAAGGGACGGGTAGTCTATCTCGCCGCGAGATACTGTCGCAATCATGTGCTAGCCCGGCTAGGGGCCTAGCCAAGATACCAATCGTGTGCAGAACACGAAACGCTAGGTATTTCCTCTCTATCACTGTTAGGGTCCTTCTGGGACGTAGAAATATTATTTTGGACATTTCAAATACTGACAATACCTGCATCACGAACTGATTTAGAGTTCCCTTTTCTACATTGTTGTGTCGATTACGCGGGGCCAGTGTTGATAGCAGATCGAAAAGGTAGAGGATGCAAGCTTATAAAATCCTTCTTGGCAATCTTTATCTGCAACTCGACCAAAGCCTGTCACATCGAGCTCGTCACGGCTCTCTCTAGTGAGGCGTACATTGCCGCTTTAAAGCGTTTTGTCTCTCGTCGTGGGTTGCCATTGACCATTACAAGTGACAATGGGACTAATTTCGTTGGCGCTTGTAATGAATTGGCACAGCTCCTTATGGAGTCAGATCTTGAAGGTCAGGTAGCGCAGGAGGGCAACGAATTTAAATTTGTACCGGCATATACTCCTCACTTCAACGGTCTGGCGGAAGCGGCCGTTCGCTCCACAAAGCATCATCTTAAGCGACTGCTACAAACTACTCACTTCACTTATGAGGAAATGGCGACTTGCCTAACTGAAATAGAAGCAGCGTTAAACAGTCGTCCCCTCACACCATTCTCCACTGATCCCTCCGATTTTTCAGCTTTAACTCCTTATCACTTTTTAATTGGCCGCTCACTTATGTCTATACCTCAGCCACAAGTGTCTGATGTGAACATCAATCGTCTGGAACGATACAAACGAATCCAGCACATCCGGCAGCACTTCTGGGCCCGATTCTCGGTTGAGTACGTCGGCCTGCTGCAACAGAAGCTGAAGTGGCAATCCTCAAACAAGGAACTCAAGCTCGGATCGCTGGTCTTAATAAAAGATCGAGCTCTTCCACCCTTAGTGTGGTCCTTAGGGCGCGTAATCCAGTTGTACCCAGGCAACGACGGAATCAGTAGGGTTGCGGAAATAAGGACGAGGAGAGGCACCATTAGGAGAGCTTTTAATAACATCTGTCCCCTTCCAGATTTTTGAAGTCTTCCTCCACATACTTCAACCCGGGCAGCATGTTAAGTACTGGATATACGCACGGGAGGAGACGCGCGGGCGGCGGGCAGCACGCGACGGCATCGCGGCAAGCCGCGAGCGACGCGCAGGCCGCGCAGCCCACCACTTCGCTTTACCTACTTCACCGGCAACGGACGAATACCGAATATAATTTTATAATTGTTTGGCCGGGATTTCTTCTTGTAATTAAGGCGGAATAAACCAGCCTATTTTAATACAGTCCGCGATATTATTTCTACGTCCCAGTAGGACCCTAACAATCACTCTTCCATACTAGTGCAATTGAGACAGCGTTTCGTTTCTCTGCGAACGATTGTCACCTTGGCTAGCCCCCTGTTTTTTTTATGTGATAGTAAAACAACATATCGCAAACGCGAACGCACATCACGGTAGCGAATGAAATATACAGTAGGGGTTCAGGTTCAAGTGGTCTGATAGTACTTAATTACTGTTCGTAAAGTTATATTGTAATGTTTGTAAGAATTACCTACCCACCGCCTACCTAGATAACCCTATTATTGCTATTATGGTTACATGGCTGCGTAGGTATACCTCGTCTTTTAGAGAGCTTACTAACTTGCTCTTATTATTTTGTTTAATAAGAGCATGCAAATGTTTAAGTTTAATCCGTTTTAGGTAGCTTATTAGAAGATAAACTCAACTTGAGTGTTTTTTTATAAACTAAATAAAATATGTAAGCAAGTATTATGCAGCTTTACTTAGTAATATTATCCACAGGCCACGTTCAATATCGTATGTCTACTCCGCCCAACAATGTTCAAATTGTATGTTACTCCAAACAATCGCCCACAAATCACGGTCTGTTGCGAACCACATCAAATTCAAGTGCACGGCGCGCGAGCGAGACGGAACGGTCCCCCGTCCCGCTCGCGATCAGCTGTTGCCGGTGTGTGCGTCACGACACACCTCCCGGCGCCCGCCCCGCGCCCCTCACCGGCGCCGCCAATCAGCTGATCGCAGTAGGTCGATACGCCATCTTCGCTTCTAAACTTGAACGCAACCTAAGGGATAGTTCAAATTTACCAAACCTATTTACATTTTGTTTTTATCTGTGCAATGAGAGAGTTGGTCCTGCGGGTGAGAGCGGGACAGCTGAAGTTCGGTGCTTAAAATGGCCGATGCTTAGTCGTGATCGCCTAGGGAGGGGGCGATGTCGATAATATTATGTTTTATGACAGCGGGTGGTACATAAATTGGGTTTTCATTTTACGAGACGACGATAAATTACATTGAGTCCTGCGCACTGGAATCATGTAAATTGTCGTAACCGTACCCGAGGAAGTAATTACGGAATCGCTAGTCGGAACGGCCGTTATCAGACCGTGACTGAGTAGCTCGTTTTTTGCGACCACTTTTATTGTATCTTTATCTCGCTCATTATATTATTCGTGATTACTTTTACCGCAGATTATTAATGCCCGAAAGCCTCACCGAAACCGCATTTAGGTGTAATATAGGAGTAATGTTAAAAAAGGTAGTAAAAATGGTAATATACTTACTCGAGACGGGAATCCGGGCGTTATATCAACGCTATAAAAAGTAACAATAAACTTTTTATTATGGCTGCGGAGATAAAATAAATACAGGTTTAATTTTGTCGGCGTGCGTTAGAGCAATCATCCATTAGTCTCGATGCTTATTTCGTGTTTATTACGTGGATGCTAATTCAGCGTCGCCGCGAGCTGCGTGGCGGTAATGGCGGTTACAGACGAGAACGCTTTTCTCACTAAAAGGCTAAAACGATGCGTGCAGCTTAAATATCTTTGGCTGCATAATTAGTCCCGCCACGGGTAATCGCTCAGCTTAACGAATCATTATAATTTACGTTTTATTACAATCGTTTGAACCTCTCGGCTCTTTCCTAGCGCTCGCATTATTCACGATTCATTGTGCTCTTTCAAAAGGAAATAAAACATTGCATGAATGAGTTACGTTTTGTCCGGTGAACATTTCGGTCGCCGCATAAAGTAACAAAAACTAATAGCCGTTCGGATTAAAATCGCTTTCGAGAACTGCTAGGAAAGCTGAAGAATCCTAAGTAGATCTTTTGTTTCGGTCGCTTTCTTTTTTTGCGTGGGCAACAAGAAGCGGTGAGAAAGATTTGGAGGATTCGTTAAAAAACTGACAGGTAGTTAAGTGTATAATCGCATCATTCCTTATCCAAATTGAAGATCACGCCGCGCCCGCGGCGATCATTCTTCTTGATTTATGGGCCACAAAAAATACCATTACAATTTCTGTTCTGTTTAATAAGTGTAATTACATTATTGATTATATCTAATCTACATAATTATAGTTTCCTTTAACAGTGTAGTCGTGTAGACAAATATTCTAATTAACACAATTTACGAGGACTGCGCTGTTGTCGTGCAGTGTTCATTATTGGCGACGTGACATTTCGTACATTACATTTGATGGGCTTGACATTTATTGGCCCTGAACAAACGTTTGATGTCGCAGTATACCTACTGAGGTTAGTTGGTAATGGTACTTAGGAACACTTTAGAAGCATAACTCTAGGTAAAGTTTGAGCCTGTTGTGGTTGTTACAAAGGGAGAAAACTAGATACAACTTTTAGTTAGGCGGTTTCTCGGCTTTCAAACAAAAAACGGCGGTTTCGTCGGCAAGTTAACGCTACTTAGAACTCGTACAAAATACAAAGTATTTTACATTTCGAAAGTATTTTAGACATCATTACTGCGCATTTGCAAAATTACCTCTATAAATACGCTGTCGCAAGTTGTTAGGTCGTTTAGAAGGAATGTTAGTCTCCGAAACGCAGAGAAAATATTTACTGAGAATTCATTTGGAAGACATTTTGTAGGAAGCACTCTCGCTCAGCAATATACATCTCTCTGGGTTTTTAACATCTCAAAATTATATAAAATTAAGTCAAATATTGGCTGTCGGTAACTTTGTTAACAATATCAAGGTTTTAAACCACGGTATAATGTTTCGTGTAAAACACTTGAACAGATTAATTAGCTATGCGTCTAATTATATCCTGAGCTAGTCAAGGGCGGTCGAACTAGGGCGCTATTTTAACTAGGAAACGAAACATGGCGGCGAGATGGATGAGGCGCGCCATGGTCGCGTTTATCGAGGGATACAGACAAGATAAAGCGTTTTCTCTCAAGTGGTGTCGGGAGAGATAAATGATCTGTCTGGTCTTTATCACGAACGCTAGCATAGGCCTTCGCCGTTATAAAGCAGATAGATTTTTAGTGCCGTCGGCGTTGCGGAAAAATGGTGATCTGAAACTTCCCGGGATCTTTTAAATACCCATTTCCTCATTCCGAGAAATTTAGTCAACGAATGCGGATACTGTTAAATACAAAATAAAATTTTATTTCTATTCGTCTAACGACTTTTGGAAGTAATTATGACCACCATTTTGTTCACAACGACGGTTGATGCCATCTGATCTTTTAAAATCGTAGTTTTTGTGTTCTACTTAGTTCACCAAACAGCTAGAGATGTAGAATTGTACATTTTAACTTATGTATAACGTGTACTGTGTACGGAAACATTCTGTTTTAAAATATTTCTCGTATTATCGTAACAGGAATAATCCCATGAACGGACATCCCTATTTAGTTTTTTTTTTATTTTTTATTTAGATATCATTAGGTACTATAATTTTGTGCAACGGTGCTTGCCGTGCGTAATTTTTTTTCTACACTGTCTAGCCGTTTGGTAAAGTCCAAGTATTGGCCCTAAAGACATCATGATGTCTGTGATACCTACCTGACCAGGACGACTTATGTGCAAAGCAGTCTGGCATACTTACGTCTTCACTCCCAATCCGAGATGGAGGCAATCCAGGGGCACTGACACACACACACGGGCACACCGCGAAATAAAACGATGCTTTAGGGATTTTTGTAAAAAGATAGTTATATTTTTGGCATTGGACTATGACACAATATAATACTATGATATGCTAGGTAAGCGTTTTATAAAGACTTTTACATGCCGAATATTTGTTAATCAGACTATTCTTCAGAGGACTCTTTATATATAATTTCAACAAACATAACTGCTTACAAATGAGAGAGATACGTTCCTAGTGCCACTCGGGACTGTTCTAGAACTCAACTATTCCAAAACATAACTATTCCTAGTTTTTATTCGTAATATTTTTCTCACTTTTCATTTTTTACTCTATAGGTACATATTCATTATAATACAATTTTTGAACATATAATTATCGATATGATATCTTATACAGAATTACGCAACGAATCGGCGACGGTACAATAATTTAATCATGAAGCATCAGTTTTGCGAATAAATACGTTCGCGGGCACCGTCCGTCCGTCCGCGGGCGGCACGGCGCGGCGCGGCGGTCCGCAACCGTCCGGCAAACACAACAAATCAACGTTTAAACAATAACGTACATAGGTACTATTTGGTATGGTTCGTTCTCGACACGACACTTATCACTAAACTATACAAGGGAACATCACAGGGGCCGTAGCGGCTACATGTAGATCGGGAGCTGCTGCAGCGCGCGCTTGTCGAAGCGCTCGTAGGGCGCGGGCAGCCGCGCCATATCACAGTCCACCGGCAAGTAGGGGTGCGCCTTCAGCCGCGCGCGGCTCAGCTTGCCGGCCTCCAGCGCGTAGCTGTCGAAGCGGTAGCAGGGCGCCGGCTCCTCGGGGGCCCTCGCTCGCGCCGCGGCCGCCGGCGCCGGCGGCGGCACCGCGGGCGCCGGCGCCGCCCGGCAGCAGCGCCGCGGCGGCCGCGCTATACGTCGCGCGGGTGCCGCCGCCGCTACACTAGCGTTCACCGCATCCCGCGGCAGATTGTTCACGAACGGCACCCGCCGCAAACTCTCGAGCCTACGGAAATGCGAGGGGTGTATCATGAGCAGCGGCTCTATCTTGACGCCCTGCGGCGGCTTGGCACAGTCGGGAAGCTCGTATTCGATACTGCAGTCTACGTGTAAAGGCACCGAGTAATCCTTGGGGGCGAGCGAGGCGGGCCGCGCGTCGCGCCGGTAGCCGGCGGCGAACTCGGCCTCGCTGCGGGCGTAGCCCGTCATGGCAGGGCTCACGGCATGTGGCCGATCAGCTGACTGCGGCGAGCGGGCGCGCGGACGTGCGCGTCGGAGGGCGCTCGGCGCGAGACTGGCGGCTGCCGCGCCTGCGCGCCCCGCGCCCCGCGCTGGCCGCGCCCCCTGCTAGTGCGAGGCCCCCGTCTAGCCCGGGACTATCGACAAATCGATAAACGAGATTAGGGTTACCAGTGTACTTACTCTAAATAATCTTTGTAACGTATTCGGAAATTTTCTTAGATATCATTTCTAAAACGATGCCTACTTCTATAAATACAAAATAGAGTCCATAACAACTGCATACGAAGAGGTACTTAAATTCCCTAAAAGTAGACCCTAAACTCTAAAAGTACTTTCGAATGGGTCTTTAGAGTTTTTTGAATTTTGTAATAAAAGTTGAATATTTTTCATTTTTGATTTTGGAATATATCGTCGGGTGACAAGCAAAAGTCACTAAACCTACACCATTGAAATTATTGGACAATAAACCGTGTTACAAGTGTAATAAAGTGCATTGTTACTTCAATTTTTTGATAGTACTTAAGTAGTGACTTTTGCTTGTCACCCGACGATATATGAGTAAGAGTTGAAAATGTTATTTTATGGTTTTTAGAAACGAAAAATAAGGAATAAAAAAAAAAAAATGAATATATGTGTGTGGTTTAAAACGAGCAGCATGGATCACCAGAAATAGACAGTTATTACAAAAATACCTACCTATAACAATAAAAACATGTGTCCGCCGGTATCTTACGAGTATCTCACATACCTACCCTATCTTGACTTTCCCGATCCCGAGGGATTTTTACAAATTCTAAAAATCGTAACTGTAATTGAGCTAGGTACTTCTTCTTGGAATATAATCTTTCGTAATTTTGGAAACTGCACATAAGCATAAGTTATACTATCGAATCGTAAGACGAAAATAAGATAATCAACCTTACATTTTCGTGATTTCACATCTTTCCCGACACACCTACGTATACTAGTTAAAATAATAATATTCTCGGGAAAAATCGTCACGCCTGGCAACCCCAACCTCGAGTCCTTACTACGTGCGCAGTGCAGAATGTCAAACAGCTGACTACACTCAATGAGGTTATAGGAAATGGCCGCCGCCGACGGATTCAAGGAACATGCAACATGCACTTGCCAGAATTTCAAGGCGTTGTCAAAACAATGGAATGCAATGTAAAGCTACGACATAAAGAAAAGCCGGTCTATAATTAACATAACCAATTAACCTCTAATTTCTAAGCTAGTTTGTAGTAAACATAAAATTAGGTAAGCCGATGAATGAGTGTATTGATTGAACCCTACTATATTCCTACTAAATATTATAAATAGGAAAGTAACTCTGTCTTGTCCGTCTATTACATATTCACGCTTAACAGCCGTATTCGAACAATGAGATACGTCAAATACTAGATATTGAAATGATATGGATTGGAAGGACATAGGATAGTTTTTGTCGTGTTCGTGGTTGCGGGCAGACGCTATGGCGAATTACATATATTTTTCTTTAAATTGCTTAAAGTTTAACTGTGAAACAGATCCCTTACAGGGTGTCTTCCTTACTGTAACTGTACCTAATATTCACCTATTTTGTGTACATTCAAGTGTTTACATAACATACGGTACCTAGCAAAGCAATTTAAAAGTTAAAGAACTACTTACTACCTACGTCGTATATGTATAGGAAGACTTATTTCGTTGAAAATAATTTAAAATTGAATAAAAGTGAAGCTTACGCTTCAACTGGCCGGATTAAAGTTGGTCTGCCTGTTCAGCTTCCTCTGACAGGTAACAAATTGTGTTTTCCAAAAGTTTGGTTCGGCTGGAGGAAGCTGAAAGAAAAATGTTGAATAATTATTTATCTACACAGCTATTTAGCAGCACATTTGTATTTATCGGTTCAGTGTTCAGTCCCAGCAAAATTGTAAAATAATAAACCAGTGCACCAAATGTAGAAAGGTCGTTTCAATATGTGGGTCATAATATATGTACATAAATTCTTCTTACGAAGACACATTATATGTAAAGCCTCATTTAGACGGGTCAAGAATCTCAAGAACTGATGCGAACTGAACAGTTGCGATTTTCGTTACATTGCGGTATTTGGTCGATCGACTAAAATTGCAAACTACACTCTGGACGGTAGGTACGATGAATTTAGTCACTAAAATTTTTGTGACTAAATTTATCGTACCTACTCTGTAGTTAGCAATGTATATTAAATATTGCATGCAAGTTCTTGAAGCTATTTTTGGCTTAAGCCAAGATTGTCGTTTTCATCACGCATTAAATTAATAATTCTCAGCTTAGCCTATCGCTTGGCTGTTAGGTAATAATTTCGTCCCTTTACAGTTCTATACTTTAGAATTCAAGCATGAAAAATGGAAACTGGCGCAATTTCCCAAGAAATCTTTTACAAGCGAAATAAAAGCGGGAACACTCTAAAGAGAAATTCTTCATAAAGTATACTCGTTTTTATTGCCCGAGTGCATTCAATATAAAATGTGCATTATACTCGAGAAACCTTACCCTGGTAAGCTCCGGGGGTCTTCTAATTTAAGTACAGTGCTCAGCTGTTATTGCTTTCCGACCCAAGAACCAGTATCAATGTGATCCCTAAATACAATTAACTCTCCCTAATCTTTGGCTCTTCTTATACTGGTTTCTTTAAGGTAGGTAAAGTGATGGAATAATACCCGTTGCACGGAACAATGACCGACTGTACCCTCTTGTGACGAAAATAATTGCTTTTCGAACAATATGCCGCCGTGATTGTAGGATCGGGGGTGTGTAGAAGTCCCTACTGTTCTGTCCCATTAAACGTAAAAGGTTTCATCGAGTTTAATGGCCGAAAGGACTTAAAGCTGTGCTGTAATAATGCGTTCGGGATCTAAACTAAACATGTAAGGATAAACCGTTATTGTGTTACCTACTTACTGGTCCATTAAAGTATATACACATACTTCTAATGCAAACGTTTAAAAACATTAAATTAGTCAAAACGATTATATACAGAAATATTATGTAAAATTTTATCATAAATAACACAGATACATTTTAATATTCTTATAGAACTTTGCACTTCCTCTGACTCGTCCATTTATACATTTAAGCGCCTTATCTTAAGACTCTTACAGAAAAAGATTGTAAACATTTCCTTCTTAAAAAACAGTCCACTTACAATTTATAAAATGATCTTAAGTAATTTATTTTTCAAAGAAATTAACAAAGATCGAAAAATCCCTCCAATATTACTCTATTGTGCCCTACAGGGCTATTGTGTTCTTTAGGTAATAGACCTTGTAAAATGTACTTTTTTTAAAGAAGTGTATATTGCGTATTGAAGCGACGTCTACATCATTTATTAATTTTTTATGCCTCTCAAGTACGGACACACATTAAGGTTCACAGTCCCGTATGCATATTCAACAAACTTCAATGCTGACAATGCCAGGGGCCTGACAATGCAGGTCGCAGGTTCAATTCCAGTAATTGTATGCAAAGCATCAAGCATTAATGACACAAAAGACGTGTCTTTTGTTGGTGACGTGAGAAATAGTGACTCGATTACTTTGAGAAATTGAGTGTTAATATGTTTAATGTATATAGGATTCTATATTCTATATCAAATTCTGCCAATTACATTAATTATTCTCAGTAGTAATCATTTTTCATTAAAATCCTATAATTGCATAACAAATAGTTATATTAACATTCATAATCGATTTGTAAATTGAAGAATAAACTATTTTGTCATTGTTTTCATAATCATTATTAGTGCAGTAGATAATTTCACACGCTAAAGTTTGTCCCATATGCGTTACCACCATTTGGTGGCATATAACTATGAATGGGTGAATAATATAACTAATAGAGGCGCGTTATTAGTTATACATATTCTTTGTTGGAAACGCATATGGGACAACAACAACTTAAATTACGTTGACGCATAACCGATAACAACAACTTAAATTACGTTGACGCATAATTAACATGCAAGCAAAATGATTAGCGAAAACAAGACGCACGTCACAAACTGTGTCAAACTGTGTTTTGTTTGTTTGATTCTTTAAGTTCAGGTAATTATAGTCCGACCGGTCGGACTACGGAACACTGTCTATCGTCTAGTTAAGAGCGCTCTTACAAGAAAAGTCGAAATAATGCAAAATTGATGATACTAGTCGACGAAATTCAGGACTTTGCGCTCATTATTAGAAACAATGAGTACTTGCTCCAGTAAAACCGTCTTCTTATCTTTAGAAATATCGTTGTAAATATTAGAAAAAGGACTTATTAAATTAGTAATGGTTTTTTTTCTGATGGTCGTTTCCGAAAAACCCCGTGAAGCACTGAATGGCGAGCTCTTATTTGGAAATGTTGAGAAGTTTACTCTGCTAAACCTGGCTATTTTGTATTACTAATACCCTGTACTTTAGGCATATCAAACGATATTTTTCCTACATACCTCTGAGAAAGAGAAAATCAAAATAAAACGAACTCAATTTTCTCTCCGAAACAAGTGTCAATTCCTACGAAAATCTACTTAATATCGAAGTCATTTTCATACTCAAGCAATCTGCAACGTTTGCTTATACTGTTGGTATACATTAGTGTTTATGAAATTCTACTATAATTTTTTGGCAATTTTTTGAAAACTACTCTATATTACCGATGACGCGCGCTGCGCCAGCTCAGTGCCGCGGCAGAGCTTGTAGAGGCAGGACGTGTGTCGGTCGGCTCCGCACATTTTCAACGGCGACGACGAGGTTTTTTATCATTGTGTGCGGCGGGCGCCGTGTAAAACGCTATACTGTGTGCGTGTAAACCGCAACGAGAGACTTTGATCCTAGCACTGTTTTTATAGTATTATAATTTATAATGGTACTTACAGTTTAATAAACTACCGCACAGGATTAAAAATATTTGAAACGACCTGACATTCTATATGTATTTATTTGACTCAAGATAGTACTCAGGGTCTGATGATGGAGCCGGAAGGTGGTCACCGGTACCAATCAACCATGTAACTAAACCACTTCGTGTTTAGGCTCGTTTTATTCATCTCAACAAGATCTTTGACACAAGATAGTACTCAGGGTCTGATGATGGAGCCGGAAGGTGGTCACCGGTACCAATCAACCATGCAACTAAACCACTTCGTGTTTGGGCTCGTTTGATTCGGCTCAACAAGATCTTTGACTTAAGATAGTACTCAGGGTCTGATGATGGAGCTGGAAGGTGGTCACCGGTACCAATCAACCATGCAACTAAACCACTTCGTGTTTAGGCTCGTTTTATTCGTCTCAACAAGATCTTTGACACAAGATAGTACTCAGGGTCTGATGATGGAGCCGGAAGGTGGTCACCGGTACCAATCAACCATGCAACTAAACCACTTCGTGTTTGGGCTCGTTTGATTCGTCTCAACAAGATCTTTGACACAAGATAGTACTCAAGGTCTGATGATGGAGCCGGAAGGTGGTCACCGGTACCAATCAACCAAGCAACTAAACCACTTCGTGTTTAGGCACGTTTTATTCATCTCAACAAGATCTTTGACACAAGGTAGTACTCAGGGTGTGATGATGGAGCGCGAAGGTGGCGACGGGTACCTGTCTATCATGTAACTGAACCACTTCATGTTTGGGCTCGTTTGATTCGTCTCAACAAGACCTTGGACACAAGATAGTACTCAGGATCTGATGATGGAGCTGGAAGGTGGCCATGGGTACCAGTCTACCATATATGTAACTGAACCACTTCGTGTTTGGGCTCGTTTGATTTGTCGCAACAAGATCTTTGACACAAGGTAGTACTGAGGGTCTGATGATGGAGCCGGAAGGTGGTCACCGGTACCAATCAACCATGCAACTAAACCACTTCGTGTTTCGCTTCGTTCGATTCGTCGCAACAAGATCTTTGATACAAGTTAGTACTCAGGCTCTGATGATGGAGCTGGACTGTGGCCACGGGTACCAGGCTACCATGTAACTGAACCACTTCGTGTTTGGGCTCATTTGATTCGTCGCAATAAGATCTTTGACACAAGATACTACTCAGGGTCTGATGATGGAGCTCGAAGGTGGCGACGGGTACCAGTCTATCACGTAACTGAACCACTTCGTGTTTGGGCTTCGTGTTTGGTTTATCACCTAGTGTCAAAGATCTTGTTGAGACGAATCAAACGAGCCTAAACACGAAGTGGTTTAGTTGCATGGTTGATTGGTACCGGTGACCACCTTCCAGCTCAATCATCAGACTCTGAGTATCACCTAGTGTCAAAGATCTTGTTGAACCCATCAAACGAGCCCAAACACGAAGTTGTTTAGTTACATGATAGACTGGTACCCGTGGCCACCTTCCAGCTCCATCATCAGACCCTGTGTATCTTCAGTGTCAAAGATCTTGTTGAGACGAATCAAACGAGCCCAAACACGAAGTGGTTTAGTTACATGATAGACTGGTACCCGTGGCCACCTTCCAGCTCCATCATCAGACCCTGTGTATCTTCAGTGTCAAAGATCTTGTTGAGACGAATCAAACGAGCATAATCATGTTACTACATGGTTGGTTGGTATCCGTGACCACCTTAATCATCATCATTATCATCAGATCCTCAGTACCAGTTAGTTTTTAAACCCTCGTTGATACAAACTTTACAACCTATAGGTACCAAATGCAATGACGAAACATGTAAATAAGCGAGTAGGTACCTATAATTTCTTTCGAGTAATATACCTTCCTAAGTTCGAGTATGGGGCTATTCATAAATTACGTCGTTTCAAATGGGAGGAGGGGGGAGGGGGGGTCTGGACATCGGATGATGGTAGCATGACGTAGGAGGAAACAGAGTCATCCGAAGCATGATTTTGGGGTCATCCATTAATTACGTCACACGAATTTCTAGGTTTTTTGACCCCTCTCCCCCCCTTGTCACATTTGGTCACATTTGGCAAACCCCTCCCCCCTAGTGTGATGTCACATTTTTTCTACGAAATCGCCAAATCGAATTAAGTAAGTACCTAAGTATTATTAATATTTTATCAAAATATTTTTGACGATATAAATATTAGTAATTTTATAACCCAAAACTGCTTAGGAAAGAAAATTAAAAGAATAAAAACGATTATCGTTTTAAAAACTTGTTATTTAAATGTACAGCGAATAAAATAATTTAAAAAAAAATTTCGGTTACTGATGAAGTTAAAGTGACGTCACAAAGTTTGTGTCTCCCCCCTCCCCCATGTCACAATATGTCACATTTTCTTGACCCCCTCCCTCCCCCTAAACGTGTGACGTAATTAATGGATGACCCCTTTTGGATGATTTGAGGGGTGGGGTGGGGGGGTCAAAAATCGTCAAAAATAGATGACGTAATTTATGAACAGCCCCTATGTACATTTGCACTGCATTTAGTATTTTCGTACTTACCAAATAACAGTTTTAGGACTTTAAAAGTTAAGTACAGTTAGTGTTGTTATGGTTGATTTCAATATGCTTCGCGAAGGATCAAGAATGTTTAATCCATCATTGTAGTGCGAGTGTGGCAGAAGGGATCGGCATACAGAGCTCGCACGGCCTGCCGCAGCGCGTAAAATACCTAAACTCGCTCAACGCCGAAATGTAATAGCGCTCTTAAAAGTTAGGTGGGTACTTATACAGGGTGTCCCATAAGTGACACGTCACAGTGACACTGGAGGTAGACCAGGCCAAGAGGACCCAAACCAACTTAACATGACCCCAGTAAAAGTGGCACGGTTTTCGAGTTATTGCCAAATTAAGGTTTTGTAGTAGCAACGGATTGCAGATTTCCTAGTTTTAACTTATTTTTTATGAGGCTTTCGAAAGATGATAGTAAATCCTATTTTATTGCAGGAAGGTACATGTGTCATACCATTTTTGAATATGCATAATATGCTCAATATTTTGACGTTATTTGCTCATTACTTTTCTAGTAATTTTTTTTCACGATAGGTGGTCAAAGTCGAAATTAATGTTTCGCTGTGAATTTCATTCAAGATTATACCAGTATTTTTTTGCATTTTACATTGTTTATCGATAAAATACCTATTCTGTTATCTGAATTAACTATTCATGATGGACACATAAAAAAAATAAACTTCGAGACATTTCCGAGTGCACACTGGCACTAACAATGTTAAAAACGGTCAAAATTCATGAAAAACCTTAATTTGGCAATAACTCGAAAACCGTGCCACTTTTACTAGGGTCATGTTAAGTTGGTTTGGGTCCTCTTGGCCTGGTCTACCTCCAGTGTCACTGTGACGTGTCACTTATGGGACACCCTGTATATTTCAGCATATTAAATTACAAAGATATCATGTCAGCGTAATGTATTAATATATAGGTACCTACAATAATATTGTGTTTTCTCCTGGCCGGAGGAAGCACAAAATTGGGAGTTATGGAGAACCAGGGGAGGGCCTTTGCCCAGCAGTGGGACACACAAGTAGGCTAAGAAAAGAAAAATGTTATAACACTTAACCTAATTAAAAACTAAAAATATTTATTCAAGACAATGATCCTTCTAAATTCTAATTTGGTGAAATCGACAAGGCTTTTAAGAAACTTAAAATAATAAAGGTAAGGCATACGTTGCTGGCTGAATACCTAAAAGCCTTTACGGAGTTTGATACCGAAAATAGCATTTCGTCACTAATAAAGATAAAATCAGATAATAATCCTTTATTTATCTGATGTGTGTGATAACTATAAGATTGCTGCACGTGACGGCCAGTTATTTTCATCATAAATTAAACCTAAAGATTTTTCTGACACGAACAGATGTTTGATAAGATTGATAACACGATAAAATTGCCTTGTTATCATTTAAGTGCCTGCTTTATTTTAATCCTAATGACAAGAAATGCTAGCCACAGCGAGCTGCAAAAGTGCACACTCAATTTAATGAATTTAATTCATTCATAAAATGGGTATGCACTGAAGCTGGGTGTACATAAATTAATTCACATTGTGGATTTCCTGTAGTCTAAGCGTGCCTAATATCTGTATCCTGAGTAAACTTGAGGTTTGCAGATAAAGGAAGATCCGAAAACAAGGGTAATCCAAACCCAAAAATATAATCCAATAACATAATTATTCAAATTATCGATATCATGATGAGTTTAGTCAAGCACTAGTTTGGGTCAGAAACTCTAGATTAGATTTAGTAAAAATAGTACCAATAAACGATATTCTATTCTATTCTATTCTATTCTATTCTACCTATCTACTTAATCACGATTGTCAACTTGGCTAAGGCCCGTAGTAAATTGTTAGCTCTATGTATAGTTACAAGAAGCACTACCACCAGTTTTAACATTGACATATTCACTCACGTTTAAGTAACTTACTTTCTATGCATCTCGCTCGTACTCGCATATTAGTGCAAGCGAGATGTATAGAAAGTAATTTACGTAGACGCGAGTTAATCTGTCAATGTCAAAACTGGTGGTAGCCGTAAAGGGCTGTTTTTGACAGGGGGTTTGAATGTTTTATAAGTCGTTGAGGGACGATTTATTTTTCCGACGATATGATTGGGTGCTTCAAATGCTTGATCAATGGTTTATTGTTTGTGCCGTGGCCATTGTGACTTAAGAGTCACATTAACCGGCCGCCAAAAAGCCGCTTCCATACAATTAAAGTTACGCTCTCATTTTGAATTACATGAAACTTGGCAATCTTGGCTTAAACATTTACGTAACATACTTACTCGTATATCATATCCGGTATTTTTTTTTTTAAAGTTGTACCAAAAATTTCTGTGTTGCAATTGGGAACTAGGTATTTGTACTCAGAATCACCGGCTTTTTTCTATTATTACAGTACATTGTAGGAGAGGACGGAAAACCGCTAAAAGATGGACGAGTGAGTTCATCCATTCACAGTTCAGTGGATGAGTGAGTACGAGTCCATCTTTGGCGTTTCCGGCCGAGGCATTACATAGTGATTTTCACGATTACTGCGAGGAAATAAGAAAACATTTGCATAACTATAAGTACTAGCCCGGTTTTTTCTCTGGTAGCAAATTACTAGCCACTGCCTGTGCTGTCTCTTGAATTTCGGTAGGCGTCAGCGTAAGAATATAATTTTCTTTACTAGATGAACTCATTTTTATAGCGAGCGTAGATACGTGTTTCTTGTATTTTTTAGTCAAACACAATTTACACTATCCAATTCAGTGAGTATTTTCCGATCCCGCCTTTTTTACTTTTTTTATCATTTTTAAGAGGCGTTTTTCCGTTGTTTGCTTCAAACCGACGCTAAACTTAGAAGCGTTTTTGCTAAAAAACCACAAATAGCTACAAAAGTAAAAAACGCCTTAAGTGTGAATCGAATGAACTGACTGAATGAATGAATGGTTTTGACATTTCTTTTTTTTTTAAACAAGAAATTGGACCTATAAATAACCTAATTTTATTTTTGAAGGAAAAAGTTGCGCCAAAAAAGACCGGTTATTGATTTTTATGTTTTAAATGATACTCATTGTTGTAGCGAACCGTCACCAATGACAGATGATGATAACAATGAAACATTGTAGTAGTGGTGGTTCAGGTGCTACAGCTATTGCCTACTTTCCAGCTTGGTTTTAGACCATCTATTGCCACATTTCCGAACAGTGGCGTGAAAAGAAACTTTTTCAAATAAGTACTGAGAAAAAAGTATCCCCAAAATTTATGGTCCGTTTGGTTACGGGTTTCACAACCTTCTATGACTGTAACAAAACGGAAAAAACAACTTTGTATGAAATTTTTGGGGCACTTTTTTTCTCGTATTAGGATCGAAAGAGCTTGTGATTCTGAGTGGAAATCATAATATAATATTTTTTTATCTTAATGCAAGTTGGGGGGTTACAGTACAATTTTAAATAGAAATTCCGATCTATATGTCTGATATGTACTAGTTTTCGCTGCTAAAATTTTACAAAGAAGATAGAGCGAGTAGAAGTTTTGTTGGTTGTAGGTTAGGCAGGTACTTATGGATTTTGTAATATCTACCTACTCATAGGGCTCCGGCATACCTTACCTACTCATAGGGCTCCGGCATACCTTACCTACTTACATAAAAGCCTACCGATCTGTTATCGCTTCCATCTTTAATTTAAACCGTACAAAATGAAACGCATTCAGGCGTATGCGCCGTAATCTGCAGATAACGAACAATACGTAGTTCGCGCTCGACCGGGTCCGGAACCGAACCCACGACCGCCCGTTTTGTTAACGAGGTATGTATGTAAATATATACAGCATACAGTACGGTTACCATCAGTTTGTCACTGACATAAACGCCGTCGAGAACGTAATTTACTTTCTATACATCTCGCTCGCACTCGCATATTAGTGCAAACGGGATGTATAGAAAGTAAATTACGTTCTCGACGGCGTTTATGTCAGTGACAAACTGATGGTAACCGTACAGGTAACGGTCTGTGCTGGGTGAGTTTGAGTTTAAATATGTATTAATATGATATCCATGTATTCGACGATTATACTTTAAGAGGTAGGTACTAAGGTAGAGACCATGTAGTGATAGGCTAATTCGAGTTTTAGTTATTCGATCCCGACTGTGATGGATTGTGGTAGTGCGCCCCCTACGCAGAGTTTCGCGTAATATTCCCTATTAATGCGTTATATTTTTATATTATCGTTAGTAGCGAATCCTAAATATACAATTGATGAGTGCGTGAGTCCAACAAGGGTTTGTATTCATAAGTCCGGATTATCAAAATTCTATAGCACATAAATTGGGACAGCTTTTACCCAGTAAAATAACAAAATAACTAAAAGCTATCTATTCTTTAGCCGGGATGTAATTTCGCCCCCCTTTTGTAAAAAGCTTTCGTTAACACATCGCAGAAAAAACTCTTTTGTCCGTTTTATAGTTTTGTATTGATTGCTTTTACGTCAGGTCCCTTCAGTTCCGGTTTTATTTATTTTGGGGTTGGAGGGTTTTGCCGCGGCCGCCCCTTGTTTACGTGATGTGCTGATGTGAGTTCTCGGTAAATAACTTGTCTCGCACAACAGAAAACACCACACCATAACTTCACGAAATAGTATTTTTACATTACCTAACCTAAAATTGCACGACTTTAGATCGACTAATCGCTCTAAAAATTAAGTAGAGTTGAATTGAACCAAGAAAAGTCTGCAACGATTTTGATAGCACACGCAGTGCAAGTGTTATTTTAAACGTCAATCTTCTATGAAATTATGACGTATAAATAACACTTGCACTGCGTGTGCTATCAAAAACATTGCAGATTTATCTTGGTATAACTCAATTTACCTACATCCATATTGACCTGAAATTGACTGGACTGACTGACTGGTTGACTGGCATAATTTGGAACGACTGATTTTTTTTTAAATATGCGACAAACAACGTTGGACGCATGCGTCAAGCGGAATGTAGGAAAAAAGACAACGCTTACCGCTGCGTTTTCCGCGTAAAACAATGCAATGTCATTAGATTTTTTTTATAGCCCATTATAGTGTCCCACTGCTGGGCAAAGGCCTCTCCCCTTGATCTCCACAACTCCCGTTGTTGTGCTTTTTCCGGCCAGTTACTGATGAAGGTGTCTTCCGCGCCGCGCTTCTTTCGCGGCTCGCCCACCTATCCGGATTCCGGACGCGCATTGCGTTTATCGCATAAAACGACTGTGGGCTTAAATTACACGAAAACGACATGACACGACAAAATCAATTTATGACAGACAGTCAGACAACCTCGGATGATACTGAATACTGAAGAGACTGTTCAGATACAAAGTGTTTTTATTTCAAAGTTAAACCGCACTCTGCGTCGTAAATTATATTAAACAGCACCAGAAACAGGCATTTAATACCTACAAATAACCTTTAGTTGAAGGAAAATATCGTGTCGTTAGGTATTGCATACAGCCGCAAATCAATTCAAAAGTGTATATGTTTGTGTAGCCTTCTATCCTCCTGAATCCCAGAGGCCCTTATAAAGGTTTTATTACAAAACGTAATTTTAACATTGAATAAGTCAAGGTTCCAAATTCATAAACGAAACTAAAGGGGCCCACAGATATTCAGTTCGCCGGACGATAGAGTCCGACCACAAGTACTTTGCAGCGCAATAATTTGATAGCGAATTAAAAAACTATATATGGCAATTTTTTAGCAGTCACTAAACGTCATTCTCTATGGTATGAGTTTGTCAAAATCATTTAAATATTCGTTGTGTTTTGTGATGAACGAGAAAAACATGGTGAAACCTTACAAAATCGGCGTGCGGGAATTACTTTTACGCTAGTAAAAAATCAGCACTAGGCGATTCAAGCTCAAAAACGACAATGGTTACAAAATTTTGAGTTGATGACGGGTAAGTGGAATGAAACATTTTAATACTTGCAACATATCTATTACATAAATAGATAATATATTATAATATTGGTTTAGACTAAGGTTTCAAAGCAAATTGAACACACCTAATAGGTATAGACATACAATTACCTTATTAACTTCCTCTAACATTTCGAGAAACCCATTGGTTCGAGCTGGGTTTTGAGATCGAAGTCCTCTAACTGCTCTAACCCACAACCTCCATGCTTATGCTTACGGCATGGGTGCCTACTAGTTAAAGCTTAAATTTATTTTGAATGTATGTTTATGGTATGTTTATTGTTTTAATGGTTTATTTCGTTTTTCTGAAATCCGAAGTTCGCAAATTGCGGGCAATTTCTCTGTAAATATAATTTACGCTTTAATGGGAGTAAAAGAGAAAGATGCTCGTAATTTGCGAACTTCGGTGTTTGCGGTTGGCTCTCTGTACCTATTTACCGCTAGGCCGTCCCGGATATTACAAAGGCTCAATAATTTTGATGAAGCCAAATGTCATGTTCTCCCAAAACTCCCAATATTATTTATAAACATTTAGTATAAGTACCTATACAAATTAATAGTGACATACACCAATAAGACGTTTTTTTAGTGTGGTATTTGTATCTATTAAATAATATTATGTAAATATGAATGACGATCATAATATAAATTCATGTAGATTAGTCTAGCATAATTTATAATGTAATTTAATATTATGAGAATAAATATCTAAATCTAAATCATATATTGTTGGAAATGAAATTTATTTAACCATAAATGCACAGATAAAAAAATTCATAGGCGGTAAATATGGTAGAAATTTTACAAGTATCAAGACCATTTAATCCATTTTCTATGGTGTTGTCACATACTGATTTTTAAAAACTATTTTTTATCTAGCGCTGCAAAGTATCTCTGGTCGAACTATATCAGCCTGTCAGTTGTTCGGAACTGTCACCTTTTGCGTGTAACTGACAGGCCGATATCATCCGACGGACTGGTAATCAGTCCCTTAACGCTTCTGGGACTTAGGATGAGGCAGTAGGTACGAGTATTGTAAGGCTAGAAAATGAAACATCAAGAAAGTTCTGGTCCGTCATGAGGTAAACCCAAGAATGTATAAACCCTTAATTTGATAGCCGGTTAACACGCACAATTCGTGCGATAACACTCACTGGCGGTTTTATTGTTTCCTCCAATGAGCACAACCAACACAATGTGGTGCAAACATCCTGCGCACGCGCGGGAATGTTTCCAAAACAAATGGTTGCGTGACGAGGTATGGGGGTTTAAAAGAACCTATAGTTTCGATTACATGTATATTATATTCATCATCATCTCCTAGCCGTTTTCGGCTACAGCGACTGCTTTGCTACAGCGGAGAGCGTCGCTGGTGCGCTCTCAGCTGTATATTTTATAACCTATGTATGTATGTATTCGAAAAGCGATGTTGTTCATGATTCTAATCGTATATCTGTCCGCGTCTGATCGGAAAATTTGGCCAGCGACCACCCGCCAAATCGTTCAAACCTTATCGTTTAACGAGATACCTAGCAACGATTCTGAATATCGAATAATAATTAGGGTGCCCAAAGTTTCAGCAAATGAAAACAATTGATAATAATTAGGTAAAATGTTTAATTTAGGTAAGTACCTACTTAATTGAACAAAAAATATTCAATCCAAAACTAAATCTGTTAAAACTAATTCTATTTGTAATCGAACGAGCGAGCGAAGCGAAGCGAAGCGAAGCGAAGTTCTTACATTCGACTTGGATCACGTGGCTGGCTAGCGGCACGTCCCGGCATTTCGATGTTTTTAAGCTGAACTGTCAGAAGATAATTTGATACTCAAGAACTTAAGTAAATTTGTTCTAATTTAAATTAAATTGGGTAAACGTGTAGTTGAGGGCATTATATTTTAGTCATTAAATTATGAGCAGGCTCGATTAAGGGATTATTGAGGTAGAAGAGCTTAGAAGGCCAAAAAGCTGTTTGTGAGGGGCCTAGCTATTCTGGTCATTTTATTTACAAAAAACATGGTCGAATTTAGTATCAAATGAAAGTGCTCGGTTTGCACTTTTATAATATCGTTTTTAAATTTACCTTTTTGAAATAATTAGCAAGATAAAAATAAAATAATATAAACATAATATAGGTAGGTATTTGAGAGGAAATATTTCGCCTTAGCACAGATACAGTATATTTTAATCTCTATGATTTCTATGATGACTTAAATCTAGGGGAGGGACAGTCGTATACACATATAAAGCACTTTATTCGAAAAAATAGCGACATCTATATTACTCAACGCTAAACTTTTTTTTTAATATGGCTTCACTTTATTTCGTCAGAACGTCTTAAAAGTCTTGTATCTAAGGCATGGATCAAACAAAAGAACATCTGTTAGAACAGATTATTTATGGCCATCGTTGCCATGGAGGCGATTGTCACAAAAAACAACTTTGTCAAATAAAACTCAAAATATTATAGCACCCCATTTATTGTATGTACTACGACATAATTCAGATAAATAAAAATACTTTCAGTATTACAATGTTAAAAGAAACAAAGTTATCATACGCCATCACAGTTGCTGAGAACTTTATTACCAAAAAATTAGAAAGATTATGGCGGGTAGATTCACAACCTGCTGCGTGTAATTGTGTTTCGTGGTCAATTGTGTGTTATTCCAGCCGTGTATGGATAGGTAATATATTTAATACACCAACAGTCAATTTAAAAGTATCTAATCTGTTTTCGTGTATTAATAAATATCCTGAAGCCTTTCTTCAAAGTTTTTTACGTTCGCAAGATACTTAGACGCTATTTATGCCTCTCCCCCCCTGATATTGACGTTGATATTTCTGGTTAAGAATTACAGATGGCATTTCAAAATGGATGCAAAAAAGTTCCACGAGAGGGCTCTCTTTGTCCTATATCTTATACATACTACTCTTTGCTTAAATCTATCAGCCAAGGGCTCCACAGACCTTGCAATAAATCCAGGCGATTTTTGATCCATTGCCGCCTTATTGCCGCCTATAGTGCGACATGAAATAGTAGAAATTGAATAAAATGGAACGCAAAAATGTCCATACTAAATTGTTGCCATGTGTAAGCATTTTACGTCAAAAATGTGACAGTTACGTAGAAAGTGGTGCTCTCATTTATTTTCTACTATTTTACGTCGCACTATACGATACCTAAGTAGGTGCAACAAAGTCAATCGCTCTATAATAATTTTTGGTTAACTGCGAGTTCTCAGTTCGGGGCGAACTACTAGTCTATTTTATTTATAAACATTATATATGTATATCGTTGTCTACGTACCCCAACACAGGCCTTATTGAGCCTGTCACCGTTAAAGCGTTTGCTAAATTTTATTGTATGGGAACTTTCATAGTTCTCTGTTGAGTGATGTTGATCAGTCTGTCAAATGTGGTTGGTGTAACTGGCCCTTAGTGTTATAATGTCCTATAATATTTATTTACATATATTATTTAAATGTATCTGCAACACGCAACCTACCCACTTCTACTTATACTAAATCCTTCAAGTTTTGGAAAAGTCACTGTTATATGTTTTTGTGTAAAAACTGGCTAACTACATAAATATGTAATACTGAACCTATACAAATGTATAGGTTCAGTATTACCCGATTGTGTAATTGGGACGGAAAGCGCCTTTGACCCTCAACTCCATTGTGAACGAACAATCCTGCGTTAATATTTGTTCACGCATGCTTAATGCGAGGTAAATTACCTATCTGATACTTAGTATTCTTGCTTACCCAAGTTGTAGTAAAAAGCTAAGTCAAGTAGCATGACCACCAGTGGCCATAGTTAATTCTCAGTCGTAAGTGAATAATTGGCCTTCATAATTTTCTTTAAATTCGTGCCACAAGTGACACAATTACCTACTTATGCAATTGTGTCAACTATACGGTATTGGCTAGTTTACTCTGACTTTGACGTAAATTTCCTAATCGGTACCATTTAAAGAATTAATTTAGTAAAATAAGACGTAGGTAATTAAGTCCACATGAAGAACAGTGCCACTTCAAGTACTTCTAAAACTATTAATATAATGTTAGCGTTGTGACTTTCCTGCGAACATGAAATATACAAAAATTGGACTTTAACCCCTCGTATGCCAGAAGTATTGAATTCTAATTAATTATTAATTGGAGCTCATTACCCACTAATGGATCCGCGTTTCGGCAACCGAGAGGTTAAAACCTAATTTTCTTTCTTTCAAGTCAATGTAATTTATTTAATGAGTACCTTATGCGTAAGTTATGTACCCAGACACAACTACATGCAATATTAGGGGCTTTAGCCTAGTTTTATACCTATAATAGTTAAAGGAATCCCAAATAGGATATATTATACTTTTATCAATTTATACACGCCATGTTATTCAGGGCTATTGTTCCTACTTTAATAGCTTTAAACTTTTTATGAACGTCTGACAAGGGGAATAAATATAAAAAAAAAAAACTATATTCGATGGTTCTATTTGCATCGGCCCTTTATCAAAAAAAATTCACAGATTTCGTGCCTCACACGACTATCGAGCACATTGGAAATGAATCTACGGAATTCGAAAAAATATTGTCGCTGAGCGACGAGAAAGTCTGGATAAGGAAAAAGTTACAAAATAAAACTACAACGTTGAATGATAATTATTTTATTCTAAGATTAACACAAGTATCCTGGACATAACGCATGTGAACAAACAAATTTCAAAATTTCCACACGCGTATCGAAGTTTGAATAATTGTCGCCGTGGCGCATAAGTATAGGTACATATTTCATTTTTCGATTAATAAGCAGGACATTCGACGCTGGAAAGGAGAAATTGGATAAGCGACACGCAGCTAACTTTACGGGAGAGCCAAAAAACTGCAAGACTTAAAAAAAAAACATTTAAATTCCTAATGATGACGTATTTCCTAAATAGAAAGACATTTTATAAGGTTATAGTGATGTATTCTACATTATCCTATTATTATTTTACCTTCAAATGAGTTATTTAAGAATTTAGTGTCGCTTAAGCAAAATGGTCGTAAAAATAAATTTAGGTAAATTTATCTTACCGACATATTTTACAAGAAATTAGTCAGGTAAAAAACTCCAAGGTAAATTTGTTGTCAGAATTGATCGAGTAAAAACTTCTTATTGCAAAGTATGCTTATTTTATAGTCAAGCAAAAAAGTATATACGTAAAATTTTCCAAAAAACAAATCAAGATAAATTATCTAACACTTTTTAAGGAGCAATTTCAAACTCGATAAGCTGCTTATGCGACACATTCAACCTAATGATACATCTACATTCTATGAGTTTTATAGTTATCAACCACAAGGAAGATTGTCATACCTACGCATATAAAAAAACACCCTTTAAGGAATTTGTATAGCTTTATTTCAAATAAGAAGTTATGTAAGTTAAGATAACAAGTGTACCATTTCTAGTTGAGATCAAAATTGCTTAAAAGGGTCAACTTAATTATGAGGTACCAGTAAGAATGGCAAATTTATATTTGAAACCAAAATAGGAAAAAATATTATCTCGTGTTTTCATACCTGAAATTAATAAAAAAAATTCCGTTACTTGGCATTTTCTGATATTATGAAATATAACAACAAAAAGAAAGTGCTTAAGTTAAAATATTACTAGGTAGCTTCCAACAAATTTCAGGTAAAATGGAATAAACGACAAAATTTTTATATCAGAAATTAGGTAAATAATGATAAACGCCAATAATTCACATTTGACAGTTAAGTAAATTTATCCACATGATATAGAAAGCTATTATTCGGCCAGGTAAAAATAGTTAACCGACAGTGAAAGGTTAGTTGTCATAAGGCAAAATTATCCAAGCTAAGGTTAAGCTGAACTGGCAAATAAGTAAAAAACTCAGAGGTTCATTACATCGAATAACTTTACTTTTGCAAACAAAAAGGTTCAGATTTTTCCGGTAGACGGTGATGATTTTAGACACATAAAACATTTTATATAAAAAAAACTATTAAGTTATTGGAGATGGTAATTGAAGGAACATTAAGATAATAGTTCTTAAAAACATATAAAAAAGTTGCAACTCGCACAACCTACTAGTTTTTTTTATAAAGACCGAACCATAAGTTTTCGCAGGATTTTGAAATCCACCCATTTGTAGTAGTTACGGGCAGGTTTCCTTTTCCTATATTTTGCGTGAGGTAATAACAATTACTATAGTCTGTCCATCTCGTTTGTCAGACACATTTTCTGTGTTTTCAAGCTCACTTTTTTTAAATATTTATGACAATAATACCACTACTTCTTCTTGGTCGCATCCATCATGACTGACGATCGTGGTTGGTGGGTTTTGTTCGGGCACGAACACACTCTCGCCATCGATTCCGGTCCCTCGCTTTCCTCACCACCTCGTAGAATTTCTGAGAATACCACTAAGTACAACGAGGCCTAAATTCGTTTAAAAATTGTCTTGAAAGTCCAACATTACGTGGAAATGCATTATAGAATCCGCAGCCGGCATTTCTGTGTCAACCTGATGCTCAATAATGCACATGCACATTATGCATCTTTGTGTTGTAACAGAGTGAAATATAGTAGTCCATTTTGAAGGTTAATCATGTGCGGCGGCGTGGACCGTTAGCAAAAAAATAAATGACAATACACGCTAGAAGGACACCGCTATGAAATCTTCTTAAGACGAGCGTCTTTCTATATTATACAGCGTGAAATTTTAATCACTAGCCATACTCTGCGTAATGACTGAACAACTTTTATTATGGGACCAATGCCGAAAACGCAAAAAAATTTGGCTGTTTCATACATTCCAGCTGGTGTGATGCCGCTGATTTATATTGAGACGACTAATTTTTTTTTCCCAATTTTGGCATTAGTCCCATAATAAAAGTTGTTCAGTATGACCTATAAAATCACTACCTACGTAGAGTATGGCTAGTGATAGTGATTAAAATTTCACCCTGTATTTTCTCTCGACAGGCCTTCCTGGGCGAGGATCCACTTCTATGTACTCTCATTACGGCTTTAAAAAGACCATGTCATTTATAAACCATGGGTACACTACACAGTAAACTCCTAGTACTTACTTAACTAGAATTTTTTCTCTTTATGCTCATCCCCACCATTCCACAAACTTTTGGATCTCCCCTCGTAATGATGCGAGTGTCACCGTGTACATCATTCATTCATGTTGTATCTATAATAGCATACTACTGTCTCCAGTCCTTATACTGTGCTTGTACAGTCCACTGCATATATTCGTGCTCCAGTAGTCGCACGCTAGATACTAGGTATATGTACATAAATATCCTCGAGCAGCAAGAAACATGTTAACATTGTTAACGACTACATTAACTGACATGCAGTTCGTGTAAAAAAATCTTTTAGATTAGGAGACGATTCAGATTCCACAACTCGATACGGTTTTGATCTTTATCAAACTGCACTCGGGACTTAATCGCGTATTTAAGTTTTAAAATTTACCTCCGACGTTTCGAGGACGGCGTTGTCCCCGTGGTCTCGGAGAAGACTGGCTCAAGTTGACATCAACATCTTCTAGCCGCGCGAGTTTTTCGAACTACCCGCACTTGGTCTTGTTTATCAGTTTGAACGTTTTGCGCACTAGGGATGTTACTCTGTCGACACACAACACTAACGATATTCGATTTATCGACTGTCAATATTCGTTTCCGCTTACATTTACTAATGACTGGATTCCATGTGGATGAGATCTTAAAACCCTCGTCCCGATTAAAATTGCAATGTTTTTTGATTACAATGGCTTCCCGCACTTTTCTACTGTAGAAATGGCGATTCGTGCGTGGAAAGGATTTTAGGGTTATGCAGCTATGATTTCGATAATGCAATGCAGCAGCGAACGTCACATTTTATTAAGGAAATTGACAGTTATAGTTTGTCAAAGGACTGTCTCATTTCAATCATAGACTGAGATAATCATACTATCTTTGTCTTACACTAGTTAGCACCCAAAAGAAAAGGATGAGTATAGTTTTCCTTGTTCTTACTGACTGACAAATTGGTCTGACCAAGTTTGCTCGAAGTGAAACTGAAAATGCCGCTCCTTATAATTTGTCATTGTTTGTTTGCATGACATTTGTGCGTTTTGGGTCAATTTTTATAGGTATTTTGACTATTTGGTTTTTGATTTTTTTAGGGTTCCGTACCCAAAGGGTAAAAACGGGACCTTATTACTAAGACTCCGCTATCCGTCTGTCTGTCTGTCTGTCTGTCACCAGGCTGTATCTCAGGAACCATGATAGCTAGGCAGTTAAAAAAATTCACAGATGATGTATTTCTGTTGCCGCTATAACAACAAATAGGTACTAAAAACAGACTAAAATAAATATTTAAGTGGGGCTCCCATACAAGAAACGTGATTTTTTTGCAGTTTTATGCGTAATGGTAGGTTCGTGCACGAGTTCGACTCGCACTTGGCCGGTTTTTTTTCGTTACACTTTGATAATAGAGGTATTTGGTTGTATGAAGAGTTCCTCAATCTTGGCGGGATAAATTCGAAATCACAACATGCTCCGAAAAAAATGTGTGTAATTTTCGGTTGAGTTACAAAAATACCATACTTTTTCGTAACACATTGGAAGATCTTTTAAGACATTTGTTGAAATTGTGCTTGTATTGTCAAAGTACAGAATATTAGGGACGTCTATTTATCGACCAAACTTTATTGATCGATACGAAAAATAAAATTGGCCCTTTTCGTCTCTACATCCATTCAAAGCTGGTTGATGTCTCCCTTGAGATCCGTGTTACTGAGGTTCGACTAGTTCCACAGGTAATTGACACGTTTGCCTTAATAACCATTAGCCGTACCCGAAACGTAGTTTACGAGAGCATACTCGTACGTCGATTGCGTGGTTGTGGCGTTAATTGCTCGCCGGCAGGCAACCGGTAACCCGACGGTAAATAAACTTGACTTTTATCGCTTGATTTGATAATTGGATTAACAGAATTTGTAAGTATTTAGAGAAGTTTTTCCCGATATGGTAACGACATGGTATGAAGAGTTGTCACGTACCTAAATAATAAAATGGTCTATTAGCGACCCGCGGCTTCGCACAGGTTACACAAAACCTTAACAAATTATACACCTAAACCTTCCTCTAGAAGCACTCTATTGATAGGTGAAAACCGCATGAAAATATGTTCAGTAGTTTTCGAATTTATCGCGAACATACATACACACAAACAGACAGGCGCGGCGGGGGACTTTTGTTATAAGGTGTAGTGACAATTTTTTTTACTTAATTGATAAAAAAATATAAAAATTACTTTTTTTTACAGTAGGTACATATGCTACTTTACCGCATTAGCGCCACTTGCACCATTCCACTAACCCGGGGTTAACCAGTTAAACCTGGAGTTACCATGGTTATCAGTATAATTGAACACTGGGTTAACGGTTTAACCCAGTGGTGGGCAAAGTACGGCCCGCCGCCGGTCCTATGAAATAATTAGTATACGGCATTGGCCCACGATTATCACAAATCAAAATAAATTTTGGCTATAATTCTGGCCCTCCACTTAAATTTCCTAAACTTTCTGGCCCTCCATGAAGAAAGTTTGCCCACCACTGGTTTAACCGCTTAACCTCGGGCTAATGGGATAGTGCAAGTGGCCCTTAGTGCGATAATTACGTGACTACGTCGAAAATTTAAAGGGCCATATTTAATGCAAAACGTTGTACGATACATGTGCGAATAGGTAATTCGCAAATCACGTCTATTTAAAACACTCCCTTCGGTCGCGACTTTCCTATTTTTCGCACTACCTATTTACATACTATTACGATACAGCTACATCAATAAATAGCTAAAGTGCCAGACGTTGGGCTACACATCGTATACAACATAACTAAATATCACAGCGCCTCATTGACACCTCAGGTGACCGGAGGGCTGGCAGCTACCTCGGCCAGAGGATAAAAGGTAACGCTGCCAGCCTTCTGGGCACCATAACGCATGAAGGTGACCTGGGGAGCATTTTTTACTTATAAGTTTAGTTTAAGATTTGTTTTATTTTAGTTTTAATTTTAACGTTTAGTTTCTTGTGTTGATTTTGGTTGTTATTAATAAAATTGTATATATTACATAACTAAATGTAACCACCTGATGGTGGTCCAGGTGGCATGTCGACGATAACTTGAATGGACCTATTGTTAACATGTTAACCCGCATGCGCACACAATACAAGTATGTATTATAACAAGTATGTTGACCCCACGCATTGCGCATGACAAGTGTTAACCTAACAGCAACAAACCAAAAGCTGTCTAAACTACTTCAGGGCCTTAAATATTTTTTCATTACTATTAGAGTTAGAACCATCAAAATTTTGTATAGACTTTGTTCTCGAAAACTGTGAACTACGTTTGAACGTGGAAGCGGTCGTCCACTGTCCTCTTAAAACATTTTTTAAATAGCCTATCTTGCCTCCCCTTTCTTCCGCCAACAACTCATCACGGTTTGGTGCATGCTAGACAGTCACTGCAAAAAGCGTCGAGGTCATCCCGCCATCTCCCCGCCGCCGGTTAATTCTGGCCTACGAGTTGCGACACCGAGTAAGGCGCTTTACGTGTCACGCCTACATTACTCCGCCGTGGCCGACGAGGTGGTGGAGTACGTTCGCCGGAAGACTGGCTACACGCTGAGGGTGCACCAGCTACAGTCGCGTCACTATGTGCACTTCAGTTCATTTGTGGTGCGCGTGCCGCGGCCGCTGCAGGACACCATCGCAAGCGCGGACTTCTGGCCGAAGGGTGTGGTGTTTCGGCAGTTCAGGGGCAACCTGCCGAACCCAACGCCGAGTCAGACGACGCTACGGAGCCACGCCGTTACGTCGTCGCCCAAATCTAATATTTAGTTAATTTCATTTTTATGTGTATTGTTTTTCTTTGTCTTTTCTTTTACTTTGTAGTTTCACAGTGCCTTGGTTTTATACTGTAATGCTGTGTTACTTATTTGATCAATAAATAAATAAATAAATCTCTTTTTTGGTCTGCATCTTAACACATATGAAATCCTTAAGACTCTAGTATAAATTCTACTCGTATGCTGCATACAAGTTTCCGAGTGATTCTTTGTCTGTCTGAGCACAATGGCGAGGACCACAATGCCACATTGTATAGGAAATGGCGGTGAGCCGACTTAAACAAAATGTGCCGTAAATAATCAGATTTAAGTTGATGTATTGTGACGTGGGCTAATGCTTGGAAGCTTGCACTAAAGAGTCAGTTTTGGAAATTGTCGAATATTTAAAAATGACTAAAAAGTTTTGCGGCACTTAATAAAATGAGTGCCGGAATGGACGATTGACGGATACGGCGGCGGCAACAGCGACATCCGGAATGTTACTTAAAAAGCTTAAAACCAACCAGTAGCGGTATCATGGTCGCATTTTATCACCTGTCATGCCATGCGTCACTTTCGCACTTACATATTTGTTAGAACGTGACAGGCATGGTGACAAATGATAAAAAGCCGACCATATTAGCCCTACTGTTTAGGTGGATCAGACATTCTCAATTCTCAGTAGGAACGATTTGGGCTATTAAGGTTATGCTACTTATACATATGTATTTTGCCTTAAGGTACCTTTGTTTAGAATCATTTGATATTTAAGTTAATTGCTTCCAGGCGCAATATATAAAGAGACAGACAGTCAGGAAACCAGAGTTACACGATAACTTAGGTAGGTAGGTATAAAAATTACCAATCAGAGCCGTTGAAAGTTGACATAGTCCAGAGTGCACTTTTAAGAATGACTCACGCTAGACCGGGCCGGGGCCGGGCCGGAGCTTCGTTTTCTATGGAAAGCACCACGTGATCACCGACCAGCCGTCATAGAAAATGTCAAGTCGGACGTACGCCTCGGCCCGGGCTCGGCCCGGTCTAGCGTGAGTCATCCTTTATGAGAGTCGCGGTCCGTGGGGGAAGGTTACACACTCAACAACACACTGTGAGCTCTTTTAGAAGTTTGACTTTTATGTTCTTATTATTCAGTACAGTGCTCTACTATTCTAGTCTTTGTTTAGATCCCTAAGAACGTTGTTTCTTTGTTCGTTTTGTCTGTATTTCGGCCGTGACGTCACAACGTCTAGGTTGACGTGCAGACAATGAAACATTTTGTACTATTCTAGTTACTACCACGCATAAACGGCGTAACATCCATTGAAAAATTAGTTTGAAACTGGACTTTGTTCCGGAAGGATATGATAGAAAATTTAATAAGTGTTCCAATAGCTATAATACGTAGTTGGGCACTCTTGTAAGAGTCGTATTTTCAGTTATTGTGTTGAGATTAATGTCTTTCTGTAGTCGTTCCTTTATGACAAAAGATTGCGATTATCTGACGCCATTTTGACTAGTCAGATCAATTTATTGCGCTTTGATCTACAGACGTTTTATCTATGAAAGTAATTTTAATGTATGTATGTTTGTTTGAAGTATCAACTTGCTTAGAGTATAAGGGGCAGATTTTTAACACTTTGATGAATTTTGCGAGGTACCTATTATGTTGATAATACCTACCGAATAAATTTTATTGTATGACCAACCTGCAACCCTGCAATCGCTACCTACTGATATTGTACTCGCACTGGCTGCCTACGAGTACAAATATTAATATTGCATCCTAATTAAAAGTAGTACAGTACAATACATCAAGAGAATGAATCACTATTAGAACATTAAAACATAAGAGCAACCTCTTTCAGACGTCTGGCTAGTGGAAAGCAGGCGTAAAGTACGTATTTTCTTAGTTGCTAAGCCTTTCCGCAGCATCTTAGGCATTTTAAAACCGGCCGAAACACTAGTCGTACTAGCCGTCAACACACTAGATCTAGGCCAGCTAGGAACTGGGCCGAGTGCTGCGGCCTGGAGCCTACTTTGTAACAATTCGGAGCACTTGCCCATTTGGCTGGCAGGCATGTGGCTTTCATTAGCCTATTTAGGTTTTTGTTGGACATCAACCAACTCTTACATAATTAGGCTAAGCAACAGCAATCATGATGCATTGCACTTTTAACGTACATTTTTTCACGATGGAAGATTTAACCGAAAATGTTAGAGTTAGATAGAAGTGGCGCAGAATATAGGGCAGAGTGGCGCTCTCTTGTGTCAGAGGCCAAGATCCTCTTTGGGTCACTGAGCCAGTGATGTATGTATGTATGTAGATAGAATACTCTTTATTGCATACCTCAGTAAAAAACAAACCAAGTGGTAAACGATAAAAGCAGACAACAGGCGGTCTTATCGCTAAAGAGATCGCGATCTCTTCCAGACGGCCTTTGGGTAGCGGAAACAGAGAAATTAATCAAATAGACAGTTCAGCTTACGTCACTTTAAAATAATTGAAAGCGCTAAATAATAGACATGCGCGAAACAGTGCTTCAAAAAGTAATGCTACATCACATCACTTTTTCGAAAACGTAATGGTACATACTGAGATATCACATCACTCATCACTCGGTACATCACCTGAACGCAAACAGCGCTAGGGCGCGCGCGACATGGCACCATCACAGCTATCACCTACATTACGCAGCGCATATCTACAGCACTGTATGGCGTCTTATATCGGCGCGTCAATCTATTACGCGTTCCGTTTTGTACCGTGACTCGGTAAGCCGCGCCGGTGCTCGGTATAGCCGAAAGCATCGCAGAGCGAGAGCGAGCGAGCACTGAGTGCGAGTGCGCGCGGGATAACATAGAAATGATGGCATGGCAAGAAAACATGACGCTATCACAAGTGGCATCATACGTTACGCGCACTGTGTATATACTTGAACTGACCATTCAAATCGACGCGTCAATCTATATTAAATCGAATCTATTACGCGCGCTTCGCTCTATCGTTCGCGCTCGCGTAATGAGTGATGTTTGAAGTGATGGTTGATTTTTCGGAGTGATACGTAATGCCATATTACGTGTTCGAGAGATATCTCATTTGTGATATTACGAGCATTACTTACACATCTGGTTTGTCCGCAAAGACCTAATGACAAAACTCCAAGTGTTTGTGAACAAATGCTTAAGGCAAATCCTACGTATCTTTTGGCCTAACTGGATCACAAACGCTCACTTATGGAGAATAACCGGACAAGCACCCGTAAACAAGGAGATCCAGACGCGGAAATGGCATTGGGTTGGGCATATCCTCAGGAAACCTGACACCCACCTATCCAAAGTGGCCCTGACCTGGAAGATGCCCGGCAAACGGAAACATGGTCGCCCTAAATCTACTTGGCGCCGTTCTGTGGAGCAAGAGCTGGGTGTATTGGGGATGGGGTGGGAGGAGGCTACCCAAGCTGCCCAGGACCGGAGTCAGTGGAAGAAAAAGATTCGAGCCCTACACCCCAGCAGGGGGTAACAGGATGGAAAGAAGAGAAGAGACTTACACATGTCTACTAAATAATATCTTTCTTTCATTACCCACTTTTATTTAGCTTCACTGCGTATATGTATACCTATATCTCTTTGTACCTATAGTGCTTCAAATCTTGTAACTTAAATTTGAACCACTTCCGAGTGTCTGATCGAGCTAAAATTTCGCATACCGTAAAACGGGGTGAGTTGGCTCGAAATCGAAGTTCAAACCTGGATAAAAGTTTATTTTTATATGTGGCACATTGATTTATATACAAAAAAAATGTTCCGGAGGTATGAATTTTAGTTTGTCAATGATAGTTTGTTGCTTCATTGCATAGTTTCAATGAAAAATTCATAATAGTAGGCAAAGCCAGCTCACCCCGTAGTTGGGGTTATAATGCCTAGCAATGGGGTGAGATGGAACAATTGCTAGGGTTGACACTTTCGGATCAAGACAATAGCTCGACTTGTCAAGAGATTTTTTTATGAATGTAGCAAAATTATTATTTTTATGCTCCTACTTAAACCGGTTTAATGTTTTCTGTAAGTAGTGACCCTTATTTTTATGACGTATAAATAGTTTTTTAGATCAATTTATAAAAATATATTTTGATCTATATGGAATTAGTAAGGTGAATCCCATCAAAAACATTAATATGAAATTAATGACCTGCATGACACACTATGACACGTCGACAGACAGAAACGTCTATCGCCGTAGTGTCTCAATTTTGTGTGCAAACACATGACTAGCATGACACTGCGTTGTCAGAAGGGACGTCTTTCGACGTAGTGTCGTATTTAGGTATGCAAATGCATGATCAGCACAGCACATTGCACATTGACATTTAATCATGGTCAAATATCGACTACCGTAGGTAGGCTCAAAGGGCGTAAGGGACAAAATGGCGAAAATGAGTTATGGATGAGTTAAGAACTCATAATTCAGTGGATTAATACATATGACAGCACTTTCCATACATTTAACAACCGCTTTGTTTAATAATATTTACCATTTTATCATAATGTAAGACACTTTTGACTACTTATGTAAATCGACAACCCTGAACTACGAACACCAACTCCCCCCTCTATCAAACCGGTACACCCCGTTCGTAACACCAACTCTCCCCATTCATGACCCAACTTTGTCGAGCCAACTCACCCCTCAGTACAAGCCTGCTCTCCCCATAAAAATCCTCAAATGCGGTTGGATCGTTTTCTATGTTAAAACCATTATAAATAAAGAAAATATAACTTAAGTTTTTCTGTTTCCAATAACCCATGTAAGTATTATCCGTAAGGTGGATGAACTTACTTTGGTAAACATCACTTAAAAACAAAGTTAAATTCAACAAAAAATCCGCCGATTTCGAGCATCAACTTTGACAGTGAATTTGTGTTTCAAAATTGTATGATTTGGTAGCTTAGTGTTGCGAAAAGAAGAAAAAATATGTCTAAAAATATAATCAAATTACTTTGAGAGCAACCTAAGCCCAAAAATTAAAGTAGCTACTCAAAAATGAAATTCTGGATTCGCAATCCAACTCCCCCCGCGAAACCTACTCACCCCGTTTTACGGTACTTCCATATTTCCGATGACAATGCAATAATATACTACCATGAAGCTGATCTGATGATGCAGTCGGAAGGTAGCCAAAGGAACTCTTCGATGGAAAAACATAAACACATTCGACTCGATCACATCACATCCCATCGCGCCGATTGAGTTTAGGCTTATTTGAAAGGTCTCGAGAAGTACTTGATAGACATGCAAAATAAAGAGGAAGTACAGTCGGTAATAAAAGTGTGGATCAAAAAATATTTTTGACGGTTAAGTACTTGTTTTGTGTATTATCAATATTATCATTCTATAAGGATAATTATTTTGGAAAGACCAAGGACCAATCCGACAACAGTCCACACCTTAAAGTCGAAGCAAAAGTAATTACTGTTCTCTTGTGGCCATTTAGGTAAGCAGCTATCTAATCTAATACTTTGTCGGTGTGTTTATGTTAAATGCCACGCCATGCCGCAAATAACAGGCTGTGTAACACTAATGGTTATTCTAAAAAGACGCTTACTGACAAACAAATAGACAAAAAGACAGACAAGTTCTTTCTTGCCTTGTCTACCCTTAAATTTCACCTGACAGTACCGGTAGGGTTCTTTTCAACCACAATATAAAACGCCGTCACAGTTTCCCATTCTTTAGCAATAGGTACTTTCTATAAATGTGTCACCTATATAGCACCACCATCTATTCATCTAGAATACTGTCTCCATTGTCGTCGCGGCACAAAGTCGGCGAAATGTCACACGACACAAAGACATTTCACCGTGCGCTGCAAATTTCAGAACATTGAATTCTCACAACAACTTACTATGTAATCAATTTTGGACCTTACACCTTTGAAATAAGGTATACGAATAATCAGTTTACAGTGACGATGGAAACAATACTCTGAACTGATTTATATTCGTCTTTATGTCTTTGGAATATGGTTTATATTTAAATAAAATTGTCAGTGCGGATCATACCAACGTTCCTGGGAGACTCAGTCTCCTTACAAAAGTTTTATATTCTAAAAGACGGTATTTTCTGTAGAAGATAGAAGGGATATCAATTAAATGGACATAAATATAGTTAAAACGAGCGAAGAATAGCCTCCTGTTGCGTCCCTAAACATTTTATAGAATTGGAATGAAATGTGATGTCATGCAAAATATCCATTATGTAAATAGGAAGAAAGAAAATGGTTATATCTAAGAAACTGTAATGCAGAAAGCTGTAATCTACATATTGATTACCTAGAGTTAAACCAAGCTAACTGTGCACTGATTTGGCAAGCAACAATGTAAAGAAAACTGGAACCCCTCTGGGTGTTGCATGTTGCAGGTGTCCAAGGTAATTGGCTACCATCAGGCGCCTCCTATCTCATAAAAAACCGGTCAAGTGCGAGTCGGACTCGCGTTCCAAGGGTTCCGTACATTACACAATTTTTAACAATGTATTTTTTTATGTGTAACGTGAATGAAATGTCTTTAAAAAACCCGTAAGGGTCGGATCAAAAACTAAGTAAATAAGTCCGACTCACGATTGACTGCACATTTCTAATAGGTTTTCCTGTCATCTATAGGTAAAAAATATTTTTCCAATATTTTAAACCCAGTAGTTTCGGAGATAAAGGGGGGGGGGGGGGGGCAATGGTCGGACCGGACAGACAGACGAGTGATCCTATAAGGGTTCCGTTTTATCCTTTTGAGGTACGGAACCCCAAAAATACCCGTTTTCATGTTCCTTTGAAATGTCTTTGTATATGCATGTCCTGTATAACATGTAACATACAAGACTAGGTTGTTTTGAGGCCAAGGCATAATATATCTTTGTAAGCATGTCCCCCGTTTAAATCCTCTGCCCCTCCGAAGTTTATTTTCATTCAATTTGAATCGTAAACCAGTCTGAGACTAAGTTCCAATGGTCGGAGATGTTGAATAAATCTTTTATGCCCATTCAACCATTCACGTTATCAGGTTATCATTCATCTCTCGTTCAATAGATATGATGGTCCTGAGACGGGTACCACCTGCCAACAAGGAGAGCGAGTACTGGACATAGATATTTTTTTAAATACTTGAGACGCATTCAGAAACAGGGAAAATAAGCAGGAAAAATGCTTAATCGAAATTACGCTCTCATTTCAAAACGTAATTCTGAAATATTTGACATCAACATTCAAGTAACATTTTATTATATCTATGCCTGATACTAGTTTTTGTTGCGTGTAGAAGTCACTGTGTATTGGGTAATATTCATAGCTGCGGGCGGGGCATATTTATTTTATGGAGAAGGAACAACTTTCAGTGATAAGTGTCAGATTGTCAGTATGGACTGTATTTCGGAGTGTATTGAGCTTCGTCGGTGAATATGGCCGTCAAGACACAATCCAAACATCTCTCGTTTTCCACGTTCCGTCCTTTCTTATTATTATGAAACAAAATACGATCCAACAAGAAATCCGAACGTCAAGGGAATATGAAACTTGTTATTGTTATTTCTGTATCGATTGGTTTGCAAGTCCATTTCCTTCGATAGCTCGACACAAAAACGTTATATGTTGAAGAAACTTGTGTTAAGTTAAGACGTTGTTGTGCGCAGAAGTTGCGAAGTAGGTCGGTATGACAATGCATTGTCAGGTTGATACGATGTGAGAACGTGTTTCTACTACAATTGCTTTTTGTTATGAATACGCTAAATGGAGGCAAGCTTCAAATGACAGTGAATGTGTACAGTCCGCTCCAGTAACAACGTAAAATATCTGACACTGACGGATGAGGACAAAAGATAATTCAAGGGCTTGTTAGACCTGACAAGAGTTTATGAATAACGCAAAGTGTGTTACAATACAACGCTCTATGGAGCCGAAATTTGCCAGGGTTCTTACCAGAACCCGATTTGTAACATCACCGGGTACCTACTATATTAAATAATGAACCCTATGCAATCAACTCTACGAGCACTTACAATATTCGCCACATTGAATCTCCTGCAAAGTACGTTCGATTCGAAAATCTCATTAAAATCGAGGGTGCTCCATGGAAGTGGCCATTACAATGGTTCGTAATTAAACGCCATGCCGGCTCCTATTATCACGTGGGTTCCTTTTTCTGCGCGAGCACACATCTGGGAGCGACCAGCGTAAATGGATGTCGATCGACATCACCCTTTTGGGCATTGAACATTTTGCATACCGTGCAGTGTTCTTTTTACAATCCTTGAATCAGGATTGTTTGAGGCTCAATTTTTCAACTAGCACGTTACCCCTCTGTTCGAATGTTGTACAATTCACAAACAACATAATTGGAAACAATTCCTGGTTAATGCGAGCCGCCGACTCGCCTCTCAATAAGCGTTTGTAACATCGGAACGGCGGCGTAAAATAACAATGGGGCTATTGGGAAGCGGCGCCGCGTTGTTTTTTTACTAATTCTATAGATAACAGTGTCAGTAGGTACCTATGGTGTCTCTTTTGATGTTGGGATAAGCCGCCCTGTTGTCTAGGTACGTTATTATTATTAAGAGTAAAGTCAAGACGCCCAAGAAGTAATAGAAGGAAAGATCGAGTAGAAGTTTTGCTTCTAATCTCTCAAATTTCGAATTACAATTTCTATCAACAAAAACTAGGTAAGTAGTATCTACCAGACATATCTAGGTATTATGTTACTTGAATGTTCATGTACATATTTCACATTATGGCATTACCTAATGTCTTTTTAAAACAAGAGCGTAACTTCTTTGTGTGCTCAATTGCTTTAGTTTAGACCTTTTGACGCATTTTCGTTTGCCTGTGTATCGATTATAAGTCGATTTAGAACACATTGTAGGTTTGAAGGTGGACCCTTGCAATTATTCGTGTGTGGTGAATTGGTAATTATTCTGAAGGCTTGAATTTACATCTTGTACTGCCACATGTCTGAGCACCATCAAAATATACACCACGCCGATTTCGCAAACACACAAATCTACAGGGTGGCTAAAAAATAAGTGTATTCCCGTTACCAGGGACGTTTTGGGATTATACTGAGCAACTTTTACTATGGGACCAACCCCGAAATCGCAATCAATGATACAATCCCTGGCAAGGGGAATGTAGTTATTTTTTAGCCATCGTGTAGGTATAGGAAGTGTCCGCCGATGATTTTACCATAGGTGCACATGTCTACGTACAGACTTCATAGTTCTAGTTGTGAAACGAGCAGCTAGACCGACAGGAGGCTGGTATTGATTCCGTTTTTCTGCCGCAGCTGCCGAGCAAAAACCCACGCAGCCGCGCCCAGGAAAAACTATCGCATGGAATATGTTGGAATATGAGTAAAAACTACCGCTTGCTATATAGTGTAGGCATGTGGTATCGATTGATAGTGCGGGGAAGAGGTATCGATTTAATCAGAAATGATTGAACCACTTAAATTTAATATTCAATTCATTGATGACATTTGATCACTGATATGAGCCGTCTCCATTTTTAAAGACGGTTAAAAGATGACGTAAAGCCAAGTAACGAAAAGGTAACAAAACTTGCCACGGAAGATGACTGTATCCGTCTTGAGGAGGTTCGCGTTCGACCTAAAAATATAGTTCTGTTTAAAATTACCCTTGTCAGATCCCTTGGCTATAACACTAGCTATTTTATACTAAATTATACTGCTATGCATGATATACAGAGTAACGACATAAAAACAACTGAAAATAAATGAAACTTATTAGACATGTTTTCGCAATTTAGACAAAACCTATTAAACTCTTGGCTGAAATCAGCCCTTGCCAGTATAGTCTAGTTTTCATGCCATTTTTCCTTCATTAAAACGAGGAAATAAGTATTCAATATTAAAACTGCAATTTTGCGCTAGCCCACTCTTTAAAGAGTCTGCTCAGCATACAAGAATAAGTAAAAGAGAGTTGAATACATTTTTAACCATGTACTCGTATAATATTAGCAATGAACTATACATTTAAGCCTACTTTATCATTAAATTGTCCATATAATACGTTAGCAACAATGTTGCTACGATTTTTCCCGACTGCATGTACTTGTACAGCGAAATGAATTGTTGCATTTATGTATTAATGCCTAGTTTAGTTTTAATTAGTCATTATTTTTAATCAGACATGCGTAGAAACTGGATCGTTGCGTACTAACGGTTTTAAAAACTGTTAACATTGTTGTTTGTGGTACATCGTACAGCCAGCATATGAGAGATACTAGCGTCTGCTCGCGACTTCATCTGCGTAGGATGAGGATTTTTTTTAACTTCATGTTATTTAAGAATGTCGTTTTAAAATATTATGAGCTTCGATTGTATGGCCGCGGCTAAGCTCGTTTGAAATGTCATTAAGACGACCCGCCGCGCGCCGTTGACATGGCTTAGCAATAATAGCTATAATGCTACAGGAACTAGCTTTTGAAAACACCAATGACAAACGTACTGATAATAATGTAATTTATTACATTATTGCAGCAAAAAACTAACCATTCATCCTAAAATATAATTTATTATCTCATTTTCACTTGAGCCATGGATTTATTGCGCAGAATAGAATACAGAAGGCGCACTCGAAAAAAACGCCGTAATGGCCCGAAGCGGGGACAAAGGAAGCGCGAGTAAATTGGTTCAGGTCCTGTAGGGGATATGATGGGACCTTTCAATGACAGCTGGCGATATGACTGGCTGTCTGGATTGGCAGCAAATATTAGTGCCGATCGTTTTTTACTACGTGCCATAGATTTTTATACAAAATTTATATAATTTGCTTATAAATTATAAAAGAATAAGTAAATTTAACTTTTTCACTATTAAAGTGAGTAGAGAACTGGCGAATATAATTGTGTTTTACATTGTCCGACCCGATATCACGGATGTCGGATGACATTTGGAGAAAAATAGCAGCTAGAGAATGCACTAAGTCTATTTTTGCATTAACATTAACGCTTTATTTTGAATAACAAACAATTATTAAATAAAAGAAGCGTCACAATCATAATATCTAACAGTCAAAGCCTTTAAAATGCCTCGCCTGTAGCCCTGGCTGGGGTTCCGTGAGACAACCCAGCTGTGTTCTGAGTAAACAGCGGGAAATGTTGATTGACTGGGTACTTTTCGGGATTTGCCGCTGTTATTAAGGTATCTGCGATTATCTGCAATAATACTCTGCAGGTAATTAATACGTGGATAATATATCCAATTTCGGTTCTCTGCTAATGCCACATTTTCTTCTTCTTTGCTTCTATTTTACAAAATTTATCTCTATATTTATACATATATATAAATGATACTATGCATAAAACTTTACATGCCTCGATCAATTAATTTATGTTTTATCCCTTTCCTTCAAATACATAAGTCAAATTTACAGTTTAATACAAACAATTAATTGCTAATTAAAGCTTATTGAATATTTATTTAAACTTTCACGATTATTAAACATTATCAAACTGCACTCGGGACTTAATCTTTTCCGAGACCACGGGGACAACGCCGTCCTCGAAACGTCGGAGGTAAATTTTAAAACTTAAATACGCGATTAAGTCCCGAGTGCAGTTTGATAATTGAATATTTGTTTGTTTACATTCACACACCCAAAAAGTTTTGGTTTAAAAATGTTATTTACTTACCGTCGTCAAAAAAAAACGTCGACTAGAGGTTACCAGGTTTTTTTTTATAAATTTTATAATTAGCAAATATGTACTAGACTTTGACCATGATAACTTTGCACAAACATGGCATTAAGAAAGCTAAGCTTTTAGCTCCATATTTCACATAGCACTTGGCATAAAAACTTAGCGCGGTCCAACTGTTGCTCATTTTCCCACCTATCCCTTGCTATTAACAAACCTTCTTACCCCTTAAAACTAAAAACTACCGTCCAAATGTAATCGTGCTCCATTATTACAATTAAAATGGACCCCTGCCGTTGCACCGCAGACCATCAAGGGTTTTATGGGAACCCCTTATACTTTATATTCGTACTACCCTCTCCAGACGCTCTACAGACTGATACGGCTTTGTTTATGGGGCTTTTCGATCCCGCTCCCGTTGTGTTATTGAGCGATGCGACCCATATATTTAAGCTGTACTTATACAGAATGATTGGAAATTCGCCGTACCTATTCCTTGAAAAGGATTATTCTAGATGGGGACTGGGGCATTTGCAATGATTTAACTCCAGTCAATCAGGGGCAAAACTCATTGGTTTTTAGGGTTCCGTACCCAGAGGGTAAAACGGGACCCTATTACTAAGACTCCGCTGTCCGTCCGTCCGTCCGTCCGTCCGTCTGTCTGTCACCAGGCTCTATCTCACGAACCGTGATAGCTAGACAGTTGAAATTTTCACAGATGATGTATTTCTGTTGCCGCTATAACAACAAATACTAAAAACATAACAAAATAAAGATTTAAGTGGGGCTCCCATACAACAAACGTGATTTTTGACCGAAGTTAAGCAACGTCGGGCGGGGTCAGTACTTGGATGGGTGACCGTTTTCTTTTTTCCGTTTTTTGCATTATGGTACGGAACCCTTCGTGCGCGAGTCCGACTCGCACTTGCCCGGTTTTTAATTTATTAGACTTCCTCTTGACCTTAAACTGTACGGCTACCACCAGTTTTGACGTTGACATAACGCTCACGTTTACGTAATTTACTTTCTGTACATCTCGCTTGCACTAATATGCCAGTACGAGCGAGATGCATAGAAAGTAAGTTACGTAAACGTGAGCGTTATGTCAATGTCAAAACTGGTGGTAGCCGTACTGGTGATTGTAAAAGCATTTGATTAAAAGCCAATGAACGACTGATTACGAAAAACAAAAAAAACATGCGAAATATCCATATTATATAAACGATACTATAGCTGCTATAGTCTACCTTAGACGATAGTTAACGATATGTTTAAAATTCGACCCTTACAGCGCGCCATCTCGTTTAGCTGTCAAATTCGAAGAACGAGATTGTCTTAGATTTTTCATATCACAAGAAAAGTATCTTTGCCTTTATCGAGCTGGCAAAGTATTTTAAGTCTGAACCATACTTATACAAATACCATGAATTATACACCACCACGTGTGTCCACAACGCTGCATCATTGTTCGCTGCATAAAAGAAGAAACCATTCGGAAGACCGTTCTGTTCGTAATTCATCGTAATTTATCTACTATTGTGTCGAAACGGCTTTATAAATGTATGGATGATAAACAGTAAGTGTTTTATTTGTGCCGATTTTTGGATTTTTATGGTTTACGCACTTTTATGTATGAATCTGTAGATTTATTAGTTTTTGTGGGTATATTTTTTAGGTTTATTTATTTTATGGGCATTGTATTGTATCGTCTGCTGTATAGAAAACAATAATAATGACAAGTACAAGAATGACAGCCGCGCGCCGCTTTATAAATATTACCAGAGAGCAATATAGTAGGTAAGTATAGAGTGCTCACTCAATACATCAGTTTTGATACCAAAATATGCATCGAGTAGCCGAATTATCAGTACCGCTACTTGATACTAGATATTTCGCGTGTTTTGACTTACGAAAATTGTATTGAACAACAATTTACAACTAATATTATAAGCAGAAGGAGTTGAAAATAGAGCTCCCGTCAATCCGGTTACAATTATTAGCTGAAAATTGTTGAGCATTAGACTTTTCGGTCGTCGCAACATCTATTGTCAAGTAGCAGCAAGTAGTAGTGGAGTGAGCACTCTATGTATTTATTTCTCTATGATATTAGGTATCTTACTGTCGCTTGCCACTGTCGCGACAATTTAATTTAAAAAATAGACATAAGTATCATAACTGATGTTAAATTTCCGACAGTGCGTGTAACAATATCGCTGTCACGTATCGCTTCAACGTGACCTCCAAAAAAGTCAAGTATATATGTATAGGTACTATACCTAACACTGCTAATACAATTAGGTTGTGTAGTGCCTAAATCGGGAAAGGCCAGACATGGCCTATATCAGAGGTCAGCACGAATATGAAAAAGGTCGACGGCCAAATGTGGACGTGACATGTTTATGTTATTGATCTATGCATGTTAGGTTGTTCGTCTGTATTGTTGATAGAAAAAGATAATCAGAACTACTCTCTCTTTGGTCGGTCCCTCATGTCTGAGGATCGTGGTCAGTATCAGGGTTGCATCTGGAGCGGATGATCTGTCTCCACCGGTTTCTGTGTCGGCAACGCGTCTCTCACGACCGTGTAGAAAGCAGAGGATGACGAGTCTTTACCTTGATCGGTCCATCTTATTGGTGAACGACCGCGTGATCTCCTGCCTTCGGTGTGTCCAATCACAATTTTTTTTTTCAAACTTTCGTCGCCTCTGCGCTCTCTGTATCCGAAATATGACAGTACCTATGCGCTGTTGGCATATGGTGGATAGACGAGTTTTCACTCGGAGCTGGGTTAGGAATCAGAACTTAAATAATGAAAAAGGAGTTAACGGCAACGCGCATATAACACTCCTGTAGTTGCAGGTGTCCATTAGCTACTACGCTGACTGCTTACCATGAGGCGTGCCGTACGCTTGTTTGCCACCGACATGGTTAAATAAAAATCACGGCGATTTTCGTAGCAGCTGTCATTCCAATTATTCTCTTTTCGTTTGGTGTTTGTCGATGTAGGTATCTAAGGTATCACGATTGTTATCACGGCTGGATTGAGAAAATTTAAAAAATGTGCTTTTACACATAAGATTGATAAGGTGACTGATAAGATTATTGAAAATGAGCTTTCAAGTGATATGTTTCGAACACGGAAAATCTTTAAGAACCTTTATTACTAGTTCTGTGGTTTCAAATGCAAATGATCAAATGATAGTAAAGTGTAATGAACTAATGACTAAAATCTGTGTGGTAGTTAATATTGGTAATCCATTCATACCGAGCTGTCACCTCCACACGCTGATCTCGGATGGCGGATCGAATATGGCGGGATTATTTCAGCCCACAATTCTACATTTAAGCTGTCAAACGCAGCCGACCGCTGTAATAACGCTGACGTCAGCGGTGAGACACCGACGCAATGTCGTCATTTTGCTGACACAACATAATAGAGTCGGACCAAACTAACTCTGCATGACATTTGCAATGACAAAGTGTGGCAATGTCATCATTAATGTCAGATTTCTATGAAAATATGACATATTTATTTATTTAAACTTTATTGCACAGTGAAAATTGTACAAAAGGCGAACTTAATGCCAGAAGGCATTCTCTACGAGCACATACTACATATTTAATGCCACTCCCTCACTTTCTTCTATGTATTTAAGTCAGTGCACAGTTAGCTTAGACGGACCTTAGAATACTATTGAGCCTCAATGAATAGATGGAAATGGAAGCGAAATGAAATAACTAAAACCCATATATTTCGAGCTGTCACCTCCACATGCTGATCTCGGATGGCGGATATAGCTGACGGCGGGATTATTTCAGCCTACAATCTACTCTACATCAGTTGTCAAACGCAGCCGAGCGCAGCATACCGCTGACGTCATCAATTGTCACACACCCACGCAATGTCGTCATTTTGCTGAATAAAACTAAATACACTGCTAAATATTATTTTAAGAAAGTAAATTGTTTATAATTTAAGCAAATAGGTACATAAAGCGATAAACATACAAAATGCCGGGCCACGAAGCCGTATGAAGGGATGAATGATAAAAATAAATATTAATGAATAAGCAGGAGGTCTCCGGTTCGAATCCTGTACAGATATGATGGTCGTTCGTGTCTACGTGACAACGTGATAAAACGGTGTCCGTCACTTTCTATCCCACGGTGTTAAAAAGTGTCAATTATTTTATCACGTGGATAAAGATGGATAAAGCTATCCATAATACGCCGGCTGGTAGTGTATTTATGTATCACTGGCTCCAATTTCACCACGGTGACAGGTGCGACAATTGTAAAACATCACTGTTGCTGACGTCACAGGCATCCATGGGCTACGGTTACCGCTTACCATCGGGCGGGCCGTATTCCTGTTTGCCACCATCATTGTTTTATTTAAAAAAACTTTATTATATCGGAAAAAAACAGATATTTCTCTTGCTAAGTTTATGACAATTGTCACAAGAAACACTACAATTGTCACGAAATTCCGACATATAACTCATTACCTGTCAAGAATTACCTACAATTCTTCTAAATCTTGACAATTGTCAGAAACTTCGCAAAAGAAATATCTGTTTTTTTCCGATATAATAAAGTTTTTTTAAATAATACAATGATGGTGGCGAACAGGAATACGGCCCGCCCGATGGTAAGTGGTAACCGTAGCCCATGGATGCCTGTGACGTCAGCAACAGTGATTTTACAATTGTCGCACCTGTCACCGTGGTGAAATTGGGGCTCATATAAAAATATTTGTTCATGAGTTATGGATATTTTCTAAGTAGGCATACATGGTTATGGTTAACATGGTTAGCTTACTAACCATGTATGGAACTTTTAGTCTGAATTAAATGATTTTTTTATATACGTCGTCGCCGTCGTCTAGTACCCACAACACAAATGTTATTGTCTATTGAGCTTACTGTGGAGCTATTTATTTATTTTGTTCTTGTGAACGTGTGCGTGTGTTTGTTTACGAAATATGATTACAATATAATATACAGTCAGCGTGAAAGATATGTTTACATTTTTCGCCTTATTACAAAGGAGTAAGGTGCAAAAGTGTAAACATATTGACGTCGACTGCACAGGCGTAATGCGCATGCAGTGCACAACTTGCAAATGGCTAGCGACGCATTCGCCAGACCTACACCATTCTGTACCTAAACAATCATATCAATATTTCATTCTTCATCACCAAGAATCAGCCATCACTGATCAGCACATGAAACAAACACGATTCGCCAAACGCCGAACAATATGGCATTGTCTGGACACAAAACGCTGTTTTCTACGAAATGATAACATCTCGGCATGTGGCCATTCACTGTCGTGTCAATAAAATGAATAATATGATATCGCGTTACGTACTTAGAAGATTACTTACAGAGAAAAACATGACAGATGGGCAGACAGGCGCCGGGTACCTATCTCCTCCGTTTTTGCCAAATATGGTACTGTTGGAATGTTGTTCAAATATTACCTAAGAGCCCATTCTGACATCTTAAAAATTCTAACTAAAACGAACCCTTTGTTTTTTACTAAACGAAATTCGCGTTCATCGGCCAATATAAACAGCTTATTTTTGAAGTTCCATGAATCCATAGACTATGGTAACCGCTTATCATCAGTCGGGCTTTACACTTATTTACCACCAACGTGTAAAAAGGCCTCGCTATTCTAAGCCGGCACGTTTTTGGGTGTTGAATCAGTAATGCCAACGCGAAATAGCGAGCAAACATACGTGCTGTGCGCTGTTTGCGAACAATCAGATAAGTAAACATTTACAAGCAAAAAATCTAGGCCGTGACGTGCCCGGTGGAATGCTGAAGCAGGTTATGGTGATCAAAGGTTTGGAGAAACGCCCGAAAATTGGTGTCAAGCAAGTCTTTCCTCGATCTTTTCTAAAGTTACCTACAACCTACATATGTACATTATACAATATACAGGCTGTGTATTCCAGTGTCGGATAAGCTAGTCAAGTGCCTTTGCCTAAATATCAAAAATACGAATACATAGAATACCTAGATGATTTGCGAGTTTCCTTTAAAACTTAAATCTGGTTTGTCTAAACCGAGTCACATAGTGGCAGCGTCGCAGCCAAAAAGGCGTTTTCACTGAGTTATTACAGAAACAAATTTTCACATATATTCTTGTCATTATCTCTCGAACAAGACCGATTTCAGAAAACCTACCTACTGAACTAAGCTGAACCTTTCTACAAATTTTACGGTTCAGGCGGAGTATGTCACTTTCTTAGGACGTCACATTCTGAGGACGTCACATTCTGAGTTCGTCACTTTCTGAGTACGTCACTTTATGAGAACGCCACTTTCTGAGGACGTCACTTTCTGAGTTCGTCACTTTCTGAGTACGTCACTTTCTGAGTTCGTCACTTTCTGAGTACGTCACTTTCTGAGAACGCCACTTTCTGAGTACGTCACTTTCTGAGGACGTCACTTTCTGAGAGCGCCACTTTCTGAGTACGTCATTTTCTGAGGACGTCACTTTCTGAGAGCGCCACTTTCTGAGGACGTCACTTTCTGAGTACGTCACGTTTTTTAGCATAGGTACGATATCATCATCATCATCATCATATTTCCAAGCAGATGAAGTCGCGGGTCGAAGCTAGCTCAATATATTATTTACAGTCCGTTAACTCTCAGAATGACCTTCGGATTTTAGAAAGATACATCGGGTATCGGCAGTAACACGCGAAGGTGATACTGCTGTTCTGCTTTCTTACTCACTCGCCAAAAGTTAGGGATACCTATTGTCTCAATGTAAAACAAGCCCTAATTTAATGACGTTATGCTTAATATTTGGTTGGTGACTATATTGCGATTTGACTTTTTGTCATAATCTAAATAAAATAGAATCAGAATTTGAAAGCAGAACGTCACATCATTTACAACTTCTGGCTGAAATTATACAGAGTGGTAATAATAACAGTCACATATTTTTTGTAGGTAAGTATATTTTTTATAGTTTGTGTTTTTTATTTTATCTCTAGTTTTAATTAAAATTTACTTTAACATAAAAAAATAAATTAAAACAAAAATTTTCAATTTAATTTGTAAATAATTACACAGTACTTAAAAGTCACATATTTTAATATGAATTTAAATATTTACCTACTAGTTATGGTGGTATTAACTACTCTATACAGGGTGGTACAAACCTCGATGTCCAAATTTTTTAAGTGAAAACTTCTTTAGCGGCGTTGTCCACTTTTTGTGATGGGGAAAAAATGTTAAACTCGCGACAGGTCACGTGACCGTAAGATTCGTAAGACGTAAGACGGACACGTGGCCTGATCGAAAAACTGTTACAATGTCATTGAGTTTTCACTTCTGCCGGCACTCCCGGAGTGCAACCCGTTGTTTTTTTTTTTAGATTCTTTACTACGTGGGCTATCAGATTACTAATTTGGGAACTTTCCACCTCGATTCCTTTGACCGGTGACCCTGTCAAATTATGACTATTGTCACTTTTTTTTTCAACTCGCAGCCAAGTGAGGATGCTGATTTTTTTTAGCAACTGCGTCGTCTGTAAAGGATTATGTTATAAAAAGAAACATTCAAAAAAGTTCAATAGTTTTTTTAAATAAATTAATTGGTTTGGCCCGGAATTTCTTAACAAAAGTTAAAAGTTCAAAAATTCATAACTCGTAAACTACGAAAAACCGGCTAACATACATATTCTATAATTGAATTAAGGATTCTAAAAAAAATTTTGGACGTCGTGGTATAGACCACCCTGTATAGTTTTGAGTGTTGGATTGCAAGTTGCAACTAAATCAGTACGACGCTGTCATTTTCTATTACGCGAATACGTCCGATTTTACCCGAAAAACGAAGTTCATTCTGAGAGTTAACGGACTGTAAGTGGTCAAACAAATTTGTCATTAAATAATAACAATAAAAACTACACTCATCCTTTTCTTTTGGGTGCTAGTACTAGTGTAAGACAAAGATAGTATGTTTATCTCTGTCTATGTTTGAAATGAGACAGTCCTTTGACAAACTTTATAACCTTTTTGTAGTTTCGGATTTTAAATAGAAAAAAATCAGCGATGTCAAATCGGCGACATGATAGATTTTTATTGTCAGGCTAAAAGTACAATGTAATATTAATTTAAAAATTCATCGTGTAACCTATATAGGAAGAAATCAAACAAATAAATTACATTAAATATATGCAGAACATGAGAACTATGAGAGTATGGGAGTGATCCATACGCAGAAGTGATTGATGGCTGAACATATATTCTGAATATGCCGTTGCCGATATGAAGAAAAATCCTTTGACGCCTATTCTCCACAGGTGACACGAGAAGAAATATTGTCTGAACCAAAACTGCAAGAGCTGATTTTTATACGCAGATATCCAAAATTTACACCATCATCTGAAAAAAAGACGTGAGTTTATGGAGACATGACAGAAGACGCAGTATGTTGAAGAATATGTTGTCACGAAAGGAGCGGCAGTCCGTTTAAATGTAAATATGTGGGAATGACCTTCTACTGGTGTCAGCGAGCTTGCCGTGATACCTTCACCAGCTAATCACAGCGGCGGATGATAAAATCATGGTTCCTACTGTGCGAAACATTTATGTGTATTGAATCGAAGCTGTTGCCGGCCTAACTCCAATCTGTGGCTAAATGTTTTGGTGCTTGTAGTTTCTAAGTATTCTGAATTAAATAATGATTTAAACATAATTAGATTGTTTTTATATTATTTATTTCTCCATTTTCACTTTATTGCACGAAACATAGGACGTTTTGCCAAATGGAATTCTCTACCAGTCAGGCGTAAGGCAAACAGAGATTGGTATTGGTATGTAAGATATAAAAGCGACCGTATGTCGAACAGCTAATCTGGTTGCTGGCAGTATACATTTTTCGTGCAGGTATATTATACTGTTAAATCGTACCTATGCTAAAAAACGCGACGTACTCAGAAAGTGACGTCCTCAGAAAGTGGCGTTCTCAGAAAGTGACGTCCTCAGAAAGTGACGTACTCAGAAAGTGGCGTTCTCAGAAAGTGACGTACTCAGAAAGTGACGTACTCAGAAAGTGGCGTTCTCAGAAAGTGACGTACTCAGAAAGTGACGAACTCAGAAAGTGACGTCCTCAGAAAGTGGCGTTCTCAGAAAGTGACGTACTCAGAAAGTGACGAACTCAGAATGTGACGTCCTCAGAATGTGACGTCCTAAGAAAGTGACATACTCCGCCTGAACCAATTTTACCCGTGTCTCCTGAGAGATGATATTTAATTGCATAATATACCTACCAAAAAGAATAGATAGTATAGAGGGGTCCTGTCATTGTAAATTTTGTAGTCACTGTAAATTTACTGCCATCTATCGACACACGACTAAAACTCAAAATGAAAACGTATAAAGTTATCAAAAAATGTATATATATGGATAAATGATTTTATTATTTTTATATCATTTTGATCCATGTTCATTCACTGATACCTATGTGTTAAAATTGTTAAATATGAAACGGTGTCGTCACGCCATCTAGCCGAGGATAGGCTAAAGGTGTGTGCGCCATCTATTCGAGAATGACTTTTGCTTGAATTCCGAGGCACGTTTTTTCCTTAGACTTCATCCGTCTTATACGAAGTTACATATGTCTTTGTACCTACTAAGTATAGCAGATGGCACACAAGCCAAACCACTTACCCATTACCCATCAATTATCACTACTGCACTTCAACCATAATAACAAAAACACTCATAGTATATCATCCATTCATTGGCCTTAATGTGAACCTTAATGCTAAGAAAATAAGGTCTTCCAATGATCAGTTTATTACGTTGCTTAGAGCAGAAGGCCTACCGCGGACACCGAAGTTCACGAATTGCGGGCATCTTTCTCTTTCACTCCAATTTAGGCGTAATTCAAGTGACAGAGTAAGATTTGCCAACTTCGGTGTTCGAGGTAGGCCGTAGAGCAACTATAAGTATGTACCAAAGTTAACCATAGTTAAACCTTATCTCCTCGGTATAAGGGTCAAGATTGGTCAATATTGAAAAATTTTAAGAGCACAGATAATAAAGGATGTCTCGCGGGACGTTTGATTTATGCCCTCGGGAATCGAACCGGCTTCCGTACTGCAACTGACAGTTGGGCTGGCGACGCGACGTGGGATTGGACCGTGAGATACCATAAAAAGTAAGTACTTACACGCATTCAGCAAAACTATAGCAAGCGAGCACTTGCCAGCGAAAAATATCGGCTGAATCGTAAAGCTGAATTGCTGATTATCTGGAGCGAGCTGATATACAAAGTTACGATATTCTTCTTCTCTGTCTTATCGCTCTTGACAGAGCGGTCGTGGTCGTGGCAGTAGAGGCGGACACAGCTCTTCGCACGATCTCCCGCCATCTCTCCCTGTTGGCAGACTGTCTGGCACAGTCAGATACGCGGTTTCCCACTGCGGATTTTACTTGGTCAGTCCAGCGCATAGGTGATCTGCCGCGCGATCTGGTTCCCCCCACTCTTTCTTGTACGACCAATCGCTCTATGGAGTAGTTATCTCGCCTAGAGACATGGCCAAAGTATTTACTGCAGTATGCGCGACTGTACTACGGTCGATACGATATAAACACATAAAAATAGCGGAACAAACATCACTGCCACGGCATAGTTAGTGATAAAAAATATCCTGTATATTAAACATCAAATGTACCCGTTTAGTCTAGGTCATGCTAATGATTCCTAAACCGGGAAGCGATCAGTCTCCATCACGGGGGTCATTGCCCCCTCCCCCCTCCCCCGATAGTCACCCATTCTGATCCATCATGGTGACGGCAACATGGCGTTGACGTGTGAGTGCCTTTTACTATAATCGGTTTAAAAGTGACGTACTTTTACATAAAGTGTCATTCTATGGAACTTGCTAACTATGTAAACAAACCGCCATATTGAAATTGTCTCTGAATGATGTGTTTACTAGTAACTTTTGTTTACATAGCAAGTTCCATAGAATGAATTTTACGTATTTGGTTGTAACTATGTACTATGTTATGAGGCATGTTGATATTTTTTAAGAGCATCTATTTGGAATTCTAGAGCTTATTTGAAATTTTGACAAAAGCCAAGTTGTACGGCAGTAGGTATTTAGAATATATGTATGTACATATATCCTTACGAGTAGTATTCTATGTATTACATAATATTCCTACTGTAAGAATTGAATTAATTTGGTTAAATTTTCAATTGCAAACTTGGTAGTTATTTTAAAACTGCACAAAAGAAAAATGGGTGATAAATTATTATCAATCAATGAACTTAACAAAGCAAATCTACATTTATTTTTAAGAAAATATCTATTTGTCATCTATTATATTTAAGATTGTGTTGTTTCAAATAAATTATTTTCATTTCATTTCATTTCATTCATTCATTTCATATTTAAATAAAAATGAATAAACATTAGATTCAATAAAGCAGGTACCTATATGCAGTTATATTTAACACACATATATTTTTTACACTTAATATTTTTAATATACAATTGAATTCAAGTCCATTATGTCCTTTATTAAAAACTTTTTAAGCTGGCATTATATAATTTTATGTGTATTTTTTTCCTTCTTTGGGATGGTTTAATACCACCCTATGGATAAATTTCACAACATTCATCCTTTCGGCTTGCAAGACTCTAATTATTAAATCTATACAATCGCAGGCACAATACCTTATCAATGTGAGTTGATAAATCCACGGTGTCACGATTCTACAACGGCGGCTAAATTAGCAAACCTCGTATCTCCTCCGGATGTGTTAAGACATTTGCAACTTTAGGTATCGTTAACTAAGGTTGCAAATCCCTAAAGATCTTGAAGTGGAGTTACAAGGTTGACTTTAGCCGACGACAAGTAATATAATCCAGACGTGCTTTCATAATATCCCACGAGTTTTTGTATGTCTGTCTGTCACACACCAGATTATCCACACCATATTGATTCATTCTGTCCATTGCATTCAGAAAACCACTTTAATTATGCATCAGACTATGTTATTATGCAATTGAGTTAAAGTTTAAAATGCCTTGATTTATCGACTTTCATATTGTGGTTTTATACTTTTATGGAATGTTTTTGAATGTTTGGTTTGACAGGTTTGAACGAAAGGGTGCGGTGTATGGTTCAGCTGCAGCATTGATTATGTTATGCCTGTACATGGATTTGTATTATGTTTACCTTTATTCAACTCTGAATTGGTGTTCGTTACATGATGGACGATGAGTCGGCATTTTGTACAAAGGCAAGGCAGCCTTAGTTTTTTAAGATGCCATATGGTTAGTATCTCCTCCTTGCGTCGTTATCCTCATGCAGTGCTGAGGGTCGTGACCTCCCTTCTGAATCACCTTCTCTCTCACAATTTCTCTCCATCTGGTTCTGTCCCTGGCGGTGTGGAGACTTGGAGAGCCATGTGGACTGTGGAGTCAAGAGCGGTGCGGATCTGGTCGGACCAACGTATTGGACTGCGTCCGCGTCCCGGCCTTTTCCCATCCACCTTGCCGGTCACAAAAAGCTTTTCGAGGCTGCCACCGTCTTTCCTTGCTATATGACCGAAGTACTCAAGGATGGTTAGTATACAGGGTGTTTATTAAGTCACCTGCAATAATTTACGGGTAGCTCATATATTAACCCCTTAAATCAGGGGTCTCCAAACCCCGGCCCGCGACGCGTTCAAATCCGGCCCGCCGACACCCAAACTCGCGGGCCCTCAGGTAAAAAAGTTTGGAGACCCCTGTCTTAAATTATTACAGGTGGCTTAATAAACACGTGTGTTGTCTACAACTCTATATACCTATATAGCTAAATTAGTAAGTACCTATAATTTAAGAAATACTGCCAAGTTTAATTGATCCCTCATTACTTGAACAGCAAAAAGTAAACGTTCTCGGTAATTAAGGTAACATTGTAATTAATTTATCGAAGGTCCAAATAAGTCATTAACTTCCTTTTACAAGTAATTTTATCGAGTCGGGTATTTTTTCTAGGCCATTATATAGACCATACGTGTAAGTACGTGTACCTATGTCGTATTTTTGTGGAGAAATGCTGAAATTGATAAAAAATACTTGTAAAAGGAAGTTAATGACTTATTTAGACCTTCGATAAATTACTTACAATGTTACCAGAGCCTCTACCATCAGTTTTAACATTGACATAACGCTCACGTCTACGTAATTTACTTTCTGTACATCTCGCTTCCACTATTGCTCGCATATGCGAGTACGATTTATTAGTACGAGTATTTCATTGGGTATTTTTTCTAGGCCATTATATAGACCATACGTGTACGTGTATGTCGTGTTTTTGTGGAGAAATGCTGAAATTATATATTTAACAATAGTGTAAAATTCGACATCTTACTTTTGTAATATTTGTAGAGCCATAGCGTACCTACGAGTCCCACATTTTTGCGGCCTTCGAAGAGTAACATATTATTGCAGGTGACTGTACGCTTATCTTATGGTACAGTCACCTCCAATAATATGTGACACAACGAGGGCCGCAGAAATATCTGACACGATCTTATTTGTAGAGCCATAAGGCGTGTCGTGACACTCGTGACACGCCTTATGGCTCTACAATAAATATAGATATTTAGGTAGGTAGGTAGGTAGACGTATTATATAGTTTTTTTAGGTGAATGGTTTGAAAAGTTATAATAGTCGAACGACCAATTATGCTATCGTAAAAGGCAACAAACGATAAAGGCCTGTTATAAACTTAATTGAATTACAGACTTTTATTTTCGTACAATTAAAAGTAGGCAACCAGGTGTTTTTATGGAATCAATCAATTTCAATTAACTGGGAAATACGTCAACTCATTTTGAGGTAGGTACCTATATCTAATAGCTATTGTCATAATTGGGTAGGTTGTTACATACAGTCACCTGCAATAATATGTTACTCATCAAAGGCCGCAAAAATATGTGACACGCTCTTATGGGTCTACAAATAAGATCGTGTCAGATATTTTTGCGGCCTTCGTTGGGTAGCATATTATTTCAGGTGACTGTACCTAATACAATTTGAACAGCTGTGATAACAACCGCAATAAAATATGTATTATTAGTTAACATAGAAAATCAGAATTTCGTTATCGTCTCTAACACTTGAATAAAGAGCGAGAGATGCAGATAACATTTCGATGTTCGCGGGAGGCCCTCTGAGCTTCGCACACTATTATTTATTCTGTGTTGTAAAAATACATTTTGGTTGGAGCGCAGAGCGCACCCTCGACATTTTTCATAGAAATCGGATACTTTCACAACAGGCCGGTTGGCCGTTCAAATAAACTGAACAAAGCGGACAAGTGCGAGTCGGATTGGCGCGCCGACGGTTCCGTTGTTCCGTGCCGCACGTTTTCCATTTATATGAAAAGTTTAATTAGTACCATAGCGACCCGGAGACTACTTCGCACTGGTCATAGTCTAATAAAACATGGTCTTCCATTCCCAGAGTGACACGGGCCTACGTCACAACAACATGGCCGCTATATATAGCGCTATCGCATATTATCATATAGCGCTGTCGCATGATGACGTAGGCCCGTGTCAGTTAGGTGACCTAGAAAAGACGGGAATGGAGTACCAGGCGGAGTATATTATTATACCATGGCACTGGTAACCTTAACAAATTATACATAGACCTAAAACTTCCTCAAAAATTACTCTATTGATAGGTGAAAACCGCATGAAACTCCGTTGAGCAGCGGTAGCATGGTAGGATATATATCATCTGTCATTATGCCTGTCACTTTCGCACTTACATACTTGTTAGAACGTGACAGGCAAGGTGATTGGCGATAAAAATGCGACCATGCTACAACCGTTGCAGTTTTTACGTTTATACATACATACATACAGAGACAGACCGACGAACGCGGCGGGCGACTTTGTTTTATAAGGTGTAAGTAGTGATAACTTCCCAACGACTCACTTAAAACCATATTTTTAAACTTGAAGCCAGATATTCTATTTAATTCAACAGATTTTTTCCTACGGAACCCCAAAGCCCCACAAAACAAAAAGCTCGTTCATCTGAGATTGAAGCCGGCCGCTTTGAGCGGGCGCCATTTCTACCTCACCCCAAAATGGCGTAACTCCATACAATTCAACCACACATACATCCTTCTTTTCTAGCAGACTACATGGACCCTTCCATTTTAAAAGGATGTAAGTGTGTATAGCTTTAAAGGTAATTACGTCGTTCTTTACGAGTGAAGTGTATTTGCCCGTTGCGCTCTAAAAGGGCTTAAGTCTATAGAATTTGAATGGGAATCTCGTCGTTTTATAATGACGAGGTGTATTACAAGTCGCAAGCTTTGTAAGGTGCATTGAGGTTTCTGCTTTAATGCATCAAGTTGCCAGGTAGTGAGGCCTTCTTAATATTGTAGCTTGGGTAGCTATTGTAAACTAGGTACTTTGCTAAATAATTCAACCTAATATATACTTCCCACTGCTGGGCACAGGGCACAGGCCTCCTCTCATACGCGAGAGGGCTTGGGCTATAGTCCCCACGCTAGCCCAATGCGGATTGGGGACTTCACATACACCTTTGAATTTCTTCGCAGATGTATGCAGGTTTCCTCACGATGTTTTCCTTCACCGTAAAGCTAGTGGTAAATATTAAATGACATTTCGTACATAAGTTCCGAAAAACTCATTGGTACGATCCAGGATTAGAATCCGCGACCTCCGAATTGAAAGTCGTACGTCATATCCACTCGGCCACCACCGCTTCTGAAGAAGTAACTATGTACGAATAATAATATCGTCGTCTAACACAAGGCATATTTAAGTACCTTATTTTTGTACTAAATATCGATCCCAGCGAACTCTCCCGAGACGGGTTATTAATACTGATATCTTCTGTTCGCACCATCATATCCGTGTACCACGGCGCCGCCACGTAGGTACCTACGCAAAAACAAATATAACTTCTAAGCTATCCCCAATGGAGACAAAATGAGGCAAGGCGAATCATAATGATCACAATCGTCAAGAATAAATAAAGCATTCCCATTTCTAGTTCCACCCCACGCTGGCTTCTTACATGGACCTTGAATGCACGGAACTTAAATAATAAATTCTATAGGCATAGTTATTGTATATTGTTATAATCTCAGTGTGCGTGAAACCGAACGCGCTGGGGGTCCTCCGTGGTACGGTAATAATTATAAGACGCTCGAATATCGTCAGACGTGATATAATTTACTAAGCTCCTATAGCCGCGAAAATCGAAGTTCGCAAATTGCGGGCATTTTTCTCTGTCACTCTAATTACGCCTTCATTGGAGTAAAAGAGAAAGATCCCCGCAATTTACGAATTTCGGTTTTCGCGGTAGCCCCTCTGAGCCTAATTCAGATTTAACAATTCGTTATGTGTTAAAAAATATACTATTCGAATAAATCTTATTTGATTGGCCACTAAAATGACCCCTTTAGGTAGGGGGTCATCCATTAATTACGTCACACGTTTAGGGGGAGGGAGGGGGTCAAGAAAATGTGACATATTGTGACATGGGGGAGGGGGGAGACACAAACTTTGTGACGTCACTTTAACTTCATCAGTAACCGAAATTTCTTTTTTAATTATTTTATTCGCTGTACATTTAAATAACAAGTTTTTAAAACGATAATCGTTTTTATTCTTTTAATTTTCTTTTCTAAGCAATAATGTAATGGCGATTTCGTAGAAAAAATGTGACGTCACACTAGGGGGGAGGGGTTTGCCAAATGTGACCAAGTGTGACAGGGGTGGGGGGGGGTCAAAAAACCTAGAAATTCGTGTGACGTAATTAATGGATGACCCCTAGTGTCAGATCACTTTCTGAGTATGTCACTTTTGTACAGGAAGTGTTATTTTAAACGTCAAACTTCTATGCAATTATGACTTTTAATATACCACTTGCACAGCCTGTGCTATCGAAATCGCTGTCGAGTTAAGCTTGGTCTGACTCAAGCTAGTACGATTTAACCTTTTTTTTTTTTTTTTTTTTTTTTTTTTTTTTTTTTTTTTGACGGAGTGGGAATGCATTTACGCACAGTGTGTGGGACTCGCCGCTCCTTATCCCTCTCTTAGCGAGAGGGGGGGAGAATTTGGCCCTACCCACTAAACCCACTCCGGCGTTTCACCCTCTTTGCCGTTCGTGAGGGCGCACTGGGATCGAGGTCATTCCACCACGGCGCCCTCCGGCAGCCCCGGCTTATCGCCAGGGCACCCTCACAATGCAGGGGGGGATCAGAAACGCTTGATCCCCACCCCTACGACGTGTGTGGGGCCGATGCGATGCGATGCGGGTTCGGTACCCACTGGCCCCACTAGGGCTCGAGGCGAGCATACGCTCCTCGCCTTCGACCCTGCCGCCTGCGTCGGAGAGGAAGCGCGTCAGCAGCCGCTTCTCGCTCCCTCTCCGCCTCCTCCTTCTGCGACATAACTTCTTCGCAGAAGGAGGCCACCGCTTCCCATTTCCTCTCGCTACCCAGCATCACCGCTATTATGCTGTGTAGCGAGAGGTCCGCCACCCCCGTCGCTGCCCTGAGGGAAGCTCTTTCCACGGCCCAGCGATTACACTCTTCCAGAGTGTGCTGAGCCGTATCATCCGCCGCGCCACATTCGTGGCACTGAGGCCCCGGCTCCCTCTGTATTTTGTGCAGGTAGTGTCCGAAACAGCCGTGTCCGGACACCACCTGCGTCACCCTAAAGGTCAGGGCCCCCCTGCCCCGATCCACCCACTCGTCCATTACCGGGAGAATAGCCCCTATGGTTCGGGTTCCATAGTGGCTATCCTCCAAGGCCTCCCGCCACCTCTCTCGTAGGCGCTCCGTGGCTCCCCGCATCACCATCTCGGCCTCCTCCGCGTCTGGGAGCTCCCCACGCCCCCTGGCTTCCGCCCTCAGCCGGTACCTGTCCGCCAGCACCCCCGCGTCCAGCTCCCAAGGCGGGGTGCCGGCAAGGAGGCATGCTGCTGCGTGAGAGAGTACGATTTAACCTGCACGAAACGTTCGTGCCCACATTTGCAGTCGGATAAAACGCCCAGAATGTCGTGAAATTGTAACGTGAATCGGCTCAGCGGAGATTTTTCGAAGTGACAGCGCTATCCGTACAAAAACCACGCCCGTTTATATCTATCCGGCCGCCCCGTGGCACTATTTATCAAGCCCGGCTTACATCGAAAAGCAATCTATTCCACTCCCTAGCGGCCATAACCCGGTGGCAGTGGAGAGAAATACAGCAGGCTAGATCAGGATTTATTGGTGCATTGACAAATTGGCGACGTCACTATTAATTTCATTGAAAAATGGCATTGCTGTCGCTGCCGCATTGCTGTCGCAATTAGAATATTCAAGGGCTTTAAGGTTACATTCGGATGGTGACTGCAGCAAAGTTTTTGTGTTTCAACGTTACTGGTTCCGTGACGTCATTTCCTTGGTAAATTGCAGTGCTGTTTTGATCCCGAACATTCTACCACTAATTTGGACGTTTTTTACCTTACCTGTCCAAGTTTCACTCCAGTTTTTTAATTTCCTTCTGTAGTCTATGTGTAGTGTGTTATGTGGACTAATTACCGCTTCCTAGAAAGCCCCGTTCGTGGGTTCGAACCCGGGCGTTCCCGGAACTACCTGCGATGTTGCTTTTTTGCTCGGAGTCCCAGGTTCGAATCTAGTTAGTAGGCGGGGCCGGAATCTTGGGCACTTCCCAGATGTATGGAAATTATGGTTCTTGTCTGAATTTTAGACATTCTCTGAGTATGATGGGGCAATTAAAAAAAACAACAATAATTATATATTATCGTCTATTATATAATATCGTCTTTTAAAAACCAAATTAGTTCTACTTGTTATCTTAGTTTATTTAATATGGTGGTTGGTGCATCATTTTCACCTTTGTTTTAATGGTACAGTCAGCAACAAAAGTAGCGGATTAGACTACGCGTTACTTAATTACAATTTTTGACACAGTAGGTGATTGACATATTATTATCCCTAGTAAAATCCTCAACGGATTAAGATCAGGGTTCGTTTGATCGCAATCCCTACTTTTCTGGTTACTTCACCAGTCTTTTACAAATCACTTTTAAACCAGCTGTAAAACCCATTGAATGAACCAACTAGGTACGAGATTTGTAACTCTTATATCAATAATGTTAAGGTATATTTTAAGTGTAATATCAGGTTTTCCCATCAGCAATACCCCAAAGCGATGGCAATCTTCAATACATCGAAAACTCGTCTTTCTACTTGTATGAAAGCTCATCTCAAAATCTCTTGCTACTTAAAATTTGACTTAAAAGGTCGTAAAAGCCTTACATTTTCTAAAAACATAAGCTCTTTTATTATTAATGTTCCTTTGTGTAATCGTGGACACGATTTTAAAGGAATTGTATGGATTGTGTTAAGCTGTTATCGTAAAGCAATTTTAATAAAAGCCGAATGTCGTTTGTACCTATGTGTTAAAGATGCAAGGTAATTTCCGTACACGCCAATATATATTATAGTACTTAAAGCAGCATTAATTCGTAATATAATGTGAAAGTTATTAAGTACTTACTGCGTAATGAATATAATCTATCTTAATTATAATCTTTGCACAGACAGTTTTCTGTGTAAAAATAAGTAGATTTTATTCTGAATCTTTCGAAGGTTATGCCTGAAAATTATAAACGCAATTCATACTTTATTACTTTTAAAAATAGGTGTGTACACTGTACAGTCAGCTGCAGAGAAAAGGTACCCCCTCCCTGCATAAAAGTTTGTATGCAAAGGTGCTAAGCTAATTGCTGTAGGTACTTGCCGATTTCTGTGCCTGTACATATCATATTCATCTAAGTTGAGGATGGGTACCTTCAAAAGACATTCCTTGATTTCAGGTGTGGCTTTTATTTGAATGAGTTCTGAGGCAAAATAGTTTCATAAATGACGGAAATATTAGGTATACCCAGGATATCTAAAGATATAATTGCTATTGGTATTTACTTAATAATGTGTTGACCTTATGGTATAGGTATAATAAAGCATGGCGGGACACAACGAAAAAGGCCGTACAATGACCTCAATTACGACTGCTCTGACAAGAGTATCTGACTGAGAAGAAGATAGTAAAGTTATAGTACTGGACTATAGTTGGGTAGGTAGATTTTAGTGGCAACGAACTGATGTCGGTCAGTGAATTGTAAAATTGTAGAAAAGAAAACAAACTACCACCAATATACATATACAACTTAGGTATTCTATTCTATTTCCAGCAACTGCCTTTCAACTTGCCTAACAAGTTCTCTGAATGCCCTCTTTGAGTTAAAAAACCGTGTAAAATTGTTAGCGCTCCCAACATTAATGTCCAAACACAAAAGGACGTAAGTCCTTATACAGCTCGTATTTTTACTGCCTTTTTGTATGGATTGTCCTTTGAAAGGCGATGTCACGCCCTTTCCCTTTAGATTAATGATTCAAAATAAATTTCTAAGGGATTCTGCATGGTATGGTACAAACATCCTAAAATTGTATTTCAAAAGGCAGAATGACTCAAGTCTATATAATTTTGACAAGCGAATATACTTCTAATTATAAGGACAGTTACTATTAAATCGTGTGAATATTGATAGGATTAAACGAACTTACCTGAAGTGAAGTTCAATCCTGATTATATGAAGCATTTGGTCCTGAATAATTAACAATGTAGTACATCTCGCTCGCTTGCCATTTAACGCGAATTTAGAGCCGCCATAAAAGAAAAAATCACCAACTGTCAAGATGACACTTCATATAGTTTAGAGCATACATACACTGATTGGGAAGTAACCATGAATTCATGGTTACTCGAGGAGGGTGGGGGTACCCCTTATTCAGGACCAAATGCTTCATATAATCAGGATTGAACTTCACTTCAGGTAAGTTCGTTTAATCCTATCATTATATTTGCATTTGGTCCTGAATAATTAACAATGTAGATGTTTAGAGAAGAGAATTAAATAATTTGTCAAAACCAAATATCTCAAAAAACTACCCAAAAAACAAGCACTTGTATTTTTGGCAAGAATGTATATATATTTTATATATCTATCATGGATACCTATCTCTATATATCAGCAAGGGTAAACTAAACATAAGTTGCCATGAGAAATCTTAAAGTAGATCAATGTTTCAAATTCCCCCTCCTATAATATGAGAATTATCAACAATAAAATTAGAGTCTGAACTTATCATGCTATTTTAATAGGTAAATACTTTGAGAATCCGAGATTTACTGTGTACAAAATTTTGAACATGTAAAGCTACCTAATAAATATCTAACAAAAGTAGCAGACTAGTTATCTGGAGCATCCCTTCGTTATAAAACATTATATTCACTGGTGAGACCTGCCCTTATGATCTTTACCTTAACCAATGTGAGACATGATAATTCCATTATGTAAAGAAAATATAGAAATATTATTACTCCCTCTTTTAGTACTAAGTAGCATCTAAGTAATGTACCTATATTATGGTATATAAATATAAAGCCTCCATAAAAGAAGGAAGACATGTGAATTGTTACTATTTACCTTATACTTTCTTGTTACTTGTCTAAGATACGTAAGACAAGGTTTTAAGATATTATGATGCCATATTTTTCTCTAATATTGTATTCGTTTATTCCAATAAGTACGTATTTCATTTCCTTCCTTTTATTTATTTATTCATAAACAAATGTGTCTGAATAGTCATATTTCTTTATCTCAGGTCTTCAAAGAGTATTGCTATTCTAAATAAACATAAAAAGAATTGTACTATTTGTTGAAATAAGAAGTATCTAGGCCTGTAATCTTAGTTTCAAAATCTCAAGTTGATTTATTATTCGTGTCATACACCCTCAAATTTAAATAGATTCGCATTGCTTCTCGTGCATGCAATTAAGCGTAATTTATTGCATGTCCATATTCTAAAATCCGAATACTACTCTTCTTTCCCCGGTTGGAATATCTTGAGACATGTTTGGAGTTGTTTCAACTAAATATAGTAAATTTGTTACTACATGGTGACTTAACACTAGATAGTTTATGTTGGAAGGGATTTAAGTATCCTTATTTAAAAAGTTGTCAAGTAACCACTTAACTAAGCTAACTAAGTAGTCACTTCCTAACTATGCTAAAAGGGGTATTACAATTTATATAGCCTACACTTAAAATATAATAAATTGCTTTCCTAGCTACAACAAGTTTCACTTTGTATTATATTTTATTTCATCATCATCATATCAGCCAGAGGACGTCCACTGCTGGACATGTGCATAGGGAATATTTTATTTATTTATTATAAATGTCTAGAGGTAAGTACTTATAAATAAAAAAGATGATCCTGTTGGGTATCATTCTTTCAATTATTTGTTCTAGTATTTCTCAACCACTACAGAGTCTAACAAAATAAGCAATTTAAACCAAAACAACATGTAATTAGGTCAAATAATGTAAAACATTTATTTAGGGACTGTGTGAAATTATAACCACACATATGTATGTGGATCGGTCTGTGACGTTTCGTACACTATCCCATAATAAAAACCACAAATCCTTTACAACATGTGCATACACCTCGAGAATTCGAAATAGGTACTAAGAAAAACAGAATATGACTATTTACATAACATAGTTATGAGCTTATGAGTTATTATAGATAGACAGTTTGTCTCGAATGTTCTGTTAAGTGAAAATATCTTCATAGATCAGCTTGGACAGTTGTAAGACTGCTGAGAGGTGTCCCTATCTATCCACTTTCTGTTGGGTCTTTACTGATCATATTCGTACAGAGAGTATAAAGAAAAGCATATAAATGCAACAAAATGATCTGTTGTTAATTTTATTATACTTGTGAAATTGTTTCAATTCACTACTGATTATTTATACAATTATAATTGATTACTTAGATCATTAGAGATAAAAGAAAAATATCTATTGCTCATTATGGCATAAAATGGGCATAAAGCATAATTTTACTTTCGGAATCCATTCCATCCATTTCATTTCAGCTCTACTATCGATAATTGTCTCTGATGGACTTGACCCATTATCATTAGCCCCCCAACCGTTCAAAGTAATTTAACAGTACCAAGAGGTATCAAACATTCAAACACAGATATAAATAAATACCTATGTAATAATATTATTTCATTTTATGTTTTGGCCTTAAAGTTAGCTAAGACCGTTACTGTTTTAAAAACTCAAGGATTCTGCTATAGAAATTTGGTAGATAAAGCTTTCTCTTGACCCTTTAAAAAACAAATACAACAAGGTAATGGGGACACTAATGTTCAAAAGTTGGGAAATGTAATATAACTATTACATACTTACCTATAAACCTAACTAATTATCTACCTACCTACCTACTTATATTTTATTATATTACCTACCAACCTAACCATTTCTTCTTTCTTATCACAAATGTATTCAAGTCTGCCCTTTAATGGGCATGAGCTTGTGCTAAACTGAACCCTATCAATTTGTAAAAGGGTTCCAAAAAATGAATAAATGTTACCACTGTCTTATAAAGGTCTGAAACTTTGATAAATAAATGAGTTTGAAGCATTGTGCTATAATTTAATTGATATTAAATATCCATCCAATGGACTGATTAAGATTTCATATGCATAGTTTTGGTATTGTATCCTTGTTCACCTACAGTCTTGTATTTTATACAACATACTGTTCATTATCTTACATTTGAAAGTAATAATAAACTCTTGACTTAATTCAATATATAATACATTTTTCTGAAGTAAATAGAAAATATGTCTTGTTTGATCGTTTTCACCGAAGGCAATAGGGCTTCGAGAACTTAAAATTCCATTGCTCAACTGACTGAGCTATCCGGGGATATTTCATAGTTTTGTTCACGTTATAATTGTGACATTTTCATTTATATTTTTATGAGAGTGGCTAAAATAAATTAGTAGCCCTTGAAGGGTTATGTTATGATGTCTCCTTATGATATTAGAATTTATTAGTAAATTTGTATGGCAATTTACCAAACTGTATTCACACAATATGATATTATGAAACAAGCTAAAGCTATAGTAAACTTGTAAGTGTTAGTGAAAAAAGTATAAGCCATTAACCCCGGGATATGACCTTTCACAATAAGGCAGTGGTTTGGATCTAGTCCTTATAAAGGCTGTTAAATACCATTCTCTTGTACACTAGTATATGTGTGTGATATACACTGCCAAGTCACTTATTTATTTTATTGTATTAGTGCAGGTTACAGAATAAAAATAGTAGGCCATTCTTAAGCCTTAAAAGGGTTCAGCACATATTATAAATGCTTAGCATAGACATTAATCCAGAGACATTTTTCCAACAGCATCCAGAATATTGTTATTATTGTAAACAGTAAGTAGATACTTAATTAGCATACAATTTTGTTTAATGCCGCTAGCGGGCTTGTTAATGACAGAATATCACTGTCTATATTAGAATATGCTTGTGTTATTTATGTTATAGTATGTACATGAAACAGGACCACGTCCATGACTGTGCTAATGCTAGTGTGCTAATGTCATTTTTTATTTATTTTTATAATACAAAACGATTCACAAATGATCATCCCACGGATGACATGTTTTTCACATCATTCACATGTAATCCATTTTATTATCGAATAGTAGATACTCTTGCTCGTCCCACGGACGAAAGGCTTTTTGCCATGCAATAAGCATTATATTATAGTTAATGTGAGTTGAAAAAGATCTGACCATCGTTCCACGAACGAAGCACAATGTCGCCACGCGACATGTGAATATTTGCAAGCCAATATTTCAAACAATGTTGCTATGCAATAAGCATTATATTATAGTTAAAGTGAGTTGAAAAAGATCTGACCTTCATTCCACGAACGAAGCACAATGTCGCCACGCGACATGTGAATATTTGCAAGCCAATATTTCAAACCATGTCCCACGGACCTATGTCCATCTTCTCTATAGAATGAAGCACAATATGTCGCCACTCGACATCTGTTATATCTTTAAGCCAACACCTCCAACAATGTCCCACGGACATAGACAAACTCGTCACACGAGTATGTATAAAAACTTGGCAAAAACTTTGTATAGGTACTCTATAATAAAGTGAGGTTAAGTACACGACTATTGTATTAGACCTCCAAGTTTCCCCACGGGAACACTTTTAGCACCTTATAGTTGCAAAAATTTGGAAAATGAAGACTACTTTTGTTTACCAGCTGAACACAGATGCTGATTAAATCATCCGTAAAGATGTACAAGGCTGTACATTGTGATGATGCGATATTTACAAATTTCACTTTCCATGTACACATTGCACTGCATATCGTCTTTTTTAGGTATAACTGCATGGGAAAAACTAGTAATTACTCGATAAAACTTAATTTACTAACAGTATGCGACAGATGCGTGAGGCGCGCGCAAAATATATGAAGTGTCATCTTGACAGTTGGTGATTTTTTCTTTTATGGCGGCTCTAAATTCGCGTTAAATGGCAAGCGAGCGAGATGTACTACATTGTTAATTATTCAGGACCAAATGCAAATATAATCATGGCGATTTAAGACATTAGGTTTTTTGTGTATTTTTACTTTGAAACGCTATACATGGCAAAATCCATTTGATAACGTTTTTATTAAAAACGGTAACGTTTTTATTGTATCATATTTCCCTCTAAAATTATTTGTATTTTTTGACTAATGTTACACTTTTCGTAACGGTTCTTTTGCCATAAAAACGCCTAAAAGTAAAATATTAAGTTTATTACATTACTTAAGTAAATATAAGTACTCCCTTAAGTATTATTCGTTTTATTACTTTATTTTTATGGAAAAGTAATGAAAATGGCAAATTTGTGAATGCAAAAGTAAACTAAGTACCTAACCTACAGCGTGATGATGTTAATAGTTATTTTATTAATAATTTTCGCTACCTAAAGTGTGTCTGGAAGAGATCACTTTTTAGCGATAAGTCCGCCATGTTGTTTACCACTTCTAGTTTTATTTGTATTCTTATCCCCTTATTCATAAACGCGCTGCAAACCTCAATTAGCTAATAATCGTTTGTCCTTATCTGTCATTTTGACTTATGTATTTGTAAGAAAGGGATAAAACATAATTTAACTAAATCAGGCCCGTAAAGTTTTATAAGGGGGTTAGAATTTAAGAAATTTTGGGTAGTATAGTAGGTACAGTAGGTTGTTAATGAAGGAACTTAGTGTAGAGTTGAAACGGTACTTATAATGCGATGGTATGAGCTAAATATTTTATAAAAAATATTCAGTTTATCCGCTCTCTAGTACCCACTTACGACTGTTGTTTAAAAAAATTAAAAAGGTGAGTAGGTAAGTAGCTACGGCCCCCAAATACTCCAGGTATATGAAGTTACTATTAAATTCGCATTTACTTCTACCGACAGACTTAGAAATAACGTTACTTACAACATAAAATAATACATTTTTTCGTCATAAACTTGACTTTACCCGAAATCCACTTTATCATGACCCCACCATAGTTTGTAGTAGGATACAATGTAGAGCTCAAGCTATTCTGGCCCTTATTTAAGGAAGGTCTGCAAGAGAAAGGCCGTAAAGCAAACAAATGAAATAAAAGATGTCGTAAAGGTTTATTGCGAGTAATCTGGAGTTGCGATATTGATAAGATATCGCGAGGGAGCGTGGGTGGTCTCGTGACCTAATGTCGGGGGGTTTGTGGTGGCACAAAAGCACAAGACCCCTAACGCAAGTAGTTAATGATTTATCTCCAGATGTGCCTAATGAATCTCTTTGCTGGAAACAATGAAAAAATGGCGCTAATCGCCAAGTAAAATAGTACCTACCTACGCAAGACATTCGCTATTAAAAAGACTATTGAGCGATCGAGGCGTTTACAAGTTTGAAACTGGTTAAGATAGAATATCTACTTTATTATGAATTTGCCCTTACCCATGTAGGTAAGTAAACTTTAGTGGCATAATCATCTGATGTCGGATCGGACAATGTGAAAACGCTCTTATTCTTAACACAATACCCATTTCAATACCATCGACATTTAAAATTCACCCAGGAGTATTAAAAACGGGCACAATTTGAATAGAAATAATTATACAACGTGTACTTTTACGCTCGACTAGTTAAGCTTTCAAAACACCCTCATTTTATCATCGCAATAAACGAAAGTAGAAAAGAAAATATTATTCCAAGCCACGTTTTTATTTTGCAGCATTTGCTATGTAAAGTAACCAGCGATAAAGGGACCCTTTATCAGCCGCTCTTTAATAGGGTTCCGTACCCAAAAGGTAAAAACGGGACCCTATTATTAAGACTCCATTGTCCGTCTGTCTGCCTGTCTGTCACCAGGCTGTATCTTATGAACCGTGATAGCTAATAGACAGTTGAAATTTAAATGATGTATTTCTGTTGCCACTATATCAACAAATACTAAAAACAGAATAAATAAATATTTAACTGAGGAGTGGGTACTCCCATACAACAAACGTGTTTTTTTGTCGTTTTTTGCGTAATGGTACGGAACCCTTCATGCGCGAGTCCGACTCGCACTTGGTCCGTTTTTTATTTAATCTTCTTTATCCTACTGGCATTAATTTTGTATATTAATTCAGCTTGTGCTCGCCTGTTTTTGGGGTTTTGAAGTCACCCCAAAAATGTTAAATTTTAATCAGAAGTTTAAGGGAAAGGATTACCGTGAAAAGTGACGGATGCATGAGTAAAGAATACTATTGTTGTCAAAACTATTGTGTTCGGTTACTTTATTTCTGTATTTGCTTTCGCGCACATTTGACAAAGTCAAACACTGGATACATTTTAACAAAAAATAGACTTTATAAAGTTTTGGATGCTATCAAAATCATTCTGGCTGTAATGTGTCTTATCACAATCTTATCCGAACTAGAATTTTTTTGATAAGGGACATATTGGGGCAAGAGAAACACTTGTAGGGAATAATTCTCATATGATTTTTCTTGCCTCGAGTAAAATAAACTTTGTTCCTCTTACCCAACACCCTTGCATATATAGATTATATTTTGGGATACCTATTCCAATAAAGTGTCGGGTGCGTGAAGTTGAAGCTGATATTTGGCATTTAACATGTGATAACTAAGCTTTAAATTCAACGCAACGGTATATAATACCTACAGATTCTGCATGAAAAAAACCAGTAACTGTCATACGCGTTACGTCAAATATTCAAAGAATCTATTTGCCTAAAATAAAAGAAATCCATGCATTCAGTCGGCATGCACTATTACAGGTCCCCGACAAAGTAGACATTTTTGTGGAATGTGCTTTTCATATGCTTCCACACATTTAGAAAATATTTGTAGGTACGAAAATAACTAGCTTTTGAAGTTCACATACTAAATATAGTAAATATTACGAATGTTTGTGTTGTAACCATTTTTAGCGTGGCCGATAAGTTAAGGCGAGCTTATAAGTAATACCTTTTAACATAATCCGATAAGCGTCAAGTTTTACGAGGTTTATTTTGATTTTTTTTTATCGTGAATTCACAAATATATTCCGGTTGTATTTTTATTAAATATAGTACCTACAAGTACCCACACCCCACACAACGTCCTGTGTGCATTCTAGACACGGTGTATAAAGTGTTTTTTTTTTATTTGCATACTAAACCTTTTTTGATAGGATATTACCTACATTTTTTAATGATTACAATTATAAACATAGAAAAAATAACTTTTAACAGGATGAATAGGGATGACGGAGAGAATAGGGACCGAAAAATCGGGACTGACAATATTTACCTGATATTAGAAAATATCTGTCACCTATACCTATCGTAGCCTGCAATTGAAAAGAATAAGTTGCTTTTGGTAATAGAAACACTGAAAAGGCATGAAAGTCGTAATATCTACATTATAAAACTAACAATTCAAAATTAAATCGTTTAGCAAATGGTTTATATGTGCTTCAAAACGTCCGTTATAGATTTTGATATCTTGATTATATCTTGGTCGGTGGCCTAACATTTAAATACCAAGTATCCACTTTTCTTTACAGGTAGTATTGCGATGTGGGTACTTATACTTAAGTTAGGGATCCTAGATACAGTCGGAAAACTTGATGCATGCGTATTAGGCATTAGCCTACTTGTTAATGAGGCCTGATTTGCTTACTGCATTTACTGGAACAATCGAAGCAATAACATTCGCAGTACATTTCCTTGTAATGTCGAAATAAGGTTGAGTAGATGATTTACTGCTTTGTGTTAATTGATGGTAATCAATAATTAATTTGTTTGCAACCTTTGTTTGAAAGGAAACTAAGTAGACCCGACCATGATAATTTTGTGTTTGCATTGACTTGTGTTGGTAGTGAGTGCTAGTGACAATGACAATGTATGTAAGCGTTACAATGACTTAACGTCAAACTAACTTTGCCCGCTTTTATCAAAATAATGATTAAATATAAAAAAAAAACTTTAATTCGACGACTCTCAATTACTTACCTACCTGACTACCTCTAAATCTGTCATTTTGGGTTGTGTATTTATAGGAAAGGGATAAGTAAAAAATAAATTAACTAATTCGGACTTGTAAAGTTTTATAAGAGTAAGTACTTGTACCTACCTACAGTTGCACGATCGAAGGATGTGCGAAATGAAATTGACATCAAAGTCCGAATCGGCCCCCAGGCTGACATGTAATCTAGCCCTAGCCCTGTCCGGTGCAGCCCTAATAGCGTCTCGTGACGGAACCCTCCGATAAGCCCCGCTCAACCCGTGTGTAACCAGGCCAGCCCCCTCGAGCGGCTACTAGGCGTGACACGGCAGGGCTGTAATGTGTCTTATCACAATCTTATCCGAACTAGACTTTTTTTGATAAGGGACATATTGGGGCAAGAGTATGGAATAATTCTCATATGATTTTTCTTGCCTCCAGTAAAATAAACTTTGTTCCTCTTACCCAACACCCTTGCATAGATTATATTTTGGGATACCTATTCCAATAAAGTGTCGGGTGCGTGAAGTTGAAGCTGATATTTGGCATTTAACATGTGATAACTAAGCTTTAAATTCAACGCAACGGTATATAATACCTACAGATTCTGCATGAAAAAAACCAGTAACTGTCATACGCGTTACGTCAAATATTCAAAGAATCTATTTGCCTAAAATAAAAGAAATCCATGCATTCAGTCGGCATGCAGGTATTACAGGTCCCCGACAAAGTAGACATTTTTGTGGAATGTGCTTTTCATATGCTTCCACACATTTAGAAAATATTTGTAGGTACGAAAATAACTAGCTTTTGAAGTTCACATACTAAATGTTTGTATTTATTTTGGCGGCCATAAAATCGGGTTGTATCCATTTTTGGCGTGGCCGATAAGATAAGGCGAGCTTATAAGTAATACCTTTTAACATAATCCGATAACCGTCAACTTTTACGAGGTTTATTTTGATGTTTTTTAATCGTGAATTCACAAATATATTCCGGTTGTATTTTTATTAAATATAGTACCTACAAATACCCACACCCCACACAACGTCCTGTGTGCATTCTAGACACGGTGTATAAAGTGATTTTTTTTTATTTGCATACTAAACCTTTGTTGATAGGATATTACCTACATTTTTTAATGATTACAATTATAAACATAGAAAAAATAACTTTTAACAGGATGAATAGGGATGACGGAGAGAATAGGGACCGAAAAATCGGGACTGACAATATTTACCTGATATTAGAAAATATCTGTCACCTATACCTATCGTAGCCTGCAATTGAAAAGAATAAGTTGCTTTTGGTAATAGAAACACTGAAAAGGCATGAAAGTCGTAATATCTACATTATAAAACTAACAATTCAAAATTAAATCGTTTAGCAAATGGTTTATATGTGCTTCAAAACGTCCGTTATAGATTTTGATATCTTGATTATATCTTGGTCGGTGGCCTAACATTTAAATACCAAGTATCCACTTTTCTTTACAGGTAGTATTGCGATGTGGGTACTTATACTTAAGTTAGGGATCCTAGATACAGTCGGAAAACTTGATGCATACCTACGGTATTAGGCATTAGCCTACTTGTTAATGAGGCCTGATTTGCTTACTGCATTTACTGGAACAATCGAAGCAATAACATTCGCAGTACATTTCCTTGTAATGTCGAAATAAGGTTGAGTAGATGATTTACTGCTTTGTGTTAATTGATGGTAATCAGTAATTAATTTGTTTGCAACCTTTGTTTGAAAGGAAACTAAGTAGACCCGACCATGATAATTTTGTGTTTGCACTGACTTGTGTTGGTAGTGAGTAAGTACTAGTGACAATGACAATGTATGTAAGCGTTACAATGACTTAACGTCAAACTAGTTAACTTTGCCCGCTTTTATCATAATAATGATTTACTATATTTTTTTATAATTTACATACATACAATATATATACAGTGGTACTACTAAACGAAATTAATAACTAGCTTAAATCTAAAATAGGCCCTTGAGGCATTGTACCAAGGATGCTGGCGGCATTTCCTCGCTGTATCGCAATGCTGATACGTTGTGCGAGGTAGCCGCCAACTCTTCGGTCACCAGTTACGCCAACCAGACGCTTCGCGATTTCTGCGAACAACTTATGCGCGCTGGGACCCCATGGACCTAGAGTTTCAACTCCAAATGGTACAAAATGGTACTCTCTACCGAGGCTCTTATATTTGTTACGTTTTAGAATTTCGGCGCTTTCCGCCGCTCCGCCCGCTTTTACAGTAGTCCGTTGGAGGTGGGACGGTGCCAGTGTGTCTACGCAGGTAGCATCCCACACCAACATCCGTCCCAAGCTCCAAGGAACTAAAGACACCCCATCGGGCCTCTTGCCATCATCTCTGATAATGCCAGTCGGCTCAAGAAGAGCAGGCACATTGATGGTGGCAAGAGACCGACGGACTATGTCATTAAGCGACGCATGTCTCGAAAAACGGCCTGCACTTTTTTGACAAGATAATCCGTGGTGTCCCAGTCGGTCCACGTCCGTGCCACAAGAGTATACGTGTGGCGTACACACCGAAACCCCGAGTCGCAAACCAGTCGCCAGTCTAAGGGAGGCCGGATCCAAGAAAGTACCAGTATTGGGCGAAGGATAGGCATGTAGCCAGTAACCGGCTTCCCGGGCTCCGACCGCCAAAAGCCTCGCGCGGTCTGGACCTGTACAGTTGTTTAGGAGAGTATTGTAAGTTAAATCACAGTAAACATTATCCCAACTCCTTTGTGAATTTGGGTTGTCTGGAAATTGTTTGCCTGGGCAAGCAATTTTAAAAGCATTTTTGGCGTCCTCAAAGCCCGCGATCTCACAGTTTGTGGGCAAAGCCCTTAAGATATTTCCTATGAGACCAGACGTGCTATGATTTACTTAATTTAAAAAAAAAACTTTACTTCCGAGACCCGCAATTAACCTACTTCTAAATCTGTCATTTTGGGTTGTGTATTTATAGGAAAGGGGTAAACCATAAATTAACTAATTCAGGCTTGTAAAGTTTTATGAGAGTACCTAAGTACTTGTACCTACCTACAACGAAATGAAATTGACATCAAAGTCGGAATCGGCCCCCAGGCTGACATGTAATCTAGCCCTAGCCCTGTCCGGTGCAGCCCTAATAGCGTCTCGTACGCGAGTCGTGACAATGGCGGAACCCTGCGATAAGCCCCGCTCAACCCGTGTGTAACCAGGCCAGCCCCCTCGAGCGTCCATTTGTGCTTAGAGCCTATTCCAGTTTCAAGCAGAGCTAAGAAGAGGAGGGAAGAATAGCTTTGCGATCCTAACGAAATAGGGTGTAGCTCGCGATTGACAATTATTGACAATAGATACTTTTTTGATGAAATTTCCATTTTAAGTGTACAGTCAGCGTCATATAGTAGGTAAGCGTCCAAAGTATTCAAATAGTTCGGTACACCATACATTCGGGAGAAAACGGTTTCCGAAATTAAACTTTCGTGAGACATATTTTAAAATATTTAGACGCACGGAGTTCAGCCGCCGCGAGCATCTAGCCTGAGGAAGGATCCCCGACGGGCCCGAAACATGTCGCCAATAGCTAAAATTACAAGTGAGTGTAACCATTGTGATCTAAATATTTTAAAACGGTTTCCTAACTAAATCTTAACAAATAGGTAACTTTGATTTTGATGTCGATCGCTTTATATTGCAAATTAAAAAAAGGAAAACCTATAAACCTAGTCTTTCATATTGTCAATGGGTCATACATAAAACTGTGTTCGCATCTTTCCTGTAGACATACACAAAAGTTAAGGGCTACAGGGCGCCGGCCGGGGGTGACCCTAACGGGGCCCACTGAGGGGCTACCGCGAAAACCGAAATTCGCAAATTGCGGGGATCTTACTCTTTTACTCCAATGAAGGCGTAATTAGAGTGACAGAGAAAAATGCCCGCAATTGACGATTTTCGGTATTGGCGGTAGCCCTACTGATTACCAGTTCGCCGGACGATATCGGCCTGTCAGTTAAACGCAAAATTTGACAGCTCCGAACAACTGACAGGCTGATGATATCGTCCGGCGATACTGGTTCTCGCGAGGCGATGACTATTTTCAAGCGTTTAGCGTTGTGAACACCCAGCTCGACTTCAAAGGGACCCGCTCGATCTACTGTTGCTAATTGCTTACCAAGCCTTTTTACATTGGTGTGCATGTGGGCTTTATTTCTTGGTATTAAGGTTTACGAATATGGATGATGATACAGTCAAATATATCGGAGCGGCCGAGGTGCTCAAAAATATCTGAACACGCAGTCAAACGCCTTGACAATTAGAGGCGTGTTCTATCAGACTCTAGCCTAGCTGCCTAGTGTGGCTGTCATAGGTTAGGAAAATCCAGTAAGTAAATTTTTTGGTAAAAAAAACATTTTTATTTTATTTTAATAAAGTTTTTATTCGCTACTTTGTACCTGATGATGTTGGCGTATGACTGGATTTTTTGGAAATAACCTAAAGCTGGCCACTGACGAGCCTTCCAAATGGATGCCGTTACAATGGATTCATCCAAATGGACGGCATCCTAATATTAAACATTGTACGTTTTTGGCATTCACGGACCGATTTTGGATTGCAGCCACGCTATTTGGACTGTTGGAAGGCTCGTCAGTGGCCACCTTAATATTGACCTAAAATGTATACAACAATAGGAACATGGCAGATTCTATAAGGTACTCATTTCAAAGTCGGATATAATAAAATGTGTAAGTACTTACTATTAAAAATACATAATATAAAGTCGCAAGTACTTACTATTAAAAATACATAATATAAAGTCGCAAACAAATACCAAAATATTTAATTACACAAACGGGTCTACCGCGAAATAATTTCATTGTTTTTACCTTTAATTCCGACGTTTCAGCTGAGTTGCACCAGCTGTGGTCACGGAAAGACTCTTTCCGTCGTTTCGTCTTTCCGTGACCACAGCTGGTGCAACTCAGCTGAAACGTCGGAATTAAAGGTAAAAACAATGAAATTATATCGCGGTAGACCCGTTTGTGTAATTAAATATGTGTACAAAACGCGAGAGTTTAAAGTGTTATAAATACCAAAATAACATTTTACGAAAGTTCTTTTATTTAAACAGACAATGTTAAAACTTCAAAGACATTTCGCCGCAACGTTGACCGTTACGACAAGGACGAAGACAAAGAAACACTCTTACCATTCCAAAAAGGTTTAAGAGTCCCCAGCAAGCGCGGCCGAATTTCACCTCTCTTACAATTCCAAAAAGGCTTAAGAGTCTCCAGCAAGCGCGTCCGAATTTCACCTCTCTTACAATTCCAAAAAGGCTTAAGAGTCCCCAGCAAGCGCGGCCGAATTTCACCTCTCTTACAATTCCAAAAAGGCTTAAGAGTCCCCAGCAAGCGCGGCCGAATTTCACCTCTCTTACAATTCCAAAAAGGCTTAAGAGTCCCCAGCAAGCGCGGCCGAATTTCACCTTATAGGTACAAACCGAGTTTCGTTCTCATTTAAAACTACGTGTTAGATTGTAATGAAACTTTGCAGTTTGCACATACAATGACATGAGGTAAGGTGGTGGTACTGGCGCTCGACGCGTTCCCAGTACTTACATGTCATCTTGAAACTTAAGTCATTGTCAATAGAGGTGACAGCAGGGTGTCATCTATTGGGCATTAGTATGTCGAGCACTAGTTCCACCACCTTATATCTAGTCCTGTAATTAGTTTATACAGGGTGGCTAAAAAATAACTGCATTCCCGTTGCCAGGGATATTTTGGGATTATATTGAGCAATTTTTACTATGGGCACAGAATAAATAATAGTACTAGGTACAGAAGACTCACTCTCTAACAAAACGCGTCTGTTACGATCAGGACAGATATGGCCGCTAGGTGGCGACAGCGCCACGCGCGGCTTACGGCTAGCCACCAAAATTGGTGTGGAACAGATGTACTTTTAGCTACCTGTAGCAAAGCGACGAAATCGCGGAGTGAGCCACGCCTGCTATGGGACGAACCTCTAACACGCGAAAAAAAATTAGAAAATGGAGCAGCCAAAATATATGAAACAGCTAATTTGTGTTTTCGCGTTTTCGGGGTTGGTCCCATTAAGTCCCATAGTTAAAGCTGCTCAGTATGATTTATAAAATCACACCGTAAAATATTGCAGGTCATTAAAAAACAGCCTGTATTTGTCCGTGCACGCATTTTATTGAATACTTTCATGCGTGAGTGGACATTGTAATTTTTATCGTTACGATACTGTCCGTGCATAAAATATAAGGGTCTCTCAAATGTATTAAATATCAACCTTAATAATACACATTAAGGTTTAAATTAGAGTGCGAACTGGTTATACGGGCTTGTCATAGTTGAATACAGTTTAAAAATGATTGATCGGATCATGCAATATTTTGTAGGGTTCTTTAGTGGCAGTAAAAAAATGCAGATCAATATGTCCGGTGATTATTTGATTTGTAGCAAAACTTGCAACATTAATTTAGTACCTTGTTGAAGTTGCGTAGTAAAATGAATGAAATTATTACATTATGTTTATCTGTCTGTAGTAGATATTGACTAGTTTAGTTTAGTTTAGTTTAGTTTAGTTTAGTTTATTTATCTCAATATACAATTATTAAAATAGATCTAGTACTGTATAGTACGCATCAATGTCAAGTATCTAATATACATATAACTAACTATGTTCAATATTTATTTAATTATCTGTATATATTCTTTTACGGAGTAAAGTTCCTTTTCCAACAAAAGGCTCTTCAGTCTGCGTCTAAACGTTTCCTCATTAGTCTCCTTTTTCAAGTCGACAGGTAGGTGTTCATAGTATGTCGGCCCTATGACTCGTGCGTTTTTTGCTTGCAGTACTGTGCGACGCGGCACTGTCCGGAGTTTACCCGTACTACGTAGGCACTTACCTATCACTTCCACTCGCTTATATTGTCCTAGGTTTCTTCGTGTGTACCCGTGTGTCTATCTGAGCTTAACGTACCTACCTAATAAATTCATCCCTCGGTGCTTGGAAAATCTCTCCATTTTGGTATCCTGCTCTTACTCGGATATGGTTTGGTACCGAGCACGCCATCTACCGGGTAGCTATTAAGAGATGAACGTTAAAAAAACTGTTCAAAATAAAATTCCGATTTATGATCGATTTAGGGCAAAGAGAATAGATAGTATAGAGGGGTCCTGTCATAGTAAATTTTGTAGTCACAGTAAATTTACTGCCATCTATCGACACACGACTAAAACTCAAAATGAAAACGTATAAAATTATCAAAAAAATGTATATACTCGTATGTATATGGATAAATGATTTTATTATTTTTATATCATTTTGACCCATGTTCATTCACTGATATCAGTGATATCTATAGGTGTTAAAATTGTTAAATATGAAACGGTGTCGTCACGCCATCTAGCCGAGCATGGGCTAAAGGTGTGTGCGCCATCTATCCGAGAATGACTTTTGCTTGATTTCCGAGGCACGTTTTTTTCTTAGACTTTATTCATCTTATACGAAGTTACATATGTCTTTGATTTAGGGGGATTTCTTTCTATTAGGGGGTGTTGGTTTTTTATAAGTCAAGGAAAGACTAATTAGACCTTAAATATTTATATCTTATACCTAAGTTAAATAATTAAATTTTATTCAATATTTTTTCTACATATATTATATTTTTATTGCATAGCTACTTGTTTATTACTCGTATATGGTTTGGTACCGAGCACGCCATCTACCGGATAGCCGCCTAACTTGTTAGCGCTAGGCACGCAAAGTACAGCGCGTTGACCGCGCGAGGCTCATGTTCACTTGTTCGCGATTTACTACTGAAGTATTTCGTTAGATGGCGCCTCTACTTAACTTATGTTCGTTTGTTTAGGGTTAATTTTCTTGTACAAATTAGCTGTCCCTATCCCATAATTTATTTCCATTCACGTTTTTACTATGTATTGTTACAATTTGTTTCTATAATATAGGAGCTGCTGGGGTGAGCAACAATTAAAAGAGCAACTAGCTAAACTGGTTCAGTGTGTGTAAGTACGTCACACAAGAGAGACGTCAGAAAAGAGGTTTGTTATAAGTTAACTGTTTATTCATACAATCTGACACTACCTACTTATCACAAATTCACCAAGCCAAACCTGTTGATTTGAAATTTGCTGTGCTAGAAAACTTTAAAAACAATAGTGTTTGACTGACTTAGTCAAATCTGTAGGTGTGTTTTTTTCGAGCTGTCAAAAAGATTACCCACTACCGTCTATAGTATGTATTTGTAGGTACCTATAAAAATAGAACAGGTGACGTCACGGTCAAATTAGGTACCAAATCGTAATACACCCATGGACAAATTTAGAGGAATGCAAGAAAAAGTTTAGTAGTAGTAATACTAGTAAAACACTTTATTGTACAAAAATCAAAACAAAACAGGAAAAATAACATTCGTAAGTTTAATTAATAATTACAAATTTTGAAATAACTTTAGGTGCTGTGTAATCTAGTCATTACTTACTTAAACCTTTTTTTGCGTTCAAAAAGTAACTCGGTAAGTATATAATACCATAGTATTTAAGTGTCAAAATTTTTCTAATAATTTTCTAGTTCTTTATTTGATAGGTAAGTATATTTCTTTCATGGTGTCACACATTACATAGGTATTATAAATACAGTCAACACAATGGGGTAATTAAGCCAGGAGGTACAACTTTAAAACATTAAGTATTTCAATATTATTACTTACCTACCTATATGTCGTAAAATATTGGTTTGTGATCTCTTCTTCTAGGATAATACATCTAAGTAGGTACATAATCAAAACAAAACAACATAGTAAATTAACAATAAATATATCGATTAAAATAAATATCACAGACAATACTAAACTAAACTAAAAACTAACTTAAACTTTACTAATATCATCGCCCCAACCAAGACGTCAATATCTCCACAGGATTGAACACCCTCACCTCTTTCTCCACATCCTCTCTTTTCTGAGCCACATGCTCTTCAGTTTTATACAAAAACATCCCCTTAGTCCTACTACTGCACCCGTACCCTATCAGTTTCTCGCTCCCTTTACACTCTCCTTTCATCAAGTCTTCCCAATCAGCACACCTCTGCCCTTTAAATGATTTCTCGTTAGCCACAGACGCTGCGAAAAGCTTCCAAGCCTGCGCATGATCACATTCTAAACTAATCTTCCTATTCTGACATTCAGGCTGCTTCACATCCACCCCATTGACATAAACATCTAGATCACCCACAGGATCCTCAAGACCTAAAACCCCAGCACTGGTATGAAAAACTTGCACGAATTTAGCATCGCTTTTAGCTAGTTTAAAGTCTTTCGTTATACACGGCTTGGCTGGATCTAAAGCTGTTATTCTACTTAAGTTTTTATGCATTCCTCGTTGTACTAGCTTTCCTGTTATGCCTGCTACATGAGCACCTAAACTGAAGCCTATCAAATGTACATTCTCTAGTTTATACCCCTTTTTGTTAATACTCTTCAGAAACGAGTACAAAAGTCGAGCTAAAGGTTGTACTCTTGACGCCGAATCTACATAGCCTCTACAAAACGATAATCTAGTATCTAACACCAAGACCATAGGTATCTTTTTCAACAAAGCATTAACTAAAGTATTACTCGATTCGTCGGTAGGAGTGTTCCACCAACCAGGGACATATAAAACTAAGGAGGTGGGTCGTTCCCTCATGAAGATCCTGGGGGCTTCGGAGACGCGGTAAGTTCTGTTGGAGTCCTTAGTGAACTCCACGAAGTCGATGAGAGGAGCCTCGAAGGTGAAGGGGCGGTGGAACAACACGTCCACGGGCAGGACCTTACCTGGAATAAGGAAATAGTCACGTTAAAGCTTTTTTAAGTTCCGTAGGTAAGTATTGTGTTCTGTTTCAAATTGGCAATGATTACATATCATCGACATTTGAGAAATTAAAAGCTTTAAACAAAACTTCCGTGAGACACAGACATATTCAAATATAATCAAATGGTTCAATCACTTATTTTAAGTCGAAGATTGCTCAACGTATTTCGCTCTATAACTAGGAGCTTCAACGGGAGTCAATATCGAGCACTAATCTCCGACTTTTATATACGTGAGTGTCCCGTAATTATTATTAACTAAGTTTATTTTATGACCTACTATTATTGCAATATTAGAGGGCTGGCAGCTACTTTGGCCAGAGATTAAGTCTGGCCATCAAAGATACCTCTTATGCCAGTCTTTTGGGTACCATAACACGTGGTGGTAACCTGGAGAGCATTTTTTATTTATACCTAAGTTTATTTACAAGTTCATTTTAAATTTTATAATACCGGTAGTTTAGTTTTAAAAGTTAGTTTATAAATATTGATATTTTAAAATTAATGTCACTATAAAATACGTTTAACAAAACATCATCAATTCATCATTAATAATCAAGATGATCAACGTGACGTGACGTAAGAGGCAGGAGGGTGAAGGTTGACGGCCTCGGCTTTGTCTGCACGACATTAAAGGCTAATGATGCAGTAATCATACACATTAGCACGTTAATAATGTGGCGTTTTGTGCACTAGAGCAACTATATTTTTGAACTAAGAAATCCGTCTGGAACCAGATGTGAAGCCTGTGAAATTGTCATTTGAACGTGTAGCTTCGGATGTAAAGTTGCATACACTTTGTCGCTAGGTCATGAACGCAAAAAAAGAAGAGTTTTAGTTTAAATTAGCGAAACTTCGTTTTATTTTGTCCAAGGTACATGTTCTAGAGGTCAAAATAGAACAGGTTTTGCCAATTTGACGCTAGCTTGAATGCCAGCGGACAAAATCGTGATTTTACTAAAATAATACCTGACTGACAATAGGTACTTATTATTATCTACCTGTATTGTAACAAGATGTAAAATCAGATTTAAAATAATATGCGTCATAACCAAAAAGAATAGATAGTATAGAGGGGTCCTGTCATTGTAAATTTTGTAGTCACTGTAAATTTACTGCCATCTATCGACACACGACTAAAACTCAAAATGAAAACGTATAGAGTTATCAAAACATGTATATATATGGATAAATGATTTTATTATTTTTATATCATTTTGATCCATGTTCATTCACTGATATCTATGTGTTAAAATTGTTAAATATGAAACGGTGTCGTCACGCCATCTAGCCGAGGATAGGCTAAAGGTGTGTGCGCCATCTATTCGAGAATGACTTTTGCTTCAATTCCGAGGCACGTTTTTTCCTTAGACTTTATTCGTCTTATACGAAGTTACATATGTCTTTGGTCATAACATAAGCAATCGCGATTGAACGACCGTGAACCAGCTATATATGAGACTTCCCTGTGATTATAAAGTAATACAATAAAAAACATAAAGTATAAAATAAAGTACGATTCCAGTGGATAAGTTCAATCAGTTAAGACCCGGAAGGTCTGCGTTATATTTATTTGTTTCCGTTTTAAATGTAATATTGATACTTATTCATTCTTACGACAACCACTTAGTCAAACAAACTAGAAGAACCTTCAGTACTGTATTTATTAAGATATAGTTATTCGCTGCCTTAATTAAGATTTATGTAAATAAGTATTGAAATTTTGTACAAAAAAATCAAGCACTTATCAGGAATTATTTTAACAATTACTAAACACTATACATTTACAACCTTGGCAAACTCTCAACGTGACCTATTCGATGGCAACTGCAGAATACACAGATATGCACACACTATTGACCGCACAAATCGTGATATTTGCTGTGTTTAGGTGTAGGTACTCTATACAAGTATTTAATAAAATAATTAACCGAGCGAGCGCGAAGCGCGAGCAAAGATTCTCCCTTTCAACTTGAGCAAAAATGCTTTCGTAGATATCTGTTATTGTCTACTCTATATAGGTTTCATTTCTCAACTTCGCGTAAAATATTGTGAACATGTTCGATAATGATAATAATTCTGCTTTTTTTTGCCGATTCAAGTTTTATATTTTCCCAAAATGGCGGAATTGAACTGGTCTACAGCTCTCAGATACACTAATTAATATCGTTATTGTTTTAAATCGAATAAATGTGACATTCTCAACCAAAAGGGTACTTATTGTCGGTTGTCAATAAGGCGCTATTTCCATATCGCTTCAATTTGAAATCAACCTTATTTGCAAGCAACAATGTGGTACCTTTTGGTTGAAAACGTCACAAATATTTTCTATTAATATCTATATTCTATTTATCATTCAGAAAGGAAAATGTAACTCTTAATGTACAACAGAATAGAATATGCTTGGCACTTGCGAAAACGTGGTTTTTCGATGTAGGTAAAAGTACCTAGGTATGTAACAAAAATTAAAAAAAAAATTTTTTTTTTTTTAAATTTAAACTGTTTATTATAAATAAATTTTTACAATATTTTTTATGTCCTTAACCTAATCTACACTATAATAGATTATTAGCTAACAGGGATGTTGCGAATATCCGCATCCGCATCCGCGACCGCGAAACTTCCGCGTTATTTTCAACATCCGCATCTGCATTCGCATCCGTATAAAATCGATGCGGAGCTTATGCGGATGCGGATGTCGAGTCAGTCGGTACAGGAACATCTTAGCGGCGGCGTAAGTGCCAGGTAATTTCGTCATCACCTCCTATAACGAAATCGTCTAAATCCAGAAAAGTCGGCCAAGTTACTGTTTATTAAATATAACGCACCTTAATTCTTGCTCAAATACTAAACGGTTCGTTTTTTTTAAGAAAAATTACAAAAAAAATAATATTTGACGTTCTTTGTACCTAATCTTGACATCCGCATCCGCGGATGTGAGCCTGTAAATATCCGCATCCGCTTCCGCGGATGTCAAAAATCTGCATCCGTAACATCCTTGCCATGTAACGATACATAATATATGTATGTATTATTTAATTAATAAATATGTAAATAGTTACAACGGGTCAAGATCACAAGACTAATCAAAAAATGACCATCCGATTTATTACTCTGAGGCTGATTTTGCTTTTACAATTTGATGGTTTCGTCCCGTTTTGATACGACCTTGAGAAGTGTCAGGGGGCCTAGTCAAGATGACAATCTTTGATAGAAAACGCTAATCGAACCTTAAATAATCTATGGAGATAGTCACGTAATTTTTAGCGTTCCGTACCCAAAGGTAAAAACGGGACCCTATTACTAAGACTCCGCTGTCCGTCTGTCTGTCTGTCGCGCACCAGGCTGTATCTCATGAACCGTGATAGCTAGACAGTTGAAATTTTCACAGATGATGTATTTCTGTTGCCGTTATAACATAACAAGAAATAGATAGGTACTAAAAACAGAATAAAAAATATTTATGTGGGCCTCCCATACAACAAACGTGATTTTTTTGCCGTTATTTGCGTAATGGTACGGAACCCTTCGTGCGCGATCCGACTCGTACTTGGTCGGTTTCTCATCTGTCATTCTGATACATTTTTTGTATTCGTTTGCCGATTAAGTATCGGTGTACGATTGGCATCATGGCTAGGTACTAAAAACAGAATAAAAAATATTTAAGTGGGCCTCCCATACAACAAACGTGATTTTTTTGCCGTTATTTGCGTAATGGTACGGAACCCTTCGTGCGCGATCCGACTCGTACTTGGTCGGTTTCTCATCTGTCATTCTGATAAATTTTTTGTATTCGTTTGCCGATTAAGTATCGGTGTACGATTGGCATCATGGCTATAGGCCTCCAGGCATCTCACTCGCACCAATAAGTGCGAGCGAAATGATGATACATGTATGATACGACATGAATACGGATGTCAGAAGACAGAGAGGCGAAGCGTATCTTCTTTTCAGAACTCCAGAATGGTAAGCGTAAAAGCGGTGGCCAGTACTTACGATATAAGGATGTTCTGAAAAGACATATGAAGAGATGCCAACTAGAGCCCTCTGACTGGGAGCGGAAGGCAGCGCAGCGGCCTGAATGGCGGCGCCTCATTAATGATAGAGTTAACATTTTTGAGACGGAACGCCGCAGTGAGCTCCACAAAAAACGTGATCTGCTTAAGGCTCGGTCGCCAACCTCAATTTCCTACAACTATGTAGGTGGTGTGCTGACGTGCCCAAAATGCGCTCGAGTATTTAGCAAGAAGATAGGGTACGTGAGCCACCTAAGAGCGCATCAGAGAGTGGATCAGCTACACTCTAATAACACGAGCTAAAAATTGCCTAGTCCAGAGCACACAGTCGCTGGGGCCGAAATCGGTCAGGAAGCATCATTTCTTATGCACCAATCAGCGCGAGCCGCTAACGGTTCACGGTCAAGGTCGTATAACAAGATTAAAACCATTATCAAAACAAATTCTTGAAGAATACGAAGTATGATGAATAATATGAAGGATTGTACTATCAAATGTCATGGAATAATTTATTCAGCTTAAATAACTTAATGAATTGTAATTTATATGATTCTAATAGTTTTTAATTTAAATTAAATAAATAATTATTATAGGACAATTTTACGGCACGGCAACTTCTTTAAAACCATCATAGAAGGCAAGATAGAGGGAAAGAGAGGCAGGGGCAGACCAAGACGTAGGTATGTAGACCAAATAAAAGAAAAAGCTGGTGTCGTGTCGTACCAAGAGGTCAAGGCTATGGTTTATGAGAGGGAGAAATGGAAAATACTCCACCGACAAGAGGATACCTCTTAAATTGAAGAAGAAGAGGACAATTTTACACAATTCAACGACGCAGTCGATGTAGGCTGTAGACCTCAAAATACCTTCTTTAGTAGCTGCAACTATCATCTGCAAAGATGCTATGATGAATTGATGATATAATAAGTATTATAACCGGATTAACCTAAATTAACATTTTGTAATATTAGTTGTAAATCGTTGAGCAATACACTTTTCGTCAGTCGTGACACTTGTAATGTAACATCTAGTATCAAGTAGTTGTGGTACCTACTGATAAATCTGCTACTTGACTCTAGCTAGATGTGGACTACAAAAATAATAATCGTTTTGGTAAGAAAACTGATGTATGGAGTGAGCACTCTATGCTTACTTATCTCTATGGTCGAGTACACTGTACAACAAATTTTACACTAGGTACACCACAGAATAAATAATACTACCGTACAGAGAGGAAAGTTCCTACAAAACCGAAGTTTGACAGCGGTTCAGGGTCGAATCATGCTGTCCCTTTCTAATGGCACTATCCCTTTCGGCTATTTAGGGTTGTCAAAATTCAAGTGATTATCTTATCCTTGGTCGTGCACGCAAAGGGACGTCAAGTTGTGTCAACCCTAATAATTGCTCGGAGCAATGCTGAGCCGAACGGAGCCGAGTTTGCCCGAAAGGAGTTTCGCACCCCTGACTACACTGTATTCTGGCAAATAAATAGTTTGTATTTTGTATTTTTTATTTATCAAAATGTAAAACCGAATCGGCCTCTGTCTTATCCACATCTTATCCAATACAAGTTAACCATATTGAAGTTAAAGTTATGTGTAAGTAATTCTCATAATACTTCTATCGAAGGTCTTAATTGGTTGAACCACGACAGCCTTATGTGTCATTTAATGGACACATTACCTGAATGGAGACGAGAGAATAGTAAAGATGGTCAATGGACAAGTAATTAATCTGTTGTTGCTGTAGATGTCGCCACGCGCCAATTAGCGAAATTTTACATCTGTATAGCTAGTCGCTTAGAGTTGCACCAAGCTACTCTGCATGGCATTTGCAATGACAAAGTGTAGTTATGTCACCATTAATTAATGTCAAATTTGTATAAATTTTTTTTTACGAAATTTGATGTATTTATGTTCTTTGTTTTTGCGATCATAGTATGGTCACATAATTTTCATGTTTAAGTGGAGTACTGGATTAGTTGTACTCTTGTCCGGTCTTTATCAATTATCATATCACTTAAGGGCGCACCAGAGAGTGGATCAGCTCCACTCTAATAAGATGAGTTAGAAACTGGGCAAGTGCGAGTCGGACTCGCGCACGAAGGGTTCCGTCCCATAATGCAAAAAACGGCAAAAAAAAAACGGTCACCCATCCAAGTACTGATCCCGCCCGACGTTGCTTATTTAACTTCGGTCAAAAATCACGTTTGTTGTATGGGAGCCCCACTTAAATCTTTATTTTATTCTGTTTTTAGTATTTGTTGTTATAGCGGCAACAGAAATACATCATCTGTGAAAATTTCAACTGTATAGCTATCACGGTTCGTGAGATACAGCCTGGTGACCGACGGACGGACGGACGGACAGACGGACGGACGGATGGACAGCGGAGTCCTAGTAATAGGGTCCCGTTTTACCCTTTGGGTACGGAACCCTATTGCCTACTCCAGAGCACACAGGCGCTGTGGCCGAAATCGGTCAGGAGAGCATCATCATCAATTATCATACATCAGGCGTAATAGTGCTGTCTATATAATTTATCAGTCCCTATAATAACGAAAACATTCCTAGCGATAGTTCAAGTTCAGTGTGAACCGCGTCTGGCCCACGTGGCCCATGTGGGGCCGACATACAGTCGCCATCAGATATATCGGAGCGACCAAGGTGTTCACAATATCTGAACACGCGCTCTAACGCCCTGACAATAGAGGCGTGTTCCGATATTTGTGAGCACCTTGGCCGCTCCGATATATCTGATGGCGACTGTACCTTTCCAATGTCAACCGTTTGTTGTCGTCAAAGTAGGTAGTCAAGCGAGCGTTTGATTGACAGTTTAGGTGAGATAAAAAAATAATTCATTACAATTTCACATTTTTACATATAATTATATTTTTATTTGTATTTTATTAACGTGTAACATTGTTCACCACACTGGCTAGCTCATAAACGCTCTCTTTATTCATCAAAAACTGATGAAAAAGTTGCATTTTATCCACAAGAGCGGCAAAGTAATTTGATGCATTGTTTTTTCCTCATGTTCCCAGATCAGTGCCTAAAGTGTATTCATCCTTACGTGTCTTATCATGTACACAAACGTGACGTCAAAGTGACATTCCAACAATACGATTCATAGGCAATCTAGAGTTCTAGACATCATAATATCTGATGTTTTTGAGGTGACCCGTTAGTTACTGCCATTATTGATGGAAATCTTATTAGAAATGACATTTTTCAGTTTGTTTAAGTACCTATATAACGATATTTTAAGTAAATTCCAGAGAATAGTGTGATAATGTCATCGAGAATAGTTTGTTTACATGATAGGACAAGAAAGGAAAATACTGACAAACTCTTTCAACGACATTTTCAACATTCGAGTAGGTACTTTTCTGTTCACGTAACGTTCCTGGCTTCTAAGCACAATGTTATGGTCCTATGGTCATTGACTGTTGTTACGCTGACATTATATCAGTCAATGTTATGTCACAACCTAATTGCTGACATTGCGTTACGGTCGGCGGCGCCAGCGGAACTATAGCGTAATTTGACTTACAGTAATTTCCCTTACCTTGTCAACTTGTCACTCATGTGTTGTGGCAAGTATGGTTACCTCTCGAGCCAAGGTTTGGTATAGGTATGTGAAAAATTTAAAAGTAGAATCCATTATTGTGCGTGAAGATATTCATATAATTTTATTATAATAAGGCGCGATTACGATTAGCGTTTGCAGTGTCAGATATTAAAGTTACGTGAGAAATGTCAATTATAGCCGACTCTTATATTCGTAAATGTAAATAAGGTTGATGATGAAGAGATGAGGTATTTTTTAGATGATGATACTCACGAAACAATAGATTAGTCATGTTCGTAATTTCCATTCATTATTTTCACACTGGAACATCGAAAGCAAAAACTGGTGTAAGCTACTTTACCATGATTATGTTTAGCACCTAACTCCTCTATATCTATATCTCTGTATCTTTTGGCCTAACTGGATCACAAACGCTCACTTATGGAGAATAACCGGACAAGCACCCGTACACAAGGAGATCCAGACGCGGAAATGGCATTGGGTTGGGCATATCCTCAGGAAACCTGACACCCACCTATCCAAAGTGGCCCTGACCTGGAAGATGCCCGGCAAACGGAAACATGGTCGCCCTAAATTTACTTGGCGCCGTTCTGTGGAGCAAGAGCTGGGTGTATTGGGGATGGGGTGGGAGGAGGCTACCCAAGCTGCCCAGGACCGGAGTCAGTGGAAGAGAAAGATTCGAGCCCTACACCCCAGCAGGGGGTAACAGGATGGAAAGAAGAAGAAGAGATGTTTAGCACCACATTTATTATAGGTATTACATTGAATAAACAAGTGCGTTTAAAAGGCTTTGAAAATAACAGAAGTCTACCTATTTTACCGTAATAGACATGTTATATCTCTATCTATCCTATCTATGTATATGTCTAGGACATATCTACTCTAGAGCTTTTGTCTGCGTAATCACCGAGCACAGGGATCCAAAAATAAATTTCTATTTGTATTCTCAATTGATACTTTTTAGTGAATATCCCTAAATCGATGCGTTTTACAACTCCATCTCATCATCATCATCTCCATCAGATATGTTGGAGTGGCCAATGAGCTCAAAAATATGTGGACATCTGTTTTAATGTTTCGGAAAAACCTACGTGCCTACTTCAATTCTTGGGATTAGTTGTCAAGCGGACCCCAGGCTCCCATGAGCCGTGCCAAAATGCCGGGATAACGGGAGGAAGAAGAAGGACTTTAAGTTGCTTTCGCGCGTTGTGCAAATTGACGAATTTATATTTCTATTTCATCGCAGACGGATGTGTATTAACCTCACGACGTTTTCCTTCACCAAACACCTCAATGTAAACAGAAGTGTGTAATCTAAGCAATTATGATTTGATCAACAATATCAACATACACGTAGCGTCAGCAGTCTTCACCAGCTCCTCAAAATTCTCCGTGAGGAAGGGCGGCAGGAGAGACCCGATGTTGTTCAGGATGTCTCCCTTCACCAACCCCAGCACCAGCACCAGGAGACACGTCACAATACACTTCATGTTGGAGTTCTTGTTGTTGACTATATTTTATTATTTATACACTAGCAGCTCTTGGAGTTGATGCGTGGTTATTACAACACTTGTTTCTTTTGCACTTTTTAAAGTTCTAATATGTGTGTCTGGTCTGTTTTTGAAGGAATTCACCGACGGTTCACTAACAAAATTTTCTGTTAGAGTTCCACACATTTACCACACGATTCGGCAAGAAGTGTTTGCTAGGGCTGCCAGCACACAGAGGTTTGATAATTTTCTTGAGTGTCCGTGTACATTTTTAAATTGTCCGAAGAAAGAACTTGACAGTTTCACCACATTCACACACGAATTCTCTGATAGAGTTCTTTCTCAGAATTCCCCTAAGAAAGAATTTGTGAGGTTCACAACTTGCACTTATCTTTGCTGCAGCTGGCTGAGGTTGTTTGAAAATAAATTGAGACCACAACATTAATTCTTCTATCCTGATTGTTGAAGTTTTTCTTGAGAATAGTCCAATGAAAGAAAAACTTTACAACATGGTTACACTTCAGTCCTCTTTGATGAAGTTATCTACATAAATAATCACTGATTCTGATGTTGGATCCCAAAGAGATGACATGATAGAGCTTGTTGAAATAATATTTTTTTGATTTTAACCTTTCATATTTGTGTGGCAATCAAACCTCGGTTGTGCAGCAGATATTTTTTTTCTAAAAATTCAAAAAGATGACTTAAAATTCGGGCAGGATTCTAATAGCAGGAGATTAGCTATGTAATGTTATTTGAGTCATAGATTGGCAGTTTTAAACAACAACAACATGAATAAAATACAACTAGCTTATTTATTTTACTACGATCAAAATAATACACGCGACAAAAACTACAGTTTCTTAACTAAACCACGTAATTATCATCACGTAAATATTTACCACTTGCATTTGCAAAATAAATGAATTCTACGACACTGCGCTGCGGTGTCTTGAGCAAAAACTCCAGGCAGTTATGATGTCCTTTGATATTTTTTTTATTAAAAACATACTCATTTAACATTTAAGTACAAGTTTAACCTGTATATTGTGCTCGAGATAACTGAGAGTAGATCAGGCCAGTCACAATTAACAATAAAATGTCCTGCCATTATACAGGGTGGAAAGATAAGTCGGGCCCTGGAGGGAAACTACCTTAAATCCTTAAGCTGGCTCATTTTACTTAAAGGAGACATTCCTTTATTTTTAAAAAGAAACAAAACTGCATTCAAAGATTTTCTAAAACTCGCTTGCCTCGCCCGGGACTCGAACCGACTAAAAATTCCAAAAAATAAAAACTCGCAATTTTATTCTACAAGTCGATACAGTTAATGTTAATGATAACATTTCTCTAAGAAACATTAGGTCTTACACTCGTCTGTCATACAAAATATCCATAAAATCTAATATTTAGTACTCAAGATTTTTTTAGACAAGCCAATTTGAAGAAAAAAAGAAAAATACTTTGAATGCAGTTTTGTTTCTTTTTAAAAATAAAGGAAGTCCTTTAAGTAAAATGAGCCAGCTGAAGGATTTAAGGTAGTTTCCCTCCAGGGCCCGACTTATCTTTCCACCCTGTATATTATCAAAGATATTTTATAGTTTAAAACCCATCAATTTAATTTAATAACTACGTTTTAGATATTAAGAGCAAATCACTAACTACATCAGTCAAAATAGTCCTGCCATGAAAAGAAGTCCTCTTTAGTTATTATTAAAATAAAACACAAACGTTTTCATTAAACCTGGACATTTAACTGGTATGATAGGTATCAAGAACGAATCACTCAAATCTCACTCAAAAAAATCCTGCCATGAAAGTGAGTCCTCTTTTATTTATTTATTTCAAAACAAACGTTTTCATTCAACAACAATTAGGCGGTAAATTATATCAAAAGCAAATTACTCAAATCTGTTGCTTTTATTAACACAAAATGACCCAAAATGGTCATGAATAAATTTTAATCTCACTCAACAAAAGTCAGTCTGCCATAAAAGTAAGTTAGCTAATTATTTTTCAAATTTCGAAAACGGTTTCATTCAACTAGGTACGTTTAACCGGTATATCGAGAGCGGGTCGCGGTGCGCGTCGCGTGCGCATCTCTGCGTGGACTGAACGCCGCCGGCGCCGACAGTTTTGTTATAGGCCAGTAGTGGTTGACGGAGGTCGATGAGATAATTTTCATTCAGATTATTTTATTAGGATATAATGTACAGTACAGCCCAAACCCGTTGTCTAAACAGCAATGCATAAATCGTCTGCAATAGGAAAGGCCTGTGATGATGACGATGCTCTCCTGACCGATTTCGGCCACAACGACTGTGTACTCTGGAGTAGGCAATTTTAGGTCGTGTTATTAGAGTGTAGCTGATCCACTCTCTGGTGCGCCCTTAGGTGGCTCACGTACCCTATCTTCTTGCTAAATACTCGAGCGCATTTTGGCCACTTAACTCTGCGGGATACAAAGTGACGGACACCGTTTTATTACAAACTTGAAACATCAAAAATAAATATTTTTGAATAATTTCTGGAAAACCCTGTTATCACGTTTTAGTTTAGGTATTTATTAAGTATTTATAGGTACCAACATTAAAAATATTACTTAGGTATCTAACTTTAAAGGTGATTTTAACACTTCTAGAATAAGTACTATTTAAAATGGTGATCAATGACTTTAAAAGCGTCATAATTGATTCTTGGGTAGATTTACACACAAACACATCGATGTAAAGGGTAAAGGTTGCGGGTAGGCTAAAAAGTCTATCAATTCAAAAAAATCCTGACATTTTCGTGTTCCGTCCCCATTACTGACAAAAGGCCAAAATTCCTGACATGTCAGGAAAATTACTGTCATCTGGTAACCCTATAGTCGCGGGAATCCGCTGGATGCGGGTGGCGCAACACCGGTCAATGTGGCACTCTTTGGGGGAGGCCTATGTGCAGCAGTGGACGTCCTCTGGCTGATATGATGATAATGATGATGACATCGATGTAAATACTTTTTAGTTTCACAAACTACTACCTACATCATATATTTCCTTATAAATTCGATTCGCAATAAATATCATATGACGTGTTTGGCATTTGATATTTTAGCCTAATATTGGTATCATTATCAAGGCGATAAAAACATGGTAGTGCTAAAATATGCTAAATAAAATTTATTTTAGACACAAACACTTACTCACGGACTATGCGATATTACTTCCGCGCACGCTGTATCTGTGGGCCCGATTCGGATTTTGAAATAGACATTTAGATATCTTTTAGACATCACCAAGATACGATAACGATATGTTTAAGATCTAACCTGTCAAATTTGACATTTGCGCGATTCTGGAGATACACTTGAACGATTTCCACAGGATATGACTTAGAGATCCAATTCACATCTAATAGATATCTTACTCAATCTAACGTAAAAATGACATTGGTTGCCCGAATTGCGCTGCAAAAGAGAACTAGTTGATATCTAAACTATAACGTATCTAGAATGGATCTAGTACGTGTCGTCTCTTGTGAATATCTTGAAGTTCGAATACGGCAGTGGATCTCAAGACCAAACATTCTATTTAAACCAAATCGCACTCATTTTGTTGCTAGTCTGCTCAAAAGCCTTCTTAGAGTTTGACCAAGCTAATTTGACAGCGATTTTGATAGTGCAGACTGTGCAAGGGTTACCTAATATATTTTAAACGTCAAACTTCTATCAAATAATGACGTTTAAGTAACACTATCACAGTCAGGCGGCCCGATTCGAACTTTAGGATAGGTACGTCAATTAATAGATTTAGAAACGATATGGATTAGATATGTCAGTGTCAAAAGTGACGTTTCTTCAAACAAAAACGTCACTTTAGACACTGACATATCTAATCCATATCGTTTCTAGATCTATTAATTTAGGTACATATCTTAAAGTTCGAATAGGACAGAGGGCTACTAATCTAGTGACTTTTGACTAGTTTTGACGTACCATAAGTGTTTAGTACTAGAGTTTGTGCGAAAAGAGAAGTTGTGGAATATAAGCGAACCAATAAATCGTGTCGTCTTGTGAGTGCCTACCATAACAGTATAATTTTAGCATACAGTGACTATTAGGTAGTGATATAGCCGAATGGCTAAAAAAAGTAGAAGTATCTGGGGGCACGGCAGTGCCCCCGCCAAGTCGAGCAAAACAAAGACGCACGGCCGTACCATCCTTTTCCCGAAGCGATTCAGGCGATTTTCGACGTCCTGTAATTTTGTGCTGGCTAAAGCTAGAACCCTGAATTTTCAGTGACATATAGGGCTTGACATGCTTTAGATATATTCGCAAAAACATTCAATTTGAACTTGTAGTTTAAGAATTATTGTACGTAAAAGTTCCTTAGTTTCGACACTGACACACTCACTCACTCACTAGGTCACTCACGATCATCATAATTCTAAGGTAATTCTAGCATACCCACAAGCTTTAAATTTTAAACACAAGTAGTTTTCAGCTTATCAACCCATAGAAAACCTAAAAATATTGCAATATCGGTCACGTTTTAAAGATTTAAGAACTGCATAAGTAAGTTTGTAGTCCCATGTAAATATATGGTATTACAAAGTTACTGTTGCAGTTCCAACAAATAGTAGGTAAAGGTCTGTGATGTACGATGTGAGTATGAAGATGTGTTTATGTAGTTATTATATGTGTATATAGTACTAGTAGGTATGGTATGGCTATGAGTATGGTAAGGATATGAATATGGCATAGGTATGAGTGCGGGTATGGTTTGGGAGTTGTAGGATGGGTACTTGGGTATTGTGTATTGTATGAGTACAAGCTTGTATAGTTTGGTATGGCCATGAGTATTGTATATGTATGAGTACGAGTATAGTGCGGGATGGGTATGAATATGAGCTTTGATAAAAGTGGTAGCTGACGTACAAGAAGTGGTACCCGAAAAGAAGGACTACCAACAAAAAGAGATGACATCCCATCAAAAACATTATATGTAAAAAGATGCAAGTCTCGCAATGCAATTCTTCTACTACAAAAAAGTTTTGAGATGTTATGTGAAACCAAGTCGGTTATTTTAGTCAGTGCCAGGGGGTGTTAAACCGTATCAATAAGATAGATATCTTTAATTTTTAATACGTATAATGACTTTTGTTTTTTGTCCCTTTCTAATTTCCTTGGTTTACGTCCCCTCTTGAACCATTGTTCAACTGACTAATCATATTGTCAACAGAGAAAGCGTTTCTGGCTTTCCTGTGGACTCAGAACCCAAAATCCGCAGACGCTAACCGCTCAGCCTACTAACACAATAACTAATACCACGCCCGCATACAGTTAGCCCTTAATACGGTATCTACTGTTAGGAAGTCGGTTGATTCATAGCTTTTTAATTACTTTTAGGGTTCCGTACCCAAAGGGTAAAACGGGACCCTATTACTAAGACTCCGCTGTCCATCCGTCCGTCCGTCTGTCCGTCCGTCCGTCCATCTGTCACCAGGCTGTATCTCACGAACCGTGATAGCTAGACAGTTGAAATTTTCACAGATGATGTATTTCTGTTGCCGCTATAACAACAAATACTAAAAACAGGATCAAATAAAGATTTAAGTGGGGCTCCCATACAACAAACGTGATTTTTGACCGAAGTTAAGCAACGTCGGGCGTGGTCAGTACTTGGATGGGTGACCGTTTTTTTTGGCCGTTTTTTGCATTATGGTACGGAACCCTTCGTGCGCGAGTCCGACTCGCACTTGCCCGGTTTTTTTTATAAAAATCAAGGTACCGTTCGAAATCAGACTACACCAGCATTACAGATGTAGTGCATAGTTAATTATTTTCCATCGTATTTTCACGGAAACGTACGAACGTGTCTTGCTATTTCAGTCAGTCTCGGTACAAAAAGTACTGACGTTGACTGAAGTAGCATGACAAATACGAACGTTTCCGAGAAAATACGATGGAAAACAATTATGCACTAAATCTGTATTGTATAGCATAGTCTTAATCCGAACGGTAGAGTTAGCCAAAAAATGTTGACAGATATTTCGTTGTTGTATCACCAATTGTCTATGATTTGAAAAAAAAAAGCTAAAAGTCAGTTGACAATTTATGTCATTCATTCAAATTGTTTGCGGTTTATAAGGGGTTTATTTTAAGTAATATTAATAATGTCTATACTGAGTGAGGTTCGCAAACTATTATTTAAGCTCGTAAATAATTACGACAATGTGCGAAGTCGACGTGTAGCGTTATATAACGAAAAACTGCAATGTTTACAGCAAATGTAAACGAATTAGAAGGTTGGTGCTCTATAAATATTATGATACTTAGCATTTAGCATATTTGGCATAGTAATATACTTGTGTATTTTTTTGGTGATGCATTAATATTACGGTATGATCGAGCTAGGTCTTATTTACACTACATTTCATTTTTTGCCTTGTTACAATGGTATATGGTGAGAAAGTGTTAACATAGGTATGTGTTTATCGTCGACTATACTTTACATAGTGGTAGAAATTATGTGAGCTGGCTTTGAGTGCACGTCAACGTATATTTAACTTATATCCTTAGGTACCTTACGTGTGCACAGAAAATCAAAAATATTTTCTAGTATCAAAACTATAATTCCTACTACACAAAGTGTGACCAGCCCAAGATTTTTTGAATTTCCCGCCAAACATTTGGGTAAAATTTCAGTAGCCAGACTCTAGCTATACTGTCAACAGAGAAAGAGTTTTGCCTTTCCTCTGAACTCAGAACCATAGTCTAATAAAACATGGTCTTCTCTTCCCAGAGTGACACAAGCCTACGTCACAATTAACATTGCCACTTTATATAGCGCTATCGCATATTATCATATAGCGCTGTCGCATGACGTAGGCTTGTGTCAGTCACGTGACCACGAAAAGACGAGAAGAGAGTACCAGGCGGAGTATATTATTATACCATGCTCAGAACGCAATACCATCCGCCGCATACAAATAGCCCTTAATGCGGTATCTACTGTTAGGACGTCGCTTGATTCATAGTTTTTTAATTACTGCTTTATAAGTACCTAATGGTGATTAGTGGGACGTTGCTCCTAACGGGAGTTAAGGGGATTTAGCATAGACTACGAATCCTCTAGACCGAGTTTAGAGCAATTATTTCATGCAACCGATGATGCCAAAAATGCGGGGGTGCGCGGGACGAGGTGAGCGAAGTCCCGTGCCGTGATTGGTCCGTTCAAAGACACGGACGTCACACAAAGACACTTTCGACTCGAACATGGAGTAAAATTACCGTATGCGTGGCAGAGGGGGTAGCGCTACTATGCTCAGTCTGGAGGATGTTTTGTCTGTGGGTTTTGGCAAGTAACTGTGACGAGACTTACCTCCTGAGACCCAGAAGCAATAGTTTTGTTTTTGAAACTGGAACCCTTAGTTACACAATAAAAGTTTAAAATAGATTTTGGAATATGTACAAAAAATTGTACGAAGGGACTTGGGAGGTTAAGAGGAAACAGAACTACCGCTTGTCCATACAAACGTAGTCCCCATTTTCCTCTCTGGATATTGATATTAATGTTTTTACATTAATTACTTATATTGGTGTCCCGCCCATCATGCCGGCGGACAGTGACACTGTGCGAGCGAGAGAACAATAACATTATTCGCGTGCGATAGAGATACGGACAGGCGGGTCAATGTACGCGAATCTTCGTGCTTAGTGTCCTTACTTTATTATTTACCAATGAGTTTTTCGGAACTTATGTATGAAATATCAGTTATTTACCAGTCGCTTTTCGGTGAAGGTAAACATTGTGAGGAAACCGGACTAATCCCAATAAGGCCTAGTTTCCCCTCTGGGTTGGAAGGTCAGATGGCAGTCGCTTCCGTAAAAACTAGTGCCTACGTCAAATCTTGGGATTAGTTGTCAAGCGGACCAAAGGCCCATGAGCCTTGGCTCAATGCCGGGATAACGCGAGTAAGAAGAATCAGGCACTGTTTAAATCAAAGAACACAAATAACTTTATACACCGTGTTTTTATTGAATTCCGTTAACTTCGGGGTATAGTTAAGTACGTTTATAAGAACTAAATGGCATAGTTAATTTTCTTTTTTGTTTTTTTTTTGTTTAAAAAGTAATTAAATGTAGCATATAGCGTTGTTGTAACACGGGCATTACATTTAACTCAACCAAACAATTGAAATCTGTGACATATCAATGTCATTTCGTACATCAATCGACCGAGATTGTACTTAAGTTTAGTAGCAAATGTATGAACTCATTCTAAACACTAATCAATATGTAAGCCGGCCCTAAGGCAAGTGTACACGCTTGTAGAGGCCTTATAGGAAAAAAATAAATTATGGATTATCTCCGAAATGGACTTAATTAGAACATCGGTGTCTTTGAGAAAGTTACTTGATTTAAGCTCAGGAATGCACCCTTGAAATTAACGGAAATCAAAAAAAAACACGGTGTATATGTATACCGACCACAAGGTACCTACTACCTAACCTACCTAAGCAAGCATGTTATTTTTACTTTACCCACTTGCCACAGACAAGGTCATTTAAATTATTTATAAAAACAATATAAGTAGGTATTATTAAAAAACCGGGCAAGTGCGAGTCGGACTCGCGCACGAAGGGTTCCGTACCATAATGCAAAAAACGGCCAAAAAAAACGGTCACCCATCCAAGTACTGACCCCGCCCGACGTTGCTTAACTTCGGTCAAAAATCACGTTTGTTGTATGGGAGCCCCACTTAAATCTATATTTTATTATTTGCTGTATTTGCTGTTATAGCGGCAACAGAAATACATCATCTGTGAAAATTTCAACTGTCTAGCTATCACGGTTCGTGAGATACAGCCTGGTGACAGACGGACGGACGGACAGCGGAGTCTTAGAAATAGGGCCCCGTTTTTACCCTTTGGTACCCAAAACCCTAAAAATGAAGACATAATTTTCCGATGGTTAGACAAAACGTTACGACATGATAACACGCAGTTTTATTTAATATTTCTAGGATTGTTATGATAATCGACGCATTACTATCACGCAGGCTTAACGATGACTCACGCTAGACCGGGCCGGGCCCGGGCCGAGGCGTCCGACATGTCATTTTCTATGACGGCTGATCGGTGACTATGTCGTGCTTTCCATAGAAAACGAAGCGCGGGAAGCTCCGGTCCGGCCCCGGCCCGGTCTAGCGTGAACCATCCATTACTTCCCTGTGTTCGTCACTCACCAAAGTCATATCACATATACAGGGTGGGGCCTTAATATGAGCAATAATTTAACACTATGTTAGGTATTAAGCCAACTGGCTAATAAATGTTGTTCATATTTTGGATTATATGTATCTTATTTCCCACTTTATAAGTACGTACCTACAGATCGTTCCGTATTATGTTTTTGGATATCCTATCCTATGCTACAATAAATAACTAGTTTGCGTGTCGTGTTCTCTTCTTTAAATAATAAATGTAAATTAAAACTAAATTATTGCTCGTATCTACTATAATTTTATCAAACACCGAACATTTATTTAGCAAATATGCCACAAAATACAACTAAATATTGTTATTAGCACTCTTTAAGTTTAAAACAAACAATATTCACATAAAATTGTCTTCGATTATGCGATTGTAATGGATTATATCGCGTATAATGAAATTCATTCACATTAAAACAAAAATAATGTCATTGCCAATGTTTACTTCCTAATTCCCTCACTTCCGAACTGTTTGAACTGTCTGTATGTTTGTCTGTTATGTCACCTAAACTTTACTTCCGATCCAAACTGTTTATGTTGTCTGTGTGTGCGTGTTTGTACACGATCGTGACATTCACTCGTCACGGCCACGTTGGGAAACACACTTATCGTAATTCTGATGTAATTACTGTCATAAGAAGGGTCAGAGGGCCACACAAAAACCCTTTGCGTGTTGCCTGACTGTCGCACTTGTAAATTCGTACATAAGCGTGACAGGGAGGCAACACGTCGAACGTGGTTCGCGGTAGGCCCCCAGGTTGTATAAAATTATTAAAATTATCTTGAACATATCATATATTAAAAGTTTTTCGCAAGATCCTGGGACCTATTCAGAGAGATGACGGCACCTGGAAGATCCGGAAAAATGCCGAGATCGAGGAGTTAGTGGCCGAACCCAATATCGTCGGCGAAACGAAAGCGCACAGACTTCGCTGGTTCGGTCACCTACTCAGAATGGGAGAGGATCGGGCTGTCAAGAGGGCGTTCTTGGGACGACCGACTGGTAGCCGTCCGGTGGGTCGGCCCAGGTATCGCTGGGAAGATAGTGTGGCGGCGGATCTGCTTCAGCTTCGCGTCAGTAACTGGCAGGAAGTTGCGCAGGATCGGGACAGGTGGCGCGCTCTCGTTTCGGAGGCCAAGATTCTCTTTGGATCGGTGAGCCAAAATAGTTAGTTAGTTAGTTGAACATATACCTAGGTAATAATGAGAAATTAATGACGATATTTATTTTGTATTTTCAAACTTAGTCAGTTTTTGTATACTGCTTGCCTGCATGATGGTAAGCGGTTACCGAAAGCCTTTGACCTTATAATAACCGTAGAATATTTTTATAACACTCATTTTATGTTGTAGATTAACTTTAAGTACCTACCTAAGTTCTTACTAACATAGTTAATATGAAACTTGTCCTAAAATAAATATTATTCATTCATTTATTTCGAATCCATAAAGTCTCTTTAACATTCAATAAGAACAGTCACCAACGCACGCAAAAATATCTGTCACAGATTATATACAACCATAAGAGGGTTACATTATTATGTAGACATACAAACATGGTTTAGAATAATCAACATTAAAGTATAAAAAAATATTGCTGTCATATAATATTTTTCAATACTTACTAAGTGGTACTACTACCTAATATGTAGTTTGACATTAATGGTGACAAACTTTCTCATTGGAAATACCGTGCAGAGTTAGTTTAGTCCGACTCTAGTAAGGATAACCAATAATCTTGGTAACTATATATAGTACTACCCTATTATAATAATTTACCAGAAGCCTCTCATGATAACAATAATGACATAAGTGAAAAAGTCATTTTCCTGAAAACTTATAACAAAAAGATTCCATTTTGCATCGCGTGATCAATTGCTCCTAACTCTATTAGAGCATTATGGAAAAAAGTTACTATAGTTTATTCTGCCTCACCACGTATATCAGCCGTTAGAATATCATTTTGAATTTAGAATTTGTTGCGAGAAAATACGGTAAACAATTGAATGAGTATTCGAATGGCCGTTACGTGGTGACAGTAACTGGTATTATAGGGATGTTATACTTATAAGAGTCTTTAATGGAGAAGGTGGGTCAGTCAGGATGCGAGCGGTGCAGTGTTTGTTGGTGCTGGTGCTTCTCTTGTGGCAGGCTTCGGCCGGGCCCGCTGTCAGTGTAGTAAGTTTACAATAACCACTCAGTGGCGGCGCGTCAGAAATATTCCTAGCCAAGCTGGAGATAATGTGGCTTTACCTTTCAAGGCTCATTTAGACGGTGCGAGAACTCGCATGCGAGTTTCGCATGCTTACATTGCTGTATTTGATTGGTCGGCTGAATTGGATGTAACCAATAGTCCTAAATGTAACTAAAATCGCATACGAGTTCGCGCGCCGTCTAAATCAGCCCTTACTATGTAGTTGTAGGAAAATACTCATCGGTCTAAAATTAGGCAAACCAATGGAAATTATGGACGTTCTGCCACTGTAAACTCTAGCCCTAAAACCTCTAAACCTAAAGGGACCCACAGATTACCAGTTCGCCGGACGATATCAGCCTGTCAGCTAAACGCAAAAGGTGACAGTTCCGAACAACTGACAGGCTGATATCGTCCGGCGAACTGGTAACTGGGCCGCTTAAAAAGACAAATACCTATGTGCAATTTTGATTTGTCTTTCAAGAAAAATATATGTCCAAGTTTGATTTGTCGTTTGTATGAACTGACATGGCTGTTTAAACAATCAAAATAGTGTTTTTGGTGAATTTTATAAGTTTTAAAATTTATACACCGTGTGGCCGCTAACTCATTTTTTTTGTAAAAAGTGGATAAAAAGTTTATAAATTATACGTGTTCAGCGAATTATATTGTGTTACTGCAAATTGAGTACGTTACGTAGAAATCATGTAGAAATAGCAATAGGTACATTTGACGTCCCCTCCCCCGCAAAAATCGACAGACTGTTTTGTACAGAAAATGACAGCCATGACGTCTCCAGTTACTAGATGCTAAGTTATAGACGCAAGCAAACATGTTTTCTTATTTTGACAATGTTACAAAAATGACATGGAAAATACCCAGTGATTAAATGCGCAAACAAACCTCAGCCTCAGTAGGTACCTACTGCATTCAAATTCAAATCCGAATGGGCGGAACTAGAACCCGTTGTATGGGTATGGAAATACAACTAGTTTGTGCGCATTTTTTGTCCCCTAAATAACATTCACATGCTAATGTTTCATATTATTATAAATATGTTTGTGACTCAGCAAAAATAGTGCTTACGTTTACTGGGTACTTAGTTTTATACACAAGAGTCTTGTGACAAGACTGTTATTTTTTTTTACTTTTGAGGTCGCCTTTAAACTGCAGTCGTGTTTTTACTTTTTTTTATTAATATATTTTTCATCAAAGCAAAACTTAATTTATATAATAGTCGGAAGGTTTTTTTATATGTTAATAGTGACAACCCAAGTAACAATTTGTGGTTCTATAGTAGTCGATAGAACGTTTCCCAAATACCACCTAAGGTCCTATAAAAGACCAAAGAAGATTGTATAAAGCCGAAATGGCGCATCTTATGTGCCATTCAGTGATATAGTAGACCTGTAGCAGTGTCAGTCGTGACGTTTTAGGTCTATAAAAGTGATGTGATGATCACTTTTGTGCTAATTTGTTGTCAGTAACGCCATTATAGTGTTAATTTATACTATAGTGGCATTTGAGATTCCATTATAGTGCTTGTTTTATACTATAGTAGTATTTGAAATTGTATTATAGTGCTTTTTTATACTATTGTAGAATTCATAGTTCCTTTACTACGAAATTTACTATCAAGTTTTCCATCAACTGTTGTGAGTGGTTTTGTTGTGTGTTTACTTCACAAAAACGGTACTAAGTAAAATGGTGATAAGTACCTAAAGACTTTATATTAATATGCGCCATTTAGATGTCGAATAATTCGGTCCTTAGTGCAAAAAGTATACGGGACGGAAGTTTTACCGTTAGAATAGTATTAGTTTAATGAGGAATTTTAAATGCCCCATCGATTTATTTATGTTTTTAATAAAATAATTTAATAAAATATTATGATATTCACCATAGTTACTACTATACAGCCAAGAAGTAAATCCGACGCTTTTATAGGCTAACTATAGAACTTACGACGAAATATTCACCGCCATCATGATTAAAATTAGGGTTCCAAAAGAAAATTGCTGTGACCCAGTTACACCTACAAACTCTTTAGAAAGATATATGATTTTTTTAAATTTAGATGTAGTCATTACTGTTGTTTCCTTTTTCAGTGTGATTGGTAAAAAAAATGTGCTAATAATGGATGTCGATAAATATCTAAACCGTCACGATTTTATGCTTGTATTAAATCATTGATGATAAATCTCACCTACAGTCACTAATATCACTGGGGTCTTTTTTATCAATTCATTAAAATATAAAAATATTTTGTACGGAACCACATTATGCGGCTTAGGCCTGAACTTATATAAGCAAGATATATGTAGCCATTACAGATCAAATTTATCATTTACAAGTAGTCGTTTTCTACCTTTATGTATCTAACTCGGTTGATAGAAGACATAAAAACTCAACTATAACGCTGTTGTCTTTTAAAAGAAAAAACAAAACCACTATACAACAGTTTTGTGATATAAAAGAGTCATTGTGACTTTTACAGCGATGAGATATAATAGGGATTTAAAAACTACTAAAGCGCTTTTTAACGCTATAAATATGTCCCAAAAACGCTACTATAGAGCAAAACAGTTCTATAATAGTGTTCATATGACTACTAAAGTATTATGTAATATAGCAGTGATCTCTAAAGCCACTATATCCTGAAATCGTTGTATAGCTGGGTTTTTGTCACTGTTAGAACACAAAACTATAGCGGCTAGCAGGGAACCTTAATAGCGCAAACTACTAAAGTATTATGTACTATAGCAGTGATCTCTAAAGCCACTATATCCTAAAATCGTTGTATAGTTGGGTTTTTGTCACTGTTAAAACACAAAACTATAGCGGCTTGGCAGGGAACCTTAATAGCGCAAATTAGTTGCATAAAAGTGATTCCAAATACTATTATACAGTAATATTGCTCTATAGTGGTTATATTTGAACCTGTTATAGTACACGCCTATAACGGCTCTATAAAATGATGAAATAAACCTTTACATCAATTGCTTATAGAATATATTCGCTGTATAAGCCTATAGAGCAAAAAGGTGCTGCCAAGCGCTTTTATACGACAGGTGGTCACCTCTGAAACCTTAATACGACGTCTATACAAGCTTTTAGCGATAAAAACTAAAATTATAGGACTAAAATGTTACTTGGGAATTGTTACTTGTTAAATTCAAGTTTCTGACCTCAAAAGCCCACCGGGTCATTAAAAACCATGTAATTTTTGCATCTTTTTTTGATTTGTCAATTTTGCTTACCAAAGACTTATGTCAAAGCAAAAAATCAATAAGGAAAGGTTTAAGGTTTAATTTAAATTTATAATTTTTAGCATGACTTACATGACTGATAATAGGTTTATCCAAATATCAATTTCTATAAAGATGGCGTCATGGTAGAAGTTGTTCTTCCTTAATGATTCGCAGATTTAAACCGGCTTAGTTGATATTTAAGGATATTAATAGCACATCACAAGGAAATATTAGTAGTGCGGAAGACTATCTACCTATCTACCCTTGAAAAAAAATCCGAGAACATGATCTCTTAAACATGTGTTTCGTGGTAGGAAAATCACAGCCCCACCTTTTACATGTTGTACTTAGGGGGTGTGGCCATCTGGCCATCGGTAAGCATTAAGTAGCATTTGATGTCACCCTGAACTGAACACACAGTGAAAACTAGGTATACCTATAAGTGGGCATTAACACAAACCTTTGTCTTGCATGAGTTTGTATTTGAATTCATAATTTGGTATATATGTTGGTAGGTATTAGGTGCCATCGTTACTTATTGATATAAATTATCAGTAGGCAACTTAGATTTATTAGTACACATTATTTACAAAAAAAACGAAAGTAAAATTTAAGACCAGACTTACCGCATAATTTACGGAGTCGTGTATGGCTCCATCTAAGGCAGCTGTCAAATTCGAAGTACGAATTAGTCCCATTTTACACAATCAATGGATCTTTTAAACCCTTCAAACCATAATTAAACAAAACCTTTTTCACAGTTGGGCCATGACCCCTCCTCCCACCCCCCAGGGCTGGCCGCCGTCTCCGAGCTGACCTCACGCGTGGTCAGCAAAGCCCCCCGCCTGAACATGAAGGACGCCAGGTTCCCCATCCCGGGGCCCCAGGACATAGAGGCCATCAAGAAGGTGGCGCAGATCCTGGCGATGCTGGGAGAACAGGTACTAGGGTAGGTTGTAGTCAACTTAAGTTGTGCAGGTTGTAGGATTCCTGAAACCAGGGCCTCGACATGAAGAACGCTAGGTTGCCCATCCCCGGGTCTCGGACATAGAGGTTCGTTTATCCTTTACCATAGTATTACACAGGTCCTTATTTAAAAGGTTCAGCCCTTGAAAATTACATACAAGTTAGAACACTTGCTGATCCAGCTGAGACTACTATGAGTATCATAATCTTAATTGGACTTTGGAATGTCCACAGCTAGAACGTGGCCGTGATGTAAGCAGCCCTTTCTGTTCCAGGTAATACCAGCAATTATAGGAGAGCCGAGCACCGGCGGGACTGCGTGTGATCCCGTGGAGGATGCCCCCAACGACACCGTCACTGAATAGGCTAGGTAGTTGACACTGGGTCTTGTCAAATCTGTTTTTATGCACTGAAATAGAAGTCGTATACTAAAGAAAAAGTGACTAAGCCCTCCAGTGGCGGAAGCTGGAATCGAACCGGCATTTTCAGCTTGCTGACCATGACATTTTTCCAGTATATGCAATGTTTTAAAAGCTGGGCACCTTTAACCAACTCTAAAGGGCGAGGTGTACGTGCTTGCACCTTTTTCTTCATCTATACGCATCCCTTACGGGCGTCTGTTTTTATTTTATTTATTTCTAAGTGCCAGCCAGTAGACGGCCTTTCATTATTTACTTGTAATAAAAAAATTACCAAGAAGCTTAATTAGACGCATCCCTACTTTCAACTGTCCCGATATAAAGCAACTTATTATGGATAGCTTTATCCACGTGATAAAATAACTGTCACTTTTTAACTCCGCGGGATAGAAAGTGACGGACACCGTTTTATCACGCTGTCACGTAGACAAAAACGACCATCATATCCGTACAGGATGTATTTTATAATTAGGGACACATTTTTATGGTGTCAACCGCGAAATTTTGAGACGCCGGTTTATCCAGCTTTGGCGATCAGAATTCTTTGTCATTAATTATTTAGCGAATGACATCTGTTTTCAATTTTTAGCTTCTTGCCAGCCGTCTCCATGTACTTGTACTATAATTGCCTACATATAATTAAGGAGTGTGTGATTACAAAACACTTTGCAGTTTTCATTGCATCATATTGAGACTAAGCGTTATTTGAGACAGACTGAGAAAACCCAGTATTTTATTTTTAAGTGTTATTAAATATTAAGTGTTATTTACGGTTAGTAAAGGGTAACTTATTAGCGACTTTCTGTTTATTAATTATAAACTGGAGATTTCAGACGTGTATTTTTATTTTAATATTTGCAAAGCAATCCAAGGACACATATTATAAATACTCGTAGTATTTAGGTTGATATAATACTTGAAACTCTTGATATACTCTTTAAGAAGAAAGCAAATATTAAATATTAGTGACATGTGATTTGAGATTTACGATACGTTGGTGTCGAAATTATCTTACAGTTGCTGCAGATTTTTTCAAAACCAGCAAGATATTTTATGCTCGTGAAGGGTAGTAGATACCAAGTAGGTACCTACTGATTTTAGAATTTCGAGCGCTCGACTGTCAGTCAAAAACCTGTGGAAAACACTAAAAAAATCGCCATAGGTAAACAATCTCGGTTCACTGCACATGTTATAATGTACAAAGAAAAGTATCTCTAGATCTAGAATCTTAGCGCTCTAGCGAATGCTTTAGAATCTCTACATCTAGAATCTTAGCGTTCCAGCGAATGTCTTCGCAGTCTCCTGCGCCGTTTATAATGGTAGCGCCATCTAACGGTGCAGTGGAACACTAACTCGAAGACGGACACCAGGCTGACGCCCAGGAGAATCACGCATTGGCTGCTGATCGAACCTGAAATGTCAATTAATATCTTAACTTACTCAAGGGATGACTCACATTAGAACTGCCCGGGTCGAGCCGGGCCGAGGCGTTCGACGTTTCGTTTTCTATGATCGGTGATCACGTACGTGCTTTCTACATATACCTATATAACGAAGTGTCGGACGTCGTCGTCGAACTCGAAGCTATACGGCCCGATTCGAATATAATTCGAATGTCGATAAGTTTTTTGCCAACTAATTATAGGCAAACACCACTTGTGATTATAAAAGTCGTAATATTTGACGTTCGAATCGGGCCGATGGTCAAAAATCCCCAACCATGTTCCAAAACAAATTTTAATATCTTGGTTTAGACCAGGTGTGAATATTATTAGAATTACTTAGTTCTGATGCAAAATATTTCTATACTCACCGATCGTCTCGTACCAGTCAGAGTTACTCATCACCGCGTAAAGATACTGGTCTTCCGACGAGTAGAAGAAGTGGAACACGCTCGTGTTTATCAGTGACAGGCCGTGTCTGGCAAATAAAATTTAAGGTCTATAAATTGTAAATACAGAAAAAATCTACGATGATCAACTCTGGCCAACGTCGGACTCGAACCCACATCCTTGGATTGCCGGTCCAATGCAAAAGGAAAAATATATTAATATTAAAATTTAAGGTCAATGTGGAGAAGAACGTCTATCAGTAAAGACCGTCTCGTCTACACGCACTTTCGTCGCTTCAACTCTTGCGTTTGTACACATCCTCCACTTACAGGTCGGTAGAGCAGAAAAAGCGAAGCTCTTCCTTTCTGACTGTGTCTGAGCGAATTACGTATACAAATACGAGAGTAATGACGGTCTACTCAACCAAATTGATTCAATAAAGGGAATAAAATACTTAAAATAATTAAATGTAGGTAGGGCACATCGAAATATGAAGTACCTAGCCCAACTGGAAAGGTGTTTTCACCTTACAGTGAGTAACATGTCGGCTTCTCATGTTACAAGTTGACGTTTTCTATCAAGTATTGGCGTCCTGGCTGTTTTTAGGTAATTTAGACACGAGATCACTAACTTGCGTGAATTTATCCAGAAACACTGACTTATTAAGCATAAGAAGTTGTCACACGGTAGACAGGGTTCAGGTAACTTAGACACAGGATCACTCTAACTTACGTGAATTTGTCCAAGAACACTGACTTATGCCGGCCGAAAATCGGGGCATAAGAAGCTGTCACACGGTAGACGGGACGTGCGCAGTCCGCGCAGCACTCGGAGCAGAAGAGGGCGTCCTGCAGCTCCTCACTCAGGGCCCCCCCGTCCGGGTCTTCCAAGGTGTAGCCCATGGGGTGGTAGTACATGAATTTCTCTGGAAAAGTTCACAAGGTGCATTTAGGCATTTTATAGCAGTATAATTACCGTAGAATAAAGATTATGATTGTCACACGCACATTGTAATGGTCTATTTACAAATGTAAAGAACATGTTTATTTTGGACTAGCTGTGCCCGCGGCTCCGCCCGCGTGGAATTCGGTCTGTGTCAGTAAGCGGCTAATTTCTAAGCCTAATTTCTCTCCCTCTCCCCTGGAGGCGGAACTTGAAGTAAAGTTGACGGATGGATATGCTAGAGGACTGTAGTCCAGATAAAATATTTTACAATTCGGTAAAACTAAATAAAACTACACTACAAAATCAATAGTTTTTTTTCGCCCTTATTCAAATTTTACACGTGATTTAAACGACAGAGTAGTAGATGTATATCGGACGATACAGTAAGGTATACGCGCGCGAGCGAAGCGAAGCGGCCTGCTTGGCTAGAGCGCCACCCACTCACCGTGGTCTTCTTCAGACTCCTGAGGAAGATCACGTGACCCTTGTAACCTCAATGCGTTGCGAGACTTTCGCGAATGATTCGTTTTTTTTCGGGAAGGCATGGTAATGCGTATAAAATGCGAGTCCCAAATCGTTTCACTCCGCAAACGACCAGTGCCGGATTAAGATATTTTGATGCCCTAAGCATTTCTAGACCATGGTGCCCCCTCTCCCTAGGGTCATCGAAATTACATTGAATTTTTTTGGTAAGTTGAGTGACGTTCATTGCCGCATTACAGCTGAGAATGGAAATCAGTCACATAAATTTATCACGGAAATTGACAGTGCTGCAGCAGTAACATTGCAACAGAGTAATGCTGCTGCAGTCGCCATATCTTAGAATGTTATTAATAACGCGAGCGAAGCGAGTGCCAACATTTTTTGATATAAAAACTCAATTTGATAGACAGTTGTACATTTTTACTTTTAGTATGGAAATCAGTCACATCATTTTATCACGAAAATTGACAGTGCTGCAGCAGTAACATTGCAACAGAGTAATGCTACTGCAGTCGCCATCCGAATGTCACCTTTATCATATCTTATAATGGGTTTACTTTACTAATATATGGCCGAAAATTGTATGGCACATTATCACTTCCCAAACTATTTTTCCCATAGTATCATTTGGCAAAACTATCAGATGGCAAACCAATGTTTCGCATATATAACATGTCGCAAATGATTATTTACAATATTATTGTATGGCATAATATTTAGTTGGTCATGTTTCAAAATGTCTTTTATTGTTATGTCGAATGTATTGATAGGCATAAATTATTTTTCGCCTAATATTGTGAATAACCTACCTATCTCTGGGAGCAGTTTCGTTTTTAGGGTCATAAAAAAAAATGCAAAATATAATTGTGATCAAATAAAAAGTATGCAAAGTTTCAATTTGGGCAAACATTATTTAACAATAAATAGTTAGGTATAATAAAACATTTGCTTAGTGACTATTTTTCTAAATAAATCGTGGTAAATTGAACATCTGCTAAATAAAATTGTGATCAAATAAAAATTATGCTAAATAATAATATGCTAAGCATTGGTTTGCCAACTAAAAGTACTGCAATAACTTGGTTGGGAAGTGAAATTAGGGGAAAAGTATTTCGGCGAGATGGCAGTACACCCTTATAATGTTATTGAAAACGCGAGCGAAGCGAGCGCGAAAATATTTCGATATAAAAAACGCAATTTGACTTAGAAAGTTATTGAAAATTAATGTTTACTCAGTTCCCCAAAAGATGGCACTGTGCAATGAGGGGCAATTAATTTACTGTCGTTTAATTTTGTTGTATTATTAATTTATTAAATCAACATAATTATTCAATTATTTTGTTGATATCCGTAACCCCTCTTCTAAACTTAGAGTTAATTTGGCAAAATCTTTCCTCGGTGGCTTATTCATGTCACAACGTATTAAATTCAGCGCCATCTGTTAGTTTACCAGGGTACTCAATAGTGGTAGCACATATTTGAAAAAAGTTTGCCCGTCCTTCCTAAGTAGCGCCTTAAGATTCAGGGGCAAACTTAAGTCAATCGTATGTTATGACTACCCCCCCTTTTAGGGGTCGAATTTTTATAGTATATAACCTGGCCGGGAATTTTCTCGACAGATTAGTAAAGTTTTCATCAAAATCCGTTCAGCTGTTTTCACGTGATGCGCGTTCAAATAAACAGACAAACAGATAAACAGACAAACAGACAAACAGACAAAAATTCTAAATACTTTTGGAACGTGTTCTGTTATCGATTCTAAGTATCCCCAGCCAACTTTTTTTCAAATATCTTCCATGTACAGACTTTCGACCGTCTTCAGCTTTATTATATGTATAGAACATGGTCTTCCATTCCCAGAGTGACACGCGATTACGTCACAATAACATTGCCACTTTATTTCAACATAACATGTTACATGGGTACATTATACCTATGGTTAATAAGTTAAAATATTTCTTTATAATTTTAGAATTTTCATTTATATGTATTTTAGCTTAAATTTTACAATAACACGTCATTTTTAATTACTCGTTAGCAATATCTTCCGATTCACGAAACAAATTTCAGACTTTCGGGTAATTCTGTTTATACTACTGGCAACACAGGATAGCGCTGTGGACATTTGACAATTCGGATCTAGATAACTTCATGCCCTGACCGTCATCCTTGTCGAACGCGTGTTAATTGTTATTTCCTTCTCGCTCAGTGTCAGCAGTCGCAGTGTTTTCCAAACTTTTCACGTCGTAAGCTTGGTAATTAATGTGTAACTGTGAATTAGTTTTTTAAACGTTTGTCTTGTATAGATAAATAAAGTTTAATTTAATACATTAGATTTGTTTTATTTTACTATGTTTCTACATGAATAACTTAAAATTAATGCCGTTAAAATAATTTTCACCGTTGGTTAAAATTCTCCCACATTTCAAAGTTTGAGAACCTGTAAACAGCATGATGACGTAGGCGCGTGTCAGTTAGGTCATACGCGAATCTCGGAATGGAGTACCAGGCGGAGTATATTATTATACCATGGTATAGAAGATGATTTGGTAGCTTAATATACCTATTTGCCATCACATCAAGATTGCCATACCATTAACCATTTTAGCCTTACAGTATTGGATAGAAGTGGTAGTCGCCCCCTCTAATTTCTTCCATTTTTATCTTGGTTGGACAACTGTGGACACTATTTACCACTGCTCTCCTAAAGCCGCTCTATATCTTGGGTCCGGTGCATGTCTGTAATGTTGCTTGTTTCTGACATTATTCTGTCCGCCCAACGCGTGTGGTCATACGTTCATGCCTACGCTAACTTGCTATGCGACCAGTGATCATAAGCTTCTTCATCTGGTGGTGACCAGTTGCGACTTATTATCAGTTATTAAATAGGGTTATTTTTTACCTCGGTGCTTGTTCAAGCAGCTGAGCTCGTTGAGCGTGCAGACTCGCTCCTGCCTTGGTTGCAGCGAGTAGGGCACGCAGCCGCACAGCTGTAGCGCGGCGTTGCGGCGACACTCGAGCAGACACCAGGAGTAGCTGCGGCTGGAGCGAGCGGCGCTTGGCTTGGAGATGCGGCAGCCTCGCTAACAACCAAACCATGCAATAGTAAGTTGTGAACCCTACAATTTTTTAACATATTTTTTTATACCACCCCGGTGGCAAACAAGCGTACGGCCCGCCTAATGTTAAGCAGTCACCGCAGCCTATGGACGCCTGGTACTCCAGAAATGTTACATGCGCCTTGCCGGACCTTTAAAAACCTGTACACTCCTTTTTGGAAGAACCCCATACTGCAGTCCCTCGGGTAACTCTGCAGAGAGCTCATTCCACAGCCGGAGCGTCCGCGGGAGGAAATTCCTCTTAAACACCACAGTGCGCGACCATTTAGGTTCTAGGGTGTGAGGATGAATATCCTGCTGACGGCGAGCGGTGCGGTGACAGAAAGTGGCCGTTGGCATTATGCCAAACAATTATTTAACAATTTAACCCAATATCTATCAAAGCACATTTGTAGGAAGCAAAAGACTGGAACATAATAATATATGAATTAATAAGAATACCTGGTTAATATAATGCTGCATGTACTAATTAGTATGATGAGCAGTCAACGTAAAAAATAAGTTTACACTTTTGCACCTTATTACTCTACTGAAAAATTTAAATATGTCTTTGTCGTCGACTACCTGCGGGTGCTAAGCTAATATTGTTGCTGATTGTACACAACATACGATGAAGCGGCAATAACACACCCAAGCCTCAGTGAAGTAGACGATCTCCGGGCTAACAAGTTGTGCGCGGACGGAGATGGTGTAGTACGAGGAGGTCTCACGCGGGGCGAGCTGCACGCGCACGGACCCGCCCTCTAGGAACGGGTACTCGGTCCCGTCGAATATCAGCACCTGACAATCGTTAAAGCTGTGTCAGACGGACGTACCGGACAGCGACCTTGGTCCGGTCAGAATATCTCTTTCTCGCTCTCGTTATCTAACGTTGCGTATAATTAAGCTATGAAGAAATATAGCCATACCTCAATCCCAGCCGAAGGTTTCCTCTCATAAGCAAAGTCGTCAACGTCTTCTCTGATGGCCACGGAAAGACCGTTTTCTAAACCGACCTTATTCAAGATCTTTGGAGAAGTGTAGCGGTCAAAATCCCTACAAATACGAAAAACAAACTATGTTTATCTTTACAACAACAAACAAGTTACAAAACTGAACCGGCAACAATGAGGTTTTTCGTCATATTTGTCAAAGAATGTACATCAGTGTTCTGGTGAAGATTGTTGAAGTTTGTCAAATTTATGAGAGTGGTAAAAGGACCAATAGTATGTAACGCAATGACGAACTTCTTTTGTGTGTAGCAGTTCTAAATTTTTATACCTAACCTAAGTAAAGTGGTAGCTCTTTAGTCAGATCTGCTGGGCAAGCGGAAAGTAATTTGGCTAGCTTTTATTCGATACCTGTAGAATGAGTACTCACTTTAATCAAATTAGGCAATGCCGTCGGAATCAAGTTGTGTATAAGTATACGCTCCGCAGTGGCCTTTGCAGTGGCTAAGTATGGAATGTACAATTGTAGACAAAATAATGACTATTTGTCGACAATCTTTTAGAATGGACTCTCCATTACCCATAAATGGCTACTGATTAGATGATAATGAAGATGATATATAAAGCTTACTCATATCGGCCGTTGAACACGCAGCACACCCCGACGGAGGTGGTGCGGGTCGCGAACAATCTGTCGCAGGGTTTCTCTTTACCGGCCCACGAGCATTTCAGCAGGACGTCCTCGCAACTTGGGGCTAGCTGAGGACAGGGAATCTGGTGAAAGGTAATCTGCTGCAGAACTAAGAATAGTAAAATCAAAACTAAATTAATTATAACGACCTAAGATCAATTTTAATCTAAGAGTGAGAAAATGTGTTCTGATTCTGAAAAAAAATTATAGTAACGTATTTTCCTCCATTGAAACTGTAGATAAACAGGCTGCGGAGCCCAATCAAAATTTGATTGACTGCCAGAACACAGTATAACTTGTCCTCCATAAGACATACTGGCTTTAATACAAGGCAGGTAAGAGAAGAAACCGGTCGTTCATCATAGAAGTGAGGGTGCTCTGTAAACAGCAATATCGATAAGATTAAATAGTAAACAAATCTAACCTCGTGCATAAGTAACGTGACGTTCAGTACCCCGTCAGGAGCAATCTTAGAGAGATAGTGCGCGAACTGAAAGTCCACCACGGGCAGTGCCAGCGTCAGCAGGGCGCCAGAATCCAGCAGGTTCTGACGAATAGCTGCAAGTGAGTAGGTGAGGTTCCGGTCCTTACTGACTCTGAAAGGCAATCCAAGCTCGAGCGTAAGCTTCGTAAAATTCTATTTATTTTTAGAATCGATGTGAGAGAGATAATGTTCGAACTGGTTGCGAAGTTGGAATCTTGACAGACTGTGAATTTTAATTGTTTTGTGGTGAGCGTTCCGACAGAACGTCTAGAAATGTCGACCATGAAAGATAGGAGTTTTTTGGACGAAGGGTGTCAAATTCCGTCACTTCCGCGGCCGGAAATTTAAATACACCGCAGCCATAATTGTGTGTTTTTAGTTCTAACATTTATTTTATAATTTGTTTATTTGTTTATTTTATTTTACAATTAGCACTAACAGTTAAACCTTACGTACTAATCGGTGTTGTGTTACTTATGTCTAACATGCAGACAGGTACTTAATTAAGATGGATTAAATTACAATATTACATGGGGGATAAAATTAATTACAATTGCAATAAAAATAAATTACCATAAATTACTATAAATTAAATAAAAAACAGGTACACGAGCAAAATGTCAAAAATTCTAATTCTATAATGTTATGTCGATTTACAGTATGGAGCTTTTCGCCACTATTGACTCAAGGTAACGGTTGGATGCTGTCAGAAATTGGTTCTCAGAGGTGTAAAATATGTCAAGTTGGCTATCGCTGTTTAAGATGCTATTTAATTGCGTCATCGCTTGATGTAGCGGGGAGAAAGAGAGAGCACGCGTCTTGGCCGGCGGGACGGCAAAGAAGCCGCGGCTGCGAGCGCGTAATAGCTTGGTGGAAGCCTGGGGTACCCGAATTGCTACCAGGGAGAGTAAGGCAGGATTAGTTAGTGTTCCCCGTATAAGCCGAAGGAAATATTTAATTAGATAGGTATTCCTCCGAGCCTCCAGCGATGTGTAGTCCACCATTCCAAGTATAAAAAGAGTTGGATATAAGTATGGGTAGTAACCATATAACTTTTTATATAGGAAACGTGCATATGGTTTTTGTACCCTTTCCAGAAGAAGTTTATACTGCTGCTCATGGGGATTCCAGATTAAAGCATTAGTTTCCAGCTTACTACGCACGAACGCGTTGTACAAAATGCTGATAGCGTGCCTGTTTGTAAACATTTTTGCCTGCCGTATAACGAATCCCAGACATCTCCTGGCTTCATTACAGACCTTTACAATATGTTGGTTAAAAGTGAGCTGAGGATCAGACCATGTACCTAGATCTTTTATTTCACTGACTTGTTTCAGTGGTTTTCCCTCCATTTTGTATATGCAGTGTATACGTTGGCGCGCTCGCGTATAAGACATCACAGTGCATTTGTCCTCATTGAGGCCGAGGCTGTTCTTTTGGGCCCAGGTGTGAACGGCGTCTATATCTGACTGTAGCATTCTGTTATCGTTACCAGTTTCGATGGGTAGAGCTAATTTTAAATCGTCTGCAAAAAGCAAGCACGTTGAGAATTTAATTGCTGCCGGAAGATCATTAACAAGTATGAGAAATAAGAGAGGCCCGAGATTACTCCCCTGTCCAATGCCCGAAGTAACCAAAAAAGGAGTGGACCTAGAACCCTCGTAGCAAACATATTGTTGTCTGCTTGAGAGGTAATTCGCCAAAAACTGGAGCAAATCGGTTGAAAACCCGCTCATACAGAGCTTCCTCAGTAGGATATCGCCGTCAACTCGGTCGAATGCCTTGCAGAAATCAAAATAAGCTACATCTATTTAATTACACAAACGGGTCTACCGCGATATAATTTCATTGTTTTTACCTTTAATTCCGACGTTTCAGCTGAGTTGCACCAGCTGTGGTCACGGAAAGACTGACGTCCCAACAAATGTCAACGGAGATATTAATAAAACACCACTAAACTACCCGAAATTAGTTATTTTTATTATAAATAATTTAGTGTGTATAAAGTGACAAAATCAGACTATTTTTAATTTAATTGTGACATATATAGACCCAGTGACGTAAAAAGTGGAAATGGCCAAATCAAAATTGAAAGAAAACTGTAGTGACGAGAAGCTTATGTCCGTTATTTTGGATTTAAAGAAAACTGTGTGTGAAATGAGACAAAAAATGGACGAAACATATAATATAATAGAACGTCAACAAATCGAAATAAAAAAACAGAATGCACAAATATTATCGATCTTGAAATATGAAGAAACTGACCTCAGTACGCGAGAGTTCACATCACAAGTACTTAACGACTCTGGTCCAGAAGCACTCACTTTTATTCACATCGGTGCTCAAGAAAATACACAACCACTAAGTGAAAAATCCACCTCCTTAACCAGGCCCGAAGAAACTACTCCTACACGCCCCTTGAAGGCCTTGCCACTGGAAATGCAGCGGCTCCGGTCCCGTCCACGTCGCAAGATGCAGTCGGAAAGTCTCGTAGGGCAATCATCAGCATCGCCAGATGACGTTCAAACTATGCCAGCTGCCAGCGCACCATCACAGCTAACTGCGCTCCCCATGCCTGCAAAGCCTGCTGCTGATCGTGCACCACCTGCAGTAGGAGTAGTATCCGAGGAGTCGTGTTTGTTCGTGAAGTCCCCAACACAGGATGTACTCGTACCAGCTGTGTGCGCACCGCCTTCAAGGTCAGCCGCGGCACCAGCGAAGCGACAAAAAGGGCTGTGTGCTGCTGAACCACGGTCTGCTAGCCTGCACATCTTCAACTTAAGTGCAGATACCACCCCAGACGAAGTCGTAAACCACATACAGTCCAGCATGCGCGTCCAGGTTGGCAAGTGTGAGCAGCTGAAGGTCACGAGAGGGCACTATTCTTCGTTTAAGGTTGATGTACCGGCGGACAAAGTAGGTATAATCCGAAATCACAAACACTGGCCCACTGGTGTGTCTATTAGATACTTCAATATAGTGCAGCCAAAAAACTTCTTAGTAAACAGCGGCGATCGGCCACCACGATAGTCACTTCATCCAATTTCAAGATCATTCATCAAAATGTACGTTCAATTTGTGGCAAAACTGGGATATTAGACTTATTATTGAACTCTGAAAAACCCGATGTACTAGCCTGTAGTGAGACATGGTGCAAAAAATATGAAATCGAGCGAGTTAGGTTATGTGGCTATCGGCTTGCAAACAGCTACTGTCGTAAAAACATAGCACATGGCGGTGTTGCTCTGTACACACGGGGCGATATTGAATATCGACAGCGAAATGACCTTCAGAGCCTGGCTATTGAGTTTCACTTTGAGTTCACCGCAATTGAAATATGTAATTTAAATTTGATTATTATTGTTCTATATCGCACTGGAAATGGTGATTTTGACATGTATTTGAATAATTTAGATTTATTATTAGATAAGCTCACAAATGAGGATAAAAAGTTCATTCTGGTCGGAGATCAAAATGTTGATTTTATGTCTGATAACATTTCTAAACGGCGAGTAGACGAAATCCTTCAAAGTTACATGTGTAGAAACTGTGTTGAGTTTCCGACCCGTGTGACCGCACACAGTGCAAGTAGCATCGACTGCGGGCTGGTGGCGCGCGGGTGGCGGGGCGTCGCGGCTGCTCCGCTTGACACCCCCATCAGCGACCACAGCGCCCAGGTGTTTACCTTGCCCACTGACGAGTTGAGACAAAAAATCAAGCCAAACACCTATATCCAAAAGCGACTATATACTGACCAATCCTTATTAGCATTTTTTATTGACATTGAAAATTACAATTGGAATTTTATATTTGATGACATGCTTTCTATTGACCATAAATTTGATAAATTATTTAATGTTTTAAGGTATTATATTGATATTCATTTCCCGACCAAAAATATTTTAATCAAGAAAAGTAAATCGGTCCCATGGCTCACTGAAACCCTCTCGGAACTAATTTTAGATTATAATGATCTAACTGAAATGAAACGTCAGTACCCGGAACTGGAAACTTTAGCGGAACGCATCAGCTATCAAGCTGATCGCATAAAATCGGAGTCTTTGACAGCACGACGTGAATACTTTGCTAATCGCATCGTCAACAACAAAAACCCGTCAAAAGAAATGTGGCGCGTAGTCAACAACGAAACGTCCACAAAACAACCGCAACATACCATCTCCCTAAAGGATGAAAACGGAAACAGCATACCACCTCGAGATGTGCCAGAATACCTAAACCGACACTTTCTCACAGTAGCTTCGAAGTTTAAATTAAATATAAATAAATCGGACTCTGTACAGTACTTAGAACAACACTTACAAAACACAAACACCCCTGAACTTGTTTTACCCACAGTTACACTAACAGATCTAAACCGTACGTTGCGGTCCCTGAAGAAAAAAAAACACGACCTTAGATATTTATGATATATCACTGAACATACTCGAGTGCGTTTGGCCAGTCGTTGCAGGGTTACTAGTGGAACTTATAAACTCCATGTTTGCTTCCGGAGTGTACCCTAACGTACTGAAATGCACACGAGTGTGTCCAGTATATAAAGGTAAAGGGGAAAAATCTTCTGTGGATAATTATAGACCCATCACCATTGTACCTAATGTTTCCAAAATGATTGAATCTATTTTATCAAACACCTTAATGAATCATCTCGAGACAAATGACCTACTAACGGACAGACAATTTGCATACAGAAAAAATAGATCAACGACAACAGCGGCTTATCAAATATATGATTGCGTTTCAACCGCTTTAGATACAAAGGAGAAGGTAGCAGGGGTATTCTGCGATTTATCGAAAGCGTTCGATGTTATAAGTCATGAACTGATATTGGAAAAGATAGAGCACTATGGAATCAGAAATAAAGTTCATGACTTATTTGCATCGTTCCTAAATGATAGAAAGCAGACGGTCGAGGTCAAAATGGAGACATCGGGCTCCATTGAAAACACGAGATCCGAAGCAGGTGTGTTAAAACTAGGAATACCACAAGGATCGGCGCTCGGAAACACCCTGTTTTTAATGTTTATAAATGATCTCCCTGCCTCTGTTACCGAAGGTATGACGGTGTTGTTTGCCGATGACACAACCGTGATAGTAACCGCTCACACGCACTTGCAACTCGAGCAAAATATAGCAAACGCTTACCGCCAACTTCACAAATGGTTTTCGGCAAACGGCCTCGTCCTTAACACTTCGAAATCGAACGTAATGTTATTCTCAGCTGGAAATACTACACACATTCCACTAGGACAGAGTCCGATACCACGCTGTGACTCATGCAGGTTCCTCGGATTCACCATCGACGCCAAGCTGAAGTGGAAAGAACACATAGACAACTTGTGTGAAAGGTTGGGCAGCGCTGTGTTTGCGCTGCGCAAACTGAAACCAATTGTTTCAAATGATGCCCTAATTCAAATATACTATGCATATTTCTTTTCACTGATGCACTACGGTATAATCTTATACGGCAACTCAACCGATTCAGACCGAGTATTTATATTACAAAAACGGGCTATACGAATATTGGCAGGTGTGAGTCCGAGGCACTCGTGTAGAGAACTCTTTAAAAAATTCAATATATTGACCTATTACTCGCTTTACGTGTATGAAATTATAATGTTTACGCGCAAAAATATTAACCAATTCAAACGGTCGAATATGCTTGGCGGAATAACCCGCCAAACGGGGCGATTACTGCCCGTGCCGCGGCGGCTAGCGCTGCTCGACAAAAACCCGCGAGTAATAGGTCCGTCACTGTATGAACGTCTACCCGCCAATATCAGAAATGAAACCTCTGACGACATATTTGATCGCCGACTAAAAGAACTGTTCCTAACGACATCGCTGTACTCTGTTAAAGAGTACAGTGAACGATACAAATATTAATAATTTTACTTGGCATTAAATTGAAATTATTGTTTTTATTTTATATTGTTTTTTGTATTGATTGTTGACATTATATTTTATTTATGGAATATGACATTATATGACCTAGGAAAGCCCTAGTATTATATACAAAATAGTTTTAGGTTTTAGTTAAGTTTTATGACATTTTAATTTGAAATTTGATTTCTATTCTATTTTATTTTTGACATTATTGATTCACAATTTACTATTTTTTATTATTCTTTTAATTTTGTTTGTATACACTTGACGATCTTTTTGTGAATTTCTGCTATTTTTAAGGAAGAATAACATGTAAATTTTCAATCAGAAATAAATATTATCTATCTATCTATCTATCTAGTTTATAAAAATGTTCGGGGTAGACAAAGAAATTGCAGCTACCCGTTAAAGTTTAATGTTTATTGTCCACGGCACGGCACGCAACACTCACAGTATCCGTACACTGGTCCGAAGATATATCCGCTGGTTTCAACATTTGAATCACTGGTCCCCAAGTAGACGATAATTTGTACCCGTCCTCACGATTGAAATTTTTAGGGTGTTTTTTAATTTCAATCGCCTCTCTCACGATCCGCGGATAATAGTGTCGCTCGTTGGAGAGGACTTTGGGTTTATGTAGCTCAATCCAGCTCAATCAAGCTACATCTACTTGTCTCTTCTGATCCAGATTACTCGCTAACAAAGATACAATATTAAGTAGGTTAGATGTAGTTGAGCGCTTTGGTAAAAACCCATGTTGCTCGTCGCAGAACCAACCGTTTAGCTGTTTGAATATTTTTGAGTAAATAATTGATTCAAAAACCTTACCGAAGATGCAGAGTACAGCAATTGGTCTGTAGTTATGGACATTCGATTTCGAGCCTGATTTATGAATTGGCAATACTTTGGTCGTCTTCCAGGCTGTTGGGTAGGTTCTGTTTTTTAAAGCCAAGTTAAATATACACTTCAGGGGTTGCACAAATGCTTCACAGCAGTCTCTAACGACATACTGCGGGATTCCATCTGGTCCCTGTGTTTGTTTGGGCCGCAAGTGATTAATGGCTTTGCGAATATCATTGTCACTTATGTCATCAAGGGTTATAAGCCGGTCTCTGCAGTTGGGTAGTTCAGCTCTGGCATCCAAACATGCTGTTGTCACGTCGAGAGTGGGGGCATTTTTTAGAAAGACTTCTTTAAAAAAAGTTGCAAATGAGTCAGCCACATCTTGCGAAGACATATTGCCAAAAGTTGCAGGTTGATTCGAACCTCGATTTCGTTTTATATATTTCCAGAAGGTGGAAGGGTCACGAATGATATTACTTTGTAGGTTATTTACGTACGATCGCACAGCAGCTTCAGTCTGAATATTTACCATCCTCCGATAGTAGGTGAAAAACGCATAATAAAGTTGATCGCTTGTTTGTTTGAATAACTTGTGATATTGATTTTTTAATTTGTTTAAATCAATGAGATCCGCTGAAAACCATTCTGGATACTGGTGCTTAGGTTTATTCTTGTGGGGTTTTCTTAGGGGTACACACTCTGTGAGGATTTCATCTAAAATGGCATAAAAAAGGTTAGTGCAATCATTTGTCTCGTTAATATTAAGGAGAGGGGACCAGTCCGTGGTAGCTAATTTTTGATACAGTAGATGAAAGTTAGCCTTACGGTAATTTCTTATAGGTATACTGTCGTGGTTGTTAGGTGGGCTATTCGTGCTATTTGGACAATTTTTACTGAATAGAGATGGGCATGACACCTCTATGTTAAGTGGAGGGTGATGTTTTTCTACTGTTACAAGTCCAGCGACAGCTTCCTCGACTAATATTTGAGAGGTCACGTTGTCTGACAGCACCAGGTCCAGTAACCGATTGAGATCATTTAATATTTTATTATGTTGGGCCAGGTTACAATAATGCATAAAATTTTCAAATGACTTACGGACGTTGGTTGTGGCCGAGTATAAGTTAAAATCACCTACTATTACAATTGGGTATGAATGCGAGCTTACAACTTTCTCTAGACATCGGAATGCAGAATGGTAACGAACGTCAGGTATTCTAGGGGCCAAATATATGACACACAGAATCAATTTCAAACGTCCCTTAGTAAGAAGTGCACAGATAATTTCATCCTGTGGATGCGCGTCACAATCTAGCTCCCGCAAACAATACGGCGCGCGCGCCGCGAGCAGCACTCCGCCTCCGCCGCGGCCGGGACGGTCACAGCGCAGCACGCTGAAGTCGGCAGGGAAAAGCTCGGAATCGTGCACAGAGGTGTCGAGGCGGGTTTCAGTTAGGGTCAATACATCTGATAATTGACATTCCTTTTCAGATTCTTACATGTCAGCTGAAATTTTGTCCAACTTCTTTTGGCTGACGACGTTAAAGCTGCACAACGCCACAGCTGGGAAGGCCAGGTCTTCGATGGAGTGCTGGGCGCTTTGAAGGCTGATGACGAGGGGGGGCTCCGTGACCAGCCGCGCTAGGTTCACGGAGAGCGCCAGGAGGCCGGCTATTAGGGAGATTGTAACTAGCAGCAACCAACGGTATCTGGAACAGTGAAACATTTAGTAGATGTATTTACAGCTCCGGTCAGAGTGTCACGCGAATTTTCCTCGCCCGGCGTGGGGAAACCCGTGGAGAATCACAGAATAACTTAATATGAACAACAGCCCCCTTCGTGAACCGAACCTCAACTGACCTCTCATATTGTGGTGTGTCTTCATTGACAATCCTCCTTACTCCTTCTACGGAGCAGTTTCTCCAGAACTCCGCCATGGCGTCTCTGAAGCTGCCCCTCACGCGGGCCTCCAGCCCCCATCGTGAACCGAACCTCAATGGACGAGATAGATGCAGTTTACGACGTTGGATCTTCTTGGACCAGATGGATGGGTCTACTGTACGCATTGTCAACTATTTCTCTGCACGACTAAATGACTACTACTTATGACTACGATGTTGTTGAAAGTCTAGCTGCTTATAAGCGATTTATAATAGACAATAATATTCATTATTGTACTAAAAGAAAAAATGAAATTGAATCATATAACGACAAAAACAGGTAATAGTAGGTATTAGGCACAGAACACTGAGAAAATTAGTGTTCTGTGGTATTAGGTAACAACAGGTGGTCTTATCGTTTGATACCTACACGCATAAAAAAATCCTTTAAATAGATTAATCCCTTAATATAACTACTTTCTACTAGAAAACTACCTCACTATCCGTCAGTAACATTACTAACATGCTACATGTATTGTAATAACCTTTTACTTATAAATAATATTTAATTCGTAGCAAAGTCAGGCTGCGTGCGTTGATATTGCAAAAATATAGGCGTTCAAGAAATACGAATCAAATCTTTGTTTTTGTTAATTTAGTTAAGTAATTATTTTGGAATAAAATTGAAATAGCATTTGAGTATATCTTGGATAATACTCTTTAAGATGAGTGAATCACTAGAGATTCTTCACATATTATTTATACAAAATCTTATGAGTAAACTTGCACATTTACGTTCACTGTAAATGAGCTTAGTAGATACTGTTTTTTGATAATTTTGATTTGACTTTGCTAAGTCTCGTGTGTCATGCACGGTCATTAAACATGCACAAGTAAAAATCCGATACTGACATGCTAATCAAGGGTATTTTGAATATTTAATTATTCTAATTAAGCGTGAAGTCACGAAACAACACAAACATGGAAAAAAATAAAAGTATAGGTAAGTACTTACTTAAATCGATTAGCAAATTTCTGCATATTAGTCCGAAGTTATTGAATAACTTACGCCTTGGGGTTGCGGTACTAAGTGAAAAGCCGTTTTTAGGGTTCCGTACCCAAAGGTTAAAAACGGAAAGGTGTCTGTCACCGGGGTATATCTCATGAACCGTAATAGATATTTAAGTGGGGTTCCCATACAACAAACGTGTTTTTTTTGCCGTTTTTTGCGTAATGGAATGGAACCCTTCGTGCGCGAGTCCGACTTGCACTTGGCCGGTTTTGTAGAAATAATTTGTTGCATATTATAACAACCCTGTGTCAATAATCCGCAACACTCATGAAACTAAATCAGCTGGCTGGAGCTGAACACCCTATACTTACCGGCTACCGGTATTTTGCTCTGAGTTCTGCAATGTACTAAATAAAAACCTAGATATCCCTAACTACAATCACTGAAGAAAGTATTTTACCTACTTCATCGTTTCTGTCCCGTCCATCCGTGTTAAGTTACGGTGCTTCATAAAGACCTTCATACATGTATAACTTGACAAAAATAATCAATAACTTTATAACTTCTGCCACCTACAAATTCAAGCATTATGAAGCGTGGCGAAAATTTGTGGTTACAAACTTTAAATTTGCATCACACCGCCATCTATACCAAGTTGCCTGCAATATTACCTAGTAAAGGTAACTTATTACTTAGCGACCGACGACGGTAGAACCATCACCTAAATCTGCAACTAGCTAGAACAACAACAGTCCGCTAGATGACGCTGTTGATATAATTTAGATTTAATTTTATTGTAGATTGTAAGATTTGTATTGTATTGTATTATAAACTTTGACATCATATAATAAACTGGCCTCCATTTTGCAAAAAAAAAATTTAGCTAAACCTTGTATACCTACTGATCATTGAACTATTATTATAGACGTATGGTTAAATAACCTCATAAGGTCCACAGTAAGAAGAATTTTATAAAATCAACCCTTAAGGGGTGGAAATGGGGGGGAGACCGGGGAGAAAGTTTGTATGGAAGAAAAATTAAAACAACAAATTTGTACCAAAAAAGGGCAAAAATGCATGGAAAACTCATTAAAACATTATATTAAAATTTTTAAAATGCCAAATTCAGTGTTTTAGTAAACATTTTTAATCTTTGACTTTGGGCATAGTTCCATTTGTATGGAAATCGTTACCGCCACGCGCTTGTACGATACATACCGTACATCTAGATACATATGTAGGTAGAGTAAGAAAAATTCTTAAGTTTAGTTTTAACGGTAACCTCGGCTCGAATGGAAGTGGAAATATAGTTCTTTATTTAAAATTTATGTTTGGCGTTTCCTTTCACGACCTGCGCCTAACATTGGTCCTTCGAGGTGAAAAATAACTATATTAAAAAGCAGTTGGACTTATGGGCCGGTTGGTTATAGTGCAGTGCATTGACGCGGTTAGCAACGCTACGTGGACACAGTGTGTTTCGCGGTCGGCAAATTGTCGACTCCGTGGACGTTAAACTCCAATGATTTCATTTTGCCATTGCTTTGGCGAAAAAGCGCACAGTGTGTGTGGCCGGTGCAGGTGTTCGCGCGGGCCAAGCTGTTTTTTTGCGAGTGGAAGCTGTTGCAGCATCCACGCAACGTCACCGTGTGGCGGAGCATCGGTGTGCGGTGCACCCGATTTTTGTACCCCATCGTCTAAGAAAGTCAGGCGAGCCTATCATAATTATTTATTTTTAGGCCAGTGTGCTGTGCTCATTGTTTAAAGGTCAGACTTTTTTGGTGGTAGTTTCCTACCTACGGTGTGTGGACCTCGTATATTTTAAAGTGTGCTTTGCTGTGCAAAGCAAGTAAGTGTTTATACGCTACAGTGTGGTGTATAGAACATTCGCCGAGCTAAACATTGCTTCGGAATATCTATAATGGTAGAAGAGCCGGCCGCAAAATTTCTAACCGACTTGATACCACGATGAAATGCACAATGGTTTCCCAGAAAAGTTATGCTAAGTCCGAATTCGATAGTCTGCCACGGCGGAACTTGCCGAAAGTACGAAAAAGAAGGCCACTTCCGGTGCGAAAAAAGGGGCTGATTTAACCCATCTGATACCGAGATAGTAGTTATGGCAGCAGTTAGAAATTTACATGTAGACACAGAAAAGCGAAGTCTGCCACTATTTTTTTTGCCGGAAGTGCTTGGCAGACGCTCTCAAAGGTGACCATCGGGACCCCTAAATTAACCCATCTGATACCACCATGAAACCAATGCCAGTCGGTAGGTATGAACTCTCATGTCAGGAATATATAAGTCTGCCAAGGCTTTTCCTGCCGAAACACCATGGCAGACGAGATTATGTAAGCAAGGTCGCCATCGGTTACCCTACACTAACCCATCTGATACCACCATGAAACCAATTCCATTCGGTAGGTATGAACCCCCATTTTAGGAATATATAAGTCTTCCAAGGTTTTTCCTGCCGAAACACCTTGGCAGACGAGATTATAAGCAAGATGACCATCGGTTACCGTACACTAACCCATCTGATACCGCCATGAAACCAATTCCAGTCGGTAGGTATGAACCCTCATTTCATGAATATATAAGTCTGCCAAGGCTTTTCCTGCCGAAACACCTTGGCAGACGAGATTATGTTAGCAAGGTGTACATCAGTTACCCTACATTAACCCATCTGATACCTCCATGAAACCAATTCCAGTCGGTAGGTATGAACCCTCATTTCGGAAATTTTTAAGTCTGCCAAGGCCTTTCCTGCCGAAACTCCTTGACAGACGAGATTATGTAAGCAACATCCGCATCCGTGGGACCGGTATACGTGATTACTGTAGGCTTATTTATTACTTTATGCTTTTACATATTTGTATATTATTATGTTATTAATGAAATATATTTATAATTTATTAAACCTATACCTAATACATTGGGAATTCATTACCTGCTTACGGCAGTAGTAGGGAGTAGTGGGTGAGTTCTGGCTCACTTAGCCAGGCCAACAGTCCCTCCCCCTTTTTTTCCCTTGTTGAGGCCCTGCAACCTTACCTTGAACCCAACCTAATGTCATTGTAGCTCGAATCTAACCTAATCTATTTTTATTGCTTTTAGAAAATATTCTAATAACAATTATCTACTTTTGCAAAGTTAAATGTTAAATTCTTTATTTCGCAAAATGGAATTTTAATGTGACTATAATGTATGTGCAATCTACTTAGAAACTGGGTTTAGAAATATAAAAACACACATTTTATATAGGATAATAAGTTTATTCAAGTAATATTCTGAACATATGAGATATAGTAACATCATTACTTATTCTGTGTACAGTGGAGAAAACATGCAAGTTGACATTTTTCGTTTTAAAATAAAGATAAACTAAACAGTATTTGCCACAAACCGATGTAAAAAAAACTTTGCAGTTGTTACTATGAAGTATTTGAACAAATTAAATTATTTTTCAGAAAATATTTTAATTTGTTTTTATCAAGTAGAAACACTACTATATAAATTATAAACTGAAATAAATGTCATATACTAAGAAAAAGTGACCAAGGCCTCCAGTGCCCCAGGCTGGAATCGAACCAGCGTCCTCTGCTATCGCGGCAGGTGCCTGAACCACTCGGCCACCGGGCCACAGCGACATTAGTCAAATTTTCCAAGTATATGCACTTCCTACTGAAGGCTTGTGGCGCCCCCTAGCCATCTCTAAGGTAGAACAGTATGGTTCGAACCTTCTATCTGGATCATTCTCATGATGATACCGAGCTAGCGAGAGAGATGGCGCTGCCAATCAATACTATGAAGTATTTGAACAAATTAAATTATTTTTCAGAAAATATTTTAATTTGTTTTTATCAAGTAGAAACACTACTATATAAATTATAAACTGAAATAAATGTCATATACTAAGAAAAAGTGACCAAGGCCTCCAGTGCCCCAGGCTGGAATCGAACCAGCGTCCTCTGCTATCGCGGCAGGTGCCTGAACCACTCGGCCACCGGGCCACAGCGACATTAGTCAAATTTTCCAAGTATATGCACTTCCTACTGAAGGCTTGTGGCGCCCCCTAGCCATCTCTAAGGTAGAACAGTATGGTTCGAACCTTCTATCTGGATCATTCTCATGATGATACCGAGCTAGCGAGAGAGATGGCGCTGCCAATCAATACTATGAAGTATTTGAACAAATTAAATTATTATTATTTGTATGTCTTTCCCATCACGGAACAATGGTGTTCCGGACCTTTGGGAGGCATGCGCGGAGCCGAAGCTAACACGTAGAGGCCCTTTTGACACTTTAATGAAATGTAAGGGGTACACCGAGCGGATGCTGCCCTTGCCCGTGTCATGGGACGCACGCAGAGGCAGCACCCGCTAGGGTGTAAGGGCTATTGAGAGTTGATGGAATCTAAAATGAACTAGGTTATTGGGTGAAAGCGATGGACTAAGTACTGAGCTATGGGGTAAAAAAACCGGACGCCTGCCTAATAAAACGGTATGCAATTTTATTTCCGGCAGGCGGTGACTCGCCCTCACAAGATGGGCCCCCACAAAAAGCGACATCTAGGATGGCTCAAGGGCAACACCGGTGTGAGCGGCTCAGGGGTGTCGAGAGGTGTGCGCCGCTTTCTACCCAGTGGCTGTTAACAGCCACTGTGCCAACTCGCGTCTTATGCATATTTCACTTCCACCCCTGGAGCTTATAGCTCTAACGACTCCACTCTGGCCGGCCGGCTAAGGCAAGCCAGAGGCAGAGAATCCTGTCCCACCCACCCTCCTTGCGGGTAACAGAACTCCCCAGGAGCACTCGGGTACGTGAGGTCGCTAATCCCCAACAGCTCGCCACAAGCTGCCCTGCGTTGACTGATTGCACTGGTAAAACCAGCGGGCGATGGGGTCGTCACATCCCTACGCCTTATTATTATTATTATTAATTATTATTATTATTATTAATTATTAATTAGCTCGGTATCATCATGAGAATGATCCAGATAGAAGGTTCGAACCATACTGTTCTACCTTAGAGATGGCTAGGGGGCGCCACAAGCCTTCAGTAGGAAGTGCATATACTTGGAAAATTTGACTAATGTCGCTGTGGCCCGGTGGCCGAGTGGTTCAGGCACCTGCCGCGATAGCAGAGGACGCTGGTTCGATTCCAGCCTGGGGCACTGGAGGCCTTGGTCACTTTTTCTTAGTATATGACATTTATTTCAGTTTATAATTTATATAGTAGTGTTTCTACTTGATAAAAACAAATTAAAATATTTTCTGAAAAATAATTTAATTTGTTCAAATACTTCATAGTATTGATTGGCAGCGCCATCTCTCTCGCTAGCTCGGTATCATCATGAGAATGATCCAGATAGAAGGTTCGAACCATACTGTTCTACCTTAGAGATGGCTAGGGGGCGCCACAAGCCTTCAGTAGGAAGTGCATATACTTGGAAAATTTGACTAATGTTGCTGTGGCCCGGTGGCCGAGTGGTTCAGGCACCTGCCGCGATAGCAGAGGACGCTGGTTCGATTCCAGCCTGGGGCACTGGAGGCCTTGGTCACTTTTTCTTAGTATATGACATTTATTTCAGTTTGCAGTTGTTGATTACAATACCATATCTTAAGGCCCCAGTACACAATGGGCCATCGCCGGCCATTCCAAGGGACGCATTTATGCGTTAGAGGGAGCAAATGATATTGCTATCTCATTCTACCGCATGGCTGCGTCCCTTGGAGTGGCCGGCAATGGCCCATTGTGTACTGGGGCCTTTACAATTTCTCTCCATGAACATTTTATGATACCCAACCAACCTTCCGGTTTTCGCCCGAATGAATTAAAATATTCACCAACACCATTGACATCAATATAAATGGCTATCCGATGTCAGCCAGGTTTAAAATCCGGATCTAAATTGATAATAAGCAATTTAAACAGGTGAACAGGTAGCTGAACAAACATTGGCATTTTGTTGGCTGCAAATACATTCGATTCCACGCCTATATTCATTTTACACATATAGTGTTACACAGAACTCATTTGCTGTCAAGAATTACCGACAATTGTCGTGTTTCTTGTGACAATTGTCATTAGCTTCGCAAAATAAGTACTTAGTATTTGGCGATATAATGGAGTTTTTATTTTATGAACATGTTGGTGGCAAACAAGCACACCGCCCGTCTGATGGTAAGCGGTTACCGTAGCCTATGGAGGCCTGTAACGTCAGTACCAACTGTGATGTCGACAAGTGTCGCACCTGCCACCGTAGTGAAATAGAGGCCAGGCCCCAATTTCACATCGGTGACAGGTGCGACGAATTGTAAAATCACTATCGCTGACGTCACAGGCATCCATGGGCTACGATTACCACTTACCATCGGGCGGGCCGTATTCCTGTTTGCCACCATCATTGTATTATTAAAAAAAAACTTTATTATATCGGAAAAAACAGATATTTCTCCTGTGAAGTTTCTGACAATTGTCAAAGATCTAGAAGAATTGTAGGTAATTCTTGACAGGTAATGAGTTATATGTCGGAATTTCGTGACAATTGCAGTGTTTCTGTGACAATTGTCATAAACTTAGCAAGAGAAATATCTGTTTTTTTTCCGATATCATAAAGTTTTTTTTTAATAATACAATGATGGTGGCAAACAGGAATACGGCCCGCCCGATGGTAAGCGGTAACCGTAGTTCATGGATGCCTGTGACGTCAGCAACAGTGATTTTACAATTCGTCGCACCTGTCACGTTGGTGAAACAGGGGCCAGGAGTTAAGTCAAAAGCTAGTAAACAGTAATCTCCTCCATAGTCCTCTCTAACTTTCAGGCAGTTTTATTAACTTCTTATGGTATCAATGTGGAGTATAAATAGTCTACTATACATATATCCCAAAAACTTTAACGTTTACGTTTTTAAATACAGGGTGACCTTAGCCATTGGACAAACCCTGAAATCCCACATAGGGTTACTTCTCAGAAATGCTCTAACGGTAATTTCTTTTTAATTAGAACAAAAGATAAAACATTAAATTATCAAACAAAAGTTAATTCCAATAATCGACAACAAAAAGAAACATACTGTATTAATCATTGGCAGTGCTTTTGACAATTTGTTTGAAAATGTGCGGCAATGATGACATTTGTCAAAAGTCAGAATCTTATTAATGTCATAAATAAAAAAGATAATCAAAACGGTCGAAGAAAGTTTTAATTAATTTAATTTAATTTAATAATTTAATAATTAATAATTAATCTTATTTAAAGCTGCAACACGACTGATTAATTGACGTGATTGTTCTCCCAGAAGGAGGTTCGTGGGGTGTTAGACTTTGGTACGGTCGTATAGAGGGCGGTCTCGTGACTTCAGAAAATTCCGACTTTTGGCCTACCGCTTCCGGTCAGAAAAATGTTCGACGGCCCGGCCAAACGGTGGGAGGTAGGTGGGGGGTGCTCGACCATAGAGGGTCATAGAGGGACCCTAGCAGTTTTTGACGCCGCCATTTTTTTTTCAAAATGGCTGACTTTTTTTTTTAATTTTTTCAAGTTTGTCCTAGCGCGCTGAAATTTTGGTCACGGAATCTCGGGGTCCTCTAGATTCGTATGGGAAAAAAAATTTCGAAAAAATCCAAGATGGCGGAAAAAATGGCCCCTTTTATTTTGTATGGCAACTTTTAAACGGTGCGAGATAGGTGGGGGGTGCTCGACCAAATGTCATAGAGGGCCCCGAGACAAAATAAACTGCATTTAAAAATTTTCAAACGGGCCGACTTTTTTTTTTTTTTCAAGTTGGTCCGAGCGCGCTGAGATTTGGCATGGCGAGAGATAGAAGCCTCTAGATTCCTATGAAAAAAAAAATTTTTGGAAAAAATCCAAGATGGCGGAAATAATGGTTATTTTAATTTTGTATGGCAACTTTTAAACGGTGCGAGGTAGGTGGGGGGTGCTCGACCAAATGTCATAGAGGGCCCCGAAACAAATCAAACTGCATTTAAAAAATTTCAAAATGGCCGACTTTTTTTTTTAATTTTTCAAGTTGGTCCGAGTGCGCTGAGATTTGGCATGCGGCGAGCTAGGGGGCCCAGCATTACCATGTAAAAAAAATTTTTGGAAAAATCCAAAATGGCGGGCGACAAGGGCAAAATTCAAATTTCCAAGTAGGTTAAGCGAGCCCGAAGGGCGAGCTTCAGGCCGGGAGGCCGAAGGCCGACCCCGCGTAGGGCCGTCAGGCCCGGAGCTTCACCCCGAATATCCAAGCGTGCCCCGCCCCCAGTAATTTTGGGCGAGGCCGAAGGCCGAGCTGCGGGAATGACGAACAAAGCAAAATCCTATACAAAAAGTGTGTTAAGCGAGCCCGAAGGACGAGCTTCAGGCCGGGAGGCCGAAGGCCGACCCCGGCGGAGGGCCGAAGGCCCGGAGCCTCCACCCCGACTCCCAAAACGCGAGGCCGAAGGCCGAGCTGCGTGAATGCAGTTCCCCCAAGGGTTCTACAAAGTCAACTGTCTTGATAAGCGAAGCCGGCGGGCCGAAGGCCCGACGGCGAAGCGTCGAGGCTCGCGAAGGCCGAAGGCCGAGCTCCGCGTAGGGCCGAAGGCCCGAAGCGTCACACGAGAGGGGGAAGTTGGCCTACGGCCTTCGGCCTTCGGCCCGCCGTTTCGCTTGTCTAAGACACTTTTCCTATTGGGTCGTGTTTAAGCTCCAACTTCCCGCTTAAACGCTTCGAAACCCAGCGAAGGACGAAGGCCGAGCTCCGCGTAGGGCCGAAGGCCCGGAGCGTCCCTTACGAGTTCCCAAGCACGCGAGGCCAGGCCGAGCTGCGGGAATGTAGTGCTTTCACGCGGATCTTTTCGTCCTAGCAAAAGTACAACTTTATTTCTTTTTCCCTTTGGAAAACAAACTACTACTACTACTACTACAACAAAAACAACAGCACCAACAACAAACTACAAGAAGACCGCGGGGCCCTAGGGCCCCGCGCACAGGGCAAAATCTAGTCATACTATTTATTACCTCAGGAGCTACTAACACATACAGGTTGCTCCAAAGTAAAAAAATCGTAATTTGTTATGATACTTTGTATACTGGTTCTAAATACCATTGACGTGTAAAATTGTATTGATTTTATGAATAAATTATTGAATATTGAATATAAATACCCTAATGCATGGACACCCTGTATATCAACTTGAAAGAAAATGTTCAATATTTCTTTATAGTGCGACTCCTTAGCTCGATTTAGTATGGAGGTAGAGTCTGGCTAATAAAAGATGAACCTGCAAAAATGCGGTCCTGGTCTGACCCATCCTAAATCCTGTCCCATCCGGCAGAAAGCACGAAACTTGGCATGCAAACTTCAAACTTCAACATTTATTCAGCAAATAGGCCGCAAGGGCACTATTACACGCCGCTAAAGAAATTTTCACTTCAAAAAGTTTTGAGATGTAATGTGAAACCAAGTCGGTTATTTTAATCAGTGCCAGGGGGTGTTAAAACAGTATCAATAAGATATCTTTAATTTGTAATTTTTAGCGAGTTTTAGCGGTGGGTAAAGTAATCCGGTGATTTGGCATCCATACCAACATTGCCCACCACCGAAAACGGATTAGGGTTGTCACTTTCATCTAATTTACCCAACTTCGCATGTAAAATAAGGTTATGTTTGTACACTAAAGTAAGTTTATAAATATATACTGTATTTAATTTGTCTTATTATCCTTTACTTAGATGTTTTATCCCGTTAACTAATGAAAAACACAGCAAAAATCATATTTTTGGCGATTAAACTATTGTAACAGATTTTCTCAAAAGTGACAACCCTAGCCTTTGTAAAATGCTTAGGCGAGCCTTATATGGAAATGAGCAAAAACGGGTAGGCAACATTGCCCAGCAAATTTATTTAAAAGTTTTTACACTTATCGCTAAGTTATTAACAGGGAATGGTAGGATTGCCCAAAACCAGTGATCCTTAGACATCATCATCATACGAGCTGTATTTGAATACCAAATTGACGTGGGCAATGTTGGCGAAAACTCCGGATATCTTTGCCCACCCTCTAAAACGCAAAAAAATGGGTAAAAACACGATAAAAATATTTTTTCTTCAAATAAACTGATGCGTTTGATCACAATGGACTGGTGCTGAGCAAAAAAAGTAATTACGATTTGTTTTTTTTTTGAGAAATTCGTGGTTTTTTTTTAAATGCGGGCAAAGTTGGTGATAATGACCGGTACCTACTCTTCGAAGGCCGCAAAAATATATGACATGCTCTTATGGTTCTACAAATAAGATCGTGTCAGATATTTTTGCGGCCTTCGTTGTGTGTTGTGTAACATAAATTGCAGATGACTGTATATTAGGAATAATTATTTTATTTAGTTTCAACGAAAGTTTCAAGTTTAGTACGAAAATACTTCAGATATACAATATGCACAAAATGTCGACCTAATCGAAATAAAACATTGCTTTGTATAGTAATTTTTTTTTTAAAACATTCGATACATAGGTGTACATAACAATAACCAGGCCACAGCGGTATTGGCCTGTAAGCTTTATCTCGGTCTCCAAAGCCGCAAAAACTCGCTAGTACTTCGTGCTGGTCTAGCCGTTATTTTTTCTTGAAGATTTTCAGAGAACAGCACGTACACGCATTATACATATAGACGGAACGAACGGCATAATCATAATCATTTATTCGTCGCAATCCATGGTATTACAGATCTAGGTACAAGACTTTCAGGTATAGTGTTGAGTCGCTCACTCGTGAGGCACCTCATATGTACCACTCATTTTGTTAATTTGTCGCAGTACTTCATACCGCAAAAATGTCTTACATCACTCCTCTATTCATTTTACTCATTTACTCGCGCGCATCACAAACACCTCTTGCCACACAAATCATTCACACACTTCAAATTTAAAAAAACTCTTATCCTTTCAATTTCACTCGCGACCTTCAAAACTCATACGCTCCTCATAACCTCGCAAGAGAGTCCCTGGATCGCGCGAGGCGCTCGAGGTGCTCGCCCGCTCGCCGACACTCAAAACTCAAATGAAGAAACGAGTAATGGACGTAATGGTCCACACTGTCAACTGCCGAACTACAAACCTTATTGCAACGACAAAAAGTCCACCGAGAAAAGCATTGAGTTTGTACCGCTCACCGCCTCTCTGTGACATGAACACCTCAGAAATCCTTTCAAAATGAAACAATGAATTAGAAATACCCAAAGAGGGAGTGAGACAGACACGCGCCGTACCACCTCGCCTCGCGTCACCACCGAAAATACGTTAAAAATTAAACACGAAAGACAACAAGCGTAAGCGCTGCAAGCTTTCATACATCTTACGCCTTTTTGATCCTAACTTACGTGTCAAAATGGCGCGAGAAATCAGTCTCAAAACGAATTTCGACGTGTTGCTTCTCTGTCGCACTTGTAAATTCGTACGTAAGTGTGACAGGGAGGCAACATGACGAACTTGGTTCGCGTTACGCCCTCTGTATACCAGGCGGGCATTTACGAAGCTTGCTTAGAAACAGAAATCCCTTAAGTAACTAAAATATTATTGAAATATAATACGGTAGCGTACACAATTTATGATAATTTCAATAAGTTTAAAGTTTATTAAAAGTAAGTATAATTTTCATAGGTAAAATAAAAATGTAGATGTAAATTATACCGATTTGAATTTGCAATACTTTTTATTAACATTCTTTGTAAACGACTTGGAACTGTCAAGTTATGATTATGACATATTTATATTTATTTTGTTCGTACTTCGTTCACTACCTAGCTAATTTTAGTTCTCTAATACCTAATACCTAGTGATAATTCTTATAATCATAACAAAATATGGACATAGTTTTTGCCAGTAAATATACCCGCGGATCTTCCTTGGTGCCCTTTGCATGAAAAAATGAAGTGTAAATGTAGCCGGTGCGGCAGGCGCGAATGGTGCTTTGTTTATTATCATATTGATGATATTACTGTTAAATTATCTGAGGTGGTAAGTTAGTCACTTCTATATAATAATGACTAGTGAAAATATTGAATTTGTTCTCCTTAGTTTGTTAAAAATGTGGTAGTTTTATGGTTAATAGGTACTTATGAAATATATCACTACATATTATAAAACAAAGTCCCCCGCCGCGTCTGTCTGTTTGTGGGTTTGTTTGTATGTTCGCGATAAACTTAAAAACTACTGGACGGATTTTCATGTGGTTTTCACCTATCAAAAGAGTGATTCTTGAGGAAGGTTTAGGTGTATAATTTGCTAACCCGTGCGAAGCCGGGGCGGGTCGCTAGTGATTATTATACTTAAAATTATATCAAGTAGCAAGGAGGAAGTCTAAACAATCTAACAATAAAAAAGAGCTACATTAGAACAAGTTTCATAAAAGCAGCAAATTAAGTTAGGTACTTTATGTTCTTAGTTTGATTCTAAAATTATCTTTCTCCTAAAAGTTCTATTCTTAACCTCCAGAATTGCACTCCAATTAAATATTACTACTTATTTATTTATAAAGGAAGTGATGAATACATAAATATGTATATACATTAAATATTTTTGTCGCCGTTGGAGTTAATGGAATAGTCGACGCTGAATATATGCTAGTACCTCACCTCATTTGAAGTAAGACATTGTAACACCTCATTTTAGAAAATGAGGTACTCATACAAACTCATTTTAAATTGAAGTCCTACCCATCACTATTCAGGTATTACTTATACGAATTACATAACGCTTCCTGTTAATAGGCAATATTTTAAGATAAAAGTTCTATAATATATTACAAGATTACAATTGTCATCAAAATTAATTGACGTACAGAAGTCAAATACGTTTTTAAAATGACGCAAAATGAAAATTAATCCCAATCAGTAAAGGATGAGTCTTTAAACTTTTTTCATTTTAAGCGAGTTTTGATTTGAAGGAACATAATACTTAAATTCGACTGTAATCGTATTGTTTTAAGATAGTTTACTGAGGTTTTCAACCATTATGACCCGTAAATAACAGCAAATCAAATTTAAAGGAGACGCGAGCTGATATTTATGTACCCTATTTTTTGAAATACAATTTATCTACTGGTATACTTTCTCGTGTGCGTATATGATTTAATGTCAAATCAAGCTGTCATTTTTATTTGAAGAATTATACGTGTGCTCCGGTGCAGCCCCAGCGGGCATCTGACTTGAAGAAGAATTTTGAGTGATGTCGTCAATGTATGGAAATTGTTCGAAGGTTTACATTTGAGATTGAATTTCTGTGTTGTCTTTGTGAGTAAAAATATAAATCTTGAATTGTCTAGCTTTCAAAATCACACAATAATTCAATTACTGTCAAAGACAAAATTGTTTTGCTTCTTTCTCAAACGGAACTCCATATTTTGATATTTTGATACTTTTAGTGTCGATTTGTAGAGAATAACAGCAAATTAAAAATATAATGGCATGAAGAGTCGGTACACGGTTTTTTCGTGAACAAATTTACGTGTAATAATAATAATTATAATATAATATATATTATAGTGGTTTTCCGGGTCAAGGTCCGGGTCCGAGTCCGGGTCCGAGTCTGAGTCCGAGTCCGGGTCCGAATCCGTGTCCGAGTCCGTGTCCGGGTCCGGGTCCGAGTCCGAGTCCGGTTCCGAGTCCGGTTCCGAGTCCGGGTCCGAGTCCGAGTCCGGGTCCTAGTCCGAGTCCGTGTCCGAGTCCGAGTCCGGGTCCGAGTTCGATTCCAAGTCCGGGTCCGAGTCCGGGTCCGAACCGGATCCGGGTATGAGTCCGGTTCTGGGTCCGAGTCCGGGTCGCAGTCCAAGTCAAAATCGAAATTAGAAATCACCAAACGTGTACTATGCGTCGTTGAAGAGTTTTGTTCTGGTCATCATCAGCAGTTCCACTTCATCAAATGCGACAGTTTTTAATGTAAATGCTTGATTTTATGATGAAAATACAAAAAAAATCTATACTTATGCCTTTAATATTTGAGGAGTTCCCTCGATTCCTTATGGATCCCATCATTAGAACTCGAGCTTGACAAAAATGTGGCTTTAAAACTTGACTTGCTTAACAAACATAACGAAGAGGAAAAATCGCCAAACGTGAACTATGCGTGGTTGAAGAGTTCTGTTCTGGTCATCATCAGCAGTTCCACTTCATCAAATGCGCCAGTTTTTAATGAAAATCCTTGATTTTCTGATGAAAATACAAAAATGTCTATACGCATGCCTTTAAGATTTGAGGAGTTCCCTCGATTCCTCATGGATCCCATCATCAGAACTCGAGCTTGACAAAAATGTGGCTTAAAAACTTGACTTGCTTAACAAACATAACGAAGACGACAAATCGCCAAACGTGAACTATGCGTCGTTGAAGAGTTCCGTTCTGATCATCATCAGCAGTTGCACTTCATCAAATGTCACTTTTTTGAATGTGTATGCTTAATTTGATGATAAAAACCCAAAAATCACTATATGTATGCGTTTAAAATTTGAGGAGTTCCCTCGATTCCTCATGGATCCCATCATCAGAACTGGGTTTTGACAAAAACGGAACCAATCTGTATGCATATACATACAATCAAAAAACTAATTTTCAAAATCGGTCCAGGAATGACGGAGATATAGAGTAACAAACATAAAAAAAATAAAAAATAAAAAAAACATACAACCGAATTGATAACCTCCTTCTTTGAGATTTGGAAGTCGGTTAACAAACTAATATTAGCCCAAAATCTAAAATAAATGAAGTACCGATCACATAAAAAGTAAAAAATTAAATTAAGTAAATAAAAACAGGAAGGTATCATAAAATGTTAATGAAGAGAAATTGTAAGAGATGGTATTATGCCAACCAACAACTGCAAAGTTTTTTAACATCGGTTTGTGGCAAATACTGTTTAGTTTATCTTTATTTTAAAACGAAAAATGTCAACTTGCATGTTTTCTCCACTGTACACAGAATAAGTAATGATGTTACTATATCTCATATGTTCAGAATATTACTTGAATAAACTTATTATCCTATATAAAATGTATGTTTTTATATTTCTAAACCCAGTTTCTAAGTAGATTGCACATACATTATAGTCACATTAAAATTCCATTTTGCGAAATAAAGAATTCAACATTTAACTTTGCAAAAGTAGATAATTGTTATTAGAATATTTTCTAAAAGCAATAAAAATAGATTAGGTTAGATTCGAGCTACAATGACATTAGGTTGGGTTCAAGGTAAGGTTGCAGGGCCTCAACAAGGGAAAAAAAGGGGGAGGGACTGTTGGCCTGGCTAAGTGAGCCAGAACTCACCCACTACTCCCTACTACTGCCGTAAGCAGGTAATGAATTCCCAATGTATTAGGTATAGGTTTAATAAATTATAAATATATTTCATTAATAACATAATAATATACAAATATGTAAAAGCATAAAGTAATAAATAAGCCTACAGTAATCACGTATACCGGTCCCACGGATGCGGATGTTGCTTACATAATCTCGTCTGTCAAGGAGTTTCGGCAGGAAAAGCCTTGGCAGACTTATATATTCATGAAATGAGGGCTCATACCTACCGATTGGAATTGGTTTCATGGCGGTATCAGATGGGTTAGTGTACGGTAACCGATGGTCATCTTGCTTATAATCTCGTCTGCCAAGGTGTTTCGGCAGGAAAAACCTTGGCAGACTTATATATTCCTAAAATGGGGGTTCATACCTACCGAATGGAATTGGTTTCATGGTGGTATCAGATGGGTTAGTGTAGGGTAACCGATGGCGACCTTGCTTACATAATCTCGTCTGCCATGGTGTTTCGGCAGGAAAAGCCTTGGCAGACTTATATATTCCTGACATGAGAGTTCATACCTACCGACTGGCATTGGTTTCATGGTGGTATCAGATGGGTTAATTTAGGGGTCCCGATGGTCACCTTTGAGAGCGTCTGCCAAGCACTTCCGGCAAAAAAAATAGTGGCAGACTTCGCTTTTCTGTGTCTACATGTAAATTTCTAACTGCTGCCATAACTACTATCTCGGTATCAGATGGGTTAAATCAGCCCCTTTTTTCGCACCGGAAGTGGCCTTCTTTTTCGTACTTTCGGCAAGTTCCGCCGTGGCAGACTATCGAATTCGGACTTAGCATAACTTTTCTGGGAAACCATTGTGCATTTCATCGTGGTATCAAGTCGGTTAAAAATTTTGCGGCCGGCTCTTCTACTATAAAGCTTTAAGGCAATTCGGTTTTATGCCTAGGTACGTGCGGTCACAGTACACTAAGAACAGTAGTGAATCTTGAATCTGGTCAAGTAACTTTGTTATCAAAGGCCAAGGGTAATATACTCTTACCTAGTGTTAGGGTAAAGCTAATTGATAGGCAGGGTAATGTTATTTATACTAAAGCCCTTTTAGATAATTGTAGTCAAGTTTCTCTTATAAGAGCTGACTTAGCTAAGCAGCTTGGCTGCACTTTAGAACAATCTAAGGACACAGTTGGCGGAGTGTTTGATTCTGTCAATAAAACTAGACACCAGACAACTATTGATGTGTATGCAACAGCGACCGATTTTAAATTGTCAGTGACTTGCAACGTAGCTGATAGCATCACAAGTAAAATGCCACAATTTGAGGTTAATAGGAAGAATTTCACTATACCTCCATATGTTAAATTGGCCGACAAAGACTTTGATGTCTCCGGCAAAGTTGGCATCCTCTTAGACTGTCACTTATTTTTCCAGAATTTACTGCGAGATCAGCTGCCGGCACAGCCCGGTGGTCCGTATCTCCACAACACGCGCTTTGGCTACATTGTAGCAGGAAGGGTGGGAGACAGCGCATCAGTTGCTGCCTCTCATCTTACCTCAGCAGTCTGTTGCAAACATGTCGGTAACAAGAATCTTAATAATCTAGAGCAGTCAATTTCACAGTTTTGGCAAACGGAGAAGGTGCCTGAAATCTATACTGAAGCTAATTCTGAGCAAGAATTGGCGGAAAAAATATTTAAAGAGTCAGTTGTGCTTAAAGATAACAGATTTCAGGTAGCTTTACCTCTGAAGCAGCCAGTTAAAGAGATAAAGTTGGGTGATTCACTCACATGCGCCTTAAAAAGGTTTAAAAGTTTAGAAATTAGACTTGCCAAAGATCCTCTTTTATATAGAGGCTATAAGTCCTTTATTGATGAGTACTTAGAGTTAGGCCATGCAATTTGTATTCCAATTTCACAATATGATTTGGACACACAAGCCACATATTTTCTGGCACACCACCCCGTGATCAACATAAAAAGTGCAAGTACACCTCTTAGAATTGTTTTTGACGGAGGAATGCAAAGCCTAAGCAAAGTTTCATTAAATGACGTACTCCTAAACGGCCCAGTTGTGCAAAATGATTTATTCAGCATTCTAGTTCTGTTTAGATTATTCAAATATGTTTTAAACTGCGATATACGTAAAATGTTCAGACAAGTTTTGGTAGAACCATCACATCGTCCATTACAAAATATTTTATGGCGGGACACCCCCGATAAAGAAGTACAATGCTTGCAGCTTCAGACCGTGACCTATGGTCTCAAAAGTAGTAGTTTTCTAGCCTGTAGATGCTTACTCGAACTAGTCTATAGATATAAGGAGCGTTTTCCCCTGGCTGCAGACGTGCTGCTTCACAACACATATGTTGATGATGCTAATATAGCTTGTAATGACAAGGAACTTGTAATAAAAACTCGTGATGAACTAATAGAATTGTTAAAGTTAGGTGGCTTTAGCCTGCATAAATGGTGTGCAAATGATAGTTCGCTCTTGTACGGCCTTCCATCAAATTGTAAAATGGATAGTAAGGAAGTGAATTTTTCTGAAAATAAAGAAGCTGATTTTGTTCGCACATTAGGTCTTAAGTGCAACCTAGCTGAAGATACACTTATAATAAGTTCTCCCAAGCAGGAGATACTTGAACATTATACAAAGCGAAAGGCATTGAGCTTTATAAGCAAAATGTTTGATCCGCTGGGCTTGGCCGGGCCTATTGTGGTAAAAGCAAAGCTCTTGATGCAGCAAATTTGCCTTGACGTCCCATCCTGGGACTCCAAATTACCTGCCAAGCTCAACGAAGAGTTTAGGTCTTTCGCTAGTAACTTAATACAAATGCCAGATATTGTAATAAATCGAAGTATGGATACACAAGATGCAAAATCTATAGATATTTTTGGATTTGCAGATGGTTCTAATCTCGCTTATGGATGTTGCATCTATTTGAGAGTTACTGATAATAATGACAAGGTCACAGTAAATTTGCTTTGCTCAAAGTCACGTGTGAACCCGATTAAGAAGCTCACTACTCCACGCGCTGAGTTAAATAGCGCTTTGCTATTAGCAATCCTAGCACACAAGGTATATGATATCATAAAATTAAAATTTAATGCAGGTGTGTATCTATACTTGGATTCTCAAATAGTGCTTTCTTGGCTAAAAATCGATCCTGTAAAGCTTACCGTGTATGTAGCTAATAGGGTCAAAAGTATTAATGACCATACCAAGGATTTCTCATGGCATTATATAAATACTTCTGTCAACCCGGCAGATTGCCTGTCAAGAGGATTAGAGCCTCAACTTTTACAGCCAAATACATTATGGTTTCACGGGCCCTCAGTTTTAAAAAACGCAGATTATAAGCCCACTGCAGACGAAAAAATAATGCCAGGAGAAATACCGGAATTAAAGGTTAGTCTAGTAACTGCCTCACAGGATAACGACATAGCGTTGTTCAAGACTTGTTCTAATATAACAAAAATGAAAAGAATTATAGCATGGTGCTATAGATTCATAGATAATTGTAAAGCCTGCCTTACAAAAAATTATTCAGATAAGAAAACGGAATGTCTAACGCCTCGTGAATTGAAAAGGTCTTTGTTGGCAATCATTAGGTATGAGCAGCATAAGCATTTTAATGAAGAGATAAGTGCCTTAAAGGCGAATAAACCTTTTAAATCGAAACTCGATGCGTTACATCCATTCCTGTGTTCAATGAACCTTCTCCGCGTTGGTGGAAGGCTCCAGCATGCAAATCTGCCCTACTCCCAAAGGCATCCAATTATATTGCCAAAGGGATCAAATATTACCCGTTACATTATTGAGAATGAGCATAGGGTATTGTTGCATTCTGGAGCAAAGCTTGTGCTACAAAGCTTAAGCTTAACATATCATATAATAAGCGGAATAAGAGAAGTAACACATGTACTTTACAAATGTATAACTTGTTTCAAATTGAAAGCGAAGCAAGCCCAACAATTGATGGGTTCTCTTCCCCATGATAGAGTAAATCCTTGTAGAGCTTTCAAGAAAGTGGGTATAGATTATGGTGGCCCATTCACTATAAAAATGTATCGTGTAAGAAAACCTATATTATATAAGGCGTACATTGCATTGTTTGTATGTTTTACAACAAAGGCAGTCCATATTGAATTGGTATCGGATTTGACTACAGAGGCGTTTTTAAGCGCATTTAAAAGATTTATTTCTCGTAGAAATAAGCCTTCAGTTGTGTATTGTGACAATGCAAGCACGTTCAAAGGCGCCAGCAACCAGTTGGTTGAATTGTATAAATTGCAGTCTACTGTAGACCACCAGCAAACAGTTGTAAACTATGCAGCCGAACTGGGAATAGAATTTAAGTTTATACCGAGTTACAGCCCTGTTTTTGGTGGACTGTGGGAGGCTGGAATCAAAAGCGTCAAGCATCATTTAAAGCGAGTTGTGGGCACAACCGTTCTGACATATGAAGGTTTAAATACGGTGGTCATTCAAATTGAAGGGCTTCTAAATTCAAGACCCTTAACGGCTTTGCCTACAACTAACCCAAATGAAATGCCTTATTTAAGCCCAGGCCATTTTTTGACTGGTGACTCATTGCTTTCATTCCCAGAGAGTGATTGCACTCATGTACCAACTAATCGTTTAAAATTCTGGCAACAATGCACTCAAATGGTGCAAAGCTTCTGGAAGCAATGGCACAAACAATATCTTGTACAGTTACAAAATCGTCCAAAATGGCGTACTGAAAGTAATAATATAAAAATTGGTGCGCTAGTGCTTTTCAGAGATGATAATATTGCACCCTTGAGATGGCCGATGGCCAGGGTTGTTGATACCTTCCCTGGTCCGGATGGTAAAGTGAGAGCACTTTCCATCAGAACCAGTAAAGGTTCTATTATCAAAACTAGTATTCATAAGATATCTGTACTTCCAATTGAGACTGATTAAATCTGTAAAAATAATAATAACTCAAATTTTAACGTGTAGTTAAAAAAGGGATTATAATCAAGCCTCGATTGTCAGTCTATAATGTAGCTTAGTTTTAATTTAAAAATAGAAGTTTTTGCATACCTAACTATAAATAAAACCTAGAGCTTGTATAGGTGCTTAGCTCCTGCCTGAAATTGTATGTAAAGCTATTAAAAGGTTAGGGTTGTCAATAAGCTTAGCTCCTGCCTGTAATTGGATGTAAAGCATTTAGGTTAGGGTTGTCAATAAGGGCAACAATTTATTAGTATACGTTTTTAATTTCTTTCAATGTAAGCTTTTGCTGCGCTGGCAGTATGTACGATACATACCGTACATCTAGATACATATGTAGGTAGAGTAAGAAAAATTCTTAAGTTTAGTTTTAACGGTAACCTCGGCTCGAATGGAAGTGGAAATATAGTTCTTTATTTAAAATTTATGTTTGGCGTTTCCTTTCACGACCTGCGCCTAACAGCGCTATAAATGATTTTTTTATTACGAAAAAATGTATAAATGCCTACTATAAAGTGATATTTTTCAAAATAAAGAATACAAGGGCTACATCGTCCAATTTTTTATTTAGTGCTAATCGCCACACTGTGATTGTAACATCCAAAATTGTTACAAAAAATTACATAACGTTTTAATTTTTGTACAAAAATCATTTTTTTTGTATGGAAAGGTATAATAATTATTTCAAAAATGAATTCCTCGTCCCTAAATTATACGAAAATGATATATTACTAGCCCTAGTTGCTAAGAACAGGAAGAAATATAGCATAGATTGGACCTGGAGAGCCGACCCTTTCACCCCCCCTTTTTGGAGGGTATGCACGGTTCGATCTTTTGGCTACCGGGGCAAATCAGCTTTGTTTGACCTAAGGAACAATCGCCTGAGACTAAAGTGCATGCTAAATGACCTTACTCAACCTACTAATACACCCACTACATTATTTTAAAATGGCTACAAATATAATGACCACCAAAAAATACTTTGGTACCCTAAATAAAAAAATCATGCTTACCAAAAAAAATAACTGAACACCAAAAAAATAAGGCCTAAAAATACAAAAGTACCACCACTTTAATTACGACTGCACTTCAAATTGTATTCAAATACCAAATATATTGAATGATCACCAAAAATCATTAATGATCACCAAATCTTGAAGACCAAATTAATGCGATATTTTCACCTAAATAAACCACTATGATTACCAAAAAATGTATACATATTACCAAATAAAGTAAACTGATGCCAAAATTACTAGCCCCTCCCGCTCAACCCCCCGTAGCCCGCACCGCATACCTACCTAACCTAATCTACTTTTCTAGTAGCATTTCGTTATGCTACTAGAAAAGTAAGTTAAACTGCTATCAGTTACGTGGGTTAGGTTAGGTTAGCACTGCGACCCTTACAGAAACGAAATGGTACTAGAAAAGTAGGTTAGGTTAAGTTTCAACTGCTACCCATACAGATACGAAACGCTACTAGAAAAGTGAGTTAGGTTAGGTTTGAACTGCGACCCTTACAGAAAAGAAATGCTACTAGAAAAGTGGGTTAGGTTAGGTTTGAACTGCGACCCATACAGAAACGAAATGCTACTAGAAAAGTGGGTTAGGTTAGGTTTGAACTGCGACCCTTGCAGAAAAGAAATGCTACTAGAAAAGTGGGTTAGGTTAGGTTTGAACTGCGACCCTTACAGAAACAAAATGCTACTAGAAAAGTGGGTTAGGTTAGGTTAGAACTGCGACTGTTACAGAAATAAAATGCTACTAGAAAAAGGTGACGAAGTGGATTAATTAATTTAATAGGATAACGATATATTAAATGTTTGCACATTTTTAATTAAAATGTGGTTACAATTTTTGTGATCATTTACTATTTTTGCGTTTACAATAATTATTTTGGAGCCATTTGCTTTAATAGGATAGCAAGAATTAAAAATTTGGTTATCATTTTACATTAAAATGGAGTTCTAATTTTGGTGGTCATTTACTATTTTTGGGTTTACAATGATTATTTTGGTGTCATTTTCTTTAATAGGATAGCAAGATGTAAACATTTGGTTATCATTTCACATTAAAATGGGGTTTGAAATTTGGTAATCATTGACTATTTTTGAGTTAATAATGATTAGTTTGGTGTCATTTCCTTTAAAAGGATAGTAAAATGTAATAAAATTGGTAATCATTTCACATTAAAATGGTGTTATAATTTTGGTGATCATTCATGATTTTAGGGTGGTAAAATAGATTTTTTTGGTATTAAATTTTACTAAATCTGGTGATCAGTTAAATAGCAGCCTTTTAAAATACAATAAATTTAAAAGATAAAAAAAAGAAATACATACAGTAAAATGTCATACGATTTCTCGCCCCAAAACGTGCGAGAAACTCGCATCATGTACTTAACCCTTTACCGCATGGATTTTTTTTCTGCCCGAATTAAATATATGTAATAAAACACTGTAAATGTAACATAAAAAAAATTGTGAAAAAAATCTATATTCGACTCAATTAAAAATAATAGTAAAGTGGTAAAACATTTATTTACATACAATATATATACAGTGGTACTACTAAACGGTACTACTATTCAATAGTAAATAACAATTTGTTCCAAATATGGGACTTTATGTATTAGTGGCTAACCGGAGCCCGATTATTAAACTGGTCAAAAACTAACTTATTAAAATGAAATAAAGAAGTATGTAGCTTGCCTGAGTGCATAAGGTTCCATATTTGTCAAACTGATAAAAAAATCACTAATACATAATGTTCCATATTAGTCCAATCCTTCTAGCTTGTAACGCATAGTGTTCCATTTCAGGAACAAACTTTCACTACATCATACATAGTAATTTGAATATGTTTACATGTTTTACCGTAAAATCTCGCGGCATCTGTTTTTCTAATACTCAACGCTGGAAATTTATTTATTGCACTAAATATAACAGCGAAAAGCTAATTACAAAGTAGTCAATCACACTTGCAAATAAAATTGCCGGACGTCGGTGGAAATGATAACGCCATATGGACCACAAACTAGTTAGAAGCTATATCGAGTACAGAAAACATTCAGTAGCATTCATAGTTTCTACCTCTTACAAGTTCAGTAAAACAGATGACGCTTATATCAATCCACAAGGATAATATCATTACGTTCCAAATTTGGACCCATATGCGGTAAAGGGTTAAGTAAATGGGCCTTAAATTTCAGTCGATAGCGTGATGTCCGACGTCACGTACGCGTTTTCATTAATGTCATTTTATATGGGATTTTGTTTTTCCAAAACGTCCCGTTGTTCAAAATCCCATACAAAAATAGACATAACGCAAACGCGAACGCTCGACACGCTATTGAATGAAATTTATAGGGTTCAGTTTACTTCCCTTAAACTCTGAATATAAGTTTAGGTATCTATTACTGCGGTAAGTTATTGTTCCTAAGTTATCCTTTATCTGGTTAAACTAACCGAAACTCTAGTCTAAGACGGGAGGCCAATTCAAACTTACCTTGTGACATCAAAGTGATACTCATACTCATACTCATACTCATATTTTATTGATAATATAGATTACAGGTCAGGCTTACATGACTAAACTACATTAAAGGTAGATTTATAAATAAGTATACAAGATTCATACATTTGAGAAAGAAAAAGGAGAATTAAGTAAACTAACAAGTCAATTATTGTGACATTATTTAACTCCTATTGTTATTTTATTATTAACATTATTTGGTATTCATTATAAATATTTTGAGGTCAAATATTCCTCGACACTATAAAACGGCCGCTCAATCAGCCAATTTTTGAGTCTAGCCTTGAAACTCGTCAGACTAGGCGCATCAGTTATGGATGCTGGTAGGTTATTGTATACAGCGGGGCCCATAACACTATATTTAGCCGTTTTGGCTAGACTACGTGGCACTGCCGCTAATTTGTGTTGTGCGACCGTGTGGTCGCTTTTTTCACCCCGTCTGGGATATTTATCCAGGTTCTCCCGTGTGTATACGGCTGTCTGGAGTATTAGGAGACCCGGCATTGTGACGATACCCAAGGCGGTGAAGTGTGGCTTAGCCGACTCATGCCATGGTACTCGAGCCATAGATCTTACGGCTCGTTTTTGAAGCCGGAAAACACGCTGCCAGTCGGCCGCGCGTCCCCATAGCTCAAGCCCATATTGTACTATGGACTGTATGCTGGCATAGTAGCAGCTGCGGACTGCCTGCCGCGGAAGAACAGTAGTCAGCCTACCCAAGGCAAAACAAGCTCTTCCCATTTTTCCGCAGATGGATTCAATGTGGTTCTCCCACGTTAGGGTTTGGTCAATATGAAAACCCAAGAAAGAAGTAGTACTGACCTGACCAATAACACCACTGGCGAGTTCCACATGCAGCGGGCGACGCCTGCGTCCGGACAAATCGAACTGGATGAATTGGGTTTTGGTTAAGTTTAAAATGAGACCGTTATGTTTAAACCAGTTCGATAATTGCCCGGCAACCGTGTTTAACTTCAACTCCAGTTGGTCAATGGTTGGAGCGGTTACGATAGCAGCAACGTCGTCCGCATACATGTAAATATCGAAATGATGTTGGTCGCGCGTGCGTTTCACTCGTACTTGGGGGTTGTGCACAAATCACGCGAGGTGTTTTCGGCTGCTTTTTGACCCCCCCTCCCCCTTGGTGATATTTGGTGAGGTTTTTGGCTACCCCCCTCCCCCCACACTTCACGTGTATTTTTTTGAAAATTTTTCATTCGATCTCATTTTAAGATAAATAGTATTGTATACAGTGTGTTTTTTTTAAGTGGGACAGTATGGGGAAATCCCAAAGTATAAGAGATACAGGGAAACTGTCTTAGGAAACATTAGGTACTTTTTTGTGAAAAAAAAAAATGGTATAGTCAAAATTTTGGTCAAGTGTGAGTTGTCCCTAAAAATGATTAATTTTGATGAAATTTTTTTTTGACGCACATCTACTCAGTTTCATGAGGGGATCATTTTATTGTATGGGAAGAAAAAAATCGGGACAGCAGAAGTTAGTCAAATTTAAGAAAATCGTTTTCATTTTTACAACCCGTGTAAATTGAAAGCCACTGCCCACTGCAAGGTTTTTATTTAAAAAATATTGCCTATTCCAGTTTTACATTTGAATTTGGAACACTTTATTTGGTTTAAAAAGGATTAAAATACTTTAAGATATTCTTACGCGAGCCTTACCTTACAAATCTAATTTAAAAAAAAAACAAATTTTAAATTTGGAACTTCTTGAAACAAACAGTATTTTACTTGATATTTCATTGTTTAAAGTTAACATTATGTTAAGTTTTCGTCATGGAATTACCAAACTCGCATAAAGTAGATTTAATTGAAGCGTATTTTGTAAATTATCGTAGCTCTGTGAATGCGTTACAGTGGTATCGGGAACGTTATCCGGACCGCGATCAACCGGACCGCAAAATTTTTGACAAACTGGTGAAAAATTTAAGAAAGGGAGGCTGTTTTAAATTAAAACGGAAGAGACGAGCCACAGTAATAAATGAATTTACAACTATCGCAATCTTAGGATATTTTGAAGCCTACCCAAAAGCCTCATTGAGGGAAGCTGCTAACACTATCGGTGTGCATAAATCTACAGTACGAAAGGTATTGAAGGCTTACAAGTACAAGTGTTACATAGAAGGTCATCTTGTACAAGCATTGCTTCCAGGAGACACTGACCGGAGATTAGCATTTTGCCAGTGGTTTGTAGCATGCTCGATTAGAAACCCGTCTTTTCCAAGCCGGATTATTTGGACAGATGAATGCAATTTTTCAAACAATGGCATGTACAATAGAAAAAATAATCATTTTTGGGCACGTACAAACCCCTTCCGAACTACGGCAACCCATAACCAGGTCCGCTTTTCCTTTAATTGTTGGTGTGCAATATTAGATAATAAAATCTTTGCCATTAAAATTTACCATGGAACATTGAATAGTCAAAAATATCAGGAAATATTAAACATGGCTGTGGATTTAGTAGATATGGCAATTCCATTAAATAATTTGAATAATATCATCTACCAACAAGACGGCGCCCCTGCCCACAATAGTATCGCTACGAAACAGTTTTTAAATGAACATTTTCTTGATCGCTGGATGGGCACAAATGGCCCTATTAAATGGCCACCACGTTCACCCGATTTAACACCGTTGGATTTTTTCATTTGGGGGTACCTTAAAGGTCGAATTTATGCAGATACTTACAACTCGGTACAAGAGTTAAAAGACGCAGTGCATTATCATTTGAACAACATACATCACAACGCCTTGTCTAAAGCTACCAGAGGTGTTCTGAAACGCGCTCGTGCCTGCATTCGACAAGAGGGAGGCCACTTTGAACATTTACTTTAATGTAAAATTATTTTATTAAATTTACCTAACTTCTGCTGTCCCGATTTTTTTCTTCCCATACAATAAAATGATCCCCTCATGAAACTGAGTAGATGTGCGTCAAAAAAAAATTTCATCAAAATTAATCATTTTTAGGGACAACTCACACTTGACCAAAATTTTGACTATACCAATTTTTTTTTCACAAAAAAGTACCTAATGTTTCCTAAGACAGTTTCCCTGTATCTCTTATACTTTAGGATTTCCCCATACTCTCCCACTTAAAAAAAACACACTGTATAGAAAATCTTGTTTATTTTTCTATTTTCGTTAAAAAGACTCGCTATTTTGAATTGCAGAGTGAAGATTTATGTTCAACGAAACCGAGAAAAAGTATCTACTCATGTGGTAGGTTTTTTTTTCTTAGTTTCTTTCACTGTAGAAAAATACACGTGAGGTTTCCTTATACCCCCCTGCCCCAACGTGATCTATCGTGAGTTTTTCGTGACCCCCCTTCACCTATCGAACCTCGCGTGATTTGTGCACAAGCCCTTGTCCGTATATGTATTGGCGCGAGCGAGATGCACGTGCGACTGACATCTTTTAGATATAATTTTGATGTCAAAATTTTACTTTGAATTAGCCTCTGGGTATCCTCAATTTTGAGTTATGGCACGGTCAAGACGGACTCAGGTGTGCGCTACTGTGGCCACACGGTTGACCTTTTTAGGACACAAAATTAATGATAAATTTAATTATATCTAAATATTAGGGGAATAGGGGACATATTTTACGTATTGACCTACTTCTAAACAGATTTAAATTGTAAATAGTATCGGGATGATTATGACTCTCGCGTCGAATGATGGTTCCTATGAGTTTCTTCAAGTCTCTTCAAAACATCCTGAAAAACATTACATGTCAAGCAATTGATGGATTCCTAAGGGTGTTGCTGTTAGTAGTTGTTTTAACACATTCACTGCCAGCGACTCGCTAGACGGGTTCTCTGATTTTAGGCGCTTTATTTATCATTTTGGCTAATACGTTTACTATTTATATTACCATACAAACTTAAATGTATAGGTACAAACATGAATAAAGTGGTTGAGTCAGACCAAGAAAAGTCTGCAGCGGATTTGATAGCTCACTCAGTGCAGCACAACTTCAAACTTCTATGAAATTATGATGTATAAATAACACTTGCAGTGCGTGGGCTATCAAATCCGCTGCAGGCTTTTCTTGGTCCGACTCTAGGTAATCATGAAATAAAAGCATTTTTATTATTGCCATATCCGTTTATAATGAGTAAATGTTGTGTCATTCCATACATTGTACGTTTAATGTGTGACATAAACCAACATTTTGGTTATTTTACAATTTTTATGACATTTTTTTGTTAACAGAGTGTAATTTCCTATAGTAAAACGCGGCACTTTATTTTTAAACATATTTTTTTTAACAGATTAGTGTCAATTTTATTAAAGCATATTTTTAGTTATTTTAAAAATCATTAAAAAACGATTATGCTCAAAAAAATGATTTAAGTAGTTCAAACGTATTACCAGCCGACGCATTGCAGACTTTTGTGAATCGCCTCTCGCCTTTATGCAAGTTGCAAGCTACAAAAATGCTACGAGAATGTCCTGTTATTTCCAAACCGTTGGTCACCTTACCAATTATCAAGAGAGCGTATAACTTCATGCAAGCTTCAAGTTTCAATGGCTGCATTTTGGCTACGGGTTAGCAATATCGTCTATTTGATGTCTGTATAGGTAGCTACCTACTACATATCTCTAATTTAATCTGGATAAGGAGTTAGTAGGAATTTATTGACTAATAATAGTAGAGGATATTAAAGGGCCCGGACCTAAAGCACCCTAAAGTATGAAAAATGTGGTTTCAGGTTAAATATCTTGAGATTTTGATATGTTATAGATTTCAGAGTCTTGAACAAAAGTCTCTACGGGTGCTACCACTGTTTCCGAGTCCCTTTCAGAGTTTCGACTGATTTTGTACCATGGTCCTTTATCCATAGGTCGTATTTGTATACGTACCTAAGTCGCTCAGACAGGCAGAAATGAAGAGCTGGAATCCTCTGCTATACCGAACCGACCTTCTAACTATATGTGGAGTACCTATATGTATGTCGTAGGCCGATCGTACGATCAGGCAGATCGTAATGTTCTTGTGTAATGTTTTGACGATAGTCACATCAAACCAATACATAGGTAGGATAGGTTCGTTAGGTTGCTTCAGATGCCCGAAGGGCAAACTGCCCAGAAATAGGAGCCCCGCGTAGCGGGGCTCCGTCGACTCAGGGAACGAGTCAAAGATTTTCACGTTTCACGATATGCCTAGGAATTTCACGATATGCCTGATCTTACGATCGGCCGCCGACATGTATACAAAGTGGTCAATGATACTGCGCGTGCGGGATATGTGCTCGGAAAACATATAAAAACTCAAAAATGCGCGTTTTCCCAGAGGTAAGACCTAACTGGATCGATTTATCGCCCCCGAAAAACCCCATATAGCAAATTTCATCGAAATCGTTAGAGCCGTTAGGGCTTGGGCTATAATAGTCCCCACGCTAGCCCAATGCGGATTGGGGACTTCACATACACCTATGAATTTCTTCGCAGATGTATACAGGTTTACTCACGATGTTTTCCTTCACCGAAAAGCTAATGCTAAATATTTAATGATATTTGGTACATAAGTTCTGAAAAACTCATTGGTACGAGCCAGGATTTGAACCCGCGACCTCCGGATTGAAAGTCGGACGTCATATCCACTCGGCAACGACCGCTATTTTTTTGCTTGCTTTCATATTGATCTTCATATAGCTGTGGTAACTTTACACGCATTGAAAGTCAATGGACGGGGGCCCTTGCTGCTATAAAATGGGCGAAATCTGGCGGCTGTAAAAATTCGCTGAGCGCGCGTAATGCGATTTATCGCTCGCACTCAGCGATAAAGCGCCGCTTTTATTGTGGACGGCAGCCCTTTTTAGGGTTCCGTACCAAAAAAGGAAAAAGGAACGCTATAACACGAAACAAACTACATCGGCAAACGCACTCGCTGGTGATAATGGTGTGTTTTAGACCCATGTACCCTTTAACTACCATCACTGTCTTGACAGTGTCATGCGGGCTGTACAGTGTACACACTCGTCGGGAGACCCCGAGACAGGCCGAGAACGAGTGTGTACATGTTCCCTTCTCGTCTCGCTCTTACGTGGCCCTTTCGGCCACGACACCAATCTTTTCACAAAAAAAGCAGTCAAGTGGTCACTATGTCGACAAACTGTGTGCTTAATTTAAAAAAAAAACATTCGTCTCGCTCTTCCTCGTTTCCTCTCTCCGATTGAATAGAAGCGGTGCCTAGACTCTCGGCGGGACGGGAGGCTCTCATGGTTTTTAGGGTTCCGTATTACCCAAAGGGTAAAAACGGGACCCTATTACTAAAGGCCCCAGTACACAGTGGTGACGGATGGGCCATTCCACGCCCTGGCCATTGTGTACAGGGGGCTATGGTATGCAATGGCGGACGACTGCCGTCAGTCAGTTGTCAGCCGTGGTGAGCAATCGGGGAGTTGTCGGTTTTTTGGCACACTTCAAAGGAATCGTGGCGTACCGTGGCCTGTGGTGTTCACACAGTCGCCATTGTTTGTTTAGTTTCTTGAATTTTTGACCGCTTGATTAAATGTTAATAGCCCAAAATGTCATAATTGTAGAGCAATGAAGAGACTTATCAGTTTATTATAGATTTATATCAATCAGAGCCTGCAATTTTGTTTTTTTTTTTGTTTTTTTTTTGATGCACCATTGTGTGAACACCTACGTGATATAGGCCTACTGTTGCGCATTGCAAAGCATGGCTTGGCATGGACCATCCTTGACCACTGTGTACTGGAGCCTTAAGACTCCACTGTCCGCCTGTCCGTCTGTCTGGCACCAGGATGTATCTCATGAACCGTACAGTTGAAATTTTCACAGATGATGTATTGCTGTTGCCGCTGTAACAACAAATACTAAAACGTACGGAACCCTCGGTGGGCGAGTCCGACTCGCACTTGGCCGTTTTTTTCTATTGCGTGAAAGTTGCTTAATCAGATTTCGAATCGATGAAGTCATATTTTTTGGCACCGGATCCAAATAAGCGCTATGTTTTTTCAAAAACTCTGCTGGTTGAGGCTGAAACCACTGCACTAAAGAGAGTTTTACACATGTGTCATCATAAAAATAGCCTTTACTGCTACCTACGTCTTACGACTTTTCCGAATATTTTCAATAGAAATTGGACACCGTTTTTCACTGGGAACTACACATATAAATCAAAGGCGTTTAGGATATTTTTATATGTAGGGTCCCTCCCATAAATCAGGACGTAATGCTTAAGTAGGGAATTATGAATCATGACGTCATCAGCGGTCGTTCATCAAACTTAAGATGGCGGCTAAAGGTTGCAAAGGTTGGGTAACATTCCATTTCTGACCCCAGCTGCACTACTAGTACGAACGCGTCGGTGTTATTGTCAATTTCCATAGAAAAATAAATGGTAGTGCTGCTGTCGTTGGAAATGGACTATCACCTTAAGATGACATTCAGATGGTGACTAACTGCAGAAAACATCAAAATGTCAATTTATCGACAAATGTAGGTATAGGGCCCGTGCGCCTTGGAGGGTTTGCCATCTCGTGGCCTGAATCGGAAAAATATGTGCACATGTACATTGCCAAAGCAAGTGCTACCATCTACCGTTCTCGTTGGTACGTTTCCTTGTGCATAGTAGGTTCTGCCATCTTGTGGGCTACATCGGAAGCATAAGCGACACATTTACACCTCGCGCCAAAAATCTGACGGCTCCTATGCTGCCCCCTATAGTTCATGCACGGGGCCTATATTAAATTTGACGTCTGCAGTAATGTCACACTACAATACTGCAGCAGTAATGCTGGTGCAGTCTGAATCCGAACGTCACATTTAAGGTGACAGTCCATTTCCAACCGCAGCTGCACTACTGTCAATTTTACTATGGAAATTGACAGTAACAGCGACGCGTTCAGTACCATTAGTGCAGCTGCGGTCAGAAATGGAATGTTACCCTTAAGGTAACATGGCGGTAAAAACTGCAGCTGCTCTTCTGTTCCGACATTACTGCAATTGCGTTAATACTGCCGCTGCGACGCGTTCAGTACCGGTAGTGCAGCTGCGGTTAGAAATGGAATGTTACCATAATGTTGCAACATAATGCATCTGCAGTTGCCATCCGAATGCCACCATTACTGTCACTGTCAATGCTGTCGATCTCCCTGATCAAAGAAAATTCGAAATAGAGGCGGATTGTCAAAGTAAATTATAAAAAAAAAACTGTAGCCACATAAATTTACTGCCATCTTTCGACAGATGATTAAAACTGTTAGAAAGCCATTTGATTTTGATCCTTATTCTTTCACAGATATGTGTTAATTTGTTAAATATTAATATTAACGCCATCTACTCCAGACTAGGCCAAGAAAGCCGGCCAAAGGTATGGTGCAATTTTTTCGAGCGATGGCGCCATAACCTTCAGCCTACTCTCGAATAGATGGCGTTAATTTTGATATTTAACAAATTAACACATTATCTAATATATACCGGGTGTGGCCTGTAACACGAGCAAAGAATTAAAACATAGATTGTACTCCTCAAACGGTGACACTTTTGTTCAACAACTTTTAAAAACTTTTGACACTGACATATCCGATACATGTCGTATCTTTAGCACATTTTTGCCGTATCTTAAAGTTCGAATCAGCCCGTAAGACTGAGCACCACTAACTGGTTCAAATTACAAAGAACACCACTTACCTCGGGACATTTTAAAGGTTCCCTTCTCTTAACAATAGCCGTTAAAAACATTAAAAAACCTTTTCACGGAGAACTTCCGCCATTACCGCGTGGCGCGGTGCACGGCCTTTCACCCGCGTTGCGTTCGGGTGTACGCTCTATTACACAATGCGGTGTGGTGTGCCATTTACAGTATAAAAAGTATCTATTATGTGCCTCGATTCTTATCTGGTTAAGCTTTATTTTTGTTACCTAATGGGGTGCATGGTATCGGTGCGGGTTTTGAAAGTAAACAGTTTTAGTTGTTTTATCCACACGCATACCTCTCATAAACAGTCTGATGCTTTCATAAACCGAAAACTACAGCCAGCATAAAGATTAACTATTTTGTTCGAATAAATAAAAAAAAACTTATTTTATTATTATCTAAAACCATAAACATAATTCATATCAAACTTACAATAAAAGGTAACCTAAAATTAAAACTACCTACAAAACTAAAACTAATAACTAAAACATAACATGGGTCATATGGGTGACCTAGACCAATATGTATATATTAGGCGAGATTACCCAGGTCCGACCCCTGTGGAAGGGTTCCCGTAAGGCTGGCTGCGTTCCCCCTTTGGATGGCTATGCCAATCCGTTGGGCGAGGAACGACCCAGCCATACGGTCCCCGGTACTCGATGAATGTTTTAGAAAGCTACCGGATTAATTTGTAAGCGCTTGGGCACCACGGTCCACATTTTCTTGGGATTCATAAAATTACCTTCATTAAAAAAAAATAAGGAATATCTCGCAAGCCAATCGTTTTACGCGTCATACGAGAACTTATTAAATTCCAATTTAGTACCAGACTTTTGGGAAATTCAGGCCCTGTCCCATTATTAAGTATGTAATCCGTCTCCAAGTTTACATAAGAAGCGCCCCGTATCTAAGTAACATTCAGAAACATATGGCATGCGCGATAACATCTCATCGAGTATTCCCCACGCGGCGCTGGGACCAGGGGGTACCATAACTTGCTAATATTAGTTCCTTCTGACTTGCCATTCGCTTAGCTACCCGAGCACTTTTGACTCAAAAACCATACTTTGAGGTCCTAACTAAGAGATGCAACGGATAGTTGTTTGGCCGGATACCGGATTTTCGGCCTTACCATCGGCCGAATATTCGGTATCCGGCCGCCGAATATTTGGCCGGCGGAACTATACCTAAATCTCGGTTTTTCAAGTGCGCATTATGCAGGTTTCGACCTGTTTCGTAGTGAACGTTCGCGCGGACTCATTTCTAGGTTCGAAATGAGTGCGCGTGCAAGTGAGTGGAATGTTTACATTGTTTTAAAATAATAAGTAAACGAGTAGTAGGTACGATTATAACCGTGACTGTTTCTTATTTCAATTTTGTTTACTCCGAAATCAAGCAATGTTACTATCCGGTATCCGGCCGGATAGTAGGTCACGATCCGGTATCCGGTCGGATAGTAGGTCACTATCCGGTATCCGGCCGGATGTTAAAATAATGGCCGGATAGGCCGGATACCGGATAGTACCGAATATCCGGTGCATCTCCTATCTCGGTGCAGTCCTAACCCTCCAAGCTAGTTTAGTTTACGAATCGCATGCTACATGTTGTTTATTTCGAAACTAGCTATTTAAGTTTACATACATACTTGTCTAAAGTTATAAGCCAAGTGTATTCAGGTAATTTCGGAAATTGGGTAATCCCCAAAATCATTTAAAAATCACTCGTATTCCGGTGTAATAATAATAAGAGTCCCTTTTCGGAATCATCCGCCACTGTTTTAGTGTTTTTTAGGGTTCCGTACCCAAAGGGTATAAACGGGAGCCTATTACTAAGGGAGTCCGTCTGTCCGTCTGTCCGCCTGTCCGTCTGTCCGTCTGTCTGTCTGTCTGTCACCAGGCTGTGTCTCATGAACCGTGATAGCTAGACAGTTAACATTTTCACAGACGATGTATTTCTGTTGCCGCTACAACAACAAATACTAAAAAGTACGGAACCCTCGGCGGGCGAATCCGACTCGCACACTGTCCGGTTTTTTCCTTTTGGAATTACCCGCGGGTACACGGATTGGGTGATTTGGGTGCCATTGCCATATTGTAGCTAAAATAATTTTAGTAAAATCCGCCGCACGTGTCCGCACCAGTTAGCGTTGCACAACTTACACATACTAATACTATCGGCCTGATTCGAACTTTAATATACGTCAAAAATAAGCTCTACATACGATATGGGTCGAATATGTCAGTGTCAGAAGTGACATTTTTGATCCCTCCGTGCAACCCCGTCGGCTAGCGGACGCCCTTTACCCTTATAGTGTAAATTTTACAGATGCACCGGATATTCGGTTACTATCCGGTATCCGGCCTATCCAGCCATTATTTTAATATCCGGCCGGATACCGGATAGTGACCTACTATCCGGCCGGATACCGGATAGTAACATTGCTTGATTTCGGAGTAAACAAATTGAATTTTAGAAACAGTCATGGTCATAATCGTACTTGTTTATTATTTTACAACAGTTTAAACATTCCACTGACTTGCATTCGCACTCATTTCGAACCTAGAAATGTGTCCGCACGAAACGTTCAGGAAACAGGTCAAACCTGCAGAATGCGCACCTGAAAAACCGAAAAGTAGGTGTATAAATCCGCTGGCCGAATATTCGGCGGCCGGATACCGGATATTCGGCCGATGGTCAGGCCGAATATCCGGGATCCGGTATCCGGCCAAACAACTATCCGTTGCATCCAGCGAAAGTTGCATCTCTAGTAAATTTCATTCGATAGCGTGACGTGACGTAAGCGTTTGCGTTAAGTGTCATTTTGTATGGGATTATGAGTTTCCAAAACGTCCCGCTTGGCGCGCTGTTCACGCTATCGAATGAAATTACACTAGGGATTCTGAATATTGGTGTCGCCTTTTTAGGGAAGCTGTTGGAATTACACTACTTTATGCTCGCATGACGATAAATGCTTTGGATAGAAATATACTGTCAAATAAAGTAAGTTACGGTCTGTTTATATTATAAAATTATAGCATCATGCACTCAACATAGCATATTAAGAATAAGCGTAGGAACTAAAAGATAATAAGGGTAACATTCCATTTCTGACCGCAGCTGCACTACTAGTACTGAACGCGTCGCTGTTACTGTCAATTTCCATAGTAAAATTGACAGTAGTGCAGCTGCGGTTGGAAATGGACTGTCACCTTAAGGGACTGCAAAAACTATCTGAGTTACGGCACTGTCGTTAAAGTCCTCACAATTAATTTCATTTCATTTACAAATTTAAATTCTGAATATATGTTATTTGATACTATCCGTACTTGATATTATAAATGCGAAAGTGTGTCTATCTGTCTGTCTGTTCCCTCTTCACGCTTAAACCGCTGAACCGATTTAGATGAAATTTGGTATACCTAAAGATAGTTTGAGTCCCGGGGAAGAACATAGGGTAGTTTTTGTTCCGGAAATCACCCTTTAAGGGGGTTAAGTCACCCTTATGGCGGCTGGCGCTTACGTCGCATAGCGCCGCAATAACATTGGAGCGGCGTTAAGCCAGCCGCCATAAGGTACCTTTTGTCGTGGAACGTCACATATCTTTACTATTTCATATCTAGTGAATCTCTAATTCATTTCCCGAATCACGCCGAATGCCAGTTTCTGTTATTTCTATCTAGTTAAGCACCCAATTAAACCTTTTGTTAAGGAGTTGAAGTGCAAAGAAAATTTGTCTGTCAATGCTAACTCGTTTACAGAGGTTCCCTTCCCCCTCCCCTTCCCTTTTTTGTTAGCTATCGAAGCTTTAAGAATATATACCTATCTTAAACAATGTAGAATACCTAGCCTATCGCATATTTCGATTGCGACAGCGGCAGCGTTACTGCTGCAAATTACGTTTTGACAACACCTATTCGGAAAACGGGCTTTTTCTTCCCCGCTAGGAGGGATCAAAGTGGCACTTTTCCTCCCTGCTAGGGGGGATCAAAGTGGCACTTTTCTGTTCTAGGACACTGTTTTTGTTATTTTTTGCATTCTTTTTTTGCTTGAATAATATTTTGAAACATAATAATTTGAGTCAACACTATGATTTTTTATTTTCCTCATAGTTGATGTGAAAAGCAGTATGTGTCACACGGTATCAAAATAATTTCGTCTTGGGCGTTAACACTTGAATCCCTCATTACGCTTAGGATTCTACTTTAGAATCCCTGACTACGTTCGGGATTCTATTGTAGAATCCATCGCTTCATTCGGCATTCAATGTACGCCCTTGACAGAAATATATCATTTTGATCCCTTGTAACACAAACTACTATTACAGTAATATGGTACTTTCCCGTACTATTGCGGGAAACAGGACTTTCCGTGCGTAAGTATGTCAAAAGTTTAAAGGGCCATATTATGTACTGTAAAACGTTGTACGATACACGTGCGAATAGGTAATTCGCAACTCGTGTCGATATAAAACACTCCCTTCGGTCGTGTTCTAATTTATCGCCACTCGTTTGGATTTTCCTCTTTTCCGCACTTGTATCGTAATAGTTAATTACATCGCACGAAAAGTGCTATTTTACGCGCTAGTGCGGGAAAATAGGACCATATGTACTGTAAATAACTATTATGGTATTATTTTCTGTGACCGCATAGAACAATGAAAAACGAAACGACAAATTAGTTTTCAACAGTGTAAAACCACTTAAAGTATCCACCTACTTAATGGACTTCAGAACGGCAAGGAATCCAATCCAATCTTAAAAATCTTTGAACCCTAATACAAAGAAGTAACGCTCAATTTCGCACGCGATTTAAGTAAATAAGAGGTATTTTTATGGAGATGGATGTATCCAATTCCTGTTAAAATCGGTGACTTACTAGGTTCGCGGCTCAATGGCAGAAAGACGTATGTGCTTAGGTGACGTGTGACGCTTCCGTCATTTGGATGCGTGGGAGTCGTTTTACGTGCTGATTAATCTTGTTATTGGACGCGTAGAGGCGTTAGGTATTAGTTTACATGGGGACTCCCTCTGGTCGCATAACAACTTTTGTCATATTTTTAATTGTCATAACACTTTATTCATAAAAATCTTTAGTCAGAATTATTCCTGAGCATAACTGGGTTTTTGTCATAAATGAGTTATGACATATTTTTTATAGTCATTAATTTAATTCGCATAACATTTTAAGTCATCTGCTTGATATCCATAATTGTTTTTCGTTCGAAGTATTGCAGTGCATAGTATTAATATAGACATAAAAAAATAAGTCATATTTGTAGTGGTCATAATGTTTTTTTCATAAATGTTACAAAGCATGAATAATAAATATATGTGACGTTCCACGGGAAAAGGTACCTTATGAGGGTTTCTAGTTTCGGAGATATGAAATGTTTTGTAAAGAGGTGAAAAAATGCTCAATTTTTTTTTATTGTGTGATCTGAAACCTTAATGCGTAACGTTTGTTTACCTGTTTTTATTTTTGTTATAAGTTAGTTATAAGCCTAGTAATGTCGTCTCAGAGTTTAGTAGAAAAGGTACCTTATGGAAAAAAGATTGAAAATTCCCAAAAAAACTAGTCAATACGGGAAAAGAAGTTTGGTAGAGAACTGTATTAGCATTCTGCAAAACTAATTTGATAATTTCAGTTCTGGTTGGGGCGCCTCGCAAATATTATAACCGTACATCGACCGACATCACAAATCCAAGTAGCCTGCTATTATACCAAAGTTACTCTCGTCAAGTCTTTCTTAACTAGAATAATCTTCATTTGGTTTGGTCGCATGCAGTAAATCAGCCATTGGTTTGCTGAAAATTGCCAATACCCGACGCATTACCTTATGGAATATCTGAGGTCATTGAACCTCAATGCCGCTTATCTTCAATAGCAACCGAAATATATTATTGATAAGAAATAGACGATTTATACCATTACCAAAATATTATTAGTTTATCCTAACTGTTCCATCATCATCATCATCATGCCTCATCATGTAACTTAATCACAAGGTACCTTTTCATTACATACAAATTATTGGTCTTTTTTAAGATTATTATGACGAAGAACTAATTAAATTTGGGGCAGTTTAATGTAAATTAATATTTTCTATTCATAAAAGATAAACTGTAATATGATTGATATTTTGTAGTGATGTATTATTAGATTTATTTCCATAAGGTACCTTTTCGTAAATGTATGGAGCCAATACTGTTATTGTTATGTAAGTTTAAAGTGGCATAAGGGGTTAAATATAGTATTTAGTTGGGGTTTTAGGATTTATTTCATTTGAATGACAGAATTTCTTTCATATGTGCTCAGAAAAATTGATTGTGTGTCACATTAAAAGTAAAAATATTCAATTTTGTGATTTTATATGAAAAAGTCAGAAAATACATTTTCACCTCTAAATCGGTATTGGTTTTTGCTTAAACTGTCTGTCAGTGTCGTTTTCTAATAGATAAAATTTAAATCTTGAGAGCTCATTGCAATCAATCGTGAAAATGAAATAAAACTTTATTTTCAAGAGATTGGTTAGTATACACATAAATCAGTCGATATCAAAAGTTTCTATTTGCATTACAGAACAAGTCGCAATATTTTTTTAATCTCAGATATATAAGGTATTATTATTTGTAGTCAACTATGTAACTTACTTCAGGAACATAGTTTTTTAGGCGGCTAAACTTAAAACTTCTCTATCGTAAAGTTGCTCATTTCACAACATTATTTTCAAAAAATCATATCTCTGTAACTACGCAACCTAGAAGGATGATCTTTTATGTTATCGATAGCTTATTTATTGTAGATTACTGGGGTATGCATAACTCCATACCCGCCATAAGGTACCTTTGACCGTGGGACGTCACATATATGTACCTATGGTTGTGACCCACCTATGAAGCAAATATTACTTTAGTCATAATCATAACCACAGAACGACCGTATAAAAGAAGAGATCCAAGGAGAGGGGCCCCCTCCTCCCTAGGAGAAACGGTTTTATAAAAGAAATTAATCATAGATATGAGATTTATTCGAATAGTAGGTAGGTTAGGTTCGTTAGGTTCCTTTAGATGCCCGAAGGGCAAACTACGCAGAAATAGGTATGACATCTGATTCATTATAATTAAAACCTATATGCACAAAAAATATATGACAACTGCTGAGTATGTCCTCAAATATTATGGCTAAAAATGTATGACACAATATAATATGACTTTTCATTTGTATGCGCAATGATGATTATGACACAAGTTGTTATGCGCAACAAAGATATGACTTAAAATTGTATGCAACCCAATATGGACCCGTTTACATGTCATGGTAGAATCCCAGGCATCCCATGGCTCCTTCAAAACGGTAAGAAGGGTGACGCCGGTGTGGTTTTTAGTGGGTATACCTCCTCTCCCCCTCTCATCAGGAGAGGACGGCTGCTGTCTCACATATCCCCCATGGCTCCCCAGGCCGGGGGAATGCGTAACGCATTTTACCACTCCGTCAACAAAAAAAAAAAAGAAAAAAAACGCCACTTTAAGGTACCATTCCAATTCAGACTACACCAGCATTACTGCAGCAGTATTGCAGCGCGACATTACTGCCGACAATGTCATAATTCCGGGCAGCAACATCGGTTACTTTGCGTTACTTTTGATAGGTATTTCGTGTTATAAAACTAAAATTACTTAATTAAAATTAAAATAACGAAAGCTAAAAAAAATTAAATACCTGTCAAAATTTTGCGCCCTTGGTAGGGTGCCCATCATGCAGGCAGCCTTCCCGCGCTGGATTGCTATGGCCAATTTTTGCGCGGGAAAGTTGCCTGCGCGAGGATCATCTGTGGCCTCCCTTAGGAGTTTGCTGAGCGCCTTGTGGAGCCCCCGAGCCCCCCTACCCCACGGATTTAGTGTCTCAACGCCATGGCATTTCATGGTTACCTTTCAGGACAAACTAGGACAACCTCAGTACCTACATAAAAAGTGTAACAATATTCCAGTCTACCAATTACGTCGTTCTCGACAAGAATAGCTCACACACGACGTAATGACGTCACTAATTAGTACTCCCACTCGTTGGGCATATCCAACGAGGCTGTACTCAAAAACATGTATACAATTCTGCACTCTATCTCAACGGGTTACGGTGAAATGTATACGTATTTATCACATAATACCAGAATAATGAACGTTCTTTGTGCATGTGAAGATGTGTCGAAGATACGGGGTTTACGAAGAGTAAGGAAATAATTAGGCGGGTATTAAAGGGTTGCTTTTGACATGCAGGGAGAGGCCGCTTTTGACATGCAGGGAGAGGCCGCTTTTGACATGCAGGGAGAGGCCGCTTTTGACATGCAGGGAGAGGCCGCTTTTGACATGCAGGGAGAGGCCGCTTTTGACATGCAGGGAGAGGCCGCTTTTGACATGCAGGGAGAGGCCACTTTTGATATGCAGGGAGAGGCCGCTTTTTGCGGTATTATTGGTCTATTTATTAAATTATAGGTACAGTAGCTATAGTAGCTCGCTCCATCGTAGGCCACGTTGCACCATTCCACTAACCCGGGGTTAAACCTGGAGTTACTATGGTTACCTGTGTAATTTGACGCTGGGTTAACGGTTTAACCGGTAAACCCCGGGTTGGTGCAAGTGGCGCTTAGAAAATAAACCGGACAAGTGCGAGTCGGACTCGCCCACCGAGGGTTCCGTATATACTTTTTAGTATTTGTTGTTATAGCGGCAACAGTAATACATCATCTGTGAAAATTTCAACTGTCTATCACGGTTCGTGAGATACAGCCTGGTGACAGACGGACGGACGGACGGACCGACGGACGGACGGACAGACAGCGGAGTCTTAGTAATAGGGTCCCGTTTTACCCTTTGGGTACGGAACCCTAAAAAACGAAGGGGCAAAGCTATGGTTGATATATACATCAAATTATAAAAAAATACGACGGTAACCAAGGAGGAAAATGGTGACTACGTTTGTATGGAGAAGTGGTTGTCCACTATCGTCTTAAAGTTTTAAATTTACCTCCGACGTTTCGAGGACGCCTTCAGCCTCCTCCGAGGCCACGAGGAAAATGCCGTCCTCGAAACGTTTTTTGTATGTTTGAATAATTTTACGGTTTAGACTCACTTGTTTTTAGTCACTCGCGCGACATGTTTCGGAGAGCCTAGGTCTCCTTTCTCAAGCACTAACAGTGCGAGCAGTTTTTTGTATGCGTTCGCAAAATCAGAATTCCTAATATTTGTCTGGTATATTCAAGTAACAAGTGTAACAACGACGCTTATACAGCCTACTGACTTATGTATCCTGGTGCCGCCCAACGTACATTAGGATGTACACTCAGTTTCGATGGAATGTCAATGTTAGGTAGCATTTCATTTGTCTCGAAATCAAACAACGCAAATTTATTGTGGTTGGGTTTGTTAGAATTGTCTCCATGAGTATTAGTTGACTGTTGAAAGAGAATTATCAAGAAAAGCTTGTATAAAAAATGAAATTTTTGTCACAATCTCAAGCAAACTTAATTTTGAACTTTGAATATTCTTGTTAAAAAATAAAAACTTTTTACAAAAAAAAGTAAACCGACTTCAAAAAGGATGAAATAAAATATTATCCTTTTTTAAGTCTATGCGTTACCAACTGATATGTTTGAAGTCGGTGCCAAGACAAATTTTGAAGCATACCATGATTTTGGTGCGTTTCGATAAGGATGTAGGACCTACGTTGGATTGCCTTACACGACGACAATGAACGTACTTTCTGTAGGTACAGTCGACGTTAAAAATATGTTTACAATTTTCGCCTTATTACAAAGGAGTAAGGTCATCATCATCATCATATCAGCCAGAGGACGTCCACTGCTGGACATAGGCTTCCCCCAAAGAGTGCCACAATCACCGGTCTTGCGCCACCCGCATCCAGCGGAAAGGAGTAGGTGCAAAAGTGTAAACATATCATTGACAACGACTGTACCTAAGAACACACCTCAGAACACAGGATCAAACCTTCTTGGCGCAGTCCATACCATGTTGGTCGGGACATTAGTGTAAATCCAATGCATTTTTTTGCCGTCGTATTTTTTAAAGAGCATATCTTACTAATGCTCGAACAGTCTATAGCACGCAAGTGTGCGATTGGGACTGAGTTATTTCCCGTTCCTTATCCAGAGGACTACATTTCAAAATATAAAACAATTCAAGGATGTTACCTTCTTGCCAAATTTTACCTAAAGCGGTTCAGTTGTTTAGCCATGAAAAGGCGACAAAGAGGCAGACCGAATTACTTACACATTTATAATAGTTATTTAATATTAAACATTTATTTACATACAATATATATACAGTGGTACTACTATTAATAATAGACCCTTGAGGCATTGTACCAAGGATGCTGGCGGCATTTCCTCGCTGTATCGCAATGCTGATACGTTGTGCGAGATAGCCGCCAGCTCTTCGGTCACCAGTTACGTCAACCAGACGCTTCGCGATTTCTGCGAACAACTTATGCGCGCTGGGACCCCATGGACCTAGAGTTTCAACTCCAAATGGTACAAAATGGTACTCTCTACCGAGGCTCTTATATTTGTTACGTTTTAGAATTTCGGCGCTTTCCGCCGCTCCGCCCGCTTTTACAGTAGTCCGTTGGAGGTGGGACGGTGCCAGTGTGTTTACGCAGGTAGCATCCCACACCGTTATTAGTACAGTTCTAATGGGATTTATAGCCATAAAGCTGATTATTTTTGACTGGTATTGTTACTACTTGGCTTGGCACCGACTTCAAACATATCAGTTGGTAACGCATAGACTTAAAAAAGGATAATATTTTATTTCATCCTTTTTGAAGTCGGTTTACTTTTTTTGTAAAAAGATTTTATTTTTCCATTTTTAGTTTTAACGCATTGTTAAGAGCGCGACGCATGAATGATAAACAAGATCATGTTTAACACTAAATTCGTGTAGCTATTACTTTAATAAATATTAAATATGTAATCAGCAATTTTCTCTAGTCCGTCTGGGAAATTATAATTCCTGTCACTACACTAAATCCATCCTCCGCCCCGCCACTGACCCAATCCCTCAACCCCCCGATCACTCGACCTCACAGCGCATCAACCCCTGATCCAGGAACCCCTCGATCCTGAACCAGCAACCCTTCAACCGCCATTCCCCGACCCCTTAATCCCTGACCCCTTAACTCCTAACCCTAACCCCCGATCAGTAGCTTTACCAGCTTACCACGAGTTTGACATTGATATATTCGCTAGCATGTGTGTAACTTTCTTTCTATGCATCTCGCTCGTACTAACATATTAGTGCGAGCGAGATGCATAAAAAGTAAGTTACGAAGACGTTAGCGAATATGTCAATGTCAAACTCGTGGTAAAGCTACTGATCGGGGGTAGTATCTAACTCATGGTAAGGCTACAGTTGCACTACATCCATTGGTGGTTTTCGGAAGCAAATGCTCGAGTTACTTTAGAAAACACCGAAATTACATTACACGTGCCTTTAAAAATTGAGGAGTTCCCTCAATACCTCATGGATTCTATCATCAGACCAGAACCAAAAATAATACGGAAATACCTTGGAGGTAACTTCTTCCAAACAAAAAAAGAATTACTCAAATCGGATCACAGGTGCCGGAGTAATCGCTGAACATACTACATTAAAAATCATCATCATTATCATTAAAACAATCATCATCATCATCAGGTCTTCTTCATCAAATTGGTGGTTTTCGGCAAAAAATGCTCGAGTTGCTTAAGAAAACACCCAAATCGCCATGCATGTGCCTTTAAAAATTGAGGAGTTCCCTCAAGTCCTCATGGATCCCACCATCAGAACAGAACCAAATTAATATGGAACCAACTTGGAGGTAGCTCCTTTCAAACAAAAAAAGAATTACTCAAATCGGACTACGGATGTCGGAGTAATCGGTGAACGTACATAGAAAAAAAAAAGATAGTCACAACCGAATACAGAACCTCCTTCTATGAAATTGAAGTCGGTTAAAAAATAATGACAAAGAGCGATTATCTCACGTCAATCACACGTCAAAGGTTGTCTGGAAGAGATCGCTTTTTAGCGATAAGACCGCCTGGTTACAGTTTTCTGTTAAATTTTCTTTGTAGTTTGTAATGTGTGTAAAATGTATAATTATTGGTGCAATAAAGAATATTTACTTACAATTTTTCATCTAGTTCCGAATCGTGAAACGGATCATGCTTAAGGCACTTGTCCCACCAAGAGCGAGTAAGCGATTAACTATCGGCGATTTTCTCGCCCAAGAAACGTACAAAAGATTAGGATCCTGTGTTAGTAAAAGAGACACATATATTAATAGTTCATCGCTGGCTGTTCCCACTGCCGGCGACAACACTCGCTCTACTAGTTTGTCGCCGCGATAAGATAAAACTAGCTCAGCGGTACTCTCTCGGCGATGCTCGCTTCGTAGTTAGAACTCAAGCTGCGAGACCAATCAGTCTGCGTGTTCGGCTACGCTGCACCGCCCGAGCGAGTGACGCGAGTAATAGCCCGTCGCACTCGACTCGCCTATAGCCGAGCGACAAAACTATTGGAGCTAACACTCGCTTCTCGCCGCTCGCCCACTCCTTTCTAGTTTATCGTTCTACTCGCTTATCGCTCATCGTCGGCGGTGGGACAAGTGCCTAAAGCTTCCCAACAAATTGGTAAGTAGGACTTATAATATAGCGTTTGCATTGTATTCAGTTTGTACGGCCGTCGGCCAACTTCCCCGGTCAAGGCAGGTGGACGGGGCGAGTCAACTAACATAGCAACAGTGGTGGTACTGTATATTACACTACATACCGATATCGTTTTCTATTCATTCTCAACACAAGACTTATTGAACTAAGAGCCCATCAACGTGCACACTAGCGCCACTGCTAAATAATCGTGATTATTTAAATTTAACGAAAGATATTTAAAAAAGGAGGCCGCTACGTACTGTATTTTGTATTTAAGTATCTTTTGAATACATCAAACTCGTTTTTTAACCGACTTCAATTTCATAGAAGGAGGAGGTTCTGTATTCGGTTGTGGCTATGTTTTTTTTTTTTTTTTTTTATGTATGTTCAGCGATTACTCCGAGACCCGTGGGTCGATTTGAGTAATTATTTTTTTGTTCGAAATAAGGTACTTCCAAGGTGGTCCCACATTAATCTGGTGCTGTTCTGATGATGGGATCCATGAGGAATTGAGGGAACTCCTCAATTTTTCAAAGCACATGTATGGTGATTTGGGTGTTTTCTTAAGCAACTCGAGCATTTTCTCTCGAAAAGCACCAATTTGATGAAGTGGACCTGATGATGATTGTTTTGATGATAATCATGACGATTTCTTAAAATGTAGGACGTTCAGCGATTACTCCGAGACCCGTGGTCCGATTTGAGCAATTCTTTTTTTGTTCAAAAGAAGGTACTTCCAAGGTGGTCCCACATTAATCTGGTGCTGTTCTGATGATGGGATCCATGAAGAATTGAGGGAACTCCTCAATTGTTAAAGGCACATGTATGGTAATTTGGGTATTGTCTTAAGCAAATCAAGCATTCCCTCTTGAAAATCACTAATTTGATAGAGTGGACCTGATGATGATGATTGTTGATGATAATAATGATGATTTTATAAATGTAGATTACTCCGAAACCCGTGGTCCGATTTGAGTAATTCTTTTTTCGTTTGAACGAAGTTACCTCTAAGGTGTTCCCATAACATTGTTGGTTCTAATCTGATGACGGAATTCATAAGGAAATGAGGGAACTCCTCAATTTTTAAAGGCACGAGTATGGCGACATCGTTGTTTTCTATAGTAACTTAAGCATTTCCCCCCGAAAATCACCAATTTGATGAAGTACAACTGTAGCCCTACCAAGAGTTTGACACTACTACATATTCGCTAACGTCTTCGTAACTATCTCGTTAACACTAATAGAATGCCAGCACGACGCATAGAAAGTAAGTTACGCACACGCTAGCGAATATGTCAGTGTAAGACTTATGGTAAGGCTACTGAGGAGTCGGGAAATGGCGGTTGAAAGGTTGGTGGTTCAGGGTCGAGGGGTTCCGTGATCAGGGGTTGAGTGATCGGGGGGTTGAGGGATTGGGGGGTTGAGGGATTGGGTCAGTGGCGGGGCGGAGGATGGATTTTGTGTTTGTGTAGTGACAGGAATAATTTCGAATTTAGTGATACGCATTATTATGCTTTTCATTCATGCGTCACGCGTCACTCATAAGCTTTTAACAATGCCTTAAAACTAAAAATTTAAAAATAAAAACTTTTACAAAAAAAAAGAAAACCGACTTCAAAAAGGATGAAATAAAATATTATCCGTTTTTAAGTATATGCGTTACCAACTGATATGTTTGAAGTCGGTGCCACGACAAATAGTAACAATACCGGTCAAAAATAATCAGGTTTATGTCTATAATTCACATTACAACTTTACTAATATTATAATGGTGAAAGTAATTCTGTCTGTGTCTTTGTCACCTTTTCGGCTAAACAACTGCCATGTAAACTGGTGAAATTTGCCATGCAGGTAAAAAGTTAAAGCCCTGTAGATGGTCCTTGGATTGTTTTATATTTTGAAATCAAGTTTTCTGGATAAGAGGCGGGAAATAACTCAGTCCCAATCCCACACCAGAGTACTATTGACAGTTCGAAAATTTGTAAAAATTGCTCTTTAAAAAACATATCGGCAATCGCATTGGTTTTATACTAGTACCGACAAACATGGTACGGACTGCGCCAAGGTGGCTTGACGGTGTGTTCTTAGGTATCTACAGAAAGTATGATCATTGCTGTCGTGTGGTGTAAGGTAGGTAATCCAACGTACATACACACATACATTCTTACACGTACATTCTTATCGAGTCACCCTAAAATCATGGTATGCTTCAAATTTGGCTTGGCACCGACTTCAAACATATCAGTTGGTAACGCATATACTTAAAAACGGATAATATTTTATTTCATCCTTTTTGAAGTCGGTTTTCTTTTTTTTTGTAAAAGTTTTTATATGTTGCTGGATTCGTCAATCTATGCGTCCAAAGTTCAAACGGCCGTTTTTGTTTTGAGTTGATGTTGTTTTGATCAACAAAAACGGCCATTATCATACGCCAATACATGAACGGACAAGTACAGTCGAGTGCATAAATATATATATAGGTCAGTTGTTCTACATTGAAACAATCGGACACAGTGTAACTTTGCGATATCTCGGAAACTAGGTGTTACCAGCTAGTGCCGTCTGTTAAGCAAGGGCAGGCTCAGGGACCCCCAGCACCTCCCCAAAACGCGAGCGCGCCTCGGAGGAGGAGCACGTTGCTACGAGCGTTATTGTGAATTCGTGCAACAAAAGTAAATTTTTTCATTTAAGTTCCGCAATTTTTTACCAAGATATAGACTCAAATTTGGCGTTTTTTAAGTTTTTGTTATGTTCTATGTGTATTAAAGTTTATTTGGAGGTAAATATTTTTAAATTTCTTTCACTCTTTGGTGCAGTTTTATTTAATTGATTCAAAAAACACCCCCCAGTCTCACAATGAAACATTTTTATGTAGTATACAATGAAACATGATGTTCACTGAACACCAGTACCAGCACACAATGAAACAAACTCATTATTTTTTTTAATAATTAAAGACTATGTGCAAAATTTGTGAAACTAAAATACCATGAAAATTGGTAATAATTTGTCTATCATATGACAATATATAAGATACTTAACTTTAGGAATGGCTGAAATAGGATGGTTTATATGTTGAATGTTTCATTGATGGCAAGGTATAGGTCACATGTCTAACATTGAAACAGTCGTTTATAAACACTATGTTGCAAGAAAGTGTATGAAATCAAGCATGGAGATGCTCAAAACCCTCCCGCGTCTATCTAGTTGGCAATCATGCTCCGTGGACATAAAAGGCGCCTTTTTCGCAGTATGCCGTACGTGCCGACCAGATTTTCGATTCACAATGAAACTCAGGTGTGTGTACAATGAAACAAGTATTTCGCTTTTAGATATTTCAGCAATCTTATAATGATTCCATATGTCGGAAACCTTTTAAATAACCAATTTCAGCCTACCACTATTTTCTCCTTTCCTTTCTCATTAATTGAGTGAAAGCATATATGTATTAATGTCACTTATTTAATACACCGGTTCAATGTTTATTAACGATGTTTCATGGTAGACTATAATTATTACATTTGTTTCACTGTAAAAATTAGAGTGTTTCATTGAAAACATGCACAAGTACACAATGAAACAAAACTCATTTTTCAAAAAAAGGCTTATAACACAGGAACTGTTACAGATAAGTAGAAACCAAGAATGCCATACGATAGCCAATGAAATTGTTTATCTTCATACGAAATGTCACACTCATAACTTTAAAAACACCAGAGATAGAAAGGCTTGAACTTTTAGTATTTCATTGATCAACAAGTTACCCTACATTTCTTCACCTTAACCCATTGCAATAAGGTGAAAAAATGTATACATATTTATGCACTCGGCTGTACGAGCGAAATGAATAACATGATTCAAACAAATATCATGGTATAATAATATACTCCGCCTGGTACTCTCTTCCCGTCTTTTCTAGGTCACCTAACTGACAAGCCTACGTCATCATGCGACAGCGCTATATGATAATATGCGATAGCGCTATATATAGCGGCCATGTTATTGTGACGTAGCCCTGTGTCACTCTGGGAAGAGAAGACCATGTTTTATTAGACTATGACAAATATCATGTCATCCTGTTAGCCGCTTCGCTATAACCAGTCTTATGCTTGTTTGCCATCGAGGTAGCGTTAAAAACATCGTGTCTCATGATCTGAAAGACAGTCATTTTTGTTCTAAAAGGCGTGCAGAAAGTTATACGTTTCTGCACTAGAGCATTTAAATTTCCAAGTACGATAATATTTTTGATATAAAAAATTGATATTTGATTTAAATTGATTTTATATGCAATCTCCATTCTGATATTGAACTCCCCATTCCATAAATAACGATACTTTTACCTAAATTGTTAATTGAAAGTACTATCGAGAAATAGTATAATAATTTATACTCAGTCATATGTATTTTTTTAAATCACATGCAATACTTTCCTTGTATTCGAAATGTAAACTAGAGTGTTTAACTCGGGTGAAAGGCATCATTTCATCTCTTGGTTAACAATCTACTATTCTTTAACTGAAACCTCTGTATTTTTTTTGCCTGTGCACCGTCGGAAAGTTGACCAGTGGATTTGCATGTGTAGCTCGCCTGTGCAAGTTGGGCGATACAACTTTTGCGGTTGCGGGTAAAAGGAACTCGCGGTTTTCTTGTGGATACTTTTATAGCATTTGCAATTCTATAGCCTCGTGCCGTAGCCAAGGGAGTTAGAATCTTATTGTATTTTCAATTGGGTTGTATTTCATTTATTCTAAAATTTTACGAAGTTCAGAGTTCCTATGGCCACCTTCTGTGCCAGAGCATCTCGATGGTACCATAGTATTGGATTGTCACCCAACTTATACACCTGTGTGACTACTGTGAGTGACTAATTGTCGTATCATAACAATATAAAAACTTTAAGAAGGCGAAATCTGAATAGCGTCAAATATAATATTACCTACCAGTGTACCATCGCCCACAGTGTTAACTGACAGTTTGTAAACCTTATTACAAACGGCATAAGGTCCACCGGTGGACAATTAAGAGTATTGCTATTTGTAGGTACCTATTAGCGTCGATTAATTAATTTATATATTTTCGGAATTAATCACAGGATTAATTCCGGCAATACGCATTGGGTGTATTTAGTATGCCTACAGATACGGAACACCCAATTAAGTAAGTTGTTTGTCGTTTTGTACTATTCTTGTACAATGCCCTTTTCTTAAATCTTCTCAAAATACTTTCAACTAATTATTTTTTGTTTCTGTAATCTCCGGCAGTTTAAGCTCTAGCTTCCCATCGTCCTTATACAAGTACAAATTACCTGCAATAAATTATAAACTGAAATATATGTCATATAACTCGTATACCTACAACTAACGTCGTGACTACTAGAGCACCCAGTCAAATATCTAAAATTGTATAATTTTTTTGTGGTGTGGTTTCTATTAGGACCGCCGAGGACAGGAACACTTGGAAGAGCTGGCACATCGCGCAGGAAACTCTCCAAACTAGAGACGACCTTCAGTAATAAAGAAGCCGGCTAAGAAGAGATTTCTATCTAAATGTATATATATGTTAGGGCTCGGCTTCCTTTTGAGCGCTAATCGTGGTAACTCGTAGTAGGAAGGCTGAGGTCTTCGTTGTAGAAAAGAAACTTCGTTGTAAAATACTCATATTTATCGTTTATTTATAACTTTACACAGCACACTTTTTAAACTATCAGCACTTTAGCTATTTACAGTAATATTAGTAGCACCATCGTACAATAAATGACAATAATACACTTTTAGGACACTTTTTGTCAGCATAGGCTGTTAAGGTCTTACTCCTAAGGTTGCTCAGATAATAATGGTCGCTTTAATGAGGTGCAAGGCCTTTTATTAGACCATCGCCCCTCCAATCTCGACCACTTCCACCTGTTCGTCAGGTGAGGTGGGCTGACCGGTAGTGACGTCACAATTGTTTAATTATTTTAACTAAAGTAAAATTGGGAAGTTCAATCACCTTACTTTTTATAAATGAACACAAGTAAATAAGAATGCGGTATTATTACTCTTATTTTTGGAAAGCCGCTAACACGGCCATACTGACCAGTGGCTCGTGCTCAGAGACACTTAGTGTTCGTATTAATTAAGTTGTAACTAGTAAAAGTACAGATTGATTTAAAACAATTACAACGGCTCATTGAGTTATTTTTTTTTTTATGAATTATCGATTATTTTAACTTATGTTAACAAAGATTCAACATAATTAATGTTTCTGTCTTATGTACGATCATGATTTTTTCTTATGATTTTAGATTAATGTTACATTTAACTGTAAATGAATTACACTTGGAAATAAAAATTAAATGTATTTTAAACAGTGTAATAAAATTATTGTTTAGTTCCCGCTAACACGGCTATTTATGACTTTTGCTTCGGTCATTCTGACATCAAGTGATAATTCAATAATAGAATTGATCCTATGGGTTTGAATGTTTTAATTAATTTCAATCCATTTTAATTCATAAGTACTTTAAAAAAGAAATTTACTTGCTTGTACCTTTAAATTAATGTTGGTTTTTTATTTTTAATATTCTTTTGTATGTTTTTTATTTTTGCCAAAGGAAAAATGAGTTTACCGACGCTTCGGAAAGGCTCTGGTGGAAAAGAAGCGCCAAGAAAAACCTCCCGGTTGCCTTCTTTTATAATGCATTTAGTTAAGTTTTTATGTACCTAAGTGTAGTTTTTTTGACATCTTTTGTCGGTTAATACCGATTATTACGATTGATTAAATTTGCTGAATTGTAAATCTTGGGTTTAGTTATATTTAGTGACACTACGCAGCATACTTCCTATTTACTAAAGGTAAGTGAAATTCTATTAAAATTAGTTCTTTGGTATCTAAAGTGATTAAATGATCATAATTTGTTTATGGAATTTATTGATTCAATATAACTCATTAATATATGAGAACCAACCATGAAGTTTAACGCTTCTAATAGTAGAAGAGCCGGCCGCAAAATTTTTAACCGACTTGATACCACGATGAAATGCACAATGGTTTCCCAGAAAAGTTATGCTAAGTCCGAATTCGATAGTCTGCCACGGCGGAACTTGCCGAAAGTACGAAAAAGAAGGCCACTTCCGGTGCGAAAAAAGGGGCTGATTTAACCCATCTGATACCGAGATAGTAGTTATGGCAGCAGTTAGAAATTTACATGTAGACACAGAAAAGCGAAGTCTGCCACTATTTTTTTTGCCGGAAGTGCTTGGCAGACGCTCTCAAAGGTGACCATCGGGACCCCTAAATTAACCCATCTGATACCACCATGAAACCAATGCCAGTCGGTAGGTATGAACTCTCATGTCAGGAATATATAAGTCTGCCAAGGCTTTTCCTGCCGAAACACCATGGCAGACGAGATTATGTAAGCAAGGTCGCCATCGGTTACCCTACACTAACCCATCTGATACCACCATGAAACCAATTCCATTCGGTAGGTATGAACCCCCATTTTAGGAATATATAAGTCTGCCAAGGTTTTTCCTGCCGAAACACCTTGGCAGACGAGATTATAAGCAAGATGACCATCGGTTACCGTACACTAACCCATCTGATACCGCCATGAAACCAATTCCAATCGGTAGGTATGAGCCCTCATTTCATGAATATATAAGTCTGCCAAGGCTTTTCCTGCCGAAACTCCTTGACAGACGAGATTATGTAAGCAACATCCGCATCCGTGGGACCGGTATACGTGATTACTGTAGGCTTATTTATTATTTTATGCTTTTACATATTTGTATATTATTATGTTATTAATGAAATATGTTTATAATTTATTAAACCTATACCTAATACATTGGGAATTCATTACCTGCTTACGGCAGTAGTAGGGAGTAGTGGGTGAGTTCTGGCTCACTTAGCCAGGCCAACAGTCCCTCCCCCTTTTTTTCCCTTGTTGAGGCCCTGCAACCTTACCTTGAACCCAACCTAATGTCATTGTAGCTCGAATCTAACCTAATCTATTTTTATTGCTTTTAGAAAATATTCTAATAACAATTATCTACTTTTGCAAAGTTAAATGTTGAATTCTTTATTTCGCAAAATGGAATTTTAATGTGACTATAATGTATGTGCAATCTACTTAGAAACTGGGTTTAGAAATATAAAAACATACATTTTATATAGGATAATAAGTTTATTCAAGTAATATTCTGAACATATGAGATATAGTAACATCATTACTTATTCTGTGTACAGTGGAGAAAACATGCAAGTTGACATTTTTCGTTTTAAAATAAAGATAAACTAAACAGTATTTGCCACAAACCGATGTTAAAAAACTTTGCAGTTGTTGGTTGGCATAATACCATCTCTTACAATTTCTCTTCATTAACATTTTATGATACCTTCCTGTTTTTATTTACTTAATTTAATTTTTTACTTTTTATGTGATCGGTACTTCATTTATTTTAGATTTTGGGCTAATATTAGTTTGTTAACCGACTTCCAAATCTCAAAGAAGGAGGTTATCAATTCGGTTGTATGTTTTTTTTATTTTTTATTTTTTTTATGTTTGTTACTCTATATCTCCGTCATTCCTGGACCGATTTTGAAAATTAGTTTTTTGATTGTATGTATATGCATACAGATTGGTTCCGTTTTTGTCAAAACCCAGTTCTGATGATGGGATCCATGAGGAATCGAGGGAACTCCTCAAATTTTAAACGCATACATATAGTGATTTTTGGGTTTTTATCATCAAATTAAGCATACACATTCAAAAAAGTGACATTTGATGAAGTGCAACTGCTGATGATGATCAGAACGGAACTCTTCAACGACGCATAGTTCACGTTTGGCGATTTGTCGTCTTCGTTATGTTTGTTAAGCAAGTCAAGTTTTTAAGCCACATTTTTGTCAAGCTCGAGTTCTGATGATGGGATCCATGAGGAATCGAGGGAACTCCTCAAATCTTAAAGGCATGCGTATAGACATTTTTGTATTTTCATCAGAAAATCAAGGATTTTCATTAAAAACTGGCGCATTTGATGAAGTGGAACTGCTGATGATGACCAGAACAGAACTCTTCAACCACGCATAGTTCACGTTTGGCGATTTTTCCTCTTCGTTATGTTTGTTAAGCAAGTCAAGTTTTAAAGCCACATTTTTGTCAAGCTCGAGTTCTAATGATGGGATCCATAAGGAATCGAGGGAACTCCTCAAATATTAAAGGCATAAGTATAGATTTTTTTTGTATTTTCATCATAAAATCAAGCATTTACATTAAAAACTGTCGCATTTGATGAAGTGGAACTGCTGATGATGACCAGAACAAAACTCTTCAACGACGCATAGTACACGTTTGGTGATTTCTAATTTCGATTTTGACTTGGACTGCGACCCGGACTCGGACCCAGAACCGGACTCATACCCGGATCCGGTTCGGACCCGGACTCGGACCCGGACTTGGAATCGAACTCGGACCCGGACTCGGACTCGGACACGGACTCGGACTAGGACCCGGACTCGGACTCGGACCCGGACTCGGAACCGGACTCGGAACCGGACTCGGACTCGGACCCGGACCCGGACACGGACTCGGACACGGATTCGGACCCGGACTCGGACTCAGACTCGGACCCGGACTCGGACCCGGACCTTGACCCGGAAAACCACTATAATATATATTATATTATAATTATTATTATTACACGTAAATTTGTTCACGAAAAAACCGTGTACCGACTCTTCATGCCATTATATTTTTAATTTGCTGTTATTCTCTACAAATCGACACTAAAAGTATCAAAATATCAAAATATGGAGTTCCGTTTGAGAAAGAAGCAAAACAATTTTGTCTTTGACAGTAATTGAATTATTGTGTGATTTTGAAAGCTAGACAATTCAAGATTTATATTTTTACTCACAAAGACAACACAGAAATTCAATCTCAAATGTAAACCTTCGAACAATTTCCATACATTGACGACATCACTCAAAATTCTTCTTCAAGTCAGATGCCCGCTGGGGCTGCACCGGAGCACACGTATAATTCTTCAAATAAAAATGACAGCTTGATTTGACATTAAATCATATACGCACACGAGAAAGTATACCAGTAGATAAATTGTATTTCAAAAAATAGGGTACATAAATATCAGCTCGCGTCTCCTTTAAATTTGATTTGCTGTTATTTACGGGTCATAATGGTTGAAAACCTCAGTAAACTATCTTAAAACAATACGATTACAGTCGAATTTAAGTATTATGTTCCTTCAAATCAAAACTCGCTTAAAATGAAAAAAGTTTAAAGACTCATCCTTTACTGATTGGGATTAATTTTCATTTTGCGTCATTTTAAAAACGTATTTGACTTCTGTACGTCAATTAATTTTGATGACAATTGTAATCTTGTAATATATTATAGAACTTTTATCTTAAAATATTGCCTATTAACAGGAAGCGTTATGTAATTCGTATAAGTAATACCTGAATAGTGATGGGTAGGACTTCAATTTAAAATGAGTTTGTATGAGTACCTCATTTTCTAAAATGAGGTGTTACAATGTCTTACTTCAAATGAGGTGAGGTACTAGCATATATTCAGCGTCGACTATTCCATTAACTCCAACGGCGACAAAAATATTTAATGTATATACATATTTATGTATTCATCACTTCCTTTATAAATAAATAAGTAGTAATATTTAATTGGAGTGCAATTCTGGAGGTTAAGAATAGAACTTTTAGGAGAAAGATAATTTTAGAATCAAACTAAGAACATAAAGTACCTAACTTAATTTGCTGCTTTTATGAAACTTGTTCTAATGTAGCTCTTTTTTATTGTTAGATTGTTTAGACTTCCTCCTTGCTACTTGATATAATTTTAAGTATAATAATCACTAGCGACCCGCCCCGGCTTCGCACGGGTTAGCAAATTATACACCTAAACCTTCCTCAAGAATCACTCTTTTGATAGGTGAAAACCACATGAAAATCCGTCCAGTAGTTTTTAAGTTTATCGCGAACATACAAACAAACCCACAAACAGACAGACGCGGCGGGGGACTTTGTTTTATAATATGTAGTGATATATTTCATAAGTACCTATTAACCATAAAACTACCACATTTTTAACAAACTAAGGAGAACAAATTCAATATTTTCACTAGTCATTATTATATAGAAGTGACTAACTTACCACCTCAGATAATTTAACAGTAATATCATCAATATGATAATAAACAAAGCACCATTCGCGCCTGCCGCACCGGCTACATTTACACTTCATTTTTTCATGCAAAGGGCACCAAGGAAGATCCGCGGGTATATTTACTGGCAAAAACTATGTCCATATTTTGTTATGATTATAAGAATTATCACTAGGTATTAGGTATTAGAGAACTAAAATTAGCTAGGTAGTGAACGAAGTACGAACAAAATAAATATAAATATGTCATAATCATAACTTGACAGTTCCAAGTCGTTTACAAAGAATGTTAATAAAAAGTATTGCAAATTCAAATCGGTATAATTTACATCTACATTTTTATTTTACCTATGAAAATTATACTTACTTTTAATAAACTTTAAACTTATTGAAATTATCATAAATTGTGTACGCTACCGTATTATATTTCAATAATATTTTAGTTACTTAAGGGATTTCTGTTTCTAAGCAAGCTTCGTAAATGCCCGCCTGGTATACAGAGGGCGTAACGCGAACCAAGTTCGTCATGTTGCCTCCCTGTCACACTTACGTACGAATTTACAAGTGCGACAGAGAAGCAACACGTCGAAATTCGTTTTGAGACTGATTTCTCGCGCCATTTTGACACGTAAGTTAGGATCAAAAAGGCGTAAGATGTATGAAAGCTTGCAGCGCTTACGCTTGTTGTCTTTCGTGTTTAATTTTTAACGTATTTTCGGTGGTGACGCGAGGCGATATTGAAGTACGGCGCGTGTCTGTCTCACTCCCTCTTTGGGTATTTCTAATTCATTGTTTCATTTTGAAAGGATTTCTGAGGTGTTCATGTCACAGAGAGGCGGTGAGCGGTACAAACTCAATGCTTTTCTCGGTGGACTTTTTGTCGTTGCAATAAGGTTTGTAGTTCGGCAGTTGACAGTGTGGACCATTACGTCCATTACTCGTTTCTTCATTTGAGTTTTGAGTGTCGGCGAGCGGGCGAGCACCTCGAGCGCCTCGCGCGATCCAGGGACTCTCTTGCGAGGTTATGAGGAGCGTATGAGTTTTGAAGGTCGCGAGTGAAATTGAAAGGATAAGAGTTTTTTTAAATTTGAAGTGTGTGAATGATTTGTGTGGCAAGAGGTGTTTGTGATGCGCGCGAGTAAATGAGTAAAATGAATAGAGGAGTGATGTAAGACATTTTTGCGGTATGAAGTACTGCGACAAATTAACAAAATGAGTGGTACATATGAGGTGCCTCACGAGTGAGCGACTCAACACTATACCTGAAAGTCTTGTACCTAGATCTGTAATACCATGGATTGCGACGAATAAATGATTATGATTATGCCGTTCGTTCCGTCTATATGTATAATGCGTGTACGTGCTGTTCTCTGAAAATCTTCAAGAAAAAATAACGGCTAGACCAGCACGAAGTACTAGCGAGTTTTTGCGGCTTTGGAGACCGAGATAAAGCTTACAGGCCAATACCGCTGTGGCCTGGTTATTGTTATGTACACCTATGTATCGAATGTTTTAAAAAAAAAATTACTATACAAAGCAATGTTTTATTTCGATTAGGTCGACATTTTGTGCATATTGTATATCTGAAGTATTTTCGTACTAAACTTGAAACTTTCGTTGAAACTAAATAAAATAATTATTCCTAATATACAGTCATCTGCAATTTATGTTACACAACACACAACGAAGGCCGCAAAAATATCTGACACGATCTTATTTGTAGAACCATAAGAGCATGTCATATATTTTTGCGGCCTTCGAAGAGTAGGTACCGGTCATTATCACCAACTTTGCCCGCATTTAAAAAAAAACCACGAATTTCTCAAAAAAAAAACAAATCGTAATTACTTTTTTTGCTCAGCACCAGTCCATTGTGATCAAACGCATCAGTTTATTTGAAGAAAAAATATTTTTATCGTGTTTTTACCCATTTTTTTGCGTTTTAGAGGGTGGGCAAAGATATCCGGAGTTTTCGCCAACATTGCCCACGTCAATTTGGTATTCAAATACAGCTCGTATGATGATGATGTCTAAGGATCACTGGTTTTGGGCAATCCTACCATTCCCTGTTAATAACTTAGCGATAAGTGTAAAAACTTTTAAATAAATTTGCTGGGCAATGTTGCCTACCCGTTTTTGCTCATTTCCATATAAGGCTCGCCTAAGCATTTTACAAAGGCTAGGGTTGTCACTTTTGAGAAAATCTGTTACAATAGTTTAATCGCCAAAAATATGATTTTTGCTGTGTTTTTCATTAGTTAACGGGATAAAACATCTAAGTAAAGGATAATAAGACAAATTAAATACAGTATATATTTATAAACTTACTTTAGTGTACAAACATAACCTTATTTTACATGCGAAGTTGGGTAAATTAGATGAAAGTGACAACCCTAATCCGTTTTCGGTGGTGGGCAATGTTGGTATGGATGCCAAATCACCGGATTACTTTACCCACCGCTAAAACTCGCTAAAAATTACAAATTAAAGATATCTTATTGATACTGTTTTAACACCCCCTGGCACTGATTAAAATAACCGACTTGGTTTCACATTACATCTCAAAACTTTTTGAAGTGAAAATTTCTTTAGCGGCGTGTAATAGTGCCCTTGCGGCCTATTTGCTGAATAAATGTTGAAGTTTGAAGTTTGCATGCCAAGTTTCGTGCTTTCTGCCGGATGGGACAGGATTTAGGATGGGTCAGACCAGGACCGCATTTTTGCAGGTTCATCTTTTATTAGCCAGACTCTACCTCCATACTAAATCGAGCTAAGGAGTCGCACTATAAAGAAATATTGAACATTTTCTTTCAAGTTGATATACAGGGTGTCCATGCATTAGGGTATTTATATTCAATATTCAATAATTTATTCATAAAATCAATACAATTTTACACGTCAATGGTATTTAGAACCAGTATACAAAGTATCATAACAAATTACGATTTTTTTACTTTGGAGCAACCTGTATGTGTTAGTAGCTCCTGAGGTAATAAATAGTATGACTAGATTTTGCCCTGTGCGCGGGGCCCGAGGGCCCCGCGGTCTTCTTGTAGTTTGTTGTTGGTGCTGTTGTTTTTGTTGTAGTAGTAGTAGTAGTAGTTTGTTTTCCAAAGGGAAAAAGAAATAAAGTTGTACTTTTGCTAGGACGAAAAGATCCGCGTGAAAGCACTACATTCCCGCAGCTCGGCCTGGCCTCGCGTGCTTGGGAACTCGTAAGGGACGCTCCGGGCCTTCGGCCCTACGCGGAGCTCGGCCTTCGTCCTTCGCTGGGTTTCGAAGCGTTTAAGCGGGAAGTTGGAGCTTAAACACGACCCAATAGGAAAAGTGTCTTAGACAAGCGAAACGGCGGGCCGAAGGCCGAAGGCCGTAGGCCAACTTCCCCCTCTCGTGTGACGCTTCGGGCCTTCGGCCCTACGCGGAGCTCGGCCTTCGGCCTTCGCGAGCCTCGACGCTTCGCCGTCGGGCCTTCGGCCCGCCGGCTTCGCTTATCAAGACAGTTGACTTTGTAGAACCCTTGGGGGAACTGCATTCACGCAGCTCGGCCTTCGGCCTCGCGTTTTGGGAGTCGGGGTGGAGGCTCCGGGCCTTCGGCCCTCCGCCGGGGTCGGCCTTCGGCCTCCCGGCCTGAAGCTCGTCCTTCGGGCTCGCTTAACACACTTTTTGTATAGGATTTTGCTTTGTTCGTCATTCCCGCAGCTCGGCCTTCGGCCTCGCCCAAAATTACTGGGGGCGGGGCACGCTTGGATATTCGGGGTGAAGCTCCGGGCCTGACGGCCCTACGCGGGGTCGGCCTTCGGCCTCCCGGCCTGAAGCTCGCCCTTCGGGCTCGCTTAACCTACTTGGAAATTTGAATTTTGCCCTTGTCGCCCGCCATTTTGGATTTTTCCAAAAATTTTTTTTACATGGTAATGCTGGGCCCCCTAGCTCGCCGCATGCCAAATCTCAGCGCACTCGGACCAACTTGAAAAATTAAAAAAAAAAGTCGGCCATTTTGAAATTTTTTAAATGCAGTTTGATTTGTTTCGGGGCCCTCTATGACATTTGGTCGAGCACCCCCCACCTACCTCGCACCGTTTAAAAGTTGCCATACAAAATTAAAATAACCATTATTTCCGCCATCTTGGATTTTTTCCAAAAATTTTTTTTTTCATAGGAATCTAGAGGCTTCTATCTCTCGCCATGCCAAATCTCAGCGCGCTCGGACCAACTTGAAAAAAAAAAAAAAGTCGGCCCGTTTGAAAATTTTTAAATGCAGTTTATTTTGTCTCGGGGCCCTCTATGACATTTGGTCGAGCACCCCCCACCTATCTCGCACCGTTTAAAAGTTGCCATACAAAATAAAAGGGGCCATTTTTTCCGCCATCTTGGATTTTTTCGAAATTTTTTTTCCCATACGAATCTAGAGGACCCCGAGATTCCGTGACCAAAATTTCAGCGCGCTAGGACAAACTTGAAAAAATTAAAAAAAAAAGTCAGCCATTTTGAAAAAAAAATGGCGGCGTCAAAAACTGCTAGGGTCCCTCTATGACCCTCTATGGTCGAGCACCCCCCACCTACCTCCCACCGTTTGGCCGGGCCGTCGAACATTTTTCTGACCGGAAGCGGTAGGCCAAAAGTCGGAATTTTCTGAAGTCACGAGACCGCCCTCTATACGACCGTACCAAAGTCTAACACCCCACGAACCTCCTTCTGGGAGAACAATCACGTCAATTAATCAGTCGTGTTGCAGCTTTAAATAAGATTAATTATTAATTATTAAATTATTAAATTAAATTAAATTAATTAAAACTTTCTTCGACCGTTTTGATTATCTTTTTTATTTATGACATTAATAAGATTCTGACTTTTGACAAATGTCATCATTGCCGCACATTTTCAAACAAATTGTCAAAAGCACTGCCAATGATTAATACAGTATGTTTCTTTTTGTTGTCGATTATTGGAATTAACTTTTGTTTGATAATTTAATGTTTTATCTTTTGTTCTAATTAAAAAGAAATTACCGTTAGAGCATTTCTGAGAAGTAACCCTATGTGGGATTTCAGGGTTTGTCCAATGGCTAAGGTCACCCTGTATTTAAAAACGTAAACGTTAAAGTTTTTGGGATATATGTATAGTAGACTATTTATACTCCACATTGATACCATAAGAAGTTAATAAAACTGCCTGAAAGTTAGAGAGGACTATGGAGGAGATTACTGTTTACTAGCTTTTGACTTAACTCCTGGCCCCTGTTTCACCAACGTGACAGGTGCGACGAATTGTAAAATCACTGTTGCTGACGTCACAGGCATCCATGAACTACGGTTACCGCTTACCATCGGGCGGGCCGTATTCCTGTTTGCCACCATCATTGTATTATTAAAAAAAAACTTTATGATATCGGAAAAAAAACAGATATTTCTCTTGCTAAGTTTATGACAATTGTCACAGAAACACTGCAATTGTCACGAAATTCCGACATATAACTCATTACCTGTCAAGAATTACCTACAATTCTTCTAGATCTTTGACAATTGTCAGAAACTTCACAGGAGAAATATCTGTTTTTTCCGATATAATAAAGTTTTTTTTTAATAATACAATGATGGTGGCAAACAGGAATACGGCCCGCCCGATGGTAAGTGGTAATCGTAGCCCATGGATGCCTGTGACGTCAGCGATAGTGATTTTACAATTCGTCGCACCTGTCACCGATGTGAAATTGGGGCCTGGCCTCTATTTCACTACGGTGGCAGGTGCGACACTTGTCGACATCACAGTTGGTACTGACGTTACAGGCCTCCATAGGCTACGGTAACCGCTTACCATCAGACGGGCGGTGTGCTTGTTTGCCACCAACATGTTCATAAAATAAAAACTCCATTATATCGCCAAATACTAAGTACTTATTTTGCGAAGCTAATGACAATTGTCACAAGAAACACGACAATTGTCGGTAATTCTTGACAGCAAATGAGTTCTGTGTAACACTATATGTGTAAAATGAATATAGGCGTGGAATCGAATGTATTTGCAGCCAACAAAATGCCAATGTTTGTTCAGCTACCTGTTCACCTGTTTAAATTGCTTATTATCAATTTAGATCCGGATTTTAAACCTGGCTGACATCGGATAGCCATTTATATTGATGTCAATGGTGTTGGTGAATATTTTAATTCATTCGGGCGAAAACCGGAAGGTTGGTTGGGTATCATAAAATGTTCATGGAGAGAAATTGTAAAGGCCCCAGTACACAATGGGCCATTGCCGGCCACTCCAAGGGACGCAGCCATGCGGTAGAATGAGATAGCAATATCATTTGCTCCCTCTAACGCATAAATGCGTCCCTTGGAATGGCCGGCGATGGCCCATTGTGTACTGGGGCCTTAAGATATGGTATTGTAATCAACAACTGCAAACTGAAATAAATGTCATATACTAAGAAAAAGTGACCAAGGCCTCCAGTGCCCCAGGCTGGAATCGAACCAGCGTCCTCTGCTATCGCGGCAGGTGCCTGAACCACTCGGCCACCGGGCCACAGCAACATTAGTCAAATTTTCCAAGTATATGCACTTCCTACTGAAGGCTTGTGGCGCCCCCTAGCCATCTCTAAGGTAGAACAGTATGGTTCGAACCTTCTATCTGGATCATTCTCATGATGATACCGAGCTAGCGAGAGAGATGGCGCTGCCAATCAATACTATGAAGTATTTGAACAAATTAAATTATTTTTCAGAAAATATTTTAATTTGTTTTTATCAAGTAGAAACACTACTATATAAATTATAAACTGAAATAAATGTCATATACTAAGAAAAAGTGACCAAGGCCTCCAGTGCCCCAGGCTGGAATCGAACCAGCGTCCTCTGCTATCGCGGCAGGTGCCTGAACCACTCGGCCACCGGGCCACAGCGACATTAGTCAAATTTTCCAAGTATATGCACTTCCTACTGAAGGCTTGTGGCGCCCCCTAGCCATCTCTAAGGTAGAACAGTATGGTTCGAACCTTCTATCTGGATCATTCTCATGATGATACCGAGCTAATTAATAATTAATAATAATAATAATAATTAATAATAATAATAATAAGGCGTAGGGATGTGACGACCCCATCGCCCGCTGGTTTTACCAGTGCAATCAGTCAACGCAGGGCAGCTTGTGGCGAGCTGTTGGGGATTAGCGACCTCACGTACCCGAGTGCTCCTGGGGAGTTCTGTTACCCGCAAGGAGGGTGGGTGGGACAGGATTCTCTGCCTCTGGCTTGCCTTAGCCGGCCGGCCAGAGTGGAGTCGTTAGAGCTATAAGCTCCAGGGGTGGAAGTGAAATATGCATAAGACGCGAGTTGGCACAGTGGCTGTTAACAGCCACTGGGTAGAAAGCGGCGCACACCTCTCGACACCCCTGAGCCGCTCACACCGGTGTTGCCCTTGAGCCATCCTAGATGTCGCTTTTTGTGGGGGCCCATCTTGTGAGGGCGAGTCACCGTCTGCCGGAAATAAAATTGCATACCGTTTTATTAGGCAGGCGTCCGGTTTTTTTACCCCATAGCTCAGTACTTAGTCCATCGCTTTCACCCAATAACCTAGTTCATTTTAGATTCCATCAACTCTCAATAGCCCTTACACCCTAGCGGGTGCTGCCTCTGCGTGCGTCCCATGACACGGGCAAGGGCAGCATCCGCTCGGTGTACCCCTTACATTTCATTAAAGTGTCAAAAGGGCCTCTACGTGTTAGCTTCGGCTCCGCGCATGCCTCCCAAAGGTCCGGAACACCATTGTTCCGTGATGGGAAAGACATACAAATAATAATAATTTAATTTGTTCAAATACTTCATAGTATTGATTGGCAGCGCCATCTCTCTCGCTAGCTCGGTATCATCATGAGAATGATCCAGATAGAAGGTTCGAACCATACTGTTCTACCTTAGAGATGGCTAGGGGGCGCCACAAGCCTTCAGTAGGAAGTGCATATACTTGGAAAATTTGACTAATGTCGCTGTGGCCCGGTGGCCGAGTGGTTCAGGCACCTGCCGCGATAGCAGAGGACGCTGGTTCGATTCCAGCCTGGGGCACTGGAGGCCTTGGTCACTTTTTCTTAGTATATGACATTTATTTCAGTTTATAATTTATATAGTAGTGTTTCTACTTGATAAAAACAAATTAAAATATTTTCTGAAAAATAATTTAATTTGTTCAAATACTTCATAGTATTGATTGGCAGCGCCATCTCTCTCGCTAGCTCGGTATCATCATGAGAATGATCCAGATAGAAGGTTCGAACCATACTGTTCTACCTTAGAGATGGCTAGGGGGCGCCACAAGCCTTCAGTAGGAAGTGCATATACTTGGAAAATTTGACTAATGTCGCTGTGGCCCGGTGGCCGAGTGGTTCAGGCACCTGCCGCGATAGCAGAGGACGCTGGTTCGATTCCAGCCTGGGGCACTGGAGGCCTTGGTCACTTTTTCTTAGTATATGACATTTATTTCAGTTTATAATTTATATAGTAGTGTTTCTACTTGATAAAAACAAATTAAAATATTTTCTGAAAAATAATTTAATTTGTTCAAATACTTCATAGTAACAACTGCAAAGTTTTTTTTACATCGGTTTGTGGCAAATACTGTTTAGTTTATCTTTATTTTAAAACGAAAAATGTCAACTTGCATGTTTTCTCCACTGTACACAGAATAAGTAATGATGTTACTATATCTCATATGTTCAGAATATTACTTGAATAAACTTATTATCCTATATAAAATGTGTGTTTTTATATTTCTAAACCCAGTTTCTAAGTAGATTGCACATACATTATAGTCACATTAAAATTCCATTTTGCGAAATAAAGAATTTAACATTTAACTTTGCAAAAGTAGATAATTGTTATTAGAATATTTTCTAAAAGCAATAAAAATAGATTAGGTTAGATTCGAGCTACAATGACATTAGGTTGGGTTCAAGGTAAGGTTGCAGGGCCTCAACAAGGGAAAAAAAGGGGGAGGGACTGTTGGCCTGGCTAAGTGAGCCAGAACTCACCCACTACTCCCTACTACTGCCGTAAGCAGGTAATGAATTCCCAATGTATTAGGTATAGGTTTAATAAATTATAAATATATTTCATTAATAACATAATAATATACAAATATGTAAAAGCATAAAGTAATAAATAAGCCTACAGTAATCACGTATACCGGTCCCACGGATGCGGATGTTGCTTACATAATCTCGTCTGTCAAGGAGTTTCGGCAGGAAAGGCCTTGGCAGACTTAAAAATTTCCGAAATGAGGGTTCATACCTACCGACTGGAATTGGTTTCATGGAGGTATCAGATGGGTTAATGTAGGGTAACTGATGTACACCTTGCTAACATAATCTCGTCTGCCAAGGTGTTTCGGCAGGAAAAGCCTTGGCAGACTTATATATTCATGAAATGAGGGTTCATACCTACCGACTGGAATTGGTTTCATGGCGGTATCAGATGGGTTAGTGTACGGTAACCGATGGTCATCTTGCTTATAATCTCGTCTGCCAAGGTGTTTCGGCAGGAAAAACCTTGGAAGACTTATATATTCCTAAAATGGGGGTTCATACCTACCGAATGGAATTGGTTTCATGGTGGTATCAGATGGGTTAGTGTAGGGTAACCGATGGCGACCTTGCTTACATAATCTCGTCTGCCATGGTGTTTCGGCAGGAAAAGCCTTGGCAGACTTATATATTCCTGACATGAGAGTTCATACCTACCGACTGGCATTGGTTTCATGGTGGTATCAGATGGGTTAATTTAGGGGTCCCGATGGTCACCTTTGAGAGCGTCTGCCAAGCACTTCCGGCAAAAAAAAATAGTGGCAGACTTCGCTTTTCTGTGTCTACATGTAAATTTCTAACTGCTGCCATAACTACTATCTCGGTATCAGATGGGTTAAATCAGCCCCTTTTTTCGCACCGGAAGTGGCCTTCTTTTTCGTACTTTCGGCAAGTTCCGCCGTGGCAGACTATCGAATTCGGACTTAGCATAACTTTTCTGGGAAACCATTGTGCATTTCATCGTGGTATCAAGTCGGTTAGAAATTTTGCGGCCGGCTCTTCTACCATAAACAAAGACTAAGTAAGCATCATAAGCTTTACATAAGATGAGAATACTAAAAAAAACTGTGGTTTAAAGTCTCCACCTCATCCAAAAAGCGTTAATGATCAATTTAAAAAATAAGAAGAGAAACACAACACTACACAATGGATTTGCACGATGGGGTAGTTTAAGTGCTTTTAATTTAATATTATATTATCATAAAAGCTATTTTAAATATTTTCTAATAGAAGCTGTTATTAATTTGTTTAAGTTCAAATTAAAGCTATAGTATTTCTTTGATGTTTGGAATGATAAATTGTTTGTATTATTGTTTATACTATTTAAACTTCTGTACTTTATTTCTTAACTCATATTACACATGAAGACCAAACACGAAGTTGAACCTGTCTTGAACGTTGCTAAACAAAGATTAACTTGAATTTAGGATGAGAAGGATCAATTGATGAGCCGAAACTCGTGCTCGAGTAATCGGTTTAAAAATAAGGAATGTTCAGTTAATTTACCAGCCCAGTTGTTGTACTAAATCTGTATGACCGATCCAAACAAGTGGCAGATAAAATAAAGTCTGAGCTTAGGGAACCAGTTAGTTGGACGGCCCAGTCACTGAAGCCCTTCAGATTCGTTACAGCAAGTGGCCGGCAGACTATGGTTCCCATTTATTGAACGGCCCAGTTATTGGATTAATCCCTCTGAACCATCCATATAAGTGGCAACTTTTATCCTTTTAATGGCCCATTTGTTGGAGTAGTCCCTCTGAACCATCCAAACAAGTGGCAGCTGTTTATACTTTCAAATCTTTCAATAGCCCAGTTACTAGACTAGATCCTTCTGATGAATCTAAGTAAGTGGCACACATTACTTAACGTGGTTGTTTTTATAGATAGTTGTTCACGTAGGATCTTAAATTGAATTTGCAAAAATTATACAATAGTAAAAGTTCAAAAAGCGATATTCACTCAATCACTCTGTTCGGATTTTTATCTTGAATGTGTGGAATTTTCATATTTTCATTCATGACTGAATATTACCTATGGCATGCCAAAGGGTTTTTCCCAAAAAAAAAATCATTATGTGGTTGGATTGGTAATAAACGGTATTCATCATTAAATGGTCTCTACATTTTTTTTTGTAATAAGTATCATTATAGCAAAATATTGGCTGTTTTAAAGAGATGACAATATTGTGGTTTTGTACTTTGTCCTTAATGAATCGATTTATGATTTGTCATTTTGTGTTACCATGTAAAGGACATCTGTCAGATTTGGATTGGCTTCATGATAATTTGTAACTTGATAAGTAACTACTACTATTGTAACTAGTACCTAGTGTAGTTGACTAATACGAGATAAGTAATCATAAATCACAAGTACCTACAACATATCATTATGTCTCCTCTGATCACTTGAATCATTGCTACTTAAATACGTACTTACATAACGTTAAGTTTGAACACTCGTAAATTAATGTCTCTTTTGCATCTTTGTATTTAAATCGGTTTCCTCCTGTTGTAAATCCTGATGTGTGTTAGAATCCAAAAGCAGGGCGGCGCCACAACAACACGTACTTCTACAACAAAACACAGAAATCTGAGGCTACTATTTGTCACACATGTTATTTCTATTAATAAAATATTAATTATTTGCTTAACGTACAACTAATGTTATTACAGTACATACAAATAAAGTATGATTAATACTGATCACATGTACCTATATATATATTTTTAATTTTGTTTATATATATGAATGAAATGCATAATGATATTCATAACATTGCCATATATTAAAGTAAATGTATTTGGAGGTGATAACTTTTAACAACAGTACAGCTACTTACACCGTGAAATGGATCGTAGTTGAGCAAAATAAAATAAGCAGAATTTTGACATTTCTACGTACGTTTTGGTTGTACCGTTTTATTTAAACGTTTGACTTTCAAGCTGTATTCTGATGGATTTTACTGAGAGATATTGATTTACGCGGTATACTAAATGTGCATCAGTTATGTAATTTGATATTATCCCATACAACCATTTCCAGTCGCCGTTACGACGCGGTGTTGACACATCTTGTGTCGACACCGTCTGTTTCGGTCACAATTCCAGTCGCAGAGTCGTCGCCGTTTCGACACAGTTACCAGAAATGGGGAAGGGTCGACACATGACACAAAGTGACATAAAGTGTGGTCGCCGTGTGCACACATTGTTTCGGGTTTGCGACTACTTTATGCCAAAATCATTCGTTCATTTTGTTCCTGTCAAATGGAAACTGTCAGATGGAAAAATACTTAAATAAAAATAAGTGACATTAATACGCCATCTCTAAAACGGATTACAAGACGTAATTATATATTGTTTGCATTTATATTACAATATGACTTAAATTATTATGGGGAATTAAACTGCTCGAGTGATTTGATAAACTAAGTGTAATATAATCAACGCGCCACCACATTGTTTTAGTTTAGCCGGAAATGAAATTGTTTACTTCTCAGTGCCTGTGTTCATAACTATATTATTTGAAGCATTTTTAGTACTTCGATGCGTATACTATACTTAAATAACAGAAATAACGCTTTACATACTACGAAACTTGTTAATTATGATGTGTAAATATGGTTTAAGGCTGAGAAATATTGCAGTCACAAAGTAGTTGCAATGTTTCGACTTTGTGTCGACTCTGTGTTGACACATGACACGCGCTGTCAAAAGTAATAACAAAGTTACTGGTATGTTACTGGATTTGCAAAATGGCTCCTTGTGTTGATTTGTTTTCAGATATTCTCAAAGTGTAAAAATGCCGTGGTCAGAGGGGCTACCGCGAAAATCGAAGTTCGCAAATTGCGGGCATTTTTCTCTGTCACTCTAATTACGCCTTCATTGGAGTAAAAGAGACAGATCCCCGCAACTTGCGAATTTCGGTTTTCGCGGTAGCGCCTCAGAGATGGGCATTAATCGATTAACTGTTTATTCGACTAATTAATGGAATAAAAAAAGTTAATTCTCAAATTTTAATCGCGATTAGTTTAGTCGACCTAACATAGATTGAAATTGAATTAATCTGAATATTAATCGAATAAATTATCGATTAAATCTCGATTGAAAGTTGACAGGGGGCCATTTTTGTACGTAAAAATAATAGAAATGTCTTGCATGCAGATGGTAGCAAAACACTTTGTCATAAAAGTCGAGATGGGTGTCGATATATAGGTTTTAGGGAGTGCAGATTTCGAAAATAATGACCATTTTGGAATCCGAAATGGCGGCCACGCACTGTGTCATAAAAGTCGTCATGGATGTCGTTTTATACGTTTTAGGGGGCCTCAATTTTGAAAATGATGACCATTTTGGAATCCAAAATGGCGGCCATGCACTATGCCATAAAAGTCGTCATGGGTGTCTTTTTATAGGTTTTAGGGGGCGCAGATTTCGAAAATGATAACCATTTTGGATTCCAAGATGGCGGCCATGCACTATGTCATAAAAGTCGTCATGGATGTCGTTTTATAGGTTTATGGGGCCCCGCTTTCGAAAATGATGACCATTTTGGAATCCAAAATGGCGGCCATGCACTATGTCATAAAAGTCGTCATGGGTGTCGTTTTATAGGTTTTGGGGGGCGCAGATTTCGAAAATGATAACATTTTCAATTTAAAAATGGCGGCAATGCACTATGTCATAAAAGTCGTCATGGATATCGTTTTATAGGTTTTAGGGGGCGCAGATTTCGAAAATGATGACTATTTTGGATTCCACTTTTATGACAAAATACGTAGCCGCCATCTTGGATTATAAAATGATCATCGTTTTCGAATTCTGCACTCCCTAAAACCTATAAATCGACATCCGTGACGTCGCAAGTTATCTTTATTTTCAGATCTAACAAATTGCTACAGAATACAAAGGACAAAAAAGAAGCGAGGAGGTAATGAAACAAGCAAAAATACAGATGATTCCTTGACGCAATTGGGTGATTCTTAAATTGTGTCCAGATTTTTTTTGTCATAAAAGTATATATTTTTACATATTACTCTCACAAGTTCCGTGACATTTCGACCTTGTAATTTTTTAAGTAAATGTTTTTGTTTATCTATGAGGATCTCACTAGAATAGTATAATCAAGGTATGTTTATATTTGATGAATGAAATAGTAACGCAAAAAAAAAAATATTTGTGTCTTATATTCCTGCCGAAGACTTTTATTTTACCTTTTCCTTCTACACAAGTTTGGCCAAGTAATAAGAATTTAGGGCTCTCAATTTTATTTTGACTTCTACAACAGTAAAGCTACGAGGCCATGTTTGGTATCGTTTTCGTATAAATTCGCAGTACCAAATTTAGTTAAGGTATCACATTGACACCATTCCGAAGTAAAAACATATAAACTTATTAAAATACTTTCTTTTAAACTCCTCTTCACGCTTAAACTGCTGAACAGTTTTAATTTAAATTTGGTACACATATATTTGGAGTCCCGAGACAGGATATAATAAGTTATCTCAAAAATTATCCTTTAAAGGTGTGAAATGAGGTGTAGGGGGGAATTCAGAATTGACTTCTTGAAGTTAATACTGTTTAAGTTTAGGTTTGAAGTCATGTTTTTTCATCATTTTTAACTAAATCAAAGATGTAGACCATCCCAAATTTCATATAAATCGGTTCAGCGGTTATTGATTTCCCGTACAAATTTCCACGCCACTTTTCACACCTTCAAAAGATGATTTTGGTTATAAGATCTATCCTATGTCCTGTTCCGGGACGCAAACTATTTCTATACCAAATTTCAACGAAATCGGTTCAGCGGTTAAGCGTCAAGAAGAGTTTCAAAAAAACCGGCCAAGTGCGAGTCGGACTCGCGTATTAAGGGTTCCGTACATTAAGTCCGACTCGCGCTTGACTGCACATTTCTAATAGGTTTTCCTGTCATCTATAGGTAAAGAACTATTTTGTGTATTCAGACGGACATACATACAGACGCACGAGTGATCCTATAAGGGTTCCGTTTTTTCCTTTTGAGGTACGGAACCCTAAAAAGATTTATTTTTATTTTGTGGAATGGTGTCAATGTGATATCTTAAATGGATTCAACACCCCAGATTTATACGAAAACGATACCAAACACGGCCTAGCACCTTCACTGATATAGATATATCAAGATAAAATTGAGAGCCCTAAATAAACTTTCAAGAAAACTATTCAACATATCGAAAAAATTGACTGAATAAACTTGTAACAAATTAAATTAACTTTCATTTTGTATAAGTGGCCATGTCGCTGAGATGCATAGTTTCCGAGATATAATCGAAAAACGGGAAAATGGGACCTTCAAAGCCCCCTCTCTCCCCCCGCTCAAGGGCTACGGCCGGGGACTTTTGATATGTTCACCTCCTAACTTGTCAAACCGAGTTACGGAGTCAAAAATTGTGTTCCGAGCATTTCCCTCTACAACTTTTGGAGCATTCGTTGCCTGACCTAAGTAGCTTATTGAATTTCTTTAAAAACTTTTCTGTAAAAGGTTGACGGGTGTTGGGTGTTTATATGGTTTCGGTCGATTATTATCATTTGCATTGCCCATGATGACTTACTAGAATTACGAGCACACGAGACACTAATAGTAGTTTGACAAACCTTGGTTTTCAAGAGGTATTTTATATTGACATTTGCTGTCACAAATTTGCTGTCAGATTTAGTCGCAAACCGCACGCAAAGTGCACACAAATGTGTCGACACCTTGTTACGGAAAAGTGTAGACACGGCGACGACACTTTGTTTCGAAACAATTCTAGACACATTGTGTGGACTCTGTTACGACACATCTGACATTTAGTTACCACTTTGTGATTCTGCGACTGGAATGGTTATATGGGTTATGTTCATATCTGAGGGCCTACCGCCAACATAGAAAAAAGTTATCTGCCTCTCTGTCGCTCGAATATGCAAGAGTGATAGAGAGGCAGATATCGATTTTTCAATGTTGGCTCTCTGATGTCTTTGATCACGAAAACAGTAGATACTTATCCCAAGATTCCCAAGACGGAACTATAAAACACAAACGCATTAAGTACTTTGAATTCTAGATTTTATTTCAATGGCAATACGGTCCTACATTAATTAATAACATTCGTCTTCGGACATAATACGAAGTTTACTTACTGCTGTATCCCAGGAAAGTGATGTAGAGATAGTAGATGATGGAGGCCAGCCAGAACGTGTTGGACACGAAGCAGGGTAGGATGCCGTCGTGGCTCAATAGACCTGGAAACAACAAACAAATCTTTAGTAGATCTAAACTCACAACTGCCACAAAAGTAACTTAAGTTTTATAATTCACTCTAACATTTAAATAGATACTTTTCCAACTGAAAACCTAAAAAGTTAGAACCTATATCATATTTCGCCCTTTTTGTTTTATAGCAAAATTAATCAACTGGCTTAAGAAGCCATTTGAGGATAGATTTTGTTTACTCTTCTTGAAATACCTAAAGATACAGACTAAAGCCGGGTATTCATTAGGCAACTTTTGTTAATAAACACTGTTTAATGACTGTTTATAAACAGTGTTGCACGATGTTTCATCACCTCTGTAAACATGTTTATAAACAAGGATGATGAAATATTGTTGCATAAACATGTTGCCGTGTTCCCCACTCTAGGTGGAGAGCAAGACGAAACATTCAGTTTATAAACAGATGTCATCGAGTGTGGACGTGTGAGGCGCAAGTTTAGAAACATGGAAATAGTACTACCTCCTCGGGCGACATCCTAGCAACTACTAAACTAGTGTGGACTGCTAAGATTTAGACACAGTGTTTACGGTAAACTTGTTGCAAAACATGGTGATCAAATTTATAAACAAATGTTGCCTAATGAATACCCGGCTTTAGGGTCGGTTGCACCAAACTGTTCGTATCGTTAAAGAGTTCGCTAAATTTTTATGCATGGAAAGTTTCATAGTAAAGCACCGGGGCGCGCCGGCTGACGTTGATCAGTCAGTCAAATGTGGTTGGTGCAACTGGTCCTTATAGTTTTAAATGTGGTACTGACCATACTATAGCGATCTACCCTCTTTCGGATATGCACAAAAACTAGGTTGAATTTCGTAGCGACCCTTAACCTTCCAGTGTGTGGTGTTCAAAAATCGTGGATTCAAACCTCGGTTGTGCTGTATACAGCAGAAAAAATCGCTTTCGAAAAAATTACTAAAAATTCGGTCAGGATCCTTATCATACCCACGAGACAAGAGGTTAAAGATGAACTTACTGTTGAACAGCACGATCTGCAAACAGTGGAGCAGCGACAGCGGCGGGAAGAACGCGTTGATGTGCACGTCGAAGGCGTAGCCCCACTCCACGTCGGGCGCCGCCGCGTCGCGCCGTAAGTATTTGTTGCTTATATACCTGGAAATATATAAATCTTAGTGTACAGTCACAGTGGCCAGCGTCCAGCGGGGCGTTTAAAATAACACTTGCGCTGCGTGTGCTACCAAAATTGTTGCAGACTATTCTTGGTCTAACCAGGCGTGGCTCACTCCGCGATTTCGTCGCTTTGCTACAAGTAGCTAAAAGTACATCCGTTCCGCCCCAATTTTGGGGAAAGCCATAAGCCGCGCGTGGCGCTGTCGCCACCTAGCGGCCATATCTGTGCTGATCGTAACAGACGCGTTTTGTTAGAGAGTGAGTCTTCTGTACCTAGTACTATTATTTATTCTGTGGTCTAACTCTAGCTTTGCGTCAAATTTTGTTCTATCGACGAAATCTACCCAAACTTCTCGTTGGTCTATACAAGTTTGTAAATAATGAAGAAATAACTTCTAAAATAATATAAGGGGCTAAATATAAACACATAAGTAAACTTTGTACTGTATCAAAATGATAGTTACCAAAAGAAAGTGGACACCAGCAAGCCAGCTCCGATGAAGTCCACGAATACTACAAATATGATGAATAACACCAGTTGCCCCCAGTCCAGGCCCATCCCGAGCCCGAACATATGTTACTTATTGTGGATTAATTTTCAAAATTCATACTTAATAAATTGATTCGAAAATATGCGATAAAAATTTGATAATTATGCAACGATTTCGCTCGTAAAGTATGGCGAATTACTAATAAACGTAATATATTAATTCACGTAGAATAAATATTTTGTTAGCGTTGTATAGAATAAATGATATTTATTAACAAGAAAATATGTTTAATTTCTTCATCACCCTCATCATAATATCAGCCCTTTATCGCCCACATATTTAATGTATTCTAAAACTGGTTTCGAAATAAATGTTTAAAAGTTGTCCGTTAAATTATCTTAATGTCATTCATAAAAAAAAAATCAAAAAGCTTGTAATCACGGTTACAAATAAGATTGAATAGGTATTACTTTACTATTATCATTCAAGTTAGCAATTCTAGGATTATGTGGGTAGATAACTTGTTTGAGCTATGTGCCTTCATAATTCCATGTTAAATGTTTACTTAAATGTGAGTGGCTGGCGATGTAGTGATATAAAGTTACATTATCTCTTTTTATCATTAGTTTTTGCTTTGTTGTGAAAGATTTTGATTGCTTTTATTACTCGATTACTGTGTGACTTATTGTGTTTATACGGAATTTAGAATGCATTACAAGAATAACAACCACTGGCGATGATTTTAGTAAGTTTTCTTTGTATAGATAAGTATTAAGATGTCCCAGTACCATTTTTGTGGTTACTTTAAGTATATTTAATCACAACGCTCATCGCACATGCATTATTTTTTTTCTAAAATAAATCAATTCAAACTTAAAATTTGTCAAAATGAAAGCGTCTCGCCAGATAAGCGTGGTACACACTGCTGGCTGTTTGTTGTTCGCTGATGACTTGAAGTTGTTTCTGGGAGCGGGAGACAAGTCTGATCTGGAGGACCTCCAGAGGGACATAGACGCGGTGACCGAGTGGAGTGAGGACAATAAACTGCATTTTAACACATCTAAATGTAAAGTTATTACGTTCTCTAGAATTCGGTCACCTCACATCAAACAATACCACATTAAAGACGCATTCATGGATCGCGTTGATGAGGTAACTGACCTGGGACTGACCTTGGACTCGAGACTTGACTTTAGGACGCACGTTACCAAGATATGTAAGCAGGCGAATAAGGTCCTGGGGTTTATCATGAGGGTATCGAGCCAGTTTTGTGACACTCGTGTTTTGCTGTTGCTATACAACGCCTATGTTCGCAGTAAACTTGAATTTGGTGCTTGTATCTGGGATCCGCACGAAAGCAAATATACCCTCATGATCGAAAGAATCCAGAGGAAATTTGCTCGATTTCTATATAGGAAAAAGTTAGGATATTATCCTTATATGTATCCATCATTGTTTGTCAGTGGTATGGTCGGGATGGATACATTAGAGTTGCGGCGGAAGTTGTTACTGATGGTGCATTATTATAAGCTACTGTGCAACCAAGTCTGGAATCCATCTACACTATCAAGAATAGGTCTTTCTGTTCCGCCCCCTCGCCGTTGCCCCGCGGCGGGGGACGGTGGGGCGGTGGTTTCGCGACGGCGCCGGCGCCTGTTCGCATGCCCGGTGAGGCGCACGCGCTGGGCGGCAAACGCTCCCTCTGCAAGAGCTATCGCTCTATTAAATGATATGTCTCTGCGGTTACCTGACGTTGACATTTTTTATCATGCATCTTACCACGTTATTAAAGGCATGTATGAATTTTTGAATTTAATTGATTAATTAATATTATTGACATATTATTTTGATACTTAATTGATAATTGAATTTGTTTCTGTTTTTGTACCGTTGACATGTAATTTTATAGTGTAAGTGTAACATAGCATGTATAATATTAAACATTACTTATAAGCGCCTTGGTTCATCAGACTGTAAGCTTATTCGTGAATAAATAAATAAAAAAATAATATTGTGTACAACAACATTTACTAAAACGTTAACCAAATGAGTTACTGCTCGTGTCGTAAATTGGCCACCGATAATTGGCAACACGTTGATTTTTCTTCGGTTGTTGAATTGTGTTTTAATGTATGCAGCAAATATAACTTGTTGCTCATCCAATCCACATGGCGTTTCAGGTTCTCTTGCGCACTTCTGATGTTAGGGCTCGGCTTCCTTTTGAGCGCTAATCGTGGTAACTCGTAGTAGGAAGGCTGAGGTCTTCGTTGTAGAAAAGAAACTTCGTTGTAAAATACTCATATTTATCGTTTATTTATAACTTTACACGGCACACTTTTTAAACTATCAGCACTTTAGCTATTTACAGTAATATTAGTAGCACCATCGTACAATAAATGACAATAATACACTTTTAGGACACTTTTTGTCAGCATAGGCTGTTAAGGTCTTACTCCTAAGGTTGCTCAGATAATAATGGTCGCTTTAATGAGGTGCAAGGCCTTTTATTAGACCATCGCCCCTCCAATCTCGACCACTTCCACCTGTTCGTCAGGTGAAGTGGGCTGACCGGTAGTGACGTCACAATTGTTTAATTATTTTAACTAAAGTAAAATTGGGAAGTTCAATCACCTTACTTTTTATAAATGAACACAAGTAAATAAGAATGCGGTATTATTACTCTTATTTTTGGAAAGCCGCTAACATATATATTTTTCATTAATGATAGAGTTAGCATTTTTGAGACGGAACGCCGCAGTGAGCTCGACAAAAAACGTGATCTGCTTAAGGCTCGGTCGCCAACCTCAATTTCCTACAACTATGTAGGTGGTGTGCTGACGTGCCCAAAATGCGCTCGAGTATTTAGCAAGAAGATAGGGTACGTGAGCCACCTAAGAGCGCATCAGAGAGTGGATCAGCTACACTCTAATAACACGAGCTAAAAATTGCCTAGTCCAGAGCACACAGTCGCTGGGGCCGAAATCGGTCAGGAGAGCATCATGTATATTTTTTAATTTAAATGTATCTATTTAACGCCCTCCTAGCCTAGTCGGTACTCAGTAGTGGTTAGGCAAGGCAGTACAAGAGATATGTCGTCCGCATAGAGAAAACACTCTGCGTCTGAGATTTGAGTATTTATTACCTCAGGAAGGTCATTTACGTAGAGTAAAAACAAGATGCATCCAAGTACGCTTCCTTGGGGTATAGAACACGTTGTTACGATTTTGTTCGATCGTACTTTAGTTACAGTATTGCTTATGGTATTGAAGTGATCCACTTCAACAATCTGTTCACGATTTTGTAGATATGATTGGAACCAATCTCGAGCCACTCCGCGTTCCGCGTATACCAATGCCGACGAGTGTCTCTAACATAATGTTATGTTGGACCCTGTCGTAGGCTTTAGTCATATCGACGAGTAAGCCGAATGCATGTTGTTTAGTATCGATTATTCTTTAAGCTTCCTGGGTGAATTTAAAGACAGTCAGGGCCGTGGACCTTTGCTTCCTAAAACCGTATTGGCAATCATTAAATATATTAAATTTGTTACAAAAGGATGAAACTCGGTTTGCCATGACGGATTCGTATATTTTTGAAAAGGTACTTAATAAAGCGATGGGAGGATACTGTCCTGGGTCAGTTAAGTCGCCTTTTTTAGGAACAGGTTTTATAAGAGAGATTTTCAATAATGCAGGGAATTTTCCAGCAAAGAATGATTGGTTGACTAAGTAAGTTAGAGGATGAGTGAGTTCTCTGGCGCAGTGTTTTACTAGTCTTGGGGGGACTTCATCAATTCCATGGCTAATTTTATTTTTAAGCTTTAGTATACATTTGTATACTTCGAATGGCTGAACCGGTGACAGAAAAAATGAGTTAGTACACGGGTTAAGAACACGACGGCCATAAGGTATATCATTTGTCGAGTGTGCTCCAACTGACGCAAAACCGTATTAAAAGTGTTCGCTACAGTAGCAGGGTCGCTAGTTAAAACACCATTGATTGAGAGGTTCATTTTGGGTTGAATTTGTGATTTTACCTTTTTTGTTTTTTCAGATATTATTTTCCACGTGGTTTTTACTTTATTATCCGAATTCTTTATTCTTCTTATATTTTCTAGTTTTTTAGATGCATAAACAGCCCTTTTTAGTGTTTTTTCATATAATTTGAAATGTTTAATCAGAATTGGATTTTTTGTTTCAGTAGTTAGTATTCTAAGGAGTCGTTTATGCTTGCATGAAACTTTTAAACCGCAAGTCAACCACGGTTTTTTAGGGATTGGCTTTATTTTTATTCTTTGTTCAGGTATACATTTATTCAGTGTTGACTGACTGACTTTTCTGAATTTATTATACTATCCCAGTCAATAGTAAACAGTTGTTGTTTAAAGGCATCAAAATTATTTTGTGTAAAAAGACGTTTGGTTATGAGGTATGGGTTTTGCTGACTCTTTTTGCTGTGTAAAAGGTAAGATGTCGTTATTAAGACACCCTTATGATCCGAGAAACCAAATTCCATTACTTTTACATCAAAGTTTACATCAAGAAAATTTGTAAATAATATATCCAAACATTTTTCAGAGGTAGGTGTAACTCTAGTATACTCTCTAACGTGCTGTTTAAAATTATAGTTATGAAATATATTTAATAGGTTCTTCGATTGATTTGATTCAGAAAGCACGTCTATATTTAGGTCTCCGCCTATTATGATGTTTTTTTTGTTATATCTAGTATTGACAAATTGTAGGAAAATTTCTAACTGCTCAAAAAACATTTCTGGACGTCTAGCACTGCTAGGCCAATAAATAATTAATAATATGGTATTAGATTCAGTTATTTCAATAAATCAAAGGGCCTACCGCGAACCACATTCGACGTGTTGTATCATTGTCGCACTTCTAAATTTGTACGTAAGTGTGATAGGGAGGCAACACGTCGAACGTGGTTCGCGGTAGGCCCTCTGGTCACAAGTGCAGTTGAAGACACTCGCGCATTTAAGGCGCAGTTATTTCGACACATGACACAAACATACCTGCACAGCACACGTATAAAATCTAAAATCTAGTATTTATTTTTATTTTACGGTTTTTATTTAGTTGTAAATGGACAAAACAACGGAACCCTTATAGGATCACTGTGTTGTCCGTCCGTCTGTCTGTCTAGTTTATGTGGATGAACACGATGATTTATTGAGTTGAAATTTAAACCATATTATAAGACCGCTCCACACTCGTGCGCGAATCGCGGCGCGAAACCGCGAACGCGAGTGTGGAGTCGATTTCGCAGATCTGCGTGGAGGGGGCTATATAGGTACTCAAGTTTACGGTCCCGGTACGGTACGGTAAGCTGTGAAAAAATAAAACTTCTAAGTTAACGTAAAAAAAAGACTCGGCCGTTTATGCCGCAAAAAACATGTATTTCGACACTCTCAAGGGAAACAAAATGTATGGGGTACTTCCCGTTGACTTAGAAATACGAAATTTGGCAAGTGATATCGTCTTATACTACAAATACAGGGAAAAATCTAAAAACTATAAATTTGTGAAATATATATGAAATAAGAAATAAGTCTCGATGGGCAAGTCCGACTCGCAGTTGTCCGGTTTTTTTCGTTAGATTTCGAAAAAATTGCTTGTTTTGAAATTTATTGCTCATATTTGGCATAAAAATACGAAATCACAACTTGTCCCAAAAATTGTATGCAAGTTTTCTTCGAGTTAAAAAAACTCCAAACGTCTTCGTAAAGTAAGAAAGTTAATTCTTGAGAGAGAGTTAACTTTGCAACTTCTAACTAGCTAGGTACTTACTTACATGGAAAATATAACAAAAGTGAATTAACTTATGTATAATTGGAATACAAAGTAATTGTTTTACACGTGCTCGTCATGCTTCATGGAGTTTAATGGCAAAATATAATTTCTATTGATAAGGAGGAGAGTGGACGACCGCTTGTCCATACCAACGTAGACCCCATTTTCCTCTTTAGGTATTGACGTAATAGAAAATATTTTAAACAAAGACCTTAAGAAAGCCCAAGTAGATGTCTCGACAACCCAGAACAGATACGCCTGGCGAAGAATGACGAGGAGATGTAATGACCCCAAATTACATGGGAAAAGAAAAGGCTAGGCGAAGAAGAAGATATTCTATAATATCAACACCAAGGGACGAAAATAGGGACTACGTTTGTATGAAAAACTGGTCGTCCCCTTCCCTCTTAGTAACAGTCTGATCCGTAGTTTCAAATCTATTGCAAAGTACCTAAGTGGCATTTTCAAATTATCAATTATTATTATTTATGGCTGGTATTTTCTGATATTAACTGATCACCAAATATAGTAAAACTTAACATCAAGGAAATCATTTTTACAACAAAAATAATAAATGACCATCAAAATTAGAACTCCATTTTTATGTGAAATTATTTTGTTTTTATCTACCGGAATGTATCCAACCAAGTGAAAACTTACGCGCATTACTTCTATCCTCAAAACCAAAGATACTTCCCGCGTGGAAAACTACAGACCATTCTGTCTTCTTGTGCAAAACTGTTTTAATCTATTCTGCAGAAGTTGATTTCTCCCCAGACCTTTTTTATGCGGCTCACACTATGGATTTAGATCAAAGCTACCAGTCGAGACCAATCTTTTAACTATTACAAGCATCATTTCTGAGTACCTAGGAAAACACGTTCTTTACTTTGATCTCAAAAAGGCGTTCGACCAAGTCGATAGGGATGTCTTGCTCAGTAAACTGGCTCACATTGGTTTTTCTCCTCGGCTTCTCAAATTGTTTGCTAGCTATATGCATTTGCATAATAGGCAACAATTTGTAAAGCACCGATGTTTCGTATCTTCCATCTATCCAACAAGATAGGCGTTAGTCTATTCTTGGCCCGCTTTTATTTGGAGTCATGCTTAATAAATATTCGGGTAGAGAAGCAAAAGTTAAATTGCAAGCCTGGCTCAAAACCCTTTATTACGAGGATATTGAGAGCTTACTGAGTGTAACTCAATAAAAACACATAACTCTTACACACATACACACATATATATATTACACCAACACACACACGCATACACACATTTACATATACCCTGCATGGACATTCACTTCGCTTTCCTTGTATTATAATTAGTGTTAGATTGTTAAATAAGTGTTTTATCAATTGTATTTTTGTATTCTTATTTTTAGCTTCAATTTTTAGTTTTATTCTGTTCTATCGTTTAAGTAACCTTTTAGGCTAATTTATATTTTTGCGCATTATGTGTAATTTTTTCTCTTGTATTGGTTACCTACGACACAGGCAAGCCCTAGTGTAGGAACCAGCTCTGTATGATAATGTGGAATATGTTGTGTAAATTAAATTAAAATATGTAAATAAATAATAATAAATATTAAAAAAAAAAAAAAAAAAAAAAAAAAAAAAAATGACGCTGTCAACGTCAGTCGTGTTTTTATAAATTTTCTCAAATTATTTTCTAGATTTTGTATTTACATGTTGCTTTCTACATTATTTTTATGAAAAATATAACCCAAGACTGCTGCGTACTATTACATATATATAAGGGTTATAATTGGCCATAGAATATGATGTCCTAACATGTACGACAAAACTCCCTGTGAAAGAAAATGCAAACGAGAAGCAAAACACGAGCTCAACTAGCGTCTCCACGAAACGCACGCCCACCACCCCCGTCCGCATCATCCGTCTCCTCGCAATCGTCGTCGGGCGATGAATTCGCCACCGCGCCCGACACCAGCGAGTCGAGCGATGAGTGCGGGCCGCCGCCACCGCCGTCACGACCACCTGCGCGGCGCGGGCGGCCACCGCTGTCGGCACGCTTGGGGCCTGCGGGACATCCTGCCCCGCCCACGGCTCCCGCTGCCGGTGGTGTAGTGCGTCGCATGCGATGGTCTCAAACCATTAATGAGAACGTCATGCGCGCCTACTATGGGGCTACAGAGGGGGGAACCAACTTATGCGCGTACCGTGTCCGAATGCTTCCACTGTTTCAGGCCCTCGAACCGACCATCGACGTGACTGCGCAACGACTATCGGATCAGGTGCGAGTCATCCAGCGGCAAAAGCGGTTGGATGACTCGACACTTGATCGGCTTCGCCTGGAGGCTCTCTCTGCTCGCGCAGCTTCTACCTCGGCGCGGGATCCGCCCGCCACGTCGCCGGATCCGGTGCCGGCACCCGACCAGGCACCGGGGGCGCCGCGGGTAGATCTCAGTGCCGACGAGGAGGAGTTCGCGCAGAGTGTGGGTAGTACAGCCAATGAGCAACTGAGGAGGACTCTGGACGAGGCGATTACGCGGTACCGCTCCACACCCGATACTAGGCCACGATTACCACGTTTGCCTATGAATAGACACAATCTAGCGCTAATGGGAGCCCTAAACGCTTTACTAGAGCCATATTTGCGGACTAGTAAAGATTTAGATGATACGCACGCGATCATGTATTGCGGAGCCATCGCGGCGTGCCGTGTTGCACGAGTCAAGTTTCCGGACTCTGAACGTGCACCTAGGACCGCCGGAGGTGCCCCCGCATGGCAAATACGGATCGAGCGACGTATCAGCTCTTTTAGGACTCTTATCGCAAAGCTGATCTGCTTCAGGGGGGGCAACAATCGCCCCCGAGTAATGCGCTTTGTAAACCAGGCATTCGTGGGGACGGATATCAGGCCCCGCGACTACATGGCCAACGTTACGGAGCGCATCGACTTTCTAAAGCAGAAAGTCTATGCATGGGCAAACCGTATTCGCCGCTACAGAGAGCGTGTGGACCGATTCCAGCAGAATCGTCTTTTCCAGAGTGACCAAAGGAAGATCTACCGAAAGTGGGAGGAAACCAACCTTCGTGCATCCGACTCGCGGCCACCGGATGCTACTGTCATGAATGACTTCTGGCGTAGCATCTGGTCGGTGCCTGTCGGACACACCGAGGGGAGTTGGATGAGTGTTGTCGAGCGTGAGTGCGAGTCCATTGAACCTATGGGGGCAGTCACCATCAGCCCCGATGACGTAAGTTGTGCCATCCGCACGGCCCAGAACTGGAAAAGTCCTGGGCCGGATGGATTGCACAACTTCTGGCTAAAATGGTTCCGATGCTCGCACTCCTACTTAGCAGCATAATTTCAACAAGCCCTCGAACTTGGTTCTCTCCCACCTTCCTTAACAACTGGTGTCACCTTCCTGCTCTATAAGTCCGGTAGTACCACGGAAGCGAAGAACTACAGACCCATCACATGCTTGCCTACACTCTACAAGCTCCTTACATCCATTTTGAGAGCAAAAATCAACGCGCACATTGTCGCAAACAATATTTTGGCCTCTGCTCAAAATGGATGTAGGGTTGGGTCCCGTGGTACTAAAGAGCTCCTCCTCATAGACATGACCATCTGCCAACAAATCCGGCGGACCAAGGGGGCCCTCTCAGCCGCTTGGATTGACTACAAGACGGCCTAGGATTCGGTGCCTCATTCATGGCTGGGGAGGGTCTTAGAGCTGTACAAAGTTGATGCAGCTTTGAGAGCCTTCCTAAGCGCGTGTATGGGGCAGTGGACCACAGTCCTTCGTCAACCAGGAGGCGGGGATGACCGACCTGGCCCACAGGATTTTATAAGGATTGAGCGAGGAATATTTCAGGGCGACAGTCTGAGTCCGCTATGGTTCTGCCTAGCTCTGAATCCCCTCAGCACCTTGCTGAAGGATTTGGGACTAGGTTGCCGGCTTCGGAGAGAGGGTGAAGTTATTTCTCACCTTCTGTACATGGATGACCTCAAATTATTTGCACCAAATACCCAAGGCTTGTTGGAGCTACTGAAAACCACCGAAGTCTTCAGTAGTGCCATCAACATGGAGTTTGGTGTCGATAAATGTGCGGTTATGCATGTACAGCGGGGGAAGGTTGTAAATTCAACAAATTTACAACTTTCTGAGACAATGTCTTTCAGGTCTATCTCTGAATCAGAGACCTATAAATACCTTGGTATGTCACAGTCGTTGGGTATTGAGGACGAGGGTATTAGACGGTCGGTGAAGGAGCGCTTTTTCAGTCGCCTCACAAAAGTCCTTAACAGTCTTTTGTCAGGAGGCAACAAAGTGCGCGCCTTCAACGCCTGGGTAATGCCTCTTCTCACATACTCCTTTGGCATACTAAGGTGGACTCAGACCGAGCTGGACGCCCTGGATCGGAGGGTCCGGTCACTGCTCACCACGCATCGCATGCTACACCCACGCTCGTCAGTTATGAGATTGTACATCCCACGGAAGTGTGGAGGCCGAGGCTTCCTAAACGCCAAGGATCTCCACAACCGCGAGGTGTACAATCTCAGGAATTATTTCCTTAACAACGAGTGTGGGATGCATCGTGATGTGGTGGCAGTAGACAGGAACCTCACGCCGCTCTCCTTGGCAAACGAGAACTGGCGCAAACCTGTGGTACTAAGTACTGCGGATCGCAAGGCGGCATGGGAGAGTAAGGCGCTACACGGGCGGTTCTACAAGGCCCTCACGGGACCCGATGTGGACCTGCTCGCGTCGGTGAACTGGTTACGATTCGGGGACCTCTTCGGAGAAACCGAGGGTTTTGCCTGTGCAATTGCGGACGAAGTGATGATGACGAACAACTATCGGAAATATATCCTGAAGGACGGTACGGTCGACATTTGTCGGGCATGCCGCCGTCCCGGAGAGTCACTCAGGCATATCATTTCCGGTTGTTCTCATCTTGCTAACGGTGAGTACTTGCACAGACATAATCTCGTAGCCAGGATTATTCACCAGCAACTTGCTCTTCTATACGGCCTTGTGGACCGCGAAGTACCGTACTACAAGTACTTACCTGCGCCTGTTCTCGAGAATGGTCGTGCCACGCTCTATTGGGATCGATCTATCATCACTGACAGGACTATTGTCGCCAATAAGCCTGACATCGTGCTGATAGACCGATCGCAGCGCCGGGCCGTGCTCGCCGACGTCACCATCCCCCATGATGAGAATCTCGTGAAGGCCGAGAAGGACAAGTCCAGCAAGTACCTAGACTTAGCTCACGAGATTACCGCCATGTGGGATGTTGACTCGACGATCATTGTTCCGATAGTTGTGTCAGCGAACGGTCTCATAGCGAAGAGTCTCGACCAACACCTAGAGAGACTCTCGCTGGGTGGTTGGATCAAGGGTCAGATGCAGAAGGCGGTAATATTGGACACGGCGCGTATAGTACGTCGGTTCCTCACTCTGCGGCCCTGACCACCGGCAGCTTGGGCCAAGCTCCGCTGCCGGCGGCACCCTAGGTTAGGTTTTTTATAATGTGTTTATATGTATTTTTTATTGTTTTGTAAGTGTTTTTATATTTTACTTTTATATTCATATTATAACAAACCTAACTTAAGACGAAAAATAAATAAAGAGAATATTATAGAACATTCTTACACAGATTGACCAAGTCCCACAGTAAGCTCAAGAAGGCTTGTGTTGTGGGTACTCAGACAACGATATATATAATATATAAATACTTGTCTTAAATACATAGAAAACAACCATGACTTAGGAACAAATATCTGTGTCATCATACAAATAAATGCCCTTACTGAGATTCGAACCCAGGACCATCCGCTTCACATGCAGGGTCACTACCCACTAGGCCAGACCGGTCTTCTTAATGATCTTAATGGTCGTCGCTTAATGATCTTGAACTTGTGCTGAAACACGCAAGATGTCTTCTGTATGCTGATGATTTAAAGCTTAAAGACCGTATTGTTAAGTATAGGGACAGATTAAACCTGGTCTAACTGTTGGCATGTGTATTATTTTGTATTACTATGTTCTAAGAGTTTGATCTGAGGGCATTTTTAAGCTATATCTGATTTAAGAAGGTTTGATTTATTTTTTATTTTAGGGACTTTATGATGCTTTTAATACCGTATAGCAAATACAGTCCGGACAAGCCTATCGAGCTGAATTTGAGACTTTTTCACCGACTCTTTGGTACGATTTAAAGTAACAACAGGTTAATAGGCTGCCAAAACATGTTATCTAAGTGTCCTCTTCATGACTGTTCAATTGAGCAGCTGCGGAATAAATGTGGTGAATTTTTATTTTTACATAAAAACTATTTTTCGCCCCACGTTTTGGAATCCCTTCAATTTCTGATGCAAGCGTAATGACGAAGACAGCTAGAAGAATAAGCTTAAAACCAAAGCCTAACGAACATTCATGGCGTTGATCCATTACATCGCTAGAGCGGGTCGATAGAAACACTCCATGATAGTTATATTAGATGTCAAAGTCATAGTTGTCGTAAGTAGCATGCCATATTCTCTAAAAGGCCACCATGCACAGATCCTAAACTTTTTTTTTACGAAAAGAAATGCTTAGACTATGTCCAGATGTTTAGCTATACGAATCATGTGTAATTGCTGTTTACATGGTACGATTTTTTTTTGTGTGATATTGTCTTGTTCGCAAACCGCAAATTCTTTTTTCTTTGTTTATTTTTTCAGTGCCAGCAAAAAAAAAAAAAAACAAAGGTAAATTGGAGCTTATCAATCTCCTGCGAGCCGCTTCGGCTGCTCTGCGGGTTAGCATTGTAGATGGTTTGTGAATTATATTAAACCCAAAATGAACAAGGAATCGCTTACTGAAGCTAAGTGATATTTAGGTACGTACTTACATGAAATAGTGACAATTGACTATGTCAAAACTGTGTTCTAACCCTGTACAATAATTAACACTGTATTATAAACATGCTCGATAATTACTAGTGATAAAAAAAACCAGGCAGCTGGCGTATTATGGATGGCTTTATCCATCTTTATCCACGTGATTAAATAACTGACACTTTTTAACACCGTGGGATAGAAAGTGACGGACAGCGTTATATCACGCTGTCACGTAGACAAGAACGACCATCATATCCGTACAAGACTCCAAGGCGAACATAATATTTCAAATTTATAACCTAAAACGGCTACAACTTTGAGATATTACGGGACACTTGTAAAAGTCACTAAAACATTTCGCTTGTTAAGTATACATAAAGCTTAATGTTAAAACTATTTGATTTACACTTATATATACAGGGTGATTCATGAGACGTGAGCAGGACTAATCCTGCACACTCAGTAACTGATAATTGATCGATCACCGTCGTATTTAGGTGAAACAGCCAGATTATTTCCTATTTTTTAACTTTTTGGTGAGGGCAAATTTAATCCTCTACAATCATGGTCACCCTACAAGACCTAATTAATAAGCATAAAACCTCTTTAATTTTTGATTACGAAGAAAATAAACTGTCAAACTTGAGTGAGATACGAGTTTTCAAAAGTAACCAGACCGCGGTGACATTCAATTTGACACAGAATATCGGTAGTTTAGTATTCTAATTTTAGGGTGACCACGCATGTCGTAAATAAATTAATAACTTTTTTTCAACACGACTAGAAAATTAACGATAACGTTAACCTCACTAATACTGATACGAAAGTGTTGCTTATAATCTACGAAATGTGCAGTATTAGTCCTGCTCACGTCTCCTGAATCAGCCTGTATAATGGTTAATACATAAAATATCATTAAAATTAAATAATTAAAAAGGACCTAGCAAAATCAGTTGCTTATCGTTTGACAGCCGGGGTTGCCATCTTTTATTTTGGCAAGCAAACTTTTATTTTGGAAATGGTAAAGTTCGATTTCCATACAAAAATCCGAAATATTCCGAAATATTTCCATTTAGAAATTTCGCAATTTTTGAAACTACTCCGACGGCACATCAGTAACTGCAGTTTGTGTTCTGTAACCATTTTGATTCGGTCAAAATGTGTTTTTTGAAAAACAAATTATTGCCAGTTGTAAATGTATGTAGCATGATGCCGTCGGGTATGGTACTTTACGCACACTAGCGTCCCATCCCCTCCCCCTGACTCAACCCTTCTTTTACCATAAAATATGTCCCGATGGACAGTTTTATTTTAATTTTTTGGGGATAGTATACATTTTAAGAAAAACCGGGCAAGTGCGAGTCGGACTCGCGCACGAAGGGTTCCGTACCATAATGCAAAAAAAAAACCACCCACGTGACCACCCATCCAAGTACTGACCCCGCCCGACGTTGCTTAACTTCGGTCAAAAATCTCGTTTGTTGTATGGGAGCCCCACTTAAATCTATATTTTATTTTGTTTTTAGTATTTGTTGTTATAGCGGCAACAGAAATACATCATCTGTGAAAATTTCAACTATCTAGCTATCACGGTTCGTGAGATAAAGCCTGGTGACGGACGGACGGACAGCGGAGTCTTAGTAGTAGGGTCCCGTTTTACCCTTTGGGTACGGAACTCCCGTTTTACCCTTTGGGTACGGAACCCTAAAAAAGTGTAATTGAAAGAAATAATCCTTATTAAATTTTTAACAAAAAACGGTTGTACTCATTATTTTGTTATGATGCACCGTATCATTCATGTTATAGCTTGACGAACTTCAACAAAATTTAGCCGTTGATCAAGCTAGTTCTCCTCATACGATTTCTGTTAATACAGGAATATACTTCGAGTTAATACATGTATATGGCGATCCTTACCAAAAAGTTGAATACCTATAACCTTTTATGTTTAAAATGTATTAAGGATTCCCAACTAGCAAATCTATGTGCTATAAAAGTTGAAAGCACGTTTTTATTTTCGCTTTTTGGTGCTATAAAAGGTGTAAAAACAGTCGAATAAAAGTCCTGTAAGCGTTTACTCAACGCGAAAAAGGCGCACTTATACAGATTAAATGTGTTATAAAAATCGAGTAAGCGCTGTATTTCTAGAAGCAAATCGATGCTGCAAGAGTTGAGTAAAAGTGGATAAAAGCGCTTCTACCCAACTAGCAAATCTATGTGCTATAAAAGTTGAGAGCACGTTTTTATTTTCGCTTTTTGGTGCTATAAACGGTGTAAAAACAGTCGAATAATAGTCCTGTAAGCGTTTACTCAACGCGAAAAAGGCGCACTTATACAGACTAAAAGTGTTATAAAAATCGAGTGAGCGCTGTATAAGAAGCAAATCGATGCTGTAAGAGTTGAGTAAAAGTGGATAAAAGCACTTCTAGTGTTTTAATAGCAACGATATTGCTTTTATTCGACTATTCGTTCTATAAACATTAGCAATTTACTATTACTCAGTGAAAGTGTTCTATAAAAGCAGCCGCACTGCTTTTTCTCAGCAAAAATGTTTCGTAAAAGTAACCGAATTGCTTTTACTCGGCATTTTGAATGTGTAAGAGTACAGTAAATGCTTTTATTCAACTAATATGTGCTAAAAACGATCTCATGTAAGCGATTATATTTCAATTATTTGATTAAGTTTGAGGCCTAATCGTCTTCACGTATCTAATAAAACAAAAAGGTACTTAAGTATTTTTTTACTGCTGTCATCCATGACATTTATTTTTACCGTGATTGTGTACATAAGATTTTACTGTCTGTAAGTACACGTAATACAGTAAAACCAAGCGCGAAAAATACTTTATTGATAAAACCAAAGGCACTGGTTCATATATATTCATGGGCCGCCTATTTTCTTAAATTTCATAAAAAAAAATATTAACTAAAATAAAGAAAAAATTGCTTACACGATCTAGTTTCTGTTATATCTCATTAATTCGACTATAAGTCGAGTAACTGCGTTTACTGCTACACTTATAGCACATGATGTCGCCATGTTTATGGATTTATAGTCCGGTGGCCGACTGCATGAAACCCTACCTGATAAAAAAATAGAAAAATCCTACTCTGTAGAGGTAGCTGACTTTTAGCAGCTTCAACTGCTCTTGGTCGGCCGTGGCTTAACTTGGCAAATTTTGCGCAAGTGGCAAAAAAGTGGTACAAATATTCATCAAACAAACAAAAGTGGTCAGCTACATCCTGTGTTGGCTGGTTCCTGTGTCCGACCGAATTTGTGGTACCAAGTGAGCTACAATGTACCTCATCGAAAAATAGAATGTCACTTGTATGGTAGGATAGCTGCCATTGACATTTTTTTTTAATGCGGATGGACTGCAAAAGCTGTCAGGCTAAGGTGAGACCGACCAAGACATACGTCAACAAATTTAATGTAGGTATTACAATCAATTTTTTTCATTCTATTTTTCGATGAGGTAAATTGTAGCTGTCACGTTGTATCACAAATTCGGTAGGACACAGGAACCTGCCAACACAGGATGTAGCTGACCACTTTTGTTTTGCTGTCCTCAATTCTATTATACGATGGTTTTTTTTTTATGATTTTTTGTGCCACTATTTTGCCATTTGCGCAAAATTTGCCAAATTAAGCCGCGGCTGACCAAGAGCAGTTGATGCTACTAAAAGTCAGCTACCCCTACAGAGTAGGATTTTTCTATTTTTTTATCAGGTAGGGTTTCATGCAGTTGGCCACCGGACTATATTGAAACGACAACATGGCTGACTTGTGCTGTTAATGTAGTTCAAAACTCTTTAAAAGTACTCTAAGCTGAATACATTTTGAATAAAACCTGTAAATACACTTCAGCTCCTATAACAGCGGTTTGAACCCCATTACCCGAATTATGATATAAGCGCGCTGTTACAGCAGCATTGTTGCCAAATGGTTATTGGATTGCTTTTAATAAGCTTTTATAGCAACAGAGAAGAGAATTGAGTAACCGTTGTATTAAAGCGCCTTATTCAGACAATTAGCTATTGTATAGCTGTTATATGATTTTAATAGAACAATTATGCTGAATAAAAGTGATTGAGTAGCGCTAACTCAGCATTTATTAAAAGGTGGAATAAAAGTGCTAAAAGATAGTGCTATAAACGTTTATACGACATGATTATAGCACTAATTAGCGAAAATTGCTAAATAGTCGAGTTAACCGCTATTATTTATTATTTATTTATTTATTACTCAAATAAGTGACACAGCATTACAGTAAAAACTAAGGCACTGTGAAACTACAAAATAAGAATACAAGAAAACAACAACAAAACTACAAATAAAAACCAAACACAAATTAAACATTAAATTTGGGCGACGACGTAACAGCGTGGCTCCGTTGCGTCGTCTGACTTGGTGTAGGGTTCGGCAGGTTGCCCCGGAATCTCCGAAACACCACACCCTTCGGCCAGAAGTCCGCGCTTGCGATGGTGTCCTGCAGCGGCCGCGGCACGCGCACCACAAATGAACTGAAGTGCACATAGTGACGCGACTGTAGCTGGTGCACCCTCAGCGTGTAGCCAGTCTTCCGGCGGACGTACTCCACCACCTCGTCGGCCCCGGCGGAGTAATGCAGGCGAGACACGTAGAGCGCCTTACTCGGCCTTTATACGATATTATATTGGTGTTTCAACAACCGTAACTCGGCTGTTATACGATTACAGGCTGAGTAAATCAATTCTTATACGACTATTTTGCTAGTTGGGTTATTTCTTACCTTGATACTTTTTTCCTAACTCTAATACTTTTCTCAAAAATTAAAAAAAAACCGTCAATCGGGACATATTTCAGGGTTGCGTCAGGGAGAGGGGATGGGGCGCTAGTGTGCGTCTCACCATAGATACTCAAAGGTATCATAATACTACATTCAATTCATGCTGGCTATAATTTGTTTGTCTTCCTCATACATTAGAACCACTTAGAACATAACTTGACCGAATCATTTGCAGTGCCCCAGCGGTTTCATGAAACCCGATGTTGCCAGGCTGAAATGTGGTGTCGTTCCCCTCACCGCCTCTTTAAGGCGTCCGCTAGCTGGCGCGGGTGCACGGAGCGGGCGCACGCACGCGGGTGCCATTTAGTACGGGAAGTAGTGTCATAAGGTGCAAATTTTGGTATCGGATGAATTCACTTAGCACAGATGTAATATACGTAAAGCTAAGCTAATTGAGCCCGGTAGACATCCGCCACCCCCTGGCAGGTAGGCAGGGGGGGCAGTCAAAGTAATTTGTAATGGATTCAAGCTTTCAACTCCTTTTTAACCCCGTTAGAGGATGCATTTTTAAAAACGCTGAAATTCGTTTTCTTGTATTTCAATAATATATCTTTTAACGAAGTTTAAAATTCCTAGCTTAAAATAAAACATGAACCCCATACAAACTTTCATCCCTTTTTTATCCCCCTTAGGGGTTGAATTTTTCAAAATCGCTTCTTAACTCCTGCACACATTATGAATTTAACCTGGTGTGCAAATTTCAACTTTCTAGCATTATTAGTTTCGGCTGATAATAGTAATAGTTGAATAAAATAAATAGCAAACCGATTTTGATTTGAGCGTCAATATTTTTATTTTTTTCTATTAAACTGTACATTAAATGTCTCAAATATGAATTCCTCATGCCCGATTTATCTGGAAATGATACCAAACTCGAGGTGGTAGGTAAATAGAAGCCAATAGAAGGCGTGTAACTTTGGATGCCCCCCCCTGCCTACCCACCAGGGGGTGGCGGATAGCTACCGGGCTGGATTGGCTTAGCTTTACGTATACTTCATCTGTGCCAAGTGAATTCATCCGATACCAAAATTTGCACGTCCCATACATTGGGTGACACTACTTCCCTCACTAATTGTTGTAGGTAAAATCAGGCGCACGCGTCCGCGCCAGCTAGCGGACGCCTTAAAGAGGCGGTGAGGGGAACGACACCACATTTCAGCCTGGCAACATCGGGTTTCATGAAACCCCTGGGGCACTGCAAATGATTCGGTCACTACTATTTTTCGTAACTCTATTGACGTATATCTCAGGACTGGTCTTACGGGCAATAAGAATGGTGCATGAATGGGGCCAGTACAGCGGTCTGCCACCGCTACAAAGCGACTGACTGATGAGTGCGATTTCGCGCGCGATTGGTCGCATTGTGTTGCACGATTGGCTCAAATTCGTGAGTGACACCGCTGAACTAGCACTGTTCTTGGTGCCAGTAACTGTAAGGCCCGTCCTGAGATATACGTTCGCTCACCCGCTCTGTGCAACCGCGCACTTGAATTCTTCCTGTAGTGGCAGTAAAGTTGCGAGGCTAACTTACATAAGCCCAATAGCACCTTTCTCATCACCTCGTGGGGTTAGAGACTATGAAGATCCTCTTCTTCTACTGACAGCCGCATACATCCATATGCGCAATGGGTACGAGCCGGGGTTAGAACCCGCGACCTCCGGATTGGAATTCGCACGTTCTTACCGCTAGGCCATCAGCGCTTACAATACATACAATACAATCAAAATAGCGCGTTAGCACGTGTACGGGTCAAACAGATCACTGTGTTATGTCTTTCCTGTAGACATACACAAGAGTTAAGGGCTATAAAGGTTAATTTTCTTATAGCGTGTTATCGCGAACAGCACATTTTTCTCTCCTGTGGGCAATAGTTAACAGCTTGTGGGCATGTAAGCAATGATTTTATCATAGTTCTCTAAATAAAAGGAGGACCTTTTCACGTGGATAAGGGTTAAATAAGAAAATTAACCTTTATAGCCCTTAACTCTTGTGTATGTCTACAGGAAAGACATAACACAGTGATCTGTTTGACCCGTACACATCTAGCTTGCCTAATCGCGACTAAAGGTAACTTGTACAATTACATATCTTTAATTTTGGAACGTCTATGACCTATCTGTACCTATACGTAGGTATAATATTATTGTCTAAAACATTAACATTTCTTATATTTTTGTACAGAGTAAAACTGTTAATACTTACTCGCACCTACACAGTTTAGTGTGTAGCTTTCAAATAGAGCCCGACGGCTAATCCTAGTGTCTATTGTTAAGTAAAACCGCTCGTGCCACGTGCCACAACCACCTGCATAAACTGGTTACTGAGTGCCGGCGAGTCAAACGCTACAGAACCAGTCTAAAATGTGTCATCGAGATGCGTAACAAAGGCGCGTTATCGGAGAGCGCACCTACACTGGTTTTTTGGGCGTTGGACTAGCCCGCGCTCAGGTGCCAAATAGAATAATTAAGACCCTTTTTTGCAGGTAAGTAGCACGTGCGGTTTTACTTAACAATACACAGGATTAGCCGTCGAGTTACACACTATAAATATTTCTGATTCTGATCTAAACCAGAGACGCTTTCCAGGCAGATTTCGTACATTGACTCGCCTGTTGCTATCTCTTTCGCACGCGTATAAATTATTTTAGATATTTATTGCTGTCCCTCCCATGATGCCGGTTGTCAATGTCACTGTGGTAGTGTGACACAGCAATATAATTATACGCGTATGACAGAGATAGCAACAGGCGTGTCAATGTACGAAATCTGTCTGGAAATCGTCTCTTCTATACACTGAAGACGAAAGGGGACGATCGCTTCACCATACAAATGTAGTCCCGATTTTCCTCTCTGGAGATGATTTTTTTTTATTATAACGCAATTCGTTGTTTTAACCATAGCTCTGCCCCTTTGTTTTATTTACTTACTTTGTTTTATTATAATTTAACTTGTAAAAAAATATCTATGGTTTTTTTTATCACAACCCTTATACCTACCTAATAATCACAAAATCGAAAAAAGTCAAACGTAGGGGCATAGTTATGGTCAATATACAATATTAGATTGTGTAAAAATCTTTTCCATAATGTCAATATCAAGGGAGGAACAGAGGGACTACGTTTGTATGAAAAGCGGCCGCCTATCCTCTTGAATAAATGATTAAATATGATTCAATATGATTATGATTATGATTATTTAATTACCTACCTTATTTTTAAAGTACTCACTTGCGATAGTTTGGCTGGAAACTTTGTATGCTTTCAATAAACGATTCTTCCGGTCGACTATAGCTTTATCATTATCTATGAACCCACCAACATCCTCGTCTGCCACACAGTCGCCAAAATGTATGAAGACCCATCCTAAAAATAATACGCGACTGATAAAAATAAAAATGATTGAAATAAATAAATTCATAAATTTTTAAATTGAAACGGGACTTCAAATATGGGTGTATACAATTTACTCAAAAATATGTCCCATAGTTCTTAATTCGCTGATATAAGAGCTATCATACGGTGCATCATATGATGGCGGAATTTAGATGCCAACCTATCACTTTAAGTTCCCTATAATTTTTTTTGGGTGCCTTAATTTTGCTGCCAGTTTTTTTAATAATATAATGCTTATATTTGAGCCTATAAAAATTTACGCTAAAATATTAATGCACAGCCAAATTGTATTATTATATGACCAATGAAAGTTCCTGATAATATAGTTAATATATACATATATTAACCATTTGAGATAGATACTTAATTCTTCTTTGAACTGCCAGCAAAGAAATCGTGCACAGATTGTTTAAAAGCTATTTTGTTGGGTGCTTTCCTAATGTTAGGGGGAAGACCGTTCCAAAGGCGGGCCACGTGAATGCAGAATGAATAAGCCATGAAGCCTGTTCGATGAAGAGGAATAGAAAGAGAGAGATTGCCGGTAGAGCGAAACTGACGGACACGAGAGGCACCAAAATGGTGGAAGAAGGATTTGAGATATTCAGGGTAGACATGTGTAGGTAAGTAATGCTCGTAATATCACAAATGAGATATCTCTCGAACGCGTAATATGGCATTACGTATCACTCTGAAAAACAACCATCACTTCAAACATCACTCATTACGCGAGCGCGAACGCTCGGCCAAAGCGCGGGTAATAGATTCGATTCAAAATAGATTGACGCGCCGACTTGAATGGTCAGATCAAGTATATACACAGTGCGCGTAATATATAATGCCATTTGTGATAGTGTCATGTTTGCTCGCCATGCCATCATTGCTATGTTATCCCGCTCGCACTCGCACTCAGTGCTCGCTCGCTCTCGCTCTGCGATGCTTTCGGCTATACCAAGTACCGACGTACCGAGTCACAAAACGCAACGCGTAATAGATAGAATAGACGCACCGATATAAGACGCCCTAGAGTGCTGTAGATGCGCTGCGTAATGTAGAAGTAGATTATAGCTGTGATGGTGCCATTTCGCGCGCGCCCTAGCGCTGTTCACGTTCCGGCGATGTACCGAGTGATGAGTGATGTGATATCTCAGTGTAATGTTACGTTTTCGAAAAAGTGATGTGAAAATAGCATTACTTTTTAAAACACTGTTTCGCGCATGTCTAATTCAGGGGAGTGTGAATCGTTGAGAATAGAATAGAGAGCGCAGAGCATGCGAATATTACGTCGTTGACGAATAGGGAGCCAGCCAAGCTGCGAGCGGAATGAGGACACGTGATCATATCTTCGGAGAGAGAAGATAAAACGGATACAATCATTAAGAAGTCGGTCCAATTTGTATGTTATGTTGTTATGTAAAATTAACTGTGTAACTAAATGTATGGTTAGACAAGGGATATCATGTCATGATATTGTAGGATCAGATGGGGAGAATATAAGACACGATTAAAATAAGACAAAAATTTTAATCCCCAAAAACTTATTATATTTAATTCCTATTCCATTTAAAAAAAGCCTACACACAGGGCTTCTTTTAAAAAGAAGCCTACACACAAAGCTTCTTTTTAAATGGAATAGGAATGAAGTAGATAGAATAAGTTTTTAAGTGTTAATAACTTCTTATTTTTACCCGTGTCTTAAATTTACTCCACCTCACCATACCATACCATGGGGTTTCATTATAATCCAACACGTAGTTTTATAATGAGGACGAAACTTCGTTTGTATGGGAAGGTGAAATTCGGTTGAGCTTGTTGCGGACTCTTAATTGGGTACGGTCGCCATCAGATATATCGGAGCGGCCGAGGTGCTCAAAAATATCTGAACACGCCGTCAAACGCCTTGACTTGACAATAGCGGCGTGTTCAGATATTTGTAAACGCCTTGGCCGCTCCGATGTATCTGATGGCGACTGTACCTCAGTTCAGTGTATTTTTATTCTATGTTCAATGGCTATATTAGTGGTAACAGGTTTTCCATTAGTTTCTGTATAAAATAAACAGATAATCATATTTTCCATATTATTTCTGTGATTAAATTACTTCTTTTACAGTCAAATATCCATTACCTAACTAGGTGTTAACTTTTTAATAGATTTTATACATTATATCGATATATATGTATATATATCGGAAGTCGATAAATAAGATGTTCCAATGACAGTTCAAAAAAAAAATATAAATATTATAGGACATTATTACTATTTATTACACAGATTGAATATATACACACTCAATAAGGCTTTTGTAGTGGGTACCGGTACATATACTTACTTCGTTTTTTTAACCATTAGCAAAAAGGTAAACAATTTCGACTTTTTATAGAAAAACACTTTTTAAAAATTAGTAACTATTACTTATGAAAGCGAAATAATGTAAATGATCGTATGTGATTTATAATTGTTACATATTTGCTGTGTCTTATTTCTCAAAAGTGTTTTTCAATAAAAAAAACACCTAGGTCGCTTCTGTGAATCTGATCGCGACTGTACTTTGAGGCCCCGCCGTGGTTTCAGGTTCTTCTCTCACTCTAACTGAGCGTAAGCGTGAGCGAGATGGCTGTGCGTGCAAGGAAACCATATTTTTAAATTTATATTTGCGTAAGTTTTAACGAAAAAAAAAAGAAATCAATGAGTTCGTACAAAAGTAAAAATGGGCTTTTTTAGAAATTTTCATGTTTCAATTGTTTAGCTTTTGTGCAAAAATGCAAAAAATATTAAGGTGCTTTTATGACCTATGGTCGTGATTTTTTTTATCGAGCAAAAGTAAAAAACTCTGGTTTCGAATCGACGAAGCCGGCGAATTACTACAGAAAGACCTCAAGAGTTTGTTATTTACATTTTTGGCTGGATCATAGTACGTACGGTTGTACGTACTATGATCCAAAAGAAAGGTACGATTTTTTGAAAACTTGCTGGCTGAGCCTACTGCACCTTAAGACTGCGTCGGCCGTCCAGTGGCGCCCTCATTAGTGGAATTGTGTTTTCTATAATATAAACCAATTGATTTCTGAATATTAATATTAGAGATGCACCGGATATTCGGTTACTATCCGGTATCCGGCCTATCCGGCCACTATTTTAATTTCCGGTTGGATACCGGATAGTAACATTGCTTGATTTCGGAGTAAACAAAATTGAATTTAAGAAACAGTCACGATCATAATCGTACTCGTTATTATTTTAAAACAATTTAAACATTCCACAGACATACACGCGCACTCATCTCGAACCTAGAAATGAGTGCGCGCGAACGTTTACTACGGAACCGGTCAAAATCTGCACAATGCGCAACTGAAAATCCGAAATGTAGGTATAGTTCCACCGGCCAAATATTCGGCGGCCGGCTACCGAATATTCGGCCGACGGGCAGGCCGAATATCCGGTATCCGGTATAAGGACCAGCCAGTAGGACATATCATTAATATTGTCCTACTGTAAACTCTCGCGTTTTGTACACATATTTAATTACACAAACGGGTCTACCGCGATATAATTTCATTGTTTTTACCTTTAATTCCGACGTTTCAGCTGAGTTGCACCAGCTGTGGTCACGGAAAGACTGACGTCCCAACAAATGTCAACGGAGATATTAATAAAACACCACTAAACTACCCGAAATTAGTTTATAAAAATGTTCGGGGTAGACAAAGAAATTGCAGCTACCCGTTAAAGTTTAATGTTTATTGTCCACGGCACGACACGCAACACTCACAGTATCCGTACACTGGTCCGAAGATATATCCGCTGGTAATTTCGGGTAGTTTAGTGGTGTTTTATTAATATCTCCGTTGACATTTGTTGGGACGTCAGTCTTTCCGTGACCACAGCTGGTGCAACTCAGCTGAAACGTCGGAATTAAAGGTAAAAACAATGAAATTATATCGCGGTAGACCCGTTTGTGTAATTAAATATTGTCCTACTGGCCCCTATTTCTATTCTATTCTATTCTATTCTATTTCACCACCGTGACAGGTGAGACAATTGTCGACATCACTGTTACTGACGTCACAGGGCTCCATAGGCTGCGGTAACCGCTTACCATCAGACGGGCGGTGTGCTTGTTTGCCACCAACATGTTAATTAAAAAAAACTCCACTATATCGCCAGTTAATAACTACTTATTTTGCGAAGCTAATGACAATTGTCACAAGAAATACGACAATTGTCACGAAATTCCGACACAGAAATCATTTGCTGTCAAGAATTACCGAAAGTTCTTTTAAATCTTGTGACAATTGTCGTCATTATCATCATAAACATCGCAAGAGAAATACCTGTTTTTTGCCGATATAATAAAGTTTTTTAAAATAATACAATGATGATGACAAACAGGAATACGGCCCGCCCGATGGTAAGCGGTAACCGTAGCCCATGGATGCCTGTGAAGTCAGCAACAGTGACATTTGTCGAATTGTCGCACCTGTCAATGGTGAAATAGGGACCTGATGTCCCACAACTTTTGTTGTTTGTCACATCGTTTTATTAGGGTTCCGTACCCAAAGGATAAAAATGGGACCCTATTATTAAGACTCCACAGTCCGCGAGTCCGTCTGACCGTCTGTTTGTCTGTCCGTCTGTCTGTCTATCACCAGGCTGTATATCATGAACCGTGATAGCAGTTGAAATTTTCACAGATGATGTATTTCTGTTGCCGCTATAACAACAAATACTAAAAAGTACGGAACCGTCGGTGGGCGAGTCCGACTCGCACTTGTCCGGTTTTTTTGCTTATGTTTTGCTTTACAAACCAAAAAGGCCAATGGTGGCCACATTTTTCCATTTAGGTGTCTCCATTAGGGCGCCAATGGACGGTGGACGGAGTCTTAATGCTAAGGGTATCACACTCGAGCGTCACTTACCCATATTGTTCCATATTTTGTCTTTACATTGGAAAGCCAAAAACTCGCAATAGGACGAGAAAGTCCGATAATTTGAGGCCATTGGGTCTAACGTGTAAGCTGTAATCTCTTTGACTGGTAAATCGTTATCGTTTAAGCCTTTCCGTATTAAGTTCACTTGATGACCGCATACTTTAGGCACGCTAAAAAAAAGGATAAAAAAAATATTTACAGCATACTGCAAATAATAATATATAATGTAAACATATGTATACATAAATGTCATGTGGGGTAAGAGAAACACCTGGCCCCTATTTCACCACGGTGACAGGTGCGACAATTCGACAAATGGCACTGTTGCTGACGTCACATGCATCCATGGGCTACGGTTACCGCTTACCATCGGGCAGGCCGTATTCCTGCTTGTCACCATCATTGTATTATTTAATAAAACTTTATTATATCGGCAAATAACAGGTATTTCTATAGCCAAGTTTATGATGATGATGATGACAATTGTCACAAGATTTAAAACACCTTTCGGTAATTCTTGACACGAAAAGAGTTCTGTGTCGCAATTTAGTGACAATTGTCATGTTTCTTGTGACTTGTCATTAGGTTAGGAAAATAAGTATTTATTTACTTGCGATATAATGGAGTTTTTTTTTATTAAAATGTTGGTGGCAAAGTAGCACACCGCCCGTCCGATGGTAAGATAGATAGATAAAGCGTTTATTTGATTGCTGCAAATACACACAATTTACAAAATATATAGGCAGACAGAAGATTAGAAGGTAAGCGGTTACCGTAGCCTATGGAGGCCTGTGACGTCAGTAACAGTGATGTCGACAGTAGTCGCACCTGTCACTTTGGTGAAATAGGGGCCGGGAAAGAAAAATATTTAGGTAGGTACTTGAAAGGTAATTTAAATACAGGGTGATTTCGGGGTCGTGATCCAAAACCACTTTTTCTGACTCTGTAAATGATCCACATTTTCATATGGTAGTATTTGATTAAAAGATAATTACTTGAATTATTCTTATTTTTCAAGTAAAATTAATGTTATACTAAGTAATTATGGTCACCCTATGACTTTTGACATACGCTGTATGGAAAGCGACAAGACGTCACATTGAGTAGGGTCACCAAATTGTATGCAAAAATGTTTTTTCCTACTTGTCATCTGGAAAATAATCATCATTATTGGTGATAAACAATAATTAACAACATCATTAGGCTCATCTTTGGATTCTGTATGATGTCTGGCTCTCTTGCTCCACGACCCCGAAATCACCCTGTATATGGTATTACACCGGGCCACTCACGTATATAGAGGTAAAATGGATGATTGCTCGACAATCTCGACATGATTATATCGAGATGTTCATGTTATCGGCCCGATTGCAACTTTAAGATACGTCTAGATACGATATGGATTAGCCATTGTCAAAAGTGACGTTTCTTCAAACAAAAACGTCGCTTTTGACACTGACATCACATATCAAATCCATCCTCCAAAATCATCCGCCTCAACACAACACCCTGTACACAATGGGCCAGCGTGGGCCAGTCTGGGGGACGCATTTATGCGTTAGAGGGAGCAAGTGATTTTGCTATCTCATTCTACCGCATGGCTGCGTCCCTTGGACTGGCCGGCGCTGGCCCATCATTGTGTACAGGGGCCTTTAGATGCCAAACGCCAACAACGGCAACAACGTAAAGAGAGACTGAAGCCCTCTTACACGTACAGTCAACAACAGAGCTATGGATGCAGGCAAAGTGTCAAAAATATGTATACAGTACTTTATTGCCTCTACATTAAGGTCGTGTATACTTATTTTTAGCCCTATGTCCCTGATGAGGGATAACAGGATATCATCATACTTATTTTTGGCACTTTGCCTGTATTCATAGCTCTCTTGTTGACTGTACCTATAGGTACCTACAACGCGTCTGGGCACTCTATTGTAACGCCTGCAAAAGAGTCTTTAAGACCAAGTTCGGCCTGGCTCAGCTATTATGGGCCACATTCGGGCCCATAATAGCTGAGGTCACCGTAGTCGAAACCGATCGTAGTCGATGAGGAGGACTATGTAATCTATTCCATATCGTATCTAGACGTAATATTTGACGTATCTTAAAGTTCGAATCGGGCCGTATGTCTGCGTCGGATTAGTCGGATAGCGATGTGCCGATCTCGAAATTTTCCCGGGAACAGAGAAATCTATCGGAAACGTTCACGTAAATTTCTCGGAAATGTTCTATGAGAGTTCTATCCTTTCGTTGCAAAACCGATGAATACTTTTGTTTAATCGCTTAGTGTAGGAGATAAGACAGATACCTACGATGGAAGCTTAAAAGCAAATACTTGGCACCTTTCATTAGCAATATAAAATATTACACTAATTGATAAAAAAAAAACCAGGAGTAAAACAACACAAAATTGCTCAAACAAGGTTTTTGAGGTAAAAGGTATAAACTCAACAATAGTAAATATGTCATTACATTAAGAAAAATTAAGATTGTTCATAAATTATTTATGCTAATAAGAGAACGTTCTCGAGAAAGTTGGAAATTTATCGGAAATGTCTTCGGAAAGGAATTCTCAGACACGAGAACGTTCTCATCGGCACACCACTAGCGTCGGACCACCGCACTAAGGGGTAAATTCACGATCTACGCGGCCAAAAGTCGATTTATCAAAACAATAAATACCTCTGCGATAACAGCTACCTGCGGTAGAGGACCCTTTAGAGGCTAGACAACAACCCCTCCCACCCTCGTATGCACTTTCTAATTCGTTTCACGTCAGTCGGAATTTGATCGTGTCACTTCGTGTATGTTACTTGTTCTCGGCGCTCTTAGAAAAGCAAAACTTTGACGGTGTGGTTTATTGTTTTTAAGAGATCAAGAGTGAAAAAAATCATGGATTCTGAAACAGCAGGTTAGTAATTTATAAGCAAAAATAAAAATATGCTTTATTTATTTGTTTTTGAGGCTAGGTTAATGCTCTGAAAGAGAGACTGTTTTTGAGCGTCATTTTTCGCAAAAAATAAACTTCACTCGTTAATAAGTAATACAATAGGGTGAGATCGAGCAGAATTGTTAACGACATGTTATAGTCTATTGTTTTGGTTATTATAATTTAAAAAAAGACTTTCCGCATGCTTCTGCCAAATCATAATTTTTATACTTTAAAAATAATCCGCCATTTTACTCAAAAATAAACTTTTTTTTGTATTGAGTTTAATCGACATGTTTATTTGTTTTAGATGTACCAAATACGTCAGAAATGAAGATCGTGACTAGAAAACACATATTTTATCTCTTCAAAAGTAAAAATTTACCTACATTGGAAGAAAAACTGTGTTCCTTAAGAGATCAACCTTTTTCTCATGAAGGCTGCACTAATGAGCAAATAGAATTATTTAAAAGCAATTTTGCTTATTTCAAGTCAGAATTTAAGACTAGATGGAGTAAAGCTCAGTATAAAAAAGACAGATTCATAAAAAACAATAATTCTTGGCTAGAAGGCTCTTTCGCGATTCCCGTTGCTGAAAGTCCGTTGTTTGTAGATATGCCAAAGGCAAATTTCGGCAACACGAATGATGGAAACACCAGCAGAAGGTTTTTTGATGATCCAAAATTAGCATCAGATATAACTGGAATCAGTTACGAGCTGATATATAGATTAAAAGTAATTTTAGAGACGATATCAAGCTGCCACAAAATTGACTCTGAAAAATACGACAGTTACGCAAAGGAAACAGGAGAACTATATATCAAATTATACGGATGGCATCCCATGACGCCCACGATGCATAAGATACTAGTCCATGGTGCTGTTATTATAAAAAAATGCGTTACTACCCATTGGACAGCTCACTGAAGAAGCTGCAGAAGCGCGTAACAAGCATTTCCGATCTTATCGACTTGATTTCGCAAGGAAGTTTACGAAAGAAAGCTGCAACACGGATATTTTAAATCGCTTACTTTTGAGTTCCGACCCCTTACTGAGCTGCAGGAGAAAAGTAAAAAAAACGAAAGCACAGTACTTTCCCGCCAGAGACGATAGAATTGCTATTGCCTGCCGATCCGAACCCAGAGTGCTCTTCCGGAAGCGAAGAAGAAAACATCATAGCAGAGACTGTAGCTTAATATGGCAACTGGTTTTATTTCAGTAATAAATTATTATACACATTTTACTATATTTTTAATTTTTTCCTCTTTTGTGCAGATGTCGAAATTTTACATATCAGTAGAATTTTGAAAAAAATACCCTATAAATTAAAAAAAAATATCATGAAACAGTTGTTTCAACTTCGTAAAACGTTCAAAAATACAAAAACCCGCAAAAATAATTTTGGCCCCGTAGATCGTGAATTTACCCCTATGTGCACCGATTCGTGCGCTCTGTGAAAACGCTATTCGTTACGGAGCGGCACATAGGGGGAACGGGGTAGATAGGCACAAGGGGCAGTTTTGAACACCCACACTAAAAACTTATGTTCACCTTCTGCAACACTAAAACGTGGCTTTGTATTTAAGGTTTGCTTGACCAAGTATACGTAAACTACTGACGTCGTTTTGATATCAGGAGCACGTTCCAATTCGCCTACAAGTAGATGCCATAATGCACTCTGTCGTAGCTCCTTTAGTCCAACGGTATGTATATTACGTGGGGATGATATTGGCAATTTGATTTTGTCGTCTGGACTCGTTTTTAATGGACAAAGTAAAAGCTGTAACAGACAGGCGTACCGGACAGCGACCGGGGTCCGGTCAGTATATTTCTTTTTCTTGCTCTCACTTATAGCTGCGTCCTTAACGGATTTAATTCGTACCCACTCGATCGAACATGAAACAAGCCTCGGACTGGATCAAAGTCGCGGTCCGGTACGTTTAGGTAGAAAAACTCCGCGAGCCCTTACAAAGCTCTGCTTTTTGCTAGTTACTATTTTAATATTATTATAGGCCGGTAGCTTGAACATGTCATGCTCGCTTAAAAGTCTTTGCTTACGGTGGCGTCGTTGATCGGGTCGCCACTTTCCCGAATGAAGGTTGAGGGAGGCGATGGCTGAGATACGCGTCATACTCGTGAACGGGTGCTGTTTGTGGAGACTGGTCTGTTTAAGCTAACACAAGCTATTATACTTAGTAACTTTATTTTTATTAATTAATTACAGTGAGACGCCTCATTCTGCTCTCGTATGTTTCTTTTCTCTTAATGAATGTATTAATTATACAGGATATTGACTCTTGGAGACCCTATACATCTCTAAGGATAACTTGATAAACTATATAATCTTATAGTTCTGACACCTAGAGACATTTACACCTCTAAATATTATAGTTTTTTTTTGTATTTTGTATCTGTATTTTTTATGTAATTCGACATTAAGAGACCATATACATCTCTTAGTAATTGTAATACGTTAGATTGAATTCTTAGTTTTATTTTATAAAATTGTTGATGTTATTATTTTTGCATGTATGTAAATTCAATGATGACGTGTAAAAGTGCCCTTGTGGCCTATTTGCTGAATAAATGTTGATGTTTGATGATGTTTGATGGTCATCCGACATCCGATTTCGGAACGGACAACGTGAAACCGCTCTAAAGGGGCCCACTGATTAACAGTCCGCCGGACGGTATCGGCCTGTCAGTTAGAACAAAATTTTGACAGTTCCGAACAACTGACAGGCCGATACCGTCCGGCGGACTGTTAATCAGTGGGCCCCTTAAGGTTAACTAATGTTATTATTACGTACCTTCGGTACTCAATAGGACAAGGTTTCTTGCACACGAGCATTCGGGTCATGGTGGATGTGGTTACGCGGGGTTTCGTGGTGGTTGTCCCAAAAATCCAGTGCCCATCAGTCCAGTATGCATCGTAGCCAGGATTAGGATTGTAATACGATGGCCTGGAAAATAATACTTTTCTTTAAGAAAACAATACAGTAACTTGTGTCCACTTTGCTCCAACATTCGAAATATATTTTAAAGTACATATGGTCCTACTTTCCCGCACTAGTGCGGGAAAGACCACTTTCCGTGCGTATGTCAAAAGTTTAAAGGGCCATATGTACTGTAAAACGTTGTACGATACACGTGCGAATAGGTAATTCGCAACTCGTGACGCTTTAAAAGACTCCCTTCGGTCATGTTTTAATTTATCGCCACTCGTTTCGAATTTCCTCTTTTCCGCACTTGTATCGTTAATAACTATTAACATGCCAATTCGAGTTTTAATTAGTTTTTTTTATACCACATCGGTGGCAAACAAGCATACGGCCCGCCTGATGGTAAGCAGTCACCGTAGCCTATGGACGCCTGCAACTCCAGAGGTGTTACATGCGCGTTGCCGACCAATTAGTTATTCAATCTGTGTTTTCAATATGATACTGTTTTATGAATACTCTAGCCGCCTAGACATCAAAAGTTACCAAGACAAATGCAATTTTAATTTGGCAAAAACAATGAATCTAATTAGAACCAATGGAATGACCTTTTGTGACCTGCTATGTCAATGTCAAAAGTGACGTTTTTGGTTGAAGATATATCACTTTTGACACTGACAGGATAATTATCGTATTTAAAACGGATTGGATAGGTATCTAAAAGTCGAATTGGCCTGTAAGTTTGAAAAATATTAGGTATATTGGTGGATAGGAGCAGATAAAAATGTTCGACCCATAAAACTTTTGACCTTCATGGAGGGCTGACTGACTTGGACGACCTGTCCAATAGGAAAAAAGAAAATTCGGCTCAAATTTTTTTTCTTCAAGTTTTTCCTAATTAGAACACAATACCTACCTCATCCATTTATATCGATATCAATATCTATGTTATACCTCAATCCGATGACAATGCCACTTAAATATTCTTGGTTTACAAATCTTAGTGGGAATTGTCTCAGGATGTAGGTTGCACTTACTAATGTATAAACCTATGTCCTCTTCTTGTATTATCTGCCTATGTCTGTTTTTGCCCCAATAAAGAAAATAAATTAAAATAAAATACCGATTAGGCCCTTAACCCGTGGAGCGCCCTACTGTCACACGTGTGATGTTAACTCAATTTGGGTCGTAGCGACTTAGTATCAGACGTGTGTTACTACCAGAGGTCGGACAAATGGCCGTCATTACTCGCAATAATGTGGACATGAGTCTTAAATTGATTAAATAATCAATCATTTAATTATTTTCTAACCTGAGGTTTAATTTTGATTCCTAATCATTACTAATCAATAAATAACATAAAGATTTCTTATAATGTAAATTTATTAAAGAAAACAATCAGTATGTTTTCTAAATTTTCTGTAGGTACTCATTTTTTTATACCAAAAATATATTTAAGTGCTATTTATTGACTAGGGAACAACATTAAATCTCAGGTAAAAAAATAACTAAAATAAAAAAAATATAATGATTGACAATCATATCATAATATTGTTGTGTCAACGTGACAACTTCTAATTTCTTTTTTATTCGTGAATATTATTTCAGTAGTATTTTGTTAGGTTATATTCTATTATCCTATAAAAATATTGTTATAAAAACTTTTTCGTGCATATTAAATTTTGCGGGAAAAAAAGGCGATGAAGTGCGATTTGGATTTGTACAAGGAAGGTTCCGTGCCACTACAACGTCATTATGCATACTACTGACTTAATTGAATAAAAATAAATTAATCACAATGTCTTTTTAGGGTTCCGTAACCAAAATGGCAAAAACGGAGCGGAACTGTAGTTTCGTTATGTCCGTCCGTCCGCCCGTATGTCACAGTCGATTTACTCGGAAACTATAAGCACTACAATAATAAAATTTGGTAGAGAGGTGTAATCTATAGTACCCTATACTGAGCATGGTCTGACATGCTCTTGGCCGGTTTTTATTAGACTAGAAGATGCCGAACGTTTTTGGTTGAAGATATATCACTTTTGACACTGACAGGATAAGTATCCTATTTAAAACGGATTGGATAGGTATCTAAAAGTCGAATTGGCCTGTAAGTTTGAAAATTATTATTTTGGTGGATAGGGGCAGATAAAAATGTTCGACGCATAAAACTTTTGACCTTCATGGAGGGCTGACTGACTTGGACGACCTGTCCAATAGGAATAAATTACAAATCTTAGTGGGAATTGTCTCAGGATGTAGGTTGCACTTACTAATGTATAAACCTATGTCCTCTTCTTGTATTATCTGCCTATGTCTGTTTTTGCCCCAATAAAGAAAATAAATTAAAATAAAATACCGATTAGGCCCTTAACCCGTGGAGCGCCCTACTGTCACCATGTGTACTGTGTGATGTTAACTCAATTTGGGTCGTGGCCGTCATTACTCGCAATAATGTGGACATGAGTCTTAAATTGATTAAATAATCAATAATTTAATTATTTTCTAACCTGAGGTTTAATTTTGATTCCTAATCAATAAATAACATAAAGATTTCTTATAATGTAAATTTATTAAATTAAACAATCAGTATGTTTTCTAAATTTTCTGTAGGTACTCATTTTTTTATACCAAAAATATATTTAAGTGCTATTTATTGACTAGGGAACAACATTAAATCTCAGGTAAAAAAATAACTAAAATAATTAAATGATTAATTATTTAATCAAATTTGGAGTCATGTCCACATTATTGCGAGTAATGACGGCAATTTGTCCGACCTCTGGTTACTACAGATCAATATAGGTCAAATTGCTTTGCATCAATTTGTTGTATGGTGGGCGCTCGACGGGTTAAATGGATCCCCACTATTTTTGTTACATCCTGTATACGCCGATTTAAAGTAGACCATCACTACTATCATGTTGTAACACTTAAATGAGCCTGTGATATATTTTTCATACAGTCTGTCAAGCAAAAAGTATGTCAGTAGCAATGTACAGCAAAGTGAAGTAGGGCAACACACAAAAAGAAGTTTTTGCGCTAAGAAAAGAAGCAATGTACATCGAACCAAAACATGTAATTGACATAACCTCAAATTTCACAAATATCTACGATCAACGAGCATTGTACATTGTAGGCACCTTGACTTTGCTTAAGTTCATGCACATTCTTATTTAATATCTTGATATTTAATGGTGACAGCAGAAATATCTCTTGAAATAGCAACGATTCAGAATGTAAACAACCAAAATGGCTGTCATTCACGATCCACATTCCACAGATAAAACACAGATGACACGCGATTTTGGAATTATTCGAAACCCGTGTTGCTAACCCGCGATTGCTCTAATTTGCCGCCTTTTTCTACTGACAAGATTTGCTTGACCAAGTATATAATATATTATAATAGTACATTGTGTCACAAGTGTGCTACGTAGGTCATTCGGCGCGATTCGGGGAACGATTTAGAGATTCACTAGATATGAAATAGTAAAGATATGTGACGTTCCTCTCTGGTCAAATCTTGCAAGTTAAATTTGACCTACTTCCCGGTTTCCAATGAAGTTGAAAATTTGCATACATATTCTGTAAGTCGGGTGACAATGCAATATTATGGTAGCATCGAGCTCATCTGATGATGGAGACAAGAGGTGGCCATTGGAATTCTGTGATAAAACAACGCAGCCTAATTGTGTTTGGGGTTTTTAGAATTGTCCCAATGTGCATTAGGTCCGTGGCAAGAAAAGTACAGTCAGCGATAAAAGCTTGTATCAAAAATGAAATTTTTGACAAAAAACTTATTTCAGGCTGAGGATATAATCTTTGACTAGCAATGAAAAGTTACAAAAATTACAATCAGTGTAGGTCCAAGGCAACATTAACAGATTGTACCGAATTGTTATATTTAAATTAGTAAATTATTTACTTTTATTTTTGTTAAAGTTTAACAAATTAAGGGGTATTCCTCTTGTATATTATTGTGTATTTATTTTAAGTTAGCCCATTTTTAGTGTTCCGTACAAAACTTTGTTCACGGAACACTTATGGGATCACTTCGGTCTTGCAAATCAGTTAAATGCGTTTTTCTCAGAGACCGTTTGACGTTGATACCTAAAGTTTGGAACAGTTATAGCAATTACCACCACTCATATTGTAAATAAGTCAAAACTGCTTATTTATTATTTAACGGGGATATTTAGGGGGTTGAGAGGGGTAGGCTGATTTTTTTTTATTTGTAAGAATCGTGTGGGATACCATTAGAAAGCTTGCAAAAAATTGAGTCGATGGACTGATTTTGACTTCATTTTAGAGTGCAATAGTTTCGATAAAAAATGCATTTAAAGTTGCAAGTTTTCATACAAAAATTTTCACCTCTGTCCTGGCGATTATCGCGAAAACTATAGCTAACAGGCAGCTGACCAGTCAATACCCAACTTAAAGAAGCATGGAGACGGCGGGAAAATTATCAGCTCAACTTTATCTTTATTAGTTTTTCAACTGCAGCCTGATCTTTGGTTACTTAGGGCTAGCTAACTGATGCTTACACTGGTCATTTCATATTAGGAAGTAGTTTTAGCGAGAAAGATCTTTAGTTAAAACTTTGGCATTGAAATTTATGACTTATGTCTTTGACACAAAGTTTAATTCTGCTTGCTTATTTTTGTGGGATATTTAATTTTATCTGAATAGCCTACTATAAGTATGAGAGATCTACAAAATACAACCTTATTATATTGCAAATAAGTTTAAATTTCGAACGGGCTATCCAACCAATGGACTATCTCAATGTGCTTAGTAAGAATCATATTTATTATTGCAGTTTATCTGAAAAATTCAAATTAAGAATTCCGTTCTTCACTGTCGTTGTGTTTTTTTTTCACAATAGAGCTCATAGAGTTAATAAGGCGTATAGAGATAATAAAGACATTTAATATTTATTAACAGCTCATCTATAGATTTTATTGGGAGTATCTGATTCGTCGAAACAAGATACACAATATTCCTTTTCATTAAGTACCATTACATTTATGTATTAATTGTATATAATATGTATTAATTGTATACAGTACTTATGTATATTTTTGAACGGATCGGTGAGCAACCCGATCCCGTCCTGTTACGAGAAAATAATTTTGGAAGACGTTTATAGTAATATGACAATTAGAATTCACAGTTTTTGGAAACAAAGGTAAAGTTGACGAAATATAAAGTAAGCCGATCTGGTTCAAACTTGTTTGAGGCTAACTTTATATTTCGTCAACCTTACAGCCAGTGCACAGACAAAAATGACAGGTAAGATTTGGTACTCATGAATCCCAGTTCTACTAAAATGTTTTTTCTTTTAAATACAGTAATGGAAAAGATTTTTTTTTTTAAATTCTTTGAAAAACACGTTTCCTCGGCAAAAATTCAAGACGTGCAGAAAATATTAATAACTGACTCATAATCATAACTTAATATTTTTTTGTCAGCTTAAGCAGAGTAATAACACTAATAACTAGTGTCCGACCGAAGGTTCGGTTTCGGTTTCGGTTTCGGCCAGTTTCGGCCAAAAAATCATGTTTCGGCTGTAGTTTCGGTTTCGGCCAAAAAACGGCCGAACCTTTCGGCCAGGCCGAAACTTACGAAATGGTAGTTCGTACTATGAAACTAAACTATGTGACAAAGACCAAAAGTTGGGGAATAAGTAGGACAACAATATTAATATGTACCTACATACACTGATTCATGTATAGGTACATAAATTAATTGGTTTATTATAAAACACAATTCCACTAATGAGGGCGCCACTATATAGACGGTCGATGCAGTCTTAAGAGGCTGTTAATACCTATAACGCGCACACTGTCTAATTGTATCGGAGTAAATGAGATAGCACTGTCGTATGTTACTGGGCCTGGGCAAAGGAATAATAAGAAAACTCATCATCTTCCTCGTGTAATCCCGGAATTTTTGCCACGGCTCATGGGAGCCTGGGGTCCAATTGACAACTAATCCCAAGAATAGGCGTAGGCACTAGTTTTTACGAAAGCGACTGCCATCAGACTGACCTTCGAACCCAGAGAGTAAACTAGGCCTTATCGGGACTAGTCCGGCTTCCTCACGATGTTTTTCCTTCACCGAAAAGCAAATAGTAAATATCAAATGATATTTCGTATATAAATAAGTTCCGAAAAACTCATTGGTACGAGCCGGGGTTTGTACCTGCGACCTTAGGATTGAAAGTCGCACGGTCTTACCGCTAGGCCACCAGCGCTCAAGGAAATATCTCGCTTTTTAATACAATGGACATTAGTGAATAGAATCAGGCGTTACTTTGCGGAAATCCATACTAATTAAAACCAAAATATTATTTTGCTAATCCGCGAAAAGATAACGTGCTAGTCAATCAGTGCTAACCCGTTATACTTACTTGCGTATTTTTACATGCAATTAATATTCCCACCCTCCCACCGCAAAAATAAATACGCAAATAAATATAACAAACCACCACCAAAAGAATAAACCTCGACACGTGTTTCGCCTCTCTACGAGGCATCCTCAGGAGTTGTTGACGGTCTGACGCCCGGCAACGGAATGACCTGTCTAGAATGGTCGGCCATATTTATATCTTGACCACTCCCCCTACCGTGCAAGTGTGAGTGAGATGGAAAAATTCGTAATAACGGCGATGACGCAACATTCAATTGTTCGTTAAGAATCATGCCCCTATTGTTGTACCTAATTATTTCCAGTTGTTCCAGAACACCCAAACGCAATCCCTTTTCGCAAACATGTAAAATATCAAAAGAATGATTCTCAGATAAAGTGTGACCTGTATCTAATAAGTGCTTTGCAAAATTGGACTTCTCTGGATGGTTATGTCTATATGACGCAACATGCTCTTTATACCTAGTAGTGAAACTACGGCCCGTTTGCCCCACATACACTTTATTGCAATCGTCACAGGTAAGCTTATAAACTCCAGACTTTTTCCCATTCTCGATCTTATCTTTGCCATTGCAAAGCTTTGAGTGCAAAGTATTATTTGTCTTAAAGGCCACAGGAATGTCGTTAGACTTCAAAATTTTGTAAATTGCATCAGACAACTTGCCAACATAAGTTATGCTCGCTTTATATTTTTTAATCGGTTCAGAGGATCGTGCCGCATACAACATAGTGTTGACCATACTATTCCGCTTTTTCCTGATGATACCATCCACAACAGACTTATCGTAACCATTCGAAACTGCTAAGTGATAAATATTATTTAATTCAATCTGATAGTGTTCATCAGAAAGAGGCACAGTCAACATTCTATGCACATAACAATGAAAAGCAGCCAACTTATGCTGCCACGGATGCGTGGAAGAAGCCGGGATAACTGTATCGGTATGTGTAGGCTTACGGTAAATTTTGAACTGATGCCTGTTGTTTACTTTAGTGATTGTTAAATCTAGAAAATTCAATGAGTTGTCTTGCTCTAGTTCCTTTTTAAACTTAATTTTTGGATGCTTACCATTAATTTCAGCAATAAATGCATCCAGCAGGCCCATACTACCCGTCCAACAAATAATCAAATCATCCACGTATCTAAAATAGTATAATATATTATTGTTGCCCACAATATGCTGGTTCTCAAAATGGTCCATAAAAATATCAGCCATTAAAGGACTTAGTGGTGAACCCATAGCCAAACCATCACTTTGCAAATAATACTGTCCCCCAAATCTGAAATAATTTTGTTTCATACAAATCGCTGTTAGATCTATCAATTCATCTACTTCCCCTGGATGTAAACGTTGCCTTTTGTTATTTGCAAAGTGATGGTTTGGCTATGGGTTCACCACTAAGTCCTTTAATGGCTGATATTTTTATGGACCATTTTGAGAACCAGCATATTGTGGGCAACAATAATATATTATACTATTTTAGATACGTGGATGATTTGATTATTTGTTGGACGGGTAGTATGGGCCTGCTGGATGCATTTATTGCTGAAATTAATGGTAAGCATCCAAAAATTAAGCTTAAAAAGGAACTAGAGCAAGACAACTCATTGAATTTTCTAGATTTAACAATCACTAAAGTAAACAACAGGCATCAGTTCAAAATTTACCGTAAGCCTACACATACCGATACAGTTATCCCGGCTTCTTCCACGCATCCGTGGCAGCATAAGTTGGCTGCTTTTCATTGTTATGTGCATAGAATGTTGACTGTGCCTCTTTCTGATGAACACTATCAGATTGAATTAAATAATATTTATCACTTAGCAGTTTCGAATGGTTACGATAAGTCTGTTGTGGATGGTATCATCAGGAAAAAGCGGAATAGTATGGTCAACACTATGTTGTATGCGGCACGATCCTCTGAACCGATTAAAAAATATAAAGCGAGCATAACTTATGTTGGCAAGTTGTCTGATGCAATTTACTAAATTTTGAAGTCTAACGACATTCCTGTGGCCTTTAAGACAAATAATACTTTGCACTCAAAGCTTTGCAATGGCAAAGATAAGATCGAGAATGGGAAAAAGTCTGGAGTTTATAAGCTTACCTGTGACGATTGCAATAAAGTGTATGTGGGGCAAACGGGCCGTAGTTTCACTACTAGGTATAAAGAGCATGTTGCGTCATATAGACATAACCATCCAGAGAAGTCCAATTTTGCAAAGCACTTATTAGATACAGGTCACACTTTATCTGAGAATCATTCTTTTGATATTTTACATGTTTGCGAAAAGGGATTGCGTTTGGGTGTTCTGGAACAACTGGAAATAATTAGGTACAACAATAGGGGCATGATTCTTAACGAACAATTGAATGTTGCGTCATCGCCGTTATTACGAATTTTTCCATCTCACTCACACTTGCACGGTAGGGGGAGTGGTCAAGATATAAATATGGCCGACCATTCTAGACAGGTCATTCCGTTGCCGGGCGTCAGACCGTCAACAACTCCTGAGGATGCCTCGTAGAGAGGCGAAACACGTGTCGAGGTTTATTCTTTTGGTGGTGGTTTGTTATATTTATTTGCGTATTTATTTTTGCGGTGGGAGGGTGGGAATATTAATTGCATGTAAAAATACGCAAGTAAGTATAACGGGTTAAGCACTGATTGACTAGCACGTTATCTTTTCGCGGATTAGCAAAATAATATTTTGGTTTTAATTAGTATGGATTTCCGCAAAGTAACGCCTGATTCTATTCACTATTTGAAAACGGCTTGCGTGGCCGAACAGGCACGACTTTATGTCAAACTAACCAAACAACATCGTGCAGCTGTCCAGAATGTTTGGTTTAACCAACAGTGCAAGCGTTTTAATGTTGTTCCTAATTACATCCATTTCCGCTGTAGTAGTACTTCCAGGGCTGCTAAATTGGCTATTAATAGGGCTCAGAAAATATGGTTGAACGAAGAATCTCGCCACTGGTTTTCAGTAAGGGATAATTTGAAATTGCATCTTAAGGTGTTATATTCAGAACTTTCATTTAAGTTGCATAATCTCGAATTCGATATTCTGGACCAGAAGGCGAGATACTTTGCTTCTGAACTTGCACACCAGATGTATACTACCCAGCTTAACAAATTGCATAGGTTAACAGAATCGAGTTCTGGTTCATTTTTAAGGAGAAGGGATGTGCAAGTAACAACTCACCATGTTTTCCATCCTCGAGTCAAGAATTTAACTAATGTGGAGTTCTCAGAAAATGAAATTGGGCTTTTAGATAAAGGTTTGAACTATAGTTTCCAGACAAAAATTACTCATAGAACATTAGAAAATTTGGCAGTGGAATCTGAGGTTGCAATAGTGCGGGGCCGTGGTGATGTAGATACAAAGACCATGGTGGCTAATGTTATCAAGAGTACTAGTCCAGCACAGAGTGCGTGTGTTGATTCTGATGTTTTGCTGCTAAGATCTATACAACAGAAAGTGCAAGACAGTGATTTGGTGGTTTCAAAGGCAGATAAAGGCAACTGCATTGTGATTATGGAGAAGGGACAGTATAATCAGAAAGTACTACACCTTATTCAAGGTGACGGATTTTCGAGATTGCAAAGAGACCCAACTCCAGGGTTCCAGAAAGATCTTAGACAAGCAGTTAAGAATTCTTCGTTTGTTTTTGAAACCGAACATCAGAAGAGTATGGTTGTGCCTATGAATCCACGAGCTCCTATTCTTTATGGACTTCCCAAAATTCATAAGGATAATATCCCAGTTCGTCCAGTGGTCTCATATTTGGGTGCGCCAACTTATAATCTGGCAAAAAGGTTGAATTCCATTATAAGAGACAAGTCCCAGTTCCAGCCGAAATATTGCTTGAAAAATAGCTTGCAGTTAATAGAAAAGATCCAGGACATTAACATACCAGATAATGCTGTTCTTCTTTCATTGGATGTAGACAGTTTGTTTACAAATGTGCCATATGGAGAGACTTTGGAGATTATTAAGGGTCTTTTTGAAAGGCAACGTTTACATCCAGGGGAAGTAGATGAATTGATAGATCTAACAGCGATTTGTATGAAACAAAATTATTTCAGATTTGGGGGACAGTATTATTTGCAAAGTGATGGTTTGGCTATGGGTTCACCACTAAGTCCTTTAATGGCTGATATTTTTATGGACCATTTTGAGAACCAGCATATTGTGGGCAACAATAATATATTATACTATTTTAGATACGTGGATGATTTGATTATTTGTTGGACGGGTAGTATGGGCCTGCTGGATGCATTTATTGCTGAAATTAATGGTAAGCATCCAAAAATTAAGTTTAAAAAGGAACTAGAGCAAGACAACTCATTGAATTTTCTAGATTTAACAATCACTAAAGTAAACAACAGGCATCAGTTCAAAATTTACCGTAAGCCTACACATACCGATACAGTTATCCCGGCTTCTTCCACGCATCCGTGGCAGCATAAGTTGGCTGCTTTTCATTGTTATGTGCATAGAATGTTGACTGTGCCTCTTTCTGATGAACACTATCAGATTGAATTAAATAATATTTATCACTTAGCAGTTTCGAATGGTTACGATAAGTCTGTTGTGGATGGTATCATCAGGAAAAAGCGGAATAGTATGGTCAACACTATGTTGTATGCGGCACGATCCTCTGAACCGATTAAAAAATATAAAGCGAGCATAACTTATGTTGGCAAGTTGTCTGATGCAATTTACTAAATTTTGAAGTCTAACGACATTCCTGTGGCCTTTAAGACAAATAATACTTTGCACTCAAAGCTTTGCAATGGCAAAGATAAGATCGAGAATGGGAAAAAGTCTGGAGTTTATAAGCTTACCTGTGACGATTGCAATAAAGTGTATGTGGGGCAAACGGGCCGTAGTTTCACTACTAGGTATAAAGAGCATGTTGCGTCATATAGACATAACCATCCAGAGAAGTCCAATTTTGCAAAGCACTTATTAGATACAGGTCACACTTTATCTGAGAATCATTCTTTTGATATTTTACATGTTTGCGAAAAGGGATTGCGTTTGGGTGTTCTGGAACAACTGGAAATAATTAGGTACAACAATAGGGGCATGATTCTTAACGAACAATTGAATGTTGCGTCATCGCCGTTATTACGAATTTTTCCATCTCACTCACACTTGCACGGTAGGGGGAGTGGTCAAGATATAAATATGGCCGACCATTCTAGACAGGTCGTTGCCGGGCGTCAGACCGTCAACAACTCCTGAGGATGCCTCGTAGAGAGGCGAAACACGTGTCGAGGTTTATTCTTTTGGTGGTGGTTTGTTATATTTATTTGCGTATTTATTTTTGCGGTGGGAGGGTGGGAATATTAATTGCATGTAAAAATACGCAAGTAAGTATAACGGGTTAAGCACTGATTGACTAGCACGTTATCTTTTCGCGGATTAGCAAAATAATATTTTGGTTTTAATTACAATGGACATTGGTTGGAGTCTGTGCTCAACTACTTATCCTGCAGCCTGAAGCACGGCTTTGACTTCGCATGAAAGTTCGCTTCACTGGGGCACTTTGGATGTTTAGGCCCAGGTGAAGATCGGTACCCGGCCTTGCGATATTGTCAACAAAAAATTCGCGCTCGCTGCGCTCGCGTTTTTGGTTGACCCTGTATCTACATGTTGGCTTGACTGGTGAATGAATAGAGTTAGAACAAGAGAGTTCTACAATTATTTTGATAGCATACGCATTGCAACTAGTGCAAATGTTATTTATACGTCATAATTCTACAGAAGTTTTGACGTTTAAAATAACACTTGCACTGCGTGTGTTATCAAAATCGTTGCAGAATTATCTTGGTGCAACTCTAGTAATTTTCTTAAAAAACTGCTTAAGTAACATCAATTTCAAGGACATTGGGTGTTGACAGCCCCATAATATGTGTGTAAAAGCGGTTTTATGACATTTTTTCAACGGTTTTAACAAGTCTCGGTTCAAGGTTCGGTTTCGGTTTCGGTTTCGGCCGAAACTAGAGCCAAAGCCGAACATTCGGTTTCGGTTTCGGTTTCGGCAAAAAAACATGTTTCGGTCGGACACTACTAATAACCTATTAATGCGGTTGATATTGCATTAGAAGTACTTACATTATAAAAACTTAGAGTTAGACCAAGAAAAGTCTGCAGCGATTCGATTTTGATAGCCCACGCAGTGCAAGTGTTATTTATACGTCGTAATTTCATAGAAGTTTGATGTTTAAAATAACGCTTGCACTGCAAGTGATATCAAAACCGCTAAAGACTTTTCTTGGTCTAACTCTAATTATATAAACTCGGACTAAGTTCAGTATCAATTGAACGTAGTTTAGCGAAAATCCATAAACTATGTAATTTAAATTAATGGTTCTTGTTTTTGAATTTTATTTAACAGATTATCGTGGATTAAGTATATCCTTTTCCCTAAACTACGTCCAATTATTGATAGAGTCGGACCAAGCTAACTCTGCATGGAATTTGCAATGACAAAGTGTGACTGTGTCATCATTAATGGCAATTTTCTATGAAAATATGACGTTTATCTCACTCTTACACTCTCTCACTTTGTTAGCTTAGACCAGCGGTCGGCAACCTTTTAGCAGCCAAGGGCCACATAGTAGTAAACGGAGGTGACGCGGGCCGTACTTTGTTAATATTTATGACTTTATGAGACATTGTCGTTTGTCACTATTACATACAAAATAGCCAAGGCGCCTCTCGGGCCGCAAGTGACAGATTCGCTAGCCGCATGCGGCCCGCGGGCCGCAGGTTGCCGACCTGTACATTTTTTAGCAGTTCTAAATAATATTAAAATCTATATATATGGCATGGGGCTAGAAACAAAATCAAATAAAAAAAAATAATGAGTTCTAAATTCAAATTGAAGGTGTATAAATTTAAGATATGACTTACTCAAAAATATTATAATACATCAAGCATTCGCGAGATGCGCGACTTCGGTATTCAAACACAAAGCAATAGTACAAGAGTCTAACTAAATCCGAAGGCTGAGCTCTGCGTAGAACCGATTCGAAGGTCCGAAGTGTCCGACAGACGCGCGCCTCTTGTAACTTTTCCAAGAATTTAAAGTACAAGTATCTAAACCGCAAGATCCAAAGGCTGAAGTCGCGTAGGGCCGAAGGCCCGAAGCGTGCAGGATGTCAGTGGTTAAACAAATTTGTCTCAGAATGAATGATATATTAAATATGTAGTACAAACTACAAGGGTTGCGAAACTATAACGGTTCCTATAGGGTAGTTGAATACGGTATCCTAAAAACAGGCAAACAACCTCTGTAAAATATAACGATGCGAGCGAACACTAAATGCCTCGAGCTATCTCGGGCTTGGCAAATTTTTGTGTTTAACTTCAAATGCGATGTAAATATAGCTTGTGAATAAAACAACAGAGATGCGCCTACTTCGCTGGTCAGGTGGAGTCACCCGGAGGGATAGGATCCATAACGAATACGTGAGAGGCAGTTTTAAAATCGCTCCTATTGAAGAAAAGCTAAAGGAAAAGCGACTACGCTGGTACGGCAACGTACTCAGACGGCCTTCTGATCACATGGGGCGAGTGGCAGTGGATCTACCAATGACGCCCTGCTACTTGGCTGACAACGGTCCAAAATGACCTGAAAAACTGCACAAAGCCGAAACTGCACAAAATCGTCCTGTGTGGAGAAAGAGGACAAGGAGAGCCGACCCCAGATAATGGGAAAAGGCTTAGGTAGAAGAAGAAGTCTAGAGGTCAGGATCAAGGTGTTAGCCGCATAAGCTGATGACGCTGGTTCGACTCCGGCATCGGTCACTGGGGGGCTTGATCACTTTTTCTTTACTATAAATATGACATATATTTTAGTTTATAACTAAAGTACCTACATCTTGCTGTACGGCCTCTACGTAAGTCATAAGTATAGCCAAACAGTTTAATTTCAGTTCCACTTCGTACCTAGTCACATTTTCAATCGATATGAAGGTCAAACAGATCACTGTGTTATGTCTTTCCTGTAGACATACACGAGAGTTAAGGGCTATAAAGGCTAATTTTCTTATTTAACCCTTATCCACGTGAAAAGCTCCTCCTTTTATTTAAAGAACTATGATAAAATCATTACTTACATGCCCACAAGCTGTTAACTATTGCCCACAGGAGAGAAAACTAGTGTGTTATCGCGAACAGTACATTTTTCATGTGGATAAGGGTTAAATAAGAAAATTAGCCTTTATAGCCCTTAACTCTCGTGTATGTCTACAGGAAAGACAAAACACAATGATCTGTTTGACCCATGACTGTCACTAGATACCTCATACTATTGTCACTGTGACAAGGTACGAAATGGTACTAAAATTAAAATCCATGACCGTCGTACGCCGTACATTATAAAAAAATATTATGAGGGTTCACCTGTTGTAACTTTCTCGAGTCCTGTCCATTGGTGGACCTTATTTCAAAAGGCATAAGGTCCATCGATGGCTAGTTAAGAGTGCGGGCGATAGTACTTACGTCGGCGGCGATGAAGTATCCAATGTTACGCTTATGTTCTTAGGTTTTCGACCTGAAATAGAATATAAATAAATAATATTCATTGCTCGAAAAAGATCTTATTTCATACAGGTGTACTAAAAAGGACAAAGGCCTATTATATTGTTCTAGCGGAAGTTATGGATTCTGAAATAAAACTCGTGAGTTATAGCTTTTTTAAATTATGTCACTAATTCATACGAACCTTCTTCTTCCTCGCGTTATCCCGGCATTTTGCCACGGCTCATGGGAGCCTGGGGTCCGCTCTTGACAACTAGTCCCAAGAATTGACGTTGGCACCAGTTTTTACGCAAGCGACTGCCATCTGACCTTCCAACCCAGAGGGGAAACTAAGCCTTATTGGGATTAGCCCGGTAAATATAAATCAAAAAAGCGACTGGTAAATATCAACTGATATTTGGTACATAAGTTCCGAAAAACTCATTGGTACGAGCCGGGGTTTGAACCCGCGACCTCCGGATTGAAAGTCGCACGCTCTTACCGCTAGGCACTTTTCAGTTCGTATGAATCTTTTGTATCCTTCTAATCTCCTGGCTTTACGCCCCCTCTTAAGCTTAAACGTCTTTCTGATCTGTGGCCAAGCGTGTCGTTGTTATACTGTCTCTCGTGTCGTACGATGGTCCCAATGACAGTTCATATGGAGCAGCTGTCACGTAAAATGTTTGTAGACATTTTAGTAAGTTTATCGCATTAATTTATTCAGAAATGTAACAATTAAGTAATAAAAATACGACAATATATATCTATTTATCTATTTTTCAATCAAGCCCAAACAAAAGAGACTTAAAGGAACGGTCATGGGGACCATCAATCATTCGGCTGAGAGGTATAGTTGACCGGTGAAGTGGAAGGAACGGTCATGGGGACCATCAATCATTCGGCGGAGAGGTATAGTTGACCGGAGAAGTGAAAGGAACGGTCATGGGGACCATCAATCATTCGGCTGAGAGGTATAGTTGACCGGTGAAGTGAAAGGAACGGTCATGGGGACCATCAATCATTCGGCTGAGAGGTATAGTTGACCGGTGAAGTGGAAGGAACGGTCATGGGGACCATCAATCATTCGGCGGAGAGGTATAGTTGACCGGAGAAGTGAAAGGAACGGTCATGGGGACCATCAATCATTCGGCTGAGAGGTATAGTTGACCGGTGAAGTGAAAGGAACGGTCATGGGGACCATCAATCATTCGGCTGAGAGGTATAGTTGACCGGAGAAGTGAAAGGAACGGTCATGGGGACCATCAATCATTCGGCGGAGAGGTATAGTTGACCGGAGAAGTGAAAGGAATAGTCATAGGGACCATCAATCATTCGGCGGAGAGGTTTAGTTGACCGGAGAAGTGAAAGGAACGGTCATGGGGACCAACAATCATTTGGCGGAGAGGTATAGTTGACCGGAGAAGTGAAGGATCGGTCATGGGGACCATCAAACATTCGGCGCGAGAGGTATAGTTGACCGGAGAAGTGAAAGGAACGGTCATGGGGACCATCAATCATTCGGCGGAGAGGTATAGTTGACCGGAGAAGTGAAAGGATCGGTCATGGGGACCATCAATCATTCGGCGCGAGAGGTATAGTTGACCGGAGAAGTGAAAGGATCGGTCATGGGGACATTTTGTACATAAGTTCCGAAAAACTCATTGGTACGAGTCGGGGTTTGAACCCGCGACCTCCGGATTGAAAGTCGCACGCTCTTACCGCTAGGCACTTTTCAGTTCGTATGAATCTTTTGTTTCCTTCTAATCTCCTGGCTTTACGCCCCGTCTTAAGCTTAAACGTCTTTCTGATCTGTGGCCAAGCGTGTCGTTGTTATGTCTCTCGTGTCGTACGATGGTCCCAATGACAGTTCATATGGAGCAACTGTCACGTAAAATGTTTGTAGACATTTTAGTAAGTTTATCGCATTAATTTATTCAGAAATGTAACAATTAAGTAATAAAAATACGGCAATATATATCTCTTTATCTATTTTTCAATCAAGCCCAAACAAAAGAGACTTAAAGGATCGGTCATGGGGACCATCAATCATTCGGCGGAGAGGTATAGTTGACCGGAGAAGTGAAAGGAACGGTCATGGGGACCATCAATCATTCGGCGGAGAGGTATAGTTGACCGGAGAAGTGAAGGATCGGTCATGGGGACCATCAATCATTCGGCGCGAGAGGTATAGTTGACCGGAGAAGTGAAAGGAACGGTCATGGGGACCATCAATCATTCGGCGGAGAGGTATAGTTGACCGGAGAAGAGAAAGGAACGGTCATGGGGCCATCAATCATTCGGCGGAGAGGTATAGTTGACCGGAGAAGTGAAAGGAACGGTCATGGGGACCATCAATCATTCGGCGGAGAGGTATAGTTGACCGGAGAAGTGAAAGGAATAGTCATAGGGACCATCAATCATTCGGCGGAGAGGTTTAGTTGACCGGAGAAGTGAAAGGAACGGTCATGGGGACCAACAATCATTCGGCGGAGAGGTATAGTTGACCGGAGAAGTGAAGGATCGGTCATGGGGACCATCAATCATTCGGCGGAGAGGTATAGTTGACCGGTGAAGTGGAAGGAACGGTCATGGGGACCATCAATCATTCGGCAGCGAGGTATAGTTGACCGGTGAAGTGGAAGGAACGGTCATGGGGACCATCAATCATTCGGCGCGAGAGGTATAGTTGACCGGAGAAGTGAAAGGAACGGTCATGGGGACCATCAATCATTCGGCGGAGAGGTATAGTTGACCGGAGAAGTGAAAGGATCGGTCATGGGGACCATCAATCATTCGGCGCGAGAGGTATAGTTGACCGGAGAAGTGAAAGGATCGGTCATGGGGACATTTTGTACATAAGTTCCGAAAAACTCATTGGTACGAGTCGGGGTTTGAACCCGCGACCTCCGGATTGAAAGTCGCACGCTCTTACCGCTAGGCACTTTTCAGTTCGTAAGAATCTTTTGTTTCCTTCTAATCTCCTGGCTTTACGCCCCGTCTTAAGCTTAAACGTCTTTCTGATCTGTGGCCAAGCGTGTCGTTGTTATGTCTCTCGTGTCGTACGATGGTCCCAATGACAGTTCATATGGAGCAACTGTCACGTAAAATGTTTGTAGACATTTTAGTAAGTTTATCGCATTAATTTATTCAGAAATGTAACAATTAAGTAATAAAAATACGGCAATATATATCTCTTTATCTATTTTTCAATCAAGCCCAAACAAAAGAGACTTAAAGGAACGGTCATGGGGACCATCAATCATTCGGCGGAGAGGTATAGTTGACCGGAGAAGTGAAAGGAACGGTCATGGGGACCATCAATCATTCGGCGGAGAGGTATAGTTGACCGGAGAAGTGAAAGGAATAGTCATAGGGACCATCAATCATTCGGCGGAGAGGTTTAGTTGACCGGAGAAGTGAAAGGAACGGTCATGGGGACCAACAATCATTCGGCAGCGAGGTATAGTTGACCGGTGAAGTGGAAGGAACGGTCATGGGGACCATCAATCATTCGGCGGAGAGGTATAGTTGACCGGAGAAGTGAAAGGAACGGTCATGGGGACCATCAATCATTCGGCGGAGAGGTATAGTTGACCGGAGAAGTGAAAGGAACGGTCATGGGGACCAACAATCATTCGGCAGCGAGGTATAGTTGACCGGTGAAGTGGAAGGAACGGTCATGGGGACCATCAATCATTCGGCGGAGAGGTATAGTTGACCAGAGAAGTGAAAGGAACGGTCATGGGGACCATCAATCATTCGGCGGAGAGGTATAGTTGACCGGAGAAGTGAAAGGATCGGTCATGGGGACCATCAATCATTCGGCGGAGAGGTATAGTTGACCGGAGAAGTGAAGGATCGGTCATGGGGACCATCAATCATTCGGCGGAGAGGTATAGTTGACCGGAGAAGTGAAAGGAACGGTCATGGGGACCATCAATCATTCGGCTGAGAGGTATAGTTGACCGGAGAAGTGAAAGGAACGGTCATGGGGACCATCAATCATTCGGCGGAGAGGTATAGTTGACCGGAGAAGTGAAAGGATCGGTCATGGGGACCATCAATCATTCGGCGCGAGAGGTATAGTTGACCGGAGAAGTGATAGGATCGGTCATGGGGACCATCAATCATTCGGCGGAGAGGTATAGTTGACCGGAGAAGTGAAAGTCTACGTTTCCGCTTGAGCAAACATGCTTAAGATATACTGCCCTTTCAACCGATTCTTGTGCAATTTTGTAAGCGATTTTTTGTTTTGGTTCACGATATAGGATATAGCACACAGAGCCCAAAGTTCATATCCGAATATATTATATGTGTAAGGCCAAAATAACTTACTGACACTTAGTTGACCTGAAAAAAAAAATGTTTTTTGACAAGAAAACTGGTAAGCATCAAAGTACATATCAAAATTTTTATCGCTGACTGTACTTTTCTTCAGGGGATCCAATGCCTCTATGACCTTCGATCTGAATCACATGTTTTTCTAATGTTTTTTGTAGCTTATCAATCTTATCATTAACAGCAACGGCTTTAAGCGATATAGTATCCCATATTTACTTCAAAGTTCATTGTCTTCGAGATATCTGCCGTCCTAGTCTAAAAGGCAGTTTTTCGACAAAAGCTAGTTTCGAGATAATCGCAAAATACCAACCCAAACATCTTTCTTGAATTTCTACGAAACGGAAAAACTTTTTCCATTTTTTCTTTTTGTATGTGGTAGGTATATATATGTACTTATTTTAGGTATTTATAGTATGTTTCTAAACAGCTCAGTTTTTTTTTATTTTATAAAAAACACTTTAGATTAGTATTAAGCTTAAAAATGTGTAGGTCGGGCTAGTCAAGAAGGCGGTAAACATGCGTTATGCGGCGTTCTAACTTAGTTACGAAGTAGAAACTAGGTAAAAACGCCGTATATGTCACATGCTGCCTTTTTGCTTAGTAACAATGAATAATTCCCACTTGAAATCCTAAGTTAAAAGACCGTATAGCAGCTATTCGGCCTTTTTGGTTAGTATACTAGGAAAAATTAAGATTTTGTCCAGATTTTCGACTAGCGTGCTAGTGTAAAAAAACGTATACCACCAAAAACACCGAATATACGGTTTTATAGATTAGTATTTATGGAAGAAATGGGAATAAAAAATAGACCCGTAGTTTAAATGTTTATTTATATACGAACAAAAAACGCCATACTACTAGGCTATTATTAAAAAAACGAGATCCAGCGATTACTTTTTGGATTATAATCTTAATTACCATACAAAATTAACACATAAATTGGGTTATGCCCACTAGTTACCATCAAGTTGTTACCAGTGGTAACTAATGGGATTTGTTTCCCAGTAGTTACCACTGGTAAAAGGTGGGATTTTTTCCCCAGTAGTTACTACAATTTTGTTAGGGTTCAATAAAACCTCTATTTTTATAGTATTCTACTTATACTGTTTTTATTACTATTTAACTATAACAACTTGATGGTAACTAGTGGGAATAACCCGATTTATATGTTAATTTTGTATGGTAATTAAGATTATAATCCAAAAAGTAATCGCTGGACCTAGTTTTTTTAATAAAAGCTTAGTAGTATAGTGTTTTTTGTTCATATAATAAAAGACATTTAAATTGTACTGTAAAAAAATGTTGGTGGTAACTACTAGGGAAAAATTCCCACCATTTACCAGTGGTAACTACTGGAAAAAAACTTCCCAGTAATTACCACAAAACTGAGTTGGTGGTAGCTACTGGGAAGAAAGGTGGGAAATAAATTCCCAGTAGTTACCACTGGTAACAACTTGGTGGTAGATACCTAACTGGTGGGAATAACCCCATAATATGTACAAATTTTTAATGTGTACAGTCTTTCTGATTTTATTTGTATCATAGGCTAGATTTACTCGACTCTACTAATGACATTACATGTACTTCTAATGAGCATGAGCAACGAAACTTAAAAGAGTCCGCAATAAGCTCAGCCGAATTACTACTAGGGCTTCCAAATATCGGACTTCTTTCAATACCGGTATTAATACCGAAACTGTCTTCATCAATACCGGGATCCCGGGATCCCGGTATTGACTGTGAATCGCTTAAAAATTTTGGGTTTTATTTAAAAAAGGCTCACTGTAACACCAGATGTGTATGTCCTTAGCTTAGGATATTAAACAATAATCGCCATCTGCAATAATTATCATTTCACCCTCCAGGTTGGCAATCATTTTATCCGCCTTGTTGACTTCACCAGTCACATTTTTATTTCAACCTAATAAACCAGCCAATATTTATTCAAATTTGCCACCAAAAATTCGTTTGCCATACTACAATTCATTTCTTTCTACTTTTTGATATAATTTTAAGAACTAATTATATTCATTATCCTGGACATCAGAATTCATCACCTAATATTTATCTAACGCATATGCTCAGATCTGGTTTCAATTAAATTAAATGATCTTCTTTAATTAAATGGGCAAGTAATCTTCTTGATACAGCCGAATTTGATCATTTTAATAGATTTTAAACGTTAAAATCGGCACATTTTCCTTGTTTTTGAAAATACCGGGATCCCGGTATTGCATAAAAAAATACCGGTATTAAAAAATGCGTTTAAACAGACGGGATCCCGGTATTTCGGGATCCCGGGATCCCGGTATTGGAAGCCCTAATTACTACTTCTCATAAAAACGGAGATTCGTACTCATTTTAAACCAACGTGTTGGATTGTAATAAATTGCACATACAATAACATAAGGTATATCTATACCAGTACCTAATCTTTATATATAAACGCGAGCGGCTTTGACGGTAGAAACAAATTAAATTATGCTCAAACAAAAGAGCGTAAAAAAATAACACTTTTGAATCGACAACATATATCCGCAAAATTCATATTGTCGCGTATTTTGCATTTAAAAGTGAAAAAATTTCGACAAACAATACTAAAGGCTCAATTTGTTGGTTGACATTTGACAGCTATGCGTTGCGTTTAGAAACTGCAAACATGCTTACAAGTTAGGTTGGTCGTATTTTTTTTAATAAAAAGCAAGACGAATATTACTGTTTATTTGATGACTTTCCGGTATGTATAATGGTTATTATTTGCATTAAGTTTCGTTTCATATGGATATGTATACCGGTATAATTATTACATAAATTTGTTTTTAAGCCAGAACGTGCGATAGTCTGTTACGGCTTTTAAGACGATAGCAACACTGCCTAGACGTCAACGACGGCTGTTATTCGAAAATACTTTATCCGGTACTCCAGACGTGATAAAAACCTGTTAAATAGTGTATTGTGTGTGTTAACAATAAAAAATAGTCACCGAACATAGTGCAAAGTGCAAACGCCATCGTAACGTAACGAGATTTGAACTTCAAAGCGTTCCATGGGTGTATTGTGTTTAATATAAACATCGGTCTCTCAGTTGTATTTTAATATTTCAGAATGATTCCAAATATTCTTACATGTCAAGGCACTACTAGCTACCTGGAAATGCAAGTGAAAGCAACCTTGAAGCAGCTGTGATAAACTAATAAGTGAGCGAGATGAAAATGACGTTGTTCAAAGAAACTTTGAGTTAAGTGCCAGCTGACTGTAACACACTCTAATTAAGTACATTGCCAGTGTGAAACAGTGCAAAAAGCTAAAGTGTATTGTGGACATATTTAATAACTGTGCTTTAGACTATGAATCAAATTTGAGGTGTATCGGTGAATTGGAAAGTCAACTGCATAAAGCTAATAAGTTATCTCCGGAGTCAATGTAAGTTGAATATAAGACTAAATATAATAAGATATATAGATAGTATATATGTCGCAGTCAAAAGTGTGAACTGGTCAAAAGAACTTTTAACCGACAAAAACAGGCAAAACTGCTTTTGACTGAGCATGTTGGTCAAAAGTAGTTATACCTGAAAATCATTGGTTAATAGTAATTGTGTTGTGACTGTTACTATCAGTCAAAAGTACTCGCAGAGATAGGTAGGTTAGGGTTATTTTTTTGCTACGCCCAAAAAAACTAAACTGTTCCCAGAGATAGGTAGGTTAGGGTTATTTTTTTTTTGCTACGCCCTAAAAACGAAACTGCTGCCAGAAATAGGTATGATTTTCAGGTAAAACTACTTTTGAGCAACATGCTCAGTCAAAGCAGTTTTGCCTGTTTTTGTCGGTTAAAAGTTCTTTGGCCAGTTCACACTTTTGACTGCAACAGGTTGGGCTGGACATATGGCAAGGGAAGGTAAAGATAAGTGGGATAGAGAGGAAGCGGAATGGTATCCTAGAGATGGAAAAAGGAGAGAAGGGAGACCAATAATGAGGTGGTCGGATGACATAAAGAAGCATGCGGGACCTAATTGGATAGGGACGGCAAGGGATAGAGAGCTGTGGAGAGAGCTGGGGGAGGCCTATGCCAAGAAGGCAGACTGAAATAATTATTAAAAAGCAATGACATAAAAATTATTTAATAAAGTTACTAAGGAAAAAATATTGAAACTAATTGATATAAATGAAATGTGAATTTATTTAAATGTAATATGTGCTGAAATTTAATTTTTTGGTCAATAAAGGCTATTCTATTCTATTCTATTCTAATTTGACAGGTGACAACAAAAAAAATATTAATTCCTGCTAAAATTTCAGAGTCATAGTGAAGCATAGTACATAGTACCAAAACAAGGTTGATTTTTAGGGTTCTGTAGCCAAAGGGTAAAAACGGGACCCCTATTACGAGGACTCCAATATGTTATTAGATCAAAACAAATTATTTTCAGAAAATATTTAATTTAGGCTTAGGGATGGCGAGGCTCCATAAACCTTCAGTAAGTAGTGCATAAGTATCCTTGGAAAAATTCGACCTATGCCGCCGTGGGTGGCCCGGTGGCAGAATGGCACAGGCACCTGCTGCAATAGCAGAGGACGCTGCTTTGATTCCAGCCTAGGGCACTGGAGGCCTTGGTCACTTTTTAGGGTTGCGTACCCATAGGGTAAAAACGGGACCCTATTAAATATTAAGACTCTGCTGTCCGTCTGTCTGTCACCAGGCTGTATCTCAAGATCTCATGAACCGTGATAACTAGATTAACTAGACAGTTTCAATTTTCACAAATGATGTATTTCTGTTGCCGCTATAACAACAAATACTAAAAACAAATTAAAGAAATATTTAAGCGGGGCCAATGCAATGCTAGGCTGGATATGACTGATGAAATGAGTAAATTTTTATTAATATGTTTTAATATGACATGTTGGTGGCAAACAAGCATACAAGGCTGTTAATGCCGATGGTAAGTGGGAGTTTAGACTAGACCTCTGCTTCTCCAAGGGACTCACATTGCTGACCGAGTAAATTTTTATTAATATGTTTTAATATGACATGTTGGTGGCAAACAAGCATACAAGGCTGTTAATGCCAATGGTAAGTGGGAGTTTAGACTAGACCTCTGCTTCTCCAAGGGACTCACATTGCTGACCGAGTAAATTTTTATTAATATGTTTTAATATGACATGTTGGTGGCAAACAAGCATACAAGGCTGTTAATGCCGATGGTAAGTGGGAGTTTAGACTAGACCTCTGCTTCTCCAAGGGACTCACATTGCTGACCGAGTAAATTTTTATTAATATGTTTTAACATGGCATGTTGGTGGCAAACAAGCATACAACTCATACAAGGCTGTTAATGCCGATGGTAAGTGGGAGTTTAGACTAGACCTCTGATTCTCCAAGGGACTCACATTGTTGACCGAGTAAATTTTTATTAATATGTTTTAATATGACATGTTGGTGGCAAACAAGAATACAAGGCTGTTAATGCCGATGGTAAGTGGGAGTTTAGATTAGACCTCTGCTTCTCCAAGGGACTCACATTGTTGACCGAGTAAATTTTTATTAATATGTTTTAATATGACATGTTGGTGGCAAACAAGAATACAAGGCTGTTAATGCCGATGGTAAGTGGGGGTTTAGACTAGACCTCTGCTTCTCCAAGGGACTCACATTGCTGACCGGTTACAAATCTATTACACTCATACTAGGGTTCCGTACCTGAAGGGTAACTAAAAAACGGGAACCTATTAGCGATTCCGACTCGCACTTGGCCGGTTTTTCTTAGTAGGTATATGACATTTATTTCAGTTTTACTTCATTGTCCGTCTGTCTGTCTGTCTGTCTGTCTGTCACCAGGCTGTATCTCATGAACCGTGATAGGCCTAGGCAGTTGAAATTTTCACAGATGATGTATTTCTGTTACCGCTATAACAACAAATACTAAAAAGTATGGAACCCTTCGTGCGCGAGCACTTGCCCGGTTTGACATTTCAGGCTCCGTCACACAGGCGCGTTTCGCGTGCGGCGCGTGAGCGGGGCGCGCCGCTTTTTCATATAAAACGCTCAGGCCCGGCTCTGAAATCGCGCCGGTGTGACGGAACCTTTATTTCAGTTTACTCCACTGTCCCTCTGTCACCAGGCTGTATCTCATGAACCGTGATAGCTAGACAGTTGAAATTTTCACACATGATGTATTTCTGTTGCCGCTATAACAACAAATATTAAAAAGTGTTCCGTTCTTGATGGGTGAGTCCGACTCGCACTTATTCAGTTATTTTTTTTTGTAAACGAATTTAATATTAACGGATAGGCATTAATATTAAAGAATGAAATAGTAGTGATAATTTCCATACTTATACTTTAGTGCCATGAAGGGTAGGTACAAAAGGGTTCCCTCTTTTGAGATTGGAAAGTGGGCTAGGTTATAAATGCGGCCTTCACAGAACCGATCTGCGACCAGAAAAGTGGGTCAGGTTAGAACTGTGATCCTTACAGAACCGAACTGCTACCAGAAAAGCGGATTAGGTTTTTTTAATTACATATTTGTTTTTAGATATAATTATCGGAATAGTAAATTTTTCGAGTTATGATTGTATGTTACGGATTTAAAGTTTTCTGAGATGAGATAGGTTTGTAACCGCCTTGATGAAGGTATGAAGTCTAAAAGTAAATAATTACTTAATTCAAAATGAGTATTACCTATTACTATTATTTATTTTACCCGAGCGAAGCCGGGTTTTCATCTAGTTAGTTTATATTCCAACAAAACTAATGAAATAGAGGAAAAATAAGTTTTGTATGAAAAACTTATATTCGCTGTATTTTTTTTATTATGGTATCTGAAGCTACACATTAATTACAGGCATAGATATACCTTATCCTTTAGTGAGTACAAAGTTTTAGAGCAATCTACCTAATCGTTTTAAAATGAGAGCGTAACTACGTTTGTATGGAGATCCCAGCTTGCTGCTGACTTAAATCTTAGCAACCATCTATCTTTGTAGGTGACCAGTTTTCGCATACACGTAACTCACAATAATACATAATGTTTTACCGAATTCGTGGCATCTCTAATAGTTATTTTAGTTTGTTATCAATAGGCATCGAATCATCGAGAGTTTCATCGCACGGTAAGACGTCAGCGAGTTGTGTAGTCTACATTAGCAATAAAATTAAACTCGTATTAATTCCTGCACATACTCTGTCATTTATTTAATTTTAAAACGCATTTTAGCGGTTGTACCTAATTAAAAATCAGATTCAAATTTTAATAAAATTATTTTTCTATTAGATTACAAACTCATAGCTTTTACTCTTTTAACATACAACTATTACCTAATACACAAACATACCAACTTATTTTAAGATACATATTGTTTTTTTATAAAACCCACTTAGGTATTTAATGGCCTAATATATATATAACTCTCAGTTGGTTTTTGGATGGACCCAGGTTCCATACAAAGATGCCCATGGTCCTTTGTCCTGGTTATGTAAATACTTAGGCGGAAAATGTTATTCTGTCCATAAGAATTCTCATTAAATTTCCCTTTAAAACATTTTTCAATAAGATTAAAACTCTTCGTAATGTCAAATACCTACTTGGCTTATAGGGAATTAAACCCGATACAATTAGCTCTAATATAAATTTGATTTTATTTAAATAAAAGCAGTCAAACCGTCGAATGAAAAAATAAAACTTAAACAACGTTTGCTGTAGAAAAGTACGTATGAACAATTTCATCATCACAAACTACGCTAGAAGGACGTATTTGCTGTCGAGCGTAAGTATTTGCGTGGCAATTTTAAAGTATATACCTTGATAAAAGAGCTCATACCAGAGCTCCCTGGAGGCTTCAATGTCACAAAAGTTTGCTCAATTTGAAGCAACACTACAGGCTGCTTCTTCTCCAGGTACTGACACTATTGCAACCTTAAAAGCCGAACTGCAAACATTTAAAGAGGCGACTTCATTGGTGCTCAGTGCCATCAGGCAGCAGATAGCAGCAATCAGCAACACTGTGGACAATCTAGAGATGCGGCACCGTCGAAAATATCTACTACTGGCAGGCATTCCAGAGTCTGGAGAAGAAAATGTTGCCGAGGTGGTTGCTACTGTCTGCCGGGATCAGCTGCGGCTTGCCGAGACATCCTCTTCGTCATTTACAGTTTGTCATAGGCTTGGACCGGCAGTTGCGGGCCGTTCGCGCTCTATTCTGGTTCGCTGTTCTGATGCAGCGTTCAAAGATGTTCTCTGGAGGAAGAAGACTGCGCTGAAGGGGTCCCGTATTGTCATGTCTGAGTTTTTAACCCGGCAACGCCAAGCAGTCTTCCTCGATGCCCGTAAACATTTCGGTATGCGCTCCGTCTGGACATTGGATGGTACCATATTCGTTAAGCTGTCTAGTGGTAAGACTCATCGCGTGATTACGGCTGAGCAGCTTCAGAAGCTGATTAACGAGCACCCATCTTCGGGCCCGGCTTCGACAGGAGGACATTCCGCGGAAGCATCGGTCTCGGAGGTTGGCGCGGGGACTAGCGGTGATAAGACCAAGGCAACCAACAAGCCGGCGGAGTCATCGTCACGTTACCCGAGGAGGATGAAATGAGAATCTCCGGTAGTTCTTGTTACAACTTTGCATGAATAATTGTTTTTATTACTGTGTACCCGTAATTTTCAAAGTGTTTTCACTGTTTCCTTATCTACCGACATCACTATTTATTATCAATTTCGAACCTAATGACAGCTACAATTTATTGACAGTGACAGTGTCAAGCCACAAATGTCAAATAGTGCCGCACATTCCGTTTCACGTAGTTCAGTTAATCATTTCGTAATGTTTGTTTATTCTTTAAATGTATCACTGTAGTTTTATATATTCCTTTTTTTATGCTTACTGCTGTTATAAGTTATAACTTTGTATAAAATCTGGTGTTTTGTTTATACATTGTTGTATGTGTTATGTTTGGTTGACCGGCGGGCTAAACGGGCCCGTATTCTAGTTTAGTATTAGTTATTATTATTATTTTATATACACTATTATATTATATTTATATATAAATATATATACATATGTCTATTGATGGATCCGATGAATCTTTTTACTCTGCTTGCGACTCATCTACTTCTTTTCACTCGACCGATGAGCTAATTGAGCCGTGTACAGCGTGTACTCTTGGTTCATTGATGAGGTGTGAATTCCAAAAATATCCTAATTTCTTTAACGTTTGCCACATTAATGCACAGAGCATTTGCAGTCACTTTTCAGATTTCTTTGATACCTTTTCTTCATGCGATGCTCATGCGATTCTCATTAGTGAAAGTTGGCTTAAACCCAATGTCCTTTCGACTTCTTGCAGCCTTCCCGGGTTTGTCCTGTTGCGAAATGACCGTACCGGTAAGCGGGGTGGTGGGGTGGCCATATATTTGCGCGCAGACATTCCGTACAAAGTTATTAAGTCTTCTCCCTCTCTCCACTCCAGTACAATGGAAAATCTAATACTTGAAATAAAGTTGCACGGTGTGAGCATAATTCTGGGCGTGATATACTGTCCACCCACTATTGACTATTTTGCAGCATTTGAAGACCTTCTGTCGGATGTAGGTTCAGAGTGCACACATCACATAATTATGGGCGGCCTTAACACAGACTAGATATGAGCGCCGCGCCGGCGCGCCGCCGCCGCCGACAAAATTTTCGCGCCGCCGCCGCCGACGATGCGCTATCGGCGTGGCATCGGCGTGACCTTGTTAGATACTACTACTTGCAAAATCAAAAAATATATAAGTTATTGAGTTTAGATCTTTAACGGCGCCACTCCGAATAGTTTATAGACATTCAAAAGGCATTTTAGGTCCATATAATTCAAAAATATCGATGAGAAATGCAAACTTTTCTTGCTGGTAGCCGCGCTAGCGCTACTAGTCTTAGGGTAACGACACTAATATCAATAGATATGGGACTTTGTTTAAACTGAATACGATGGTCAGTTGTTGATGGATTCGGGAACTTATAGATTTAATTAATTGTAACATTTCAAATAATTTAATTTTTTTTAAATTGTAATATGTATAAGAATAAGAAACATCTTCAATGTTGTGAGTCCGTCTTTTGTAATTTTTTTGATGTGCAATAAAGTTTAAAATAAATAATTAAATAAATGTTCATTATGGCGCTCAGCGGCGGCCTTTGGGAGTGGCGAAAGGAGCAATCGCCCGAGGCTTGCAAAATAAACCGAGCAATTTTTCTTAATATTTTTGATCTGGAATTAAGCATGGTTTAACGTTTTTAAAAGGTCTAAAAAGGAGTTAAATTTTTGCCTCGCCTTTTAAAACCCTTGGTAATTGGTTCTTGTCCGATCTTAGCTCCACTCCACCTCGGCCTTTGGCCTCGCACGAATGCGCCCGCAGGAAAGCTCCATTTCTTCAATATGGCCTCGGACTTTATCGGCCTTTGGCCTCGCTTACGCTGGACCCCTAGTTCAATTCCAAGCTCTGGTCTCTTGCAGCTTGGCCTTCGGCCTCACACAGAAGCGCGCCTCAATTGGCGCTCCAGGCTGACCCCATCTTTGCAGAGTTCAACCGTCACCCAAGCTCACACTTGGCATTCGATTCTAAGCTTTATGCCTGCAGCTGATGCAGCTCAACCTCTGGCCTCGCATGGGGAGGTGTCGGAATCAGGTCTTCCGAGCTAGGTGGTGCTCGGCGTTGTCCACGCTTTTAGACATAAATCGGTTTTGTTGGATCGATATTGGTTAATGACGGAGCTCGATTTTCCTCACTCCGGCTCTTTGGACTGTCGAAGTTTCCCTGATACAGTCTATGCTTATTTTTTACTTAGCACAAAGGATAAGGGCCTCGCAAAGATCTTTTGGCCGAAGCATCGCCAAGATTAAGACCGCCTCTGATACCGTTTATCTACAGTTTATGCGATATAAAAATTTTTTTCGTACGGTCAGCCAAGAAAGTGTTAAACCACTTTCTAGGCTGACTGTACCATTATTTAATAAATTTTCCTTGAAATTAAAAAATGCACCCGTTTTATAACGTTCTTATGGCAAAAACGTGTTATTTCGGTAAATTTTGGTTTAAATTTTTTTTTCATTAAACAAAAGTCTTTTAAGGCCACGCCGCCGATACGCCGCCGCCGCCGATCGATTTTGACCGGCGCGCCGCCGCCGGCTAAATGCCTATCGGCGCTCATATCTAACACAGACTTGCTGAGGGACACATCCAGATCACGGCATCTAAGATCTATTGTTGAAGCGGCAGATTTTTCCTTAGTGCCCTTGCAGGCTACGCACCGCAATTCTGACTCCCCTGATACATGGCTGGACGTGATTCTGACATCGTCGTTAGATAACGTTATTAACGCCATTGAAGAAATCCGCAAAATTATAGTATCAATTAAATCTAAGGCCGTTGGCCATGATAATGTCAGTCGTCTTATGATTATTCACATTCTGGACAGCGTCTTGCCAGTTATTGCTCACATAGTCAATACTTCTCTACTCACTGGCGTTTTCCCATCATGCTGGCGTAAGGCGTTTGTCATCCCACTCCCCAAAATTAATAATCCGAGCTCACTTAGCCACTTTCGTCCCATATCTATTCTCCCGTTTCTGTCCAAAATACTGGAGGCCGCGGCCCACAAACAGATCTCACACTTTGTTCATAGCAACAGTCTCCTTTCACCGCTGCAGTCTGGTTTCCGGTCTGGACACAGCACCACCACCGCTCTACTTAAAGTTACAGAGGACATAAGACTCGGTATGGAATCTTCCAAAGTTACGGTGTTAGTGCTGATAGATTTCTCCAACGCCTTTAATGCGGTAGACCATGACCTACTTTTGGCTACTCTTACTCATTTGCAGGTTTCTTCAGATGCCACAAAGTGGTTCTTTTCATATCTTTCCGATAGAGTCCAGGCAGTCCGTGCCAGCCGCTCGTTATCTGATTGGTCTGAACTGAGTACTGGAGTACCTCAAGGCGGTATTCTCTCTCCTTTTCTCTTTTCAATTTTTATTAATCTTATTACCGCCAAGATTCGATGCTCTTACCATTTGTACGCAGACGATCTTCAGCTGTACGCGCAAGTTGACGTGGAAGATATAAACACGGCTATCTCATCAATAAATGCTGACTTGGATTACATCGCCGAGTGGTCTGCTAGCTTTGGCATTTGTGTAAATCCAGCTAAATGCCAAGCCATAATTTTAGGTAGCCAGTGGCAAATGTCTAGGTTGAGTACAGTACCTGTTGCTCCGATCCTTTTTGGAGGATACTGTAATTCCGGTGAGCAGTCGGGTTAAGAATCTCGGATTAGTTTTAGATTCCAACCTTTCCTGGTCTGGTCAGCTCTCGGAGACAAGTCGGAAGGTCACAGGTACACTTAGAACTCTGTATAAATTTAAAAACTTTCTGCCTGTAAGCACGAAAAAAATGTTAGTGCAGTCCTTAGTGTTACCAATAATTGATTACGGGGATGTGTGTACTACTAATGCCACTCAGGAATCACTCAATAATCTAGACCGTCTACTCAATAACTGTATTAGATTTATATTTGGACTTCGTAAATACGATCATGTCTCCTTTTACCGCCGGCAGCTCAACTGGCTCTCCATCCGTCGTCGTAGGTCCTTTCGGATCCTTTGTATCCTATTTTCGATCCTGTTTGAGCCTTCTGCTCCTGGATATCTCAAAAGTAAATTCGTCTTCGATACTCCTCGTCCAGGATGTGAGCTGCGTACCTCCCGCGTTCTCAAACTGACCATACCTTCTCACCGTACTGGTTTTATGACTAATTCTTTCGCCGTCCAGGCTAGTCGTCTTTGGAATTCACTCCCTCTAAATATTAGACAAGCTCCAAGTAAGTTTTCTTTTAAGCGGTTGTTGCGTAAGCATTTGCTAAAACAAGAGTTCGAATAATATCCATCATTATTATATTTATAGTATGTATTGTATAAATATGTAGTAGTTTATATATATTTTATTTATTTATGTAGTTTATATGTATAGTTTGCTTTTTTATATTCACTGAATAGGTATATTTCTCTCTCTGCACCAATTGTAGATGTCTGTTTGGCCCTATGGTTGACTGGTAGAGAATGCCATTTGGCATTAAGTCCGCCATTTGTACATTTTTGTATATACTTTGTGCAATAAAGTTTAAATAAATAAATAAATAAATAAAAATGATAATACTCGAAGGTACTGATTGTAAACACTACATATTATTGATAACATATGATGGTAATGCAATAATAAAGTATTTTTCTTACTTTGGCGTTCGGTCAATATTTCGCGCGCAAAATGCCACCTCCGCTCGCATACCGGCAACCACAAGCCTGCGCTTGCGGCTGACGGCTTTTACTTAGCATAAGGGTGTCTTTCGGCGCGCGGGGAGCATGACGAAGGTTGGAGCATATACTGCGTTATAGACTAGTTAGACGCACTTTCAACCATTATAAAAGTTTGTTTGCGTTTAATACGACGTCCATACAAAATAAGAAGAACGTATAACATTTATACGTTTCTAAAGACTATTATGGTGACGTAAAAAAGTTAAGTGATACTAGGCTTAAATGACGTATGAGACATTTAAACAAAAAAAATACTATACGATTTTTTAGACTAGTATCAGATCTAAAATTTTGCTAAAGATCCTAATCTTAAAGCGCGTATAGCGTCTTTTACGTATTTTTAGCCTAGTTTTTGGCTTATACGTTATTTTAGGCTAGACATGGTGCATAAGGTTTTACGCAAACCAGAGCGTAAAAAAACGTATAGCTGCATATACGTTGTTTTAGCCTGGCTTTGTCAAATAGTCGCTTTTTAGACTAGGAACGCTTAGAAAATTAGTGCAAATACGGTCTTTTTACGATATTTTTCTCCAAAACTAAGCCACTTATCGGAAAACGGGCCAAAGTGGTCGATGCATCTTGATCACTACATTACGAATATCACAAAAAGTCAATTTTGGCAAAATGTCGAAAAACTGCCTTTTAGCTTAGGAGGGCAGATATTTGGCAAAATTTGAACAATTTTAGGCCAAGTAACTGGTTTTATGGCAAAACTTTTGTGTTAATTACTTTAAAATTTAAACCTCTGACCAGTTTTTAGAGTCGTCAAAGACGAACCCAAATATGTAGATTTCGTATATCGTAGCAGCGAATAAAAAATCGCCATGTATTTTTAAGAGTGTTACTTATTAAATGCTACCGATACCGGAGTTGCAATGTCTCATACTATAGTAATTAATTTTATGGTTTGTTCAAGCCTATATTAATTATAGATAAGAAATACCTACATTGGTCTGGAAACAAGGTTATGGCACAAAACGCTAATAAAACCATGCCCCTCATGCTGAATTGTTTCAAGTTCGCTTGTCTTGTATAATATGTTTCCTTCTGGACACTGGTCAATACTCGTATATCTGCGACAAACAAAAAGCATAACTAAACAATGTAAATGATTGCTTAACATATAACATATAACGTATAACACTTGACACTCATCATATATGCTTAATCACTTCTCAACTGCACATGCTATTTCGCAAAGTGTAAACAGGCCTTTAAGCACCCGCATGAAGACATGTTTACATAAGTTAGTGTTTTTTAGGGTTCCGTACCCAAAGGGTATAAACGGGACCCTATTACTAAGACTCCACTGTCCGTCCGTCTGTCTGTCACCAGGCTGTACCTATCTCATGAACCGTGATAGATAGACCGATGATGTATTTCTGTTGCCGCTATAACAACAAATAGTAAAGGGGCCCACCGATTAACAGTTCGCCGGTGGGCCCCTTAAAAGGTACGGAACCCTCGGTGTACGAGTCCGACTCGCACTTCTCCGGTTTTTTTGTATTCGTGTAGTTGTGATTTCGTATTTTTTATGCCATGAATGAGCAAACAATTTCAAACCAACCAAATTTTATCGAAATCTAACGAAAAATTCTTTTTCATCACACTTGCTCGAAAAAGACCTTATTTCATGCAGGCGTACTTAAGGATAAAGGCCCCTGGCCCCTAGCTGTGAAAAAAATCATTTAAACTTCTCAGTTAATGTAAAAAACCGGGAAAGTGCGAGTCAGACTCGCGCACGAAGGGTTCCGTACCATAATGCAAAAAAAAAAAGAAAATAAAATGCAAAAAAAACGGTCACCCATCCAAGTACTGACCACGCCCGACGTTGCTTAACTTTTGTCAAAAATCACGTATGTTGTATGGGAGCCCCATTTAAATCTTAATTTTATTCTGTTTTTAGTATTTGTTGTTATAGCGGCAACAGAAATACATCATCTGTGAAAATTTCAACTGTCTAGCTATCACGGTTCGTGAGATACAGCTTGGTGACAGACAGACGGACGGACGGACGGACGGACAGCGAAGTCTTAGTAATAGGGTCCCGTTTTACCCTTTGGGTATGGAACCCTAAAAAGGTACGGCAGTTTATGCCGCAAAAAACATAATATATTTCGACACTCTCAAGGGAATCGAGGGGTACTTCCCGTTGACCTAGAAATACGAATTTGGCAAGTGATATCGTTTTATAGGTACTACAAATCCAGCGAAAAATATAAAAACTATGGACCCGTTTATCAAAAGTTTGTAACTTGTAAAACAAGTGGAAGTCCCTTTCTGTGAAAAATAACGTTTTAAAAAAGTTAGAAAGTTAAGTCTCTATAAGAGCGTTTCTTTTATTTTTTGTCAATTTGTGTTATTTCTACTCAAAATCACGAGCTCTTTCGATCCTAATGAGATAAAAGAATGTCCCAGAGTTTTTTTCCTATTGTGTTTCAATTTCCCCAGATACTTTGTATGGCATGGTATGGTAACAAAAAGGAAAGTTTGAAAAATGTATGGAAATTTTAGGACACTTCTTTTCTCCTATAAGGATGAAAAGGGCTCGCGATCAGGATCGCGGAGTCAGGACTAGAGTGGAATAACACAAGAGTGGCAAAAAATAAAAGAAAAGCTCTAAAACTCTCTTGAGAGAGAGTTGACTTTCCAACTAACTACTTACGTGGAAAATATAACAAAAGTGAATTAACTTATGCATAATTGGAATACAATGTAATTGTTTTACACGTGCTCGTCATGCTTCATGGAGTTTAATGGCAAAATATAATTTCTATTGATAAGGAGGAGAGTGGACGACCGCTTGTCCATACCAACGTAGACCCCATTTTCCTCTTTAGGTATTGACGTTATAGAAAATATTTTTACACTTGATTTTTTTCGTTGTTAGGGTTCCGTACCTCAAAAGGAAAAAACGGAACCCTTATAGGATCATTTTTTTGTCTGTCCATCCGGCTGTCTATCTATCTGTCTGTCTGTCCTTTATCTCTCGGGAACGCGTAAAGGTATCGAGTTGAAATTTAAACCAAACACTCAAGTCTAAAATCCCTTGAAACTGTAAAAAAAAATCAAACTTCTAAGTTAGCGTAAACAAAAGATACGGCCGTTATACCGCAAAAACGTGTATTTCGATTCGACACCCTCAAAGCCACCAAAATACATAGGGTATATATTTCCAACGGGAAACTAGGTAAACGTACCTAGAACTATTAAATTTGGCAGGTAGGTAATATCCTCTTACACTTTAAGTGCAGGGTATTAAAAGTGAAAACTATAAATCTGTAAAAAATAATAAAACAACATTTTCTATAATATCAATACCAAGGGACGAAAATGGGGACTACGTTTGTATGGAAAACCGGTCGTCCCCTTCCCTCTTAGTAACAGTCTGATCCGTAGTTTCAAATCTATTGCAAAGTGGCATTTTCAAATTATCAATTATTTTTTTAATTTGTATTGGTTTGATTATCATTGTTGACAATATAATTGTATAAATAAATAAATAAATATTATAGGACATTTTTACACAAATTGACTAAGCCCCACGGTAAGCTCAAGAAGGCTTGTGTTGTGGGTGCTCAGACAACGATATATATAATATATAAATACTTAAATACATAGAAAACAACCAAGACTCAGGAACAAATATCTGTATCATCATACAAATAAATGCCCTTACCAGGATTCGAACCCGGGACCATCGGCTTCATAGGCAGGGTCACTACCCACTAGGCCAGACCGGTCGTCAAGTATGTTTGCGTGCCAAATAGTTTATGAATCATTGACGATCATAATATAAACTTATAAAGAATAATATAGATTACGTAAAATAATTGATATTGTAATTTCTTTATTCATCATTCTTCTTAGTCTAGGGTTTTTATAACATGAAAGTAAAATATAAAAACACTTACAAAACAATAAAAATACATATAAACACATTATAAAAAACCTAACCTAGTAGGCCGCCAGCAGCGGGGCAAGGCCCAAGCTACCGGTGGTCAGGGCTGCAGAGAGAGGAACCGACGTACTATCCGCGCCGTGTCCAAGATCACTGCCTTCTGCATCTGACCCTTGATCAAACCACCTAGCGAGAGTCTCTCAAGGTGTTGGTCGAGACTCTTCGCTATTAGACCGTTCACTGAAACGACTATCGGGACAATGATCGTCGAATCAACATCCCACATGGCGGTTATCTCGTGAGCCAAGTCTAGGTACTTACTGGACTTGTCCTTCTCGGCCTTCACGAGATTCTCATCATGGGGGATGGTGATGTCAACGAGCACGGCCCGACGTTGCGATCGATCTATTATTAATATTGTAATTTATTATTATGATATAAACTAAACTGAGGACGCTTGCTCGTGTCGTGAAGTGTCATTTTGTATGGGATTTTGAGTTTCCAAAATACCCCGCTTGGTGCGCTGTTCAAAATCCCATACAAAAATAGACATAACGCAAACGCGAACGCTCGTCACGCGTTCGAATGAAATTTACACTAGGGGTTCGCGTGATCATCACGGACATATATTTTTTTCTTTCGGAGTGATTATTTCCGAAAATATAAATTTTATCAAAAAATGATCTTTGAAGACCTTATTCGTTTTGAAAGACCTATCTCACGACACTATTGGGTCAAAGCAAAAAAACATTCCAGAAATATCAGTTTGTATGGGAGGTACCCTAAATAAACTTTTTTTTTGTAGTTTTTATTTTATCGTTCTGTCGCCATGCATGATTACTGTATCCATCACTATCCATGCCAAATTGCAGCTTTCTAGCACTGACGATCACGGGGCATAGCCGCGGACGGACAGACGGACATGGCGAAACTATAAGGGTTTCTAGGTGACTACGAAACCCTAAAAAGTGTACGAATTATTAAATGAAATAAATAAACGCTATTAATTGTTTAATTCGAGGAACAGCAGTTGTGGTTACATTTATCATAGTCTGATGCAATAAATAATACTACTACACTCGGTGCGACAAATCTCATAAATAGAACATTAACGCACCAACTGCATTGTATTTTTCAGTCGAATAACAACCTTAAACACAAGGACTTAAGTTCCAGATTTAAAGCGAGTCGTTGACAAAGTACGTTTGTTTCGGTTTTGATGGTGATGAATAGTGTTGGTCTAAGCGAGTCTTTAAAGACAGCAACTTAAAGACTCGATGTTTTAAAAGACTACTCTTTAAGTCAAAGCTTGAGTACGCTTAGACTCGAGTTCCTTATAGAAAATATTCTCAATATTAGACTGCATTTACTGAAGCTGATTATTTGAAAAAAAAAAAAATGCCCATATTTAGCGAACGCTTTACGATGACAGATGGTTTGGTGCAACCGACCCTAAGTCACAGTCTCAGTAGCCACGTACGAGTATAGTGGTAAGTACATAAGATTGTAGAAATTTATAGAGGCTTAAGCACAACAGGCAGTCTTCTATTACACAAGTATCGATATCGTCGGAAAAATGTTTCTAACTCTAGCAAGATTGCGACAGTCTTTTGTTTTGCCGCGAAAATTCCGGGCTCTGCTCATTAGACTCAAACGACACAACACTATCTGAGACGGCGCGGTCACCAGGGTGAATGTGGACACAGGGATTAGTTTGAGCAATTTAGAGCAAACAGAACAAACAAACCAACGTATGGCCTTTGAATATGGTTAATGTGGATCAACGTAGGTAGGGGTCACAAAACCGTGCGTATTTTAGAAAACCGGTTTTTCGGTAAAATACCGTGGAAAAGGACCTGGATCTATTAGATGATTATTTCTCTCGGTGGCGTTTGTGCCCCAGTACTTCCAAGACCGAGGTGTCCTGCTTTCACCTGTGTAACAAACTGGCCAACAAGGAGCTGAGAGTAAAATTCAGGGGCAATTCAACTTCCTTCCTAAATATCTTCGAAGCATCCTGGATTGAAGCCTCAACTTCATGGAGCACCTAAGCAGCCTATCCGCAAAACTGCGCAAATAGATATAACGTTGGAGACTAAAAAGCTGTTTATTTATACAATTAGTGCGTATAATGTATTGTTTGTTTAATTCGCTCTTCAAAATAATGAAAAAAATAAAACTCTAAAGTCGAAAAACTCGAAAATGCCGGTTTTGTCAAAGTGAAAACCCGATTTTTGCAATTGGCTGTAAACCCGGTTTAGCCGGTTTTTTCGATTTCGGTGTAACCGGGTTTGTGACGCCTAGGATCAAGTCAACCATGGGTCGAGCTGAGACGCTTCAGAATGTTTGGGAATTTAAATAAGTACACGAAAATACACATGCATTGAATGAGCTATTGAGGTACTATTAGAAGTATTAGAACAAATTAAATTATATTCAGAAAATATTTTAATTTGTTTTTATTTCAAGTAGAAACACTACTACGACGACCGACGCTCTACGACAATCTACTACGACGATCTGGTTAAAGTCGCGGGAAACCGTTGGTTGAGGGCAGCGAATGACCATTCGCTGTGGAGATCTTGGGGGAGGCCTTTGTCCAGCAGTGGACGTCTTTTGGCTGACATGATGATGATGATGAGAAACACTACTACCTATATAAATTATAAACTGATTGATTGACTATTTCTTACTATATGACATTTATTTCAGTTTATAAGCTATTGAGTTGAGGTATTCTGTTTAAAAGGATAGTGGAGGCCGGTTTCTGAATACAAACGTTGTGCCCATTTTCCTCTCTGGATATTGACATTTTGGAATGGGATCTTTTGCTTGCTCATGTATTAAAATTAGCACGAGGAGTTAAATAACAACTTTGTCCACTTGTAAAACAAATAACTATTACAGCTGGCTATGGGTAATGTGGAGTTAACTCATGGGTGGTGGTGAAAGTTTCGCCGGAATGTTTAGAATTGAAATGCACGTGCGAATTATTGACATTTACGGCAGCAATGCAGTTTACAGTAATGTTACGCTTCAATAGGTACTGCAAAATTAATGCCGGTGTAGTCTAAATCCGAACATTTCGTATTCGTAACTCGCCAGAGTATAGGCCCCGTGCATGAAGTATAGGGGGCAGCATAGGAGCCGTCAGGTTTTTGGCGCGAGGCGTAAATGTGTCGTTTATGCTTCCGATGTAGGCCACAAGATGGTAGAACCTACTATGCACAAGGAAATATTACGACGAGAACGGCAGATGATAGCACTTGCTTTGGCAATGTACATGTGCACATATGTCTCTGATTCAGCCCACAAGATGGCAGACCCTCTAACGCGCACAGTCCCTATGAGAATAGCTAAAGCAGCAAATGAAACAAACATCGAAATTACTAACAAAATACTTCTCCATTTTTTCAGAAGCACAAATCACTGCTGTATCGAGCGTGACGCGCAGAAAAGTTCGACAAATTGACCGAAAAAGGTTCGCTAATGCAACTGTTAAACAACCATCAACCAACTCGTAGCTTAAGCGATAATTTTGTAAAGGTAGGGTTACACTAGCTTAAGAACAATTTATCGTAACGATTTTTTTTTGCGTTAGCGAAATAACTAGCGGTCGCTCTGAGGCATATATTATATTAAGGGACCCACTGATTACCAGTCCGCCGGACGATATCGGCCTGTGAGTTATTCGGAGCTGTCAAATTTTTGTTCTAACTGACAGGCCGATATCGTCCGGCGGACTGTTAGTCAGTGGTCGGCTTTATAGGCTCGCGGCACGTTAACGAAACGCAACTGTCACTGTCACACTAATATGGAAGAGTGATGGAGAGACACACAGCGATTCGATGGCGAAGCGTAAGCGATCGTCACCTTGGCTAGAACCCCTGAGGCGGATCAAGCCGAAGCCGCACGCCTCAGCTTGGTCCGCAATTCCCCCGGACGAAACGCCCGTCTCCAATGCACGGCGCGGAATGAGGCTCCTTTGAGCACGGCAAAAAACTGGCAAAATATAGCTCGGCTGGCGGCGACGGATTTGCCTCGTGTCGCGGCGTGCCTCAGTTTGAGGCAGCGTCTCGACCTGAGGCTGTTTCGAGTGGATACGCGGCTTAATACATTGGCGAGCATCACAGTAACATCTTGTTATAAAGTTGTGCGTTCGGAAAACAGTGACATGAGAACAAAAGACGAGAACTTGCATCGGCGACAGTACTGATGTCGCGTGAGGTAGAGCGATGGAAAATTAGATAGGGTGGCGAATCCCAACGTAAATTGTGACTTCAAAATTATATATAAATGTTGAGGCCAACTCAAACTGCGGGCTGCGACCCTCCAGGAGGTCTCCATTGCAGTACAGCGGGGAAACGCAGTGGGAATAACGGGGACCTTTGAGCCAGGTACGTACCAGGGTGGATTATTTTAGATTTCGTTTTATAATATTGATTTCCTTGAATTTCCCGGGCTTATAAATCCCGGTCTTTTGATAAGCTTGCGTGGGGATACAGATCCAACACGTAGAGGTCCCTTGGAGAGCTTTAATGTCATGTAGAATGCCTGCTGGAACCCCACACAGGTGCAACAATAGACATCCATGAACCGGTCGCAGCAGGCATTGAGACTATTGTAGAAAAAGTAAACAGTATAACGGTCTATGAATTGAAGTTTGTGTGGGCAATGAGACGGGGTTATTGCAAAGACGTTCGGGCACCTGCCATAGATTGTATTTTATTGTTATAAAATTAATTGCCTTAATTTAACTTGTGTATTAGTTTTTGGGTATTAATTATTAATATATACACCTGACTTACTTAGCAGTTTGTCTTTGTAATTCCATCTGTAGTGCAAATCTAGGATATATGACTAAACACTTGTCAAAAATCGATGAAAACCGGGGTAGCCCTTTAAATAACCTCTTCCGTATCTACCACGGACTATGATCGGGCATTCATCGCTAAACAATGGCGCATCGACGTTTCTTCGACGTCGCTCCACTCCACAAATTGCACGCTCCAGTGCGCCCCGAAACGGAAAACTTGCTTGCAAACAGTTTTCATTACAATGCTGTTGTTTTAATGTTTATCGGCCGTATTCGAACAATGCTTATAAGATGTCACGGCGATACGATTACCTATCTATCAGCGTCAAAAGTGTCATTTCTTCAACCAAAGACGTCACTTTTGACACTGACAGATCGGTATTGTATACATCGCTGTGACACCTTATAAGCATTGTTCGAATACGGCCGTACCTATACTATATCATACTGGCAAAGTTTTAAGGAAATGAACAATCTGGAACATGGGTGATGGAAAAAGATTCATGAAGACCAATTTCAACTTACATTGTGGCATCAAAATGATATCAGTCGCCCGTGCGTCTCGCTTGCGTCAATACATGTATGGACAAGTACATACAAGCGACATTTCGACATCACAGGAACTGTAATACAAAGACTTAAGGGGCCCACTGATTACCAGTCCGCCGGACGATATCGGCCTGTCAGTTGTTCGGAGCTGTCAAATTTTTGTTCTAACTGACAGGGCGATATCGTCCGGCGGCCTCGGCTTTAGAGCGAGTAGAAGTTTTACATACAAAACTTCTAAAGAAACTTGCTGTTGCAAACAGTTTTCATTATAATGCAGTGAGAGCGTGCGCGATCGTTTTAAAACCTAAATAGTAGGTAGGGTAAAAGTGGGATAGATGCCCCACTTTTGAAATTACTTGTTATCTCTTAGTACAAAAAGCAAGACGCCTTATTTGTAAAACGGGTAGGTACTTAGGTTTATTATCTTCAATTTTAGGAAAGGAATAAACATTATCTTTGACACTTCCAGAGTATTGGCGATTATTGCGGGCCTCTAAATTTTGGGACAACTATCCCCTATATGGGACAGTTGCCTAATCCATGTACTTAAATTACGTTTAGGATAGATGCCCCGTCGAGAAAGAGGATATTTATCCCGCAAAAACTTTGATCGCACCTAGCCGTCCCATGCAATTGCACAGAGATATGCAAAACGCGGTCAACTTAGTTGTAGTTGCAGAGTCTGTCGATAGATAAATAAAATAACATTTATTTCATTCTCGAAACTAGAGTAATTGCAATCAAGGCAACTAACTATATACTCCCGGGGCATGTATCCCACTTTTACCCTATTGAAACCTACAAAAAATAGAAATTCCGAAAAACCTAAACAAATAAATCAAGATGAATTCATCAAAACAACTGCTAGCAAACCCAGTATTTAGACAAGCCCATAATTGTCCATGACTTGATCCCAACTCAACAATGGAGGCAATATTTTCGGCGTCGTAAAAACAGAAATATAAATCATACAAAACGCGAAGACGATAAATTCGCGCGGGAATTGATGACACTCCGCTTGACCGATTCTCGATGAGGGTAGTCGTGACGTCACAACACGGCGCTAGATACTAAGAGCTATAGATGCTGGAAGACCAACATTACATTTATTAACATTCTTAAAACCCTAGACAAAAATTTTAACAAAATACCTTACCTTACCTTAATCTCTTTATTCATTTCTCATCTTAAGTTAGGTTATTTTATAATATGAATATAAAAGTAAAATATAAAAACACTTACAAAACCATAAAAAATAATATAAACACATTATAAAAAACCTAACCTAGGGTGCCGCCAGCAGCGGGGCAAGGCCCAAGCTACCGGTGGTCAGGGCTGCAGAGAGAGGAACCGGCGGACTATCCGCGCCGTGTCCAAGATCACCGCCTTCTGCATCTGACCCTTGATCCAACCACCTAGCGAGAGTCTCTCAAGGTGTTGGTCGAGACTCTTCGCTATTAGACCGTTTACTGAAACGACTATCGGGACAATGATCGTCGAATCAACATCCCACATGGCGGTTATCTCGTGAGCCAAGTCTAGGTACTTACTGGACTTGTCCTTCTCGGCCTTCACGAGATTCTCATCATGGGGGATGGTGATGTCAACGAGCACGGCCCGACGTTGCGACCGATCTATTATCACAATATCAGGCTTATTGGCTACAATAGTCCTGTCAGTGATGATAGATCGATCCCAATAGAGCGTGGCACGACCATTCTCGAGAACAGGCGCAGGTAAGTACTTGTAGTACGGTACTTCGCGGTCCACAAGGTCATATAGAAGAGCAAGTTGCTGGTGAATAATCCTGGCTTACCTTACCTTTATTCTTATACCTTTAAACGAGCAATTCTTGTATATTTATTTATTAGCTAGGTCTTATCTCTGGGAAAACGCGCATTTTTTTTTCGGCATTTAAAGCAAGCGATTATTTTTCTGTGCACATTTTTGACAATTTGTCATAGAAAAGGAAACTCTTATACCTGCAAATCTTCAGAAAATTCGCGTTTTTACGGGACAAACGGTAGACAATTTCATGGAATGCTCCTGCTGTCAGACACGTTCATAAGATTGGCGAATGGGGAATATTTCCTTTGTCTAATGCTTTCCTTCCTGTCCCCAGTTATCTCACTTGACGGTACAAGAATGCTAACAGAGTCACAGAATAAATAATAGTACCAGGTACCACTCACTCTCTAACAAAACGCGTCTGTTACGATCAGGAGAGATATGGCCGCTACGTGGCGACAGCGCCACGCGCGGCTTATGGCTAGCCACTAAAATTGGTGTGGAACGGATGTACTTTTACCTGTAGCAAAGCGACGAAATCGCGGAGTGAGCCACGCCTGACAAAGTCTACATGCACATCTAGTAGTTCCCTAAATAAGGTTCCATGGCTCATTTCCGGCCCGACTTCATTATGCTTTATTGACTCCCCACAAAGGATATGCGATTAAAATGAGTTTTTGTGGAGCTTACGGAAAATTACTTTGAACCGTTTTCCGTCTAACTTCTTATAAGAGTGCTAAAATCAGTTTAATCCTTTTTACGTAGTTACTTTAAAATACATGTTGACTTTTAAGTGTATAGTATAAAGTACCTAATTAAAAGATAATGGAAGAACCCCCTTAATGCTCGTACTGCCGGGTTGAATATGTCCATAAAGGATGATATGACTCACGCTAGACCGGGCCGGGGCCGGGTGAAAAATCCCTAATATTAAGAATTTTCCGTAAATGTAATACGAATAGAGGATGGTTACTGATGGCCTGCCGCGAACCACGTTCGACGTGTTGCCTCTATGTCACACTTACGTACAAATTTACAAGTGCGACAGAGAGGCAACACGTCGAACATGGTTCACGGTAGACCCTCTGATTTCGTCGGCGGCATGGATAAAGTTGTTACGCTGTATCAGCTGCTGTAACTGTAGGTTTCTCTCTAAAGAGGGCCACTGATTAACAGTCCGCCGGACGGTATCGGCCTGTCAGTTAGAACAAAATTTTGACAGTTTCGAACAACTGACAGGCCGATACCGTCCGGCGGACTGTTAATCAGTGGGCCCCTTAACTTGCTGCTTAGGTTGACATTTTATTAGATGAACTTTTCGACCAAATGGCGCGTTCAAATATTATTATATGTATTTACTTCTTACTACGCATGTTGAAAGAAAGAAAGACAGAAAGTGCTACTTACACATTAGTTTTAGACATTTATGTACATTGCGTTAGTCTGTCTGGGCGACAATGCCTATAGAATTACAACCTTATTTTCATATTCTTTTTCTTTTAATTCCTCTTTTTTATACTACGTCGGTGGTAAACAAGCATACGGCATGCCTGATGGTAAGCAGTCTCCGTAGCCTATCGACGCCGGCAAATACAGAGCTGTTACATGTGCGTTGCCGACCCGACAATGTATGAGTAATAAAATAAAATAAAAAAATAAAAAATAAAAATAGCCTTTATTTCACCATAATTACATTTTTTACATTTCCTTTGCATGCATAATTACATGCCAATGTATGAGTATCTAGTCTTATTTGGTTGCGGTTTTCTGTAAGGTGGACAGTACTTCCCCAGTTGGGCTCTACTCTAGATCTGGAAAGACATCCGCTGTGCTGTGCCCTACCACACAAAGCGGACCTCTTTTGGACGTAGTTTAAAAAAGTACATACCCGGATCCATTTTGAACTGACTTAGATATTGCCGGGTAGCAGAATTATTAGGCACTTATAGAAAATTTTGGGATAAATGCGTCTAGACGTAGAAAAAATATGCAGCTGAGTTTGATAAAAATTAAAATCATACTTAAATTGTAGCCATTTTAATACACTCACAATAAAACTATGGAAACGGATTATATTGCGTACGTATAATGAATTTATAATACACCCGACGTTTCGAACCCTTTACAGCGTTCGTGATCACTCGTTATACGGCCCGATTCGAACTTTAAGATAATTATGTCAAATATTACGACTAGATACGATATGGATTAGATATGTCAGTGTCAAAAGTGACGTTTCCTCAAACAAAAATATCACTTTTGACACTGACATATCTATATAATCAATTTCGTATGTAGTCGTAATATTTTCGAATCGGGCCATAAATTTCATTATAGCATAGTTTTATTTCATGTGCACCGATCGCGGTAACCGAAGACAATACAATCACAATTATTTAAAACTACTGCATTTCACCACTTACCTACAAACATTGCTTTTGCAATTTACATCAACTAGAAAAAATATCTAATGAGTAAATCATACTTACGCCGTATGAATTTTATCTAAACTTTGCATAAGCTTTCCTTTTGCGGGTGTTACTAGCCAATGGTATAGCAGCTCTATTAAAAATATAACAAAACATATCACACTCATCAATCCCAAACCATAGAAGCACGTGGAGAGCGTTTTAAAATCCAAATGCCCTGATTGAAAATCTGAAGAACCATGTAACCTACGTTCTTTGCTTTCAATCGCCAGTTTCTCATCGATAAGAATTTTTTCAAAGAAACCTCCTTCTATCAGTCGAGTTTGTAAAGAGATTATTTCCACACCACCTCCCCACCTTGGAGTCAAAGACATCGTCATCGGCACATGGTTAACTGCTTCAAAAATCTGCAAGGATGTGTGCCCCAGTAATATTAGTCTTGGTGTTAGGATCAGGAACCGCTTACCCCTCGATATCGGGGTCAGGTATGAAAGCATTTCATGTATTTCCTTGACCTGGAATTTGTCAAATACAGATGTGCCATCGTATACGGTCCTCTGCCTTATCGTACCTCCGTAGCCGTCTACTAAATTTATAGCATTTTCTATTTTATCGAAACGAGGCTCCAGGTATTGCGTTTGAAGGCCTTTTACCAACAATCCTTGGTAAGCAATACTTGACACCAAACTAAACCAGAACCAATGCATATAAAGATAATTTATTAGCCAACATTTAGATTCGGAGCGAAAGCTCTGTCCCAACAGAACCGCAAAAGCCTTCCAAGCCATGTGGGAGGTCTTATTGCATGGTTCAAGCCTGTCAATTATTTTCAATACAACAACAAGAATTAAATAAGTAGCGCAGAGGAAAACTGTAAAGTTACTCAACATAGGAACTAATACTTTGACATGAGTATACATTTCCCGTTGGGGAGGACCACACCAAACACTCTCAAAGAAGTGGTAAACAGGAGTGTTCTGCGTTGCTAAGAAATCTTGATTATATATCACTGCCGTGAGAATATGAATCGTTTTGTGTTCAAGATCACTAATCATTTTTTGATTTGAGCTTAGAATACATATAACTTTAAGTGTTGTATTAATATGCTCAACTATAAGCTTCAACAGACCACCAAGAACTCCTTTATAGAATGGAGACAAGCCATTGACACATTCTAATCTAGAATACGGGGGAGCTGTTACACTTCCCAATCTGGTTTCGCATCCAAAGAGATTCTTAAACTTCCTCGGAAAAAACTCTTTCTTAAAGTCAACTTTAACAGGATCTGTATTACCACATACGTTATTGCTATACGGATAATAGGTGTACATAGATACAGATTGGTTTTCTTTTGTTAGTATAATTAAATCAGCTATGTCATATTTCCAAGCTGCTTTTGTAATATCACTTATCATTAGTTCGTTTGGGTTTGTTAAAAGTGTTATTACTTTACCCGGAGAGGTTATTTTTTTATCCAAATTAATCGCAATTTCAAGGAATTCCTCAGCAGATGTCACAAAGAGAACCGCTTGTTCTAAAGCTATAGATTGATTCAAGCGTACTGAGGCATATATTATATTAAGGGACCCACTGATTACCAGTCCGCCGGACGATATCGGCCTGTGAGTTATTCGGAGCTGTCAAATTTTTGTTCTAACTGACAGGCCGATATCGTCCGGCGGACTGTTAGTCAGTGGTCGGCTTTATAGGCTCGCGGCACGTTAACGAAACGCAACTGTCACTGTCACACTAATATGGAAGAGTGATGGAGAGACACACAGCGATTCGATGGCGAAGCGTAAGCGATCGTCACCTTGGCTAGAACCCCTGAGGCGGATCAAGCCGAAGCCGCACGCCTCAGCTTGGTCCGCAATTCCCCCGGACGAAACGCCCGTCTCCAATGCACGGCGCGGAATGAGGCTCCTTTGAGCACGGCAAAAAACTGGCAAAATATAGCTCGGCTGGCGGCGACGGATTTGCCTCGTGTCGCGGCGTGCCTCAGTTTGAGGCAGCGTCTCGACCTGAGGCTGTTTCGAGTGGATACGCGGCTTAATACATTGGCGAGCATCACAGTAACATCTTGTTATAAAGTTGTGCGTTCGGAAAACAGTGACATGAGAACAAAAGACGAGAACTTGCATCGGCGACAGTACTGATGTCGCGTGAGGTAGAGCGATGGAAAATTAGATAGGGTGGCGAATCCCAACGTAAATTGTGACTTCAAAATTATATATAAATGTTGAGGCCAACTCAAACTGCGGGCTGCGACCCTCCAGGAGGTCTCCATTGCAGTACAGCGGGGAAACGCAGTGGGAATAACGGGGACCTTTGAGCCAGGTACGTACCAGGGTGGATTATTTTAGATTTCGTTTTATAATATTGATTTCCTTGAATTTCCCGGGCTTATAAATCCCGGTCTTTTGATAAGCTTGCGTGGGGATACAGATCCAACACGTAGAGGTCCCTTGGAGAGCTTTAATGTCATGTAGAATGCCTGCTGGAACCCCACACAGGTGCAACAATAGACATCCATGAACCGGTCGCAGCAGGCATTGAGACTATTGTAGAAAAAGTAAACAGTATAACGGTCTATGAATTGAAGTTTGTGTGGGCAATGAGACGGGGTTATTGCAAAGACGTTCGGGCACCTGCCATAGATTGTATTTTATTGTTATAAAATTAATTGCCTTAATTTAACTTGTGTATTAGTTTTTGGGTATTAATTATTAATATATACACCTGACTTACTTAGCAGTTTGTCTTTGTAATTCCATCTGTAGTGCAAATCTAGGATATATGACTAAACACTTGTCAAAAATCGATGAAAACCGGGGTAGCCCTTTAAATAACCTCTTCCGTATCTACCACGGACTATGATCGGGCATTCATCGCTAAACAATGGCGCATCGACGTTTCTTCGACGTCGCTCCACTCCACAAATTGCACGCTCCAGTGCGCCCCGAAACGGAAAACTTGCTTGCAAACAGTTTTCATTACAATGCTGTTGTTTTAATGTTTATCGGCCGTATTCGAACAATGCTTATAAGATGTCACGGCGATACGATTACCTATCTATCAGCGTCAAAAGTGTCATTTCTTCAACCAAAGACGTCACTTTTGACACTGACAGATCGGTATTGTATACATCGCTGTGACACCTTATAAGCATTGTTCGAATACGGCCGTACCTATACTATATCATACTGGCAAAGTTTTAAGGAAATGAACAATCTGGAACATGGGTGATGGAAAAAGATTCATGAAGACCAATTTCAACTTACATTGTGGCATCAAAATGATATCAGTCGCCCGTGCGTCTCGCTTGCGTCAATACATGTATGGACAAGTACATACAAGCGACATTTCGACATCACAGGAACTGTAATACAAAGACTTAAGGGGCCCACTGATTACCAGTCCGCCGGACGATATCGGCCTGTCAGTTGTTCGGAGCTGTCAAATTTTTGTTCTAACTGACAGGGCGATATCGTCCGGCGGCCTCGGCTTTAGAGCGAGTAGAAGTTTTACATACAAAACTTCTAAAGAAACTTGCTGTTGCAAACAGTTTTCATTATAATGCAGTGAGAGCGTGCGCGATCGTTTTAAAACCTAAATAGTAGGTAGGGTAAAAGTGGGATAGATGCCCCACTTTTGAAATTACTTGTTATCTCTTAGTACAAAAAGCAAGACGCCTTATTTGTAAAACGGGTAGGTACTTAGGTTTATTATCTTCAATTTTAGGAAAGGAATAAACATTATCTTTGACACTTCCAGAGTATTGGCGATTATTGCGGGCCTCTAAATTTTGGGACAACTATCCCCTATATGGGACAGTTGCCTAATCCATGTACTTAAATTACGTTTAGGATAGATGCCCCGTCGAGAAAGAGGATATTTATCCCGCAAAAACTTTGATCGCACCTAGCCGTCCCATGCAATTGCACAGAGATATGCAAAACGCGGTCAACTTAGTTGTAGTTGCAGAGTCTGTCGATAGATAAATAAAATAACATTTATTTCATTCTCGAAACTAGAGTAATTGCAATCAAGGCAACTAACTATATACTCCCGGGGCATGTATCCCACTTTTACCCTATTGAAACCTACAAAAAATAGAAATTCCGAAAAACCTAAACAAATAAATCAAGATGAATTCATCAAAACAACTGCTAGCAAACCCAGTATTTAGACAAGCCCATAATTGTCCATGACTTGATCCCAACTCAACAATGGAGGCAATATTTTCGGCGTCGTAAAAACAGAAATATAAATCATACAAAACGCGAAGACGATAAATTCGCGCGGGAATTGATGACACTCCGCTTGACCGATTCTCGATGAGGGTAGTCGTGACGTCACAACACGGCGCTAGATACTAAGAGCTATAGATGCTGGAAGACCAACATTACATTTATTAACATTCTTAAAACCCTAGACAAAAATTTTAACAAAATACCTTACCTTACCTTAATCTCTTTATTCATTTCTCATCTTAAGTTAGGTTATTTTATAATATGAATATAAAAGTAAAATATAAAAACACTTACAAAACCATAAAAAATAATATAAACACATTATAAAAAACCTAACCTAGGGTGCCGCCAGCAGCGGGGCAAGGCCCAAGCTACCGGTGGTCAGGGCTGCAGAGAGAGGAACCGGCGGACTATCCGCGCCGTGTCCAAGATCACCGCCTTCTGCATCTGACCCTTGATCCAACCACCTAGCGAGAGTCTCTCAAGGTGTTGGTCGAGACTCTTCGCTATTAGACCGTTTACTGAAACGACTATCGGGACAATGATCGTCGAATCAACATCCCACATGGCGGTTATCTCGTGAGCCAAGTCTAGGTACTTACTGGACTTGTCCTTCTCGGCCTTCACGAGATTCTCATCATGGGGGATGGTGATGTCAACGAGCACGGCCCGACGTTGCGACCGATCTATTATCACAATATCAGGCTTATTGGCTACAATAGTCCTGTCAGTGATGATAGATCGATCCCAATAGAGCGTGGCACGACCATTCTCGAGAACAGGCGCAGGTAAGTACTTGTAGTACGGTACTTCGCGGTCCACAAGGTCATATAGAAGAGCAAGTTGCTGGTGAATAATCCTGGCTTACCTTACCTTTATTCTTATACCTTTAAACGAGCAATTCTTGTATATTTATTTATTAGCTAGGTCTTATCTCTGGGAAAACGCGCATTTTTTTTTCGGCATTTAAAGCAAGCGATTATTTTTCTGTGCACATTTTTGACAATTTGTCATAGAAAAGGAAACTCTTATACCTGCAAATCTTCAGAAAATTCGCGTTTTTACGGGACAAACGGTAGACAATTTCATGGAATGCTCCTGCTGTCAGACACGTTCATAAGATTGGCGAATGGGGAATATTTCCTTTGTCTAATGCTTTCCTTCCTGTCCCCAGTTATCTCACTTGACGGTACAAGAATGCTAACAGAGTCACAGAATAAATAATAGTACCAGGTACCACTCACTCTCTAACAAAACGCGTCTGTTACGATCAGGAGAGATATGGCCGCTACGTGGCGACAGCGCCACGCGCGGCTTATGGCTAGCCACTAAAATTGGTGTGGAACGGATGTACTTTTACCTGTAGCAAAGCGACGAAATCGCGGAGTGAGCCACGCCTGACAAAGTCTACATGCACATCTAGTAGTTCCCTAAATAAGGTTCCATGGCTCATTTCCGGCCCGACTTCATTATGCTTTATTGACTCCCCACAAAGGATATGCGATTAAAATGAGTTTTTGTGGAGCTTACGGAAAATTACTTTGAACCGTTTTCCGTCTAACTTCTTATAAGAGTGCTAAAATCAGTTTAATCCTTTTTACGTAGTTACTTTAAAATACATGTTGACTTTTAAGTGTATAGTATAAAGTACCTAATTAAAAGATAATGGAAGAACCCCCTTAATGCTCGTACTGCCGGGTTGAATATGTCCATAAAGGATGATATGACTCACGCTAGACCGGGCCGGGGCCGGGTGAAAAATCCCTAATATTAAGAATTTTCCGTAAATGTAATACGAATAGAGGATGGTTACTGATGGCCTACCGCGAACCACGTTCGACGTGTTGCCTCTATGTCACACTTACGTACAAATTTACAAGTGCGACAGAGAGGCAACACGTCGAACATGGTTCACGGTAGACCCTCTGATTTCGTCGGCGGCATGGATAAAGTTGTTACGCTGTATCAGCTGCTGTAACTGTAGGTTTCTCTCTAAAGAGGGCCACTGATTAACAGTCCGCCGGACGCTGCGATCATATATAACCATGGATACCGCCTTTAGGAACATTACTGTTCAAATTCTCGGGCCAAATTAGCACACATACACAATTACGCCTACATTCAAATAAGACGACGCGTTTACAGAGCCTGTAATCAAAGCTGGTAAACAAAATAAGAGTCATCTTTATTACACTAATGGTACATAGCTAAGTGTAGATGAAATGCATCATCATCATCATCATTTCAGCCTATATACGTCCCACTGCTGGGCACAGGCCTCCTCTCATGCGCGAGAGGGCTTGGGCTATAGTCCCCACGCTAGCCCAATGCGGATTGGGGACTTCACATACACCTTTGAATTTCTTCCCAGATGTATGCAGGTTTCCTCACGATGTTGTCCTTCACCGAAAAGCTAGTGGTAAATATCAAATGATATTTCGTACATAAGTTTCGAAAAACTCATTGGTACGAACCAGGATTTGAACCCGCGACCTCCGGATTGAAAGTCAGACGTCATATCCACTCGGCCACCACTGCTGCTTATAGTTATTGACATTATATGCATGAAATGCATATAATGTCAATAACTACCAATCAGCGACATTAATCCGCTAATAACCTTCTTTCTGTACGTACTGGCCGCTGAGAGTTCGCGGTTCATATTTGATTAGAATATGACTTGGACAGGGATAGGTTTATGCCATACAGTGAAGAACCAGTCAAATAATTCACGTATAATAATTTAATGCAGATTAAAAGATAACTAGTTAAAATGTTGTTATGACATGACAGACTAACTCAACATAAGTAAATATATCATTGTTGTATAAATGTATTCCGCTATAATAAGTATTTTGTATATTTTATTATCAATCTGCATGGCAGTGCGAAGTCACGTTCAGGTATAGTCTGTCCGTTTTTCTAAGATCAAGTACGCCATAGTAAATGTATGGCGAACTTGATCTTAGAAATCGGTCTGGCTATACAGTCTGCAAAATTTACATGGGTACACGAATCGGGTCAAAAATATTTGAACAGGCGGAGTCACAATAAATCCCCACTTTTAGTTCAGAATATTTTATATGTATATAGCCGGTCAAGCAAGTTTGTCAGTAGAAAAAGGTGCAAAATTAAAATTTCGCGCGCTTACCTTTTCTAAATTTGCCGCTCTTATAATATTTTAAACTTTCGCGTTTTGAACACATATTAAGTCACATTATACGAAACGAAACTGATTTACGTCGGTAAATCAAGGTAATTGAATATAATTCGCGTTAGACCCGTCTATAATGTGAGTTAATATGTTTGCCGCTCTTTTCTACTGACGGAAATGGCTTGAGAGAGAACCTACATATATGTGACAGTAGAGGGTGGATTCAAATGATCAACATTTTCAGATAATGTGTGTATTTGTTAAATTAATTCAGTGAAAGCATGATAGGAAAAATGTATCTACATATAGGAGACCGGGTATGATTATCTCACGGGTTATATCTCATGAATAGAACATATTCTAGATATCTTGCCAGGCATCCACTCAATTTCATGTCTCTCTAATTGGACAGCTTTTTTCCATAGTTCTCTGCGAATAGCATCTTGTGGGAATCTGAATGGAAAGTAATGTAAAATGACAATACCAAATTTGATTATTAATTTGAAATAACTAGGTAGTTTTTTTATAGCTCCATCTCATGAAATAAAAAAGGAAAATACAAATCTGTAAGAAGGAATTTATTACTACATTTATAATTATATAGAAAATACCTAAACCAAACACAAGTTAATAAAATAGTCTACTTCATTTAGCATAACACCATCCCTATTATCCTCGCAATTTAAAAAGTCGTATGTTGTTATGAAAGTCGTATGCAGTTGTTACGTTTTAGCTTAGCACGGTAGTATTGAAAACAAATCGTCATGTTTTTTCCAAATTCTACTGAAGATATCTGTTTACTACAAGTGAAAAGTGATTCCACTGTCCTTGGTATGAACTAAAATAACTTCTGCACCACTTCACGACACATGAATATATTTTTAATTACAAAAAAACGTTGTTTTTATAAATCAATTTAGCCATTTGTCACTGACTGTCATCTCGGTGGTACTGAGATTGCCAATCGAGCAGTTTGTAAGTACCGCCTATCGCGGGGTAGTTTGCGTTGGGTCATAATTGAGCGGACAGAATACTTCCATGTATAGCATTTCGCTGGCCGGACGGTATCGGCCTGTCAGTTAGAACAAAATTTTGACAGTTTCGAACAACTGACAGGCCGATACCGTCCGGCGGACTGTTAATCAGTGGGCCCCTTAACTTGCTGCTTAGGTTGACATTTTATTAGATGAACTTTTCGACCAAATGGCGCGTTCAAATATTATATATGTATTTACTTCTTACTACGCATGTTGGAACAAAAAAAGACAGAAAGTACTACTTACACATTAGTTTTAGACATTTATGTACACTGCGTTAGTCTGTCTGGGCGACAATGCCTATAGAATTACAACCTTATTTTCATATTCTTTTTCTTTTAGTTCCTCTTTTTTATACTACGTCGGTGGTAAACAAGCATACGGCATGCCTGATGGTAAGCAGTCTCCGTAGTCTATCGACGCCGTCAAATCCAGAGTTGTTACATGTGCGTTGCCGACCCGACAATGTATGAGTAATAAAAAAATAAATAATAATAATAGCCTTTATTTCACCATAATTACATTTTTTACATTTCCTTTGCATGCATAATTACATGCCAATGTATGAGTATCTAGTCTTATTTGGTTGCGGTTTTCTGTAAGGTGGACAGTACTTCCCCAGTTGGGCTCTACTCTAGATCTGGAAAGACATCCGCTGTGCTGTGCCCTACCACACAAAGCGGACCTCTTTTGGACGTAGTTTAAATAAAAACCGGGCAAGTGCGAGTCGGACTCGCGCACGAAGGGTTCCGTACCATAATGCAAAAAAAAAAAACGAAAAAAAAGCAAAAAAAAAACGGTCACCCATCCAAGTACTGACCACTCCCGACGTTGCTTAACTTTGGTCAAAAATCACGTTTGTTGTATGGGAGCCCCATTTAAATCTTTATTTTATTCTGTTTTTAGTATTTGTTGTTATAGCGGCAACAGAAATACATCATCTGTGAAAATTTCAACTGTCTAGCTATCACGGTTCGTGAGATACAGCCTGGTGACAGACGGACGGACGGACGGACGGACGGACGGACGGACGAACGGACGGACGGACAGCGAAGTCTTAGTAATAGGGTCCCGTTTTACCCTTTGGGTACGGAACCCTAAAAAGTACATACCCGGGTCCATTTTGAACTGACTTAGATATTGCCGGGTAGCAGAATTATTAGGCACTTATAGAAAATTTTGGGATAAATGCGTCTAGACGTAGAAAAAATATGCAGATGAGTTTGATAAAAATTAAAATCATACTTAACCCTTTACCGCATATGGGTCCAAATTTGGAACGTAATGATATTATCCTCTTGGATTGATATAAGCGTCATCTGTTTTACTGAACTTGTAAGAGGTAGAAACTATGAATACTACTGAACGTTTTCTGTACTTGATACAGCTTCTAACTAGTTCGTGGTCCATATGACGTTATCTTTTCCACCGACGTCCGGCAATTTTACTTGCAAGTGTGATTGACTATTTTGTAATTAGCTTTTCGTTGTTATATTTAGTGCAATAAATAAATTTTCAGCGTTGAGTATTAGAAAAAAATAGATGCCGCGAGATTTTACGGTAAAACATGTAAGCATTTATATTCAAATTACTATGTATGATGTCGTGAAAGTTTGTTCCTGAAATGGAACACTATGCGTTATAAGCTAGAAGGATTGGACTAATATGGAACATTATGCATTAGTGATTTTTTTATCAGTTTGACAAATATGGAACCTTATGCACTCAGGCAAGCTACTTCTTTATTTTATTTTTGTTAAGTTAGGTACGTTAGCCGGATTGCTAATAATCTGTAGATAACCCGTGACAGCTGGTAGCTACAGATAACCAATAACGATCAAATTATTTTACTACGTCAATGACAAACGTTCATACGTTCCGTATGGTGGTAAGACTGGTAAGTGGCTACTATAGCCTAAACCTTACCAAAAATAAGTATAAAAATAATAAATAGTTTTTGAAATTGTAAGTGATTTTTTTAAACTTACTTTTCCATACATATATTGCATACAGTTCCAAATTTGACCAGTTTAATAATCGGGCTCCGTTTAGCCACGAATACATAAAGTTCCAAATGTGGAACAAATTGTTATTTACTATTATTTTTAATTGGGTCGAATATAGATTTTTTTCACAATTTTTTTTATGTTACATTTATAGTGTTTTATTAGATATATTTAATTCAGAGAGAATAAAAAATCCATGCGGTAAAGGGTTAAATTGTAGCCATTTTAATACACTCACAATAAAACTATGGAAACGGATTACATTGCGTACGTATAATGAATTTATAATACACCCGACGTTTCGAACCCTTTACTGCGTTCGTGATCACTCGTTATACGGCCCGATTCGAACTTTAAGATAATTATGTCAAATATTACGACTAGAAATGATATGGATTAGATATGTCAGTGTCAAAAGTGACGTTTCCTCAAACAAAAATGACACTTTTGACACTGACATATCTATAAAATCAATTTCGTATGTAGTCGTAATATTTTAGAATCGGGCCATAAATTTCATTATAGCATAGTTTTATTTCATGTGCACCGATCGCGGTAACCGAAGACAATACAATCACAATTATTTAAAACTACTGCATTTCACCACTTACCTACAAACATTGCTTTTGCAATTTACATCAACTAGAAAAAATATCTAATGAGTAAATCATACTTACGCCGTATGAATTTTATCTAAACTTTGCATAAGCTTTCCTTTTGCGGGTGTTACTAGCCAATGGTATAGCAGCTCTATTAAAAATATAACAAAACATATCACACTCATCAATCCCAAACCATAGAAGCACGTGGAGAGCGTTTTAAAATCCAAATGCCCTGATTGAAAATCTGAAGAACCATGTAACCTACGTTCTTTGCTTTCAATCGCCAGTTTCTCATCGATAAGAATTTTTTCAAAGAAACCTCCTTCTATCAGTCGAGTTTGTAAAGAGATTATTTCCACACCACCTCCCCACCTTGGAGTCAAAGACATCGTCATCGGCACATGGTTAACTGCTTCAAAAATCTGCAAGGATGTGTGCCCCAGTAATATTAATCTTGGTGTTAGGATCAGGAACCGCTTACCCCTCGATATTGGGGTCAGGTATGAAAGCATTTCATGTATTTCCTTGACCTGGAATTTGTCAAATACAGGTGTGCCATCGTATACGCTCCTCTGCCTTATCGTACCTCCGTAGCCGTCTACTAAACTTATAGCATTTTCTATTTTATCGAAACGAGGCTCCAGGTATTGCGTTTGAAGGCCTTTTACCAACAATCCTTGGTAACAAATACTTGACACCAAACTAAACCAGAACCAAAGCATATAAAGATAATTTATTAGCCAACATTTAGATTCGGAGCGAAAGCTCTGTCCTAACAGAACCGCAAAAGCCTTCCAAGCCATGTGGGAGGTCTTATTGCATGGTTCAAGCCTGTTAATTATTTTCAATACAACAACAAGAATTAAATAAGTAGCGCAGAGGAAAACTGTAAAGTTACTCAACATAGGAACTAATACTTTGACATGAGTATACATTTCCCGTTGGGGAGGACCACACCAAACACTCTCAAAGAAGTGGTAAACAGGAGTGTTCTGCGTTGCTAAGAAATCTTGATTATATATCACTGCCGTGAGAATATGAATCGTTTTGTGTTCAAGATCACTAATCATTTTTTGATTTGAGCTTAAAATACATATAATTTTAAGTGTTGTATTCATATGCTCAACTATAAGCTTCAACAGACCACCAAGAACTCCTTTATAGAATGGAGACAAGCCATTGACACATTCTAATCTAGAATACGGGGGAGCTGTTACACTTCCCAATCTGGTTTCGCATCCAAAGAGATTCTTAAACTTCCTCGGAAAAAACTCTTTCTTAAAGTCAACTTTAACAGGATCTGTATTACCACATACGTTATTGCTATATGGATAATAGGTGTACATAGATACAGATTGGTTTTCTTTTGTTAGTATAATTAAATCAGCTATATCATATTTCCAAGCTGCTTTTGTAATATCACTTAGTTCATTTGGGTTTGTTAAAAGTGTTATTACTTTACCCGGAGAGGTTATTTTTTTGTCCAAATTAATCGCAATTTCAAGGAATTCCTCAGCAGATGTCACAATGAGAACCGCTTGTTCTAAAGCTATAGATTGATTCAAGCGTACATTTATGTCGATTGTTTTCACCGATCCTTGGTAATTTAACAGATAATCCACTTGATCTGAGTTTTGCCACCACACTATAGAAGTTGTTATTCGATATCGAAATTCTGAATTAGCAATTAAAGATGCTGTTTCTCTTAAATCCAAACTTATTCTTTCAGATAAAACTGAGGCTAAGAATAGGTACGAAATATTCATGTTGACTGTAAATACAACGCGTCCAGTCGAATGTAATACGGTTTTACAAATGAATCTAGGGTGAGAAACTTAGTACAATATTTATACTTAACGTAAATAAAAAAAGCATACACGAATAATTCAAAAATGAGGATAATTTAAGACATCGTAGAAGTCAAGAAATAATGCCGTTAGGATTCCTCACTGAATACGGTAAAAAAAGTAATCCAGCAAGTATAGATAATGTTGTCACAAATGTCAAATATTCACTGTCTAACAAAATCGTTGTCTTCCGATCTTCCTGAAATTCAAATTGAAACAAGTTTCACATCTGAAATAAACGGCCTAATACAGAATTTATTGTAAATAATTACACACATGTACACACATTTACATACATGTATAGACCCACCGTTTAAACTTGTAGACATTTAGGTCAGGAAATTAAGGAATAAAACTAAATTATACAAAACCCAGTTTATTTTCGTAAATCACACTTAACTATTCGCCTTTTGTACATTGAACAGCCAATAATAACAAAAATATGACGTTCCACGGAAAAAGGTACCTTATGGCAGCGGGCGCTTACGTCGCATAGCGCCGCAATAATATTGGAGCGGCGTTAATAATAACGTAAGCGCCAACTGCCATAAGGTACCTTTACCCGTGGGACGTCACAAATACTCCATTTTTCATATAAATCATGGTGTGCATTGATACTTTGACATAGGCGTGTCTTTGTAACAAATCATCAACCCCAGGTACCTATAGCAGTAATTGTAGTGTATTAACACAGGCCAGACACACCTAAGTACTAACAGCAACACTCCTAACTCTACATCGGTGGACCTTATTATAAAGGACCTTATTACAAAGGTCACCGATGTACAGTTAACAGTGTAGGCGATGGTACAGCAATAGGTTTCAGTTGTATATCGTTACCCTGCATAGCTTAACAGGCTAGAATTAGACCAACAAAAGTCTGCAGAGATTTTGATAGCCCACGCAGTGCAAGTGTTATTTATACGTTATAATTTCATAGAAGTTTGACGTTTAAAATTACACTTGCACTGCGTGGGCTATCAAAATCGCTGCAGACTTTTCTTGGTCTAACTCTACAACAACACACAGACACAAACAACAAAACAATAATTTTACATTTGAGTCGCTTAATTTCAAACTCGGGTAAATCCATCTGTCAGATTATGCGATTTTGGTACTAAGCAAAAGTAATAGGGTAGAAATTTGCTCAGATGGTCGAATGGATTTACCCGAGTTTCAAGTTAAGCGACACATTTGTTGTGTGTGTTGTGTTGTAAAATTATTGTTCTGTTGTTTGTGTCTGTGTGTTGTTGTGTAGTGTTTGTAAGCATCACAATAGTTGATATCCTGTATGTTACTTTATACTGATAATAATCACATGTAGTATGCACCTGACTTTATACTTTTTGGTTATTGTATCTATGGTCATGTTTGTTGAGGGAGAACTGTCAGATTTTGGCGGCGCTTCATTGCCCGAGGTTATGTTGGATTTGTTCCTTTGTAATCTTATAATTAATCCTGTATGTCGCTGTAATAAAAGAAATATTACTGGAAGCAGTGGTTTGTGTGCTAAACCCCTTTTACTGAGCATTAAATCTATGGATGATTTCAACTCAGAAAGCGGGATTGTGAATTCAAATGCCCACATAGAAATTGGTTAATTGTTTTCACCTGTATAGAGGTGCTATATTGAACCATCGCACTGGGAGATTTCGGCACAAGATCGGCAGAAGTAGAGGTTTACAGTGAATAAAAAGTGCAAGCCTTTGAAGAGCAGAGGCGAGTCGAACTCGACGCAAGATGAGTTAAAGGCCCGACCACCTGCGGTCATAAACTACAATTTTGTCGGAAGTGTGCAGACCTGCGGTGAATGTGGATGTTCATTCACTGCAAAAATAGGCTACGTCAGCCACCTGAGAGGTCACGATCATCGTTCTCACTAGCCAGTGAATACTCAGTCGCTGAGGCCGAAACCGGCTAGGACAGGATGATCAGAGGTGCGTAGCAATGTATGTTGCTTGGTTTTTTTAAAAAAAGTTTGAGTTTGTTTGATTGACAATTGGTTTCATTTGCTTACCATAAAAGGTGTTTTAAATTTGCAATGTAAGTACTTGACGTTTGCTATGTATTGATATAGTTACTAACCCCTGTTTTTTTTGTCATTGTTTGTTTTTGGTCTGAGAGATGACACGTTGGAATACAATGAGAATAGATCTCGACGAAAACGCAAGCAAGCAACCATCAGTTTCATCACAGTGAGATTGGTGAGACACAGAGCCAACATGGTTACGAACGAAGTCAAAAGGGTAAGGATGACATTGTGCAGTATTCAGGTACAATATAGGTGCTTAGTGAAGTTAGTTATTAACACTGAGTTGTATAATGACATTCGGTGAATATATACTAGGTATTATTACTATTTTGGATAGTCTAATGACACTAAAAGGTATTTTATTTCTAATGATGTATGAGTATATAATGCCTATATATGGCAAGAGATAACAATAAAATTTTATGGATTGGTATCACAGAGGTTATTGCCATGATGAATTGATAGGATAGCGAAGATGAGAGGAAGAAACTGATAGCGGGCTAGAATTGTAGATTGGCCCATGACGGTTATCAGTAGAAAGAGTTAAAAGAGGCTTTTACCAAGCACCACACTTATTGATATATAGCTCTATTTCTATATTCCGGTCTCTAATTCAGAATAGGTGGTAATTTATAATAGGTGGATGTGCATATAAATTATTTTAGATAAAAGACTGAAGTTAGTTTTTGATTTGACAACAAAGAAATTATTTATAAACTTTTGTATATGAAAAAAAAAAATGTTAGTTGAAGATATTGAATGGTATATTCTACATAGGTAGGTACATGCATTTAGTTTCATATCATTGTTATATTGGAAATTATCAATCTGGATACTTAGAGAGAAACACATACAAACAATAATGAATGAATGAAATTACACACAGTATAAATTCGAAATTTGAAATGACACAGGTAGTTTCACATCTATTTCATAACATTTATTTAAAGGTCATGCATCTCAACAATCCAATTCATTAGATTATGTAATTCATTCTGAAGCCTGAATTTTGTATATGAGCAAGGTTTATATAATTTAAAAATGAAAAAAAAGATGTGCAGAATTTTTGGAAATTGTCCAGGCTTACCTCATGCTTCGCATACAAATCAAGGAAGTTTACATTAATGATATTAATATTTCAAAATGTAAAAGGACTTGTACTATTAATGGTGTCACAATTATTTTACATCAATTTACCAAAGAATTAAGTTTGAAAATATAAGTAACAATTTCAAAGCATCATTATTATCATTCAGGGAACATGATGCATGGTCGCATTGTGGATACTGACATTGCATATTAAAATGAAAAGGTTAAGATCTCCTTGTAGGTATTTAAAAGAAAGTGAATAAGTTCACTATATTTGGAATTCTTGAATATCTACTTCATACCTTCGAATTGTTGACAAGTGGTATTTATATTTAAACCTTATTGCACAAAATAGGTATACACAAGTGTTCAAATTTGTTTTTCTAAATTTATAAATTTAATGCAGGTCTTGTCTAATGACTCTAGTGAAAGCGTTTGTTGCACGGGATTGGCTAAACAAGAACAGATTACTTTTCGGTGTTGACACAATATTTATTGTCTAATAATTTTGCATAGTATTCAGTTATATTTTTAAAATTTGACTAGGTATGCGAAGTTGAAATAGTACAGTTATACATCTGTAATACCATGGATTGTGATGAAAAATGATTATGATTACAATCCAGTAATAAACCACAAATGAAACTATGAATTATTGTTGCTATGAAATACAATTTATTTGTGGCTTTATGGTTTCATTTGCATAAAAACTTAACAGCTGGTGATGCCTAATTAAGTTAATCAAATGGACGGATCCTAGAGGTCATAAATTGTGGAATTTGGGTTGCTAAGAGGTGGGTAATGGTCAGGAATAGTGTCGGTCGAATGCAAAAGCAGATTACTTGTGTATACATTATCAATTATAAGAGGGTCCATTTATAAAATTAAAATGTTGGCAAGAGCAGTGCCTGTTTGAAAAGACAAGACTTAAAGAATTCTCATTGAAGATTGACTTAAAGAGTAAGGTCGATGAGTGGGTACAAATAATGTCACAAGTTTTAGTGCAGGGTTTTAGTATGGTTTTGTGCAAAAGTCTGTGACTGATTTAAACAAAAGACTCAACACCAGAGTAAGTTGAATGAACGAATCTAAAAGTATATAACATTCAAATTTAAAGAAGCCTTATAAAGTAGGCTGTGTAGAAGTAACTTGGAGTAAATTTTTATTTTACATTTCTTTTCAATTCATTAAACTTTGAAAGTATCCTTAAAATTTGGTTTATTGTTAGGTTTAACACATGGTACATTTATGATTTTATGACGAAGACACAGTGATGACAAGAGAAATAGATTGGTGATATTAACCATGTGAACCATGATTCATAAACACAACATTTATGGTTGCAGTTTTACAGCCATAGCCGATTGGCTCTAACTATTAAAAAAAAGGTGTATAAATATATTGGAATGTAATTACTTCCAATAGTTTCAATAATATAGTAGGTTGGGTAATGACGCTAGTATTTGCTACGGTGTACTTGGTGTAGTATATGCTTGTACCTATTTGGAGCCTTTTCTTTCCGGGTGCATGTGACCCCGAGGTTTAGTGTTGCGTTTTTTACCATCCCTGTGGCTGAATATTACTATGGTGAAATGTTGCACGAAGTTTAGGACGAAACATCAGGACCATCAGGTTATTGAATAAATATCTGTTTATATAAATTCAACAAAATAAAACATGATTTGAATGTAATCTTCTCAAAGTTGATAAATTGATGAATATTTATTATTTTATTTTATTAATGTTGAGGATTTTTGATGAAGATAATGATTGATATCCATGACGATATTGACGTCTAATTACAATTTTAGTAACGATGAGTAGGTGTCTAATACAAATACTTTATTTATAACGCTAAGGAAGATCTTAGGTACCAGAGGTCCGATAATGATGATGATGTAGGTATATTATCAAACTGCACAACGGGACTTAATCGCGTATTTAAGTTTTAAGATCTCATCCACATGGAATCCAGTCATTAGTAAATGTAAGCGGAAACGAATATCGACAGTCGATAAATCGAATATCGTTAGTGTTGTGTGTCGACAGAGTGACATCCCTAGTGCGCAAAACGTTCAAACTGATAAACAAGACCAAGTGCGGGTAGTTCGAAAAACTCGCGCGGCTAGAAGATGTTGATGTCAACTTGAGCCAGTCTTCTCCGAGACCACGGGGACAACGCCGTCCTCGAAACGTCGGAGGTAAATCTTAAAACTTAAATACGCGATTAAGTCCCGTTGTGCAGTTTGATAATGTTTAATAATCGTGAAAGTTTAAATCAGTGTGATGTAGGTATATGACTGAACATGTCTACTAGTTAAGTAAGTGTCGATGTCGGCGACAATGTTTGCTCCATGACTATGACAGGGTCAATAACTGGCCATATCGATGATAAAAACGGAGCTGGATGATTTCCATGACAATGTCGGCGATAAAGCTTGACTGACCACTTTGATGACGATATATAGATGACGTTTATAGTAAGATTAATTGATGATGGTAATGATTGACTGGTTCCATGTGTATAATCAATGATTAAATTGTTGACGAGGACTGAGACTAAAATGATCGTTGCTACTGCCAATAATTATAACATTTGTTTTTATTTTTTTTATGTTACAACGCTGGTAACCTGGCTGAATGGATGAAGTTGATAATGAGCGAGGGCTTCGCAGCAAGAGCTGACTGAAGTAAAGGAGGTTAAACTGTTAAGACGGTGCTGCCAGAAGTGGGCAGGGCCCAAGCTGCCGATGGACAGGGCCACAGAGCGAGGAACCGACATACATACGTGCCGTGTTCAAGATTACTGCCTTCTGCATCTGATCCTTGATCCAGCGACCAGCGAGAGTATCTACAGGTGTTGTTTTGGACTCTTAGCTGATAAGATTGCTATTATATTAATATTATGAATCTAGAATATAACCGTTGAGTTTTGGCAGACTGTCTAGTGCAGGCCGTAATGGCAGACTGTCTAGAGCAGGCCATGACTGTTTATTATGTTAGTTTATGCTTTGGCAAAGTTAGGTTCTTGTAATATGGGCCTTGTTGTCTGATCCAAATAAATATATATACATATTAGTTTATACTTTGACAAACTGTCCAGCGCAGGCCTTGAAGGCAGACTGTCTGGGGCAGGTCGATTGTTTATGATGATTTATACTTAGGCAGACTGTCTAGAACAAGCTTTGATAACAGCCTGTCTTCTAGAGCAGGCCAAAACAAATTAATTCAAATAATTAATTAGGTATGAATGTGCAGACTGTCTAGAGCAAGCTTTGATAACAGCCTGTCTTCTAGAGCAGGCCATAACAAATTAATTCAAATAATTAATTAGGTATGAATGTGCAGACTGTCTAGAGCAAGCTTTGATAACAGCCTGTCTTCTAGAGCAGGCCATAACAAATTAATTAAAATAATTAATTAGGTATGAATGTGCAGACTGTCTAGAACAGGCTTTGATAGCAGACTGTCTTCTAGAGCAGGCCGTGATGGCAGACTGTCTAGACAACTCAAGTCTAGAGCAGGCCATAACAATTTATACTTTGGAATGATATCTAGAGCAGGCCTTAAGGGCAGACTGTGAATGTTTATGATGAATTATACTTTGTCAAACTATAGAGTAAGCCTAAATGGCAGACTGTGATTGTTTATGATAAATTATACTTTGCCAAACTATTTAGAGCAGGCCTAAATGGCAGACTGATTGTTTTGATGAATTATGTTTTGCAAATCATTTAAAGCAGGTCTTAATACTGTGATTGTTTATGATGAATTATGTTTTGCCAAACTATTTAGAGCAGGCCTAAATGGCAGACTGATTATTTTGATGAATTATGTTTTGCAAATCATTTAAAGCAGGTCTTAATACTGTGATTGTTTATGATGAATTATGTTTTGCCAAACTATTTAGAGCAGGCCTAAATGGCAGACTGATTGTTTTGATGAATTATGTTTTGCAAATCATTTAAAGCAGGTCTTAATACTGTGATTGTTTATGATGAATTATGTTTTGCCAAACTATTTAGAGCAGGCCTAAATGGTCTTAATACTGTGATTGTTTATGATGAATTATGTTTTGCTAAATTATTTAGAGCAGGCCTTATAAGGGTAGACTGTCATTGTTTATGACGTTTTATACTTTGCCATACTGTTTAGAGCAGGCCTTGAGGGCAGATTGTGAATGTTAATGTTGGCTTATACTTTGGCAGATGTCTAGACCAGACCAAGACTGTAAGTTAGTTCATATGTATTGAAAGTTTATTTGATTTCTCAATAAGGTTAATATATGCAACTAGTCATTGGTTGTGTGATTGACTAATAAAAGTCTATAGTCAGTCAAGTTTACAAAAACTGTTCTTATGAATGTTTGTTTGATATCGATAAAGTTGTTATGATATATTGCTGTTGTTATTAATGTACAATTGTTTTTAGTGAGAGGACTCACTATAAATAAAAGGACGGCCGAGTTGTAAGCATCACAATAGTTGATATCCTGTATGTTACTTTATACTGATAATAATCACATGTAGTATGCACCTGACTTTATACTTTTTGGTTATTGTATCTATGGTCATGTTTGTTGAGGGAGAACTGTCAGATTTTGGCGGCGCTTCATTGCCCGAGGTTATGTTGGATTTGTTCCTTTGTAATCTTATAATTAATCCTGTATGTCGCTGTAATAAAAGAAATATTACTGGAAGCAGTGGTTTGTGTGCTAAACCCCTTTTACTGAGCATTAAATCTATGGATGATTTCATGTTGTTGTTGTAGAGTTAGACCAAGAAATCGCTGAGGAATCTGACGAGCAAAATTTTAAACAATAATAGTATGTTTTCAGTCAGAGTTATTGAGATAAAAGGCAGAACCCTCGCGACGGTGTTATCTTCCGTCGCAAGTTTCCCGCGCCGCGCCATATCTTTTGTTTCCTTCTAATTTCCTAGCATGACGCCCCTTCGCAATATATAACCGCTATAGGAGTTACGGCCCGGCCACGTCTTTGCGCGACCGGCGGCGTCGGCGGTGGGAACGAAAGCACCGATCGCTGTATCTCGCACCAACCTATGGTTGCCCCCGCCGCCGCCGCCGGTCGCGCAAAGTCGTGGCTGAAATAAAGCCTAATACTAAAATAAAGAAAGATAATTTTGATTACATATTACAACGTATACGTGATACGGGTATATGTCCAACAATTTCGAACAAGCCAGTAATACCTACTCGTATTGCAATACTTTTTCCAATACGTCCTACTGACCCCAATAAAAGTAAACATGACGTAGCAATAAATCTAACAAGATAAGATAACAACAACGATTGCTTTTCGACCAGTAATAGTATAGTAACGAGTGCGATTCCACGTACACGTACAGATTACATAATACCACTGGGCCCTATTTCACCAAGCCGACATTTGTCAGTGACATATGTCGAGTGACAATTGTCAAGTGACAGGTGACAAGTGACAATTTCGTAAACTGTTTTTGTATAGAAGTGCTTATAAACTTGACAGGCATTTAGTTACAATTGTCAATCTTTCATTTAATGACAATGATTTGGTGAAACAAGAGTAGTTTTTATAAGTCGACATGTTTGTCAATTCTTGATATGAAATCGGAGCTGTGTCAGGCTTAGGTGACAATTGTAGTGTTTTCTTTGTTAGCAAACCCCGTTATTGGCAAACGTTGGCAAAACTTTGTACCCTAAATTCGCCTTTAGGGTACAAATAAAAATCGCTTTAAATCGCTTTTAAATTCTTCTTAACAAGCATGAAATCATAATAACACTATAAATATTAATTGTTGCCTACGAAGGCGTTTAGTACTTCAACATTTAGGATTTGGATTTGGAATAAGTCTCAGTATAGTTTTGATTACGTTGGGGACCGGTAGCGAAATTAGGTATATTTAGGTAGGTATTGTTTTTTTTTTATAATTTACTTGGGCGAAGTTGGGCACTAACGGTAAAGTTAGGGTTTTGGTTAGAAAATGAATCTCCGCGAAAGCAACAGAGGTGATATATAAAGTAGGTACGAATAGATTTCTACTTTGACGTCACTGCACTTTGCATTTGAAGAAAAAATAACTTGAAAGTAACAAAAAAATAATGCTTTCACGCCTTGTCAACAAATAATGTAGGTATACGCTGCATTAGATGGGGTTGGAATCTCAATCAATATCATGTTAGTGATGACAACACGGCACATTGAAAGCAACTAACGATCTCTTGTCAAGAATTGACAAATATATCGACTAGTAAAAATTATCCTTGATTCACAAAATAATTGTCATTAAATTTAAGATAGACAATTGTGCCAAAATACCTGTCATGTTTATATGAAATTCTATACAAAACAATTTACGAAATTGTCACCTGTCACCTGTCACTTGTCAATTGTCACTCGACATGTGTCACTGATAAATGTCGGTGTGGTGAAACAGTGGTCTGTCATTTTTTGACAATTGTCGTACCTGTCGTACTTGGTGAAATAGGGGCCAGATAGATTACATTATGCCGAGGCGTCCGACATGTCATTTTTTATGACGGCTGATCGGTGATTACGTGGTGCTTTCCATAGAAAACGAAGCGCCGGAAGCTCCGGCCCGGCCCCGGCCCGGTCTAGCGTGAGTCAGTTTTAAGGTCGCTAAGCACGAAGAATTTCGTACATTGACCAACTTGTCGGCCCCGGTCTGGTTTAGCGTGAGTCATCCTGAAAGTCGCTTATCTCTATCGCACGCGCATAATTATGTCGCTGTCCCGCTCGCACAGTGGCATTGCCTGTCGGCATATAATCGCATGCTTTACTTTAGTATACATTCTAAAACTAGTGGGTCTGTGAGCTGTAGACCTCGCGAGCATAGCTTATTGGGACCGTGCACGATGACAGCGCCACACAGCGGTTTGATCAATCAACAATACAAAAATTTTACTTTATAAAAAAAAATACGAAGTTTAAGTGAAAAAAAAATACAAAAAGTTATGTCTTACTGGGGATCGAACCCAGACTTTCATGATAGTTCTTAGCTAAGCTGACGAAATTCGGGTACTCACTCTCGAGTAAAAACGAAATATCTAAATACCGCCAAAATCAGCGATACAAATTTTCTGAACTTTTGGCCTTTTAATCTATAAACATATCTCAAAAAGAAAAAACTCTTATGATATCGATACGACTATTTGTTTAGGCGCGAGGTATCACGACTCCGCCATTTTTAAAAATTTCCAAAAACTGGATTGACATAAAAAAAATATTTAATCATAAAATCTGGTCACAAAATTTCACGAGAATCGGTTGAGAATTGTGACCTGTAGAGGAGAACATCCGGACAGACATACGAAAGCAAAACGCCCGAGTCAAAACGTAGACCTTCGCTACGCTTCGGTCAAATAGAGTAAACTGATCCTCAGATGGTGGTCCAAGCGTAGCGAAGGTAGCCACCAGGCTAAGATAGATTTGTTTCGTGTATAACCAGTCTAATGCATGTTTTTCTTTTTTACTCTGATCTGAGGGCCTACCACGAACCATGTTCGACGTGTTGCCTCTCTGTCGCACTTGTAAATTCGTACGTAAGTGTGTCAGGGAGGCAACACGTCGAACGTGGTTCGCGGTAGGCCCTCTGATGTGTGTATGTGTCGAATAAAGGAAAATCAAGGCCGTTCATACATTTGCACGAGCGCGATGTATGAATGGCCTGGATTTGCCGCTCGCAGCGCCGCGCGCCGCGTGCGTCCAGTCCGCGGCCTTACCAATGATTTCCGTGTTCGACTAGGCATAAAATTATGACCTTGAGTCCGTTTCGAGTCGTGTGAGAGTTGCATACCTGCCGAACATTATATAATCTGCTCCATCAACGTTATATGTGGGTTGGCTATAAGTATTCGTACCTGTGTGTGTGCTTCAATATTCCAGACAGATATGAAATAGCATTGCAGGTGCGATGTTTTACGACGCAACTGCGTTAAGTGAGGCCACTGAAATGGCGAAATTTTACTTTCCTTTTATTAGTGCAAGCGAGAAGCCCTATTGATTGAAATAGCGGTGTAAGGATGACTCACGTTAGACCGGGCCGTGTCCGGGCCGGAGCTTCTGGCTTTTCTATGACATGACAGGCGACGTGATGCTTTCCATAGAAAACGATGCCCCGGAAGCTCCGGCCCGGACACGCTCCGGTCTAACGTGAGTCATCCTTTAATGTGAGTGCACGTTCGAATAGCTTGGGAGCCGGCGATGCTAAATAATGTAGTTACTCGAGCGTCGTAGACACCTACCTATTGGAACCGAGAGAAGATAAGAAGAAAAAAAAGGTTATATAACGTTTTCTTTTCCAGTGAGCAAGAAAGCTTGTATATTTTTTTTTTAATTTGGGGGTAGGTGGGGATTAATTGATGTAAAAAATACGCAAGTATAACGGGTTAGCACTGTTTGACTAGCACGTTATATCCTTTTACAATGTAATATTTTGATTCTAATTGATATGGATTGCCGCAAAGTAACGCATGATTCTATTCATTATTCAAAAGAAATCGTTAATCAGATTATGGATTTGACCGTTTTGGTCCAATTTAATGCTATAATTTTTCTATAACTTAATATGACACTTATTTGTACGCGTAACCTTAATCTGACGACAAGTTTGAAGCTCGATTTTCACATTGTAATCGTCAGAAAAGAAATCCGCGCCTATAAATAATTGTCAGATTTAGTAATAGCAAAATTATAGCATTAAGTTGGACTAAAATGACCAAATCCACAATCTGCTGAACCCCCCACCAAGCAACTTGTCATCATAGATGGCTAAAAGTGGTAAAGGTAGACTCCACGGGGTAGCAAGATATCACTCATATCTTAATCTGACGCGCTCGAGTAAGTACAAAAATCCCCCCTTGGGCTCCCCAACCAGAATTGGCCTGTGTGGTATGATCAGGCTGTTGGCGATTGGTCAAACTCTATTGAGTTGAATCTTTAAGTACTTTTATTTTGAGAGAAATATGGGGAATTTTGAAGCGTAGTGTTATAAAGGAAAAATCGGTCCAATCGGAATACTTCTGTGGAAACCATTTAGCTTTAATATGTTATCAAGCATTAGAATCCGCAGTTTCTCATTATTTTATAAGATTCAAGGACATTTTTGCGTACGACACAAGACATGAATACGAGAAAATAAGATAAAAGCTGCTTTCGTTCTTACAATATTTTTATACAGAGTGATTCAGGAGACGTGAGCAGGACTTACACTGCGCATTTCGTAAATTATAAGCAACTGTTTTGTATCAGTATTAGTGAGGTTAACGTTAATTTTCTAGTCGTGTTGAAAATAAAGTTATTAATTTATTTACGACATGCATGGTCACCCTACAGTTAGAATACTAAACTACCGATATTCTGTGTCAAATTGAATGTCATCACTGTCATCACGGTCTGGTTACTTTTGAAAACTCGTATCTCACTCAAGTTTGACAGTTTATTTTCTTCGTAATCAAAATGGTGTCATTACGGTTAAAGAGGTTTTATGTTTATTAATTAGGTCTTGTAGTGACCATGATTGTAGAGAAATAAATTTGCCCTCACCAAAAAGTTAAAAATAGGAAAAAGTGTGGTTGTTTCACCTTAATACTACGGTGATTGATCAATTATCAGTTACTGAGAGTGCAGGATTAGTCCTGCTCACGTCTCATGAATCACCCTGTATATATTCGTTGGTATTTAGTCCCCACGTCCTACTTCGTTAGTTAATTCTATCACAGTACTGTAACAGTGTACACCCGCCATCAGATATATCGGAGCGGTCAAGGTGGTCGAAATATCTGAACACGTACTTTAACGCCGCTGAAACGCTTCCCGCCGGGCATAAACAACCGTGGCCGATCTGGAAAGCCTTGAACAGATTGCGCTCCCGAGTCGGCCGCAGCAAGGAGAACATGCTGAGGTGGGGTGCTCTAAGCGGCTCAGACATCCAATGCCCATGTGGGACGGCTCCACAAACGATGGAGCACCTGATATCCTGTCCAGCGTGCCCGCATGCCTGCTCGGAGCAGGATCTCCGTGATGCGACAGACAGGGCGATAAATGTCACTACCTTCTGGTCCCGTACAGTTCTGAAACCATCGACACGAGAAGAAGAAGAACGCCTTATGGCTCCTCTACACGATGGGCCATCATACTGGCCCACTCCAGTACGTAGAAAGGGTAGTCGTGTCGGATGGCTTAAGGCGCGGTGGGATGGCGATAGGATGGCCACGATGCCAGTTTTTCATCCGCACATCAAAGGTAGTGGGCCAGCGATGGTGCGTACGCATCTACACGTGGCCCATTCCATAGTGCGTGCTCTCAACTATCGCATGGCCATCTCGCTGGGCCATCGTGTAGATGAACCATAGCCATCGCATTGCCATCTCGCTAGTCCAGCGCTGGGCCATCGTGTAGAGCAGGCATAACCATCGCATGACCATCTCGCTGGTCCAGCGCTGGGCCATCGTGTAGAGAAGCCATTAACAATAGAGGCTTTGTTCCGATATTTGTGACCACCTTGGCCGCCCCGAGACCGTATATTTGATTATCCCGCTTATTTCGCGGCTCCATTACAGTTTCTGGCAGCGAAGCAAACTTATAAGTATATTTCACACTGAATTCTTAGTTTTCTGATCTTGCTGGCATATATGTAGCACTGAATTCATTATTCATGTGTGTAGTATGTGTTTATCTTATTATTTCTTGCAATCTAAATGACATGGTGCTACTTTACCGCCCTAGGGCGGGAATAAGGACAATACGTGTCTATGACAAAAAATTTAACGGCCATATATACTGTAAAACGTTGGAAAAGTGGGAAAAGTGGGAACACGTGGGAAAAGTTAATTCGCAACTCGTGTCGATTTAAAACACTTTCCGAGAATTTCCTACTTTCCGCACTTGTATCATAATGTACTATTTCATCACACTTGCTAGCTGATGCGATACGTAACTTCAAAATTTCGACCTAGGGCCACAGATTAACTAATAGTACTACCGTACAGAAAATTCACTCCTTCACAAAAGTCAGATTTAGGTATAAAATTATACCTATACTCGCCGCCTGCAACAAAATTGAAACTTATAACCGCGCACGAACGGTGAATCTTCTTTGCACGAGCGTCACGTGACACGACTATAGTGCGGTCGAGCGGCAGCCCACTGCCATACGCCTGCCCTGCCCGGGAGGGCGCCGGGCAAACGTACCTAAACTGCGTAGTGACAACCCCCGGTTAGGGCTGTAATGTACAATCAGTGTCAAAAGTGGCATTTATTGGTTGAAGAAATGTCAGATTTTTATCGTACCGCTGTGACTTCTTATAATCATTATTCGAATCGGGCCGTAAGTCGCTTTAGAAACTAGTTTTCCACAGACTTTCGATATATTATATAGGTAGCTGTTCTCGGCACTGGTTGAGTATCCACTTATCTGGGGGCACGGCAGTTCCCCCGCAAAGTCGAGCAAAACAAAGAGGCACGGCCGTACCATCCTTTTCTCGAAGCGATTCAGGCCATTTTCGACGTCCTGTAATTTTGTACTGGCTGAAGCTAGAACCCTGAATTTTCAGTAATATATAGGGCTTAACATGCCTAAGATACATTCTGAAAAACATTCAATTTGAACTTGTAGTTTAAGAATTATTCTACGTCAAAGTTCCTTATTTTCGACACTGACACACTCACTCACGATCATCATAATTCTAAGGTACTTCTAGCATACCCACAAGCTTCAAATTTTAAATATAAGTAGTTTTCAGCTTATCAAGCCATATAAAACCTAAAAATATTGCAATGTCAGTCACGTTTTAAAGATCTAAGAACTGCATAAGTAAGTTTGTAATCTCATATAAATATATGCTATTATTACAAAGTTACTGTTGCAGTTCCTACAAATAGTAGGTAAAGTAAAGGTACACTACGATGTACGATACGATGTGAGTAAGAATGAAGATGTGTTTTAATATTGTGTATACATCGTATGGGTATGAGTACCCGAAAAGAAGGACTGTCTACAAAGAGAGATGAGATCCCATCAAAAACATTACATGTAAAAAGGTGCAAGTCTCGCAACGCTTCTACTAAAAAAAAGTTTCGAGATGTAATGTGAAACCAAGTCGGTTATTTTAATCAGTGCCAGGAGGTGTTAAAATCGTATCAATAAGATATCTTTAATTTGTAATACATATAATGACTTGGCAATCGCACATAATGCTTTACTCGTACCGTACTCGTATATATGTGTAATGCTCAAACTGCAATTAGCGCTAGCGTTATGTTCAATTAGAATTATTTTTAATAGGTGACGATTATCCTTATGTCATTATGCAGCCGTGCGATGGCCAAGTCATTATACGTATTGCAAATTAAAGATATCTTATTGATACGATTTTCACACCTCCTGGCACTGATTAAAATAACCGACTTGGTTTCACATTACATCTCAAAACTTTTTTGTAGTAGAAGCGTTGCGAGACTTGCACCTTTTTACATGTAATGTTTTTGATGGGTACTGATATTCCGATAATTAGTTAAGATTTTTGCTAACTCTTATTTTCAACGAACTGCAACATAGATAAAGGGTAACGTATCTCCTCCGAGACCACGGGGTCCACGGGACAACGTCGTCATCGAAACGTCGGAGGTAATTTTAACCTTAATTATTCGCGATTAAGTCCTGTTGTGTTGTAGTAAATAATAATGAGGAAAAATCTTAAAGGTGTAATTAGATACGCGGTTTAACAATCTGTATAATAACTAACGGCCGTATTCGAACAATGCTTAGAAGATGTCACAGGGATACGATATCGAACTGTCAGTGTCAAAAGTGATATTTCTTCAACCAAAAACGTCACTTTTGACACTGACAGATCTGTAGGTATCGTATCACGGTGACATCTTATAGGTGCTGTTCGAATACGGCCGTAATTATGCACGAACAGAATAATTCGTAATCACGGGTAGTTAAGAGCGCTATTACATTTCGGCGTTGAGCGAGTTTAGGTATTTTACGCGCTGCGGCAGGCCGTGCGACCTCAGTACGCCGATCCCTTCTACCACAATCGCACTACAATGATGGATTAAACATTCTTGATCCTTCGCGAAGCATATTGAAATCAACCATAACAACACTAACTGTACTTAACTTTTCAAGTTCTAAAACTGTTATTTGGTAAGTACGAAAATACTAAATGCAGTGCAAATGTACATAGGGGCTGTTCATAAATTACGTCATCTATTTTTGACGATTTTTGACCCCCCCCCCCCTCAAATCATCCAAAAATCAAGCTTCGGATGAATCTGTTTCCTCCTACGTCATGTTACCATCATCCGATGTCCAGACCCCCCCCCCCACTCCTCCCATTTGAAACGACGTAATTTATGAATAGCCCCATACTTGTACTTATGAAGGTATATTACTCGAAAGAAATTATAGGTACCTACTCGCTTATTTACATGTTTCGTCATTGCATTTGGTACCTATAGGTTGTAAAGTTTGTATCAACGAGGGTTTAAAAACGAACTGGTACTGAGGATCTGATGATGATTAAGGTGGTCACGGATACCAATCAACCATGTAGTAACATGATTAGGCTCGTTTGATTCGTCTCAACAAGATCTTTGACACTGAAGATACACAGGGTCTGATGATGGAGCTGGAAGGTGGCCACGGGTACCAGTCTATCATGTAACTAAACAACTTCGTGTTTGGGCTCGTTTGATTCGTCTCAACAAGATCTTTGACACAAGACAGTACTCAGGGTCTGATGATAGAGCTGGAAGGTACCATTACCAATCAACCATGCAACTAAACCACATCGTGTTTAGGATCGTTTGATTCGTCTCAACAAGATCTTTGACACTAGGTGATACTCAGAGTCTGATGATGGAGCTGGAAGGTGGTCACCGGTACCAATCAACCATGGAACTAAACCACTTCGTGTTTAGGCTCGTTTTATTCGTTTCAACAAGATCTTTGACACAAGATAGTACTCAAGGTCTGATGTTGGAGCCGGAAGGTGGTCACCGGTACCAATCAACCATGCAACTAAACCATTTCGTGTTTAGGCACGTTTTATTCATCTCAACAAGATCTTTGACACAAGGTAGTACTCAGGGTCTGATGATGGAGCGCGAAGGTGGCGACGGGTACCTGTCTATCATCATCAGCTCCATCATCAGACCCTGAGTAGTATCTTGTGTCAAACATCTTATTGCGACGAATCAAACGAGCCCAAACACGAAGTGGTTCAGTTACATGGTAGACTGGTACCCGTGGCCACAGTCCAGCTCCATCATCAGACCCTGAGTACTAACTTGTGTCAAAGATCTTGTTGCGACGAATCGAACGAAGCCAAACACGAAGTGGTTTAGTTGCATGGTTGATTGGTACCGGTGACCACCTTCCGGATCCATCATCAGACCCTCAGTACTACCTTGTGTCAAAGATCTTGTTGCGACAAATCAAACGAGCCCAAACACGAAGTGGTTCAGTTACATGGTAGACTGGTACCCGTGGCCACAGTCCAGCTCCATCATCAGACCCTGAGTACTAACTTGTGTCAAAGATCTTGTTGAGACGAATCAAACGAGCCTAAACACGAAGTGGTTTAGTTGCATGGTTGATTGGTACCGGTGACCACCTTCCGGCTCCAACATCAGACCCTGAGTACTATCTTGTGTCAAAGATCTTATAGAAACGAATAAAACGAGCCTAAACACGAAGTGGTTTAGTGGCATGGTTGATTGGTACCGGTGACCACCTGCCGGCTCCATCATCAGACCCTGAGTACTATCTTGTGTCAAAGATCTTGTTGAGATGAATCAAACGAGCCTAAACACGAAGTGGCTTAGTTGCATGGTTGATTGGTACCGGTGACCACCTTCCGGCTCCATCATCAGACCCTGAGTATTATCTTGTGCCAAAGATCTTGTTGAGACGAATCAAACGAGCCCAAACACGAAGTGGTTTAGTTGCATGGTTGATTGGTACCGGTGACCACCTTCCGGCTCCATCATCAGACCCTGAGTACTATCTTGTGTCAAAGATCTTGTTGAGATGAATAAAACGAGCCTAAACACGAAGTGGTTTAGTTGCATGGTTGATTGATACCGGTGACCACCTTCCGGCTCCATCATCAGACCCTGAGTCAAACTATCTTGAGTCTAATAAATACATATAGAATGTCAGGTCGTTTCAAATATTTTTAATCCTGTCCGGTAGTTTATTAAACTGTACCATTATAAATTATAATACTATAAAAACGGTGCTAGGATCAAAGTCTCTCGTTGCGGTTTACACGCACACAGTATAGCGTTTTACACGGCGCCCGCCGCACACAATGATAAAAAACCTCGTCGTCGCCGTTGAAAATGTGCGGAGCCGACCGACACACGTCCTGCCTCTACAAGCTCTGCCGCGGCACTGAGCTGGCGCAGCGCGCGTCATCGGTAATATAGAGTAGTTTTCAAAAAATTGCCAAAAAATTATAGTAGAATTTCATAAACACTAATGTATACCAACAGTATAAGCAAACGTTGCAGATTGCTTGAGTATGAAAATGACTTCGATATTAAGTAGATTTTCGTAGGAATTGACACTTGTTTCGGAGAGAAAATCGAGTTCGTTTTACTTTGATTTTCTCTTTCTCAAAGGTATGTAGGAAAAATATAGTTTGATATGCCTAAAGTACAGGGTATTAGTAATACAAAATAGCCAGGTTTAGCAGAGTAAAATTCTCAACATTTCCAAATAAGAGCTCGCCATTCAGTGCTTCACGGGGTTTTTCGGAAACGACCATCAGAAAAAAAATCATTACTAATTTAATAAGTCCTTTTTCTAATATTTACAACGATATTTATAAAGATAAGAAGACGCTTTTACTGGAACACGTACTCATTGTTTCTAATAATGAGCGCAAAGTCCTGAATTTCGTCGACTAGTATCATCAATTTTGCATTATTTCGACTTTTCTTGTAAGAGCGCTCTTAATGTTTGTATAAGGGAAACGCGTGCTTATGCGAGCGCTGGACTTAACTTGACGGGAGTGTTTGTTCTAGCATAGCGCAATGCCAAAATGTTGTATGAGACTATCGCCAATTCGAACGTGCACTGAAATCAGAACGACATCGAAATGATGCCATTCGTTATCGTGCATTTCGCTCGTACTTGTTCGTCCATGACGTCATCCAGGCCCCTATTTCACCACGGTGACAATTGTCGACATCACTGTTACTGACGTCACAGGCCTCCATAGACTACGGTAACCGCTTACCATCGGACGGGTGGCTTGTTTGCCACCACCATTTTAATTTAAAAAAAATACAAAGAAATTTTAAAGGAAAATAGACCCGTATATAATAACAGGCGGTCAAGCCTACCAAAGACAAAGCAAGGCCATGCTAAGTGGGCAGCGAATTTAATAGCCCTGACTGTTCAAGTGTTATTTTATACGTCAAACTTCTAATAAATTATGACATTCAAATTAGAATTGCACAGTGTGGAGTGTGGGCTATCAAAATTGCTGCATACTTAGCTTGGTCTAACTCTACAATTTTTACCTATAGTTAAGGTTAGGTAACACTCTCACCCGCTCCGTGCAACGCGCCAACTAGCGGACGCCCTTTCGTCATTGCACGGTAGTGAACGAGTCTATTGGAAGTGTTTGCAATGCAATTGCCTCAACTGGCTCGTTTTCACGTCGACAGACAGGTTGCAATCTGCTTTATATCTTTCACATTTAAGTATACGTACTAAAGAAGTGTCTTGACACGTGAGCTATTCCGCGAAGAATTCCAAATTAGGGTCATTCCTCAACGGTCTCATTCCCCTGGCTATGCCTATTAGCAAATTCCCGGGATATTCAGCTTAGCCGTTTTGGTTGTAGATGGTACTTGGTACGGGTTACACAGTCACCAAAAATGAGATGCTAATAAAGCGAAATCTCCTGGGAATATGCGAATATTTATGGTCACCAAGGCCCGGAAACCAGTGAAATTTCCAATATCATGTACTTGGCGCAAAACCTTATTGATTGTTTCTTCCTATGTTGGTCTCTATGTTTACGCTATTGTTAGCACACCACCACTAGGCCAGCCGGGTGTCTCGTCGCTCGTCAAATACTTAAAATGGTTCATTTAGGTTACAAAATTCTTAAAACTCAAACTTAAATAAAGTTCTTAAAACGTTGGCGTTCTTATGAAATTTCGGAGGAAAGCCGAAATAAACCGGTAAATACCGGTATTTTATTTTTATTTTATTTACTTAGCAACTATCCTTACAGGTTAACCCTAATACAATAGTGCCTTACTAACTAGGTATGTAAATTATATTAATTTTAATAACAACACAAAACATTTAAACAGATTTTTACAAATTCGGACATATTACATGCAAACAAGTCAGTTTGATCAGCCACTAAATTTAGTGTAGGTACGGACTGTGCGACTGAGAGGCGCCTTACAAACTTTATAAACCGCTATTCCTAGCTCAGATGGCCAGGGAAATGAGATTTTTCGGGAATGATCCTTTATCAGTGACCTAGTCAAAGGAATTAAAATTAATTACTATAAGTAATTATAAAATTTACACCCATGTTGGTTTTAAGTTTACACTCCTCCATGAGCAAGACGTTTTGAAAACCTGTAGGTAGTTTGATTTTGAAGAAGAAGAACCTTAAGCCCCCGTTTAACTAGGCAATTAACAAGCTAATATTAACTCAAAGCAAACATTTCGCTATGAAAATGCTGATTTCGTGAAAACCTTTTAGAGTTTAGGAAAAAATATTTTAGTGAAAAGTAAATTAATTTAAAAGCTGTGAAATATCTATTTTCGGGTTAGTCGTCTCGTTCTGCAAAAAGCTCGCAACAGGCTTTAGCGAAACTGGAAATGTAAGAATAGAATACTCTTCGTGGGTTCTGTGGAAGTAAATTCCTGTCGGCCTGGCACATGATTGGCGCGACAGAATCTCGCGGCGAGATAGACTATCCGTCTTTTTAGGGTTCCGTAGCCAAATGGCAAAAAACGGAACCCTTATGGATTCGTCATGCCTGTCTGTCTGTCTGTCTGTCTGTCCGTCCGTATGTCACAGCCACTTTTTTCCGAAACTATAAGAACTATACTGTTGAAACTTGGTAAGTAGATGGGTGTATTCTGTGAAACGCATTAAGATTTTCACACAAAGTTAGAAAAAAAAAAAAATTTTGGGGGTTCCCCATACTTAGAACTGAAATTCAAAAAATTTTTTTAATCAAACCCATACGTGTGGTTTATCTAAGGTCTTCAAAAATGATATTGAGGTATCTAATATCATTTTTCTCTAAACTGAAAACTTTGCGCGAGAGACACTTCTAAAGTGGTAAAATGTGTCCCCCCCCCGGCCCTGTAACTTATAAAATAAGAGAATGATAAAACTAAAAAAAATGTATGATGTACATTACCATGCAAACTTCCACCGAAAATTGGTATAAACGAGATCTAGTTGGTAGTTTTTTTTTTATACGTCATAAATCGTAAACCGCAATTTTATTATGTTACTTGCTGCTACGGAACCCCTCATGGGCGAGTCCGACTCGCACTTGGCCGCTTTTCTATCATATGTATGTCAGTAAAAGAGGGACGGGTAGTCTATCTCGCCGCGAGATATTTACTGTCGCGCCAATCATGTGCTAGCCCCGCTGCAAGAAATGGTCTAGCTACAGAATAATATCCTTGCAGGTTTTTTTTTCTCGACGAATCTATTAATATTGGTTTTCACGATTAAGGAACCCCAAATATCCCGTTGAGTGGCACTCCGCTTTGCTCATTTTATCAGTTTATTTAAATCCGGAGTCTCGACGTGACTGGAATAAATCGCCGCACACAGTCCTCTGTTGATAGCGAACAAAAGTCTTTCAAACAGGTTTTGTTTACTGCTTTATTAACCTTGTTTTTGGGACTAAATAACTAGTTTCACTTTTTACCCGACTACGGCAACGCAAAAGGAGGGTTAAAATTTTGACCGGTAGGTATGTATGTGGGTATGTATACATGTATGTATGTTCATTTTATGGAATAGGTAAGACAATTTTAACGAAGTATGTGGTGACAATGAGTTTTGTTTATCGGTATGGTATTAATTTATTTTCTTGTAAATACATTGCTATTCTAACATACAGGATGTCGCAACGTATGACCGTTTTTCAGTTACCCTCTTTATCAGACCCAACATAAACAACAATGAGCCCAAGATAAATAAATCAAGAAGTTCCTCGGCAAGAATGTCGCGCGCTCATGTAAAATGTATGGAGCCTGTAAGGAATTACACATCAAAATGCCTTTGGACGGCGGGATGTCGATATTCATCGTTTGAAAAGGATATTTTGTATTTTGTGAAGGATATCTTTACTATCCTTATCAATCGCTAATTTATTTGTTGTTATTATTGTACCGGCTACCTGCTATTTTGCTTCGTATAAATAATAATAATGGCCTAACTTCCTAAAACAAAACGAATTACTATAAAAATGAGTATAGACGCCATCAGGTACATCAGAGCGGCAGAGGTGCTCATAAATATCTGAACACGCACTCTGCGCCTTGACAATAGAGGCGTGTTCAGATGTTTGTGAGTACCTTGGCCGCTCCGATATATCTGATGGCGACTGTATCTACTCAAATCAGTGTAATATAATAATTGAAGAGTTACCACAAATTCTCCAGGTTCTCATATACATGTACCTACCTATATTCACCTGCGATAATATGTTACTTTTCGAAGGCCGGAAAAATATGTGATTCGCTCTTACGGCTCTACAAATAAGATCGTGGCAGATAGTTTTGCGGCCTTCGTTGTGTTACTATGGTTCTTCTTCCGCACATTATCCCGGCATTTTGCCACGGCTCATGGGAGCCTGGGGTCCGCTTAGCAACTAATCCCAAGAATTGACGTAGGCACTGTTTTTACGAAAGCGACTGCCATCTGACCTTCCAACTCAGAGGGGAAACTATATAGGCCTTATTGGGATTAGTTCGGTTGCCTTACGATGTTTTCCTTCACCGAAAAGCAACTGGGAAATAATTATCAAATGATATTTCGTACATAAGTTCCGAAAACCTCATTGGTACGAGTCGGGGTTTGAACCCGCGACCTCTGGATTGAAAGTCGCACGCTCTTACCGCTAGGCCACCAGCGCTGCGCCCTGTAGCTCGTGCGTAAGAATACGGCTACGGTATCCCCTGCCTGTCGTAAAAGGCGACTAAAAGGGGTTCTCGGGCTCGGAGACGGTCGCAGCTAGGGACTGGGAGTCTGCGACTGAAAAAAGAGGGGACCCACAAAGGGGCATTGCGCTAGGACGGCACTGGCGCGTTCATTGGAGATCCCAGAGCCGTCCGAAATGCGCCAAGGAGGACAACTGGGAGGTTTTTAGTCGGTGAAAGTCCGACATAATCTCCGCGCTGTCCCTGCGGTGCGGAGGTATCCATAACGGATTTTCCTCCCAATAAAAAAAAAACAAAGGCCACCAGCGCTGTTCAGATCCTGTATTTTAATCTTTTTAATAGGAGTTGTTTGATTTCCAAGAGCATTAGGTACTGAAGTTATTAAATAAACTCACGTTAACTGAATTGCGGCTTTTATCGTTCTTTCTGATTTATAACAACTTTATGACGGGATGTTGCGATGCGAAATTATATTCATAATGAGTTTTGACCCACTTTTGGGAAATTTAATCTGATTAAACTCTTGAAAATGCATACGGATAACTCCGAAAATTGGTTACGAAACTTTGTATGTAAGTATATGATATTGATATGTCAGTATATTCGTACTTGGAATTTACAACACATACAAATAAAGACGGAGACGAAGATTTTCTTCAACACCTATAGGCGATTACAATGAACTATGAATGTCAAAAATCCTCAGCTCCGAGAAGAAAATCGGCGAGTCTCATGTTTTCGAATACATGAAATGTAACTAACTATTTTACAATTAAAAGAAAAAATATTGCAAAGTAATAAAAATCCATAAATTTCTAATATCTCACCAGTGTCTACCGCGAAAACCGAAATTTCGTTATGTGCCTCTCTGTCGCTCTGTACGGATATGATGGTCATATTTTTCTACGTGACAGCGTGATCGCCTCATATTATGAATGGTTTTATCAATGTGATAAAATATGTGATAAAGTAGTAGTAGTAAACTCTTTATTGTACAAAAAGACATATTAAAAATAACATACAATTAGTAAGAAGTACAAAGGCGAACTTATCCCTTTGAGGGATCTCTTCCACACCTATAGGCAGAGAGGTACCACAAGAGGGTGACAAATGCAGCAAAATGTACAACAAGGTACCAGAAAGATAAAGGATATAAATACATACAAAATTTATAGGATAAACATACATATATTACACAAAAAGGAATGGGGAAAATACACTAAAAATTGGAAAGAATTAGAACGATATAAAGCAACTATACAATAGAAATATAGACAAATTAATCAGTCAGATCAGATAGATAACCATAGTTTCTTTAACCTCTCCTTGAACGACGCAACCGATTGTGCCTGCCTGAGCGAAACAGGCAGCTCATTCCACAGCTTCACTGGACGCACTGCGAAGGACTTGTTGTATCCTCGAGATTTGTGAGGAGGGATGGCAAGTGATAAATTCGCGCTCGAACGCACACGGTGGCCACTGCCTTCAGCCAGAAATTGAAATTTTTGAGAGAGGTATAAAGGAGAAGAAGGTGTAAAAAGAACATTAAAGAGAAGAGAAAGAGTGTGAAGATCTCTACGGCGGCGGATTGGAAGCCAATTGAGTTTTTGACTCAATGGTTCACGTAGACAAAAATACGAGCATTAAATCCGTACAGGTGCTTGTAACCAATACTTGTCGGATTATTTAAACCTTGTTTTCAGTGACGTATCGGTAAAAAAGACCTTTAATTTTGCGAATCTATTCAACAGCATGCTAAACATTAAACATTATAACAAATTTAACTCTCTTTTAGCGCCAGCCATTGCCGTAATGCAAAAAATGATGAAAGTAATCACTTCGTAGTCGTTTGTAATCGCCCCGAAGTACATAATAAAGGGAACGTTCACGATTTACGACCGCATGTTACATGAGGAAAGGCGCGGAAGGGGAATAAATAACAACAGTGTAGCAAGAGGACGTATTTTGTCAGGATGGCCGTGTCTGATACAACATTTTTAAAAGGATTTTTACACTGGCGAAGGCGAGTTATGTTTCTATTCTGCTCCTTATCACGCTGTAACAAGGTGTAAAATTACAACATGTTTTGACGTTGGTTTTTCAGGCCTGTGTTGCGCAGATTACTATTTAAAATATAGGCTGTATTAAGAATTTATGACAGAATCTGTAAACGTGTGTGACCTGAATGACTCGGGTCGTTGTTTGGTTGAGTTTTTAAACCGACTTAAATATGTAATTCTGTACAGTCAGCACCAACAGCAACAATACAACAACGCGCTTAAAGTATCTGCCAATTCTTATAGTTTTCCACATACAGTAGTTTTACAACAAATGTCTTTTATGTCTGCATGCCTTTCTGTTTTTCATGTACTATGTTGCGGCATTAAAATAAATGTATTTCTTCTTCTTCAAAATGTAATAGCCTCGACCCTTATGACTCGGCCGCGTAAAACGCTCCGAGCAGATCGGTGACGCTACGCTGTCAGCGTCAATCCCAATATAGTAGTATTTATTTTGCAGACAAGCGTACTTCCATATTAAAAGCCGGCAAAGCACTTGCAAGCTCAGCTCTGGTCTTGCAGGTGTCCATGGGTGGCAGTAATTGCTTACTATCAGGTGATTCGTCTGCTCGTTTGCCTCTTATATCATTAAAAATTGTATTAGGCATAGTATTTTACTCGCCTTCACCCGTGTTTTGTATAATTGTATAAAGCGTGGGAAGAGCCAGATGGGCCGCCAGAGGGCGTTATTTCACCAATAATTTAATTAATTAGTCCGTCTCCATTGATAGGATCCAGTGTTGTGGAAATGTGGAGCCTCAGACTACCATCCACAGACTCCTTTTAAAAAAAAATAAGAAGACTAGACGAGCGTATGGAACAACGCGCCAAAAGTATCTGCAACCCTGAAATACTTTTCTAAATTGAGATATAATGTATCTCTACAACGAACCTCCCTGCTGCAACCGAGGCGCTTGCGGTGGCTTGGGCATGTGCAACGTATCGATAGCACTTCTTTGCCTAGGCAGATCATATTGAGCCAGATAGCATTTCAAAAGCGTCGCATTGGGCGTCCTTTGGTACGTTGTAAGGACTGCGTGAAACGCCACATAGTCGTTTTTTACATTGATAGAGACACTTGGGAGGAGCTCGCGTCAGATCGCGACAGATAGAGGGATGCCATCGTGAAAGGTCGCGAAATCCACGACAGCGCAGGTTTCCAAGACCTTGCCCGAAAACGCGCAAAGAGCCACAATCTACCTGATGTTACTGGCGACATGCCTCCCGACTTTAGCTGCCACAAATGCGGTCGTTGACGACGAGAGACGTTGTCCCTCACATACTCGTAACGACGCTGTTTAAATCATCTGTCAGGATGTTTAAGGCGTCATGATGTTATCTCTACAGCTTACGTTCAAAAGTATACGGCACAGTCTAATTGTTTTACACATAGATACATTATATCCGTTTTTCTTAAGTTATTAGAGAATGATACCTAGATACTTTTGACGCATTCTGATCCGTTACCTACTTTTGATGCTGACCGTGCAATAGCATGTTAATTCAACGAAGGAATAAAGAAAGGATCCAATTTCAAAACTGCTAAAATGACTCCAGGAAGTCCAGGACTTAGGAGGCCATACATTACAAAATATTATTGGTCTGAAACAAGGTCAATTGAATATCAAATCAGGTTAAGATATAAAAAACAATAAACAAACCTAGAATGAGGTGTCTCCCAATCCAACCAAATAGACAAGTGATCTGTGATGTCAATGTATCGGATCAAACCAGTTACGTTTACCGATCCAATTTAGCTAAGTAATGTCGAGATTCCGGGAACTATATACTACATATACAGGATGGAACATTTCTAGAGACTGAGCTGAAGGATAGTGTTATCTAAGTGATCTACAATCGAGTTATTATAGTCGTAAAGCTGGCTTAAAAAGTAAAACTAAAACATTAAAAATTTTTATAGAGTCAGACCAAGAATAGTCTGCAGCGGATTTCATAGCCCACGCAGTGAAAGTGTTATTTTAAACGTCAAACTTCTATGAAATTATGACGTATAAATGACACTTGCACTGCGTGGGCTATCAAATCCGCTGTAGACTTTTTTTGGTCCCACTCTATCAGTCACAACCCTACAAAGTTATTTACATTTACGTTGAAACACACAGATTTTTGCACTTGTTATGTTTAACAAATTGTATCTCAGAAACGGTTAGAAATATTAACGTGATTAATAAGTGAAAAATAAAGTACATAGCCTTAACAATTCTCCGTTTGCATAAAAGTCCCTCGTTCTGTTCCACCCGATATACAGGATGATTCATGAGACGTGAGCAGGACTAAGGCCTACTGTCCACGGAAGCGTAGCTGCATAGACGCGTATTCGTCATTGTACGCTTGGTGGACGCTAGCTTGCAGCCTACATACAAAACCGCACAACTCTGTCCACGGAGGGGCAATGTCGCGTCAGCCGCTTCGAGTTGCGCGGTTTTGTATGTAGGCTGCAAGCAAGCGTACACCAAGCGTACAATGACGAATACGCGTCTATGCAGCTTAATCCTGCACACTCAGTAACTGATAATTGATCAATCACCGTCGTATATAGGCGGAACAACTACACTTTTTTTATTTTTTTTTACTTTTTGGTGAGGGCAAATTTAATTCTCTACAATCATGGTCACCCTACAAGACCTAATTAATAAACATAAAACCTCTTTAACCGTAATGACAGCATTTTGATTACGAAGAAAATAAACTGTGTAACTTGAGTGAGATACGAGTTTTCAAAAGTAACCAGACCGTGATTACAGCGATGACATTCAATTTGACACAAAATATCGGTAGTTTAGTATTCTAACTTTAGGGTGACTATGCATGTTGCATGTCGTAAATAAATTATAACAATTTTTTTCATCACGACTAGATAATTAACGTTAACCTCACTAATATTGATACGATTTACGAAATGCGCATTGTTAGTCCTGCTCACGTCTCCTGAATCACCCTGTATTATATAGATGTTAATAATTGGACGGACTCATTATATGTATCTTCGAATATCGGGTCGTCGTCGATAACTCATCAACAAACCCTTTATCAATGGTCATTAATGTCATTATAAATGAGGGTTGGTTATAAGTGCCGTAGTACCTACGTAGGTACTCTAAATTTGCCTTTTGCACATAACTTCGCCTTACACTAGACTTTAACTTCAACTTCACTTCAACATTTATTCAGCAAATAGGCCACAAGGGCACTTTTACACGTCAACATTGAATTTATATACAAGCAAAATTAACAATAATACATCGACAATTAAATCATAATTCCACTACAAATGGCGTTCAAATATTTTATTCAACATTAATGATTTGGAATAAGTACTGTTTTAGTATAAATACGAGTCAAACCGGGGATCCGGCAGACCTCGTCGGCGGTGGCGGGATAACTTGGACTCCTTTTTGAGAGACTGGCCAGATGTAGCTCAAAACCGGGACGAGTGAAAGAAGAGGGGGGAGGCCTTTGCCCAGCAGTGGGACACAACAGGCTCATAACAAATAAATAATAATAACCAGTAATCTGGTAAAAATTGACGAAGTTGCGGACGAGTGGTGAATTTTAGATTTTTTTTACTTAAAATCTATTTTTCCGCGGCTCTGTTTATTGTGAATTCTATGGATATTTCCTCCCTTTTATTATTTTTGTTTATTAATGTTACGGTTCGTTTTAAAAGCAGCACAACATTTTATTAAAGAAGGTTTCACCAGAATGTAACACAAAGCTAATGCGTCCCAATATGCGCTTACATCATATGAGGAGTGTCTTTTCAAAAGGTCTTGTTGTTGTGTGGTATTCATAGAGAAATAAGCCCTTTTGAAAAGAAACTCCTCATATAGGCACAATGTGAACCGAGTATGCTCTTAACGCCCTATAAATTGTGACCCCCCAAATGACACCGCACAATGGGGCATTATGATAATCGATGTGCCACTTAGAACCTTATGAATATTTTAGACCCCCTCTACCCCAAAACCCCCCACTCAATGAAGTAACTCCTCCCTATAACGAAATGAATATGTTACCTTTGACTTGGGAAGCACAAGCGTCTTGAATTTCATTTGTGAGTTAAATACGCTTATCGCTTGGTATAAGGGAAATAAAAATTGTATTTATTTATTCCAATTCGCATGTACATTACTAGTATTACAAGTACTTAAGAGTATGGGTAGATACACAAATTACACATGAAGCCCTGATGCGCGCAGCAATGAATGAATGATTATATCTAGTTGGGAAAGTACGAGTATTCCACGGTGGCAGATGCATTTAGCGCGTTGCTAAATCCGCTTGATGCTGACTGTTCTTACATAGTGTAATCTTTGTAAGTAATTAACTAGTGTTCAATCGAATAAACCTCTCATCAGTTTATACTGATAGATTTCCATAATATTTATTATTTACAACTTTGTATATCAATCAAAATAGTAAACTGTGGGCACTATTGAATACCAATTGCCTATAAGATATCTGGCTCTTAGCCTAATTCAACTGCGGTGCCAAGAAAGTCTAGTAACACTTATAACAGCAACGAAAAAAGCAAAAAAAACTGACAAAACTCATGTTATAATAAATAATCATTCAGCCTATCTATACAAGTATACATCCCATTGTCGGGCACAGGCCTCTCAAGCAAGGAAGGGATTAGGCTATAGGTAGTCTTGGGTAGTCCCTACGCTGGCCCAGAGCAGGTTGAGAATTTTACATACACCTTTGAATTTCTTCGTGGATCCAAGCCTGCCGGTGCCCAAGAATCGTGTACAATCTTACATACAAACGCCGTCGCTGGTAATTTTAAAACTTAATTGATATTCATCATCATATCAGCCTTTTATCGCCCACGACTGAGTATAGGCCTCTCTTCGAGTACGCCACTTATCCCGGTCCTGAGCCAATCTCATCCAGAAGTCCTCCGCAATCTTCCGGATGTTCCGGACGCCAGGCACTCCTTTCGTCTGTAAGCGGCCACCAGTCCGCTAAAATTTTGGCCCACATGCCATCACTCTGCCTGGCAACATGTCCCGTCCAGCTCCATTTAAGTTTGGTAATGACATTTTGTCCTGCACCTTGGTGCGGCGTCAGATTTTGATATTCCTCACTCGGTCTTGAAGTTTGATGCCATCCATGGCTCTCTGTGCCACTCGGATTTTATGCACTGCCTCCCTAATGAGTGTCCATGTCTCATGCATCACCGTAGGTCATGGTCAAACATGATTATATACAGGGTTATTCAGGAGACGTGAGCAGGACTAACACTGCGCATATCGTTAATTATAAGCAACTGTTTCGTATCAGTAATAGTGAGGTTAACGTTAATTTTCTAGTCGTGTTGAAAAAAAAAGTTATTAATTTTTTTACGACATGCATGGTCACCCTAAAATTAGAATACTAAACTACCGATATTCTGTGTCAAATTGAATGTCATCACTGTCATCACGGTCTGGTTACTTTTGAAAACTCGTATCTCACTCAAGTTTGACAGTTTATTTTCTTCGTAATCAAAATGCCATTGCGGTTAAAGAGGTTTTTTGTTTATTAATTAGGTCCTGTAGGGTGACCATGATTGTTGAGAATTAAATTTGCTCTCACCAAAAAGTTAAAAAATAGGAAAAAGTGTGGTTGTTTCTCCTAAATACAAAAGAGATCGATAAATTATCAGTTACTGAGTGTGCAGGATTAGTCCTGCTCACGTCTCATGAATCATCCTGTATAGTCCCGTTTTCGTAAATAACAATGACGACTCTTATCTTTTTGTTGTTGCCATAGATCGCTGCGGTAAAAATAAAAAGCTGCACCATAGTTATGTTGTTTCCGTACTAATATGTTTACCAGTTTCCGGGTCAGCTGCATGTTGCCCTACTCGGGTTATTTATTACATTATTACGCTGACACGTAGGGCTTGGGGCCACGGGTAGAGGCAGAATACTAAAGATGGTGCTATTGAATGATTTGACTATTTATGTAGGTACCGCAATAGGACCTTAAGGGCCTGAATCAGGAATAGGGGAGTTTCATCCATCAAAATTTTATTGTGAAAATATGTTATTTATGTAATAAGAAATCCGAATTTAATACTTTTTTTGTTACAAAATCGTAGTTTTTAGTGTTCCGTGCAAAACTTTGTCCACGAAACACTTATGGGATGAATGGGATCACTTTGGTCTTGCAAATCAGTTAAATGCGTTTTTCTATCTATTACCATATTTTTTTCTCTGACGTCACTTAACAGAAACAAGAGTTAAATTTGTAACAACGGCGAAAAGTTTGCACTGCACATTTGACGTTTCTTTGTTAGTGCACTGCACCGTGACTAATTCAACAGAAATATAAATATTTTACAAATCCGGCCTTCACCACTCACCACTGGAGGGCTTCGTCACTTTTTTTATTATGTGAAATCTATTTCAGTTTATAATGTTCAAAGGACTTATTTTTTCCAGCAAAATATTATAAAACGAAGCTTTACAAAAAAGTTTACCTAAAAATTGCTTGAACGATAATCAATATTACCAATACAACACAACCTCACTCAACAAAATACATCGCAAATCCAATTTAGTAGCAACAAGATATTCTCATCAGGCTAACATCGGCGGTTTCATAATATTTCAGTACTTTGCTGATTTATGTATGAATGCGTCTTCGAAAACAAGAATCTTCACACTGCTAAACAAACATCACAAAATGTTCTAAATCCATTGCTGCTTCTTTTCCTCAAGCGTATTGACGTCCGATAGAAAACCGCCAATAGTAGCAACAGAAGTCGATACTACTAAGGATTCATTTAATTATACTTCATACATTGGTAAGTCCAGGTTCTGGCATTGTCTCGGTACGTTATACTCAACACGGGCACAAAATTAAGTTCCAAAATATTATTTATTAAAGGATATTGCTCCTTGTACAAACGGTATAATTATATTTCTTTACTGTGTTTTGTCTACAGCTTATACTACGTAAAACAAAGCTTGTGGAAGGTTCAGTTGATTTGTGAACGATAATTGATCTAGAAAATATCTCTTACAAAAATACATATGTTGTGTCTCTGCAAATAAATAGGTACTATAAGAGCGTTTTCACATTGTCCGATCCGATCTCGGATGTAGGACCCTACATCCCCGGGCGCCTTCTATAGCGGTCACGCACACTACAACAAGCATTATATATGCTTACACATACGCACACGAACAAATATTATCGGTCCGACTGCTGACGGGGGGCTCCGACATGGCAGAATTTATCGGGTGCGCCTTTCCGATATCGGATGTCGGAAGGCGCCTATGACAAAATCAGCTGCAGGAGAGTGCCGTTGGCATTAAGTCCGCGTTTTTTGTGTTGTATATCGTTTTTTAGTAACTAGCAAAAAGCAGAGCTTTGTAAGGGCTCGCGGAGTTTTTCTACCGAAACGTACCGGACCGCGACTTTGATCCAATCCGAGGCTTGTTTCATGTTCGATCGAGTGGGTACTTAACCTGTCCTCTCCCACGGGCTCAAATATGGGTCAAAAAGGATAGGCCAATACATACATTATTAAAGCAACTTTCATTTAAGTCAATGCTCGTGGGACAGGACAGGGTAATAAGTCCGTTAAGAAAGAAATATACTAACCGGACCCCGGTTGCTATCCGGTACGCCTGTCTGTTACAGCTTTTACTTTGTCCATTAAAAGCGTCACACGACAAAATCAAAATGCCAATATCATCCATCCACACGTATACAATTTCAAAAGCGCTTATTACATCCTATACGGTCGCCCAGTACTTTAATAAGGAAGCCAACTGGCTTTCCTACAGAATGTTGGGTCAGCGAGCCAATGTCCTTGAATTTATTTTTGCGTCCACACCACACAATTGAGCGAAAAACTATCCCGTCTGGACACCTACTGGCGGTAATCACGCTGCTTCGCACATAAACACACACACACGCACACACACACACACACACACACAGTTCTATTAGGTGCAGCCAGGGTTCAGCATCAGCTCTATCTTGGGTACTGCTCTTCTAAGTGCTCATTAAGACGTGCCAGATGACCAAAACAGCGTGTGCCTATGTTGCACCAAACCTGAGTTCCACTAGGTACAGCCAGGGTTCAGCATCAGGTCTATCTTGGGTACTAATCTCCTAAATGCTCATCAAGACGAGTCGGATGACCAAAACAGCGTGTGCCTATGTTGCACCAAACCTGAGTTCCAATAGGTACAGCCAGGGTTCAGCATCAGCTTTATCTTGGGTACTGCTCTCCCAAGTGCTCATCATGACGAGTCGGATGCCCAAAACAGCGTGTGTATATGTTCCATCAAACCTGAGTTCCACTAGGTACAGCCAAGGTTCAGCATCAGCTCTATCTTGGGTACTGCTCTTCCAAGTGCTCATCAAGACTTGTCGAGTGACTAAAACAGTGTGTGCCTGTGTTGCACCAAACCTGTGTTCCACTAGGTACAGCCAGGGTTCAGCATCAGCTCTATCTTGGGTACTACTTTCCTAAGTACTCATCAGGATGAGTTGCATGACCAAAACAGCGTGTGCCTATGATGTATAAAGCCCGAGCTCCACTAGGTACCTACTGTCAGGGTTCAGCATCAGCTATCTTGGGTACTGGTCTACGCAGTGGTCATAATGACGAGTGGGATATCCAAAACAGCGTGTGTCTATATATGTTGCACCAAACCCGAGCTCCACTATGTACTACCAGAGTTCAGCATCAGCTCTATCTTGGGTACTACTCTCCTAAGTGCTCATCAAGATGAGCGGGATGACCAAAACACAATGTGCCTTTGTTGCACCAAACCTGAGTTCCACTAGGTACTGCCAGTGTTCTGGGTCATTTTGTTGAACTTCACGCCGACGTTGCAATTGTCGTGCAGTCGGCGTGCAGTTCCTATACAAGTTGCAGTCGGGTTGTATCGGCCCTAAGCCCTAAGTCACTAAGTTTGTATTAATAATAATATGCTTATCTTTATGTATAACTTTAGCAGTTCCAAGCAATAGTAACACTAAAACTGTTTCTGGAACTGAAAATACCCGATTTAAGTTTGCTAATACAACATGACTGATTAGTTCATAAGCGTCACAAAACATACGAGTAAATTGACCTCCGCAGTGAATATACAGCAAGATTGATTGTTCTAGTAGGTATTTACAGAAACTTAATTGCTAAATTGGGAATCAAACCAAGCGAAGCGAAGTGGGTCTGAATCCAAAATTTTAATCCACTTTTGTATTCATCGTTGATAATGGCGTAAACGCCATCTGTCAGAAAAACAAATAATTACTTAACATTAGCACGAATGTTAATTTCATCACTTCTCCAACAGATGGCGCTAGTAGTAATACAAAGTGTTATTCCTTTATTTTATTTTTGTAGGTTTATAAAATGATATTTTTATGTTTGATAACACATCTAGACATGAATTTGAATTACTATGTTAAATCTCAAACCTAACAGTGCAGTAGTTTTTCCGTAAAGTGTACCACAAGAATGCATAGATTGTCGAATAGTGATAGGGCTCGCTTCGCTCGCCCTAATAATGATTTATTAAATGCATAAATAAATACAGAGATTAAGGTTTTGCTGTTAGTGCTGATTGAATGGAATATATAAATATAAATAAACACATATATCTTACATTTTACTTCCTTCCGACATTCGATATCGGATAGGATAATGTAAAAACGCTCTAAATCTTAATCTTAACGACCGATCTAGCCTAGTGGGTAGAAATCCTGCCTATAAAGCCGATTGTCCCAGGCTGACATCATTTTTACACCAAAATGTAAGTTCGAATTGGCCTCTGGTCCATAACTTGCTCTATCAGGCTAATTCGAACGTACACTGACATCAGAATGACGTCATTCAGTTATCATGCATCTCGCTCGCACTTGTTCGTACCTGTAGAAGCGGAAGCGAGATAATGGGCCCGATTCGGATTTTGAAATAGACATCTATTAGATTTCTTTTAGATATCACCAAGATACGATAACGATATGTTTAAGATCTAACCTGTCAAATTTGACATTTGCGCGATTCTGGAGATACACTTGAACTATTTCCACAGGATATGACTTAGAGATCCAATTCACATCTAATAGATATTATCTTACTCTATCTAACGTAAAAGTGACAATGGTTGCCCGAATTGCGCTGCAAAAGAGAACTAGTTGATATCTAAACTATAACGTATCTAGAATGGATCTAGTACGTGTCGTCTCTTATGAATATCTTGAAGTTCGAATACGGCAGAATGCCCTTACCGCGGGATTCGATTTGATAGCTGTTGGTCCAACATGCGATTCGTCCAAGTCGCAGTTCGTCCATTACGTGGATCGTCCATGTATGCTTAACGCGGTTCATCCATAACGCGTTTCGTCCATATCGTAATTCGTCCATATACCAGTCCAGTACGGTTACCATCAGTTTGTCACTGACGTAAACGCCGTCGAGAACGTAATTTACTTTCTATACATCCCGTTTGCACTAATATGCGAGTGCGAGCGAGATGTACTCGTATAGAAAGTAAATTACGTTCTCGACGGCGTTTATGTCAGTGACAAACTGATGGTAACCGTACAGGATCACTATATACCAACTTAGCTAGGAGAACGTATCGATTCAAAATAATATAATATACTTATTAATGTAGATATCGCATAAAGTAAATCATGATTAATAACCAATATTATTATATTCATGAACGATACGTAACGTAGGTATACTTCATTGAACTGGATGATAATTAACGTTAATCCAAATTTACTGTAATTACAAATTTACAACATTAATGTGAACCGTATTAATAGGAATGAACTGCCCTCTGACTTATACAGGGTGAAATGTAAATGTATTTTTTTTTCAGTTTGTATGAAATATGGTTGTATATTAGGTACCTATATTGTCTTCTAAGCCAACTACCTATAGGGATCGAGCAAAAACTGTAGGGGCAGCAAGTCCACAATTTATTGATGCCAAGTATGAATGTCAAGTTTTCAAATTAGGTCACAAGATGGCAGACCCTACAACGCACAACGGAGTGGCGCAAGAAATGGTGGGGCAGGTACTTGCGTTATGGCGTGATGTAACAATGTCAAGTTAAAGTTTTCAGATTAGGTCTCAAGATGGCAGACCCTTCAACGCGCAAAGCCATGTCGCGCGCATAGCCGTGCGCGTTGCAGTCGTTGTCTAGGATAGGATAATGCCTAGGGCACTGGAGGACTTGGTCACTTTTTCTTCACCATTTTGACATTTGACTTTTTGAAATTATAAGTTTAAGATTTCAGACTTTTTGGTGCAACCAGCCTTTAATCGCGTTCAACATACATTGTACTAGAGTCGGACCAAGAATAGTCTGCAGCGGATTTGATAGCCCACGCAGTGCTAGTGTCATTTATACGTCATAATTTCATAGAAGTTTGACGTTTAAAATAACACTTCCACTGCGTGGGCTATCAAATCCGCTGCAGACTATTCTTGGTCCGACTAATATACATAATTTGTCCAGTACGGTACCCCTAGTGTAAATTTAATTCGATACCGTGACGTGACGTACGCGTTTGCGTTAAGTGTCATCTTATATGGGATATTGAGTTTCCAAAACGTCCCGCTTGGCGCGCTGTTCAAAATCCCATACACAAATAGACATAACGCAAATGCGAACGCTCGTCAGGCTATCGAATGAAATGTACAGGTTCTGAGGGCCTACCGCGAAGCACGTTCGATGTGTTGCCTCTCTGTCACACTTACGTACGAATATATAAGTGGAACAGAGAGTCAACACGTCGAGCGGGGTTCGCGGTAGGCCCTCTGATGTTTTGAACGTGATGTTACGTTCTCGGCCGGAGGCATTTGCCAATGTCAGGTGCACGTTCGAATTGGCCTGTATGCACCTGACATTGGAATCATATCAGTTAGCTGTCATTCACGCGTTCATTTCGCTCTGACTTGTCCGTACGTTTACTATTGCGAGCGAGACGTCCGTCAGTGCAATATACAGCTGAAGCTGACTGATATGATTCAAATATCGTTTTGATGTCAGGCGCACGGTCGAATTGGCCTGTGGGCCCGATTCGGATTTTGAAATAGACATCTATTGGATATATTTTAGACATCACCAAGATACGATAACGATATGTTTAAGATCTAACCTATCAAATTTGACATTTGTGCGATTCTGGAGATACACTTGAACGATTTCCACAGGATATGACTTAGAGATCCAATTCACATCTAATAGATATCTTACTCTATCTAACGTAAAAGTGACATTAGTTGCCCGAATTGCGCTGCAAAAGAGAACTAGTCGATATCTAAACTATAACGTATCTAGAATGGATCTAGTACGTGTCGTCTCTTGTGAATATCTTGAAGTTCGAATACGGCAGTGTGTCTTAAAAAAGTTGATTTACCGCAATGTTTTATTAAGCCGATCTAATAAATGCATGCCCAAAGAGGGTTCTTACCTGATGGGTATTTGCCAGGAGTCGTAAAAGGTCTAAAGGCATCATTTCCCAGAGGCTCTACAGGGAAATAAACTCTACTATTCTATGGAAATAGTATCTACGGAAAGTGCCTATCCAATCTCTGTTTAAGGCTTTTTTAGATGTGTTAAACGTTAGGTTATCTACTTAAAAAAATATTTTTTTTTTCTAAAGGGTTTTTTTACAACCCTTATCTTTTACTATGAGATCAACCCCGAATCGTGAAAAAATATTGGCTTTCCTTTAGAATACATTGACGACCAGCAGCAGTAGATTAAAATATATGGTATCATTATTAAATTTGTTGATATTTTTGTATTAACAATGAATTTTTGATACGATGTAGTGCGTAATGGTTTTCCTTCGTATTTTCACGGAAACGTACCAACGTGTCTTGCTATTTCAGTCAGTCTCTGTACAAAAAGTAGTGACGTTGACTGAAGCAGCATGACAAATACGAACGTGTCCGAGAAAATACGAAGGAAAATAATTATGCACGACATCTGTATGTACTTCGTGCCGCCGTTATCTGGGCTGTAACCGCAAAAATCGAAGTTCGCAAATTGCGGGCATTTTTCTCTGTCACTCTAATTACGCCTTCATTGGAGTAAAAGAGAAAGATCCCCGCAATTTGCGAATTTCGGTTTTCGCGGTAGCCCCTCTGAACAGCTGAATCGCGCGACATCACTCGTTAACGCGCGTTCATCTTATCTGAACTTAGCCTAAGAACGGCACGGGCAGTTTACAATATGTATCTAAAAAATTAAAAATTCAAAAAACGAACGCTAATGCGCTGTTTTTCGAAATTTTGAACGTTAGTTCTTCGTTTCTATTGGTTTCCGATCAGTGTGCCGTGCGGCCTGGCGGAGAACGCACGCACCCCGTCGCGTCGAATTAGAAGAAATATTCGTTATGCGTGCCGGTACGAAGACTACGAAGTGCTTGTGATTGCGAATTTAAATATTAATGAATTAATAAGCAAGTATAATTATTTAAAAATATTAAAGGGTAATATTCCAGAAATTAATACTGATTCAGTTAAAATTTTCAAATAAATCAAAGTGTTAACTTGACAGAAAGTGATTGATGGTTGCGGTTTTTCGGTTTCGGTGTACGATACGATAAATTTCCATTTGCAATGCGATTTTGTTTTACCAAAATAAATAAGAGAAAATATTTTTAAAATAGTGTTTCTTTTTTGGAGTGTCATAGAGTGGATTAGATGTGTCACATAAAAGTGTTTTTGACGAGAGGGGGGTGTTTACCACTCTTAATGGTGATTTTAGTGACCAGGGTATTGGGATATGTGGAAACTGAGGAGTTTATTAGTGACCTGGACAAGCCAGGTTAGTGCTATTTACAAGTATCATAGATATAGATTAGAAATCATTAAACTTGCATTTTACAAAGCCTATTGTCTGACAGGCCTATTCGGATTTCGAGATAATCACAAGATCTTGAGACGATTTAGAGATCAACTAGATCTACATTAGATATCGACTAGATGTGACTTGGATATCTAAGTCATAACTTGTCGAAATCGTTCAAGAGGACCTCCAGAATCGCGGAAAGGTCAAATTTGACATATCTATCTTACAAATATCTTTAAATTATCCGTATCGTAACTTGTTGAAGTCTAGTAGAAATCTAATTCGTTTTCCGAATCGAGCCGTGAGAATTGGCAAATAATTCGCGCTTATTTCATATTGGGTTGTAATTAATATTTAGTAACTATTTACAGGTGCGGATTTAGTCTAGAATTCTGTGAAAGTTTAATTTTGTTAATTGTTTTGTGCTTCAATCAAAGGATTATTCTGTGATATTCGTTATTTTAGCTTTATTGAATCAGTATTGACGTATTTGAATTTCAGAGAAAATGTTCAGAATTTCTAGTGTAAGTTTCATTCGAACGCGTGACGAGCGTTCGCGTTTGCGTTATGTCTATTTTTGTATGGGATTTTGAACAGCGCGCCAAGCGGGACGTTTTGGAAACTCAAATTCCCATACATAATGACAATTAACGCACGCGTACCTACAATCACGTCACGCTATCGAATAAAATGTACACCACGGGTACAGTCCATTGGAATAACAGTAGGATATGTAGGTACTTTTATCTACAGTACATTATTGAAATATTATTAAAAATTAAATAAAAGTAAATCTTCTAGACAAGTCTAAGGTGCCTTGTTGGTGGTTACTGGTCACCTGGTATATGCACTTTGGTATATGGGAAAATAATCAATAATTGAGTTTACCGAAATAGGAACTCCCGACATGTCATTAAATTTTTCCCCCTGAAATCCAATGTCTGGCCATGTCCGGAAATTTCCTGACATACGGTAACCCTATCTAAGATTGGAAACCAAGTCTTGGCAAACGTAGCTCGAATGCTCTCCGGCTAGGAGAGCAAGGTTCTCATTAATATCTGAACACGACTCTATTTCCAAGGTATTAGAGTGCATGTTCAGATAATTTTGATTGTCCTTTGTTTCTTTGCTTATTGAATATATGCCTATTCATATCTTGATAAGGCTGTACCTGCAATAATATGTTACTCTTCGAAGGGCGCAAAAATATCTGACACGCTCTTATGGCTCTACAAATAAGATCGTGGCAGATATTTTTGATGCCTTCGTTGTTTATGGCAGCGTATTTCGACGGTCTCAAGTAGGCAGTTTTCAACGTCAAGCATCAAATATTAATCTTAACTCGATGGTCTCATAAGACGCCATATGACGCCAGCATGGCAGTAGCATATTGTGATCAATAATTAGCTACTTAACTACATACTTATGAGATGTTAAAAATTAAGCCATTTTTAATTTTGTAACGTTTTAGCCATCATATTACATATTCATTCTGAAGCATCGCACCGACCCAAGAACATCGTTTAAAGACCTTGAATTTGTACGCGAAAGGAAACATAATTTCGTTTCAAATCCAAATTACGATACGCGCCACCACACGTAAACAGTCACGCTCCCATTGATCGAAGTTAGTAGAGTTGCCACGAATATTCGGCAACTAGTCGGTCTTCGGCCTATTCGGCTACTTTGCCGAATATTCGTATTCGGCCGAATGTTGCCTACTATTCGGCCGAATAAAGAAATTTCAGTTGCACCAACCTAAACAGAAAAACTACACAGTAAAAATAACCTAAAACTAGGTACATTTAATATTTCAAAAGTACTCTTGGAAAGTTGATCAAAGTTGTTAAATACGAAGACCCTTTTTTGAGCATTTGTTGATTAAAAAATAATTTATTTTTATCATGGGCTGATTTCACTGACTCTAACTACATTAATTAATTCTGTTCAACAAAAAATACCTATATCTTAGCAAACGTTGTGCTTTGTTGGCAAACAGTTTTCATAATAATTGTGACTCAACATGTTCGCATGTCATGCAGAATATTCGGTCGCCGGATATTCGACCCCTCTCTCGGCCGAAGCGCCGAGTATTCGGCGACCGAATATTCGGTATTCGGCGAAAACCACTTTTCGAGGCATCCCTAGAAATTAGGTACTTCATCCCGCGGCAGCGTTTTCTCTATACATTGCCTTCAAGAGCGCACTCTTGTCTTAAATGCCAGCAACGCATTTGTAACCCCTCTGGTGTTGCAGGCGTCTATGGGCGGCGGTAATCGCTTACCATCAGACGATTCGTCTGCTCGTTTACCTCATATACCAAAAAAAGAATCTCATTTCAATTAGCAACGCCGTGACGGAAAAATTAAAATAGGTACCTACGCCAAAAACGATTGACGAGGAAAACGCCCAGGGGGGCTAGCCAAGATTACAATCGTTGATATATAACGTCAATCGAAACATAATGTATGGAAATAGTCACGTGACTTTTCGCAGCGTCTCGGCAAATGACAGATAAGGTATATGATACAAATGTCCTATAATAGGGAATATTACGCGAAACTCTGCGTACGGGGCCACTACCACAATCCATTACAATCTGGGGGTCTACCGGGAAACGCGAAAATCGAAATTTCGTTATCTAACCTCTCTATCACTCTCGATTTTCGCGTTTCCCGGTAGGCCCTTGTTAACAAACCGCCGCGCCGTGATGCATCAATGCATGTCATATTTTATTGTCTGTGAAAACTTGTCAAAAAATAGTTTAAGGCACAGTATTTGTATAAGTTACACTATGGTTTACTATAGGCGCTAGTGTTGCACTCTGGCGGCAGAACATTGCAGTAATACCCCCTATTCACGCGGCTAAACTTTTAACTACCCGAGTACAGCCTCAATTGTGGCTAAAAAACTGCATAATTATGGAAACTAACAAAATTACTAACTTATTATACCACCATCAGAGCTAGCTGTACTAAGCCGAGCTCATTTTTAATTTAGAAGTTATAATTTAAGTCCGTTCGCTGGTGAACTTTGCAAGTATTAGCATATTAGGTGTATAAGGTTTCCCGCGAGTTCACGAAAGAATGAGAATAAATTATAAACTTGAATAAGTACGAAACGATACTGAATCGGCATGAGTAGGAGTTTGTTTTTAGGGTTCCGTACCCAAAGGGTAAAAACGGGACCCTATTACTAAGACTCCGCTGTCCGTCCGTCCGTCCGTCTGTCACCAGGCTGTATCTCATGAACCGTGATATTTCTGTTGCCGTTATAACAAGAAATACTAAAAAGTACGGAACCCTCGGTGAGCGAGTCCGACTCGCACTTGTCCGGTTTTTGTTTTCAACACAAATATATTTGAGTTTTGAAGTTATTAGGTGAAAGTGTACTATTTCATAACATTACATGGTTTTTAGGGTGCCGTACCCAAAGGGTAAAACGGGACCCTATTACTAAGACTTCGCTGTCCGTCCGTCCGTCCGTCCGTCCGTCCGTCTGTCACCAGGCTGTATCTCACGAACCGTGATAGCTAGACAGTTGAAATTTTCACAGATGATGTATTTCTGTTGCCGCTATAACAACAAATACTAAAAACAGAATAAAATAAAGATTTAAATGGGGCTCCCATACAACAAACGTGATTTTTGACCAAAGTTAAGCAACGTCGGGAGTGGTCAGTACTTGGATGGGTGACCGTTTTTTTTTTGCTTTTTTTTCGTTTTTTTTTTGCATTATGGTACGGAACCCTTCGAGCGCGACTCCGACTCGCACTTGCCCGGTTTTTAGTGTTCCGTGTAACAAAACTTTGTTCACGGAACACTTATGGGATCACTTGGGTCTTGCAAATCAGTTAAATGCGTTACTCTCAGAGACCGTTTGACGTATTTTGTAACTGCACGATGTTTTTAGGGTCCCGTACCCAAAGGGTAAAACGGGACCCTATTACTAAGACTCCGCTGTCCGTCCGTCCGTCCGTCTGTCACCAGGGTGTATCTCACGAACCGTGATAGCTAGACAGTTGAAATTTTCACAGATGATGCAGTAGTAGTAGTAAACTCTTTATGGTACAAAAATACATATTAAAAATAACATACAATTAGTAAGAAGTACAAAGGCGAACTTATCCCTTTGAGGGATCTCTTCCAGTTAACCTTTGAGTAGAAAAGATGATTTATTTCTGTTGCCGCTATAACAACAAATACTAAAAGCAGAATAAAATAAAGATTTAAGTGGGGCTCCCATACCTACAACAAACGTGATTTTTACCGAAGTTAAGCAACGTCGGGCGGGGTCAGTACAGGTTTTTTGCATCATGGTACGGAACCCTTCGTGCGCGAGTCCGACTCGCACTTGCCCGGTTTTTTAAGTTTTGCTTCCGAATTTCCGCTTGACGTTTAGTGCTTTTAAGTTTTATCAAAGTAGGTATACCTATTACCCGACACTCAGTATTAAAGGAGCAGCAGTATTATGTGTTCTTGAGGGTAGGTATTTAGGTACGAAATAAACAGGCTGTGTTTATTAACCTACCCCGATTTTATACAAGTACAACGCCAATAACTATTAAATTAAAAATAATTAAAACCCCCTCCCTACGTTATGTGCCAAAAAATCCGACAAATCGTTGGTTACTTCGACTTAATGATTCTATTCATAATTATGGTAACAAAGTTGAGCTGTAACAGGTACTAGAGCAATATGTCTTGCCAGTTTGGTAGTCAGTACCTGCTATGTCAGTCACCTGACTCACCTGAGAGCGCACCAGCGGCGCCCTCAGCGGTAGAACGCAGTCGCTGTGGCCGAAATCGGCTAGGAGGAGATGATTTTAATTTTACGCTGCTGTAAATTCACGTAGAAACGAATAAAATTGCACACTTCATATTTCTCCAAATTATCTTATATAAATAACCGAATAAAAGATGCTTATAGCTAACACTAATCATTTACTAATACACATAAAAGTATAAATTATTTTTGGAGAAAGGCCAATCGACTTCATTCGTAATTTCGCTACAAAAGTAAAATAAATCCGCCTTTATCAAATCATTCACTGCAAATGCAATAAACATTATTTTTTCTATTATTTCTGGAAATAAAGTTGAAATAACATCTAAGCTCCAAGCTTTTCAATCATCCCAAGAGACCTCAATATTTTCGAAGAAAAAACAAGCTGAAATTCGCTTAGCAATCAAAAAAACATGAAATCCTAAGTACATAGATGTGATATTATGTATTCGAGAATTCAATAACGCTCCCTTCGTTAGGTTACCAAAATAAGATTTCGTTTCCATTGAAATCCCGACCTTATTCAAGGAAGCAAAGAGTCGACAGTTTCAAAAATACCTTTTAGTTTTTCTTTACATTGTGGCCACAAAGTTAGTATGATGTCGAGATATGAGACAATCTGGCTCCTATAAAATCCTAATGGTTTAACTTTCGTAAGTAAAGTCTTAACGTGACAGGTCTCTTAGTTTGTGTTCCAAGTCTAACAAAAGGGACAAAAGAATTAAGAGTTTTGCGACGCTGATTTAACTTGAGTGGCTAGCCAGATAGTGTTACATCTAATATAAAGTGTTATTAACACGAATCCCATTAGCAGGTATTTTTTCTAACTAGATAATAAAATAATACTTTAAGAAAAATATGTTTTAAACGCTCCGTGGTCCAGCGACCTAACTAGCTGGATACATTAGATACATAGTCATCTTCCTCGCGTTGTTCCGGCATTTTGCCATGGCTCATGAGAGCCTGAGGTTCGCTTGAAAACTAATCCCAAGAATTGACGTAGGCACAATTTTTTACGAAAGCGATTCAGACCCAGAGACCCTTATTAGGATTAGTCCGGTTTCTTCACGAATTTTTCCTTCACCAAAAAGCAACTGGTAATTAACATATCAAATAATATTTCGTACATAAGTTCCGAAAAACTCATTGGTAAGGGTTTGAACCCGCGACCTCCGGATTGAAAAACCACCGATGCGATCATTCAAGTGAACTGTTTTCTATAAAAAGCGGGGGACTCTATGAAAACAACCGTTTTCCATTAGGTATGAAAACTGCTTCCTCTTCTTTCCTATCTACGATCGGATAATAAAATGAAGTTGTGGACTCAAGTGCACTCATAGTCGACAGCAAACTTCATAGTTTAGAAGAAGTTTAATGAGTTTTCATGACATGTGTCCTATCGCAAGTTTTTGCAGTTTTTCTGCAGTGACATAGTTTGCGATGTGGTGGTAGGTGTTATTATAGTTTCTGCTTTGACTATATCCTAGCATAATGTACTACGAGTAATTTCAAGGTTCTGTAACAAACAATCCGTTTTGCCCACGATTAAACGGATAACGTGTAGGCGTGTAGGGCACGAGGCGGTAATACCCTAGTGGAGGTGTGTTTCCACTTATATCCAAAACCTATTAAAGTTAATAATAACGCAACAATTATTATTAGGCCAATCAAATTAAGTAGATTCAAAAATTGCGTTTTGAGGAATTTATTATTTAATTCTCAGCGAGCTGGAAATCATTTTAATACTGTAATTGGGTCCTAAATGCGTGTAATCCGAGGTTGCTCTAGCCCAGGAGGTGTGCAAACATTTTGGGAGCCTTAGGATATACATTTTTCTTATGATTGCCAAAGCACTCGATGTAGAAGGAACTCACCATCAAATACAATGGCATTACTAGCAAGGTTTGGTGGATCAGACACTGGTAAAAAGGCGCTTTCGGATTTTTAGCATGTTAATACTAAAAAAAAAACAAAGTGGGCGCCATTTTCTACAAACTTTGACTTCGTATCCTCAGATATCAATTTTCATCATCGTCAAAACAAATTTTTCGTCGGACGTATCGTTTTCGATCTATAAACAAAAAACTGAAAAAGAGCAAAAATTTATGCACACTTCCTGGGGAATTGGGGATGCAACAACTCGGATTGCACGCATTTAGGAATTTTAGGACCAAATGAAGGTATTACTAAAATTATTTCCAGCTAGCAGGGAATTAATTCTTCGAAAATAAAAAATCTAATTTGATTGGCCTATATTACTGAATGTTACTGGGCGGGTAATTGTATACTTATTAATAACTAATAACTTTAAACTTACAATTGGTATTTGAACATTGTAACCCGAGATCAGCCAATATTCTCAATTAATCGTGCCATCAATTGGATCAAAGGAACAAATGTCAAAGGGTCCCGTCTTTGTCGGCCTTAGGGGTCAGACCACAGACCACCTCAGCTACTAGACGGGACATACAGGGTGTTTCAGAAAACGTGACCAGTAGGACTAAAAAGAGGGGCGCGATAATATATCGCCCGCGAATTCGACTACCTATTAGTTTCACTTAAATATATTAAATATAAATATATATTCTTTCCTTCGAAAAATAATTAATTTAATTAAGATATTTTTAAGATTCCAGATTTTTACCATAATTATACTATTAATATTGTTATGATACGACATTGACATCGATACGACAATGAATCAATGCGAATGATCGTATAATATAAGTAATATCAATATCAAAACGATAAGAGGAATAGTGGACAACCGCTTCTCCATACAACATAGTCCCCATTTTCCTCCCTGGGTATTGACATTGTCACTATAGAAAATATTTTTAAATAATTTAATGTAGGTATATTGGCCTCATATTCGCCGTGTGCCTGCTAGATACGGCCACAATTCAAAATTTTTAATTTTCTGGATTATTGCAGATTCGTATTCAAAATTGTTCAATGTACGACCTTATTTCGAGAGCCATAGCATAAAAGGTCTTTAAGAGCCTTTTTCTCACAAGTGGCCTTATGGATTTGACCATAAATTGTCAGACGATTCCCTGCAATACTGCCACTTGCCAGTCTGCCGCCTCCTGCTCCCGCGGCGTTCGCACGTGAACCTGACGGCCCTTTTGAGTTGTGGCTATATAGCACACGTTTTAAATGAAGCTTTTGAGTTGCGTCCTAGAAATTAATAATTAGATAATGTTGCTGATTATAAGCTAGTTACACAGTCATATTATCGCGTACAGTGATCTTGTTCCTATCAAAGTTGATAAAATAAAGGGATTTTAACTATTTTGGTATTTTATTTATATTTGCATGGTAACCCTTATCCAATAATTTTGTGTTTAAATTTGGCCGCTTCCCAAAATCTTTAAAAAACGTGTCTGCAATACGGCCACAACTCTAAATACCTGCCTTTCGGGCCTTGTGTCTTAAAAAATATACATTTCTTTTAAAAAGTGGCGTGGTCATAAGGAGGGTTATATCATTCCGAGTAAAAAAAGCTAAATTTTAAATTCATAGACCTAAAACTAAAGGAGTAAGATCTTATTAAACACCCTGAACTATACTCTCACAACTTTGAGACGCGATTTCTCGAAAAAACGGTTTTTTGAGATGTGGCAGTGTAGCAGGCACACGGCGATTATTATATCCCTTCGTTAGATTTTTTAATTATTATAAGAGTTAGGAGCTTTTAAATTTTTTTATGGTCGCAAGACGGACCGAGAATGCCTGGAGGAGCTTTTGGTCCATGAAGGGAAACCTACCTATATCACTCAAATTAAAGAAAACTCATGGACATGTGCATTCTCCCCATCCTTACATATGGAGCACAGACTTGGTCTTTGTCAAAGGCTCAGAAATCCAAACTCGAACCATGGAACGTAGTATTCTGAGCGTGAAATTAACCGATCGCATTAAAAATACAATACTACGTTCCAAAACTGGAATAACTGATGTAGCTGAAACTGCCGCCAAGCTCAAATGGGATTGGGCAGGACATGTCAGCCGTATGCCAGAAGACCTGTGGGCCAAAACAGCCACCCGTTGGGTCCCACAAATTGTAAGGCGTCACGGTAGACCTCGTCGGAGATGGCGGGATGAGCTTGACGCTTTTGACAGAGACTGGTGGGAGACTTCTGAGGATAGGGATACGTGGAAGAATAAGAGAGAGGCCTTTGCCCAACAGTGGGACAATATGGGCTCATAATAAAATAAATAAATAATAATTATGAAATTGTTTTTTGTTCATTGCTCTTATAATAATCAAAAAATCATAGCAGCTACAGTTAATAAACATCTAATTATAATAAAACTAACTGAAACGATTTAATTGGATTGGATCATACGAATCAAATCAAATCAAATAAATATTACCTTACAGTCCAATCCTTCTCTTTCAAAGATTTAAACTACGAAAATTATATGTGACGTTCCACGAGAAAAGGTACCTTATGAGGGTTTCTAGTTTCGGAGATATGAAATGTTTTGTAAAGAGGTGAAAAAATGCTAAATTTTTTTTATTGTGTGATCTGAAACGTTAATGCGTAACGTTTGTTTACCTGTTTTTATTTTTGTTATAAGTTAGTTATAAGCCTAGTAATGTCGTCTCAGAGTTTAGTAGAAAAGGTACCTTATGGAAAAAAGATTGAAAATTCCCAAAAAAACTAGTCAATACGGGAAAAGAAGTTTGGTAGAGAACTGTATTAGCATTCTGCAAAACTAATTTGATAATTTCAGTTCTGGTTGGGGCGCCTCGCAAATATTATAACCGTACATAGACCGACATCACAAATCCAAGTAGACTGCTATTATACCAAAGTTACTCTCGTCAAGTCTTTCTTAACTAGAATAATCTTCATTTGGTTTGGTCGCATGCAGTAAATCAGCCATTGGTTTGCTGAAAAATGCCAATACCCGACGCATTACCTTATGGAATATCTGAGGTCATTGAACCTCAATGCCGCTTATCTTCAATAGCAACCGAAATATATTATTGATAAGAAATAGACGATTTATACCATCTTAACCCCAAAATATTATTAGTTTATCCTAACTGTTCCATCATCATCATGCCTCATCATGTAACTTGACCACAAGGTACCTTTTCATTACATACAAATTATTGGTCTTTTTTAAGATTATTATGACGAAGAACTAATTAAATTTGGGGCAGTTTAATGTAAATTAATATTCTCTATTCATACAAGATAATCTGTAATATGATTGATATTTTGTAGTGATGTATTATTAGATTTATTTCCATAAGGTACCTTTTCGTAAATGTATGGAGCAAATACTGTTATTGTTATGTAAGTTTAAAGTGGCATAAGGGGTTAAATATAGTATTTAGTTGGGGTTTTAGGATTTATTTCATTTGAATGACAGAATTTCTTTCATATGTGCTCAGAAAAATTGATTGTGTGTCACATTAAAAGTAAAAATATTCAATTTTGTGATTTTATATGAAAAAGTCAGAAAATACATTTTCACCTCTAAATCGGTATTGTTTTTTGCTTAAACTGTCTGTCAGTGTCGTTTTCTAATAGATAAAATTTAAATCTTGAGAGCTCATTGCAATCAATCGTAAAAATGAAATAAAACTTTATTTTCAAGAGATTGGTTAGTATACACATAAATCAGTCGATATCAAAAGTTTCTATTTGCATTACAGAACAAGTCGCAATATTTTTTTAATCTCAGATATATAAGGTATTATTATTTGTAGTCAACTATGTAACTTACTTCAGGAACATAGTTTTTTAGGCGGCTAAACTTAAAACTTCTCTATCGTAAAGTTGCTCATTTCACAACATTATTTTCAAAAAATCAAGTCTCTGTAACTACGCAACCTAGAAGGTTGATCTTTTGTGTTATCGATAGCTTATTTATTGTAGATTACTGGGGTATGCATAACTCCATACCCGCCATAAGGTACCTTTGACCGTGGGACGTCACATATAATAGGTACAAGTGAAAGTCAAAATCGACTTCTAAAATAGTAACAAAAGACAAACAGAAAAATAAATTTGGCCAAGTTGGGGCCTTTAGGCGATGCGTCGCTAATAAATTTATACGCAAAGCAGTAGCGACTAAAATTACAACTCTGGCAGTTTACCTGTCGAAAAACTTTCCTCACAAAAGTATTCATGCCGAAACTATGTAGGTACGATAATATCAGGAGTACGAGTATAGGATGACTCACGCTAGACCGGGCCGGGGCCGGCCCGGAGCTTACGGCGCTTCGTTTTCAATGGAAAGCACCACGTGATCACCGACAAGCCGTCATAGAAAATGGCATGTCGGACGCCTCCGCCCGGGCAGGGCCCGGTCTAGCGTGAGTCATCCTTATTATGTATTATAATATTCCATTTGGATGTGGCTGATTTCAAACAAACTTTACATTTACACACTAGGCCCGGAATTCGGAGCGCGTGCGCTCGAGCATGAAGGAATTATGTACGTACAACGTCGCCTATTGCCCATATGATTAGCTCTGCTTAGTTTGCGGCTAGCCGCAGATCTAGGTCAATCTGTGTAAGATTGTCCCCAAAATTTAAACAGAAGTAGGTATAGTTCTTTTCAAAACCCGCGCGATCGCTAAATCTCCCATCGCATGTTTCTCAACGTCAGACAGATCATTGAAAAGTGCTATGAATTCAAACAACCGTTGGTCATGTGCTTCGTGTATTACCAGAAAGCCTTTGACTGTGTAAAGTGGAACAAACTCTGGGAAGTCCTGAGCGAGTTTGGCGTCCCGCAGCATTTGGTTAAACTAATACAAAACCTGTACGAATCAGGCTTTGGAACGGTGAGGGTGGAGAACACAACATCTAGTCGTTTCGTGTTCCAGAAGGGCGTGCGACAAGGCTGTATCATATCGCCGATACTATTTAACATCTACGGAGAGCACATCATGCGACGAACATTGGAGGACTGGGATGGAGGTGTTACAGTGGGTGGATGCAAAATCTCTAATCTCAGATATGCCGACGACACCATACTCTTTGCCTCGACGGAATCCGAAATGAGAACATTGCTGGACCGCCTTGAAGACACAAGCCGAGAATACGGACTAACTATCAATAAAACAAAAACCAAAATCATGATAGTTGACAGATTCAATACCCGTCAGCAAACAGACGCCCTTAACAGCTATGAAATAGTTGAAGAGTTCACATACCTAGGCGCTGTTCTGAGCAACAGGGGCGGATCTGAGGCCGAAATCAGACTAAGAACCGGTATGGCAAAATCGGCAATGTCTCAGCTGCAAAGAATATGGAAAGACAGGAATATTCTCAACAAAACCAAAATCAGAATAGTTAGGACCCTTGTATTTCCCATATTTCTCTACGGGGCGGAAACCTGGATACTGAAAGCGGATCTTCGGAAAAAAGTCGATGCCTTTGAGATGTGGGTATGGCGGCGCATGCTCCGAATACCCTGGACGGCACGCCGCACTAATGTATCCATATTAGCGCAGCTCAAATTGGAAAAGGAACCTAGACTATCCACCATCTGTCTTCAACGAGTACTGAGATACTTCGGTCACATAGCTCGCAGAGACTCTGATAACCTGGAGAGACTTGTGGTGATGGGAAAGGTGGACGGCAGACGACCTAGAGGACCAAGTCCAACGAGATGGTGTGACCAAATATCCGCCCAGACGGACATCACACTAAGCAACGCTTTCCACAAAGCAACCGACAGGGAGAAGTGGAGAGCTGCCATAGGAAAAATTAGCAAGCGGAGTCACGATCCTCAGCAGTGAGGGACCGACTTAGAAGAGAAGAAATGGTTCGCGTGGCGCGCCATAGCTTTTGTTCCTTTCTAATTTCCTGGCTTTACGCCTGTTAACAACTGAACATCATTTCTGTTTTTGACATATTATTCGATTCCAAATACTTTTTGTGTTAGGTACTACTGAAGCACTACCACCAGTTTTAACATTGACATATTCACTCACGTTTAAGTAACTTACTTTCTATGCATCTCGCTTGTACTCGCATATTAGTGCAAGCGAGATGTATAGAAAGTAATTTACGTAAACGCGAGTTAATCTGTCAATGTCAAAACTGGTGGTAGCCGTACTGGTACTAGGTATTTAAATTAAACTAAGTTTAAATGCTAATGGCTCTGTAAACTGTAGACCTAGCGATAAGCTTTAAACATGTAAATATTTATAATACTTACCTACTTCGTTGGGTCATTATCACAGCGTGCTCACAACTCACAATGGTCTTAAGTGCCATAGTGGCAGCCGCCATTTTGAAACTTTTCCAAAAAAACGAAACGACAGAAATACTAACGCTCGGTCAATAACACAAATCGTGCTAGTAAATAAAATACTAATGAAACAATAAATTTGGCAAAGTTTTGCGCCACGGGCGTAGTTCGCAATAAAAATATACACAAAGCTGAATCATCGACTATTGTGAGTAATCTACCTCTATCTAGCGGAAAACTTTTCTTTTTGTCGCGTTCAAAGAGTTTTTTTTGTCGATATAAGCGCAATATGCGTTTTATACTCGTAAGGTGTAGTGATTCAAGTTTAGAAATACAATACAATACAAATCCTCTTGAGATGATATGTGATGAAGATGTTTTTAGGTTTAGTGATTAAGTTTAGTTTTGATCCCAACAAAAACATAAATGTGAAATGGGAGCCAATTTGAATATAAAAAATATATTGTGTCGTTGTTGACTCGCCGTCAAAATAATTGATAAATAAATGTGCTAAATTTCATGTGTCTAGGTTAAATAGGTTTCAAGTTGTGAAGGGTTCAAAAGTAGCTCGAAATGGTTCATGTAATATTACACACGGTTGCTGCGTCGCCAATTCCGTTTTCTTTGAACGTACCGCGTGTCTAGATTTTATATTTTTACTTGCTGCTTCTTTTAATATTTATTTCGTACATTTTTACTGAGCGAACATTTACCATCGTAGGTACAACGGGTGATCCAATTTTAACGTGCAGCATTTATGTGCATTGTAATGTATAACAGTAGCAATCGCGTAGGGGGCGTGTGGGTCAGCTTATTTATATGGCCTTTCTGCCCTAGTTGGAGGAAAGATAGTTCTGTAGGAAAATACAACCCGTTATTGCTTGAAAAGGGGTCAGACTAACTATACCGGTACCGGATGATTTTCTTATATCTAAACTTACTTACTGTAAGGGGTATGTAGGTAATTCTAAACATTATGATGGTGATGATTTTGCTGGAGGCAAATTGTCAAACTTGCATTGTGACATCAAAATAATATCTAAATGTTGTTAGTCGCCTGTGGGCCTATACATGTACGGATATGTACGAGCTAAATGAATGCGCGTTTGACACCATTTAGATATCACTTTGATACATTGTGACGTAAGTTTGAATTGGCATCTTTACCTCTTGATCGATTTACGCTACAGCGCTGAAGAAGACTTTAAAACCTTTTAATTAGTATAATTAGAGTGTAGACCAGTGTTGGGCATTCAAGAATAAAATCATTATTTGAATAAGAATTCGTAGGAATAAAATCATCTCGATTTTATTCCCGTCAAAAATATTCAAATAATTTTGGTCGGGAATAATTCGTATGAGAGATAAAATTGAATGAGAAAAACTTATTCTTAATCAAATAAATATAATCATGATTTTTAATAGAAATAATATTCCACGAATAAAAATGTAGTCCGGGTACCGTATAGGTACTAATTACGTATAGTTAGGTAGATGTAATAGTAGTTAGTCTCTTGTCTAATTTATACCTATTTTATGGAATAAAATCTTACAAATTGACTGTCGCATAACGCATAGTTTCAGTAACCGTATTATTTTTAATTTACTAACCAAATCATTAGGTTAAATTTAGCTGGTCTAAGCGCTTTGTCTCTATCACTCTTACATATTAGTGCGATAGAGAGACGGAGGTAGCGTTCCGTTGACGTAGCGCAAACGATTGGCATATTGGCTACGAACCCAAGGTGCCTAGCCAAGATGACAATTTTTGTTTTTATTTTAATAACAAAATCATTAGGTAAATTTAGTTGTTCTGGAGGCCTAGCCAATATGCCAATCGCTTGCGCTCCAACAACGAAGCGCTTTCTGTCTCTATCACTCTTACATATTAGTGCGATAGACAGATTAGAGAGACAAAGATAGCGTTTCGTTGTCGTAGCGCAAACGTTTGGCATGTTGGCTACGCTCCCAATGTGCCTAGCCAAGATGCCAATTTTTGTTTTTATTTTAATAACCGAATCATTAGGTAAATTTAGCTGTTCTGGGGGCCTAGCCAACATGCCAATCGCTTGCGCTCCAACAACGAAGCGCTTTCTGTCTCTATCACTCTTACATATTAGTGCGATAGAGAGACAAAGATAGCGTTTCGATGTCGTAGCGCAAACGTTTGGCGTGTTGGCTACGCTCCCAATGTGCCTAGCCAAGATGCCAATTTTTGTTTTTATTTTTATAACCAAATCATTAGGTAAATTAAGCTGTACTGGGGGCCTAGCCAACATGCCAATCGCTTGGGCTCCAACAACGAAGCGCTTTCTTTCTCTATTACTCTTACATATTAGTGCGATAGAGAGACAAAGATAGCGTTTCGTTGTCGTAGTGCGAACGTTTGGCATGTTGGCTACGCTCCCAGAACAGCTAAATTGTAACCAAAGATTTGGTTATTAAATTAAAAACAAAAATTGTCATCTTGGCTAGGCACATTGGGAGCGTAATATCCAACATGCCAAACGTTTGCGCTACGACAACGAAACGGTATCTTTGTCTCTCTATCGCACTATATGTAAGAGTGATAGAGACAGAAAGTGCTTCGTTGTTGAAGCGCAAGCGATTGGCTTATTGGCTAGGCCCCCTGAACAGCTAAATTATACCCAAAGATTTGGTTATCAAATTAAAAACAAAAATTGACATCTTGGCTAGGCACCTTGGGTGCGTAGCCAATATGCCAATCGTTTGCGCTACGAGAACGAAACGGTATCTCTGTCTCTCTATCGCACTAATATGTAAGAGTGATAGAGACAGAAAGTCTTGCGTTGTCGGAGCACAAGCGATTGGCATCTTGGCTAGGCCCCCAGAACAGCTAAATTTACTCAATGATTTGGTTATTAAATTAAAAACAAAAATTGTCATCTAGGCTAGGCACCTTGGGTGCGTAGCCAATATGCCAATCGTTTGCGCTACGACAACGAAAGGCTATCTCTGTCTCTCTATCGCACTAATATGTAAGAGTGATAGAGACAGAAAGCGCTAAAAACAGCTAAATTGTCCTAATGATTTCGTTATTAAATTAAAAACAAAAATTGGCATCTTGGCTAGGCACATTGGGAGCGTAGCCAACATGCCAAACGTTCGCGCTACGACAACGAAACGCTATCTTTGTCTCTCTATCGCACTAATATGTAAGAGTGATAGAGAAAGAAAGCGCTTCGTTGTTGGAGCCCAAGCGATTGGCATATTGCTGCGGCTAGGCCCCCAGAACAGCTTAATTTACCTAATGATTTGGTTATAAGAATAAAAACAAAAATTGGCATCTTGGCTAGGCACATTGGGAGCGTAGCCAACACGCCAAACGTTTGCGCTACGACAACGAAACGCTATCTTTGTCTCTCTATCGCACTAATATGTAAGAGTGATAGAGACAGAAAGCGCTTCGTTGTTGGAGCGCAAGCGATTGGCATGTTGGCTAGGCCCCCAGAACAGCTAAATTTACCTAATGATTCGGTTATTAAAATAAAAACAAAAATTGGCATATTGGCTAGGCACATTGGGAGCGTAGCCAACATGCCAAACGTTTGCGCTACGACAACGAAACGCTATCTGTCTCTCTATCGCACTAATATGTAAGAGTGATAGAGAGAGACTATGCGCAACTCTACGGAGGGTCAACGTTTGGTATGTTGGCTAAGCACCCTGATCGGATGATAGAACTAGATAGTGTATAGCGAAACTCTTCAATGTGTACTATACCTAAACTATAGTAACAAATATCAAATCAATCCGACTTTTAAATAGAAGGGTGAAAATCAACTTATAACCGATTGTACTACAAAAATTAACTTAATTCTAAATAACATTTTAATTGAATAAAACCTTAGTTAGAATAGGCCCACTTCTAGAATAATTATTCTGTTTTTTATTCCGCATTTAAAATAAGAGTCACATGATTTATTCACCTTAATTTTATTCTAAAATAACTAGTGCAAGAATAATTCTAATTCAAATCGATTTGAATAAGAATAAAATTTCTGTTTTTATTCTTATTCTTATTCAAGTTAATTTTTGCCCAACTCTGGTGTAGACGTTCTACTTCGTTCATACTGAACAACTTTTACTAAGAGACCTGTGCCCTGTTTATCAAAAGCTTGTAACTTGTAATACAAGTGGAAGTCCCTTTTTGACAGCTTTTGTTAGAAAGGGACTTCCATTTGTATTACAAGTTACAGTTCCGTTGAAAACATCGACACAATTTTGATTCGCTGAATTGTGTGACAGCTTAAGTAGGTATTTTAAGTTTTACGGTTGGCCTCATAGTAAAAATTAAGACCGTAACCGGTCTTCTGATGTACCAACATATTAAAATCAATAAATTGCTCTGATAATTAGCTTGATTCATAAGTGCTTGTTGCTTACATGAATAAAGTATATTTGAACTGAACTGAACAACTCTGCCACTTCTGAAGTCCTATAGAAAGGACACATGGCACAAGGAATTTCGTAGGGCGATAGGGTCACCGCCTGTGCTTATCAATATAATTGCGCGCGTGCGATAGAGAGAGGAACAGATGGGTCAATGTACGAATTTCTTGTGCCGTTCTTTAGCTGTAGGTAGTAAAATTATCCTTTGAACAATTTAATTGTCAACCCACGCAAGGGTTTTTGCCACCGGCCTGTCAGGGCAAGATAAAGGTACTCAGAGAGCTTAGCTCTTTAATTAGCTAATAAAATGGGTTTTAATTAATTGAGAAAACCTACTCAAACTCATTATAACAATTAAAGAGGAAAAATGACAACACAGACTTTAATTCTTTACCTAAAAGCATTGAAATAAACATTTTTTTTTTTGAAGAGACCTCTGCAAGCAATATTCCTTTTTATTAAACTAACGAATGTAAAGTTTGATTAAAATACATACTTAAGGTTTAGTAGGGCCAAAGCTTTGCTGCTAAAGTAAGGACGCTAAACACAAAGAAATACGTACATTGACCCCGCATTTCCTAACTCTATCGCACGCGTAAAATTATATTATCATCTTGCTCGCACAGCGGCAATGATCACCGGCATCATCGGCGCGACAGCACTTTACTTTAAGGATGACTCATGGTAGACTGGGCCGGGCCCGGGCCGAGGAGTCCGACATGTCATTTTCTATGACGGCTGATCGGTGATCACGTGGTGCATTCCATAGAATACGAAGCGCCGGAAGCTCCGGCCCGGTCTACACCGTGTTTTTTTTTGATTTCCGTTAATTTCAAGGGTACATACCTGAGCTTAAATCAAGTAACTTTCCCAAAGACACCGATATTCTAATTAACTCCATTTCGAAGATAATCAATATTTTATTTTTTTCCTATAAGGCCTCTACAAGCTTGTACACTTGCCTTAAGGCCGGTTTACATATTGATTATTGTTTAGAATGAGTTCATACATTTGCTACTAAACTTAAGTAAAATCTCGGTCGATCGATGTTCGAATTGACATTGATATGTCACAGAAATCAATTGTTTGGTTTAGTTAAATGTAATGCCCGTGTTACAACAACGCTATATGCTACATTTAATTACTTTTTAATATTAATTTTTCTGAAAAAAAAAAGCAAAAAAAAATTTTTTTTTTTCAAAATTAACTATGCCATTTAGTTTTATTAAACGTACTTAACCATACTCCGAAGTTAACGGAATTCAATAAATACACGGTGTATATAGCGTGAGTCATCCTTGAGTAGATCGTGGAAACTTGTATTTTTGTGCTAGTAACGCACGAGTTCGAAGCTCCTGCAACTTCCTGAATATTAATAAGTGTTGTAAGTAACTTTTTAAAGGAAACTAGCAACATCAGTCTTTGCTTTGACTTCAGATAAAATAGCGTCACCTACTTTAGTTTACTCCTACGAGGGTAGTGCTGAAAGTTTTTAGACTATCAAAAAACATTACAGGAAACATTGTGAAATCTAAAATTATATATACAAATGTCCAGTCGAATCATATTGAAACATTTATTAATTTATTCATACATATGTCATAAAGGTAGGTAATGAAAAAATAATTAACACGATGTTAATTGAATTACAATACAAAGGATAAAAAAATATCGGTAAAATTTAAGTTATAATGTCAAATATCAAGTTGAATTGCACCGAGGCCAAGAATGTTTGGTCACTAACCTGCAGCAACACGGACCCGCCTGCCAATCCATGCTCGCAGAGGCAATGGGACGAGCCGCTCTGCCGTCTAGTACGGAATAATCTCGTTGATACGTCAACTAGTACGGCGGAGCGAGCTCGTCTTCTTGCCACTGCGGAGTGGGAGTCGGGTCTGTGGCTACAAGCCCTACCCTCTCCATCCATAGGCACCCTATTGGACAACACCACCTTCAGACTGGCGACTTGTTTGCGCATAGGGACTGTAACAAACGTCCCCCATCACTGCCGTTGTGGTGCCATGGTGGACAAATTTGGACATCATGGGCTTTCCTGCGGCAGAAGCGCCGGACGCATACCCAGACACGCCAGCATCAACGACGTCATCCGAAGGGCCTTTGTCAGCGTCAAAGTCCCGGCCATACTCGAGCCCGTCGGTTTGGCTAGGGACGATGGCAAGAGGCCCGACGGTATGACGTTGGTGCCTTGGAAGATGGGACGGCCTCTAGTCTGGGATGCCACATGTGTTGACACCCTCGCGCCGTCCCACCTTCCGGGCACCAGCAGAGATGCTGGTCATGCCGCATCCATGGCAGAAGACCTCAAACGCCGCAAATATGCCACCCTTGGCAGTAGTTATATTTTTGAGGCGTTTGGGGTCGAAACGCTGGGGCCGTGGGGGCCAAGCGCGCGCCGTATATACAGGGCCTTAGCGGAGCGCCTTATAGATGCCGCAGGGGACCAGAGGGCTGGCCTGTATTTTGCTCATCGCGTTAGTATTGCCATACAACGTGGCAATGCGGCCAGCCTTCTGGGCACACTGCCCATCGGCAGTGACTTGGGGGACGTTTTTTATTTATAGGCGTTTTATTTTAAGTTTATTTAGTTTAGAGATAGTTTGTATTATTATTTTTAAGCTAATTTAATGTTTTATATTTATTTAATAGTGTTGGAATAAATCTTTTCCATTATCAAGTTTGGGCAGAACGTATGACTTACCTGCAAATATTATATGACATCCAACTTATTAGACTTCTTAAAACCATAGCACCATATAAGTAAGATTGTGTGATTTTTTTATTCATCGTATGGCGATCATTTTACACTGTACGTTCATGAAAAAAACACATTTTACTTCTATCCGATATATCCGATATCGGAACGGATAATGTGAAACCGCTCTAAAGATCGTATCAAAATATGAAAAATAATATGAAAACCATATTAAGACCAAACAGGAGCTGAGTTTTAAATATTTTAGGTAAATATATCCGTCTCGCTAACGGAAGCGGCACCTAAAAGTAGTGCGATAAGGACAAGGCGAAAAATCCTGCGTAAAAATCTCAAAAATCGAGGTTTCGTACTCCTCTGTTTCCTCCTCCAAAACTTAACCAATCGTAACCAAATTAGGAAATCTAAATGATTATGAAATTATCTGTGTCGGACCGTTTTGCTTTTTTGGCTAATTGATATCAGTTTTGAATGCCACGCCTCTCATTGCGGCATAGTCAATTAGGCCATTTTGGCCATTTTTGAAGGGCTCTAGCGCCTTAAAAAACAAAAATATCAAAAAAAGCAAAACGGTCCGACACAGATATTGACAATATTAATCTGTGTTGAAAAAATCATTGCTCTAGCTTCAAAAACCACGGAGGAAAACGAGGAGTACGTTTGTATGGAGAAATGACCACTCCCGTTGGCTCTTAAGTTAAAACTAAATTGGGCTTCTGATCAAATAGGGTAATTCGCCAGTAACTGGCCACTTTTAGTCACTGGCCGCGCTAAACAAAAAATGAATTATATAAACAGAATTCATTTTAGTACAAGGTGGCCAGTTATTGAAAGCTATCCAAGTTATAGAAACCTTATTAATTCTGTTTATAGGTGAATAGAATTCATGTTTAATAGTTTAGGGCGGCCAGTTACTAAAAGTGGCCAGTTACTGGCGGCTTACCCTATTTGTACAAATGTAATAGTACGAGTAGGAACTATACTGCTATGTTGAAAATACCTCATTAAATGTAAATACCTTTGAGTTTCAAAACAGGAGAAAATAAATGACGCCTCTGTAATCTCACTTTACCTGTGGAACACGAACCTGCCGCTAAAATGGAATTGTATTTTTAAGAGCTCTTCAGCACCCGACACCGCTCCATAACCGTAATGGGGAGACGGGTTATAAGCACTGTTAATCTGTGTATTAAAACATAATGAAATGAAATTAAAGACTTTATTTCAGGCAACTAGTGGCCCATAAAAACTGCAAAACACATCATGGTTGCGATGTAGGTATTACGCAACCCCGCAGTGTCAGGGAGCCGGCCGCGGAACCGCCGGAACTTGACACCCTTCGGCCAAAATTCACCACAAACACTTGCCCATGCGTTTTTGCCCCTTTTTGGTGCTAATTTGTTGTGTTCATTCTTCTTTCATATAAACTTTAAGCCTCCATTTCAGCCTTAGGGGTTGATTTTCGTTTTTTTTATATATTTTTCGTTTTGCAATATTTGGTTTTCATTAGGTGAGCTAAAACAGTAATAAATGCTTTTTTTAAACCTATGGGGCTGTCCATAAATTACGTCATCGATTTTTGACCCCCCCCCCCCTAAAATATCCAAAAAATCATGCCTCGAATGACCCCGTTTCCTCCTACGTCATGCTACCATCATCCGATTTCCAGACCCCCCCCCCCCTAATTTGAAATGACGTAATATATGAATAGCCCCTATGTACATATTTCGCTTAATGTGTTAGTTTTTGCATTTGTACTACCCTAAAAGTCACATCCACATTCAAAATAACAGATATTTCCAGAAATTCTACCGAATTTTTAAACTACAGTGAGTAAAAATCACTCCTCAGTGGACGTTAAACCCTCCGTGTCCGTCCTAAGAAAATATGAACCTTTTAAATAAGAAGTTCTAAAAACCGTGGCTAAACACTTTTACTTTTGTTTGGAAGAAAAATGGACCAAGTAATACACTTTTGTAGTATCTTTGTTTAAGGGAGTTGACTTTTCCTTACACCGACACGAGTTTTCGCCATATATAAAACACTTAGTGTACAGTCGCCATCAGATTTATCGGAGCGGCCAAGGTGCTCACAAGTATCTGAACGCGCCTCTAGACTGCGTGTTCAGATGTTTTGATTTTGATATATATCCGATATACACGTTTGACGTTTAAAATGACACATGCACTGCGTGGGCTATCAAAATCGCCGCAGACTTTTCTTGGTCTAACTCTACCTCTCTTTAGCTAAAATAATTAGAGTTTTATAGTAGCCAGACTGTACGGCCTCAGTGGCGAGCGTCCAGCGAAGCGTTGGCGGGCAGCGTCAAAGCAGCGTGCAATGAGGCCGCTCGCATACGTTTGCATGTGTTTATTTTGAACGCCGCACGCCCCGCTCCACTGACGCCCCGCTTTACCGTCAACTCAGTTTTTACGCTTACTAATAATGCCTTGTACTTATACTGTTGACTCTCTTAACGATTTTATTTTGGCATAAAAGACTACTAAATTAGCATTATTCTCTCTAGGAAAGCTATCTTGCAAAAGAGATATCTCTGCTCAACTCATAACGTTTCATGAATGCAAAATGTATGATACACAACAAATCCATTTGCGTTTAAAACTTAAAACAGGAAAGTTGAAAGAAGCCTTATCTTACCCGCTTGAATCTAACCAAATTCTAGTAATTTCTATAAATAAGTTTTCATACTGCCTTGGACTTTGTAGTCAAGCCAAAATTCTAAAATAATTAAACAACTTACTGACTTAAGAGTTTAAAATTTTATGGTTTTCATCATCAGCAGTATCAGCACTTCTACTTCACCGAATGATGTTCTTCGAGACCGTGCATTTGCTCCACTACCTACTACACCTACTTTAAAAAAAACCTAAATCATTCAGGGTGGTGTTCTCTGGTTTTTTTTAGATGAGAGATAGATAATTTAGATTAGATGCTGACCTGATAATAACGGGACCAACTGTTATGACAGTTGGTTGGTTGGTTGGTTGGTTGATCTACCTAACTCTTTCAAACAAAAATAATAATTTCCAAACTGGTCCAACCGTCTTAAGGTGACATTCGGATGTTAACTGCAGCTGCATTACTGTAGCCTGCTAAGGGCCAAGGCCTATACTACCTCTTCAGTTCGATTAATTTAAATCCTATTTAATTCGAACCCGGTCGCTTTTGTTTTGTTTCGTTAAATTTTCTAACAACGCAAAATCAACTCTATTAACTACACTATAGGTTCAAATTTCAATGGCACATTTTTGATTTTTCATTTGTATGGCTAGGCCTTAGGGGGATATGGCCAATCGTATCAGATCCAGAATTAGCGTTTTGAGGAAATAATTCCCAGCACTCTGGAAATAAAACACGTTTAAATACTTTCGTTTGATCCTGTCGTGTAATCCGAGTTCGCTCCATCCCAGGAGGTGTGCACTGTGCATACATTTTGGGCGCCTTAGGAGATAGGTACATTTTTCCCTGGATTAACCAAGCCACTTGAAGAAGAAGGAACCCACCATCAATTACAACGGTACTACCAGCAAGGTTTGGTATATCAGACATTGATAAAAAGCCGTTTTCGGATTTTTAACATGATTACGTACCTATACCAAAAAAGAAAGAAATTAAAAGTGGCGGCCAGTTTTTAGAATCCTTTACTACGAATTCATATTAAAGTACTTGCCTTTCTGATCTCAAATTACATGCATTTAGGATCAAATGAAGGTATTAAGGCGTGCTTTTCCCGTAGGAGCTAAGCGAACCAGTTTTTTGAATCCATCGGAAATATAAGAAACAATGTTTTAAAATTGTGAAAAAAATATATCTTATACTTAAGGATCTGGCAGATATGTTTTGGATCTCAAAAACATGATTAGATAAACTTTGCTCGATAGAAAAAAAATCCAAAGTTACGCCTTTTTTTAACAATAAATCAATCTCAGAGCTACAATACAAACTTTTTTGACTTCTTTTTTACATAAATGTATAGGTAATAAGATAATCTAGATGATTTGGATCACTTTGTCTCGGTAACATCATTAAAATAATTTCTGTTTCAATACCTACTAAATCCGCAAGCGCCATCACTCGCGAACGCACTTACGCCCTCTTTAGTCGCGCGGCAGCGCTTGTAGAGGACGGACCTGCGTCAGTGTGTTCCGCGCGGTCACGTGATTTTACCATTTACAAACAATGGGAAACAAAGCATATGAAACGTAAGAAAAAGTCACTAAGTGCTATAAAAACACACTTTCTGATAACAGAAGCATCTAATACTTTACGAGTAGGGCTTGCAATTCGAATATTCGAATTTGTCGAATATTCGGCCTGTTTTGATATTCGAATATTCGGCCGCTCAGGTTTCGAATATTCGAATATTTTTTATTACTAAAAAAATCTATTTAATCCGCTGCAGTTACAGTTTCTGTGTGTTTTCCGGGTATTTACAGTGAATGAGTAATGGTAGGTACCCAAATACGAAGGAAATAATATTTTTACTGTATTCCTCTCGATAGGCTTCGTGAATACAGTGAAACCTAACTCAATTTGAAAGAAAACGAAATCAAAAAGTATGTTATTTTTACGGTGCATAAGTTTTAAGTTAAAGGGTCATTCTGTTTATTAAGACTAAACCTTGCCCGCACTTATCGCAATTCTCAAATTTGATCATACCAAACCTGCCCAAGTGCCCAACTAGGTAATCTAACTATGCACCTTTAGCTGACAAATAATCCAGTACTCAACTAACTTTTTCCCTTAAATATTCCAATATTATATAATTAAGCCGACCATTAATTAAGGCCTCTGAGTGACTACAAGTTAATTTAAATCAGAAAATAATTACCTACTAAAAAAAATTTCTTACATACCTAGGTTTGGTTTAGATGATTAAAGTTATATTATTTCACTCAACGGCGCATTTATAAAAGTTTTATCTAGAAATATTGAATACGTCTTATTTTGGCGTTTTACTTGTTTTTATAAATGTGGGCATCTCATAGTATGATGATAAAATCCATCAACCAGTCAATTAAGTGGATTTCTGCAAAATATCATTAGTTTTAGCAATATGTGAAAAAACCTTTGGAAAAAAAGGATAATAAACCGATTTCTCGTTCTTTTTCTTATTTTTTATAATATTCGAATAATTATTCGAATATTCGAATATGTCGTCAGAAAAAGTCGAATATTCGAATACCTGAAAGTTTCGAATATTTGCAAGCCCTATTTACGAGGTGCTTGAAAGCGCCTAGCTTTCCTACATCAACAGTTAAAATATTTCAGTATTTTCACTAGGCCAGCAACCAATTTCAATGTAGGTAAATAATATTATATTCCTAGATAATATAATTGTGAGTATGTAAGTTGTAGCGATGCTACATAATTTCCTATAGCAAACATATACTTTCTCATACAACATAACCTGTACAACATTAGTGTCGCATTTTCGACAGAATAACATACACCCAGTGGCGTGCACTTCATAAAGGCAAAAAGGCACTGCCTACCCTACTATAATTCCGATGTCTATCCTCTTAAACTACTTAATTTAATTTATACCTGATCGTACTATCAGTAATCGATATAACTTAAAACATTCTAAAAATTAATAAGCGCTCCATCTACCGGTTAAGCTTTGTCATCAAGTCATCATCTATAATAATTCTACGCGACGAAGTTTACACCACGCGGCACTAGCGCCGCTACGTGCCTTGCACGGCAAAGACAGAAAACATTTCCGTCTAAATCTTTCTATGTGTGCCTCCCCGTGAGTCGTCGTTACGCGGTTACAGTGTAGTGGGCCTTCCTATAAGTACGAGCACACAATTATACAAGTAACGCACACATTTAGACGCAATAGGCAGTGTCTTTCGTACCAAACATAAACGAATGACGCCCGAAAGTTTCCGAATAGTTCCGATGTTTACGTGACTATTTTAAAAAATAGCATTTGCTATGGTAATTTAGTGCAAAAACGAGACTATTTTTTTATTCGTTTACAGTATTTGGTTAAGTTTATTTACATTTTTTATTCGGTCGCCATTGTTTGTTTGTTTTGGTGAGTTTATGAGATAACAGTTAACAGTTGCCGGAAATTATAAAGTGCGATTAGTGAAAAAATGGATAATTTTATCTGTGAAAGTTGTGGGTGTGGGTGTGTGTGTGTGCAAACTATTAAAAATGATGCGTTTTCGAAGCTTTCGTTTAGCCAAAAAAAGAAGTAATTAAAAAGACTTGACAACAAAATGAAAACCATCACGCAATTTTTTTGGTGAGTTAGTAGCTCTCATTTTTTAAGGTTCCGTACCCAAAGGGTAAAACGGGACTCTATTACTAAGACTCTGCTGTCCTTCCATCCGTCCGTCTGTCATCAGGCTGTATCTCACGAACCGTGATAGCTAGACAGTTGAAATTTTCACAGATGTATTTCTGTTGCCGCTATAACAACAAACACTAAAAACAGAATAAAATAAAGATTTAAGTGGGGCTCCCATACAACAAACGTGATTTTTGACCGAAGTTAAGCAACGTAGGGCGGTGTCAGTACTTGGATGGGTGACCGTTTTTTTTTTGCCTTTTTTTGCATTATGGTACGGAACCCTTCGTGCGCGAGTCCGACTCGCACTTGCCCGGTTTTCTGATATAATTTTGCCTACCCAGTCCCAAATCTCTGTGCACGCTACTGCATACACCAGAGTATGACACTTATGTAAAACTGTAACGTACCTTCCTAGCTGCAGGTGGATTAGCATATCCAGCCGCATGGCTAGCTTGTTAGGAAGAATCAAGCCCAAACAACCATGCCACTTTGGCGAAGCTTGTCGTCCAATTTGCATGAAAAGTGCTGCACAGAACTAGACTTTATGCACACGAAAATGATCCTTGCAATTAACTGTAACTGTTTATATCGATCACATCCTGATTTAATTAGTATTTTAGAATCATTTATGAAACTATTTAGAAACATAAAAAAGACTTTCGTTAGGTAGTTCTAAGTGACAAGGCCCAATGACAGCTGTAAAATCACGCGTTTAGTTACGGCATAAGCAGGGGATATATTCCAAAGGAAACTACAATAAAAATGTAATTATTGGTAATTATTATTAACCACTTAAAATACTACAAGTATTAATGAACAGTAATATTTTCCGAGAATCATTTGATTTGGAAAAGGTTTAAGTTGGCTTGACGTTTAATGTGTTGATGTGAATCGAAACGCGACGTGACCGGTAGGTGGAGATTTGGAACTGTCACTTACACTTGGGATGGGAATACGCTAGCATGTAGTTGGCTCCTGGTTAAAGATTAAAAGGAATTGCCTCGTCTCCTTCCGCCGCTTGGTCCGGCTGGCGGGAGACCGATTTGTAATGTGCGTATATCGCTGTGCGTGAATTGTGCGCGTAATTAACCCAGTGCGTCCCGTGTCGCCGATGGACATGAGCACGGCTGGTGGTCGTGTCTCCTGGCGCGTCGTTGCGCGCCCCCGATTGTGCTGAGCGTCATGTTGACGCTGCTTCCACGCCGTAGGACGCGGCCCTGATCTGCAGGCCGTGTGTCGGATGGCTATGCTGCCGTCCGACGATTCCAAGGTGTCTTCGCGCGGGTCCTTCCCGTGAAACTCCGAGCGCCGCGGGTTGTTCTCGCCTTAGCTTGTCACAGCTGGGGCTCGATGAACGCCTGCCGCCGGCCTACAATGTTCTACCTGCTACGCTAAGTTCCAGGATGAAAGCTACACCCGGTATCCGTGAGTGCACTAGACTTTCGTTTTAGGTTTTGGCCAATACTTCGCGTTTCGCCCGTCTCGCGATCGTAGGTTAAGAATTACCATAGCGTCGGCCTGCAGCCGCTGATGGCTTGCACAGTTATATCACATTGTCCCTAGCGCCCGCTTAGGCGGTGTGCCATGTATCAAATTAGTATACATAATTAAACTGCATGTTATTTATTTGGCCTTATCTTTTCTCAACATCCCACTAGGCTCCCAATAACCAGGTTGATTCAACAAGAGGACCCTTGTACTCCAATAGTCCAATGTTTTACGGCAGATCCTACCCGTGACACTATTTCCATTAATTAGCGAAATCAATTAAAAACATCACTTTTCCTGCCTTACATTCTACCTAGCTTTAAATCCCATTTTTATTCGCTACAACGTCAACTCATATTTTTATTCACTACAACGTTAAATCACATTTCTATTCACTACAACGTTTAAACCTTATTTTCTATTCACTACAAAGTATGATATATTTACAGTATTTCACCTTTACTGATATACCTACGTCCGATCTGCAAAATGATTATATTCCTTCGTGCTCATTGACTCCTTTGAAAATCAGAAATGATTTATTTGGATTGATACAGTATGGGGATTGATATATATATATATATATATATATATATATATATATATATATATATGGGCAGGCCACATTGCGCGCAGAGAAGATGGCCGATGGGGTCGAAAAGTGCTCGAGTGGAGACCACGGACTAGCAAGCACAGCGTAGGACGTCCACCCACAAGATAGACAGACGACCTTGTTAAGGCCGTCGGAAGACGCTGGATGCGGGCCGCTTCCGACCGTAATGGAGGTCCAAGGGGAAGGCCTATGTTCAGCAGTGGACGTCTTATGGCTGAGATGATGATGATGAGTCAGTTACAACTTAATCAAAAAAAAATTATATATTATTATTAATGTACTTAATAAAATGTAGGTACCATCGGTGCGCGAGTTTGACTCGCACTTAATTGAATTATTTTCTTGAAAACATTGTTTCGTTAAAATTGTGTGATCATTAAAGTAGGTATAAAGTCGATAGGTATTGTAAACAATAATTTATTAAGTTAGGCAACAAAAGTATTGGAAATTGTGATAATGAGACCCACCAAAAACATTTTCATGTAAAATGTTGCCAAGACGAAACCATAAGGCTTGCACTGACAAAAAGTTATCAGAAATTTACTTTGAAACTTTTTTTTGTTTTTAGAGCTTATAAATAAGTACTACTGATCAGTAACAACGTTTTAATTCCACGGCAGCGTTATTGAGTTAAAGGAATCTGTAAAGTAAAATTATTGATTAAGGTTAATAACCTTTATAATTTATTAAGGTTAATAACCTTTAAAATAGAACCCTTAATTGACCGTCTCCTTTAAAATTGTTACTTTCCTTTAGGTACTTTAACTCGAAAACGCTGCCATGAAATTAAAACGTTCTTACTGATCAATAATAAGTACACATGTCTATATAAAAATAATAATTCTACATGAAATGATCAGAAATACGTAATGCAAAAAATACATACGTACATATACAATAAAAACACTAAAACGTGACCATTTCCCGGTCTAGTTAAAATACTGCCATCGTAAGATCATTATACTGTGACCCGTCTGCTATGTTTACCGTGCGCGGCGCGTGCTCACGAGCTCGGCGAGCGGGTCGCGGGACGCGCGGGCGGGGCTTCACGGTTTGCCGCGCACCTCACCCCCTCAGATTCGTTGATGAGTCGAATCATATCGCCTTAAAACGATATCCAGCATGCTGGAATTAATTCTTCGAAAAAATCTAATTTGATTGGCGATATTATATATGTATCTGTCAATTTCCTTCATATTGTATACCGTACGTCATATTGCAGTAATGAGGCGCCTAACGTTACTCATTAACAAGCTTTTATTAGGTCGACCTGTATGTAGGTAACTAACTATGTAATGGAATCTAAGGTAACTAATTTAACCATCTTCCAAGAATCGTAGCGTCATGAAAATTGGTAGCTGTATGTAGTTCTGATGACAATACAATAATATGGTACTGTCGAACTGATCTGATGATGGACACAGGAGGTGACCATAGGAACTCTCGACCTGTATGTAACTAACTAATGTAATGGAATCTAAGGTAACTAATTTAACCATCTTCCAAGGATCGTAGCGTCATGAAAATTGGCAGCTGTATGTAGTTCTGGTGACAATACAATAATATGGTACTGTCGAACTAATCTGATGATGGAGACAGGAGGTGGCCATAGGAACTCTGTGATGAAACAACGCAACCTAATTATGTTAGGGGTTTTTAGAATTGTCTCGATGAGTATTAGTTGTCTGTCGTAAGAAAAGTACAGTCAGCGATAAAAACTTGTACCAAAAATGAAATTTTTGCCAAAAACTTACTTTATCCAGGATATTGACAGATAGGCACAGCAGCGACTTCAACGCCGCGCCGCTGCAGTAATTTCACCTTTGCATACACAAGTTCATAAAAATAAACAAAGGTTCCGGTAAATTGACTTAGAAATTACGAAGAAAACAAGCTAACACGGTGTAACATCGTCCTTTAAGCAAAAGTGCAAAATGTTAGAACCCTTTAAATCTCCAGCGATTTGTCTTAATTCAAGGAAGTTCTGATTCGCAAGTCTTGATAACTTTGTTATATTCGGCCAACGCGGATTATAATTTAGCTCGCTGGGCAAAAAAATTAGTTAAATTAATTTTAGAAAGCTAAAACTTTCATTGTAACTTAATGTTTAGTTATTTATTTATATGCGAGTATATTAATAAATAAGTATATGATCACTAGTACCTATGTAAAAATGTCTGAAGTGAAGCGTTAACAAACAAATGTACCTATATCGTAACAACGTAACGTGTTTCTGTCATACTAATCTAAAAGCGTTTGTGAGTACCTAGGATGTAGTCGAAGATTGTTTTCCAACATCCAACGAAATATACTTCATATTACCGAGCCTATGTCTATCGGATAACGTCTATATTAGCTCGATAAGTATCCGAGAAGTTTAATACTTCTCCCGAGGCATACCCATGTCTAGGCAATTTCCTACCAATCTTTCAGACGTGACAGATATAATTAAGAACTAAAACAGTTGTTATATTGTTGTTCAAACTTGCGGGTCACATATTAATAATGGCAAAAGTGATATCAATTTATGTCTGTTATTATCGTAATATTATATGAGGGTCGACATTGGATGTAATAGTTGTTAAGTTGTTTGTTGCTTAATAATGCAATAACGGCATAATGTAAACCCCCACCCAACCCCAAATGCACCCAAATGGGTGCAATTAGACGAACAGATAACTTAGGATTATTAATAAAGCATTAAGGTGAAGTTAGGGTATATTAAGCTGCATCAGGATGTTAGCCTCGTAAGAGCATTTGCACGTTGTCCGATCCGATATCGGATGTAGGATCCTACATCGCCGTAGTCAATAACGCGCGGGGGCGCGCCCGGTCGCCGTCTTTAGCGGTCACGCACACTACAATAAAAATTATGGCACACATACGCACACAAACAAATATTATAGGTCCGACAACTGACGGGGGGCACCGACATAACTAAATTTATCGGAAGCGCCTTTCCGATATCGGATCTCGGAAGACGCTTATGACAAAAATAGCTGCCGGAGAGTGTCATTCTGCCATTGGCATTATGTCCGCCTTTTTTTGGATGGAATGAGACGTGCCAGTACGTGGAAAGACGTAATAATATATTATTGAATATACAAAGCAAATGAACAGAATATAGATACAGCACATAGATAATATACGTTATTGTAATATCGAACTATTGACGACAACGTTTGAGATGGTTATATAGGGAGAAGTCTGTTTACTTTACATATTATGTTAGATAGAATCGCTCAAGCGATATGTAGCTTGGCATATTAAATATACACCTGTATCATCAGCATCTAATATGCCAAGCTACATATCGCTTAAGAGCCTACTAGCACTGGAGCCCGATGGGGCAGAAAGGTTCTTGAGTGGCGACCGCGAACCGGAAAACGCAGCAGGAAAAAACCCATAACAAGATGGTCCGACGATCTGGTTGGGATTAGTCCGGTTTCCTCACGATGTTTTCCTTCACCTAAAAGCAACTGGTAAATATCAAATTAGATTTCGTACATAAGTTCCGAAAAACTCTTTTGTACGAGCCGGTGTTTGAACCCGCGACCTCCGGATTAAAAGACGCACGTTCTTACCGCTAGGCCACCAGCGCTTCTTTTTCGCTCTTTATAAGTGTGACGTTACAAACACATCAAAGCGTAAATTCTCTAGAGCGCTGAAGGCCTGCCGCGAACCACGTTCGACGTGTTGCCTCCCTGTCACACTTACGTACGAATTTACAAATGCGACAAAGAGGCAACACGTCGAACGTGCTTCGCGGTAGACCCTATGATTATATAGTGGCTGTTATACGAAACTTGATTACCTTCGTTACTTAACGGTTAAATATTTGAATTACGAATTTCAAGATGGCGTATAATTTCCGAGAAGGACGAAGGTTTTATGACCAGTCGGCTATTAAGCTTATTAAAGTCTTAAATCCCCTTTGAAATGGCTATTTATCAAGACCTCTTAGGTCCAATGGGTTATTTTCACCCGGGACACAAAGGCAGCGAAATGTGGCCGCACGTTAATGGAAACACATCATTCCCCAAGGGCCAGCTGGATTGAAGTGCTTAGCGATATTGAACAAAAAACAGCGGTCAGTCGCTTGGAAAAAATCTTGGGCAGTCGCGTAATTAATCGGTGAGGTGGATACGAACCAAATTCTGGCATAATATGGGCTCATTTAGGCGGCGCCCGAACTGGCATACAAGTTTTTTAGGGTTCCGTACCCAAAGGGTAAAAACGGGACCCTATTACTAAGACTCCGCTGTCTGTCCGTCCGTCCGTCCGTCCGTCTGTCCGTCTGTCAGCAGGCTATATCTCATGAACCGTGATAGCTAGGCAGTTGAAATTTTCACAGATGATGTATTTCTGTTGCCGCTATAGCAACAAATACTTACTAAAAAGTACGGAACCCTCGGTGGGCGAGTCCGACTCGCACTTGTCCGGTTTTTTTTTTATTTATAAGGCAAAGGACTGGCGGAAGATTGCGCAGGATCGAGACAACTGGCGTGTACTTGTGTCGGACGCCAAGGCGAACGAGCACTAGAATCACCTGATGGTAAGCAACTATTGTCACCCATGGACAACTCCAGAGGGGTTGTTAATGTGTTGCCGGTCTGATGAGAGTACGCTTTTTTCTTGAATAGGAATGAATTGTCGCCTACGGTATTTCCGGATAGACGTATCTATATCCGGAAATACCGCAGGCGACAGTTCATTCCACAGCAGCTCACCAATATGTCTTGCTAAATGTAAACGGATTATATAGAGTAGACAATAAGTTAGTACATACTTAAGAGCGCTCTTACAAGAAAAGTCGAAATAATGCAAAATTGATGATACTAGTCGACGAAATTCAGGACTTTGCGCTCATTATTAGAAACAATGAGTACTTGTTCCAGTAAAAGCGTCTTCTTATCTTTATAAATATCGTTGTAAATATTAGAAAAAGGACTTATTAAATTAGTAATGATTTTTTTTCTGATGGTCGTTTCCGAAAAACCCCGTGAAGCACTGAATGGCGAGCTCTTATTTGGAAATGTTGAGAATTTTTCTCTGCTAAACCTGGCTATTTTGTATTACTAATACCCTGTACTTTAGGCATATCAAACTATATTTTTCCTACATACCTTTGAGAAAGAGAAAATCAAAGTAAAACGAACTCGATTTTCTCTCCGAAACAAGTGTCAATTCCTACGAAAATCTACTTAATATCGAAGTCATTTTCATACTCAAGCAATCTGCAACGTTTGCTTATACTGTTGGTATACATTAGTGTTTATAAAATTCTACTATAATTTTTTGGCAATTTTTTGAAAACTACTCTATATTACCGATGACGCGCGCTGCGCCAGCTCAGTGCCGAGGCAGAGCTTGTAGAGGCAGGACGTGTGTCGGTCGGCTCCGCACATTTTCAACGGCGACGACGAGGTTTTTTATCATTGTGTGCGGCGGGCGCCGTGTAAAACGCTATACTGTGTGCGTGTAAACCGCAACGAGAGACTTTGATCCTAGCACTGTTTTTATAGTATTATAATTTATAATGGTACAGTTTAATAAACTACCGGATAGGATTAAAAATATTTGAAACGAACATACATTCACACACATTCATTCATTACATTCTATATGTATTTATTTGACTCAAGATAGTACTCAGGGTCTGATGATGGAGCTGGAAGGTGGTCACCGGTACCAATCAACCATGCAACTAAACCACTTCGTGTTTAGGCTCGTTTTATTCATCTCAACAAGATCTTTGACACAAGATAGTACTCAGGGTCTGATGATGGAGCCGGAAGGTGGTCACCGGTACCAATCAACCATGCAACTAAACCACTTCGTGTTTGGGCTCGTTTGATTCGGCTCAACAAGATCTTTGACTTAAGATAGTACTCAGGGTTTGATGATGGAGCCGGAAGGTGGTCACCAGTACCAATCAACAATGCAACTAAACCACTTCGTGTTTAGGCTCGTTTTATTCGTCTCAACAAGATCTTTGACTTAAGATAGTACTCAGGGTCTGATGATGGAGCCGGAAGGTGGTCACCGGTACCAATCAACCATGCAACTAAACCACTTCGTGTTTGGGCTCGTTTGATTCGTCTCAACAAGATCTTTGACACAAGATAGTACTCAGGGTCTGATGATGGAGCCGGCAGGTGGTCACCGGTACCAATCAACCATGCCACTAAACCACTTCGTGTTTAGGCTCGTTTTATTCGTTTCTATAAGATCTTTGACACAAGATAGTACTCAGGGTCTGATGTTGGAGCCGGAAGGTGGTCACCGGTACCAATCAACCATGCAACTAAACCACTTCGTGTTTAGGCTCGTTTGATTCGTCTCAACAAGACCTTGGACACAAGATAGTACTCAGGATCTGATGATGGAGCTGGAAGGTGGCCACGGGTACCAGTCTACCATGTAACTGAACCACTTCGTGTTTGGCTTCGTTCGATTCGTCGCAACAAGATCTTTGACACAAGTTAGTACTCAGGGTCTGATGATGGAGCTGGACTGTGGCCACGGGTACCAGTCTACCATGTAACTGAACCACTTCGTGTTTGGGCTCGTTTGATTCGTCGCAATAAGATGTTTGACACAAGATACTACTCAGGGTCTGATGATGGAGCTGATGATGATAGACAGGTACCCGTCGCCACCTTCGCGCTCCATCATCAGACCCTGAGTACTACCTTGTGTCAAAGATCTTGTTGAGATGAATAAAACGTGCCTAAACACGAAGTGGTTTAGTTGCATGGTTGATTGGTACCGGTGACCACCTTCCGGCTCCAACATCAGACCCTGAGTACTATCTTGTGTCAAAGATCTTGTTGAAACGAATAAAACGAGCCTAAACACGAAGTGGTTTAGTTGCATGGTTGATTGGTACCGGTGACCACCTTCCAGCTCCATCATCAGACTCTGAGTATCACCTAGTGTCAAAGATCTTGTTGAGACGAATCAAACGATCCTAAACACGATGTGGTTTAGTTGCATGGTTGATTGGTAATGGTACCTTCTAGCTCCATCATCAGACCCTGAGTACTGTTTTGTGTCAAAGATCTTGTTGAGACGAATCAAACGAGCCCAAACACGAAGTTGTTTAGTTGCATGGTTGATTGGTACCGGTGACCACCTTCCAGCTCCATCATCAGACTCTGAGTATCACCTAGTGTCAAAGATCTTGTTGAGACGAATCAAACGATCCTAAACACGATGTGGTTTAGTTGCATGGTTGATTGGTAATGGTACCTTCTAGCTCCATCATCAGACCCTGAGTACTGTCTTGTGTCAAAGATCTTGTTGAGACGAATCAAACGAGCCCAAACACGAAGTTGTTTAGTTACATGATAGACTGGTACCCGTGGCCACCTTCCAGCTCCATCATCAGACCCTGTGTATCTTCAGTGTCAAAGATCTTGTTGAGACGAATCAAACGAGCCTAATCATGTTACTACATGGTTGATTGGTATCCGTGACCACCTTAATCATCATCAGATCCTCAGTACCAGTTCGTTTTTAAACCCTCGTTGATACAAACTTTACAACCTATAGGTACCAAATGCAATGACGAAACATGTAGATAAGCGAGTAGGTACCTATAATTTCTTTCGAGTAATATACCTTCATAAGTACGAGTATGGGGCTATTCATAAATTACGTCATTTCAAATGGGAGGAGTGGGGGGGGGGGGGTCTGGACATCGGATGATGGTAACATGACGTAGGAGGAAACAGATTCATCCGAAGCTTGATTTTTGGATGATTTGAGGGGGGGGGGGGGGGGGTCAAAAATCGTCAAAAATAGATGACGTAATTTATGAACAGTCCCTATGTACATTTGCACTGCATTTATGCAAAAAATGCAAATGATTTTTTAGTATTTAAGTTTTTTATTATTGTATATATATATGTTAGTTTGTAAGGTATGTATCTATGGGCCTTAGTAGCCTGAAAATAAATGCTTTGATTGATTGATTGATTGATTTAGTATTTTCGTACTTACCAAATAACAGTTTTAGAACTTTAAAAGTTAAGTACAGTTAGTGGTGTTATGGTTGATTTCAATATGCTTCGCGAAGGATCAAGAATGTTTAATCCATCATTGTAGTGCGAGTGTGGTAGAAGGGATCGGCATACTGAGCTCGCACGGCCTGCCGCAGCGCGTAAAATACCTAAACTCGCTCAACGCCGAAATGTAATAGCGCTCTTAATTCCTATTGTTTTTTCTACCATCAACCTATCATGTTTTGGCAATAAAGTGATTTCATTTCATTTCATATTGAACAAAAACAGGCTAGAATTCGTTTCTTGGAAAAATTCTGATGATCGGCTAGATGGTAACGTAAATGGGATAATAATGCGGCTACTCGTGCGAGGAGGATGACGAGCGCGAATGTGTAAACGCTAAAAAAAGTTTGCGCTATTTGCCTTGTCACGTCACGTTTTTCGCACGAGTGTGTAAACGAGTACTTTAAAACAGATTTTAAAATTAAAGTTGTCACTCTTGTGGATAATAACAGCTTGTTTGCATAAAAGGTTTTAATCACAGAGGTTTATGGAAAAATACCGTTTTGCACTCTTTTTATGATATAGGAAGCAAACTAGCAGACAAATCGCCTGATGGTAAAAAAATCCGTCGCCCATGGACACCCGCAACGTCAGAAGTTGTAAGTGCGTTGCTGGCATTTAAGATGGGAGTGCGCTCATTTCTTGGAGGTTTTCATTTCATCTCGCCAAGTGAGGCTCCTTCCACCTGCCCCCTCACAATAAACACACAAATAAATGCCACCAGGATTCGAACGAAATTTCGGGATCTTCACTAGAATTAAGGTCACTGCCACTAGACTACGAGGCCGTCAAATCATCATCATCATCGTATTGTTTTTCTTTGTCTTTTACTTTGTAGTTTCACAGTGCCTTGGTTTTATACTGTAATGCTGTGTTACTTATTTGATCAATAAATAAATCATCTTCCTCGCGTCATCCCGGCATTTTGCCCCAGCTCATGGGAACCTGGGGTCCGCTTGACAACTGATCCCAAGAATTTACGTACACACTTGTTCTTACGAAAGCGACTGCCATCTGACTTTCCAAATAAATGATGATGATACTTTCTGAGAACCCGGAGGGAAAACTAGGCCTTACTAGGATTAGTCCGGTTTCCTCATGATGTTTTCCTTCACCGAAAAGTGACTGGTAAATATCAAATTATATTTCGTACATAAGTCCCGAAAATCTCATTGGATAGGTTGACAAAATATAAAGTGAGCCGATCTCTCGAACAAGCTTGAAAAAGATCGTTTCACTTTATATTTCGTAACTTTACGAGCCGGGGTTTGATCCCGCGACCTCCGGATTGCAAGTCGCATGCTCTTACCGTTAGGCCACTGGCTCTTCAAACTAGGACTAGGAGGTCGTCAAATGCTCATAATCCCTCAGATCATAATATCCACACTAATGAAGCATACCGTTTATCCAGTAACGTCATAACATTTCCGACTCATTACTGTAGGTACTAGATAATTTCTCGGGAACTGGTCGTGATTGCACTCGGCATTTTTCGTTAATGACTCGTAATACCGTTGCCGTGGCGCCTCGCAAATAATAGCACATAAATTATCTTAATGTCGACTCCACATTTTTATTGACCGAGCGAAAAGATGATCTCCGATTAAAATTATTTCGCATGTCCGGATATTCTCCTTTACAAGTAGCATTTCTCAACCGATTCTCGTGAAATTTGGTGACCAGGTTTGTTAAATTTACGTACTGTAGAATGTTTAGTACCTATTGTACTCAATCTAGACCAAGGATTACTATTAAAGAACAGCAGGTTAAAGAAATGAGTTAACCATTAATATGTGATCGAATTTAAACTGTTGTGAGACATACTAACAACAACAACACGTACAACAACAATAACAAGTGAGTCTAAACCGTTAAATTATTCAACATTAATACTCGTATGTGTGTGAAAAATCGTGGGTTCAACTTGTATTAGAGCAGAAAATATTGTTCTCGGAAAAAAAATGCATAAGATTACTAAAAATTCGGTCAGGAGCGGGTGTGGTGAAATAGTACATTAAGATACAAGCGCGAAAAATAGGAAATTCGCGAATTACCTTTTCACACGTGTATTGTACAACGTTTTACAGTACATATTAAATATATTAAAAACGGGTCACTCACGTATTTTAAGTCGAAAAATGCTCGACATGTTTCACTCCGTACCGAGGAGTGTCATCAGGAGCTTGCGTTTACGGTGACGGACCGGCGCAGACTGCGGACCGCAGCTCTCCGCGCCCGGTGACTCGGCGCAGGCGCCGGTGGCGGCAGGGGGGGCGAGAAACTACCCTCATTTATGGTATTATTGTCAAATGATGGGTTGCACACAACACTCACTACGTCATTCGCTAATGGTTCGTCCACACTGTCCACCGACGTAGTACCCAAAACAGTTTTCCAGCTTGTAGGCACAGTACATACCTATGGCATTTTTGACATAGGCACGTATTGTCCATAATCCCGCCTTAGGGCGGTAAAGTAGCACCATATGTACTGTAATAGTACATTACATTAGGTAAATTCGTAAATGCTCCAGATCGCAGGTATTTGTGAATAAATATTATTATGCGATCTGGGGCTTTTACATTTACCGCCCGTGATTTGTATAAAGTTTTACGTCTTGCCTTGGCCAGGAAGTGAGATTTTCTTCCCGTCCCGTGGGAAGAAAATCCCACTTAGGGGCCTAGGGTGACGTAAAAGTTATTTCTCTATATCACTAGGTATGTCACAAATTAGAATACCAACATCCGGAACTGGGCCCCTGGTTGTTTTCGTGCCGTTACGAACAAATTCATCTGACTAAGTGCTCAGTGGCGAAAATAAGGTTGGCAAAATAACGGACAAGTTTGAAAATTGTTCGTAATCTGTTTATTTCATGTCTGTCAGTTTCAGACTACACTAGTGTTACTCGTACTGCTGCAGTTTTGCAGCGCGGATTACTGCCGACTGCATTGCTGTCGAAAATATCGAAAATCATTCGAAATCATCGAAAATCGATTTTACATTTGCGGCAGTATAGCAGTCGACAGTATTGTCACGCTGCAGTACTGTAGAAGTAATGCTGGGTGTATACTCTGTATCTTTAGGTATTCAAATAAAAGTAAACAAAATCTACCCTCAAATGGTTCCTTAAGCCAGTTGAGGGTAGATGAAAACATTACATGATCAAAATAATGTAGGTTAAAGTCAGGTCGTTCAGTGACTGGTCCAGGCGGTTTTGTATTTGGTCGGTTAACCAATAAATGTTATAACTACCCGAAAATTTACACATTATTTGTTTACTTTTATTTAAATACTTACCTAAAGTTACAGACTACAGCAGGCGTGGCTCACTCCGCGATTTCGTCGCTTTGCTACAGGTAGCTAAAAGTACATCCGTTCCACACCAATTTTGGTGGCTAGCCATATCGCGCGTGGCGCTGTCGCCACCTAGCGGCCATATCTGTCCTGATCGTAACAGACGCGTTTTGTTAGAGAGTGAGTCTTCTGTACCTAGAACTATTATTTATTCTGTGACTATAGTTAGAATTCAAACGGTAACTGTAATTCTCTTAAATTACCCTGTTACTTGTAATACTTTGTTATGGCGTAGGCGTACTGAGGTTATAAATAGACATACCTTTAGCCTTCATAAGATAAATACCCAATTAAGGTGAAAATAACATGAAAAATACGTGCACGGTAGGTAATTAGGTAATTAGGAGCATGCGTTTCGGAGTGGAGACCCCGGCTAGGCAGAAGAAGTGTAGGCAGACCACCCGCCCGTTGGTCCGATGACATAAAGGAGACTGCAGGACCTGTCTGGATAAGGGAGACCAACAACCGCTCAAAATGGAGAGAGATTGGAGAGGCGTATGCCCACGGTGGGCGAACACACGCTGAAGAAGAAGAAGAAGAAGGTTATTAGGTATTAAGTAAAATCTGACTAACATATCGTGAAATCATGTTTCTCCAACAGCAACGCTCTTAACTGTCCATCGCTGGAGCTTATGCCTTTAGTAATAAGGTTTAAAACCTGTCAGTTAACAATGTGGGCGATGGTACCTTTAAATAACCTCCCTAACCTATTGTCTCCTATCAAATTACAAAGATAATACTTAAACATTAAGTTATGTTTGTTTGTTCTTTCCATTAAACAACTTTCCTCCTACATACGTGACAGTAAAGCTCAAATTAGCTTAGCAAATAATGTAAATAAGCTTTTCATCTAATTAAGGTCATAAACCCTTGTTTAAGGAATTTGATATTTTGTAGCTTTCAGATAGGATTTAATCATCACAAGAGCAAAACAATGCTTTTATCTTCACATATGTTTACAATGTTACCAGGTTAATGTACCTATATACTTTATGTCTTTTATTTAACATCGTAAGGCCGATGGTCCCACCTATAGTACGATCAAGGCATTTAATTTCAGTACCTACCATTTCGTACCTTGTCACAGTGAGAATAGTATGAGGGCCCCAGCGACTTTCATATTGATTATCACTGTGACAAGGTGCGAAATGGTACGGAAATTTAATTTTTTGACTGTACTTATTCAGTTGGATAAAATTTAAATCATTTTCAATCGTAATATAGTTGCATTTGCATCACTTCTAACATATAACATAGTCAAATTTAGAAGTCGTAGAATCAAATATTATTTTATTTTACCCTTTTTGAAGTCGGTCTTCTTTTTTTGTTCTTTCTTTTTGGGTACACCATAATAACGCTTAGGTATTGTCTTTTTCGCTAAGTAGGTATTAGTATTTAAACCTACAAAATGGTTGAATTTTTAAAACGAGTAGAGTTCGTCAATTTTAGACTCAAAATACTCCAGTTCCCACTAAAACTACTATTTTCTAGGGTTAGCTCTTAGCTTCTTAGTTAGAAAACAACTTATTCCTACCTAGCCTAGTGGGTAATGACCCTACTACTACGAAGCTTAGGTTCGAATCCCGGTAAATGTATCCATTTACGTTTAACCAGAATATTTGTAGCGTTCTTACTAAACAGTCGCAATCGAATCTTATTACCTAGGCAATAGAGTTCTGTATGCTTGAGCAAGGGAATGGCTAAGTGAATCGACTTCGGAAACGTGGAAACGCGCCAAATTCGCGCTCCCGGCTTCCCGCTTCTAGAATTCTAAGTCGTTTTGGACGTAAAGTAGATTATCTACTAGAGTTCCGTTTTAATTGGTAACCACTTCCTGCCAACATAAGCTGAGAATGGTATGTAATAGCCATAGATCACCTCAACTTAGTAGACGGAGCACACAAGACAATCGTGGTCACATATAAGCACTCCCGTACAAATTTAGTATGAGAGCGCGACCGACCCCTTATTTCAGTTGCGTCTGCAATTACAAACTTTTGACTACCGGCGCGATTCGGGAAATGAATTATACATTAACTAGATACGATATAGTAAAGATATGTGACGTCCCACGGGTAAAGGTACCTATTGGCGGTCGGCAATTATGCTATTATTAACGCCGCTCCAATATTATTGCGGCGCTATGCGACGTAAGCGCCAGCCGCCATAAGGTACCTTTTGCCGTGGAACGTCACATATCTTTACTATTTCATATCTAGTGAAACTCTAATTCATTTCCCGAATCGAGCCGTAACTCTCTACTGCAAATCCGTTCGACGGCTACTGTGCCACAGGCAGACATACAAACGCACACATAGATACACATAATAAATCTTATAACACCTTTTTTATTTACGTCGGGGGTTAAAAACGCAAAAAACACGGTTAATAACTTAGCCGTCAAATTAAAGCGTACAAGCTGACCTAATTAATTTGCTCGCCAGTGCACGCTGTAGATAGCAATTACGTTTGCGAGTTCACGCACTTTAGTGAGTGCCATTGCACAAGCTAGCCGAGTAAGAGTAGGGGAGACCGAGGTGAGTTGAAACAACGACAATTTTGAGGAATCTAGGTATAAAGGGGCCCACAGATTACCAGATCGCCGGACGATATCAGCCTGTCAGGTAAAGGTGACAGTTTCGAACAACTGATAGGCTGATATCGTCCGGCGGACTGATAATCAGAAGGTCCCTTAAATGTTATCGAGCTTGAGAAACAAACAAAGTCGGAGTGTCAATAATTCAAGTCAAAAATGAAGCTTGCCCGAGAACGCACTTTTGGCGCAGGCACCAGCTTTTGAGATCCTATCCAAAGAGGAAAGCCAGCTTTTCTCGTGGCGTTTTCATTAATCTGCATCCAATAGTAAATGATTATTCAATAATATTTCGTGCATAAGTTCCAACTCTTTGGTACCTACGAGCCGGGGTTTGAACCCTCGACCTACGGTTACAAAGTCGACGTTAATGTACCTACCGTTTGTATTCGGACTGCACCAGCGTTACTGCTACAGTAATGCAGCGCGACATTGCTGCCTATTGCATTGCTGCCGCAAATGTCTCGATAAAATGTCATTTTTGACTTAGTCTGTCACTATGCAATACTGCAGCAGTAATGCTGCCGACTGCGTCACTGCTGCAAATGTCAAAATCGATGTTGCTGCCCGGATTATTGACATTTGCGGTAGTTATGTCGCGCCTCATTACTACAGTGTAGACTGAATCCCGAACGAGACCGTAAAAAGTACCTATTTTGCTCTCCACTGGGTATAATTGTGCTCAAACAGTTTTTACAGTACATATGGTGTTACTTTGCCGCACTCTTTCCGTGCCTATGTCGAAAGTTTAAAGGGCCATAATGTACTATAAAACGTTGTATGATACACGTGCGAATAGGTAATTCGCAACTCGTGTCGATTTAAAACACTCCCGGTCGTGTTTTAATTTATAGCCACTCGTTGCGAATTTCCTACTTACCGCACTTGTATCGTAAATAACTATTATATATGAAAACAATATCACAACCTCATGGTGCGTTAAAACACTCGATTATGTCTAACAGCTTCATTCTTTGCGATTTATTGTTAACATGCAGTAGTAGCGCCACCTAGCGTCAGCCTTGCACGGATTTTTAGAGGGTATTCTTTTTTTTTTATTTTTTTTTTGTACCCCCTCTACTAAACCAACACTCCTGAACGGTCCGGTCGGCGCTCTCGAGTCATTATGCGTTCCGTGCTCAAGCCTTCGCACGTCTCCTGGACTTTAGAATTTGAACCGTTATAAGAACATCGTAGGCGCCCACGCTAGAAGCATGCCTAAGAGGAAACATAAAACTGAAGACGAAATTCGTCGCAAGATTCTTAAGTTACAAGAAAAACTGGCAAGAAGGACTAACGAACAGGAAGATTACTGTTCGTCCGAAGAAAATTTTAACGGTAAGTTTTTGAAAATACCCTATTTTGATGAAGATGAATATGCCAATATTTGATGCGAGGATACCGCACCTGGGTTACCTCTGTCAATGTATAGTGATGCGTACTGCTAAATCTGGGCTGCTACTGTCACATTTTTACATAAATAATTGGCTTTTCGGCAACATTTCTGTTGCCTAAATTTGATGCGAGTTTACCAAGTGTGGGTACTCTCTGTCAATATAATAGTGATGCGTACTGCTTTCTGGGCTGATACTGTCACGTATTCTAAAACGAACTGTACTTTTCGCAGATGTACCCTATTCGGAAACACCTTACACGGAGTTGTTACCGTATTATTGCGAACCTGGATGGGACGCATCCGAGGCACAATCGCCACAGCCGACAGCGCCCTGCCTGTCGGCGGCGCACTCAGCTACGCGACAGCCGTCGCCGCGTTCCGCCGTGGTGGACAACCAGCTGCAGCCTGACTTGCCGCCGCAACCTGTGTCACCGTTACCGCCGCAACCTGTCTCACCGTTACCGCCTCAAACTGCCTTGCCGTTGCCGCAAAATCCAGGTACATCAGGCGAAAATCAACCAGATGATTTGCAACTTGATGACGATATTCTTCAGTTACTAGGCGATGCCCCGAGGGAAGAAACCCCTATGGGACCGCCTATTCATAAAGATATCGCCAGTCGATGGCAAAATATTCTTGCCAAAGGCCTCTCAAAAGAACTAAAGGAAAGTCTAACTAAAGAATATCTGATTCCTAATAATTGTGATCTTTTGATGGCCCCGACTCTCAACCCGGAAGTTAGGGTGGCTTTACCTGACCCCCTAGTAAAAAGAGACACGTCACTACTTTACAAGCAAAAACAACTGGGTATTGCCTTGTCCGCTTTAGCTTCAGTAACTGAAATGGTCCTTGCAAACGAGACTTCAAAACAAAAACTATTGAAACCTCTCAGTGATGCTTGCCGCATTCTCTGCGACAGCCACTTTACAGAGACAAGAACTCGCAGGGGTTTCATTATATCGTCTATTAACGCAAAATTAAAACAGACTCTGATCGACTCCAATAGGGATAAGCTGCTGTTTGGAGAAAATGTTTCAGAAAAATTGAAGGCAGCAAAAACTATTCAGCAGTCTGGCGAAGCATTAAAGAATAATCCCCCTAAACCCAGATATAATCGTCCGAATTTTCAGTCAACAATTGCAAATAGGGGTAATTTAAACTTCGTGCCCCAACACCGCAAGACGGACACGAAGACCAACAACCGTCGAGCCCCTGCTTACTCGCAGAGGCAGATGTCGCACAACAACAGCACGCGACGCCACAACGGCAACGATCGCGATCGCGACCGCGCACCGCCGACGTCGAGGACAGCGGGTGGACATCACCGGAAGTAGTTGATCAGGTACAATATGCTGGCAGACTACAATATTTTCATGACAAGTGGTCTGAAATTACTGATGATAATATGATCTTGTCTTGGATTAAAGGATACACTATCCCTTTTAAAACGACTCCCTATCGAACAGACAACCCTAGTGTTTGTCCTAAAACTAAACAAGAAAAAATTGATTTTGATCACTGTATTAAAAAACTACTTAAGATTAACGCTATATCTCACTGCAATCATGAACCTGGCGAATTCCTTTCTTCAGTCTTTTTAGTGCCAAAACCAAACGGAGATAAAAGATTTATTTTAAATCTTAAATGCCTCAATAAATTTGTTGAAAATAAGCATTTCAAAATGGAAGATTACCGAACAGCGTCTAAATTAATTACTAAGAATTGTTACATGGCATCAATTGATCTGAAAGATGCGTATTTCTTGATTTCAGTGCACAAATCGCATAGAAAATACTTGAGATTTAAATATAATAATATTTTGTATGAATTTAACTGCCTCCCGTTTGGCCTTTGCACTGCACCGCTGGTTTTTACTAAACTTTTAAAACCAGTTATGGAATACTTAAGGAAAGTACATCACATGATTTCAGTGATTTATTTAGATGACATTTTTTGTGTTGGTGGAACATTCTCTGAATGCGAATCTAACATTGCACTGACTAAGCAGACGTTTGAGGACTTAGGATTTCTCATTAATTTTGAAAAAAGTTCCTTTGTGCCTAAAACACAGTGTAAATTTTTGGGTTTTGTTTTTGACTCTGAGAATTTGATAATGAAATTACCTCTTTCTAAAAAAGAAAAGATAAAACACAGTCTTACTAACATGCTAAAAACGAAAACATGCAAATTGAGAGAATTTGCAAGATTTGTCGGTTTATTAATATCTGCCTGTCCGGCAATCAGATATTCATGGTTGTATACAAAATACTTTGAACAATTTAAATTTTCATGTTTACTCAATAACTGTAGTTATGAACAACTTGTAACAATACCTGAAAAATTAAAATCTGATATTATTTGGTGGTTAGGAAAAGTTGACGAGGGAAATAATCCTTTATATTGTAATGATTTTGTAATGGAAATCTTTTCCGACGCATCTCTGTCTGGTTGGGGTGCTTATTGTAATAATAATGAAGCTTCCGGGTACTGGAAAGATCACGAGAAATGTTTGCATATCAATGAATTAGAGCTCAAAGCTGCTTATTTAGCGTTAAAAAGTTTCGCAAAAGATCAATTTGATACTAACATACTACTACGTATTGACAATATAACTGCCATTTCTTGCATTAACCGAATGGGTAGTGTCCAGTATGAACACTTAAATGGTATATGCAGAGAAATCTGGCATTGGTGTGAGAGGCGTCAAATAATGATTTTCGCATCTTACATTAATACAAAGGACAATTGTGAAGCCGATAGTTTGTCGCGTAAAAAGTTTCAAGACACAGAATGGGAACTTAATGCTAGTGTTTACAGTAATATTACTTATTATTTTGGTCTCCCTCAAATTGATCTGTTTGCTAGCAGGTGCAATGCTAAGTGTGATGTCTTTGTAACATGGAAAAATGACCCAGAAGCATGGGCTATTGACGCTTTCACAATATCTTGGAAAAATATGTTTTTCTACGCATTTCCACCATTCGCATTAATAACTAAAGTTTTGCAAAAAAATATTAAGGAAAAAGCAGAAGGAATAGTTGTGGTACCATACTGGCCATCACAACCTTGGTTCCCCTTGTTTCATAGATTAAAAAACTCTGAATTTTTATTTTTCGGCCCGGATGTTGATTTATTAATCTCTCCTTTCAGAACTCAACACAAACTGCAGCCTGAAGTTAGTTGCCGCGAAGCTTTCAGGAATACTCTTTTGAAAAAATCCTTGTCTAATAGTACGGTGGAAATCATGTTATCGTCGTTGTCCGATTCTACGTATAAACAATACGATAGTTGTATCAAAACATGGATATCATATTGTAATACTCATAATTATGAATATGATTCCGTTTCAGTCCCGATTGTTTTACATTTTCTCACAGATATATTTAATAAGGGTGCTAAATATGGTACCATAAACTCTTATAAATCAGCACTATCCCTTTTACTCGGTAATTTAGATGATGATAGGGTAAAACGTTTCATGAAAGGGATTTTCAAATTACGCCCTACAAATCCAAAATACAATTTAACTTGGAATCCAAGCATTGTATTAGACTACTTAGCACAGAAATATCCTAATTTAGATCTCGATTTAGAAACTCATTCAAAAAAGACTGCAACATTATTGGCTTTAGTAACTGCACACCGAATACAGACACTTGCTTTAATTAAATTAAACAATATTAAAATATATTTTTCCCAAGAAATTATGATTACGATACCTGATCTAATAAAAACTTCAAAACCCAATTTAGCACAGCCAGTTCTGAGGTTACCTTATTTTGACGACCGGCCTGAAATATGTCCAGCTCGATGCTTAGAATCCTACATAAATAAAACTCAAATGTTTCGAAAGGATGATTATTTATTTTTAAGTTACAAAAAACCTCATTTGAAGGTTACCTCTCAAACAATAGGTAAATGGATTAAAGATATGCTCTCTAAAAGTGGAATAGATACAACCATTTTTAGTGCGCATAGTACTCGACACGCAGCGACGTCTGCAGCCAATAGATCTGGGATCAGTATAGACGTCATAAGGAAAACTGCAGGCTGGACAGATTCCTCCTCAGTTTTCGCTAGATTTTACAATAGGCCAATTATTGCCAATCCCAATGATTTTGCAAATGTAATCCTCTCTTCCAATAGTAATCTGTAAATAACAAATCTTTTACTTACACATATTACCTACCTATATGATTATAATGTTAAAGATATAATGTTAACAAAGATGATGTTAAATGTACAATGTACCTACCTGATTATTACTTATTCATTCTAAAACATTACAGTATACTTACCGATAAGCTATGTAATGAGTTTGTACAATTATTCATATAATAAATATGATTGACTACTAATGATTGTTTACTTACTTATTTGTTTACTCACCTATGATGGTGTATCTCAATTTCACATTTTATTTTGTGCTCTGAACATCTACAGCATGTTAACAATAAATCGCAAAGAATGAAGCTGTTAGACATAATTGAAAATCAAACGAACTTACCAAAGTGAAGTTCGATGACAATTATGTAAACAGCTTCATTCGACGCGATTTATGCAAACCCTCCCTATACAAATACATGTTTGTCTGCCCTACCCTATAATAATAAAATGTGAAAAATAGGTAGGTAGGTAACTCTAAACAAATGACTCGAGAGCGCCGACCGGACCGTTCAGGAGTGTTGGTTTAGTAGAGGGGGTACAAAAAAAAAAAAAAAAAAAAAAGAATACCCTCTAAAAATCCGTGCAAGGCTGACGCTAGGTGGCGCTACTACTGCATGTTAACAATAAATCGCGTCGAATGAAGCTGTTTACATAATTGTCATCGAACTTCACTTTGGTAAGTTCGTTTGATTTTCAATTCTCCCGCATTCGCGGTATTAACGTGAATACACACCCTGTACTCTCTGGCACTGTAAATAATTTTAATGGCTGCCGAATATGTGTTCTGACTGAAAGCTATGCCATTTTCAGCTCTATGACCTGGCTTTTAGAGGTCGTTTTGACATGTGCTTTGCGTTGATTTAGGGAGTTAGGTTTGAGTTAAAAGCTAGAGGGTTAAACAGCTAACAGCATCGCTTCTGTCATTTATTAGAGAGATTATGTCATTCATTTTAATGTATTTAGGGTAAGCTGGTGTAGGCGGACGCACTTAAGGTTCAAAGTGTAATAAACAGTAAACAAATACATTTTAAGAATCATCTCTTGTTTTATTTGAGAGGGCATCTAATAGGTACCTAAAGTCGGTCTAAACACAACTGAAGATAGCTGAGTAGCTAACCGTTTCGTCAGTAGATAAACTGCGGACTTATCGCCCGCGGACTGCTACACCAGCCTACCCTACTTGGAGCGCATATTATTCGCACTAATATACAGTGATGGTAGGACAAATGATGTCGAAATGGGTGTTCTGACTTTTCGCCGTTTTACTGTCCGAATTTCACTTGCCAGCCAACTTTTCGCATTAATTCACTATGGCAACCAACCATCAAAGATCAAGGTAGTATCATAGTCTAATAAAACATGGTCTTCTATTCCCAGAGTGACACAGGCCTACGTCACAATAACATGGCCGCTATATATAGCGCTATCGCATATTATCATATAGCGCTGTCGCATGATGACGTAGGCTTGTGTCAGTTAGGTGACCTAGAAAAGACGGGAATGGAGTACAAGGCGGAGTATATTATTATACCATGGGTAGTATCAATAATGTCTAAACCGTAACTAGTTCTAAAGGACCATGGGCAACTTTGTATGGAGCCTGGACCCAACGCCAAGAAAAATGAGAGTTAGGTCATTAGATTAGGTATTTCTATGTACTTAATTTTTTTCTATGGGCACCAATCGGAATTCCATTGCAGAACTGAGATATTGGTATTCTAGCCAAAATTTCGTCACCCTTATTACCTAGGCAATAGAGACCAAGTAAGTAAATTAATTGCTGCAGGGTAGATGTTCGCGCACCGCCGGGCGAGCACACCGAATGATTTGCCGCGCTCGCCCGGCGGTGGACTCTATTGCCTAGGTAATAAGGGTGACGACATTTTGACTAATATACCAAATTCTCAGTTCTGCAATGGAATTCCGCTTGGTGCCCATAGAACGAAAGGAAGTACAGAAAAATACTTATCTAATGACCTAATTCTCAACTCTGTTGGTTTTGGGGAAATTTTGACGCATAGTCCTTTGAATCGGTCCTCCAATTTGCTGCACTCCTCCATATTCATAATTTTTTGCGGTACCCTATCATGCTCCGTTTTCATTCCTTACCTGATTAAGTATTTTAGTCAAAAATTTCATTATTGATATAAGCTTTTACCGCTGACTGTACTTTTTTTTCAGCAAGCAACTACAGATGTAGTTCTTTAATATTATTTTCCATCGTATTTTCACGGAAACTTACGAACCTATCATGCTGCTATTTCAGTCAGTCTCGGTACAAAAAGTACTGAGGTTTCCTGAAATAGTATGACAAATACGAATGTTTCCGAGAACATACGATATACGAAATACTCATCAAGACAATATATTATCATTTATTATAAATTACTAAAAGACATAAACTGGAATATAAAACTAAAACTAACTACAAATAAATTACTAAAAGACATAAACAGGAATATAAAACTAAAACTAACTACAATTAAAATAACTAATATTAAAAATACCTATCAAAATTTGGTGCCCTCGGGAGGGTGCCCAACACGCAGGCAGCGTTGCTGCGCTGGGCTATAACCGCGAAAATCGAAGTTCGCAAATTGCGGGCATTTTTCTCTGTCACTCTAATTACGCCTTCATTGGAGTAAAAGAGAAGATCTCCGCAATTTGCGAATTTTGGTTTTCGCGGTAGCCCCTCTGGATTGCGATGGCAATTCTCTGCGCAAGAAAACTGCCCGCGCGGGGGTCGCCCGTTCCCTCCGTCAGCCGTTTCCCGAGCGCCTTATGGAGCATCTGTGCGCCTCTGCCCCACGAACCAAGCGTCTCGACGCCAAATGCGACGAATTCGTATTGAGCGCCGAGACAGCTGTATTTGGCTACCTTTTGACGCTCCCGAGTGTCCGCCGCCGCGCCGGCATGCTTGCTGGTCGATGGCACGTAGGACGCCGCTACCGTGTCAGCGCAAGTGGCGTCCCATACCAACACACGACCCATCTTCCAGGGAATCAATGACATCCCGTCAGGGCGCTTACCGTCGTTCCGCACTATTTGGGGCTCCAGAGCGGCGGGAACGCCGGCACTGACGAGCGCCCTTCTCAGGATGTCACAATTCTAATAAAAGACAACAAAATTATTGGGTTGCGTTGTTTTATCACAGAGTTCCTAAGGCCACATACACAAAATCTTTATTAACAGCTTCCACGTCAGTTCATTGAAAATGTTGCTGTCAATACACTTTCAACAACTTTAATGAGCAAACAAAAGTTAGTAAAAATCTATTTAAAGTTTAACCGGAATTCACCTTCTTTGCCGCTGTATCGTATCATATTTTATTAAGAAAAGCTAAACTAAATAAAATACTATCACTCGCCTGTTCCGTCGTTGCATTTCATGGCTGGCTGTTAAAATTAGACTGCCTCTATAGCATACAAATATTAATTATGCTTGAAACTATCTCAAACTAGTTAACTTGGAGGCTTCTGTCTGTTTATTTTGCGACGAAGCTATTGTCACTTGTTAGCTTGTTAAGACATGTTGATTTTAGAATTTTCGTGATTGACACTGACATTAGGGAGGCTAGAGGGGGTGTGTTTCCCAAAAAGTTTTAAGTCATGCTCAAACAAGACTGCTGCAGCATTTGCTAAAACAAGAGTTCGAATAATATCCATCATTATTATATTTATAGTATGTATTGTATAATAAATATGTGGTAGTTTATATACAGTATCTATCAGTACGAAAGGCCAAGAAAGAGAGAGACCCATTAATGTTTAGGTTATACTGAGCAACTTTTACTATGGGACCAACCCCGAAAACGCGGAAAAATAATTGGATATTTCATACATTTTGCTGGTCTAATGTTGAAATTTCGTATGGGAGAGTCAATTTTTTTCGCGATTTCGGGGTTGGTCCCGTAGTAAAAGTTGCTCAGTATGACCTAAACATTAATGGGTCTCTTTCTTTGCCTTTCGTTCTGATACATACTGTATATTTTATTTATTTATGTAATTTATATGTATAGTTTGCTTTTTTTAATTCACTCAATAGGTATATTTCTCTCTCTGCACCAATTGTAGATATCTCTGTTTGGCCCTAATGGTTGACTGGTAGAGAATGCCATTTGGCATTAAGTCCGCGATTTTTACATTGTTGTATATATTTTGTGCAATCAAGTTTAAATAAATAAATAATGTATTGTTTGTCCGCATTTTCGTTAGTCATAATTTGTTTGGTTCAGAAACGCGTAAATTTTCACGATTGCCATGAAACAAACCTAACCTAACCTAACCTATCTATAGGATAACCTTAGGAAAATGCTGATAAGTTAACGGTTTCCGTTTTAGGACAAATGATAATATGACAAACAATACAATACAATAAGTACTGCTATTAATATTACATTTGTTTTTGGTAGTTTATTTTGCTAAGGGTACAAGTACGGTTCATGTTGAGACTGTATTTAATCATAGGAAACTGTACACATGAAACGCAATAAAATATATGAGTATGAGTACATTATGACTTAAAACTTTATGTCAAACAAAGGGACCCCGGGTAGAGCTAGGGCATACTAGGTGGGTGTCACAATTATGCATTCGGAATACGCATTAATGTCTTAATCTACCTATTTAATTTTTTTAATCTAAATTAATTATTTAATAACGGGTTATGAATTAGATCAGGATTATTTATAGACATTTCTTCTACCAGAAATGTTACTTTTGACACTGACAGATCTTAACCATAACTAATCCAGATCTAATTCTTAATCTGTTAACTACGCCTGTAAAAGATGAGTGCGGTTTGGTAGTTTTTGTATATAATTATATTGTGTATGTATTATATTGTAGAAAAGAATTAGATATGATATAATATACAGGGTGACTTCAAATTGGTAATACAAAATACTTGATTGGGACTCAGTTAATGTCCAATAGTATACTACAGTAACTGCGGTGTTAAAATTAGCTGTATTTTAATTATCGCTAATTTTCTAATAAAACAAATAATTAAAGTCCCGAAGTGTGGTTACCCCACATTTTGTATTACCAATTTGAAGTCAACCTGTATATGGTTATTTACATATTTATTATATTATATTATATTTCACATCCCATCGTATATTGTACTCGTATTGTAGGTTATAATTATTAAGAAATTAAATTATTTTTTATCATGCCATTTTGTACAGTATAATAGATGTCTACCGTCTCCAATTCTCCCTTAATTGCTCGGACTAACTGGAATAAAATCCTGAAACGGATAAGTTCGCCTTTGTACTAATTAATACTAACAACCCGAAACATGATTAGTTTCCGTTGTTTTATCACTGAGTTCCCATGGCCACCTCCTGTCTCCATCGTTATACAGATCATAATATTGCATTATCATCCGAATATAATAGGAAGGAGGATATGGGGCTGGAAGTGAACACCTCCAAATGTGAGTTCTTCCCCTGTGGACCGCAGTCATCTTCTCTCTTCTCTTTTTTCTCGGGTTTACTTCCCGGCCTCAAGGAATTGCATACTGATTCTTTTTGCCTACTTGGTGCACCGATTTTTCCTTCCGCAGTTCCTGAGGCACTACAAATTCGTAGGAGTCTCCTTCTCCTTGCGGGCGAACGTCTCAAGGGTTTGACCCCGCACGTGGCTTTAGTTTTATTGCAAAAGTGTTTCGCCGTTCCCAAGATCACGTACCTGTTGCGCACGGCCCCTGTTTGGTTATTCCCGGGTGACATTGAGACCTTTGATTTGGCCATTAAGTCGACGATTGAGTCGGTGGTCAATGTGTCCCTGGATGATAGTCAGTGGACACAAGCAGGTTTGCCAATCCGTCACGGAGGCATTGTGGTGCGGCGTGTGGGGGACATTAGCCTGCCGGCCTTCTTGGCGTCGGCCCATGGGGTTGCTGACCTAGTTGCTAAAATGTTATCACTAAATGGCGACGGGGTAAGCATACCGTATGTGGCCGACGCTGTGAGGCAGTGGTTGGCTATCAACCCAGGTGCGTCCGTCCCAGAGAACCCAAGACTCCAGCGCGCGTGGGATGAGGTAGGGTGTAAGGCCACCTTGGACGGTCTGGTTGGGAACGCTTCGGGTGTGGACCGCGCAAGGCTTCTGGCAGTGGCGCGGCCAGAATCAGGGGCTTGGCTGCAGGCGTTACCCTCCCCTCAACTGGGTACGTTACTTGACGGTGACTCGTTGCGGTTGTCCGTCGCTCTCCGCCTGGGCTGCGATGTATGTCAACCACATTTATGCATCTGCGGTTCCACGGTGGGGGCTGATGGCCATCATGCATTGAGTTGCCGTCGATGCGTCGGGAGGCATCCGCGTCACCATGCCTTGAACGATATTGTCCAGAGGGCGCTTAGATCAGCGGGTGTTCCATCCGTGCTTGGGCCTCCGGGTCTAAGTCGCACGGACGGCAAGCGGCCTGATGGCCTAACCTTAGTGCCGTGGGAGAGAGGGCGGTGCCTGGTCTGGGACGCTACGTGCGTCAGCACCTTCGCCGCCTCTCATATCAGTCGCACGGCACGCGCAGCCGGAGCGGCGGCCGAGTCTCAGGCGGCGGTGAAGCGCCAAAAGTATGTTCCCTTGGCCTCGGGTTATATTTTCGTCCCTTTTGCGGTGGAAACGGCGGGTTGCTGGGGTGCTGACGTGAAACAATTTGTGCGTGACATAGGCCGTCGACTCAGGCAAAAGGGAGAGGATCCCCGCTCCGAATCGTTTCTGGTGCAGAGGCTGTCCATAGCCATCCAGCGGGGTAATGCCGTGAGTGTTATGGGCACTTTTGCACCGGAAGCGATAAAGAACGGGTTTGACGGATAGTTACTTTCGTAATTATTTAAGATGTTCATATGTATTGTTTTAGAATGAATATAAATTATTAAGTAAATTGAAGAGGGTGCTTGGATCCGAGTTAGGTATGTACTTATGCAAAATATCAGCTCAATCGGAAATCGGGGAGTGGGTCAAATTTAGCTTCCAAGTTTTAGCCCACACTAACAAAATAACATACATACTAACAGGGCAAGTTAAATAAAAGCTTGTAAAACATAAGTATAACCTTTAAAAGCCCCGGATTTACTCCTTTGCAACATTTTACAATATTTTATTTATATATGAATAAGACAATAAAAAGACAAGTAAATAACTTATGAACTAAATATATCTATGAATAAAATATAATTTAAAATATAAATTATGAATAACCAAGAACCACAAAAATTTTAATAAAATTATTACGTAGACAGTTTATATTTATTTTACAAGCATCCTTCATAATAATACAGTATACAGGCTGGTTTTATTTTTCATTGGCCATTCGAGACTCATCGATTAATTATTTCTACATTCATAAAACGAAAAAGCCGTGTTCAACTTTTTCACAGGGATATATACCTAACTCTGGCTTAACATGGCAGTCTAGAATTGTCGAGGGATTTTATGAAAAGGGTTTAGGTTTACATGAAACTTTTATACCTACTGCCTGGATTTATTTTGGACCGATTAGAATTTGGTGTACCTATTTAAATTACACATCGGTCAACGGTAGGTATATTAATAAGAGCGCTTTTATCCTCCTCCTTGCTTCGTTCTTCTCAGTGCTGGAGGGTCGTGACCTCCTAGTGGAGCACATGATTCCGGATTGCAGATTTCCAGCCTATCCGATCCCATGCGACTTCTAAGGCACCATAGACCTCTATGGATAGCGATTTGCTAACCACTAAAGAGCGCTTTTATAAGCCGCCCTTACCTTACCTTACCTTATGACCTTACCTTATGGTGCCGTTCGGATTCAGATGACTAGAGCATTACCTGCTGCCGCTATAATGCAGCGCGACATTGCTGCCAACTGCATTGCTGCCGCATATGTCAAAAATCCCGACATTTGCGACAGCAATTTAGTCGGCAGTAATGTCGCGCTGCAATACGATAGGATTAGTTAAGCGTGAGATAATTTGTGATACTTAGTTTCATGGTTTCTTCGTGGTTTCTTCATAGTCTTAAAGTACTTAAGCTAAAGGAATTCTGGGTAACTTTCTTTGTACTTTTCATGTCAACAAGAGCTAATAACCATGTAGAAAACAGATCGACAGTATTTGTACAAAATTGCAATAAAAATCTATTACACAGTTGGATAATCCCGTAAGTAGATCCCGGACATTTCCCCGCGATCCCACACGTTTCTTATAGCTTTAATTTATTGGAGCAGCCCCCTTTTACTTCTAAAGGCTTCCATGTTACCTTTTGATTCCAGTGTATGATGGCCTCAAGATCTTTAACTGTTATAAGAACCCAGAGCTCTCGGTTATACTGGACTTTATCGACTGCTATGGGAAAAACGTTGATCCCTCCACATGAGACCTCACAGTCCTCACAAGATTTCCGCAACTCCAAAACGTCTTAAAACTTAAGTAACTTAAACGTTTATGGCTCATTTTAAACAGGTTGCAGTTTTGTTAGCTTTCCTGTCTTTTGTTGAAAAGGGATGTAATATTGGATGCTTTTGAACGCTAAAATCCCGTAAAGGCTTCGTAAGTTGCGACTACTCGCACTGCTTGGGAACGCTTATAAGTTTTAAAGCGTAGGTCAAATTAATTTTCGAGCTTTTAAGTAAGTTATTGGTAAAGTTTACAATTATAATTGCAATTTTTGGATTTAATAAATGGCGGACCGAAAGTTAAGGCAAGAATAGTTAAATTAGGTACTTAGTAGGTAGGTACCTTAATTGTAAAGAATATAAATTATAAATTATACTTTACTTGTATAGGTAGGTTCAGGTGTAGTAAAGAGACTATTCCTATTTCAACATATTATATCGATTCATTTGCTCTCTCCTTTTACAACGAAAAGCTTATTTTTAAGTCGAACACAAATCTCGGGAACTCGGAACACAATCACATTTCCATTGAACAAATGTTACCCCAGCACCGTCCCCTGGGGTACTCCGACTAGAACTCCGAGACTCCTTATAATTAACTTGGCTTCAAACGGGGACTTTTAATTATACGAGTAATTTAAATTTGATTGAAAAATATTTGAGTGCTTCGTTAGAAGCTTTAGATGTACTTATATAAATAATTGATGGTTGCTTTAATTGCGATATAATTTTATACAATGTATTTTTAAATAAGTAGGTACTATTTCATGAAATGCAAACCATTAGAATTGCTCAATTTTCACGTCAAAATAATGAAAAGAAGGAAATCGAGTGTGAAAATTGGCTTCGGCCGGTTTTTGAGTATTTTGTTAATTCCTACAAGTATTTCGTTTTTTGAAAAGCGTTCGCCGCGAACAGTCACGGTGCCTAGACTTACGTTTTACACGTCCCAGAAAAATGTTTCCAAAAGAATATGTAGAACATCCTCAATCAATATTATATCTGAATAATAGATTTCTTCCTTCGCCATCTTGTTCGGTGGATACGTAAATGTAGTGGTATAATACACGGGGCCTTGCGAGGACGCGCACCGCTGCGATACGCGATTGTGCGTTATGACTTATGAAAATAATATTTATATCAAAACGGTTACACTCACTTGTGTTTAATTTCGATTATGAAAATAATGCCAGAACTGGTATCAAAATATGTGCTCTGATCTTGGTGCCTAGCCAAGGTGACAATAATCGCTTACGCTACGATAACGTCGATAACGAAAGGTTTTATGTCTCTCTATCACTATTCAATATTAGTGCGACAGTGACAGTTGCTCTTCGTACGCTACGAAGCATAAACGATTGGCATATTGGCTACGCACCCAGATATTTTACTTGACAAAGATAAGGTACATTACAATACAATAACACACTACAATGCGAAAAATAGGAAATTACCTTTTCGCACGTGTATTGTACAACGTTTTACAGTACATATGGCCCTTTAAATGTTCGACATACGCACGTATAGTACAATTACCGCACTAGGGCGGTAAATCAGCACCATATGTACTGTAAGTGTAAATAGTGTAATTAATGTTAAATGATATTCAATATTAAGGGAAATAAAAATCTATGATTTGGTAAATGGGGAAAACTTACACTGTGTCATCAATGTAAAGTAAGTAAGTATACAATGTTTAATGGATCAATAACAATATGAACAATACAATTTATATGTAAATAAGAAAAAAAAATGTAGCTAAGGTAACAATTCTAAAAAAGCGGGTATATCATTTGCGAACCGAGGATGGCGTTTTACCCGTCCATGTATTATTCGTACATTGATTTCGTATTGACATATCCATCTGTCACAACATTCTCGTATTGGAGATGTTTTATTTATCATGGCGATCATATGTTAATGGAAAGGGCGACGTAGTGTAAACTAAAGTCCTACCGTTTGACACCTACAATAGATCTCGTGATGGAAAAGGAAGCGGATTTTTTTTTATTGTTAGTAACGTTTTACCGCGATCTAAAAATTTCTGAACAGGTTTATTTTTTTATTGACGTATGATTTCTCGTCGTCAATCACAATAGTGCATAAAATTCATAGGTAATGTACTTTTAAATTACTTTTCTTTTAGTTTTTCACTTTAGTCGCTTTTCACCTCAATATGTATTTGTTTTTAATGCGTCATTAATTAACGCGTTATTCATTTTAGCACTATACCAATTGTAGTTTATGCATAGTGCATGAAAAAGATTTAAAACTAAGTATAGCCATTAAACTTTATAAGAAAATGAAGGGATGTTTACATAAACAACATAACTGCTTAGAGCGGTTGACACTTTTTTAAGAACATTGTTAATCGTTTCAGGTGTCAACCAGTGTATTTTTTTATTTTCTTTATTTAGGATTACCAACAGATAATACATCTTACATGCTCTTAAATCTATATAACAATCATGACTGATGCTTATCTAATTATAGGTAACCACCAGGCCCCAATTTCACCACGGCTACAATTGTCAGTGACATATGTCGAGCGACAATTGTCAAGCGACAGGTGACATATTACAATTTTATAAAATATTTTCTATAGAAATACTTACAAGCATGACAGGCATTTTGCTACAATTGTATGTAAGTATTACAATTATGTTGTGAAACAAGAAATATTTTTTCTAGTCGACATATTTGTAGAATTGTCGGTGAATCTTGACAGGAAATGAGTTATATGTCGGAATTTCGTGACAATTGTGGTGTTTCTTGTGACAATTGTCATAAACTTAGCAAGAGAAATATCTGTTTTTTTCCGATATAATAAAGTTTTTTTTAATAATACAATGATGGTGGCAAACAGGAATACGGCCCGCCCAATGGTAAGCGGCAACCGTAGCCCATGGATGCCTGTGACGTCAGTCAGCAACAGTGATGTTTTACAATTGTCGCACCTGTCACCGTGGTGAAATTGGGGCCAGGTGTAGTCAGTTATGTTGTTTTTCTAAACATCCCTTCAATTAATATCGGAAGGTAACTAACTAAGTACCTAACTGCTGATCTCGGTAACTGAATATTGTTTCGCGTAACGTTCGATGATATCATTATCATCATATCAGCCTTTTATTGCCCACTCCGAGCATTGGCCTCTCTTCGAGTATGCCACTTGTACCAGTCTTGAGCGAATCTCATCCAGAAGTGACCCGCAATCTTCTAAATGTAGTCCACTCAATCAGCCAACGGACGCCAGGCACTCCTTTCGAAATCAGCTGCCAGGCACCATTCCGTTAAAATTTTGGTCCACCTGCCATCACTCTGCCTGGCAACATGTCCCGTTCAACTCTATTTTAGTTTGGTAATGACGTATCCCACGTCAGATCTCAATATTCCTCACTTGGTCTTGAAGCTTGATTGATACCCAGCATGGCGCATATTTCATGATATATCTACTTGTGATTACAAAAAATAACATAATACCTACACTTATTATGATTGTTATAAATTTTAAAAGAAATAAAAGGTTAAAAGAAAAGAAATATAGACATCAAACAGGAACCGAATGAGGTGTCTCACGTCAATCATACTCATACATAAAGTAAAAAAATATACTCGTACAGTAAAGTACCTACAGTACAGTTCCTCAACCGACGTTCAATCCAATTATGCCCAGCAGCACAAGCTTAAAAACTCAAAGATGCGATCAGCATTTCAATTTTTCCAAGCAAACAGTATTCTATTTAAGTTAGATCGGGTCGGCATTGTAGAGTTGGCCGGCAAACATAATTATTTTCATGTCAATATCAACACTGAAATTGTCCGTTCACAAGTCCAATAATGTATTCCCGCGCGCCGCGCGGGGTCACCGCGTCGACAAACACGGGTGGTCTATGGATATACAAAAAGCGAGTTACAATTTAATAACAATACAATACAATACTAATATTCTTCATTGCAATAACAAAATATTAAATTAATTAAGGTAAATTGTGGAAAAGACCGTCTATAAGGGAAGCCCGTCTATAAGCCCTTTCGTTGAGAGTGAAACAGTGAAGCTCTTCTTTACAAACGGTGTCTGAGCGACGTATGTACGTTGATAACATAAACCATACATCGACTGTGGAATGCCTATAATAGCTATCATCCATCATCTCACAATAATTCAAACACTCACGGTACACACACAGTCATCCATCTCCATGCAAACAAATCACAATCAGGTGTTGACGTCAGAAGTGTATTGAGTAGCGGCAATGCTCGAGGGAGCGGCAAATTTCTGCGTGACACCGTGCTGTGGTGTCACAGCCAATCCCAAGAAAATCTTTCAGACAAACTATTCACAAGTTTTTTTATTGTATTGTTTTATGATAAGGAGGCAAATGAGCAGACAAATCGCCTGATGGTAAGCGATTACTCGCCTAGGGACACCCAGAACACCTGAAGGGTTGTACGTGCGTTGCCGGCCTTTAAGATGAGAGTACGCTCTTTTCTTGAAGGTTGTATTGGTCTGGAAATACCGTTGGCAACAGTTAATTCCACAGCAGGAACCCCACCATCTAAGTGGTGAAGATGGGAATCAAATGTTGTTGCGTAGAGCGATGGCGGAAAGAAGCGGAAGGGATTAATCTGAATAATTTCTCGGAGCACTCTCCGTTCTACATGAGATAGAAAATACCAAATAAAGCTATACGTATCAGCGCCAAGGAGACAAGCCGATTTCAAATATGTTGGCAGCCGACAATTCGAGTCGCTCTCCACTTCTTTCTTAGACCACACAGCAGACAGTTGATATTAATTCTTATGAAAAACTGTTCGGCCTCTGTTTACATCTTCGATCCAAACCGATCCCAAGAACTAGTAATTGGTTGCAGCATTGATGGTTTGAACTTCAGGTTGTTTGTAACTTTGGTATATGACTTTATTGTTTCGTGGAAGGAACTTCAAAGTGAGAGTTCCGTGCAGTGGTAGAAGAAAGTTTTACGGCTTCTAACCAGCTTGGTGGAATAGTTAGTTTGGAAGTTGGTGCGCCATTTAGGTACACCACAAATGGCAGTCGATTGAATTCATTTGAACATAAAGAAGTCATAAAAGGTGTTTTATAACTCCCGACGCAAAAGAGGGATGTTATAAGTTTGACGCCAATATGTCTCTGTTTGTGTGTCTGTCTGTGGCATCGTAGTTCTTCAACGGATGGACGTGATTCGTAGCCATGATTGATTAAAATCGATCCAGAAGTTTGAACAGTAATAGTTCCTTTCCAAAATGATGTATGGCAGTTTTTAATGACATAATTGCGTAGGTTTTTAAAAAAAAATCTTATTTAATAGTTATTGGTATGATTTGTACAACCACATTTTATCCTACAATGTCAAATTTAATAAAACGGATTATCTTGTCAAAAAAGTGCAGGCCGTTTTTCGAGACATGCGACGCTTAATGACATAGTCCGTCGGTCTCTTGCCACCATCAATGTGCCTGCTCTTCTTGAGCCGACTGGCATTATCAGAGATGATGGCAAGAGGCCCGATGGGGTGTCTTTAGTTCCTTGGAGCGTGGGACGGATGTTAGTGTGGGATGCTACCTGCGTAGACACACTGGCACCGTCCCACCTCCAACGGACTACTGTAAAAGCGGGCGGAGCGGCGGAAAGCGCCGAAATTCTAAAACGTAACAAATAGAGAGCCTCGGTAGAGAGTACCATTTTGTACCATTTGGAGTTGAAACTAGGTCCATGGGGTCCCAGCGCGCATAAGTTGTTCGCAGAAATCGTGAAGCGTCTGGTTGACGTAACTGGTGACCGAAGAGCTGGCGGCTACCTCGCACAACGTATCAGCATTGCGATACAGCGAGGAAATGCCGCCAGCATCCTTGGTACAATGCCTCAAGGGCCTATTTTAGATTTAAGCTAGTTATTAATTTCGTTTAGTAGTACCACTGTATATACAGGGTGAAATTTAATTCACTGGCCAAATTGAAACACCCGAAAGAACTCGAAAAAATATTAAACACGTGTTTTTTCTTTTAATACCGCTCAGTACATTTTTTTCGAAATAACTCATCATCAAGTTGTCCTAAAAACCTCGTACGTTATGGTGAACCGACAACTACCCACTACACCCGCTTCTCTCTTATCAGTTAAGGTCATTGACACCCCGCCCCTCCCGCTGTTTGCAATAGCGTCACCAATTATGAACCCTATTGCAGCGAGATAAGACGCTTACCTACATAAGTTGCTAATTTTTCCTTCATACTTTAACGGGCTTAGAGCCGTCAAAATGCAAACAAAGGCAACCCATTTTTAATCTAAAATATTATTTCTGACTAATGATTATTAACAAAACGTCCGTGGCTTAAAAACAATGAGTAAAAACTAGGTCAGGAATCTTTGCATTCAGCGTATTTAAAAAATTGAATCATCTTATGTACTTACATTTGATTAAAAGTCGACGCAATTAACGAAAGTCCCACGAGATGGTACTCTTGGATTCAATCCTTGTCTGTGAAGGCGTGGAACGGATTCCATTTCGTATAATCTTTGTGCACCACGTAAACACTCACCACTTAATAAATAACACCGTACCATTTCCTAATATTCCCGGTTCGAAAACATTTTTTTAAACCTTAGTACGCGCGCGATTATTATTTTAAGGTTGGCGAGTGACGAGTGACTAATCATTTATGCTAACCGTTATGTTTACCGCTAGCGCGGAATGGTTTAGACTACCCTCGAAATTGATAAACCTGCCTTCCATCGCCAACACTAACTAGGTGGACCCTATTGCAATGATTATAAGGTTTAGTGAAGGTCAGATAAGGGTTTTGCTGATGTTGTTGTTAAAATCTACTATTAGGTTTGTTTACATTTGTGGTAATAGGGTGACCACGACTCGTGGAAAGTATTTAAAAATTGAAAAATGGAAATAAAAAAAAATGTACTCTTTTTTTTCGCTAAATAGATTCCTTAAGTGTAACCTAGTGCCTGAAATGAATATGGCCAGTGATTTAAATTTCACCCTGTATATTGTATGTAAATAAATGATTTATAAATTTAATAAAATATCTCGATATAATGATCTTTTTGTCGTTTCCTCCAGTAACGCAGTCGGCTGAATTACTGCAGCAGTATTACTGTGCTTCAGCGCAACATTACTGCTGACTAAATTGCTGTCGTCAATGTAAAAATTGATGTTGCTGCCCGGATTTATAACATTTGCAGCAGTAATGCAGTCGATAGTAATGTCGCGCTTCAATAGTAAGCGGCAATTCTTGTGTAGGTTGAATCCGAACGGCCGAATCTTTAATCTTCCGCAGGGCTTTTCTAATAACTTAGATTACTACATATTTGGTAAATGTGAAGAAATTTATTTCATTTTTGTAATCTGTGTACGTAGATGCCAGGTAATTTTTTTAACTTTTTCCTTATCTTACATTTTGATCTACTTAGCTCAATTATTAAGATAGGTATTTATTTTAATTTACGTAACCGTAAAGAAAAAGTAGGAGTCGTGTCGTAACAAAATGTCAAAGAGTTGGCACAAGATAGGAAAAGCTGGAAGATACTCCACCGACAAGAGAATAACTCTTAAGTTTATGATGATGATGAACCGTAGGAAGGGTGAACTAAATCAACTTATCCGTGGTTAGGGCGTCTAAGTATTTAGTTTACTAACACTAACTCCAAGAAACTGAATTCAGACTTGTTCTAATTATACTAGCTGTTGAACATGAAAGCGGCACCGTTGGGGTCGGTTGGAGCAGTTTAAGCTCTTGCCGGAACTTTGAAAGTTTCACCAAATGCCTGCATTGCCTTTATACATGGTGTCCTAATTTATGAATAGACATTGTCATAATAAAAAAGAGTTACACAACACATAGTCGTGGACTGCCCTCATTCAGCGGGTTTTTGCAATCATGACGGAATTATTTCATCTTATTGTGAGTCTTCCGACGCTTATCTTTTGGTACATTGTAGCCACAGAAGAACCTATCTCTCCCTGTGTTTATAACGGGTTCGGGTCCTTCGGCTTTTGTTCATATCAGGAATTAGTCTTATGGTAATAATTTCAATTTTAAGAGTGTTGGTACCGTAAAATGTGCCTGCTTTGCTCCAAAATTTACTCCATAATTCGAAATTATTTAATACTTATTAAAAATATTATATTGTGATATTATGTGCCGATTTAAGGATCACTCACGCTAGACCGGGCCGGAGCTTCCGGAGCTTCGTTTTCTATGGAAAGCACCACGTGATCACCAATCAGCCGTTATAGAAAATGACATGTCGGACGCCTCGGCCCGGGCACGGCCCGGTCTAGCGTGAGTCGACCTTTAAATAAGGCTTTCACTACTAGAGTCGGACCAAGAAAAGTCTGCAGCGGATTTGATAGCCCACGCAGTGCAAGTGTTATTTATACATCACCAATCAGCCGTTATAGAAAATGACATGTCGGACGCCTCGGCCCGGTCTAGCGTGAGTCGACCTTTAAAGAAGGCTTTCACTACTAGAGTCGGACCAAGAAAAGCCTGCAGTGGATTTGATAGCCCACGCAGTGCAAGTGTTATTTATACGTCATAATTTCATAGAAGTTTGATGATTAAAATAACACTTGGACTGCGAGGGCTATCAAATACGCTGCAGACTTTTCTTGGTCTGACTCTAACATCCCAAGTAGCACAGATTAGCTGTATAGCAGCCGCATAATGAAGTACGAATACGGTTGAAGCTGGAATATAAACGCTGCATAAGAGCTGTATAAGCGTCTTTTCAGCTTTTATAACTCTTAAATGGGCACAAATTAGGCAGCCTTAAGTTCACATAGCTACTTAAGAGCGTTGTAGCAGTAATTTAACGGAATTATAAGGGGTAACAGGAGTTATAAGAGGTGTATATTGGCTGGGTAAGAGACCACCAGTTACCCTTTATTCAGCTAATATGTCACATGTGCGCCCTAATACCGGGAAAGATTGACGTTGGGCTGAATAAAAGATAATTAATAACATACTTTTACACCTCTGCCTTAAAAATCAGCTATTATATTTAGTATAGTGACGACGAACGCAGAGGTGAATATATTTATATTGAAGCAAAAACGTTAAGCCCAACGACACCATAAGTCATTTTGTTAAAGTGTTTAGTTAAATGTTTGTACATGATCTTTTATTTATTAATGCGAGAAAGATGTTTGGGAATGCAAGTTTATTGACATTATATATATACATTATCTAAGAAAATTTCAGTGCGCCACGAAAATAATCAGAATTTATTTAAATTAATGATATAAATAAGCTATGTGTAAAAACTATTTCAGTGGTTTGGACAGAATTATGAGATAAAAAGTTAATAATACGTTATAGGAAGTACTAAACTAATGATTTAGGTTAAGAACTCAGGCACAAAACCATATTGTTACCCTTAAAAGTTGGAAAAGCAATTTCAATTTTGTAGGTTATATACAATAAAATGGCGGTCAATGTTAAAAAGCAACGTGAACCGTTAAAATTCTTATATGCAGCATACGACTGTTATATATCTGATAAAGATACTTAAGTGAACCACTATAAAGTCCAAGTCGTTATTTCGATACACTAGTGAACCTCTAAACAGTTATAAGGCATCTTATGAACGTTTTAACAGCCGCTATGCAGACAGTCCCAATGGTAGTATAATAGGCTGCTTAGCGGTAAACATGTTCAGCGCTAAGCCGTATTATGCGCCACATGTGTTCGATTATACGTCTATTGGTTTCATAATAGTTCACTCGTTCTCCCTTATAATAAGTCAGCGAAATAAAAGCTGCTTTAGCGGTAAACATGTTCAGCGATAAGCTGTATTATGCGCCCCATGTGTTCCATTATACGTCTATTGGCTTCAGAATAGTTCATTCGTGCTTCCTCAAAAAGTCAGAATAATAAAAGCTGCTTAGCGGTAAACATGTTCAGCTATAAGCTGTATTATGCGCCCCATGTGTTCCATTTATACGTCTATTGGCTTCATATTAGTTCACTCGTGCTCCCTTAAAAGTCAGCGTAATAAAAGCTGCTTAGCGGTAAACATGTTCAGCGATAAGCTGTATTATGCGCCACGTGTGTTCAATTATACGTCTATTGGCTTCATAATAGTTCATTCGTGCTTCCTTTAAAAGTCAGCGTAATAGAAGCTGCTTAGCGGTAAACATGTTCAGCGATAAGCTGTATTATGCGCCACATGTGTTCCATTATACGTCTATTGGCTTCATATTAGTTCACTCGTGCTCCCTTAAAAGTCAGTGTAATAAAAGCTGCTTAGTGGTAAACATGTTAAGCGACAAGCTGTATTATGTGCCACATGTGTTCCATTATAAGTCTATTAGCTTCATAATAGTTCACTTGTGCTCCCTTAATAAGTCAACGTAATAAAAGTCCACAATTGACTCCTTATACAGCACATGGCGTAATTTTATCCACTAAACAGACCTTATAACGGTTAAAGCATTTGATAACCCTTAAAGCTGTATAGGGTCGTAGCAAATATACCTTTATATCACTCTTTGCGTATTAATGGTAGTTTTCAGAGCCGTAATGCAGCTTTTAATCAGCCCTAAGCTATATAAATATCACTGAGATCTATTATACAGCTGTAGGACCACGAGTGTGCTCTTATAAGTGTCTTAATACGCACAGAGCGTTAGATAGAACTAAAAGTGAGTAGTTATAGAGCTATCTGTGCTACTTGGGCATGTTGTAACACTTAAATGCGGTTGTGTTGGAGCACGATTACCTAACGAAGATTTGTGTATAAAATATTATAGAAAATATCTGTTAGATGTATTTCTATTCTATTCTATTCTATTCTATAAATCACTTAAATTTATTTTCCCACTATTTACTTATTTACAAATAAATATCAAGAAGGTCACAATCCTTATGTATTTTGTACAAGGTATTGTTGAAACATTTTTTATTTATTTATCATCAGTCGAGCGGCTGGGACACCCAGTATACAGGGGATTGATTCGGTCGACGTAATGGCTCAGTTACGATCTTTATCTAAATCAGTACAAAGCCATTAAAGATTAGATTTACATCCAGCCAGTAAGCACGTTTTAGATTTATCGACGTGCACATCGTGAATGATTACGGATACGACATCGTTTTTAACACAGTTTGAAAACAGCTCGTTTCACGACTCGCTAGATTTGCCGTTAAAATAAAATATATTTTACAGTACATATGGGGCTATTTTCCCGCACTAGTGCGTAAAATAGCACTTTTCGTGCGATGTCAAAAGTTTAAAGGGCCATATGTAAAACATATCCAAACCCCGGCTCGTACCAATGAGTTATTCGGAACTTATGTACGAAATATCATTTGATATTTACCAGTTGCTTTTCGGTGAAGGAAAACATCGTGAGGAAACCGGACTAATCTCAATAAGGCCTAGTTTCCCCTCTGGGTTGTAAGGTCAGATGGCAGTCGCTTTCATAAAAACTAGTGCCTACGTCAAATCATGGGATTAGTTGTCAAGCGGACCCCAGGCTCCCATGAGCCGTGGCAAAATGCCGGGATAACGCGAGGAAGAAGGAAGAAGGATGTACTGTAAAACTCCCTTCGGTCGTGTTTTAATTTATCGCCACTCGTTTCGAACTTCCTCTTTTCCGCACTTGTATCGTAAATAACTATTTTAGTTATAAATGAAGTACAGTAAAACCTGGATAATTGCAATTTCAAGGGACCGGCATTTTTTTGTCAATTAACCAGGTTTTTCATTTAAGCAGGTCGTGCCAATTAACGAGGTTCAAAATTTCGTTGTGTCAATTATAGAGGTTTTCATTAATAGAGGTTGCGTTCTGACAAATTTCTTTTATGGAGGTGCAAATAACCATTGAAAGTAGATTTACAAGCTTACTTTCTGGGTTTCTGGTCTATGACTTGCACTTTTATACTACATTAATTACTACTTTATTTTCTTATTAATCATTTGGGTTTAAAACATTCCCTCAATTCACCTACCTACCTATTTGGCTGTGATAGATATTAGATACCCAATAAATAAATTGAATTCTGGATGAAGATTTAAAATAAAATGATCATTGCTATTAAAATATTGTTTCTGATGTCTACAACTACATTATTTCAATTACAGAGGTAATCAATAAGTCTCGTTTCAATAATAGAGGTAATAAGAAGAGCTAAAATAACGGATTTTTTTAGCACAGTGTCAATTATAGAGGTCTTAGTTGCGATGTGGTCAATTACAGAGGCAAAATTACGAAAAGCACTAAAATCTAAATTGCAATTATAGAGGTTCCAAACTTTCAATTATAGAGGCATTTTGGTCTCAAGGGACCGGGACCGGACCTTTCGTTGCAATTATTAAGGTTTTCCATTTATCCAGGTGCCAATTAACCAGGTTTCACTGTACAATATTCTGCGCTTCAGAAATTTCAGCCAATATTGTATATATAGGTACGCCAAACTATGTTTTGTATTGATATAATAAAATGGATCTAAATATTTTTTGGTTTTCTGTATTCTAGCGGTTAGACCAAAACGGTATTTTTTCTAACGGTTACATTTATTTTATTTAAAAATTCTAATAGAAATACCACTGCAACTAATGTAAAATAATACAAAAAGCTTGAAAACCCCTAGACAGCAAATTCCTCTACTTCCAGTTTTATAAAATGCTTCTTTGTGCACATTTATCAAAATCTTTATGCACCCGTCTTTTTATTTCTTCAAGTTTGGCTGAGATTGTGAACGGTGCATCCTTTACACGCGCACTTTGAACGCGCTTCGAAGAAAATTCATAAAATATAATAACTTTTGGTACTGTTGAGTTCTCAAAAGATTTCGTTGAGTTTTCTTGTTCTTTAAGTGTAATTTTTTTGTAATCTGTGTACATGCAAGGTAAATTTTTATACTTTTTCCTTATCTTACATTTTGAACTACCTACTTAGATCAATTATTAAAATAGGTATTTGCGCATATATTGTGCATTGGAATTTAGACCAGTACGGATATGATGGTCGTTCTTGTCTACGTGACAGCGTGTTAAACGGTATCCGTCACTTTCATTCGCGTTATGTTAAAAAGTGACAGATGTTTTGTATTATAAAGCCAACCATAAATAGGCCTGCTGAAGTTTTCTTTATGTCATTTACATATTGACATAAGTAACAGTAATCGTTAAACGGTGACGTTCGGATGTCAACTGTTGCGGCGAAGGTGTTGCCGCCGCTTTATCCGTCAATTTACTTGATAAAATGAGTGACATTCGCCGCCTCATTACTGCCGTGTTTATGGGTAACATTCCATTTCTGACCGCAGCTGCACTAGGTACTAGTACGAACGCGTCGGTGTTATTTTCAATTTCCATAGTAAAATGAATGGTAGTGCTGCTGTCGTTGGAAATGGACTGTCACCTTATGTCGTTCATACCTTCACTAAAATCAAAGTAATTGACAGATACAGTGGTGGCAACAACGATGCCGCAACAGTAATGAAGCTGCAGTGTCCGAACGTCACCCTAAAATCTAAGCGCGCAGCTTAGATGGTTGGCAGTACAGTACTCAACAATGTGTTTCTCTATAAACTTCCTGCCTCTCACAACTAAACTATGGAATGAACTGTCGCTTGCGGTATTTCCAGTCCTATACGACCTTGAAACCATCAAGAAAATAGCGTACTTACCTACTTTTGAGTATCTTTCTTTTTATGTATGTTTTTTAGGGTTCCGTAGCCAAATGGCAAAAAACGGAACCCTTATGGATTCGTCATGTCTGTCTGTCTGTCCGCCCGTATGTCACAGCCACTTTTTTCGGAAACTATAAGAACTATACTGTTGAAACTTGGTAAGTAGATGTATTCTGTGAAACAATAAATTTTGATTAATTTTGGGGGTTCCCCATACTTAGAACTGAAACTCAAAAATGTTTTTTCATCAAACCCATACGTGTGGGGTATCTATAGATAGGTCTTCAAAAATTATATTGAGGTTTCTAATATATTTTTTTTCTAAACTGAATAGTTTGCGCGAGAGACACTTCCAAAGTGGTAAAATGTGTGTCCCCCCCCCCCCCCTGTAACTTCTAAAATAAGAGAATGATAAAACTAAAAAAATATATGATGAACATTACCATGCAAACTTCCACCGAAAATTGGTTTGAACAAGATCTAGTAAGTAGTTTTTTTTAATACGTCATAAATCGTAAACCAAAATTTACGGAACCCTATTCATGGGCGAGTCCGACTCGCATTTGGCCGCTTTTTTGTCGCTGGAGCAGTGTCACATATAATATGTCCCAGACAGTATCAGTCAGACAGGTCCTGAAAGACTATTTATTATTATTTATTTAAGGCATTTATTGGAACTGAAGTGGGAAATATCAAATGATATTTACCAGTCGCTCTTCGGTGAAGGAAAACATCGAGAGTAAATATGCCTATATGAAGAAATAAATATGTAAGTGTAGTAAACCAAACCTCTTTTTTACAGGCTTTTAAGGAATTCTGTGCTCAGTAATGGGACATATAAAAGCTGGTTTTTATGATACTAGTGGCTCTGTGAGCTGCAGGCCTCGCGATTAGCTTAAGAGCGCTCTTACAAGAAAAGTCGAAATAACGCAAAATTGATGATACTAGTCGACGAAATTCAGGACTTTGTGCTCATTATTAGAAACAATGAGTACTTGTTCCAGTAAAAGCGTCTTCTTATCTTTTTAAATATCGTTGTAAATATTAGAAAAAGGACTTTATTAAATTAGTAATGATTTTTTTTCTGATGGCCGTTTCCGAAAAACCCCGTGAAGCACTGAATGGCAAGCTCTTATTTGGAAATGTTGAGAAGTTTACTCTGCTAAACCTGGCTATTTTGTATTACTAATACCCTGTACTTTAGGCATATCAAACGATATTTTTCCTACACACCTTTGAGAAAGAGAAAATCAAAGTAAAACGAACTCAATTTTCTCTCCGAAACAAGTGTCAATTCCTACGAAAATCTACTTAATATCGAAGTCATTTTCATACTCAAGCAATCTGCAACGTTTGCTTATACTGTTGGTATACATTAGTGTTTATGAAATTCTATTATAATTTTTTGGCAATTTTTTGAAAACTACTCTATATTACCGATGACGCGCGCTGCGCCAGCTCAGTGCCGCGGCAGAGCTTGTAGAGGCAGGACGTGTGTCGGTCGGCTCCGCACATTTTCAACGGCGACAACGAGATTTTTTATAATTGTGTGCGGCGGGCGCCGTGTAAAACGCTATACTGTGTGCGTGTAAACCGCAACGAGAGACTTTGATCCTAGCACTGTTTTTATAGTATTATAATTTATAATGGTACAGTTTAATAAACTACCGGACAGGATTAAAAATATTTGAAACGACCTGACATTCTATATGTATTAATTTTGACTCAAGATAGTACTCAGGGTCTGATGATGGAGCCGGAAGGTGGTCACCGGTACCAATCAACCATGCAACTAAACCACTTCGTGTTTGGGCTCGTTTGATTCGTCTCAACAAGATCTTTGACACAAGATAGTACTCAAGGTCTAATGATGGAGCCGGAATGTGGTCACCGGTACCAATCAACCATGCAACTAAACCACTTCGTGCTTGGGCTCGTTCGATTCGTCGCAACAAGATCTTTGACAAAAGTTAGTACTCAGAGTCTGATGATGGAGCTGGACTGTGCCCACGGGTACCAGTCTACCATGTAACTGAACCACTTCGTGTTTGGGCTCGTTTGATTCGTCACAACAAGATCTTTGACACAAGATACTACTCAGGGTCTGATGATGGAGCTCGAAGGTGGCGACGGGTACCAGTCTATCACGTAACTGAACCACTTCGTGTTTGGGCTACGTGTTTGGGCTTCGTGTTTGGGCATCGTGTTTGGGCTTCGTGTTTGGTGTATCACCTAGTGTCAAAGATCTTGTTGAGACGAATCAAACGAGCCTAAACACGATGAGGTTTTGTTGCATGGTTGATTGGTAATGGTGACCACCTTCCAGCTCCATCATCAGACCCTGAGTACTGTCTTGTGTCAAAGATCTTGTTGAGACGAATCAAACGAGCCCAAACACGAAGTTGTTTAGTTACACGATAGACTTGTACCCGTGGCCACCTTCCAGCTCCATCATCAGACCCTGTGTATCTTCAGTGTCAAAGATCTTGTTGAGACGAATCAAACGAGCCTAATCATGTTACTACATGGTTGATTGGTATCCGTGACCACCTTAATCATCATCATTATCATCAGATCCTCAATACTAGTTCGTTTTTAAACCCTCGTTGATACAAACTTTACTACCTATAGGTACCAAATGCTATGACGAAACATGTAAATAAGCGAGTACCTATAATTTATTTCGAGTAATACTTATACTTTCATAAGTACGAGTATGGGGCTATTCATAAATTACGTCGTTTCAAATGGAAGGAGGGCGGGGGGGGTCTGGACATCGGATGATGGTAGTATGACGTAGGAGGAAACAGAGTCATCCGAAGCATGATTTTTGGATGATTTGAGGGGTGGGGGGGTCAAAAATCGTCAAAAATAGATGAAAAATTAATTTATGAACACTGCACACACTTACATTTGCACTGCATTTAGTATTTTCGTACTTACCAAATAACAGTTTTAGGACTTTAAAAGTTAAGCACAGTTAGTGTTGTTATGGTTGATTTCAATATGCTTCGCGAAGGATCAAGAATGTTTAATCCATCATTGTAGTGCGAGTGTGGTAGAAGGGATCGGCATACTGAGCTCGCACGGCCTGCCGCAGCGCGTAAAATACCTAAACTCGCTCAACGCCGAAATGTAATAGCGCTCTTAATAAATAAAAAAAAAATGTAGGTACTTCGTTGAGTAATTTTCAAAGCGAACTCACAATAGTCTTAAGTGCTTTAAACCCTTCTGGCGCTTTAAGTTCTTTATGCCAATTGCCTCCATTTTAAATATATTCCAAAAAAACAAAACGACCTAAAAATTGTTGGTAAACTACCCAACCTGCTCACAAAATTTCGAGAGAATCGGTTAAGAAATGCGACCTGTAGAGGCGAACATCCAGATATACGAAGGCATTTTTGACCAAGCTGGAACAAAGACCTTCGCCAACGTTCAGTCAATAATGTAGTCCTTTGTGCGGATCGAGCAATCCAGAACTTCCACTGTACAAACAGCTCCCCCGAGCATGTTATGATTTATTTACCTAAGCGAGTGTTATCCCTGGCCTCCCTAATGTTATCTCTGCGTGCGTCAGTCTGTCCGTAATTATAACATAAACAAACCTCGGGGCATTGACTAATTTACAGTATTCTGTAGAGAGAACGTGCGGACATGTTGGGTGGTACAGTCACGTATAGTGCAGAGCTGATATGTATTTGACGGGAGTGAAATCAATCTAAATGTTAACATATTATTTCCTTTTTGGGTGTGTAATGCTTAATATAATTATAAAAAGAATATCATACATTTGTTATAACGCCATTTTATATATTATGTTATGTTATGTTTCCTTTGTTATATTGGAATTTCATCTAAACTGTCATTGCTATAATGCCTATTGTAATATAATTTTTGAATAGTATATAGACATATTTTATAATGACATTTGTTATATTATATTTTCGTATAACGTAATACTTCATACAATTTTATCAAGTATAAATACATATATTGTATAACATTTATTGTCATATTTTATTTAATAGTAAGATAATATCGTAAAGTCTTACATAATTTTTATAACTAGTACGCAGGCCTACTTCTTTTACTAGCTATTTTATTCTAGGGAGGTCGCAGTTCTAACCTAACCTAACCATTTTTTTTACGGTTTTCGATTCTGCGGGCCCGCAGTTCAAACCTAACCTAAACCACTTTTTTGCTAGGCATTTTATTCTAAGGAGGGTCAAAGTTCTAACCTAACCTAACCCTCTTTTTGCTAGGTAGTTATTCGTTTGTGCGGAGTCGCTGTTCCAACCTAACCTAACCCATTTATGTCATGCAGCTATTATGCCACACAAATAATTATATGATGTCACTTGTTATAATAAATAATATGCTTTAGAGTAATTAATAATTATGGCAATGTATATTAGACTAAGTGTAAATATACCTTATGACCATTATACCAATTACAGTGAAACCTGGTTAAGTGGGACCTGGATAAGTGAGAAACCTCTATAGCTGGGACTCATGGTGCGGTCCCGACACTTTAGCACTGAATTACCTCTGTTAGTGAGATAAAACGAACCTCTATAACTGGGATTAGTTGTTGTGATTTTATAGTCACATTTACCTCTATAATTGAGACAGAGAGTGTATTTTACCTCTTTTACTGAGACTATATTTATAAGATTACATTTTCCTAATTGTTTTTTTAGAATTTTATACGAATTACCTCTGTATCTGAGATAACGTAACCTATCTAATTTGGACTTTGATCTATTTCCGTATTCTTCCTAACTCTTAGTCTATCCACAAATTCCGCATTTGCTTAATTGTGTCTAAACGACTTCCAGTTTCATCTAGTTACTTTATGTAGTTAAAACTATCGAAACGAAAGCTGAAATCTTGATAAGTAACAAGAATAAACAAATTTTCATTTAATACATTTCTAAGACGCAATGAAGTCCGTATCAAATTTAATTGGAAATATCTATCCTTTGGAAAATCATTCAAAATAAATTCAAAGAAATATTTAAATAGACTTAAAAAATATTTAGGGACATGGATTATTTTACCTAAACATTTAAAGATAATTACAAAATACCTTATTAACCACCTCTATAACTGAGATATATCCTCTATTCTCACCTCTATTAATGGGACCCTCTGTAAATGAGACAGAAATTTATTTGTACCTGGCTAACTGAGAGCCTGGGTAAGTGGAATACCTCTTTAACTGAGACAAATCTGCTCGTCCCTTGAAGTCTCACTTATCCAGGTTTCACTGTATAACATTATGTATACCGTTAATTAGATATTACGGTAGTATGCCATTTATTACGTTATTCAAAATAACGATATAACAAACTATAATATATGAAAGAAAACTAATTATAACAAATGTAATGTACCCTTCCTTTTTTATTGTGGGACGTACCACATTATTACAATCTATAAATTGTAAATACAGATGTCAATCACAATGAAAAAATCAACGATGATCAACTCTGGCCAACGTGGGACTCGAACCCACATCCTTGGATTGCCGGTTTGCTGGCGGAATTGGTAACGCATTGGTTACCAATTCCGCCAGCTGACCTTCCGTCAATCAACGCGAATTTAGTCATTGCAACTGTGACAACGTCTCTAGCGACATCTGGAATTGGTAACGCATTGGACCAGCAATTCAAGGATGTGGGTTCGAGTCCCACGTTGGCCAGAGTTGATCATCGTTGATTTTTTTATTGTGATTGACATATGTATTTACAATTTATAAATTGAAATCAATCTGATATAAGCGCTCCGATGTGGTCAAGCCATTTAAATATGGAGGTTAGTTGTACAGTCACCAGCAATAATATGTTACTCTTCGAAGGCCGCAAAAATATGTGACACGCTCTTATGGCTCTATAAATATGATCGTGTCAGATATTTTTGCGGCCTTCGTTGTGTAATATATTATTGCAGGTGACTGTACACTGTACAGAGTAAGAAAATAATAAACAAACGCAGACGTCGATTTATTATTGAATTCTTTAGCATTATTTTATCGATTTGTTTATTATCAATTATAATTATTCTTAACTGGACATTTTATTATTAGACAAAAAAACCGAAGATATTAATTTGTTATATATTAAGGTTAGGAGGTAAGGCTTTAGGTTTGCAGAAAATTTACATGCCAAGTTCCATCTGCAACCACAACTGCTGAGCGGAATCTCTTGGGAATTGCGAATAGGTATAGATAGATAGATAGATAGATCATTTATTGATAAAAATATAAAAAAAATTACATGTCAATATTTTCTATAAGTAGGTACTAATACATTATTATTAATAAGGTACATTTGGTATTATAACAAATTACAATATCTTAAAATATTTTTTTTAACAGGTGGATAGATGGGTCAGTGACTTGTAGCAGTTTACGAATTCGTCAATACTGTAGCACGCCATGTCCAACAATATCAGTTTAAGTTTTTTCTCAAATATTGAGTCCAGACAGACAAATATAGAGAAATATTGAGTATAGACAGGGAAATGCGATTCCAGGGAAATAAGAGTAGAATTACCTAGGGGCTATTCATAAATTACGTCATTTCAAATTAGGGGAGGGGGGGTCTGGACATCGGATGACGGTAGCATGAAGTAGGAGGAAATGGGGTCTTTTGAAGCATGATTTTTGGATGATTATAGGGGGGGGGGAGGGGGTCAAAAATCGTCAAAAATCGATGACGTAATTTATGGACAGCCCCCTAGCTGTGGTTACTCTACATCAAATTGTGTAAAAATACATTACCAGTTCGCCGGACGATATCAGCCTGTCAGTTGTTCAGAACTCATGAAATAAAACTATTGAAACGGATTATATCGCGTATATTGAATACATACTACATCCCGACGTTTCGAACCCTGTACAGCGTTCGTGGTCAACGGGTGACTGAGGAAAAACTGTACTGTGCAAAAACTACCCACTTACAAAATAATGAACCATCATAAACTATAAATTTTTAAGGCCAGTTATACATGCAGAATTGGTTCATAAGGTTCTACATTAGAACTATTTTCAAGTAAAGCTCCAAATACGCGATAAAACTCAAATCGATCGGAACTGTCAAATTTTAAGTGACAGGCTGTTATCGTCCGGCGAACTGGTAATCAGTGGGTCCTTTAAGAAGTAGCATTTTTCCTTTCTATCAAGAAGTCGTAGAATTAATAGGTGTATTCTCCATAATGTCATCCATAGAGGAAAATGGGAACTACTTGTGTATGGAGACTGTCCACAATATCCTCTAACATTAATTGTTTACTTTACTTTATTGATTCCAAACAAGACCTTTTCCAGTAAATTAGTCATTGCGTTTGTTTACTCTGTACCATTGTCCACACTGTTAACTGTCCATCGGTGGACCCTATGCCTTTTGTAATAAGGTCCATCGCTCATATTAGTTCGGTCGAATCACTCGGATCGCTTCTCACTCTTCGGTCACTCCTCGCTCCCAATCACTCGGATCGCTTTGCTCTCAGTGTCACTCCTCGCTCCCGTTCCGTTTCGCGTGTAGTGTACTAAAATGTACTAAAAGCATCAGAATCATTAGGTAATAGTTCGGTCTAGTACAATTAGAATCGCGTCCCTTTTATTTTATAGTACATGTACTACACAAGCCTAGTAGGTAGTATACAGAAATAGATTTGATTAGATTAGATGATTTATTTCATGAAAGACAATTACTTACATAATAAGTTTGCATTGATGTCAAAAATATAAATATTTCTAACATGATCGTCAAAGTAAAGAAAATAAAAATGAAAATAATAACAATAATAATGACACCTCTCGACACCCCTGAGCCGCTCACACCGATGTTGCTCCTGGTCGTCTTCGCGACGGCAGTTTCAGGGGCCCATCTAGTCAGCGGCGAGTCACCGCCTGCCTCGATAACGTGTGTTAGCATTGTTATGGCAGGTGTCCGAAGTCTTTACAATAGCCCAATCTCATTGTACACCCATACTTCAATCCATAGACTGATATACTATTCACTTTTTATACAATAGTCCCAATGCCTGCTGAGACCGGTTCATGGGTGGTTATTGTTGCACCTGTGAACGGGTTCCAGCAGGCGTTCTACATGACATTAAAAGCTCTCCAAAGGGCCTCTACGTGTTGGATCTATATCCCCACGCAAGCCTATCAAAAGACCGGGATTTATAGGCCCGTGAAATCCAAAATAATGAAATAGTATTATAGCTCCAATAAGGATTGTCAACACAAGTAGAATAAAAGTAAGTAGATAAATTCACAAACTAAATAAGAACAAGATAGGTATAGCTAATAATAAAATAGGTACCTACGTTTGTACGGGCAGTTCATGGAATGCCCCAATATAGGGTTCCACCATCAGATCAAACGAGAATCTAGTGCTATGCGTATGCGGGACACTAAGCGCTATTGCACTCGTAAACAATCGTGTGTTGGTCTGTGTACAGTCACCTGCAATAATATGTTACTTTTAGAAGGCCGCAAAAATTTGTGACACTCGGCCTTCGTTCTGTAACATATTATTGCAGGTGACTGTGCTATGAAAATAAAGAACCTAGAATGTATATTGGCGCACAACTTGGTGACAATATGAACTTTCTATAACCACTAAATCTAGAAACTGCAGACTTAAAACTGAATAAATGTATGACTCCGCAATTTAAAAAAAAATCCGAAAAATTAATCGACAAAATAAAAAATATTTCATTAATCAACTTGCTCACAAATTTTCACGAAAATCGACTGAGAATTTCGACTTGTAGAGGAGAATGACCATACATACGAAAGCATTTTTGCCCAAGCCGAAACGAGACCTTTGCCAACGCTCGGTCAATAAGACGGATAACGGCCTCCTAGTTGGTAGTGACCCTGCTTACGAATCAGGAGGTCCCGGGTTCAAATCCTGGTAAGGGCATTTATTTGTGTGTTTGTGTAGGTAGTTATTTATTGTTAACATATGTATTATTATAATTATTATATACATGACGTGGGTAGTACGACTGTACCTAGCACAGTACCTACACCTGGAATATTATGTTACTCTTCGAAGGCCGCAAAAATAAGTGACACGCTCTAATGGCTCTACAAATAAAATCGTGTCAGATATTTTTGTGGCCTTCGTTGTGTAATATATTATTGCACCTACTCGGTAGCTTGCTATTTTCATTGCCGACCGTCTAAACTTTACACCGTTTGCTAAGCCCCCCTTTTTGTAGAATGTAGCTATAATAGAATGAACAAGTTGCGCTAAGCCTATACGGGGGTCTCCCCCCTCCCCCCTCGTTAGCGTGCCCCGCATTACCGCTGATCCTTCTATTTAATCTTTATGCCAGTTTCGTATAGAAAACCAGCTAAACCAAGAGGCCAGTTCGAACTTATATTGTGACATCAAAATTATATCTAAATAAATGTACACCGCCTACAACTTATCTGCTTTATCTAAAGGTAGAGAATGCCTTATGGCAGGCGTGGCTCACTGCTCACTCCGCGATTTCGTCGCTTTAATATAGGTAGCTAAAAGTACATCCGTTCGGCCCCAATTTTGGGGTTTGCCATAAGCCGCGCGTGGCGCTGTCGCCACCTAGCGGCCATATCTGTGCTGATCGTAACAGACGCGTTTTGTTAGAGAGTGAGTCTTCTGTACCTAATACTATTATTTATTCTGTGCTTATGGCATTAAGTTCGCCTTTTGTACAGTGTGTTTTCTCATGGGCAAAAAAGATTAACCCCCTTATTCATAGAACTTTACGGGCCTGGCCCCGTAGATAACATGCCAATCGCTTACGCTCCGTAGCGAACGAAACGCAACTGTCACTGTCACACTAATATGGAAGAGTGATAGAGAGAGACACAAAGCGATTCGATAGCAAAAGGTACCTTATGGCGGCTGGCGCTTAATACGCTATTATTAACGCCGCTCCAATATTCAGCCGGGGCAATGGTACCTTTTGCTGTGGAACGACACATATCTTTACTATTTCATATTTAGTAAATCTCTAATTCATTTCCCGAATCGCGTCGTTAATGTAAGTCGCGCGTGCATTTTGTTCGTGCTTGTATATGTATTAGCGCGAGCGGGACCGCCGGGCGACTGACATCGTTTAGATATCGTTTTGATGTCACAATGTATGTTTGAATTGGCCTCCAAGTTCGAAGGGTCGTCGGTAATCTTGGTAAAGTTTCGCTCTGCAGTTTAGGGAAGCTATTCCCACCGCTTACTAAATAGGGTTGTTCGCCAGTAACTGGCCACCCTAAACTAAAAATGAATTCTATTCACCTATAACTGGGTCAAGCAGATCTTGTCAGTAGAAAAAGGCGGCAAATTTGAAAAATGTAGGCGCGAAAGGATATCGTCCCATAGAAAATTTGAATTTCGCGCCTTTTTCTACTGACAAGATTTGCTTGACCATCTATAATCTATATAAACAAAATTAATTTTAGTATAAGATGGCTAGTTATAGAAGGCTGGCCACTCTGGCCAGTTATTGAAACCTTATACTAAAATGAATTCTGTTTATAGGTGAATAGAATTAATTTTTAGTGGTGGCCAGTTATTGGCCGGTGGCCAGTTACGGGCAATTTACCCTAGTGCCCTGTAAAACCAAAATGTAGGTGAAGCATTGACAGCAATATTACTGTATAAAAATTTGAATATTTATTAGTAAAAACATGGTCACTCGTAATTTACTCTTTAAAACATAAGATCTAGTAATATCCTAAATGTTTTAGTGTGTAAGTTTGTGCAGTGTATTTTGGTTGAATAAACTCTTTGGGTTGTATTCAAGAGTTTTCTTCGAAACTCCAACGGAGGCCGCCCTATAACAGAACGAGTGTGAATTGAAGTTGAACGCAATCAAATAGATGAACCGATTTTAACTCAATATGTGTAAGAACCGGCGTTAGTAAACCCGCCGCGTCTGTCTGTTTGTATGTTCGCGATAAACTCAAATAAAACTGAACGGATTTTCATGCGGTTTCACATATCGGTATATTATTCGGCATTGTACATATGTATAATTTTAGTTTTGATTTATTCCAATTTTATTTTATTGTATTTATTGCAGTTAATGCATGTTAGATACTAAGTAATGTAATGCCAATTAGCACGTAAGGTTTATCTGTAAGTGCGGATTGATTAAAGTGAATAAATCAAATGAAATGAATATCAAGAGAGTGATTCTTGAGGAATCAGGTTTAGGTCTATACTTAAAGTTTTTTGTAACCCGTCCGAAGCCGGGTCGGATCGCTAATCTATGCTGTTTAGGACCTACTGTGCCACAGACACCCCTCATTTTGCGTCGGTTGTTAAAAACACTCGCTATATCTCGGTAAGTAGGGTAGTAATGCCCCAGTTCAGTTTTATTATGTGAGGGTCGCTTAAGTTTACTTTCAGGATTTAAGGGCGGATAATTATATAAATGTTTGTGGTAAGTTTATTTATCTCCCTTATATATAAATACAGTATTATAAGGGTTAAAAAGAAAACAGTGTTTTTGAGATGAGGATAACGGGGTCACTAGACCCTTATTTTTGGCTTATAGGCGGCTTGTAACAACATTGTGGAAATGTAGATACTTGCAATGTTTTTATTAACTAACCTTTTTAAAAATACTTTAAAAACTGGCCAAGTGCGAGACGGACTCGCGCACAAAGGGTTCCGTAACATTCCGTAATATCGAGTATATATAAAATCACGTTTGTTGTATGGGAGCGCCACTTAAATATTTACTTTATTCTGTTTTTAGTATTTGTTGTTATAGTAGGGGAGCCCACGATGCTAAATCGGGATTTACTCGAGCGTCATACAGACCTATTGGAATCGAAATATTAGATGATAAGAAGAAAAAAAAGTTATATAAAGTTTTACAACTTTTTTTAAATTTCGGGAGGTTGGTGGAGGGTTAAAAAATCGTTAAGCAGTTTGTGGGTTTGGTCGTTTTTGTCCACGTTAATGCTATATTTTTTCTATAACTTAATATAACACTTATTTGTAGGCATTTTCTTAATCTGACGAACACAAGTTTGACGCCTAATTTTTACATTGTAACCGTCAGATTACACGGAGATGGGTGGACGGCGATTAACAAATCTCCGCTTCGCCGACGACATAGTCTTGTTTTCGTCTTCAGCCACGGAGCTCGGCGCCATGCTACAAGACCTAAGCAAGGCAAGCCTTGAGGTAGGATTAATGATGAACATGTCAAAGACCAAGCTCATGACTAATAGCCCAAAAAGAAAAGTGGTAGTGGATGGAGAAGAAATGTCATATGTCCAAGAATACATTTACCTAGGTCAAATAGTCTCTTTCCAGGCACGACAGGACAAGGAGATCGCAAGACGAACCGGAAGTGCCTGGAAAAGGTATTGGTCTATGAAAGAGCAAATGAAGGGAGATTTCCCTATTTCTCTAAAACGAAAGCTCATGGACATGTGCATTCTTCCCATCCTGACCTACGGAGCACAGACTTGGTCCTTGACAAAAGTTCAGAAATCCACCCTCAAGGTTTGTCAACGCGCCATGGAGCGTAGTATTCTCGGCGTGAAGTTGACCGATCGCATCAGAAACACTATACTACGCTCCAAAACCCAAATAGCTGATGTGGCTGAAACAGCCGCCAAGCTGAAGTGGGACTGGGCGGGACACGTTTGCCGTATGCCGGATGACTTGTGGGCTAAAACAGCAACCAATTGGGTCCCACATCAAACCCGGGGTCGCGGCAAACCTCGAAGGCGTTGGCGAGATGACCTCGACTCCTTTGACAGGAACTGGTGGGAGACGGGTCAAAACCGGGATACGTGGAAAGGGGGGAGGGAGGACTTTGCCCAGCAGTGGGACACTCTAGGCTCATATAAATATAAATAAATAAATAACCGTCAGATTAAGGAAATGCGTGCAAATAATTATCAGATTTAGTAATAGCACAATTATAGCGTTAATTTGGACTAATATTACCAAATTCACAATCTGCTTAACAATTTGTTGAACCCCCCACCAACCCCCCACCAACCAAGGGCTCAACATAGATGGCTAAAAGGGGTAAAGGTAGACTACACGGGGTAGCAAGATATCATTCATATCTTAATCTGACGCGCTCGAGTAAACACAAAAATCCCCTCTTGGGCTCCCCCTACCATTATAGCGCCAAGATAAATACATTATCTGTGAAAATTTCAATTGTCTAGCTTTCACGGTTCATGAGATACAGACAGACGGACAGTGGAGTCTTAGTAATAGGGTCCTGTTTTTACCCTTTGGGTACGGAACCCTAAAAAGGAAATGAGCCCTCATTTGGACAATGGATAACGGGAGACTCTCACGGGCATCATTCGGATGGAATTTTTGGGGATGCCATACGGCCCGATTCGAACAATGGTTATAAGATGTCACAGCGATACGATACTGATCTGTCAGTGTCAAAAGTGACATTTTTTCCACCAAAAACGTCAGACTTTTGGAGTGTCAGTCGTATGGACCGTTTTTCAAAATGCTAAGGTAATACGTATATCGAAATAATAAGTTAGACCTGCTGTTCAATAACACAACTACCCTCGATACCCTCACATTTTTCAAAAAAGCTTCTTCTTTATATTAGTATTCCGTGGCTATAAAACCAAATTAACCAATATAAACCAAATTACATTAAGTTAAAGTATGTTAAACAACACCACAATAACCAGAATCAACACTGAAACGCATCTGAATATTAAAAGTAACTGTATTTCTAAAGCCTTATGGTTCATTTTAAAGTTACATTACCAGATCGATGAATCCTCCATCTGTACACATATGGTTTGTGTTTATAACAATCGATTCCTGGGACTGTATTCTTATCTTACTGAGAGCATCCGCCGCCATCTTGCTACAGCAATCCTCTTAGAGCGTCCGCTAGCTGGCTCGGTTGCACGGAGCGGGTAAGCGTGTTAACGATAAATAGTACGAGTTGGTATGAGCAACGCTAACTGGCGCGGACGCTTGCGACTGATTTTACCTGCAATAGCACTGCGTGCGTGCGCCCGCTCCGTGCACCCGCGCCAGGGCTATAACCGCGAAAATCGAATTTCGCAAATTGCGGACATTTTTCTCTGTCAGTCTTATTATGCCTTCATTGGAGTAAAAGAGAAAGATCCCCGCAATTTGCGAATTTCGGTTTTCGCGGTAGCCTTTCAGTTATTAATAATAGTGGCCGCCCTTAAGAGGAATAATAACTAATAATAAGGGAACCAGAGATTGTGGTTGTCAAGTTTGGTAGGCAAATATGGTGGCCATGGTGGGCATGGTGGTGGGTTGTGTGGGTGGGTTAGACAAGAGAAGAAGGGAGACCTAGAATTACTTATCTCAGCCAAATAAAAAATAATGCGTCGTATGAGAAAATTAAAAGATTGGCACAAGAAAGAAATTATTGGCGATTACTCCACCGACAAGAGCAAAGCTTTTAAGTTATGATGATGATGATGATGGTGGGCTACATTGATTATGGTAATTATGTACCCATAGAAAATAATTGTACTATGTACCTACACGTGTTCAGAAAGAGTCTAGCATATTATTAAAAAATATATTGATTGATAACTTTACAGTTTTCGATATTCTACCTATAATTATTTAGCTTGGTAGACATAACAAATACGAACTAATTAAATATCTAATTAATTACCTCTAGAACATTTTATACGCGTGGTGAGACATAGTCTAGAAAAGTGTTTAATACAAATGAATTGCCTAGTTAACGTAGCTATTGACATTCCAAAAACTTTCAATGTTACCCACGTAATAAATGTCTGAGTTTGACATTTTAATTGCTTTTTTTTGACGCTCCTAGAATAATTATTCTAGTAACAGCTAATTAAAATATCGAAAATTAACTCTAACACTCGTACTTGTCTGTTGGATTGGCAAGGGCGAATGATAACTAAATGACATCATTTTGATGTCACAATGTAACTTTGAATTGGCCTCCAGATCAACATGTCATGCCCACCTCAGTAAATAAGCATTTGTTCAGTTTTAAACCACCCTGCGTCTAAGTTTGGAACGGATGCGTACAGTCGACGTCAAAGATATGTTTACACTTTTGCACCTTACTCCTTTGTAATAAGGCGAAAAGTGTAAACATATCTTTGACGTCGACTGTACTATCACCCACACTGTTAACTAACAGTTCATAAACCTTATTACACAAGGCATAATATAATATGGTCCACCGATGGACAGTTAAGATTGTTGCAGTTTGTACAGTCAGCAGCAGAAGTTGTTAAGCGGGCCAGGTGTTCAAAATGATCTTGACGCGACTTTATTTTCAAGAGAATAAGAGCGTGTCAAGGTTATTTTGAACACCTCGCCCGCTTAGCAATTTTGCTGCTGACTGTACTTATAATTAGACACTTGAGTGGTGACCGCAACCGCAGTTGGTACAGTCCATAGAATTTAATCAGTACCATTTCGTACCTTGTCACAGTGAGAGTTAATATGAAAGTCTCTTCTGAAATTAACTTCCTTGACCGTACTCATGCTTTTATATAAGTAACTAGACGCCCAATTAGCAAAATAGTCGTATAAGAATTGATTTACTCAGCCTGTAATCGTATAACAGCCGAGTTACGGTTGTTGAAACACCAATATATCGTGTAATAGCGGTTAACTCGACTATTTAGCAATTTTCGCTAATTAGTGCTATAATCATGTCGTATAAACGTTTATAGCACTATCTTTTAGCACTTTTATTCCACCTTTTAATAAATGCTGAGTTAGCGCTACTAAATCACTTTTATTCAGCATAATTGTTCTATTAAAATCATATAACAGCTATAGAATAGCTAATTGTCTGAATAAGGCGCTTTAATACAACTGTTACTCAATTCTCTTCTCTGTTGCTATAAAAGCTTATTAAAAGCAATCCAATAACCATTTGGCAACAATGCTGCTGTAACAGCGCGCTTATATCATAATTCGGGTAATGGGGTTCAAACCGCTGTTATAGAAGCTGAAGTGTATTTACAGCTTTTATTCAAAATGTATTCAGCTTAGAGTACTTTTAAAGAGTTTTGAACTACATTAACAGCACAAGTCAGCCATGTTGTCGTTTCAATATAGTCCGGTGGCCAACTGCATGAAACACTACCTGATAAAAAAAAATAGAAAAATCCTACTCTGTAGGGGTAGCTGACTTTTAGTAGCATCAACTGCTCTTGGTCGGCCGCGGCTTAATTTGGCAAATTTTGCGCAAATGGCAAAATAGTGTCACAAAAATTCATCAAAAAAAAACCCCATCGTATAATAGAATTGAGGACAGCAAAACAAAAGTGGTCAGCTACATCCTGTGTTGGCAGGTTCCTGTGTCCTACCGAATTTGTGGTACCACGTGACAGCTACAATTTACCTCATCGAAAAATAGAATGAAAAAAAACTGATTGTAATACCTACATTTTTTTTTTTTGCTAATATGGAATTTATATGAAACATGAAGAAATTTATTCATATATATGGTACAAAAACAAGTCAAAAAACAATAAATAAAATAACTTAAAATTACAATTAAACTAAATACAAACTATTCTAAAATAAAATTAAACTAAACTAAATCTAAAAAAGGCCCCTGTGGCAAGGTCCCCAAGATGCTGGCTGCGTTACCCCGCTGAACTGCCAGACTGAAGCGTTGAGCGAGGTAACTGCCAGCTCTTGGGTCCCCAGTTGCGTCCCTGAGTCTCTTTGAAAGGTCTCCAAAGAGACTCAGGGCGCCAGGACCCCACGGACCCAGGGTCTCGACGCCGAAACGAACAAAACAATATTCGGCGCCGAGACCGCGATACTTCCCAACCTTTGCGTTTTCGGCCGCCTCTGCAGCAGCTGCCGCCCTCGCAGAGGTTCCGTGGAGATGTGACGGGGCCAGCGTGTCTACGCAGGTTGCATCCCACACTAGCACCCGCCCCATACTCCACGGAATCAAAGACATCCCGTCGGGTCTCTTGCCGTCACTTCTCAATATGCCGGTCGGCTCCAATAGAGCAGGCACATTGACCGATGCAAGAGACCGACGGATGATGTCGTTAAGGGCGGCATGCCTGGAGAAGCGGCCCGCGCTCCTCTGGCAGGAGAGACCGTGGTGACCTAACTGGTCTACGTCCGCACCGCAGGGGCAACGATGAGGGGCACACACCGGGATACCTAAACGGAGGCAAATTGAGAGCCGGAGCGTGTTGGGCTCTAAAAAAGTTCCGATTTTAGGAGAAGGATGCGCGCGGAGCCAGTGCCCAGCCTCTCTAGTGCCTACTGCCAAAAGTCTAGCTCTTTCCGCAGCGCCGCCGCACTGGTCGAGAAGGGTAGCTACAGCCAATTTACATACTGGATCGTCCCAATTTTTTTGTGACTCAGGATGTTCAGGGATGTCTTGACCGGGACACGCACGCAGCCACGCATTTTTTGTGACTTCCAAGCCCGAGACCTCATAGTTTGTGCGAAGGATTTTACCTATGAGACCCAACGAACTGTGGACAGACGACAAAAAAGCTGGCAAAGCTACACCAGACATCCTACGGATGCCTAAGCCACCGTGCCTACATTAAATTTGTTGACGTATGTCTTGGTCGGTCTCACCTTAGCCTGACAGCTTTTGCAGTCCGTCCGCATTAAAAAAAAATGTCAATGGCAGCTATCCTACCATACAAGTGACATTCTATTTTTCGATGAGGTAAATTGTAGCTCACGTGGTACCACGAATTCGGTCGGACACAGGAACCAGCCAACACAGGATGTAGCTGACCACTTTTGTTTTTTTTGATGAATATTTGTAACACTTTTTTGCCACTTGCGCAAAATTTGCCAAGTTAAGCCACGGCCGACCAAGAGCAGTTGAAGCTGCTAAAAGTCAGGTACCCCTACAGAGTAGGATTTTTCTATTTTTTTATCAGGTAGGGTTTCATGCAGTCGGCCACCGGACTATAAATCCATAAACATGGCGACATCATGTGCTATAAGTGTAGCAGTAAACGCAGTTACTCGACTTATAGTCGAATTAATGATATATAACAGAAACTAGATCGTGTAAGCAAATTTTTACTTATTTTAATTAATATTTTTTTATTGAAATTTAAGAAAATAGGCGACCCATGAATAAATACAAATACAAATACAAATAATTTATTTATAATACCAAGTTACAGGTCAGGCTTAGGTCTAGGGAATACATTTGGTATTTTTATAAATTATGAATCATAATATACAATAGTTAGGTGCATAAATTATGTTATTAATATCATAACATTCATACAATTTAAATTATTACTATTAATTTCATTGACTAGGAAGCTCGTAAAACTCATCCAATGAATAAAACGTGTGGTCAAGGAGCCACCTACGTAGTTTTAGCTTAAAGGCCACTATGGAAGCTGCATCCTTTTTAATTGTGTTCGGTAGTCTGTTGTACACAGACGGGCCCATCACATACACCGACCTCTCGGACTTGCGTAGGTCGTGTTTAGGTGTGACGAGCAAATGGGCGAGCTTATTGCTGCGCATGGCGCGGTGCGGATTCACACCTCGCTGCCGGAAAATATCCAAGTTCTTGTGTGTGAAGAGAGCTACCTGATAAATGAGTTCGCAGGGAAGGGGCATGATATTTAGTTCCTTAAATAGCTCTCTGCACGGGGCATCATTGGATGCGCCGACAATGGCACGTACCGCTTTCTTCTGCATTCTGAAGGCCCGCCCGGCGTCTGCAGCCCGCGCCCACAGCTCGACACCGTAGGTGAGGAGGCTGTGAACGGTCGCAAAATAACATGATATTACTACGCTGCGAGACGCCGTGCTAGCCAGGCGACGGAGCGCGAAGTGTGCGCGACCCAGCTTGGAGCAGAGCACGTCGATGTGGTAGCCCCACGTGAGGGCTATATGAACCAGTGCCTTTGGTTTTATCAATTAAGTATTTTTCGCGCTAGGTTTTACTGTATTACGTGTACTTACAGACAGTAAAAACTTATATATACAATCACGGTAAAAATAAATGTCATGGATGACAGCAGTAAAAAAATACTTAAGTACCTTTTTGTTTTATTAGACACGTGAAGACGATTAGGCCTCAAAGTTAATAAAATAATTAAAAATATAATCGCTTACCTGAGATCGTTTTTAGCACATATTAGTTGAATAAAAGCATTTACTGCACTCTTACACATTTAAAATGCCGAGTAAAAGCAATTCGGCTACTTTTACGACACATTTTTGCTGAGAAAAAGCAGTGCGGCTGCTTTTATAGAACACTTTCACTGAGTAATAGTAAATTGCTAATGTTTATAGAACAAACAGTCGAATAAAAGCACTATCGTTGCTATTAAAACACTAGAAGCGCTTTTACCCACTTTTACTCCACTCTTGCAGCATCGATTTGCTTCTTATACAGCGCTTACTCGATTTTTATAACACTTTTAGTCTGTATAAGTGCGCCTTTTTCGCGTTGAGTAAACGCTTACAGGACTTTTATTCGACTGTTGTAACACCTTTTATAGCACCAAAAAGCGAAAATAAAAACGTGCTCTCAACTTTTATAGCACATAGATTTGCTAGTTGGGCGGGCCCGCAGCTCCGCTCGCGTAAATGAAATAAAGAGTTTGTCTTATGTTTAGTTAAATACCGACATTATTATGTATCCCTGCCAGGGTTTATAACTGTGATAAGGATTTCTTATTTGTCAAGTAGGTAGCCGTTATTTGGATAACTTAATTCGAAAATTTCTTATAACGTACGTAGGTATTTATTTAAAACTTGTTTTAACATAAAATTATTACTTATTGTTGTAAGCCTAGTTGCAAAAACGTTCATTAGATTACTTATTTTCCGCTTTAAGCCACGAATATGGACGACCACCACCCATAAATCGCCTTTTCACACAAACGTAGGTAGTCCCCATTTCCCTTTCTGGATCTTAACATTACTACGGCTAAGGTGACGCAACGATCCAAAGGACTCACCTGGCCTCCGATACCAGATCACGTCATGTTTCTTGCGATCTTGCGATAGCTCTCGCCATCGGGCGTCTCCCATTTTGTTGTCCCAAGTACGCTCGTCTCCCATTCTATAACTTTGTATTTTTGGCTCATCTCGGCAGCCCTTTCCCTGGACGAATGACAATGTTTGCCGAGCCATGAAAATCAGTCTGAATAATAATAACTCATAAAGAAATTTAAAACAATAAAATACAAATTATTAACACGATAACCATACGATAATATTAATTTGATTGATATGTCATAAATGGCATAATTCACTCGTATGGGCTATGGACTAAGGACACTAAGGTTGAGGTTGGCAGCACTTTTTATTTTACTTCGTGTAAAAAAACTCAGAAATACCTGTATACCAACATGACAAACATAATTTAGTTTACTTTAACTTACGGATTATTTGGTCTAATCAAGGACCGGAAAACCCCTCTTTACGCTTAATCCTATCAATTCGGTAACCCAATCGATTCGGTTACCGAATCATTCGGTAACCCTATCATACTGTTACCTGATTGTAATGGTAACCTTATTGAAACGGTAACCCTAACCTTTAACCGAGTTAATCTCAAAACCCCATCGCGATAGGGTTTTTGTTAAGGGTTTTTAACAGGTTTTCATTCAGTTATGGTAACCTTTATTATCGGTTGCTTACTGGTTTGCTACATTAAAGTAGTTTTAGTGATGTGCCGTCAGAACTAAAAAAATACTAAAAAATTTGTTTATTTTATTTACTTTATTTATAATTTGTTGATTTTATTGATTTTACTTATTAAATTTATTTAATTTAATTTATTTATTTAATTGATTTAATTGATTTAATTTATTGAATTTGTTGTATTTATTTATTTTTTTGAATTTATTTAATTTATTTAATTTTATTTATTTATTTAATTTATTTCATTTATTTAATTAGTTTAATTTGTTATATTTGTTTAATTAATTTAATTTTATTATTTTATTTTATTTATTTTACTTATTTTATTTATTTTATTTATTTTATTTATTTTATTTATTTTATTTATTTTATTTATTTTATTTATTTTATTTATTTTATTTATTTTATTTATTTTATTTATTTTATTTATTTTATTTATTTTATTTATTTTATTTATTTTATTTATTTTATTTATTTTATTTATTTTATTTATTTTATTTATTTTATTTATTTTATTTATTTTATTTATTTTATTTATTTTATTTATTTTATTTATTTTATTTATTTTATTTATTTTATTTATTTTATTTATTTTATTTATTTTATTTATTTTATTTATTTTATTTATTTTATTTATTTTATTTATTTTATTTATTTTATTTATTTTATTTATTTTATTTATTTTATTTATTTTATTTATTTTATTTATTTTATTTATTTTATTTATTTTATTTATTTTATTTATTTTATTTATTTTATTTATTTTATTTATTTTATTTATTTTATTTATTTTATTTATTTTATTTATTTTATTTATTTTATTTATTTTATTTATTTTATTTATTTTATTTATTTTATTTATTTTATTTATTTTATTTATTTTATTTATTTTATTTATTTTATTTATTTTATTTATTTTATTTATTTTATTTATTTTATTTATTTTATTTACTTTATTTACTTTATTTACTTTATTTACTTTATTTATTTTATTTATTTTATTTATTTTATTTATTTTATTTATTTTATTTATTTTATTTATTTTATTTATTTTATTTATTTTATTTATTTTATTTATTTTATTTATTTTATTTATTTTATTTATTTTATTTATTTTATTTATTTTATTTATTTTATTTATTTTATTTATTTTATTTATTTTATTTATTTTATTTATTTTATTTACTTTATTTACTTTATTTACTTTATTTATTTTATTTATTTTATTTATTTTATTTATTTTATTTATTTTATTTATTTTATTTATTTTATTTATTTTATTTATTTTATTTATTTTATTTATTTTATTTATTTTATTTATTTTATTTATTTTATTTATTTTATTTATTTTATTTATTTTATTTATTTTATTTATTTTATTTATTTTATTTATTTTATTTATTTTATTTATTTTATTTATTTTATTTATTTTATTTATTTTATTTATTTTATTTATTTTATTTATTTAATTTATTTAATTTATTTATTTTAGTTATAATATAATAATATTTATAATCTGTACCTAGACTTGGCTCACGAGATAACCGCCATGTGGGATGTTGATTCGACGATCATTGTCCCGATAGTCGTTTCAGTGAACGGTCTAATAGCGAAGAGTCTCGACCAACATCTTGAGAGACTCTCGCTAGGTGGTTGGATCAAGGGTCAGATGCAGAAGGCGGTGATCTTGGACACGGCGCGGATAGTCCGCCGGTTCCTCTCTCTGCAGCCCTGACCACCGGTAGCTTGGGCCTTGCCCCGCTGCTGGCGGCACCCTAGGTTAGGTTTTTTATAATGTGTTTATATGTATTTTTTATCGTTTTGTAAGTGTTTTTATATTTTACTTTTATACTCACATTGTAAAACCCTAACCTAAGACCCTAATTGAATAAAGAGTTTATAATAAGAACACACCACACAAGTAGGTATAAAGATAAACAAAGGAAAGGCAAAAAAACTTGTTTGTGCTGGAGGCTTCATAGACCGCCCATGCCAACCTCGGTTATTCAATAATAAGTTGAATTTAAGTGTGCGTAAAGATTACAATCGTTTGAACTGGTCAAAAACCTCATAATGAGGTAACTGAATAGACTGGGTTTTTATTTCGGTTACCGGTAACAGAGGTTAACTCGATCTGATACGGTTACCGAATCAAAGTGTTACCTTATTAAGCGGTTACCGTTATGGTAGGGGTTTTTATAAACACCTCTAAAATAACCCTATGAAAAACCCCGGTTAAGGTAACCGGTTCCTGTCCCTGGGTCTAATCTGTAGCACCGCCAAACGAAAGCAACCGAGAGTTCCCGAGAAATGGTCGAAGGCGTAAAATGAAGATTGTTATGAAAATTTCTTTTCCTTATTGTAAATTAAATACGCATCGAAAGCGATAGTTTTTATGTTCTAGTTTTATTCTCATATGTAGATAATAGATTTAAACAGTTTTTTCTTAGTATACGTGCGTTGTATTCGAGATACGTGTCAAAAACTTTTTTAGAAATTTGTAAGGCGCCATCTCTCTTCTTCGCTCGTTTTTTTATCCCGTTCTGGTTTTTCAATTTTATATATATGATGATACTACTCCGTTGGCTCAGCGACCCAAAATGAGACTTGCAGGCCTATTCGGATTTCGAGATAATCACAAGATCTTGAGACGATATCAACTAGATCTACATTAGATATCGACTAGATGTGACTTGGATATCTATGTCATAACTTGTCGAAATCGTTCAAGAGGACCTCCAGAATCGCGGAAACGTCAAATTTGACATATCTATCTTACAAATATCTTTAAATTATCCGTATCGTAACTTGTTGAAGTCTAGTACAAATCTAATTCATTTTCCGAATCGAGCCGTTGGCCTCCGACACAAGACAGCGCGACCTCTCGCCAGTGGTTTTATATACCCTAGAGAGTCTAAATGTACATATTCTTTGCAATCTAATTTAAACCTTCCATGAAACTAATAAAGTAGTATTTCTATTGTTTCGTTGCGTTTTAAAACAAACGAAATTCGTTCCAATTTACTTATAAAACCAGAGTCTCTACCATCAGTTTTGACATTGACATAACGCTCACGTCTACGTAATTTACTTTCTGTACATCTCGCTTGCACTAATATGCCAGTACGAGCGAGATGCATAGAAAGTAATTTACGTAAACGTGAACGTTATGTCAATGTCAAAACTGGTGGTAGCCGTACTGGTTCAAATTAAAAATTGGAATATTTTCTATGTTGGGTCTTACGAGGATAGCTATAGTTAAATCACTTGGAAAAAATGTACATTTCTAATATATTTTTTGCCTATCTCTAAATTTTTATTATTTAAAACCAATTTTCGACAAGAAAAGTTTCAATCTAATATTTAAATTACTTATAGAATTACATTTATTATTCTAAAAGTTTCTAATAACCGTCCACTAATACCAAAAATATTTGCTGAATGTTTTAAGCAGGTATTTCATTTTAATCAAAGATATTCGAGGTTTAACAAATGCTTTAGTTGAAGTAGTGGTTCTAAAACTTGATTAAAGCTTTTTAATTAAATTCTGCAAGATTCCTATTTTATTTGTCAAGTTAGTTTTATCTGAACATTGTGTTTTTGAGTTATTTGAGTCAGTCAGAAGTTGGTCTGATTAAAGCCGAGGAGTTATAAAAACAAGAGCAAATTGAGTGGCGAGGATAAAGTATAAGTATTAAACTTGCATATCTATAGGCTATATGCTACAGTTCAGACATAAATAAAAATAATGAAACCTTCTTCTGCCCAATGTTCCAAAATTGGAACAAAGGTGTCCTGAATTGAGGAACTTCTGACTGTGTCGGAGCGAAGTAGGTACGTATTCAAATACGAGAATTTTAGTCCTATGACGGTCTTTCCAACCAAAGATTTCTACATTGATCTTAGTGTTTGAGCCGCATTTGACGACAAAACGATTCCAACCGAATAATAAACGTAGAAACTGGCTAAGTGCGAGTCGGACTTGCGCACGAAGGGTTCCGTACCATTACGCAAAAACTTGGCAAAAAAATCACGTTTTATGGGAGCTCCACTTAAATATTTATTTTATTCTGTTTATAGTATTTGTTGTTATCGCGGCAACAGAAATAGAAACATGATCTGTTAAAATTTCAACTGTCTAGCTATCAGATACAGCCTGGTGACAGACAGACGGGCAGACGGAATGTGGAGTCTTAGTAATAGGTCCCGTTTTTATCCTTTGGGTACGGAACCCTAAAAACTATAGATTTTATTTCCGCTGTGGAGACAATCGCAGAGATCTTGAAATTGAAGACCATCCAGACCAGACGGGTTTAAAAATCGAGTGCTCGAGACAGTGTTTCCGCAGTACACAGAATGTTATTGGAAACCTGGCCAAGCGCTAATTTAATTTATTTGGCCCATAATGGTTAGTAAAAAAGATAAAAAACTAGGTGTTAGTGACAAAAAACAGAAAACGAAACAGCACCTATAGCAATAACAAACAAACAAACAGCCAAACAAGCAAAACTGTAATGTAGCCATTTCCTCCGGATGTGAGTATTATATTAAACTACAGACAATATTAATGGTGGATTATGCGTCTGATACTTTAACCAGATTCACTCACGATGCATCATTATACCATACCATCATATCATATAATATATCATATACATCCCAATCATATCTTTTTTTAAGAGTTAATGCCGTAAATAAAACGAGTACGAAACTACCTGTACCCGTACCATGAGTCACTGGCAGTGTCAAAACTGATATATAGGTACGCTAACGCGTCTACATAATTTACTCTCTATATATCTTGCTCGCACTAATATGCGAGTACGAGCGAGATGCATTCTCGATAGCGTTTATATCAGTATTTGCCAAACTGGTGGTAGCCACACTGTCCTTGATTTTACGGAGCCGCATAGTGTATTTTTAGTACTTTTAAGAGACGAATCATGTATTTTTTAAATGGTTAAGAAAGGAAGGCTAAGAAAACACAAACGAATATTAATATAGTCTGTTCTGAGCACTGTGCCGCGCAAACACGACTGAGAAAGAGCCGCTGTGTCAACAAGCCGGAGATGGGACGACAGCGCAGCGAGGGATTCATACGGGTTCGCTAATACTAGCCTATTTAAAACGTACTATGATTATTTTGGTCTGGACAGACCAGATCAAGGCCGCAACTAAGTGCTCGGTTTACGAATGTACCCGGAAAGCTGCAGTCCGCGACGAATGGCGCCGTATTAGCAAGATCATCACTCCTCGAGATTCACAATGATGACCACGACCACTCTGGCAAGAGTGTACCGACTAAGAAGAAGAATGATTATTTTGAAGCTAAAACTCTATCAATTGTAGATAATGATATACTTGGGCTTATTTCGGCACTGCGGACAGTAGTACCTATACCATTAAATAATTGAATAAATATTAATTAACGTTTTGTATGCCTTGTCCCGAATACGATTATACGTACCACACAGGGACTATCATTTACAGTTGGTTATTAATTCAGTAGTAAATTTTGGACAAAGGCATACGAAGGGTTAAAGGGAACAATGTTACAGGTCGATTCACAAGAGCTGGCACGAATGAGTGAATGAAAATATCTATGTGTGTATCACATTATCCAATAAAATGGTGGATGATACAGGTGTCACTTAAACAATGAAAGTTTCGTTCATTCCATATGTGCTAGCTTTCGATTCGTTCGCGTTTGCGTTATGTCTATTTTTATGGGATTTAGAAAAGCGCGCCAAGCGGGACGTGTTGGAAACTCAAAATCTCATACAAAATACCCGCCGGGCCAGAGCTTCCGAAGCTTCGTTTTCTATGGAAGGCACCACGTGATCACCGATCAGCCGTCATAGAAAATGACATGTCATGTCATGGCATGGCCCGAACTAGTGTGAGTCATCCTTAACGCAAACCTGTACGCACGTCCAGGCTCCAATTTCACCACGGTGACAGGTGCGACAATTGTAAAACATCACTGTTGCTGACGTCACAGGCATCCATGGGCTACGGTTACCGCTTACCATCGGGCGGGCCGTATTCCTGTTTGCCACCATCATTGTTTTATTAAAAAAAACTTTATTATATCGGAAAAAAACAGATATTTTTCTTGCTAAGTTTATGACAATTGTCACAAGAAACACTAACAATTGTCACGAAATTCCGACATATAACTCATTACCTGTCCAGAATTACCTACAATTCTTCTAAATCTTGACAATTGCCAGAAACTTCGTAAAAGAAATATCTGTTTTTTTCCGATATAATAAAGTTTTTTTAAATAATACAATGATGGTGGCAAACAGGAATACGGCCCGCCCGATGGTAAGTGGTAACTGTAGCCCATGGATGCCTGTGACGTCAGCAACAGTGATTTTACAATTGTCGCACCTGTCACCGTGGTGAAATTGGGGCCAGGGATCGGATACCTACCGGTCTTTTTTGTATGGGAACGAAAACGGTATTTTTTCGTTCTTTGTTAATTATTTCATATCTAATTGGGCAATCTAATAATACAAAGTCGTTACCTAAATACACAACCGAGTCCTACATTTCGAGCATAAAATAATTCGAAAAATACGGTTATTTCGAAGTTTTTGCAAAAAACCGGTTCCGATCCCTGCGCACGTCACGCTATCGAATGAAGTTTGACACTAGGGGTACTGTGCCTACATATAGATCGACGTATCAAGAAACTAAGCAAAGCTTGTATAACCTATATAGGTACTATCCTCGATACGAATAATATCATAAAATTTTAACTGTCGTGAGTCATATCAATATTTTGTTAGCATGTCACGCGAATGATAAAAAATACGCGAGTAAAATTATGTTAGTATCAATTACAGATTTTTGGAGTCTCAAAAACGCTTTACTGAACTAAATAAAAAATAAAAACAATATCTGGCATTGAAAATGCAATATTTCTGGAGACTACAAAGTAAACATCCTTCTCCGCAGCTCTGGCCGTTCAAAGATAACAACCGCACTTCTCGGCCCGCTCACATTCCGGTATCGGACCACAATTTTGCGGACACCTCAAAGGCTTCTCATATTTTAGCGTTATAGAATTTACCCTAATATTTTAAGTATGGGTATACGGATTCTATCCGAGATAGTGTTTGCGAATTTACCCTTTACCCAAATACGTAGGTATGTAATTCACAAAGGATGTACAGTCAACTGTAAAAATATGGATGTCGCCAACTTGTTCGAAAATATGTCCCATAGTTCTTAATTCGCTGACATAAGAGCTATTGGACATATTTTTGAGATGATTTGTGCACCCATATTTTTACAGTAAAGTTGACTGTTCCTACTTAGCATTGATTTCACAAAAATGGTATAAGTACCTTTTAACATCAGCCTAAATTGTTATACTTAAACGATGGTTTATTTTTAAATTTTTGTATTTTTTTCGAGTAGGTTTTATGCAAAATTTCTTCATTCATTTAGTTAGAGGTTAAAAATAACACTTTAGGGTTAAATTGATGCCGTGAGGTTCCAGAGATACCTACATAATTTTATTATATACATAGTATTAATTATATAAAAACGGTCGGAGCACAAGTACCCAGGCGGGACAAAGAACCCACATTATACGGTATTACTAATTATAATTGCAGTTGTTTGTAATTGTATGAGCGAAATACGAATGATAACAAAATGATATCAAGTAGAGATCAATTTGTAAAGTTGTTATGCCGCTTCCCACTTTGAAAGTTTAAGTATCAAATGGCCCGCGCTCATTCACCCGTACTTTGGTTCTGGTCCAATGACGAGGTACCTACACAGCTTATTTAGAATATTCAATTTCACAGAAAACAGCCGTAATATTAACAATTCTTCATAAAGTAAGGTTCTAACTAGTGGGGCGTTGCCTGCAAAATAGGGGCCTTGACCAGCGCTCCGGGTCATTCCTAATGCAAAGACTATCCATCGCAATTCAATGTGGTAACGCAGGAAGTGTGATGGGCACCTTTGCGCCGGGAGTTGCGCGGCGAGGCTCTTTCAGTAATTTTCACATCACTTATAAGCAAATTATTAGGTTCAAAATATTCTTTTCTTACCTAAAAAAGTAGTATACTTACAAAAAAAAATTGTGTCCTAAAACAGAAAAGTGTTGCTGGATCCTAGCGGAGAAGAAAAGTGCTACTTTGATCCTTCCTAGCAGGGAAGAAATAGTAGTTTGTGTTACAAGGGATCAAAATGATATATTTCCGTCAAGGGCGTACATTGAATCCTGAATGAAGCGATGGATTCTACAATAGAAACCCGAACGTAGTGAGGGATTCTAAAGTAGAATCCTGAGCGTAATGAGGGATTCAAGTATTAACGCCCAAGACGAAATAATTTTGATACCGTGCGACACATACTGCTTTTCACATCAACTAATGGCTTTGAAAGTGACGACACTACGATGTTGCTACTTTTTAATTTCTACTCTTTTTTGCCATGCTGTACATACGATGTTCATAGTTAATTATATTAATATTTTATACTGGCAATGAAATGTCGTTGAACAGAAAAGTGCCACTTTGATCCCTCGTAGCAGGGAAGAAAAATCCATTTTCTGATTAGGTGATGTGAAAAAGCTTTTTTCCGAGTAGGTGATGTGAGGCATATACAAGAGCCTTCAATTTATGTTTTTTTCATCAAGTGCCTGCTCTGCTCTGAAAACGTAAGCTACATGAATCGGTAAAATGTTTCCAAAAGTTCAAAAACGTCAAGGACAAAAGTTCAAAGTGAACACCAGGGACGTCCTTCTGGTTCCAAACACTTCTAAAATCGTTTTCGTTAAGACTTGGAAAAAGTTGCGTTTGGTTGAGGCCGATTGTGTTTTCTTTTCATTTAATTTTGACACGACCTTGAGATGTAAAATCGTGATTCGACGACCGTTAACGGCTCACATTGATTGGTGCTTGTTTGCGCTTGCGGTAGTGGGCCAATCGTATGCATGAACGGCAGCCAATAAGAGCGCGCGACGCTAGCGCCGAAGTTACATGTACTTACAATATAGGCCAATTTGAACGTGCACCTGACATCAAACCGATATTTGAATAATATTGGAATCATATCAGTCTGTCATTCATGCGGTCATTTCGCTCTGACTTGTCTGTACATGTATTAGTGCAAGCAAGACGCCCGCGCCAATATGATTCAAATATCGGTTTGATGTCAAGTGCACGTTTGAATTGGCCCGCTGCCGGTCTTTCGAAATAAGCGACCAAAATTGCGTAATATAATAAAAGAATAAAAATGCATTTTCACTGATTGCGCGTGTCCGAGACAAATATTATAATTTAACTAACCTATTTGTAAAACTGTGTGTGTGTGTGTGTGTGAGAGAGAGAAGTAAGTAAGTATTTATAAAAACTGTATTGAAGAATGGTAAGCTTTTATCTCTAGTTTTGCTTATACAACAGATCTTACGAAATGCAATCAAGAGCGTTTTTCGACTTAAAATACATGAGTAACGTGAGTGACCCGTTCTTAATATATATTTACTATGCAATCAAGAGATGCAAGAGCCGTGTTTGTAGGCATCTCGCTCGCACTTATTGGTGCGAGTAAGATGCTTGATGACATGACAAGGTCGTATCAAAATAAGATGGAAACTGTATCAAATAGTTACAGCAGAATCGGCCGTCTTGTAATAGGGTTTGATTCAACTTCCTTGTTTGTTCTAAATTAGATTGCGAACTGTACAGTCGGTCTCAGAAGTCTCGGGGTACTTAAAGTTATTCGTTCATATTAGTACAGTCAAAGGAAAACAGAGGGAAAAGGGAAGGGCAGGAAATTTCGTTATGGTAAAATCGAATATGTCTCCGCTATACACAAAAAAACGAAATTTATTTGTAATAAATATTGCTGTTTGGTTCCATTGCACAATTGTAATTATCAATCTCATCAATGAAAATGTTTGCACAGTAAGTATTTTAATAACTTGATTAAATTATCATTATAATAGTTATTATCAAAATTATGACTGTTATTAATAGTTAAACGTTTTTCTTATATGCTATAGTCAAGGGACGTAAGACGCAAATTTTCTCGAGGCGCGCCATATCTTTTGCTCCCTTCTATTTTCCTGCATTTACGCCCAATCTCAATATGCAAGCTAACGGCTCGATTCGGAAAATGAATTAGATTTCTACTAGACTTCAACAAGTTACGATACGGATAATTTAAAGATATTTGTAAGATAAATATGTCAAATTTGATGTTTCCGCGATTCTGGAGGTCCTCTTGAACGATTTCGACAAGTTATGACTTAGATATCCAAGTCACATCTAGTCGATATCTAATGTAGATCTAGTTGATCTCTAAATCGTATCAAGATCTTGTGATTATCTCGAAATCCGAATAGGCCTGTAAGGCCAATCAATATCAGGATAAAAATAATAAAATCTGACCGCCACCCGCACCCTGCCCACTCTCCCATCCAGTGGAGCCTGTCGTGACAGGTGTCAAGTGTCGTGCGTGTCGAGATCCGGTGACGGGCTGTCAGCGCCATTCGAACCTTTGAATTTTCAAATTGATTTGTTATTTCCCAGTATGTATAGGTACTAGAGATGGAACGGATAGTTGTTTGGCCGGATACCGGATACCGAATATTCGGCCTGAACATCGGCCGAATATTCGGCCGACGGAACTATACCTACATTTCGATTTTTCAGGTGCGCATTGTGCAGGTTTTGACCTGTTTCCTAGTGAACGTTCGCGCGGACTCATTTCTAGGTTCGAAAAGAGTGCGCGTGCACGTAAGTGGAATGTTAAAATTGTTTTAAAATAATAAACGAGTACGATTATGACCGTACTCGTTTATTATTTTAAAACCTTCAATATTATTTATTTAGACACGATAAAAAATACAACCATTAAAAAATACTTAAGAACTAAACATAATCTATCAATAAACTTAACACCCAAATTAAGTACATTAATTATAAAAAAACATCACATAATTATATACTACATTTCTACACATTACATAACATAAAAAAAACACAAGTCAAAAACAAAGCAGACAACAGTCAGTCAAATATCCCACCCCGCGTTATCCCCGGCGCAAAGGTGCCCAAAACGCTCGCCGCATTACCGCGCTGAATCGCGATGGACAACCTCTGCTCCAGGAATGACCCGGAGCGGGGATCCAGGCCTCTCAGGTGTTATTTTAAAACATTCCAATTCTGTTTGATTTCTTATTCCAATTCCGTTTACTATGAAATCATGCAATGTTACTATCCGGTATCCCGCCGGATAGTAGGTCACTATCCGGTATCCGGCCGGATGTCATAATAATGGCCGAATAGGCCGGATACCGGATAGTAACCGAATATCCGGTGCATCTCTAATAGGTACTGTAAACTTGCTTTACATTGCCTACCAGTACACAACATTGTATGGCTGTCTAATTCCTAATATTAGTCGCGATTCTTCCATTAAGGCCCCGAGGGTTCAGGTTCTTCTCTCACTCTTACTGAGCGTAAGCTTGAGCGAGACGGCTGTGCGTGCCCGCGGGATCACGGATATCGTGTTTTTGAACTGTTATTCTAATTTAATTTTTTTTAAGTAAGTACCTAATCGAACTCATGTTCGACCAAAGCCCAAGACCAAGCTTTTGTGCAAAAATATTACATTTTTTTTCTGTGCGTTTTAGACCTAGTTTAAAAAAAGTCAGGTTTCAAATGTTGAACGTATTGTGACTAATAAAGCGCTATTTTCAAAAACTTTGCAGACTGAACCTACTGAGTCATAGTATTAGGTAATTTAGATACTAATATACATCTATTTTGTAAATCATCAATATTATAAAACTATGTTATTTAATATCAGTTTCTTTTTTTTATCTCTATGTAACTTAGTAATACATAATATGTATGTTCAATTATAAAGATAAGTGTGTAATACAATAAGTGTACCTACTAATTTTATGATACTGACTGATACTGACAACATATGTACCTAATTAACAGTATAAGTGCCTTGGCTGGAGCTGTAAACTTATACATAGTGTTTGAATAAAGAATAAAGAATAAATGCAAAAGTGTGTCTGTCTGTCTGTCTATTACTTTTTCACGTTTAAATCTCTGAATTGATTTAGTCGAAATTTGACATAGAGATAAGTTCAGTTCCGAGGAAGGACGTAGGATATGTTTTTATGACGAAAGTAACCCCTGAAGGCTAATTTTTAAGTTATCTTTTACTTTAATGTTTTATATTTATTTTGTTTGAAGTATATGTGGAAGGAATAAAGCTTTTTGTAATTATTATTTTATTTTAACCCCTAAAAGGGGTGACAAGGGGGGGCGGGGGTTGGAATTGAGATAATTAATGAATTGCCTGATAATTGATGTAAGAAATTAAGCATATGCTCACATTGAATGATTGCCATTACACATCTAGGCGCTATACTTACTCTAGCTGCATGCTGTTACTAATTCCACCCAGATAAAGTCGCTAGCACTTAAATAAATACCGGCGAATTATTTAGTTAGTTCCATGGTATAATAATATACTCCGCCTGGTACTCCATTCCCGTCTTTTCTAGGTCACCTAACCGACACAAGCCTACGTCATCATGCGACTGCGCTATATGATAATATGCGATAGCGCTATATATAGCGGCCATGTTATTGTGACGTAGGCCTGTGTCACTCGGGGAATGGAAGACCATGTTTTATTAGACTATGGTTAGTTCTCACCGTTGGCACTAATTGCATAAACGTACTTACCTACATACCTACTAATAAACAACTTTTGAGCTTTCACTATTCTCTTTTGGCGAAGAATACGAACCACTTCTCTAACTAATGTAGCCAAAAAAACTCCTTACCAATTACCTGTGGTTTGATAATACAATATGGCAATACTGGGAACCTAATTATTATTTTTTTTGTTTGAAAGTGGCTGCCTTTTGTCTAAGTCAAGAGGAAAAAACTTGACTTTTAATAGGGTTAGATCGGTTTACTCACGATGTTTAACGAACGACGTTAGTTAAATTTTAGTTGGACAATAGCTCCTTTGATCGGTCTAACGCCTACCTAATTACGTTGCCTGTATGACTGGGCGGGAAAAAACGTTTATTATTAAGTGCTGCATTTATACAAGGTATTTTTGGATGTTTCGCTATAGATAAATATTTCATAACATTCAATTTGAATCGATTTGCTTTGATTTTGTTCGATATTTTACAGTTAGTATTTTCCTTGTGTTTGTGGTGAAAAATTTTGTGTTTCACTCGGTGGCAAAATTTGTATAATCCTCGTGCCTTGAAAACCTCGCAACGCTCCGTTTCTACTTTTCGAATTCAGTTTTGGAATCTTTCGAATATTAGCACAAAAGGTTGAACAACAACTTTGCCCCCTTGTAAAACAAATATTCTCTTCTTCAATTTAAGAGGTATCCTCTTGTCGGTGGAGTATTTTCCATTTCTCTTTTATTTGGTCTACATAGCTACGTCTTGGTCTGCCCCTGCCTCTCTTTCCTTTTATCTTGCCTTCTGTGATGGTTTTAAAGAAGGAGATGGTTTGGCGGTTTGGTTTGAAGAAGATGGTTCTAAAACAAATAACTATTATTATTTTATCGAACTGTCTTTGTTGACTGGTGTAACTACCTAATCACACAACTTTATCTCGGGAACGTTTATTAAATGCTTTGTCTGTTGTATGTCAGCTCGTTAGCCGCGCTGTTTGCTGACACGACGAACGAGCTATCGCAACGCAATGCGAAGATAATTTGTCAAACGCTGTCTGCTTTAGCCTAGTGAAGAGGAAAGGGACGACCAAGTCATTGTCCTCCCTGGATATTGATACGGTCGAAAAATTTTTACACACTTTATTGTATGTTAACATTGTTAACCATATGCCCCTTCGTTTGATTCTTTTTGATTTTTTAAATAACCTATTATAAGAGCTATACCTAAGCTTTTTAAAAAAATGTATGGTTTTTTTCTACTCTTATAATAATATAAAAATCGAAAAAAGGAATGGGTACCTATAGCTATAATAAAATTAGTAAACATTTAATGAAATATTTACCATAAGTGTCAATATTCAGAGATGAGAATGGGGATAACATTTTTAAGAACGTCCCTTGTCCTCTTATGGCATTTAAGTATGGGCAGAAGTGCACCCTATTTATTTTCAGCCAACTAGTGAATTGCCTTCAAAGTTTTTTTATTCATTCAATAAACTGGGGCCTCTCTTGTTACAGTACCAACAGCGAACGTCCAAGGAGTACTGGGGAAGAAAGCGGCGCTGCCGTGCGACATCCAGCCCCTCGCTGCTGGAGACCAGGTCTCCATGGTGCTGTGGTTCAAGGAGAGCGACGGGGAGCCGCTGTACAGGTACATTATGTTACAGCACCAACAGTGGAGTACGAAGAAAGGCTGCCGAGTGACATCCAGCCCTTCGCTGCTGGAGACCAGGTCTCCATGGTGCTGTGGTTCAAGGAGAGCGACGGGGAGCCGCTGTACAGGTACATTATGTTACAGCACCAACAGTGGAGTACGAAGAAAGGCTGCCGAGTGACATCCAGCCCTTCGCTGCTGGAGACCAGGTCTCCATGGTGCTGTGGTTCAAGGAGAGCGACGGGGAGCCGCTGTACAGGTACATTATGCTACAGTACCAACAGTGGAGTACGAAGAAAGGCTACCGAGTGACATCCAGCCCCTCGCTGCTGGAGACCAGGTCTCCATGGTGCTGTGGTTCAAGGAGAGCGACGGGGAGCCTCTGTACAGGTACATTATGTTACAGTACCAACAGTGGAGTACGAAGAAAGGCTGCCGAGTGACATCCAGCCCCTCGCTGCTGGCGGCCAGGTCTCCATGGTGCTGTGGTTCAAGGAGAGCGACGGGGAGCCGCTGTACAGGTACATTATGTTACGAAGAAAGGCTGCCGTGCGACATCCAGCCCCTCGCTGCCGGAGACCAGGTCTCCATGGTGCTGTGGTTCGAGGAAAGCAACGAGCCGCTGTACAGGTATTCGTACATTCAAGGACTATTGCAGATCAAGCAGTGTCAGGTAGGGCGACGTTTTCATGGCACTCAAACATGCCTCCGGCGAGCAGATGTCGTGCTGAAGACGCTATTAGTCACTGGCACTGCACTCCCCTTGTTGTTTTCCACGTGGCAAAGCCATCGTGGGTAAAGGCCCCACAGACACTGCAGGCTGCTTCGCCTGGTACACAAAAGAAGACACACACGGTTGCCCAAGACCTGTTGCTCTCTCGACCTCACCGACTGGATTCGCGGGAAAGACAAGTCGATACACGCGGAGTCGGATCGGCTGCAGGTGCAGGCTGGTTCCGAGCTGGGTTTGTTTAATATTTGTTTCTTATTTGTTGCTATCTCTTTCGTTAAGTACCTATAGCAAGAGTACCACGCGCAGGCGAGACAAAATTACGCACAAAGATGTTTATTATTATATACCCTCCCAAGTTCAACCACGTGAATTCACGTTAGAACAGAGGAAACTATTGACAGTTTAATGATTACAAGACCCGTGTCACGTCAATTCTATATCAGTTTACCTACATGTGTCGATACAAAAGGTAAGGAGTTCGTCTTGTTAAGGTACTTATAGAAAAAAGTCACATAAGGACCCGTCTTAGACGCAGCGATAAATTTTGTTACAAAGGCTGCGTTTCTGACTAAAGTAAATTAATCAGAAAAGACTATTGTGTTGTTGAATACAAAAGTTAAAACGAAATTTGAAACAGAAAACGTAAACTGATGCTTGTTACTTATACCCTAAAGCAAAGTCTCCTGCCGCGTATGTCTGTTTGTATGTATGTATGTTCGAGATAAACACGAAAACTACTCAAAGGATTTTCATGCAGTTTTAACCTACCTATCAATAGAATGATTCTTGAGAAAGGTTTCAATGTATATTATGTTGTTATGGTTTTATGTAACCTGTGCGAAGCCGAGGCGGGTCGCTAGTTACACATAAAATAAAATAAGGCCAATTCTGTCTCCTGCGGAAGGGTGCCCATGAGGCTGGCTACATAATTGATAACTACATAATTTTCCGTTCCTTTTTCATTCCCTTTGTACCAAAACAAGATTTATAATCGCTCGGCTGTCCGCTGCAGACAAAGCCACGGCCTTAGGACCAAGGGAGGCAATTTGTCAACCAATTTACATATGTAAAAGTCCCCAGCAAGATCGGCCGTATTTCACCTTTCCATACAAACGGAGTTTCGTTCTCATTAAACTACGTGTTGGATAGTAATGAAACTTTGCACATACAATGATATGAAGTATATCTATGTCTGTAATTAGTTTATATAGCTCTACCTTATAAAACAAACGAAATAGAACAAAACAAGTTTTGTATAAAAACTTGTTTTGCTCTATTTCCAGAGACCCTGACAACTTGGAGAGACTTGTGGTGAAGGGAAAGGTGGACGGCAGACGGCCTAGAGGACCAAGTCCAACGAGATGGTGTGACCAAATATCCGCCCAGATGGACGTCACACTAAGCAACGCTTTCCACAAAGCAACCGACAGGGAGAAGTGGAGAGCTGCCATAGGAAAAATTAGTAAGCGGAGTCACGATCCTCAGCAGTGAGGGACCGACTTAGAAGAAGAAGATAAAAACTTAAATTAACTGATTTTTTTTTAACTATGGTATCTGAAGCTACATACACTAATTACAGGCATAGATATACCTTATCCTATTGAAAGTACAAAGTTTCAGAGCAATCTAGCCTAGCTAGTTGTTATGATACGTTTGTATGGAGATCCGAACTTGCTGCGGAGATCCGAATCTTAAGTAACCATGTATTATCGAAGATGACGTACAAATTGTAAGATCGATCGAAGTATAATAACGACGCACAGAAACGTATCAACAATAGATAACATAATAAAATATGGCATTGAAGCCTTTTCTGATTTGGGCCGATTTATATTAAATTTTTATATATTTTTGTAAGATTTCGATAAAAGTTCCCTATTATATTCAATGTAAGCGCAATATCACCGTATACTATAAATAATCCTGTGAGTTACGGAATCGTATTGATTTTTTGTAACTCGACGGAACATTACATAGGTAAATTTTATGTCTCAAGTTGAGATTTCGTGTTTATTCTCCCCAAAATGAAGATCTCTTCAAATTTACCAAATTTTATCAAAACCTGACGAAAACAACCGGCCAAGTGCGAGTCAGACTCGTGCACGAAGGGTTCCGTACGCAAAAAACGGCAAAAAAATCAAGTTTGTTGTATGGGAGCCCCACTTAAATATTAATTATATTGTGTTTTTAGTATTTGTTGTTATAGCGGCAACAGAAATACATCATCTGTGAAAATTCCACAGTTCCTGAAATACAACCTGGTGACAGACAGATAGACAGAAAGACGGACAGACGGACGGACAGCGGAGTCTGAGTCCCGTTTTTTACCCCTTGGGTACGGAACCCTAAATTAGACATCGAAATAAAAGTAGGCCAATATTTGTTAAGGTTTATCTTGTTATGATGCGACTTTGAAGATCTATCACGGTGACTGGTGCATGCGAAAAGCAATGAAATTTGTACGTGACAAGCGCACCAAGCAATCATTGAAAATATTTAACGACTCCTTCAAATTTTATCATTTAAAAAATATAGTAACCAGAGCCGCTGTTGAATACAAAAATATTGATAAACTTTTCAATATTAATAACTTAATCACATTTCTTTTTATTAATATTGGCATGAAATACGAATTGCGTGTGAATTCAACAAAAGTTCGTTCCGTAAAATGAACTCGCGTAATAAATATTTGAGGTTTTTTGCCGTCTGAGACAAAAAGAAGTAATATCGGCTGTCACATCTGCTTGAAAGGTATTTATTCAAATATTAATAAGTCGCTCTTCGAGATGTCAAAAAGTATTTTACTTTTGTTTTATTTATTTACAATAAATTGGTACCTTCGAGCAACACGAAAGGGAGTCGGTATTCGCAGTATTTCCCTTCTGCCGAGGTACAAGATCAACTAGGCATACACACAACTAGGGCGGTACGTGTGACTCATCCGTACACAATAACGAGATCGAGGTGTGCAAGATTTGTCTTTGATGTGTGTCATTTTCTATGTATTTGTGTCATTATTACAGATTGGATTTTGTATGTAGTGAGAAGTTCGACTGTGTGCACGTTTCCCCCCGCAAAAAATGGCAGAACGATTTATACGGTAAGATATCGCTTAGGCTCCTCACTTCCGACGTGTCGGATCGGAAGCCGTTGTTGCTTGAAGATTGGTACAGTCGAATATAACAGTAGCTTTATGTAGTAACGTAGAGGCATATCTATTTTTATTGTTATTAGAGTATGGTAGTTACTTTTGATGTGTAGTCTGATCCGTTACTTTTGTTGCTGACTGTACATTATAGAGTGACGAGCTCAAAGCTCGCCCGAGGTGGAAAAACGTTCCATTTTTCCTTTATTTCAAATATTGTGATTTCATTAACAGATGGTTCGTCGTACAAAGTTAACACGTTCGCTGCGGCAGTCCATTTAATTAAGACGAAAGGGGATCGCGCTAAAACGCTTTCCCTTACAAATGTAGTCACCGTTTTCCCCACTGGATATTAACATTAAAGAAAATATTTTTACACAAAATTTGATATGCGTTCACCAATAGCTGTCATAAGCCCCTTTGTTTAATTTTATATTCGATTTTCAAATTATTATAAGACATAACATTTATCAATTTGTATTGGATCTATATCGCTTCTAAGTTTTATAATAAATTCATAAAATTTAAGAATGTCAAACGAAGGGCATATAACTAATACACGAAAAATTGTGTAAGAATATTTTTCTTAATGCCAATTATCCAGGGAGGAAAATGGGGACTACGTTTGTATGGTGAAGCGGTCGTCCACTATCCTCTTAACATTCTGTTGGTAGATAGATGCTGTTATTCTCAAAGTAGTTAATCTTGATAAAATATAAAGTAGTGTCCGACCGATGGTTCGGTTTCGGTTTCGGTTTCGGTTTCGGCCAGTTTCGGCCAAAAAATCATGTTTCGGCTGTAGTTTCGGTTTCGGCCAAAAAACGGCCGAACCTTTCGGCCAGGCCGAAACTTACGAAATGGTAGTTCGTACTATGAAACTAAACTATGTGACAAAGACCAAAAGTTGGGGAATAAGTAGGACAACCATATTAATATGTACCTACATATACTGATTCATGTATAGGTACATAAATTAATTGGTTTATTATAAAACACAATTCCACTAATGAGGGCGCCACTATATAGACGGTCGATGCAGTCTTAAGAGGCTGTTAATACCTATAACGCGCACACTGTCTAATTGTATCGGAGTAAATGAGATAGCACTGTCGTATGTTACTGGGCCTGGGCAAAGGAATAATAAGAAAACTCATCATCTTCCTCGCGTAGTCCCGGAATTTTTGCCACGGCTCATGGGAGCCTGGGGTCCAATTGACAACTATTCCCAAGAATTGGCGTAGGCACTAGTTTTTACGAAAGCGACTGCCATCAGACTGACCTTCGAACCCAGAGAGTAAACTAGGCCTTATCGGGACTAGTCCGGCTTCCTCACGATGTTTTTCCTTCACCGAAAAGCAAATAGTAAATATCAAATGATATTTCGTATATAAGTTCCGAAAAACTCATTGGTACGAGCCGGGGTTTGCGACCTTCGGATTGAAAGTCGCACGGTCTGTGCTCAACTACTTATCCTGCAGCCTGAAGCACGGCTTTGACTTCGCATGAAAGTTCGCCTCACTGGGGCACTTTGGACGTTTAGGCCCAGGTGAAGATCGGTACCCGGCCTTGCGATATTGTCAACAAAAAATTCGCGCTCGCTGCGCTCGCGTTTTTGGTTGACCCTGTATCTACATGTTGGCTTGACTGGTGAATGAATAGAGTTAGACCAAGAGAGTTCTACAATTATTTTGATAGCATACGCATTGCAACTAGTGCAAATGTTATTTATACGTCATAATTCCACAGAAGTTTTGACGTTTAAAATAACACTTGCACTGCGTGTGTTATCAAAATCGTTGCAGAATTATCTTGGTCCAACTCTAGTAATTTTCTTAAAAAACTGCTTAAGTAACATCAATTTCAAGGACATTGGGTGTTGATAATATGTGTGTAAAAGCGGTTTTATGACATTTTTTCAACGATTTTAACAAGTCTACAAAAGGTTCGGTTTCGGTTTCGGCCGAAACTAGAGCCAAAGCCGAACATTCGGTTTCGGTTTCGGTTTCGGCAAAAAAACATGTTTCGGTCGGACACTAATATAAAGTGAGCCGATTTCTCGAACAAGTTTGAACAAGATCGGCTCACTGTATATTTAGTCAACTTAAACTAGTGTTGTATTCAGATTTTGAAGTCTGTTATGGTTCTGATACCGATATACTGCAAGTCTTGTCTAGAATTTATGTTTGGACCGTGTAATTTAGCGTTCAAACGTCGATTGCGAAAGTTGTCTATAATACGTTCTTACCAACCACTTCAGGTATTCTTTTTTTCTTATTTATGACGCGTATGGTCTCGCAACCTAAACTCTAGGCCTCGCCATCAGAACCATCTAGAACTCACCATCGCGCGTTCTCATACACTTCTCTGTTTAATACACTCTTTTGTCCCCAGCTACGACGTGCGCGGTCGCCTGGCCTCGCAGCCCAAGCTCTGGTCCTCGCCCGCCGGCTTTGGGTCCCGCGCGTACTTCCGTGCGGCCTCGACGGCGGTACTCCTGGTTGAGGCCGTGGCGGCCTCGGACGCTGGAATGTACCGCTGCAGGGTGGACTTTAAGAACTCGCCTACGAGGAACATGAGGCTGAACTTTACAGTTATAAGTGAGTATTTTAAAATCATTTTGCTACTCTTAAGAATGATCGCTTTTAGGTAATTATATCAACCATGAACACAGAACTTCTTTTTTGTACAGCGGAGCGGAATGGAAGCGTTTTTCTGACTTTCATAACAGATTTTTTGTTTCATAAATAATTCGTTTCAAACATGACTAATTTGGTACACGATTACATAATATTCGCTCAAGAGGAAATCGATTTCACCTTCGAATATAGGGAGCACTGAACGCCATTTTTTCTTCTTAAGGTACCTTTTAACCTGGCGCCCTTATGCTAAGATGTTCCGCAAATTTTTGTACGATTTACATCGACCGAGGCGAGGTCAGACCCGATCGCTATAACATAATATATAAATATTACCTATATGTTAGATGTCAAGGGAATTTAAAACTAAAGCCCCATTTAGACGGTTCAAGAACTCGCATGCGGTTTTCGTTACATTGCTGTATTTGGTCGATCGGCTGAATTCATTATACTCTATCTGTACACAATTTTGGGAACAAATCATTTTACTAAATATTTTGATTTGTGTTTTTTTTTAAGTAGTCACACTACTATATATAAATTATAAACTGAAATAGATGTCATATATTAAAGGAAAAGTGACGAAGCCCTCCAGTGGTGAAGGCCGGACTCGAACCGGCGTCTTTAGCAATCCGGGCTAACGCCTTGAACCCCGGTTCGAATCCGGCCTTCACCACTGGAGGGCTTCGGCACTTTTTCTTTCATCATCATCATCATCATATCAGCCAGAGGTCGTCCACTGCTGGACATAGGCCTCCCCCAAAGAGTGCCACAATGACCGGTCTTGCGCCACCCGCATCCAGCGGACACCTGCGACCTTAACCAGGTCGTCAGTCCACCTTGTGGGGGGTCTACCCACCCTGCGTCTTCCGGTACTTTTTCTTTAATATATGACATCTATTTCAGTTTATTACTCTATCTGTAGTTAGGAATGCATCGAATATTGTATGCAAGTTTTCGCGCCGTGTAAATGGGGCTTTATACACTGGAGTTAGAGTTCATATTTAAGATGGCACGGCTTGGCAGCGGCAAACTCATAGATGCGAGCAGCTGTCCTCGGCTGTCATGCATCACCGGCACAGAATAAATAATAGTACTAGGTACAGAAGGTTCACTCTCTAACAAAGCGCGTCTATTACGACAGATATGACCGCAAGTATTTCTTCATACAAAAACGTCTCTTTTGACACCGACACATCTAATCCAAATCGTTTCTAGATCTATTAATTGACGTATCTTAAAATTCGAATCGGGCAGAAAGGCTACGGCCGGGGACTTTTGATATGTTCACCTCCTAACTATGTAGTCCAGACAAAGTTACGGATTCAAAAATTGTGTTCCTAGCATTTCCCTCTATACCTTCTTATTTCTTGGCCATTCGAGATTAAAGAACTTTCGCTCGGTAAAAAAAAATACGAACATAGCTAACTAGAAACGATATGGATTAGATGTGTCAGTGTCAAAAGTGACGTTTTTGTTTGAAGAAACGTCACATTTGACACTGACAGATCTAATCCATATCGTTTCTAGATCTATTAATTGACGTATCTTAAAGTTCGAATCGGGCCGTAGGTCTAAATCGTCAAGAGACTACATATATTAGGTATATCATCGTGATTTTGTACATACGTAATCATGTTTAGGGATATTATGTTTGTTATTGTACATTTTCCCACATCTTTTATTGTATTTTTTTGTGTTAATTTGTTTATGTTCACATAAATAAAGTGACATACATACTTACTATATACGTATCTATACCCTTAGGTACCATTATCTGTCTTCTCACTCATTCAACTGGGAGGAGGTACCTAATTAAGACGATAATGATATGGATCGTGAAATAATTATTACCTATAATAGATAATTAACAGAAAAAGGGTATATATAATTATTATAAATCATTTTGATGTCAAAATGTAAGTTTGAATAGGCCTCCGTGTTTTTGAATGTGGAATGCCCATAGTTTACCAGGAATGTCGGTATTGGCTTGCCTTACTCTAAATCCTGTTAGTCATTCTGACAGCGGAGTTAGGTTAGCTAAATACGGTACTTGTGCCCAAAATAGATTCACGTGTAAGTAAATCTTTAATTTTAATGATATAGGTAGGTAATACAAAACTATTGAAACCAAAAAGAATAGATAGTATAGAGGGATCCTGTCATTGTAAATTTTGTACTCACTGTAAATTTACTGCCATCTATCGACACACGACTAAAACTCAAAATGAAAACGTATAAAGTTATCAAAAAATGTATATATATGGATAAATGATTTTATTATTTTTATATCATTTTGATCCATGTTCATTCACTGATATCTATGTGTTAAAATTGTTAAATATGAAACGGTGTCGTCACGCCATCTAGCCGAGGATAGGCTAAAGGTGTATGCGGCATCTATTCGAGAATGACTTTTACTTGAATTCCGAGGCACGTTTTTTCCTTAGACTTTATTCGTCTTATACGAAGTTACATATGTCTTTGATTGAAACGGATTATCTTGCATAATCATATAAGGAATTTAAAATAAATCCCTATCTTTCGAACCCTTTACTGCGTTCGTGATGGTCAATATGCTGTATTTTTTTTAACTATGGTATCTGAAGCTACATAAACTAATTAGGGGCATATATACAGGGTGGCTTAAAAATAAGTGCATTCTCGTTGCCAGTGAGGTTTTGGGATTGTAATGAACAACTTTTACTATGGGACCAACCCCGAAATCGCGAAAGAAAAATTTACCCTTCCATAGAAAATACACGAAAATGTATGAAACAGACAAATTTTTATTCGCGATTACGAGGTTGGTCCTATAGTAAAAGTTGCTCAGTATAATCCCAAAAATCCCTGGCAACGTGAATGCTTTTATTTTTTAGCCACTCTGTATACCTTATACTATTGTACAAAGTTTCAGAACAATCTTGCTAGTCGTTTAAAAATGAGAACTTCAAAAATGGTTGTCTGTAAAGTCGGTTTACGGACGATAATTTTGCGTGATAACGTCATAAGAAACATTACCATTACGTTACGTAACGTTACCATGGAGATCTGTCCACAACGTTACCATGGAGATCTGTCCACAACGTTACCATGGAGATATGTCCACAACGTGACACTTTTTCGTGCATGATACCGGTGTTCATCGATTTTTCAAGACGTTATCACGTCAAAATAGTTTCTATAACTTTAATAACCACCACCAACGAGGACTTAAATATTTTCTGGAAGATATCGCTCTTTAGCGATAAATCCTCCTGTTGTTTACCTCTGTCTTTATGTACTATGTGTTTCCTTAAATAAATATATTGAAAGGAAACGGTGAAGCGATCACGTGACGTCGCCTCCTTTCCACTTAAAAGTAATACAGAATAATTTCAATTACGTTCGACTGTACGCGTATAACACAAGGGCGGCCAATTTGCGAAGTAACGTCAAGTCAAGAACAATAAAAGCTCTTCGTAGTATAATTTTATTCATTAGCGTTACTTTGGAAAGAGTATGTACGATATTTACAGTCTTGACTTAATGGAGTTGGCATCCTATTTTTATAATGTTATATATTATATCGTAACGGTATTATATCGTATCGTATCGTATCGTATCGTATCGTATTGTATCGTATCGTATCGTAGTGGAGGAAAGCAAGTAGGAAAGCGGACCCTGGCAAAGGCCGGGATAACGCTAGGTAGAAGAAGATTATATCGTAACGTAACGGCGTCCCAGCCTAGTCGGTAGTGACCCTGCTTATGAAGCGGGAGGTCCCGGGTTCGAATCCCACTCAGGGCATTTATTTTTGTGTTTATCACGAATATTTCCGAGTTCTTTATGGATGTTTAATGTTTATGTATTTATCTATTCGTATAAGTATGTATATCGTCGACTAGTACCCATAGTACAAGCTTTATTTATTAGGTTGATTAGTGTAAGATTGTCCCTATATATATAAATAGATAAATTGGCAACTTTAACTAATTACAGTAGTTTGAAAAAGAATATCGCACAATATCGCCTCGTGTGTATAATGACCAACGTAGCACACTTGTATCACATTGTACCATTCGAGAATAGTTACAAATCATAATAAAATATCCGCCCAGATTAAATTACTAACTGAAAACCATTCAATGTCAGGTGCTTTAACCTTTTAACCGCCGTAGACTGATATATAAGACATACAAAATCGAGCCGCGGTTTGATAAATAAGACAAAACTTCGTGTAACTTCGTACCGCCAGCGACACGAGCACGCTCGGTGAATTCTATGGCGGTTAAAAGGTTAATCATTTCAGGCAAATGAGATCGCGATGGATTCGATCGATTAAACCCTTCCGGCAAATCCAATATGACCGATCCTGCGCGTAATGCTATCGCATGCAGGGAGATAGCGAGCAGTTGCCTCGGCAGGGAAAGTTTATGTATAGGCCTTATTATGTATACATATTTAAAATTTTCGCATTTTGAACACATATTAACTTACATTTATAGACGGGTCTATCGCGAATTTATTTTATTACCTTTATTTAGCGACGTTTCGACACAGGTTTCACTGGTCGTGGTGGCGGCTGACTGATGTTCCAGCAAAATGTCTAAATGCAACTGTGTATTATGTATTATTGAACATTGTCATAAGTGCTTGCTTATTGCGTAACTTATAATTTTTAAGTTAACTATTTATAAGTAGTCTTATAAGTGAAATTCCTGTAATTTCTTAGACAAAAAATAAAGTTTCTATAAACCGAAATGTCAAAACAGAGATTTGTGGAAATACCTAGTTGTTTGTTTTACAAGGGGGCAAAGTTGTCGTTTAACCTTTCCTGCTAATATTGATGCCCGAGCAAGCGAAAGATTCCAAAATTGAACCACGTGAGTAACGATAGTGGTTCGAAAAATGTAATCTTGAGCGTTGCAAGAGTTTGAAGGCATGAGTTAACAATGAAGATACTTAGCTTTTACCAGCTGGTGTGGTGAAAAATAGTTTACTATATAGATGTAGTGCATAATCCTTTCCCATCGCGTATTTTCGAGCAAATTGTTCGTATTTTTAATGCTAAATACTTCAGTCAACCTCAGTACTTTTTGTACTGACTGAAATAGACAATACTACTTACGGTAAAAAAGATTATGCACTACATCTGTCAGGCGCCCGGGCGAGACTTTCCGATCCTAAAATAAGAATGCACTCTGAATGTTATCGAATACCAACATCGTTAAAGTACCCTCATACATCAGGATTTTACGATTTTATCTTACACATATCGGCCCTACACTATCTACGATGCGTACCTATCGATCAGGCATCCAGGCGTGCAGAGGGGTGGTTATTACTGTCATGGTAACAATATAAAATCTCACTCACTAACAGGCTTATTAGAACGTATACTGACAGAATGATGTCTAAATGATGTCATGAGGAGAGGTGGCTATTGAGCGACTTGTGGTCCAGGGAAAGGTTGAGGGTACCAGGCCACGAGGAAGATCGCCTATGAGATGGACTGACGAGATAAAAGCAGCAGTAAATGGCTCATCATCACTACATAAATGCACGAGGAAGACGGCCATCAGAGACGAGCGGCGACGTGTAGTGAAGCTTGCCACCAACACCTGAAGTGATGACCACGACCACTCTGTCAAGAGTGATACCGACGAAGAAGCAGAAGATGTCATTCAGTGTGGATTTCGCTCGTATTTGTCCGCACATGTATTGGCACGAGCGATAAGTAAATGACATCATTCAAATATCATTCTGATATCTGTGTACGTTCGAATAGGCCTGTAAAGCAAGTCCAACGCAATTATATAAAAGATAGGGCATGCGAAGCTGGAGGTTCCAGGTTCAAATCTTGGTAAGGGCATTTATTTATGCGTTCATCACAAGTATATTTTGTTTTTGTGTTATGTAGTAAATAGTAATTAGTACCTAGTATAAGTACAAAAACTGAATTGTAAAGGAAAGAAATACAAAACAGGAAACAAAATACATTATTTGTATATACCTACCAAAGGCGAAATAATAACTATTTATATGTACCTATACTTATTATGTTATTTAGAGGTTATTTATATCAAACCGCGTTTTCCCTAAAACTAGTTTTCCTTATTGCCATAGTGAAAACGCGTTTTTCGTTGACATACGAGTACAGTCAGCGTCATAATATGTAATATAGTAGGTAGCATCCAAAGTACCTATTCAAATAGTTCGGTACACCATATAATATGTAGGTATATTGTATGTATTTACCGAACTATACTGCAAAACGTAATTCAAGACCAAAAAAAGTAAGACAATGTTGCCACTTTTTACTAGCGCGTCTTGTATTTATGTAAAAATAAGTAAATAAAAGTACTTTTTTAAACCGTAGGAGTAAAATTACTAATAAATAAATTATCTTAGCATGATTATTTATCAAAAGGAATTTACTATTTTACAAACAAATTATTGCAGTGGCAACATTGTCTTACTTTTTTTGGTCTTGAATTTTTTTTTGCAGTAAGTACATTTGAATATTTACTTTGGATGATATCTACTATAAGCACTTGACTGTACATAATTGAATCATAAGGGATGATTCAATTTGTGATATTGCCTTTAAGGTACACCTATTAGTCTACTTAATAACAGCTTATTTATGATTTTATGTGCTACATACTCGTATAATAATATTAATCCTACCTCCTTAGTCCCAGAGGCTTTATTCCAAAACGTATCTTTGATTAAATAAGTGGGACTGGGCCGGCCACGTCGATCGCATGCATAGGATAGGCGGGCTATCAATAGCCACAGAATAAATAATAGTATAATACCGCGGCCACATACTCGACGAGTGGCATGGGAAGTAGCGAGGGAAGTAGGCAGAGACTCGTCATTCGTCATGCTTTTCGTCATGCCCCTCTCGCTATTTTGTCGGTTTTTTGGCGCGAGTCAAACGACCGGCAAGGAGCGTCGCGATTAATCGCGTGAGTAGGGCAGTGTGTGACCGGAGCGGGCAACAGAGCATAGTCTGGCCGAAGTACCTACAAAAAGTTACTCTCTAACAAAACGCGTCTATTACGAGATAAACAATGACAAGTGCGAGCAGGGGTCAGTTCTGAAGCGGTGCGCAACTACTATGGCTAGAATCACGGAGCAAAGCCTCGGATGGACAGACAGAGGGACATGGTGAAACTGTAAGGGTTCCTAGATGACTACGGAACCCTACAAAAATGGTGGTAATTTTTCTTCTGTTCTGGTCTAAGTTCTAAGCTATATCTCTGACCCAAAAAGATACTACTTACAACCTTATAAATTTAAAATGTTAGTTGTATATATTGATACTGTATAATAACCAAAAGCAAATATTCCTTCGAAGTGACAAATATTTTTCTTCATCGCCGTTGATTGTAATTTTATCGGGTCGTAATATCTGTTTTTGCTATGTCAACGTCACGTAACATCTTGTTTGATTTAATTGGATCAGTTCTTCCTTGGTTTTGTTTACCTACTTCATATATATGTCGTAGTCAGATCGTATAATCCGCCGTATTACATTACGGCTAGCCGTTTTCAAAAACAGGGGCGTTTTGAAATGCGGCGGTTCGACGATTAGCCGGATTGTCATTGCGATACGTTCTTCAATAAGGCGGCCTACGTTTAGCCGCATCGTACTACTATTTTAGATTGTAGAGTGACCAGTTCTTTCGGTCGCCTACGTAACCGGAGTTTGACAATGTTTGCAATTTAATTTATTTTTACCATGGTCCCATCGCACTACACGTGTTTCTTTTCCAAAACTTTTCCTTCACAACTTAAATAGACGGAGCCCCGCAAGCGGGGCTCCTATTTCTGGGCGGTTTGCCCTTCGGGCATCTGAAGCTACCTAACGAACCTAACCTACTTACCTACCTACGCTTTTTTCCTCAAAGTGTAATGTTTTCACAGACGTCTCACTAAATCAATAGGTAGGTAGGTTAGGTTCGTTAGGTAGTTTCAGATGCCCGAAGGGCAAACCGCTCAGAAATAGGAGCCCCGCGAAGCGGGGCTCCGTCTAATTAAGTTGCGAAGGAAATGTTTTTTGAAAAGAAACAGTCCGACGAACTCCAGATTTGATGGACACCCCAGCGTTTGTCAGGCAGCGCCACAGGTGTTAAAAATGGGAACTAAAAACTGTCAAAGCGGCGGCTAATGACTCGCTGTATTACATTACGGCTAGCCGTGTTGAAGAACGTATGGTGCCGAATACATTCCGGCGGATTCTCATTCAGCCGCATTCAATCCGGCTAATCGTTAAACCGCCGCATTTCAAAACGCCCCTGTTTTTGAAAACGGCTAGCCGTAATGTAATACGGCGGATTATACGATCCGACTGCGACATATATATATGTTCGCATGTATGGTGCTACATACCTAGTTATAATTGTATGGAAATGCTGCCAGCATCTACGGCACCATGCCGCAGGGCACTATTGCCTAATATTATATAATTTTTAGTTATCTTAAGTTAAGTTGTGTTTATTTTTAAATTCTTAGATTCATTTTTAAGTTTCATAGGTAAGTTATTTGATTCTGTTTCATTTACAATAGCGTCAATATTATCTGTTAAGTTGTTTTAGAACGCAGCCATTGTTTTTTTTTTAATCCGCCACCTCTGGCGCCTTTTTGATTGTCATCTGTCTAATGCTGTGAAATATACCGTTAAGTAAAAAGTACAATCTTTCTTTCATAAAATCACGAATAAAAACCACGGAATCCTTCATGGTAGCAGAGCGTGGTTGCTAATCAGCGGAAGTGATCAGTAGTTGAAGGAAAATCCGAAGTATTTCAAGAGTATATTGTTCGTACAGTACAGCGATACAGTCGCCGGGTATATCGACTGCAGATCGTCGTAATACAACGAAACAGCAATTATACCGATATCTGGACGTCAAGATGGGCACAAACTTGTTCAATTTAGAGAAATTGACCGGCCGTGACAACTATGCAACTTGGAAATTTAGTATTGGGTCCTTACCTATGAAATTGGCGTTTTTGTTCATAGATATAAGTCTGATCCTAGTTTTTTTTTTTTTTACAAAAGTACATACACAATTACAATAAAACTACAGTGCACTCAATAAACAACGATTTTACATACAATTAATTGTTATTTTTTATTGTTAAGTGTTCAGAATTAAGCCTTGAAAATAGGTCTTTTCATGTGCTGTCGGTTCGAGTATTAAAATTACTTATATTTTTCTAATGGTACCAATTTTCAAGAAATGGAGATATTGAAAACATACCTTAAAGGTGTCAAAAATTACTGGAAAAATTTTGTTTGGTTTGAATTAGCCATCAAAAAAATATCCGCAAAATTAATTGTATGGAAATTCGTGTTTCGTTGAAATTCTCCGAACAAAACGCCAATTTCATAGGTAATGACCTAATATGAAGACGTATTTGGAGCATGAAGATCTTTGGGAGTCCGTGCAACCTAGTGACCCAAACAAAGCGGTAGATGCTAAAAAGGACATGAAAGCCAAAGCGAAGTTGATTCTCCTGTTGGATCCGCAGAATTATATTCATGTACAAGATTGCACTTCGGCAAAACAAGTGTGGGAAAACTTACAAAAGGCCTTTGATGACAAAGGGCTGACAAGGAAAGTAGGCTTGCTTAAGGACCTGGTGAACACATCTTTAGAGTCAAGTAATAGTGTTGAAGACTATATTAGTAAAATAATGACAACCGCTCACAAACTTCGCAATATTGGGTTTGTTGTTAATGAAGAATGGCTCGGCACACTAATGCTAGCTGGTCTACCAGAAGTCTACATGCCCATGATAATGGGGCTTGAAAGTTCAGGTGTGGCAATTACCGCTGATCTTGTGAAAACAAAACTTTTACAAGAAATTAAATCAATAGATTCGGGCGCTGCCTTATACACAAACTTTAAGAAGACTAAGCAGGACCATCAGCCTGTCAAACCTAAGGGTCCCAGATGTTACAGCTGCAACAAGCATGGCCATTATGCTAAATTCTGTAAGAATCCTAAGAAAACTACACACAAACAGCAGAAGAGTGGAGATAGTACAAATTTTGTGGCAGCGTTTTCGGCATCATTAGGAGGAGAAAGCAACAATAATTGGTTTATAGACTCAGGTGCCTCCATGACTATGACAGCTAGAAAAGACCTAATGTATAACATTGGCAAGCCACCAGTAACATCAATCACTGTGGGTAACAAAGCAACATTACCTGTATTGGGAGCCGGGTGTGTTGATGTGAAGTTGAGTAAAGGAGGGATTCTTCAACTGAAAAATGTCTTGTATACTCCTGGACTTGGTCCTAATTTGATATCAGTGAGTAGCATAACAAAGAATGGTTATGAAGTGAGATTTTTTGAAAAAGGGTGTCATGTTCTGAATGCGGAAGGAAAAATCATTTGCTCAGGAACGCAGATGAATAGACTCTACCTGCTAGATACAGCCAATACCTCTGAAACGGCACAATTTTCTACAGCCAGAGGTGATGTTGACAATACCTTTTTATGGCATTTAAGAATGGCTCATTTAAATGTATCTGATGTCAACAAGCTGCCTATTGCTGCCGAGGGTGTGACTATTGAAACAAAAAGTGACAATATCAGATGTACTCATTGTGCAGAAGGAAAACAGACAAGACTGCCATTCAACAAGGTGGGTTCCAGAGCCACACAGCCCCTTGAGCTCATACATTCTGACTTATGTGGGCCGATGGAACACCTATCAGTCTCAGGTATGAAATATTTCATCACTTTTGTTGATGATTACACTCGTATGTTCCATGTATACTTTTTGAAAGATAAATTGAATATTTTAGAGGTATTTAAAGATTTTAAGGCTAGAGTTGAACTACAGCTAGAAAGAAAAATTAAGATGATTCGCACAGATGGAGGCAAAGAGTACTGCAATAATCAGTTTGAAAAATATTTACGTAGTAATGGTATTATCCATCAGACTACAACACCGTATACAGCTGAACACAACGGATTAGCAGAACGCGGGAACCGCACACTTGTTGAACGGGCAATATGTATGTTGGTTTATGCCAAACTAGAGCCGAGGTATTGGGCCGAGGCCATAGCCACAGCAGCCTATATCACAAACCGCTCCCCATCTAGGAGCCTGGAAGGTAAAACTCCATATGAAATGTGGTATGGGCGTAAACCTAACCTGTCCCATATTAGAATATTTGGCACGGAGGCCATGGTCCATATACCCAAGCAGAAGAGACAAAAATGGGACAAGAAATCGACAAAGTTGATTCTAGTGGGATACTGTGAGAACTCAAAAGGATACCGGCTATTAGACCCAACCAGTAGAAAAATCATCAAGAGCAGAGATGTTATTTTTCATGAAAATTATCAAAATAACATGTTTTATGAAAACACTGTTTCAGTTGATCTCCAAGGAGAAGAAGACCTGTCATCAGTCAGCTCCAGTAGTTCCTCTGACAAGGAGGAGAGCCCAGTGACCAGTGATGACAGCTCGAAAGGTAACACCGCAGCTCATTTGAGTCCGACAAATTCCGACGGTACACCAGGCAGCAAAGGTAAGGCTATAAAGCCTGTAAAAGATAATAACAGTGAAGATTCTAATAGTGAATATCAGACTGATACGGATGATCTTGATGAAACCTACTATCCCCCGGTAAATACAAGTTTATCGCAAAGTCAGGACAAGAAAATTACTCTAAGGCCCCGCAAGAATGCAAATGAGAATACTCTGTTCTGTTTATACACTAATTTGTCCGATCCACAGTCAGTAGAAGAAGCCATGTCGTCTCCACATGCCGCTGAATGGAAAAAGGCCATGGACGAAGAGTACAGCTCCCTGATGAAGAACAACACATGGAGCTTGACTGATCTTCCAACCAATAAGAAGGCCTTACCTTCGAAATGGGTATTCAAAACTAAAACTGACCAGGCTGGAGAGGTTACACGTTTCAAGGCCAGACTTGTCATAAAAGGATTCGCTCAAAAGAAAGGGATTGACTACGAGGAGATTTACTCACCAGTAGTAAGGTATACAACCATACGCTACCTATTTGCTCTAGCAGCAAAATATAGCATGGATATTGATCAGATGGATGCTGTTTCTGCATTTCTACAGGGAGAGATAGATACTGATATTTACATGGTACAACCGGAACTATATGTACAAGGATCTCAAGTATGCTGTTTACATAAGTCTATATACGGTCTAAAGCAGGCTAGCCGCTTATGGAATATGAAACTAAACTGTGTACTACAAAATATTGGAATGCAGCAGTCTAAGACAGATCCATGTGTTTATTTCAATGAAGAGAGGAATACTTTCATTGCAGTATGGGTCGATGACCTACTTATTTTTACATCTCAACAAAATGTCAAGGATATGTTGAAGAAGAAGTTGATGAAACATTTTGAGATGAAAGATCTAGGAAAAGCTAGCCAGTGCCTAGGATTCAACATCACAAGACAAGGAGATACAGTTATGTTGGATCAGAAAAAGTATATTAATGAGATACTAGATAGATTCGGTATGTCAGAGTGCAAGGCTGTAAAATCGCCTATAGAGCCTGCCATCAAGTTTAGCCAAGATGCAGAGCCAGACAATAAGTATCCATACCGACAAGTTATTGGCTGTCTTCTCTACGTAGCTGAAGCCACAAGACCCGATATCTCATTTGCAGTCAATGCACTAAGTCGATACAATTCAGAGCCGAATACTGAACATGTGACTGCAGTTAAGAGACTGTTGAGGTACTTGCAAGGCACCAAGGATCTCAGACTGAGCTATACCAAGAATGGTGACTCAATCATCACAGGATATTGCGATGCAGATTGGGCTGCAGATGTGGTAGACCGCAAATCCTGCACGGGCTACATCTTTATGTTACAGGGCGGTGCCATTTCCTGGTCGTCGCGTAAGCAGCAGACTGTGGCCCTGTCGACAGCCGAAGCAGAGTACATGGCGATGTCCTCGGCCACTCAGGAGGCGCTATGGTTGAGACAACTTAGCGCAGAGCTTGGCCAATGTCTGAACGAGCCCCTCACCATTTTCAGTGATAACCAAAGTGCGATAAAACTTTCTTTAAATGATTGTTATTTGCCTAGGTCAAGACACATTGATATACGTTATCATTTTCTTAAAGAACATGTTTGTAATTCTAAGATAAAATTTTGTTACTGTAAGGGTGATAAAATGTTAGCCGACATTTTAACAAAAGGTGTAACCACCAATAAGATGTCATATTGTTTAGCAAGAATAGGCTTGCGTTCTAGGGGTGGGTGTTAAGTTGTTTTAGAACGCAGCCATTGTTTTTTTTTTTAATCCGCCACCTCTGGCGCCTTTTTGATTGTCATCTGTCTAATGCTGTGAAATATACCGTTAAGTAAAAAGTACAATCTTTCTTTCATAAAATCACGAATAAAAACCACGGAATCCTTCATTATCAATGTAGAAATTAAATGAAATGGAACTAAAGACAAAACACAATGGCAACAGTACACACGTAATCCACCATAGATATAACACCTTTAGCGCCACTTGCACCATCTCACTAGCCCGGAGTTAATCGCGGTTAAACCGTTATCTTATATTATATGTAGTGTGTAGTAAACTTATGACCTTTGTATATGTGTTAAGGCGCCTTCGTAATATTTCCGATTTAGACACAATTTTTATAGCGTATCACGGATATGTCGAGTCAACATTAAGATATGGTCTAGTTCTTTGGGGCAATTCTACTGACATCGAGAGGGCATTTATTGCCCAAAAGAAATGCTTAAGGGCAATGTGTGGCATGCCCTCGCGAGAGTCATGTAAACCTTTATTTGAAAAATATGCAATTCTGACATTACCGTGTTTATATATGTTTGAGGCAGCTGTCTTTGTAAAAAAAACATCCGGAACTATTTAAGAAAGCTTCAGAAATATACCCACGAAGTACAAGAAATCAGGACAGACTTGTGTTAGATATAGTTCCAAATAGTGCTTTCTTTATGAAAAATAGTTACCACATGTGCATCACAATTTTTAACGCAATCCCAGACAATTTTAAAGCTCTCCCTTTAAATTTATTCAAAAGTAAGCTTTGTCAATGGTTTAAGGAACAAATGTTTTACTCAACGAATGCCCTCTTCGACAGGAACACATAATACATGTATATGCGTATACTTTATGTAAGTCTAGTGTTTAAGGATTAAATCTAAGTCTAGTTTTAAGATTACTTTGCATGCTATTGTATAGCAAAATATGTCTCTGTACTGGATTTTTTCTATTTACTTACCACCTATTACTGTACCATATTTTATGCGAATAAAGAACTTTTTTTTTTTTATGAAATAGGAGGCAAACGAGCAGACGGATCACCTGATGGTAAGCGATTACCGCCGCCCATGGACACCCGCAACACCAGAAGGGTTGCAAGCGCGTTGCCGGCCTTTAAGATGGGAGTACGCTCTTTTCTTGAAGGTTTGTAGGTCGTATCGGTCCGGAAATACCGCTGGCGACAGTTCATTCCACAGTTTGGCTGTGCGAGGCAGGAAGTTTCTGGAGAAACGCACAGTTGAGGACTGCCAACCATCCAAGTGATGAAGATGGTAATGTTGTCGCGTAGGGCGATGGCGAAAAGAAGCGGCAGGGATTAATCCGAACAATTCCTCGGAGCACTTTACTTACTTACTTATCGCAGTGTCACATCCCAAGTAGCACAGATTAGCTGTATAGCAGCCGCATAATGAAGTACGAATACGCTTGAAGCTGGAATATAAAAGCTGCATAAGAGCTGTATAAGCGTCTTTTCAGCTTTTATAACTCTTAAATGGGCACAAATTAGGCAGCCTTAAGTTCACATAGCTACTTAAGAGCGTTGTAGCAGCATTTTAACGGAATTATAAGGGGTAACAGGAGTTATAAGAGGTGTATATTGACTGGGTAAGAGACCACCAGTTACCCTTTATTCAGCTAATATGTCACATGTGCGCCCTAATACCGGGAAAGATTGACGTTGGGCTGAATAAAAGATAATTAATAACATACTTTTACACCTCTGGCTTAAAAATCTGCTATTATATTTAGTATAGTGACGACGAACGCAGAGGTGAACATATTTATATTGAAGCAAAAACGTTAAGCGCAACGACACCATAAGTCATTTTGTTAAAGTGTTTGGTTAAATGTTTGTACATGATCTTTTATATATTAATGCGAGAAAGATGTTTGGGAATGCAAGTTTATTGACATTATATATATACATTATCTAAGAAAATTTCAGTGCGCCACGAAAATAATCAGTATTTATTTAAATTAATAATATAAATAAGCTATGTGTAAAAACTATTTCAGTGGTTTGGACAGAATTATGAGATAAAAAGTTAATAATACGTTATAGGAAGTACTAATCTAATGATTTAGGTTAAGAACTCAGGCACAAAACCTTATTGTTAGCCTTAAAAGTTGGAAAAGCAATTTCAATTTTGTAGGTTATATACAATAAAATGGCGGTCAATGTTAAAAAGCAACGTGAACCGTTAAAATTCTTATATGCAGCATACAACTGTTATATATCTGATAAAGATACTTAAGTGAACCACTATAAAGTCCAAGTCGTTATTTCGATACACTAGTGAACCTCTAAACAGTTATAAGGCATCTTGTGAACGTTTTAACAGCCGCTATGCAGACAGTCCCAATGGTAGTATAATAGGCTGCTTAGCGGTAAACATGTTCAGCGCTAAGCCGTATTATGCGCCACATGTGTTCGATTATACGTCTATTGGTTTCATAATAGTTCACTCGTTCTCCCTTATAATAAGTCAGCGAAATAAAAGCTGCTTTAGCGGTAAACATGTTCAGCGATAAGCTGTATTATGCGCCCCATGTGTTCCATTATACGTCTATTGGCTTCATAATAGTTCATTATGCATCCTCAAAAAAGTCAGAATAATAAAAGCTGCTTAGCGGTAAACATGTTCAGCTATAAGCTGTATTATGCGCCTCATGTGTTCCATTTATACGTCTATTGGCTTCATATTAGTTCACTCGTGCTCCCATAAAAGTCAGCGTAATAAAAGCTGCTTAGCGGTAAACATGTTCAGCGATAAGCTGTATTATGTGCCACGTGTGTTCCATTATACGTCTATTGGCTTCATAATAGTTCATTCGTGCTTCCTTAAAAAGTCAGCGTAATACTAAAGCTGCTTAGCGGTAAACACGTTCAGCGATAAGCTGTGTTATGCGCCACATGTGTTCCATTATACGTCTATTGGCTTCATATTAGTTCACTCGTGCTCCCTTAAAAGTCAGTGTAATAAAAGCTGCTTAGCGGTAAACATGTTAAGCGACAAGCTGTATTATGTGCCACATGTGTTCCATTATACGTCTATTAGCTTCATAATAGTTCACTTGTGCTCCCTTAATAAGTCAACGTAATAAAAGTCCACAATTACCTCCTTATACAGCACACGGCGTAATTTTATCCACTAAACAGACCTTATAACGGTTAAAGCATTTGATAACCCTTAAAGCTGTATAGGGTTGTAGCAAATATACCTTTATATCACCCTTTGAGTATTAATGGTAGTTTTCAGAGCCGTAATGCAGCTTTTAATCAGCCCTAAGCTATATAAATATCACTGAGATCTATTATACAGCTGTAGGACCACGAGTGTGCTCTTATAAGTGTCTTAATACGCACAGAGCGTTAGATAGAACTAAAAGTGAGTAGTTATAGAGCTATCTGTGCTACTTGGGATTGTACTGGTAACCATGGTAACTCCAGGTTTAACCGGTTAACCACATTCACGGGTTAGTGAATGGTGCAAGTGGCCCTTAGATATAGGTACATTTTATGCTAACACGTGCGTATCAATGTCAAATATATTCTTATTACTACATATATAACGGCCTCCTAGCCTAGTCGGTAGAGACCCTGCCTACGAAGCAGGAGGTCCCGGGTTCGAATCCTGGTAAGGGCATTTATTTGTGTGTTCATCACAAATATTTGTTCCTGAGTTATGGTTATGTTTTCTATGTATATATTATGTGTATATTATATATATCGTCGTCTAGTACCCACAACACAAGCTTTGTTGAGCTTACTGTGGGACTAGGCCGATCTGTGTAAAATTGTCCTATAATATTTTATATATTACTTTGCATATTTTTATTCCTACTAGGTATTCCTAGATCTACTAGAAATACCTCTTATTTCACGAGCCAATGAATTATCATGAACCAATACAATACCATTGTTCCATAATATTAAAATTTTTAATTTAAGACGAGCGATATCGTCAGACCAAGCACTTATCCAAAGTAATCGAAGTAAAATGTTTTAAATCAAATTGCTTTATGCTTGATAAAACACGATCTCGCTTCCACAAACAAAGATTCTTCATTCCTTAAGGTTAGATTCAGGTTGAGAAAGCAGCGTTGCCGCCACAGAGCTGCAATATACAAGATGGCCTGTCAAATATGAAAAGTGCGACAACAATCGGAATAATATTAAGGTGTCATTGGAAGTATTTAATTCAGTAATAATATGTTATTGAGTAAATAAAAGTCCATCTTTACTTGTCCTATCATGTAAACAAACACTTCTCGAAGACTTTATCACACTTTTCACTAGAATTACACGATAATAATCACTTAAAATGTTGTTGTATACCTACTTAAAGAAACTCACAAAGTATTGAATGAAATCAACCAAATAAACACTGCAAAAAAATCGAATTGATAACCTCCTTCTTTGAGATTTGGAAGTCGGTTAAAAATTAATTGCTAATAAGGTTTTGATCAGTAATCGCAGTACCGAACGTATCACTTAATAGTATATTCCAAGATATCATAAACCTATACCTAGGTACTCACATTTCAACTATCGCTTATCGTGCACTTCATTAACTACGCAACTACAAGTCTTGTACGAGGTTGAATTGGAGGATATTTTTAAAGAATGTGAACGTTAAAAAGGAATTCCGTATTTGTAATCCTGTATTCGGTGTTATACCCTTTTTTATCTATGTATGTACTAGTGTAGTAGCTACCCGGCTCTTACAAAGTTGATGTTTTGATCACGAGGTCAATGCGGCAATGACAGCAACTATATCAAGGAAATGACAGTGACATCGTCACTGCAACGCTGCAGAACGCTGCTGTCGCAATCGGCATAACAATATACTTACCCTTTATTCATTTAATTAAAACATTTAAAACCATTCGTAGGTTCATCAAACACTGCAATTCAATTTGTAAGGAATTTCTTTTTTTTTGCTGTTTTTATGTTTTTTCTAGAAAGTCATTTTAGTAAGTAAGTAAGTAAGGAGGAAAGGAGGGAATAATACAGTCTGTTGAGCAATGAATCGTTATGTGTTTCAGTTGTTTAATTACAAGCACCAAAGATTAATAAATAGGTACGAAGTTTATTTGTTACATCATATATCATGTTTTGATTTGTACCAAAAATGGTAAATAAACTGAAATAGATGTCATAAAGAAAAAGTGATCAAGACCTGTGGTGGCTGAGGCCAGAATCAAACCGGAGTCTTTAGATTACGGGGCTCACGCCGCTGACCACTAGGCCCGTGACTAGGAAAATTATAATCAAGAATAAATCAATTTGGTTTGTAGATATTTTTCAGTAAAACAACAGTTGTACTATATTGGATGAATATTCATAATAACACAGCTATCGCGATCCCTTCTAAAGACAAGCGCCGGCTCGCCACACGCGCCGCGCTTCTAATGAAGTTGATTTAGATTTTAATGAGAGCTACCTATTCAGTTAAAAGTGTAGAAAAAGTTTTTAAGTATTTTCAAGTCATTTATTTCAAAGCCAGCGTTCTATAAAATGTATAATATAGTAGAAATTAGCGTCAGCAAGCTTCGAACATTTCTATTCAAATGTTCAATTTTATTGCTAATTCAAACTTCGATATTGAAAATAATTTATAGTTTCTCCTTTCATAGTTTTAACTTCATTAAAACTGAAATTAGTGGCGATAGAAAGAAATTAGTTTTACTTGAGAAAAAGTTGAATGAGAGCAATATTTTCATAATTAAGTCTTTTATAAGAAACTGAGCTCTATTTTATGTTTTCCGTTCCTCTCTGAATAGTGGAATTCTTATATAAACCTTTTAAATTTATGACTGAAACTTTGGTTGTGCAATATTTACGCTGCATATTTAATGTCAATGGAAAGTACTTAAACCCTTATTGGCTTAACAATTAATGTTATGGGAGATCTTACACAAATCGTCCTAGTTCCACAGCAAGATCTGTAAGGCTTGTGTTGTTTATTTACTAGACGACGATATCTGTAAGTAGGTACAATTTTTTATTAATGCTTAAATAAGTAAAGTTCCTTTTTTAGATTTTGTACATAACTCGTAAACGGTGGCCCATAGCAGAAAATTTAATGTTCTTATACATCAATAAAATACGTGAGTAATTTTTTTTACAAAAAAAAATCTATACACGTATTCACTAGGATAGAGATGGGTAGGGGTGAGTATATACTGAGTATTTACTCGGTATTTAATCAAAGCACCCGATAAATACCCGTATTTACTCATTTAGGTGGGTAAAAACGATTGCTTATAAAATATTCAAAAAGTGAGATTTAAGAACAAAATTGTCTTTTATCGAAGAGTGCTAACGTGTATTAACAATATCTATAAAATAAAAAGCATATAGGACGCTTAATTTAGTAAAAAAAGGTAATTATTAGTGAGAGGCAAATTGTGATAATGCATAGTTAACAGTTTTGTTTTAAATAAGAAGGTATTTACTTTAAAAATATGGTTCTTAAATTCTATCGATGTTCTAGACAACTGCATGTCGCGCAAAAGTGCGTGTTTACGCGGCACCTACGACCTTTTATTAAGGGTTTTTTAAAGAAAAATCAAAAATGGCTCAACCGATGATGTTCAAAATATTGTTTTTTGTACTCTATTATACGGCTAATCTCCCGATATGTTTTCATATTTTTTCTGAACTTTGGTTCTAAAGTTATAGAGAGATAAACATTATTTTGGCCTTTCGAAACGGTTTTTTTCCAAAAATATTCAATTTATCCAAAAATGTTCTTAGCCACATTCCACTTATTTTTAAAGACCCGTTTAATGATGTGCAACACGTTGGTGGTTTCTGATTTTTTTTTGTGACAATTAGTTACATGTATGGAGTGCCCCTCTTAAAAATACATTTCTCACAATTTTGAGTACTTAATCCAGTGGCGGCTTACAAAATACACCTATATTTCAAATTAATATGCCCCTTTCAGCACTCTAAATAGTTTATACCCACCAATTTGGGTATAAACGAGTAAATACGGGTATATTGAGTAAATACTGAGTATTTACTCGGTATTTACCCGTCCCGTGAGTATTTACTCACTACCTATCTCTACTAGGATGAAAATAATATGAGAGGTTTCCGAAATTTTCCCTTGAAATCTTGCAATATTGGAAATTTCCCAGCGTCACATTAGTAAATGTATCTAAACAAATCGTATTCCATGAACAAATTACACGCTAATTATAATACGTGGTAAAACCAATATTGACTCTAATAACATGTTACTGTTATTTGCTATGCATTATGAATTCATATTTTATGATTATGTTTTGACACGCGCAGTTATGTTTTAGGCAATTAACTAAGTAGGTAACTAACAAAGAAATAATATGCCGATATCGTTGCTGCCGTGTCACGCGCAACTCATGTAACTTTAAACCATGAGTTAATTACCTACGTTTAAAGTTTTTATGATTCAAATGCTGTTTTCGTTGACGATTCATAGTAATTAATTTTTATTTTATAATAATTAATATGTATATTTTTTAATATGTATTCTCATTTCTTTTATTGATTTTATTTTCTTTTCCTTTTGTAAGAATTTGATATGTTTTCTGAAAGAGCTACGTATTTGTATAAAGTTATGTACTCACTGAGTATAATTGCATGAATTCTATAGTAATTTAAATTGTATTTTTCTTAATTACTCGTAATGCATGTTAATTATAAGATGTAATAATGTTTTGAAAAGATGTGTCCCGCCGAGTTTGTTGCCGGTCCCATATTGGGATACCCTCCTCCAATTGAGGGGGGATTTAAATCTTCTCGGGGCAGAGGTGTACGGTTGGAGCCGGTAAAGGTTTATTTGACGTTCATAAGCGCATTGTAATATGCCTACTTGAATAAACTATTTTTTATCTTTTTTTTTATCTTTTTTATAATGTAGATGTAGGAAATATGGTCACAGTATTCTGGGCTTTAATTGTTTTTTGGTATAATTGGATATTTTTCATTTAATTTGAGTTCAGGAGTTTCGCATGACCAACTCTTCTATACTATATATTGGTCACACGACGCCATGTAAGTTTTGTAAGTTGAGTTACATTACAGTATTTTTCCGTTAAAATTTCTTTGTAGTTTTTCATGTATGTAAAATGTATAATTATTGGTGCAATAAAGAATATTTACTTACTTACTTACATGACATTGTGAAAAAAACTATTGTACATGATTTATCGGCAAGTCATGCATAACTCCGGTGGTGATATGGTGATATTTTGGTAAGGTTTTGGTTATGCCAGTCATGCATATATCATACAACTCAGGTTAAAGGAGTTGTGCTTGACGCCATCGGCAAAAAAACGAAGTTACATGACTTAGTCACATGTTTTTTTCAGTAAATAAGAAAGATTTAAAAAAAATCCTTAATGATATATATATTTAACCGTTTTAAGGCGATTTAGACTGGTTATCCGTAACTCATGTAACTTAAGTTAAGGCAGATTGAGTAATCAAATAAAATAACTGAAGCCGTAATAAAGAAAAAAAATGCTCAATATCCTAAAACCGATTCTGTAACAGATAACGCAATGTTCGCAAATATATAAAAGCTACAAAATTATTGTGACAAATAAATGATTATGATTAGGTTTTTGGGTACGTCACCTACACGTAAAGTCAGAATAATTTTTTATGTCGCTTTGGTGTGGGGTCTCATTTGTATAGGTCTTTCAAAACGAATAGGGGTCTCTAAAACGATTTATTGATCAAGTGAATATTTTCGGAAATAATATTATAGCACATTTTTAATTACTCCAACGGACAAAAAGATCTCTAACTTTTAAACCATGGGTCCAAAAATATGAACAAAAATCGTGAAAGCACTTAAAAAGCTATTCAGTTCATATTTATGACTTTCAATAAAACCTATAGCAAACATGATCGGTTAAGCCGTTTTTGAGAAATCGCAAAAAGTCTTCCATTCTCAGTAAAAAGACGTACAATTAGGCATTCTAGGGTAATAGTCTATTCCGTTTTGAGATTTAGGTATTTCAATTGGTAAATGGGTAAAACGAAATTTAGTTACAATAAAAATAAAACCATCTGCGAGTGAACTCAAGCTTCTGTTCACTTGATGACGATGATCATCATCATCATAATTTATCAGCCCACTGCTGAGCATAATAGTAGGCCTCTCTTCGAGTACGCCATGCACTTATCCCGGTCCAGAGCCTTGATGATAAACCTGTATCGGCGCCATTCGAGAAATGAATTAGAGATTCACTAGATATGAAATAGTAAAGATCTGTGACGTTCGACGGCAAAGGTACCATTGCCCGGGCTGAATATTGGAGCGGCGTTAATAATAGCGTAAGCGCCAGCCGCCATAAGGTACCTTTTGCCGTGGACCGTCACATATCTTTACTATTCCATATCTAGTGAATCTCTAAATCATTTCCCGAATCGCGCCGTATATTTCTGTTTCAACACAGTATAGGTATTAGCTTTTCTAAGAAACACTTAATTTTATTTTCTTCTTTTCTTTGTCACTTTCTTGTTACACGCGAGCCCTATTCTACTTTCCCAGACATGATTTTATTAAAAAAGAATCCATCCCCCTTTTGTAATTTCACAAAACACTTTCTCTACGCGCGCCATAATTTAATTAACTTCATTAATTCGAGCACACATCAAAGATTTATAAACTTAATTAAGATCAAATTAACCTTTTTGGAAATGGGATTGCCTTCCGGCCATTTTAAATGAAGTTTGACGTGGAACTTGTTTATCAGAGACGTAATGTACCTACTGAAAGCAGACTAAAGGGGCCCACTGATTAACAGTCCGCCGGACGGTATCGGCCTGTCAGCTAGAACAAAATTTTGACATTTCCGAACAACTGACGGGCCGATACCGTCCGGCGGACTGTTAATCAGTGGGCCCCTTAAGAGATAACGAAAACATGACAACCCGAGCGTGACAACGATCATTCGTTGTTTGTTGGATCATCATACATGTTTTTTACATCATTTCAAAATTTGTAACGTGGGCTACATCGAAAATCATTACGGTAAATAATTATGCTTCTTATACCTATGAATGTAATAAGTTTTTTTCCATTATTTTTTTAGAAATTCGCCAAAAAGTGTAAACTGAAAGTGTGACTTAATTACTACGACTATTTTTTGCATAAAATTTTAATAGTTAGTGTTCGGTTGTCATAAATTTCAAATGACATAAATTTAAACTTCCTAGGGAGTTATAGCTTTTTTTTTATGTCACTAATTCATATGAACCATGTAGGTTATAAGAGTAAAAATACTTTGTTTAAAGTCAAGGTATAAAGGAGTTTTACTTTTAAAATTCCGGCGTTTATTATTTAATATTTTTGTTTATGTTTAAAATTTATTTTATTTGATTGATTTAATAGCCGTTTAAAATTTTTTTACGCAACTTTAAATCGTGACTAAATGCCAAAGATCTGTGCCTTCGATGCCTAACCTGTAAAGAAATGACAACATGGCGGACGAATGTTTGAAATGTCACCGTATTTCACGTATTTAATCATTATTTAGCTAAAATGTATCTTTTTCTTCGCAAGTGTGATGAAAAACATTGTGTGTAACACCCATAAGCAATGTGACTCCCACAGCACTGTGGCATACGGCGTCTCGCTACTTTCCCCTTTTGAGTGACTTCGCTTCTTAAAATATATTATGAGGCCTATTGTAAGCGAAATCTCAAAATTTGCTAAAAATTTTGTGCAAACATCCACAACCGAACTTGCATTTCCCAATTTTTAAATTATCATCAAGTTCTCCATCCATCTTACTTACCCTCGTTCTCAATTCATTACAGCTTGAAATAAATTGTTCCCTCCCCTAAAAGGTAGAAATCAAATTTTCATTAAACAGCCACCCAAAAAGGCATCGTGGCGTAAACGGCCAATCAACTCTCTGCTTTTTATATTTAAAATCAAATATTCTTTTGTCTTCCTAATTAAATTTTAATAGGGTTCACTGTCTGTATCGAATTGTTGTGTAAAGGTATAAAAAGATTAATAGGGTACCTACTTTTCATTGCGCAACTTTTTTTGGTCCTTTATTGGGATTGAGAATATAGAAGTGTGTTTTGATTTACGTTTCAGTCTTTTGCAACATTATTTATTATAGCAGTAATAAATCCTTTTAGGGTAGAGGTAATAGGCTAACTTTTAGACAGGGTATTACTAACTAAAGGTTCGTCCATTGTAACATTGCGTGCAGAAAAAAGTGTACGATTACAAATACAAATGCATTTATTTCATTACTTTTTACATCAATGTACCATTTACTTTTTTCCGGAAAACTAACCTGGGTGATTTTATTTCTGCTCAGTGTCCTCAGTACAAGAGAAAGATACCCAAAATTATGAGAATGAAATCAACCAAGTCTTTAATGATGTAAACTTGTGGCTAGTTAATAATAATCTAAAAGTTAATATACATAAGACAAAATTTATGGAATTTTATGCACCACAAGGTAAACCGAGGAATGTAAATATAAACTATGATGGTCATGCGATTGAATGTGTGTCATCAATTCGTTTCTTAGGTGTTATTTTAGATTGCCACACCAACTGGAAAGACCATACTGAAATGCTAATTGATAAATTGAACAGGTTTATATTTGCCCTGCGAAGGCTCTCTCAACTTTCGTCACAAAAAACTGCACTCTTAGCATTTAATGGACATGTAATGTCCAATTTGCGCTATGGTCTATTACTTTGGGGTAACTGTAGTAATATGCAAAAAGTATTTCTGCTACAAAAGAAATGTATACGGGCTATATGTGGTGTCCATCAAACAGAACCCTGTCGACCTCTTTTCAATAAATTAAAAGTGATGACGCTACCCTCATTATACATTTATGAGATAAGTTTATACGAGTATGTCAAACACAATATAGGTTTATTTAGAAATAAGGCAACTACCACAATATATCCGTCTCGAAACGGCACTGATCTATGCTATCCGTTCCACCCAAAGACAGCATTCTTTGCAAACAATGTGTTATGTATGTCTATAAAAATATTTAATAATCTACCCGTAGAAATAAGAAACTCTGACATGCCTGAATTTAAAAACAAACTATATAAATTTTGCTTGGATAAGTGTTATTATAGAATCGACGAATATTTGACATGTGTAAATAATGAATATATATGATAAGTAATGGAAAATAATGATGATGGATAATAATTATAATATATTGTATATCGAGGACATAAATTAATTAGTATGTGAGTTATTATTGTTCTATAACTTTTTATATGTATATACTTAGTTATAGTACCTAGTTAATAAGGAAAGTTTGCATGCTTCTTTAAGTAAATGTACGCACTTAAATCACCTACTGTCCAACTATGTTTACCACTACATTTTTGCAAATAAATATCTTTATCTTTTATCTTTATCTTTATCAGTTTTTCATACAAAACTGATTAGTCATTTTTGTGTGTGACACTCCATGCAACATGTAAGTATCCTGGAAATATTTGATTGCGTAAAAAATCTTCCGATAGAAAATCGAATCAAAATTCTACAAATCGGCATGAGCATTTTACCCTAAATTAATATAGGTGGCGCATCATTACTGCTGAATTTCCAATATGACTTGGAACTCCGGTAGCCGTTTAAGAAGTAACACTCTTACGGTAGATGTCGCCAGAGAGGCACCCTAAAGGCCCATAAAATGGTGAATATTTGCTGACTTTGGGCAAAGAGAATAGATAGTATAGAGGGGTCCTGTCATAGTAAATTTTGTAGTCACAGTAAATTTACTACCATCTATCGACACACGACCAAAACTCAAAATGAAAACGTATAAAACTATCAAAAAATTAATATATATGGATAAATGATATTACTATTTTTATATCATTTTGACCTATGTTCATTCACTGATACCTATTTGTTAAAATTGTTAAATATGAAACGGTGTCTTCACCGCCATCTAGCCGAGGATAGGCCAAAGGTGTATGCGCCATCTGTCCGAGAATGACTTTTTCTTGACTTCCGAGGCACGTTTTTTCCTTAGACTTTATTCATCTTATACGGAGTTACATATGTCTTTGCTTTGGGTTAGGTCTTAGCTCAGAATATGGCAGAGCAATGGGCTATAGCGATACAGTGGCGATGGCGTGGGTTCAAGACTCACACAAGCCGGTAAAATTTTCCACGATTCAATTTATTCTAAGCTTAATATTATTTATCTTGGTTTAAAGCTAAGACTTCAAAGAAGAACAAACTGGCTTCCATACACTTGGTTGGAGCTGACAAACTTCGTTGATAGTATCTTCTCGTTATCGCTTCAAAGTTCCCGGCGGACTGTTGGAAGGGTCTCTCATTTAAAACTAGTTTTGACAAGTTTGGGGACATTTTTTTGCTAGTTTGCCGAGTTAGAAATTTGACCTCTAGTATCTAAAGGGCGTAGGTTAAAGTGTCTTGGGATTATATTTCAAAGGGCGCCAACGGGGCGTTTACAGATTCAATGCATGATTCCTTTTATTTCAACATTTTTGCTTGCCTCCGTTATCATTTTAGCTTCTATTTTTAACTATATTTTAGCAAACATAAATTTAAAATACCACCTTGGTTTTCGATCACAAAAATTGCGCATTTGTAGAAGTAATTTTCATATTTAGCTTTTGTGCAAAATTTGTTACAAATTAAGGTGCGTTTTAGACTTTCGTGATTTTTTTCTATCGAACAAAAGTGATGAATTTACTAGATAAATAAAGGCCATAAGGTAAGGTTCTAATACATTTTTGGCAACCGTATTTTGATCTAAAAATGCGCTACAGTTTTTCAAAAACTTTGTTGGCTGAACCTACTGTACCTTATATATATTTTAATTTCTCATGCTTAGAAAGAGGGCCATTGTTATTATAAAAGGTGAGTACAAAATGATACGTTTCCGCACTAGGGCATTTTACGTTCCAAGTACGATTTTTTAATTTTTATGATAAGCAGTTGAAATTTGGGTTTAAATGGATTTGTTATACAATTTCCATTCTGATATTTAACTCCACATTCCATAAATAACAATACTTTTGCCTAAATTGTTAATTGAAAGTACCGTCAAGAAATGTATGAAAATTTATTTAAAAACATACATTTTACTTTCCTTGTATTCGAAACGAAAAGTAAAGTGTTTAACTCGGGTGGGTCCCGTGGTTAACAATCTACTATTTTGTCTGATTGATGGAAAAAGTTATTCGTAACGTAACCTAATAATGGCCTACCAACATCATTACTGCCTTATATAAATAATTCATTGTTTTTCTTCCATTGGACGTCAAGTAATCTCCGTACATCCGCCTCCGGAATGAGAAAATGGGCGACTAATAAAACATTACAAATAATAAATACATCATTGCTTTGAGGAAAAAGCGTGTTTGGAAGATTGCGTAAGATATTGAGGGAAGGTTATTTTGTATCTGAAAAAATAGGTAATATCTACATTACACGAAATACTAAAATTATTACCTTATAAATAATAATAATAAATAAATATTATAGGACGTTATTACACAAATTGACTAAGTCCCACAGTAAGCTCAATAAGGCTTGTGTGGGTACTTATTATTAGACAACGATATATAATATACCGGGTGTGGCCTGTAACACGAGCAAATAATTAAAACATAGATTGTACTCCTCAAACGGTGACACTTTTAAAAATTATGAAGTATTTAGACTCCCTTGTTTTCATACAAAATAAATATTATCTTCAATGGACGCCATCGCCACGCCATATCATTGTGTTTGACGTTGCTTGTCACGCCTTAAACATAACAAAATTCGCAGTACATTGCGTCTTAGAATAAACTTTAAAGTGTATTAAAAATCAAACCACAAGTTGTTTTTAAAAGTCGCTGAACAAATGTTGGTTAGTATGAGGAGTACAGCCTACAGTTTAATTTTTTGCTCATGTTACAGGCCACACCCGGTATACATACATATATTTTATAAATACTTAAATACATAGAAAACACCCAGAATAACTAATACTACCGTCCATGACTCAGGAACAAATGTGTGTGTTCACACAACAAATTTATAGTTTTGAGATTTTCTCCTTTTCTTGTATGACAGTAATATTACTTGCAGTTCTAGGTCAACGGGAAGTACCCTATACATTTTGATTCCCCTGAGAGTGTCGAAATATAAGTTTAGGTACTTAGAAGTTTGATTTTTTTCACAGCTTCAAGGGACTGAGTATATGGTTTTAATTTCAACTCGATACCTTCACGCGTTCCCGAGATAAAGGGTCTTCAGTCAGACAGACGGACGGACAACAAAGTGATACTATGATGCTTAGAATTTTTCCTTTTGAGGTACGGAACCCTAAAAGCGATGTTTTTCAGGCAAATAACTCTTAACAATGAACTGGTAGTGTCGTAGTGAAGAGAATTGAAGGGTGAGAATGTTAAAGTTGACGAATGGGGAGATTGGGGAGCCACTTGATGACTTGAGCTGGGTACGAATTTCCGAGACGTGGTATATTTGCGAATGGCAAATATGAACCTTATACATACATTTTGTAAGCGCTCAAGTTTTTTTAGCTGGTCTTCCGTAAGATCAAGGTGTATTACATGTACAGTGGCGTTCAAAAGTGCATGGATAAATGTCGACCGCAATGCCTTAATATTACGGTTGATACATCTCCATATTCTCTATGCACTTTTGAAGGCCAGTGTACCTACACTTGTACAGAATGTTTTTTAGCATCAGGCTATTCACCTGAAATTTCACGTACTTTCTGATAATATGAAGCCCGGTGATGAAAGATAATTGTTTTGTGGTTTTGACGGAGAGGTGAGGTTGTGGTCGTGGGAACTTTGTTAGACGCAACCTCTTTCAATTTACATTCGTTGAATTGTCTCTAGAAGTGATAATTTTGAAATAAAGTACATTCGGCGATGAAAGCTGAAAGCAACAATTAAATTTATGATAAGAAAAGTTTAATAATTTCAAATTTATGTTTACGAAGATTTTCCTCAACTTTGTTTGATTGTTAAAAATAAATGTCTTTATAACATGAAATCAAGTTTATTTAATTAACGCTTAACCCAATTCCATCGGAAGATCAGCGCTGGGAGTAGCCAGCCACATGCAGAGGTGAGACCATTTCGTGGCACTTTCTCCTTTTTTGTTTCTTTGTCTTGTAACTATAATTTGCAGTTTTATTTGTATAAAATCAACATGAACTTAATAAATAATACATTCTATAATTTTATAATTTTAAATTAGAAATTTAACTACACAAAGTTGACTAGGTACTAACATTCGATAACAATAGAAATTAATAAAAAAATACTATAAATTAACTTAGAATTAAAAATTAATAATAAATTAGTACCTACCTAGTATATTTACAGTATAAAAACTTAACCCAATCATAACAGAAATGCCCCGTCTAACAGTTCGGCCTGCGGCAAGGACCCCATTACACTGGCGGCGTTACCTCTCTGTACCGCTAGGGCGATACGCTGAGAGAGGTACGCGCCAGCCCTACGGTCCCCTTTGTCTTGTATAATTTTTCTATTTTGAGTTTGTGGTCACGAATAAATTATATCTATTTCTATTCTATTTTAATGATTCATCCTTGCCAAACATCACTTTGATATTCCGGACAACCAAGGACAAAGCTCCAAGAAATTAATTTCCAGTCAAAACAAATTTAAACAATTTCCGTATGATTAAGAAAATCAAAGATCAAAGAATATGGGAATAATTTGAGAAAATTTGACAGTTACTTAAATTACGAAATGACGTTTTGACGGACTTACAAATTAAAATTTGGCTGGCTAACTAAGTATTGTTGGTCGGAGTTAAAGTTGAGATCAAACGACTGAATAGCAATTAAAATAAGATAAGATAATATTTATTTACCAATGTTTGGTGCAAGTTCCTGCCAGTCACTGCGAAAAGCGTCGAGGTCATTCCGCCATCTCTTTTTTGGTCTGCCTCTGACCCTGCTAGTCTGCGTGATGAGTGGCGGAAGAAAGGGAAGGCCTTTGCCAAGCAGTGGGACAACTAAGGCTATTAAAAAAAAGTAATGTAAGTGGCGTATGGCACAACTGTATTCACCGACGATATTTTGATGAACTTTTTTGTCCGCAGCTCCTCCAAATCGGCCAACGATATTGGACACCAAGACAAAAGACCAGACGCGACTGCTTCAGCCGTACAACGAGGGTGACACCTTGGAACTCAGTTGTGAAACCTATGGAGGTAAGATTTACGTTAGACTTTCTGAAATTTATTTTAATTTACCTATGGAGAATCGGGCTGCCAAGGGTGCGTACCTGGGCACAGAATAAATAATAGTACTATTAGGTACAGAAGACTCACGCTCTAACAAAACGCGTCTGTTACGATCAGGACAGATATGGCCGTTAGGTGGCGACAGTGCCACGCGCGGGTTATGGCTAGCCACCAAAATTGATGTGGAACGGATGTACCAAAGGCGTGTTTACATAAAGAAAGGAATGGAAAGATTTGCGATGTCCTGGTAGGCTTCCGTAGCTCAATTGGTTAAGAGCAACACACGGATTGTGGAGGATGCGGGTTCAAGTCCTGCCGGAAGCGTAAATTTTTCCATTTTTTCCTTTAATATAACATTTAAAAACGGGTAAATCGATTTATTTGTCTACCCCGAACATTTGTACCTATATTCAATTCAAATAATTTATTTCGGAAACATTTGTCCACAGTTGTTAGAAACAAAAAAATTACTTAAACTAATATCAGGTAGTTTAGTGTTGTTTACCAATATCTCCATTGTCATTTTGATGAGGCGTCAGTTTTCCGTGACCACATCTAGTGCAAACTGGCTGAAACGTCGGAAAAAAGGTAAAATAAAGAAATTTAATCGAGTTAGATCCGTTGAAAACATTAATTAAACAAACGGGTCTACCGCGATATTATTTCATTGTTTTTACCTTTAATTCCTTCCATCCTTCCTTCCTTTATTTTTTTAACGTCGGAATTAAAGGTAAAAACAATGAAAGTATATCGCGGTAAACCCGTTTGTGTAATTAAATATGTGTACAAAACGCGAGAGTTTAAAGACTTTAAAGTGTAACATTAATTAAGCTTTTATACCTACATATTATTATTCATTTACGCTTCCTCCAATCTACGGATTTCCTGCGCAAAATTGAATTATTAAAATTTCTCACTTGGGTAACTTGTTCAAACGCTATGAATAAAATATCAATAAGTATCTTTGTATCGAAAAAACCAAAACGATATTTTGATTGCCTGCCAATATGGAGGCAAACATAAAATATTTAAATTCTAGTTTTCAATACGAGCTGCACGAATGTGGCAATTTCGTTTACATATAATATAGGCATGTTTGATTATATATTCTATTCGTTTTTACCTGACATACGAAAAAAGGGGAATTGATTGAAAACAGTCAGGAAATGAAACTGAAATATTATTTAGTACCAAGTAGATAACTTTTATTTATTAAAACTTAACCTTAACACATTCACTGCCCCCGACGCACATGTGCATCCACCGTCATACAGGTTTGTTCCTAGGCCACGCCCCCTGGCAGTGAATGCGTTAACTAAATTGTTTTCCAAATACCTTCGTTTTGGATTTCGATTTCAGGTTGTCCCAAAAATACGTTGACAAAGAATTTTAAGGAATATTTTTCTTCATGACATCTAAGTCTTTAACAAAATGTTCTTAAAAAAAATTGGTTTTTGTTTATACACAGTAAGTTTATCACGTTTGCATTTTTTTTCTTTGTCATTAAAAATTCTACAATTATTCAACTAAACAAAAACATATTATCTTCAAAATATTCCCCTTTGTCTTTGATACATGCACTAACGCAAAAGATTTGTATAATAATCAACAATATAAGTACCTCTAAAAAAATATATCAACGTACTTTTTGGCATCATGTATTGCATGTGGCCTGTTTCACCGGTTAATCATCCATCATAATCAGTTTAGTAACTTTACCTCCACACCCACACGCATAGGCTAAAATGTTCACTCCTTTGGGCTTAGATGAAGACGTGTGAAAATAAAACGTCACCACATGAGTAAGTTATTTAATCTTGGAACTGATCAATCACTTTGCCTAACTTAATGCAATGTTTCCATTACGTGGTTGAAAAGCTTGGGATTAAAACGTTGAATTACGCAACTTAAGTGTTCGAAATAGGTATTTTCCTTTGGGTTCATTTCTTAGAAATACAAGAGTAAATATGTAGACAAAGGCTGTTTTCGTATTTCCAATAAACATATTTATCTATGTCTAAAAAGAATCATTCTTTTTATATAAAAGTTTCCGAGAAAACCTTTAATAGGTTTTCTCGGAAACTTTAAATTAAGAATGGTACGTCATTTCAAAATTTTTTTAGCAAGCTTCATCAAATAGAAACAAGAATAGATCAGATAATAATAATAACTAATATCACACCATTCTGTTTCCATTTCACTGCGTTTTTCCGTTTAGTTAGGCAAATAAATTCAAAGAATTTTTACCTTTTGAAATTAGGTATTGGAAAATATATACTGAAAGTACTTCAGTCACACGATGTCTGTTTGTTAAATATCGTAAACCAACGTAGGACGAGCAAACTGTCCGGCCGTCTATTTGATAAAACCGACTAACAGCATTCGCATTCAAATAAAACCACAGGTGATCCCACCGGGGATATACGTGACTAAACCACTGACCAAAAATTTCAATAGCGTGATGCAGAAAAGCGTTTCAACGGGTCAACTCCATCTGTAGGATAATGCGGACAATTTTATATCGCCGGTCGTGCTTTGAATTTTGTGAATATGTCAGACACGTCTGCCCATGGGAAATTCACAAGTCACTGCCGTTGCCTTGCCAGGGTTGCCAGGTTAGTGGAAGTGAATTTATCGTATTTGAGTATCAAAATTACCTGTTGTATCGAAGAAAGAAATAAATACCTACTATACGTCTATCAAAACAGGCACTATTCCTAAAATCACTTGCAAAATAAGCTTAAATCATTGAAATGGGATAATATTTAAAGACTAACACAATTTTCATCATTTCGAAAGAATCTGATTAAATTTGCTATTGTGCTAGTAGGTATCAAAGGTTTTACAGGAAAAGTTTACATTTTTGATGCTACAAACTTACTCTAAAGACGTAACACTTATTTCTGAGTGAAAGTGTCATGTTTCGCCTCAAATTGTATTTTTGCGTACCTACTATAATGCTCATTGGATCGTACCTCTACATCCTACAGGATCCAAGCCAAGATGGCCAATCGTTTTCGCCGTGGGGAATGAAACAGTAATGTCTAGTGGTCGGACAGAGTGAGCTATTTATCTTATAATTTGACATTTTGTCTTACGTCATATTATAAGGCAAATAACAAATAGCTCACCCTTTCCGAGCTCTGGTGATGTCTCTCTACCGAGGTGTATTCCATAAATATTACTGCGATCTTAGAGAAATAGGCGTTTCGTTCGCTACGGCGCAAACGATTGTCATCTTGGCTAGGCCCCCTGGAGTGCAAATTATCGTACATGTAGGATAATTATCGTACGCCTGGCAACCCTGTTGCCACTCCGCGCCCGAAGAAGGTGTGACAAGGATCGACTAATGGACATTTTAGTGTGTACGCGTGCCGGACGAGTGGCTTTGGTATTCGTGAATTTATTATGTCACTATCATGTATATTGTATAGTGATTTACACGTGGAGGGGTTTGTTGTACTACGAGGAAAGGGGATGTAGTCACGTGACCGCTTATCTATAAAAACAAAGTCCCTGTATTCCTCTCTGGGTATTAACATTATAGAAAATAACCACTTCGTTTGATTTTTTTCGATTAAATAATTATTATAAGAGCTGGAAGCTTTGAATATATGTTTTTCGTTCATAATTCTTATATTCATTAAAAACTCGTAAACAGTGAAACTAAGTGGCATAGCTTAGGTGAATATATACTAAATTGAGTAAAAATATGTTCCATAAAGTCAATATCTAGGGAGCAAAATGGAGACTAAGTGTGTAAGAAGAAGCCGCCGTCCACCATGGTCAAGTCTATAGTTTTTTTGTATCAATTAAAATTCAGCAAAATGTTTAAACCCCGAGTCACTGTTCAAGATTCTTGGTTTCATGTTGTTTGGTCTTTACGTCCAAACAAATTTCAACTGATTTGCAGCTTATGACTTGTACAACAACTGTAGCTGTGAGCAACCATGTTTGTGAGTAGAAATGGTAAGCAAATGAGCTTATTACTACACATGTTTGTAAGACTTTGTGTTTAATGTAATTCGTTTAAAAGCCTCCTAGGCTCGTCGGGTCAGCCTACAAAGCAGGAGGTCTCAGGTTCGAATTCTGACCAGGGCATTTGTTTGTGGGTTCATCACAACTATTTGTTCCTAAGATATGGGTGTCTTCTACGTATTTAAGTATAACTAAGTATATATCATTTCTTACGTGTAAATCCGTCATATTATTTATACTATTTTTCGTTAACCAGGTCACCCGATTGTCCTATATATAATTTTTATTTATAGTTCGTATGTATAAGAATTATTTGATACACAAACATTCTACCACCCGTTCGCAGGACGTTTATCCTCGCAATCAGGGACGTAAATAGTCAAGCACTGTACATTTTCAGGGAATTTTCAGCCGTAAACTCTCCAGCTGTGTAACGAAATGAACTCCGCCGAGATTTTCATGAATATGTAGCTACAGTTTGGGGTTCCTTCTGAAAATGGGGTAAGGTCAGGTGGGGAAAGAGAAACATAGTTTATTTTGCTCGAGACAAGGTAAATCTTAAATAATAATAATAAGAGTTTATAAGAGATACAAATAAATCATTCATGGGTAATAGGGTATTATACTGTATTTAAAATAAATTATTTTACACCATGCATGAAATAAAGCACCAGATAATTATTAGAAAAACACAGATAGGAGTTATTTTTAAATACAAGTTCTATTTAATAAATCGAGTAGAAGTATAAAAAGTATGTGTGTTGACCGTGACGTCACGATGTAATGTTTCATATAATTTCCATATTAGCAAATCGTTTTGACAGCTCTAAAAAAGTAACTGATTTGACTAATAGGAAAACACCCTATTGTGTAAGAATTTATAATAAACTTCCAAACCATATTACTGAATTATCTATTAATAAATTTAAGAATTATGTAAAGCGTAAACTTATTTCTAAAGCTTATTATACCACACAAGACTACATGAATGATATTACAACGTGGGATTAATTGTTATTCGAAATGATTATTTATTTATTTATTAGGTATATTTGATTATTGATGAGGAAATGGATATTCCGATGTAATACTATCTACTTCTTTTGTTACTTATGCTTTTTTTGACATTTAGATTTTATTCTAGAAATTCTAGACTAGTATTTTTTTATACAATTTTTTTAATGTTTGACGATCCTTTTGTCAAATTCTTAGTGTTAAATTTGATATGTATAATAATCTAATTTTATTATGGAATAATATTAACATCAATAAATTGCTCTGATAATTAGATTAAGATTAATTACGATTCATAAGAGCTTGTTGCTAGGCCTACATGAATAAAGTATATTTTGATTGATTGATTGATTGATTGACAAATAATAATAACTTCAGCCTATATACGTCCCACTGCTGGGCACAGGCCTCCTCTCATGCGCGAGAGGGCTTGGGCTATAGTCCCCACGCTAGCCCAATATGGATAGGGGAATTCACATACACCTTTGAATTTCTTCGCAGATGCATGCAGGTATCCTCACGATGTTTTCCTTCACCGAAAAGCTAGTGGTCAGTATCAAATGATAAATCTTACAAATTATTTTCGCTACAAGTGTTTTTCTTGTCTCATAGTTTCTCTTACCACACCTAACCTTACATAAACGGGTCGACAATGAGCATGAAGATCTTCTAAAGTTAAGTTACAAGCCTCTTTTATTGAATTCACGGTATCCACTCACCATTGTTGGGCTATACGCTACACGGTAAATTATATTAATGCTACCGTTGTGGTATAAATAAAAAGGATTTTTAATTATTTTAAAGTTTGGAGGTAACAAAATGCTTTCCAATGCAAACTAAACAACACGCAGCTCTAGTATTTATTTATTTAGTGCTTGGCCTGTCCGTTTCGCCGTCAGATTTTACTAGGCCTCAGTCAAAGAACTGCATAAATACAACCTATCTGCGTACATTTTGGTTTTCTGATAAAACGTTCGAATCTCGATTGAAATTGTCCGTCGCAATTGGATAATTCAGTCACGGCTAATAAATAATGAATAAATATATTGCGAATGTTAATATATTTTTCCTTTTTTCATTGTGAGGCGTACCACATTATTACAATCTATAAAATGTAAATACAGATGTCAATCACAATGAAAAAATCGACGATGATTAACTCTGGCCAACGTGGGACTCGAACCCACATCCTTGGATTAGATTATATCTATTTCAGTTTATAAGAGGCCTTAACTTTTAAGTAGAGTACACAAAAGTCATACGAAAAAAAAAAAAAAAAAAACTTTTATAATATAAAATATATTTGCTTAACTTCAAACTCCGGTAAATCCATCTGTCAGATTATGCGATTTGGTATAAGAAAAGGTAATAGGTTATATATTTGCTCTTCTCTTTGGTCGAATGGATTTACCCCAGTTTGAAGTTAAGCGACACATGTAAATGAATATTTACATAATTTTAATAACACGATATAAGTACCTAATACGTATAATTTGCTTTGCTTGCGAATTTCGAACTCGTGGCCACACGTATTTACGTTTAATATTTTCTTTAACCCTTCAGCTTACGGTAAACAATACGTTGAATGTATTATTCAACAGTAAATATAACATTTACTTTGTGTAAATTTGTGTTAGATTAATTATTCATGCGATATTAATTATTATTATTAACCTGATCGTTTAGCGATTAATTAACATAATTTAGAATAATTGATAGCATAGGATCGACCGATCTGAAACACGTTCACAGTGCCACTAAATAGTTTTAATTAAAATCAAACACATACTTGTAATTAATCACCTGTCATAAATACATGCTGATTTCGGGGTCGTGGAGCAAGACAGCAAGACATCATACAGAATTCAAAGATAAGCTTAATGATGTTGTTAATTATTGTTTATTACCAATAATGATGACTATTTTTCAGATGACAAGCAGAATAAACACATTTTTGCATCCAATTTGGTCACCCTGTGACGTCTTGTCGCTTTCCATACAGCGTATATCAAAAGTCATAGGGTGACCATGATTACTTAGTATAGTTGAATTATCGAGAAGATGGAATTGCATTGTAGTGGTTGTATGCTGATAGTACAAGAAAATAGAAAATTCAAATATAGAATGCCTGTAAACAAACAATACTACTACATATGCAATTCCACGCTCTCGATGATTCAACTATATAAGATTAATTTTACTTGTAAAATGAGAAAAATTACAATTATCTTTTAATCAAATACTACCATATGATAATGTGAATCATTTACTTACAGTCAGAAAAAGTGGTTCTGAATCACGACCCAAAATCACCCTGTACCTATAATAGAAAAACATTTTTACTGCTACTAATAAATAATGATGTAATTATTGGCTGAAAATCTGCAAATGTTCCAATAATTAGGTTGTGTGGTTAAATTCCGATTTCATCATCAAACATTTTCCTAATTAGTTGTGGTTTACGTCAAAATGTCTATTAAGTACATTTATAGAGAACGTATAAATTATGAATTTATTTATTTTATCTACACACATAATCATAAACTTTTATGATGCATTCTAAAACTGCAAATTACGACCAGCATAAAGATAAACTGTTTTGTATTCCATACAAAGTTCTCATTGTTTGGAATTTGTTTTTCGCTCCTAATTCTTATGAGAATCAATAAAAAAAAAACTTAGGCATAGCTATTAACATATAATGAATTATACTCGTATTTTATTTACGTTTGTATGGACAAGCGATTCCAAATATCCTGTTAAACAACAAGTTTGCCCCCATATAAAAAAAAAATTCACAGATTTCGTGCCTCACACGACTATCGAGCACATTGGAAATGAATCTACGGAATTCGAAAAAATATTCTCCCTCTCCCTCTCCCTCTCCCTCTCCCTCTCCCTCTCCCTCTCCCTCTCCCTCTCCCTCTCCCTCTCCCTCTCCCTCTCCCTCTCCCTCTCCCTCTCCCTCTCCCTCTCCCTCTCCCTCTCCCTCTCCCTCTCCCTCTCCCTCTCCCTCTCCCTCTCCCTCTCCCTCTCCCTCTCCCTCTCCCTCTCCCTCTCCCTCTCCCTCTCCCTCTCCCTCTCCCTCTCCCTCTCCCTCTCCCTCTCCCTCTCCCTCTCCCTCTCCCTCTCCCTCTCCCTCTCCCTCTCCCTCTCCCTCTCCCTCTCCCTCTCCCTCTCCCTCTCCCTCTCCCTCTCCCTCTCCCTCTCCCTCTCCCTCTCCCTCTCCCTCTCCCTCTCCCTCTCCCTCTCCCTCTCCCTCTCCCTCTCCCTCTCCCTCTCCCTCTCCCTCTCCTCTCCCTCTCCCTCTCCCTCTCCCTCTCCCTCTCCCTCTCCCTCTCCCTCTCCCTCTCCCTCTCCCTCTCCCTCTCCCTCTCCCTCTCCCTCTCCCTCTCCCTCTCCCTCTCCCTCTCCCTCTCCCTCTCCCTCTCCCTCTCCCTCTCCCTCTCCCTCTCCCTCTCCCTCTCCCTCTCCCTCTCCCTCTCCCTCTCCCTCTCCCTCTCCCTCTCCCTCTCCCTCTCCCTCTCCCTCTCCCTCTCCCTCTCCCTCTCCCTCTCCCTCTCCCTCTCCCTCTCCCTCTCCCTCTCCCTCTCCCTCTCCCTCTCCCTCTCCCTCTCCCTCTCCCTCTCCCTCTCCCTCTCCCTCTCCCTCTCCCTCTCCCTCTCCCTCTCCCTCTCCCTCTCCCTCTCCCTCTCCCTCTCCCTCTCCCTCTCCCTCTCCCTCTCCCTCTCCCTCTCCCTCTCCCTCTCCCTCTCCCTCTCCCTCTCCCTCTCCCTCTCCCTCTCCCTCTCCCTCTCCCTCTCCCTCTCCCTCTCCCTCTCCCTCTCCCTCTCCCTCTCCCTCTCCCTCTCCCTCTCCCTCTCCCTCTCCCTCTCCCTCTCCCTCTCCCTCTCCCTCTCCCTCTCCCTCTCCCTCTATTTCTACCTCTACTTCTACCTCTATCTCTATCTCTATTTCTATTTCCACCACCACAAGAATACATAGATTGTCGAATAGTGCGTTATCTACGCCCGTCTCAAACAGGATAGATAGAGTTAGACCAAGAAAAATCTGCAGCGATTTTGAAAGCAAGTGTTATTCTGCCGTCATAATCCCGATAATTCACAACAAACACCGATAACGAACTCTGCGAAACATGAAGTCATAAATGTCCTGTGAAAAATGTCGTTCTGACTTTTTGACTATTTTAAGGTTAGGCTACAGGGCAAACCCTTAACCCGATCGTCTTTGTTTTAGGCTCAAATTGTAGCTGACTAAATTGTCCAGAGCCGTTTTTCTCAAATTTTTGATATCATTCTTCGTTTCCAAATTATCGAGCACCAAAATCAAAAATTCGGAAAAAATTGAATTTTATTTTCACTATTTCGACCATAACTTTTTTTGTTTTTGACTTTCTCGAATAATCATTTTTGCACCTTACAGCTCTCGTGATTATGTGTCTTTTGAGCCTATTTTTTAATATCATATCTTCACAACTTTCCGAGATATAAGGGGATCGCACTTTTTCGTGAAATCGGACCGTATACTGGAGCGAACGAAAAGACATTTCCAATGTCAAAACTATTAATAAAGTTATACGAATATAACAATAAGACAGCCAATTGACTTTTGCCCTTTGTACACAGGGATATAGATAAGGTAAAGCCATTAGCCAAAAAACAAATCTCTGCGGGAATTTCCTTGAAATTTCACGAGATAACATCGGTCAGGAACTGAGAGTGACATTTCGGTGATACTTTAGGGAGATTCACAAAATACTTTCAGACATCTCGTTTTACTATAATTGGGTAGGTAAACGAATGGGGTACAGACAGCATCGGTAGCAGATGAAACAATTAAGGCGCCAAAAGTATGTGCCATCCTGGAATACTTTTCCAAATAGGGATATCAACAAATAGGGATAGGGATTTCAGTCGCGCTCAACACTATATATCACAATCTAATCTTAAGGGGTTATAGGGATTTAAAGTTTGTATCAGTTACGATAATTTTTTGAGCGAGGAACTTGTAACTTCGTAGAGACACAATATTAGAAAATAACAAGAGTTATTATTTGAGAATCGAGTTATTGGAGAATGACGACTTTTGACGTATAATCTCATCCGCTACTTTTGGTGCTGACTGAAACGTCAAAGATGTCGACATATAATTGACATTAGACATTTCCTGCAGTTTTTTCTCTCTCTCTCCTTCCCGGCCGATTTCGGCCACAGCGACTGCATTATATTATGCCTAGGAGCGGGAACTGAGCTCGTCCGCTCGCTCGTGCGCCCTCATGTGACTGCAGTACCCAATCTTCGTCTGCAGTGCTCGTCCACACCGAGGGCATGTCAGGACTCCGTCAACGTAGTTTCCTGCAGTAATATCTATGTCGCGCTTAAATACTGTAGCAGGTAGTGCACCTACAGTCTGAATCCGAACGTCACCTTAATCTTTCTTCTTCCTGCAGGTGACCCCCGTCCCCGCCTCACCTGGTACCTCGAGAACACAGTCATCGACGACTCCTACGAGCAGCGAGACGGCGTCACCGTCAACACGCTGACGTTCCCCAACGTGGGCCGGCAGCACCTGAACGCGCGGCTGGTCTGCCAGGCCGCCAACACCAACTTGGCGCCGCCGCAGACTAAGATGATCATATTGGATATCAATTGTGAGTTTTCTTTTTGATTCCTTCTCGGTTTCTTTCAAGACCCTGGGTGGTCTGGTATCTCTAGAACACGGTAATCGACGACTCCTACAAGCAGCGGGACGGCGTCACTGTCAACACGCTGACGTTCCCCAACGTGGGCCGGCAGCACCTGAACGCGCGGCTGGTCTGCCAGGCCGCCAACACCAACTTAGCGCCGCCGCAGACTAAAGTGCTTATATTGGATATCAATTATGAGTTTTCTTTTTAATTCCTTCTCGGTTTCTTTCAAGACCCTGGGTGGTCCGGTACCTCTAGAACACAGTGATCGACCACTCCTACGAGCAGGGAGACGGCGTGACGGTCAACACGCTGACGTTCCCCAACGTGGGCCGGCAGCATATCAACGCGCGGCTGGTCTGCCAGGCCGCCAACACCAACTTGTCGTCGCCGTAGACTAAGACGCTGATTTAAGCCACGGTGTGGCTACTTTAATAAGCGCCATAACAGCGCGTAAACTAGAAATACCTAATAATATATGCATTCGCCAGTTGTTAGAAACCCATCATGGCATTTTGTACATTATTCCCACGGAGCAAGGCACTGTTGTGTGCACAATAACGGTAGAACGTGCAACATTACCGCAGTTTAATTGGTAGCCCGAGGCTGCCGCTTCAACCCTTAGGTACATAAGGTTTGTATGATAATTATTGTATGTTCTCTCTGTTCAAACAAACTGAAATATTACCATTACGAAGAACAGCCATTGGAAAGCTAGAGACTAGATATTCTGTTTGTAACAACAGGTATGTATGTATGTATTTGAACTGGATTTCTTATGGATATGATAATATCTGTCAGTGTAAAAAGTGACGTCTTTGAACTTTTTAAATGTCAAATTGCACTCGTCAAATCTGAGTATGATTGACCGAGCGTTAGCGAAGGTCTCCGTTTCAGATTGGCCAGAAATGATTTCTTATGTTCGGATGTTCTCTGCAGCTCGGATTTGTCAATCGAATCTAGTCAAATTTAATGAGCAGGTTTGGTAGTTACGATAGAGTTTATCAGTTCATTAAATTTTTTGGAAAATACCTACTCAAAATGGTGGAATATGGTATTTAAAGTACTTAAGAGCCAGTAAAGTCTATGGCACTTACGACCAATTGTGAGTTCGCTGTGATAATGACTCAACGAAGCAACTATTTTCTAACTTATGGCGAGGTCTACAGCTCACACAGCCACTGGATATTGAAGTTTCGATTGTCATTTTCTATGTAAGTACAAACAGCAGCAATAGTTGTTAAGCGGGCGAGGTGTTCAAAATTATCTTGACGCGACTTTATTGTTAAGAGCACGTCAAAGTAATTTTGAACTCCTCGCCCGCTTAGCAACTTCTGCTGCTGACTGTATGTTACGATTGTCACATTTGGCGCTTTGCTATCTTTCTCAACTCAAAGCACTATCAAACATTTCATTATCATGCGTATTAATTACCAAATGGCTCACAAAGGCGCTTTTCCGCTCTAGGCCCGTAATTACTGCTTTACTGACACCGTCCACTGCGAGCGCCATAATTTAATTTCGCGTTGTCGGAGCCTCCTTAATTAACTGCGAGTAACGAGCAGACACAAACAGTTCCGTGCATCTCCGTCACATGGCGGAGTTTAGGTTGTGCCCAGTATCTTATGTTTGATCACCATATGGTGGTGTTACTAGTGCTCTACATGCTTGCCAAATAGATAACACCCTGCTGTCACCTCTATTGACAATGACAATAACTTAAGTTTCAAGATTACATGTACTGGGACCGCGTCGAGCACCAGTACCACCACCTTACATCGTTTTTGGTGCAGGGATGATTACGTGTATTTGTTTAAATATTATCCATAATGTCAAGAGAGGAAAATGGGTACTGCATTTGTATGGAGCAGCGATCGTCTCCTTTCCTCTTAAGTCGTGGTCATCTTGGTGGTTTCAATGTTTGCGATTCACAGATTGGGGCGCCTTGATAATATGACGTGACGCTAGATTTTCTAGCAGCGTTTGGAATTGCTAATACATACGTTTTAATAAAAATATAGTGATGAAATGGGGCATTCCACGGGCTGTCCCGTACAGAGGCATTTTATTTCCTGTGTTGCGACTTTTTTTCCGCATTTAAAGCAGGCATATAATTTATTTCCGCATATAATTTATGTAGCACTGTAGCTAAAACCAAGTCAAAGTACTGGTAAATCCGTCCTATTTAAACAGTGTGTTTGCCGTGCAGGCAGGTCATTCAGTAAACAATTCAGCTTTATACCGGCACTATCTTCTGAAGCACTGTCGACGGTTAATGCGCTGCAAACATATGAGAAAATTATTCTGACATTTATTACGCTTTAATGGCAAAAACGCTCAAGGAAAGCACACTTTAATATACCTAGCCGTAGAGAAATAAGCGTTTTCACTCCACATACAGATAAAACCCCATTTTTAATAAGTTATAGTTAAGCGAGCTTATTTAATTTTATGATAACATTTGAACTTAGTATTAAGTTACAAGCAAGTTTAAAACTTGTTAATAATAAGTTTTACCGCACCTCCCACACAACTTGTTACCAGTGATCGTACATTTTCCAGCATTTTTGGTGCACGAAGTGTTGTTAACGGAATTGGTATAAATAATTTCAACCCTAATGATTAATTAGCGTTTATTACGTTGATATCGACGCCGGAAAGCAAACACGTAGTAACCCACAAAAACCAAATTGTTCACCAGAGACGAAAAACTTTTCGAGTTTTGAAAAAAAAATCATAACTATCTTGTTTATGAACATAACTTACTCAAAATTGGATGCAACATTCAAAATGATTTGGACTTTAATTTCATTTAAATGAATTCAACCGCAAGTTGTTACAAGTCCATTGTTTGTGGGTTACTACGTTTTGATATTTTTTACACAGTACGCAAACACGTAGTAAACGCCAGGACCAAATGTATGGGATCACATTTCCTTAAATTTTGTATGGACAGCAAAAACGCAGTAATCCACCTGAATATGACAATAGATATCCGTAATAAAGTCTTAAACGTTGCGGTTTAGAAATTTTGGATGAACAAAATGCTGCAACAGTATTATTATTTTTTTTATGAAATAGGAGGCAAACGAGCAGACGGATCACCTGATGGTAAGCGATTACCGCCGCCCATGGACACCCGCAACACCAGAAGGGTTGCAAGCGCGTTGCCGGCCTTTAAGATGGGAGTACGCTCTTTTCTTGGAGGTTTGTAGGTCGTATCGGTCCGGAAATACCGCTGGCGACAGTTCATTCAGTATTTGTTTTCTTCTTGTAAGCGATTTAGAATGTATTGCCAAAAATTTTACCACAACCTTAAAAATGACTTTAATGGCATCTTAAAGTAAATTGCACGACATTTCAAATGTATACTTATAAAATGTGAAGATGTTCCCGGGATTCATAAACGAAAATAAAACATCTATTATGATGATTTGAATTATTAAAATCAATATGAACATTCTTTTTTTAATATTCAAGAACATAATTAAATCTTATAATGTTATTGTAAAACCAACTAAAAAATAAGAAGTCCACTTCGAAAAAGACATAACGTAATGGGAGATCAAAATCTAACCAAAGTATAACAACTTCATTTTGATTAAGTGAAGTGGTTTCTACATTCTCTTATAAAATAAAAGTACACTTTAGACAAAACAAACTTTCACCAGATACCATAAGACCAAATTTTATTAAAGTACCATAAAATCGATACACACACCATTAATATTGCAATTTTACATGCTTACAATTGAAAAAAAAACTCTTTTCTTAAATAAAAACAATAACTTTACAAATACCCGTAATATTTTACTTAATTACAAACACGTCGACTCAGTTTCACCCCCCGAACCGCACTGAGCGACGGCGCAAACGTTCGAGTAATGGCCGCGACAGCCGCGTTAAAACGAAATAAGGCGCAGGAGTTTAAACCTTACGCCCTACATCAGTGGAGTAATTATTAAGTGGTTGTAAACGTAGTTAAAGTCATGTGTCTCAAATTTTAATAGTATGTGAATTTGTGTTAAACCACTACTCGATTAAACATTATTTCCCACCAAATAGCGTAACTGATCATGAGCGGCAAACACGTAGTAACCTACATTCGCGTCAGAACAACGGAGGTTGTAAATGACAAAACTAGAAATTGTATGGAATTAAAAGTGCTGTAAATACAATTATTTAAATTATAGAGTTTTTTTGCTATTTACTACGTGTTTGCTGAGTGAATTTCAAGAAAAACGAGAAAATTTGTGTTCCTATTTTCCCCATTTTTCATCATTTTGGCACGAGATTTCGACCTATCGACGCAGAAAAAATTGGAGATTCCAAAAAAGCAATATTTTTTTTTACCTTGTGTGGGTTACTACGTGTTTGCTTTTCGGCGTCGATATTAATCTTAATTTACCATTTCAGTTGAAATTATCAATACCAATTCCGTTAACACCACGCGAATCGATTTGGTGCAGCGGAGCGGTGTTAACGGAATTGGTATAAATAATTTCAACCCTAATGATTAATTAGCGTTAATTACGTTAATATTAACCTTAATTTACCATTTCAGTTGAAATTATCTAAACCAATTCCGTTAACACCACTCTGCTGCACCAAAAACGCTGGAAAATGTACGATCACTGCTTATTACATATTGTTAAGTAAGGAAAGCTATGTATGGAGTAGGATTTTAGTACCTTTGGTACTTATTTCTCTATGATATGGCCTACTTTGTACTGATGATGACTTGAGATGATATAAATACACATTTTTTGAAAATAAAGAAACTCACATACTTACATACATACGTACAAACATAAACCCTGATTATATTGCCTATTCCCCTTTTTTGGGCAGACGTGAAAAAAAAGGATTGAATAAAAGGTATGTCACGTCGTTACTCGTTAGTCCGTTATCCTCTTGAAAGGTGCAACTATAAAAGGGACCGATTTTAGCCCACTCGGGCCAGAAAGAAAAGTTTTTAGTCCCAATTTCCATTTCCAACATTCTACGAAAAGTGTTATTATTAAACCAATTAAAAAAAAACTTTGGGTATTCGCTCAAAAAATTTAATTAGAATTATTATCCGAAAGTTAGAACATAACGTTTTTGTTTAAAATTCGTCGTTTTTTTTGTACATTGGTTCACATTTAGGTACATAAGTGACAAGATTTGAAGCACATATTTATACAAATATACGCGGTGTACCCTTTTGTAATGCTAAAAAAAGTGGTATAAAAGTATGTAAAAACTAAACTTAAGGACAATTCCATCCTAACCACACCAGTTGGTTCCAGTGCGTCCGCTCACGGTGGCCATCTTGAACAAAAGCGGCCAGCTACGCGCGGACCGGCCGCAGGAGGTCGAGTGCCATACCACGGGATCGAGGCCTGAGGCTGTGCTGACGTGGTGGAAGGGCGGACGCCAGATCAAGAGGGGGGTGAAAAACGTGAGTTCCTCTCAGTAACTACCTTAGCGTTTTCGGTCATCACATCTTTTGTATATACTTAGGTCGACATCATCCTAGCAGTTTTCGGCGACAGCGACTGAGATCTACTGCTGAGAGCGTCGCAGGTGCGCTCTCAGGTGACTGACGTAGCCAATTTTTGCAGCGAGTGGCCACACAGGTCCGCAACCCTCCATGATTTTATAACTTATGACTCCATGAATTATGTAGCTACCACAGATGATTTGGCCTTTAGCTCGTTATTACAACAGTGACAAAGAAACGCACAGCTAGCCTGGTAAGTGAATACCGCAGCCAGATGCTTGCGACTCGATGAATATTTCTAAGACAAAAAAATCGTTTTTCTCTTTATAGGTATCGTACCTACCGTTTGTGAACATTTCTATTCATTCGTCAGTTTAATCCGTGTCTTCTTAGGGCGGGGCGATTAATCATTTCAATCGCCTGTTTAAGACCCCACAAGATACTGGGGTCGTATCTCGAGAAGATAAAATGCGCGTTGCCAACCCTTTAAAAACGATATAATCTTTTTTTGAAGAATCTCCACTGCACTCCATACAAACGTCGACTATACTCGTATACATAGGTAGGTTGCCTACCTCTTGCATACCTCTTGCGTCGAATGATGGTCCGTATCACAGATATTTTGTGTATGAAGTAGCTGTCACATAAAATAGTTGTAGACATTTTTGGGAAAATTAGCACATTCATTTATTTAGAAATATTACCTATAAGTAAAAAAAATATGGTCCAACCAAAAAAGACTTGAAAGAAATGTTTTGGGGACCATCATACGACATGAGAGGATAACATTTTCCTAAAACTATAAGCGATCATATACTGTGCGAAAGAGACGTAAGATAATATGTTATATCGCTGTACTTGCAAATGAACGTCATGCTAACCGCACTGTTTCTCAGCGCTCGATTTAATTGTATCTCTGGCTCTGTTCACGCTTCAATATTAATTAAATTTGATTCACGTTCTGAGAAATACTAAAGCTAGGTAACCATTTCTGTGATACACCCTTGTGACAAAAGGTCGTATCTTCATACAAAACTGATTCGCTTAGTTCTTTCAGTAGTTTATTTATACCTAAGTACAATGGTTATACTGGATTAAATTGCAGAATACGTTAAGTACATATGTACGTACATATGTTGATTTTAGCGAAGTTGGGACACGATGTCATGCTGTGACACTGCACTTTGCATGTATAATTCAGTTTAACGTTTTTAGGTTTGTCTCAAATATAGTATAGTAGTAGTAAAATACTTTATTGTACAAAAAGAAACATAAAACATGAAAGAACACACATCATTAGTACAAAGGCGAACTTATCCCTTTCAGGGATCTCTTCCAGTTAACCCTTGAGCAGTTGAGGGAAAATTGGAGAACGGTAGACATAAAAGCTGTACTAAACGGCATAAAGATAAAATATTTAATATCCTACAAGATAGGTAAACCTATATCCTACTATAATTATGTACCTATATACAAAGTATGGGATATGAAATATAACAAATATGTAAACAACTATATATATTTAAAATATATAATACATATAATACATTGTATATGATACAATACATATATACTAAAACTACCTAACCGCATACATCTTTTAGATTTCAAGTTCCGTCAGAAAGCCATAACTTTTTTAAATTCGCCTTTAGCGATGCGACCGATTGACACTTACGAAGAGAAGACGGTAAGGAATTCCATAATTTGACAGAGTACACAGTAAAAGACTTGTCATAGGATCGGTGTTTGTGTGGCGGGATAGCCAGAGAGAGATCTGCACTGGAACGGAGCCGGTGCCCGCTGCCGTCTGCTAAAAATTTAAACCTCTCCGAGAGATAAGGGGGAGAAGAGGGAGAGAAAAGGACGTTAAATAGAAGGGAAAGTACATGAATGTCTCTACGACGCCGAATGGGCAGCCATTTGAGTTGGGAGCGGAAAGATGAAATGTGATCAAATTTGCGTAAGCCAAAAATGTATCTGATGCAAACATTTTGCAAACGTTCAAGCTTGTCAAGTAGTTCCTCCGTGAGATCCAGAACAGCAATGTCCGCATAATCAAGAAGGGGAATTAGCAGAGAACGTGCAAGCATGACTTTCGTGTGGACAGGGAGGAAACTCTGCAGCCGACGAAGCGAGTGCAGGGAAGCAAAAAGCCTCCTACTGGTTTCAGTCACGTGGGATGACCAAGAAAGAGTCTGATCCATGACAATGCCTAAATTTCTTACAGTGGCTGAGAAAGGAATGTGTGTTCCATCGAAGAGAATTTTAGGCATTGTCACTTCAGACAACTTAGAGATAAAGTGAGGACTCCCAATGAGAATTGCCTGCGACTTTTTCGCGTTAACCATGAGGCCAAAAGATGTTGCCCAGTCGCGAATAGAGTCAAGATCCCCGTTAATTTGGCTTATTAGTGGTCCTAAATTATCTATACTAGCCGCCGAGTAAATTTGCAAGTCATCTGCATAAAGGTGGTAGGAAGAAACAAGTGACTTCGTGATCCCGTTAATAAATAGAGAAAAAAGTAGAGGCGACAGGACCCCACCCTGAGGGACCCCCGCGGTCAATTCACACCACGAAGAAACAGTGTCCTCGACCATGACCCGCTGGCGCCTTCCAAATAGGTAATCGCGGAACCAAGAAAGTGCTAAGGGGGACAGATTGTAATTACGTAAAATACCTAGAAGTACGTCAAAATCCACGGTGTTGAAAGCACTGCTGAAATCTAAAAGAACCAAAGCCGTTAGCTCTTTTTTCTCTATATTGAGCCGAATGTCGTCGGTAACCTTGACCAAAGCCGAGACAGTACTGTGTCCGGGGCGAAAACCAGACTGTAGGGGATTCAAGAGGTTATAGTTATTTAGAAAGGAGGAGAGAAGTTTGTGTACAAAGTGTTCGATTACTTTTGAGAGGATTGGAAGAATAGAAATGGGACGGTACTGGGAAAGGGATGAAGGATTAGATACTTTTGGCAAAGGAGTTGTATAGTTTTGTTTAATGGCAAGGAAGTCATTGATGTAGCAACAAAACAAATGACAGCCATTTGGCCTATTAGAAACTAATTAAATCTGATGGTGTTGCTACTTCAAAATAAATCCTAAAATGATGGAATAATATTAATTAAATATTTAAATCAAAACTTAATTTTTAAATACAAAAAAGGTGGAAATATGTTTAGATAATTAAATATGATTTATTTCTATATGTTGGACTTACATATAAAAATTATTCCATGAATTTCATTAGTTACTGTTATTTTGATTGTGTTATCCCAGGGACAGTTAGGTTGAGATCATTTCCTGGTTGTCTTTTGCCCTGGATGGGCATCTTTTAATTTAGAAAGTGAAGCTAAATACATCATGCTCTGGTAGCATCGATCCGAGTCTTGGTTAGGCAGCAGCCGCTGCATCCATGAGCTAGGAAGCTCATGCTGTTGTTATTTTGCCACAAACAGTAAGTAGAATATGATAATATATGGATGTCCTCAGGTGCAACTCCTTGTTGAATCTTTGTTTGACCATTTCGCTTTGTTTCCAGTCTGCTGGTAAAACAATGTGGTGGGGAGGGAGTATCAGAGCTGCGAGATGAGTCCACTCTAGGAATTTCCAGCTGGTGAGAAACTTAGATCATATAATGTCTCTTAGGTTAGCAGAGCACATGCTTCTAGTTATTAATCTTGAATTGTTTCTTTCAGCTGACTGGGTTTTTTTTTCGTTTTTATGTTACTACGTATGTGAAATCAGTTCGCATATCAGAGTATGGAAGTCTGTCCATATTCCTAAAACTTCAAGTGTGTCTGGTGAGCAGTTCGCCATAAGAATTTCGCTCTTCTGCTGGATGGAGGTGACGTCACCTTCAATCTGAGACCTTAGTCCTTCGGTGTTGCTCTGCGGTGTCGGGTCAGATTCCCGCTGCAGCAAATCAGCTCCGGCACAGCGGAGGATCACACGTCGGGCTTGAACTGGTGGAACATTGTTATGAGGTTGGTGTACGCTTTCCTTCCGTCCTAGAAGTTTTTCCAAATTTAAAGTTAGAGAATTTATAGAATCATATGTGATGGCAAATGATAAATTAGGTACTAACAAATTTAGATAGGTCTGCTTGTAAATCATTGTAGAACCATTTTTGGCACGACCCGGCTCTATCGTCTGACATTATAGAATAAGGTGCGTAATGCTAGCTTAATAAATGATTTACTTGTAGAACAACTTCCTCAGTGTGAGAATAGAAATAAATTATGTGTCACAGAACTAACATTTCATTTTGACATCCTTTAGAAACCCCTGAATAGTTGATGGAAATAAGTGTAAGCACCTGCTTGAGTTTTTGGTTAAGATTTAGATTGGTTAATTTGGTAACCTTAATTGTCCGTGAGTTTCCTCTGGGCAAAGCCCCAGCCGGGCTAGGAAAACCCCGTGACAATTTGGCGCTCATTAAAAGAAATTCCCTTTTGTTTTAAGCTAATTATTTCCATCAAATTCAGTCGATATCATTGCCATTACATATTGATGAGAAAAGTTTTGTAATACTTACGGTTAAGTATTAATTTTGAGCTTGTGCTTTGGCGTTGCACACTGTGATACCATCCAGGTTAAGCTTTAGCTGTTTTACAGTTAGTTTGTCCAATTTGCTGCACGAAATTCAGAATTTCTGGTGAAATCCGTAAATGAAATGCTTTGATTTTCAGTTAGTAAAATTTGTGCTGACATTTTGTCAGGAAGTTGAAAGTGTCAAACTTTTAGTACATTTTGCTACTTTTTATGCTTATGAGCTAGTCTCTAAAGACTGAGACCTAAGATATTTTGCATTTTTGAGGATTTAAAAAGCATTTTTTTTAATTTTGTTGTATAACTTGGTTAGTTATAGACAAATATTTGGGCAGAGCTTTTATAAGTACTGCAATTGAGTTGTATGTCATTTTGTTAAGGTCAAGTCAATGATCTCTTATGGTCAAGTTCGAAAGCTTTAAGCTTGTGCAGAAACTGTTAAGAAATTTGAGAAGTATTGTTTAAGTGTAAAATTTTAACTCAGAATACCTTTTTAACATTAGATATTTAGCCACAGATGGAAAGCTTAAGTTACAATCCAACGTTATTTTGGGCTTTAAGAACAAAGGAAATTGTTTTTGGTAAAATGTATGAACATACAGTGTGTACATACTTGATTTTGGAACGTTTTTTTTCTAGATAGACTTCAACTTGAAAGCTTGCAATTTTAGGACAATTTTGTGTAGTAATTTATTTTAGTTAGTGGCTTGCTTTTTGCTTTCACTGTTATCAATAGTTTTGATACAAATTTTGTTTATATGAAATATGTAAGATACTTACACAGAGCTAAAAAGGGTTCATTGTAGTAAAAAAAACACAATAAATTTAGCATTGTTTATTATAAATAGTAATGATACAATAGTGCCACATCAATTTGTAAGTCTTTTGCCATCATATTTCAATATTTTGAGTTAAACTTATTATACAACGGCAGTTTCAGTACACTTTTAATGTTTAATGCCCGTTGAACTTATTTATGAAGGTGGATCAAAACAGAGGCGCTGCTGGCAGTAGTTGGAAGTTTGCAGGAACGGCAGAGAAGTGGAAATGTTTGAGTGTCCGGCAGCAGCAAGGTTGATAGTCTCTGGCAAGTGACTTCTGTTGTGTTCCTGATTAGGAAATGATTTTGATTGGTGAAGATACACTTCTTCAGCGCACTGCCAGTGCCTGTGTTCTCATGATATAACATTGTTTGATTTTCAAAGTTGCAAATTCCTGTAGTCCGGTGTCCAGTTATAGGCATAGCTGGATATCTATTGCTTTTATGGTGGTCTGTTGTTCAATTGTAGCACAGTTTCATAGTAATCTGTAACAATTTCATTAAAGTTACAGTTGAATATACATAATACTTTGGTTATTTTATAAAATACAGGGAGCTTTACAGAGATTTTGCGTTCAGTTTAGAGTGTGAGAACGGAAGTTGACTCCGTTTCTCATTATTTGGTAGATTACCTGTGTTTATTAGTAGATTTAATTCCATTCCAAGACGCATTTTGACAAACTAAATATTGAAGTTCTAAGTATTGTTCGAAGTTTGATAACCCTCATATTTAGTTTTCCATATTGTTGTACTTTAAAGTGGCTAAAATATGGATGAATCTAGTAATAAATGATAAATGCGGTGAAAGTTTTTTTTGTAGGTAAGGTTATAATTCGAAAAATATCTCAGTGACATTTAACTTTTTAAAAGCAAGAGTCATAGAGTAAATAAATAAGTTCAACAAAGGGTGCGTTCAGAAACATGATACTTTTAGGGTCCAAACTTAAGTCGTAACGTGTCAGCGTTTAATAAACGCTCGTTTTTTTTGAAGTTATTGAGTAACTTGGTTTATCATTACGGGGTGTTTCAAAACATTCCATTTAATGATGTAACGTTACGATAATGTTTTTTAGCACCAAGTTTTAAATTCAATTGAAGTTTTTTGTATGGTGCTAGGTAAAGTTTCGTTTTGGATTTTGGACATGGAGTTTGGATCGTGGCGTATTAAGGATTCGGACACAAGGTTTTTGGTAGGTTTTGGAGGTGGTGGTTTTCTCTGGACGCAAGGTCCCGGTTTTTTAGCTTTCACCTTGCCGCCAGAGTAAACGCCCTCGCTTACGCTATAACGTTTCGTTCTACGGTTGTTTCGTTTGGAGTGTTGGATATTGTGGTAAAAATATTCAATCACGACTGTATGTGCGGAACGTGGTGAGCAGCAATGTCTGTTTTCACTACTATTTTTTGTGAAAAAAATGAAAGGGTTCTTGGAACAGTTCTCTAAATGCGTGGAGTATGAAAGGGGCGTTACAATCTAGCTCACCTTTTAAGTTTTGAGCGATCCTTGATACGGCCAGTAGGTTTTTTGTGAGTAGCTATCGGGTGCTTACCACACCCGAGCGCCGTGTTTGGTGCGTTTTGTGTTTTAGGTCGACAGGGGTCCACACCCAGGAGATTTTGTGAGGTATGGCGGGGCGCGCACTGCATACCACGGACGTTTTGCGTTCTTTTTGTGTACTCCGATGGGTTCTTGCTCTTTTCAGGCGTCGACTTGGTACTCGCTGGTGGGTATCTTTTTGTGTACGTGTTGCCCATAAGTCCAAGCCATAGAGGCGTTGGTAAGGCACACGGTATTTTTTGTGTTCGCGCTGCCGATACAATGAGAAATATTTTGTAGGCGAAGATGCGACACGCGGTATCGCCGCCAATCATGCCTGGCGTGCGATACTTGTTTCAGTACTCAACCTCAATGGTTGAGATTTTTGGGCATGTTGCAACCTCAGAGTTGTGTAAGGTTTTGGTCGGTTTGTTTAGTGATCCGGAGAGTTGGGGGATAGGTTACTCTCACCAACTCGAAGGGCCCAGATGTTTTGGTATGGTTTGGTTAGCTTTGTGTAATGGAAGAGTTGGCACAGTTAAGATGTGTCCAATTCAACCATTTGTTGTTGGTTTTTTTGAGGATAGGTATTTTGTTGGTTTGGGTTTGCTGTGGTTGTCAACCTGAAGGGTTGAGACAATTATTGGTGTCCTCAACCCGTAGGGTGGCGACTATTTTAGGATTAGAATGGAAATTTCGGAATTACTAATTATATTTTGGTTTGGATTTTTATTTAGCTTCTCAAGTTTATGAAAGTAAACTTGGAAGTGGGAATCATTCGGATTTTTATTTTGCCCGGTCTAGTAGAGATAGGTTTAGGAATGCTGATCATCAGTCCTGGCAGTTGGTTTGGTTTTTCCAGCGCAACGACGCAATGTTGTGCTGGTAAAACCAAGGAATGTTCACTGGTTAGTTAGGAATAAGGTGTGGATTTTTCCGTCTGTTCGGATACCACATAATTTTTTTTAGTATTTAGTGTTACGTGGGTTCGAGAATTGGAAGTTTCAAATTCTCGGGACCTGCAGCAATCATTTTGGTTGTTTTTTTTTTTTTAGGTGCTCCCATACACTGTGACACATGTTTTGGATTTAGGATAGTCGCTGAGGACAGCGAGCGTTTTACCCTTGGTAAAACGCAACAGCGGGGAGAGGGGTATTGTGACACTGCACTTTGCATGTATAATTCAGTTTAACGTTTTTAGGTTTGTCTCAAATATAGTATAGTTTTGTTTAATGGCAAGGAAGTCATTGATGTAGCAACAAAACAAATGACAGCCATTTGGCCTATTAGAAACTAATTAAATCTGATGGTGTTGCTACTTCAAAATAAATCCTAAAATGATGGAATAATATTAATTAAATATTTAAATCAAAACTTAATTTTTAAATACAAAAAAGGTGGAAATATGTTTAGATAATTAAATATGATTTATTTCTATATGTTGGACTTACATATAAAAATTATTCCATGAATTTCATTAGTTACTGTTATTTTGATTGTGTTATCCCAGGGACAGTTAGGTTGAGATCATTTCCTGGTTGTCTTTTGCCCTGGATGGGCATCTTTTAATTTAGAAAGTGAAGCTAAATACATCATGCTCTGGTAGCATCGATCCGAGTCTTGGTTAGGCAGCAGCCGCTGCATCCATGAGCTAGGAAGCTCATGCTGTTGTTATTTTGCCACAAACAGTAAGTAGAATATGATAATATATGGATGTCCTCAGGTGCAACTCCTTGTTGAATCTTTGTTTGACCATTTCGCTTTGTTTCCAGTCTGCTGGTAAAACAATGTGGTGGGGAGGGAGTATCAGAGCTGCGAGATGAGTCCACTCTAGGAATTTCCAGCTGGTGAGAAACTTAGATCATATAATGTCTCTTAGGTTAGCAGAGCACATGCTTCTAGTTATTAATCTTGAATTGTTTCTTTCAGCTGACTGGGTTTTTTTTTCGTTTTTATGTTACTACGTATGTGAAATCAGTTCGCATATCAGAGTATGGAAGTCTGTCCATATTCCTAAAACTTCAAGTGTGTCTGGTGAGCAGTTCGCCATAAGAATTTCGCTCTTCTGCTGGATGGAGGTGACGTCACCTTCAATCTGAGACCTTAGTCCTTCGGTGTTGCTCTGCGGTGTCGGGTCAGATTCCCGCTGCAGCAAATCAGCTCCGGCACAGCGGAGGATCACACGTCGGGCTTGAACTGGTGGAACATTGTTATGAGGTTGGTGTACGCTTTCCTTCCGTCCTAGAAGTTTTTCCAAATTTAAAGTTAGAGAATTTATAGAATCATATGTGATGGCAAATGATAAATTAGGTACTAACAAATTTAGATAGGTCTGCTTGTAAATCATTGTAGAACCATTTTTGGCACGACCCGGCTCTATCGTCTGACATTATAGAATAAGGTGCGTAATGCTAGCTTAATAAATGATTTACTTGTAGAACAACTTCCTCAGTGTGAGAATAGAAATAAATTATGTGTCACAGAACTAACATTTCATTTTGACATCCTTTAGAAACCCCTGAATAGTTGATGGAAATAAGTGTAAGCACCTGCTTGAGTTTTTGGTTAAGATTTAGATTGGTTAATTTGGTAACCTTAATTGTCCGTGAGTTTCCTCTGGGCAAAGCCCCAGCCGGGCTAGGAAAACCCCGTGACAATGCATATTTGTCCCGTAGAGGTTGTATACCGAAATAGTTGTTTACGTATAGAATTATGATTTTACTGTTGGAAACCGGAACATTTTGATAGATTTTGTAGGGAGGTAATAGGCAATGTAGGCATTTTTGTGAAAAAACGGGACCCTATGTAAGACTCCGCTGTCCGTCCATCCATCTGTCTGTCTGTCTGTCACCAGGCTGTATCTCATGAACCGTCATAGCTAGTGAATAGAATCAGGCGTTACTTTGCGGAAATCCATTCTAATTAAAACCAAAATTATTACTTTGCTTATCCGCGAAAAGATAACGTGCTAGTCAATCAGTGCTAACCCGTTCATAACCCATTATACTTACTTGCGTATTGCGTTGTTTTCCGTCATACTTAGGCAGACAGTTGAAATTTTCACAGATGATGTATTTTTGTTGTCGCTATAACAACAAATACTAAAAACAAAATAAAATAAATATTTACATAAGTGGGGCTCCTATAAACAAACGTGATTTAATTGCAGTTTTTAGCGTAATGGTACGGAACCCTTCGTGCGCGAGTCCGACTCGCACTTGGCCGGTTTTTGAATCTCCGGGTTCGTATGAATGACAGCTACCTGATATGATATGATTCCAAATATAGTTTTGATATCAGTTGCACGTTCGAATCAGGGATGTTGCGGATGCAGATTTTTTGACATCCGCGGATGCGGATACGGATGCGGATATTTAAAGCCTCACATCCGCGAAAGCGGATGCGGATGCGGATGTCAAGATTTGGTACCTACTTAAAAAACGTCAAATATTACATTTTTAGCATTTTTTATTTAAAAAAAAAAACGAAACGTATTTGAGCAAGAATATAGGTGCGTTTTATTTAATAAACAGTAACTTGGCCTACTTTTCGGGATCTAGACGATTTCATTATATATAATGACGAAATTACCTAGCACTTACGCCGCCGGCACCGTCGCTAATACGTTCCTGTTACCGACTTGGTCGACATCCGCATTATGCGGATGCGGATGTTGAAAATAATGCGCATGTTCCGCGGATGCGAATATTCGCAACATCCCTGGTTCGAATTGGCCTGTGTGAGTCGAGTTCGCCTTTTGCAGAGTAGTTCCTATGTGTTTGCACGGTGCAAAAGTAGTTTTGCTCCGTACTAGCTTGTTTGGCAACTAGCTCTAACATGTGCTGTATGATTTATGACTACAACTTTCAGGTTAAATATCTAACTTGAAATCTGTGGCGAATTTAGGAAACGTCCTAGTGCTCAAATAGGCCAAGGAGACACCCTTAAGCTTACAGAAGATCTGTGGATCAAAAGGAGTAAAGCTCTTCCTTTCTGACTATGTCTGAGCTACGTACGTATACAAATATGATTTAGATATGGTGTTTCTCGCTCGCACCAATACATGTACTGACAAGTACGAGCGAAATGCACGAACTAAATTACATCATCATCATTTTGCTATCATGTGCTATGTCAGTGTACCTTCGAAATTGGCCTATTAGTAGATGATTGTTGATGAGTTCAGTCGGCGAAAACTTGAATTATTGCCAAAAAAACTTACGCGTGACATGATTGAATTGCCAGATAATACTTTCCAAAAATATTAATCCCGTCGGGTAAAAGCAATACATTTAGTGATTGCTAGGAGTGTTGAAAACAACCGATTAATATAAAATTTCAAGGTACATTTGGAAACACGTCTATACGATGAATTATTTTGGTACATTGTTATTTCATTTCCAATATGCGTCACTTTTAAAAAGTCGTATCATTTCGCTTTACTCGTCGAAATTTCAATCTTAATTCCGAAACATAAGGTTGATTTTGGATCAGAAATGGTGAAAGTGATGATTTGTATTTGTATGATTTACATAGGTACAACAAATAATCCATTAATCAAACTAAATGTTTTATCTCCAAATTGAAAATTGTAAAAGCTTTCAGTAGACGGATTACTGGGGGCAATTTAAATTTTTACATTATTGATATATCTACTACAAGGATTAACCACGGATTACAATGAAGAGCATATTAATTAATTTAAGTATTTATATATTAAAATTTTAAATCAGGCAACAAGGCCCATATTATTATTACAAATACCTTACAGACTTTACACTATTTTATAGTATACGAGTATGTACAGTCGCCATCAGATATATAGGAGCGGCCAAGGTGTTCACAATATCTGAACACGCGCTCTAACGCCCTGACAATAGAGGCGTGTTCCGATATTTGTGAGCACCTTGGCCGCTCCGATATATCCGATGGCGACTGTACATACTTATTAGTATATTTTGATTTGGTATGCGAATTCTTTACACAGCATTACAGTATTAGAACAAAGGCACTGCGAACTACAAAACAGATATTTATACAAACACAAAAATAAAAAATAATAACAAAATACAATCTTAAATTAACCCCTATCTTGGCATTGTAACACTGGGAACATTAAAAAATCTAGCAGGTTTATATTTATTATATTTAACAAAATAATTCTGAAATAAATATGTCGATCTAGCCTCCTTTATTATAGCAAAAAATAATGCACACAAGTGTCATTTAATATTAATTATTAATAATCAACATGGCGCCGCGGAATCAATAGTCCTCATTTCGTACTGTAAGTTTTGCACTTATTTCTTAGTTAGTATATATTTTTGCATAATCTGCATTTTAATGCACTTACTATCTGTTAGTGTATTAGGATTTACATAGTGATCTTATTTAAAAACATTTGACACGCAAAATATTTACATAAAACTGTTATGTATCATATTTGATACATTGCCAAGAACTCATAAAAGTATATGTGTATTACATTTAATACATTGCCAAGTCGTCGTCAAAATAGGTGTACATGATTCATTTTTTTTATACTTGTGCGGGGTTGCAAAACATGTTTGATATATATGTCATATTAGTTATCAATTATCATACTATTTACTTAGTGACCTTCGATTTTTTTTAAGTAATAGGTATTATTTACACTGTATATTCGTAAGCCGTAGCCTTATTGCTACGCCGTAGACCGTAACGCGGCAAATTTTATGTATGCCAATAAATGCCCCCTAAATAAAAAATAAAAAGTTTTTTTTTACTATCATAATTATTTGTTTACAAACCCTATTTTGCACAACTTTTTTAACGTGTTTTTTGAATCTCTACGGGATACAAAATGTCTACCATGTGATCAGGTATTCGTGGATATAATTTATTTATATATGTGTAAATAGTCATTTTACGCTTTAGATTGCGGTTTAATAGCAATAAATTATGATTTCTGTTGCATTACATGTTTTATTTTTATTAAAATCCACATTTTTCTTCTAAGAAATAGGCAGCTAGTTTGTCAAGGGATTGGCATTGTATTAAATATGATACATATGATTTTCTGAAACTGGAAAACAGGATTTTTTTATTATTTTTTAATAATCTAGTAGGTATGGTCAATAGATGACAAATAACAAATAACTAAAAATATATTAAAAATGAAAATATTTTGAGGCTTTCCAAGATAAGGGTTAAGTAATGAGTAGATTTTTGCGACGATGTAACAGCGTGGCTCCGTTGTAATATAATATAGTTAGTGTTATGGTAGTAGTAATAGTAAACAATAGGTATATTATTTATAATTATATATCGTCACCTAGCACCGACAACTCAAGCCTTAGGCCGGCTTTCCACTGAGGCGAACATGAGAGGAGACGTGCAGGAAACAACAATAACATCTCCGCTCCGCTGGATTACAACCAAGGTTGATTCCCGCATGTTTTTCCACATCTCCGCTCATCATCTCCGACTCAGTGGAAAGGCAGCCTTAATGAGCTTGCTGCGCGACTAGGTCGATTTGTGTAAGATTGTCGTATAATTATTTATGTATTTCTTTTTATTACAGTAATGTACTGAGTTTACAGTACATAATACAAAAAAAAGTGTTTTATTACAAAATCCGCCTTGTCTCGTAAAGCTAAATAAGATCAGTTTTTTATAATTCAATCAATCAAAAGATATTATTTAAATAACATTATATTGAAATTTTCCTGTAAGTGTAAATCCTCTTTACGAAGGATTATTTTCTTCGAAGTAGCTGGAACGGTATATTCTCTGGAAAGCAGCTGTTGAGCTCTTTACAAAGCTCCTCAATGAATAGCCCTGAAGAGAAAAAAGAATAAAAACTTTTTACAAAAAAAAGCAAACCGACTTCAAAAAGGATGAAATAAAATATTATTCTTTTTGAAGTCTATGCGTTACCAACTGATATGTTTGAAGTCGGTGCCAAGCCAAATTTTGAAGCATACCATGGTTTTGGTGCGATTCGATAAGGATGTACCTACGTTGGATTGCCTTACACGACGACAATGAACGTACTTTCTGTAGGTACAGTCAACGTTAAAATATGTTTACACTTTTTGCCTTATTACAAAGGAGTAAGGTGCAAAAGTGTAAACATATCTTTGACGTCGATTGTATCTAAGAACACACCTCAGAACACACGATCAAACCTTCATGGCGCAGTCTGTACCATGTTTGTCGGCACATTAGTGGAAATCCAATGCATTTTTTTTCCGTCGTATTTTTTAAAGAGCATTTCTTACTAATGCTCGATCAGTCTATAGCACGCAAGTGTGAGATTGGGACTGAGTAATTTCCCGTCCCTTATCCAGAGTACTACATTTCAAAATATAAAACAATACAAGAAATTTACCTTCTTGCCAAATTTCACCTAAAGCGGTTCAGTTGTTTAGCCATGAAAAGGCGACAAAGAGGCAGACAGAATTACTTACTTATTTGTAATTGTTATTAGTAAAGTTCTAATGGGATGTGTAGCCATAAAGCTGATTATTTTTGACTGGTATTGTTACTACTTGGCTTGGCACCGACTTCAAACATATCAGTTGGTAACGCATAGACTTCAAAAAGAATAATATTTTATTTCATCCTTTTTGAAGTCGGTTTGCTTTTTTTTGTAAAATGTTTTTATTTTTCCATTTTTAGTTTTAACGCAGTGTTCAGAGCGCGACGCATGAATGAAAAACAAGATCATGTTTAACACTAAATTCGTGTTCCTATTACTTTAACAAATATGTAATCAGGATTTTTCTCGAGTCCGTCTGGGAAATTATAATTCCTGTCACTACTACACTAAATCCATCCCCCGCCCCGCCACTGACCCAATCCCTCAACGCCCCGATCACTCAACCTCTCAACGCATCAACCCCTGATCCAGGAACCCCTCGACCCTGAACCAGGAATTTTCTCGAGTCCGTCTGGGAAATTATAATTCCTGTCAACTAAATCCATCCGCCCGCCCCGCCACTGACCCAATCCCTCAGCCCCCCGATCACTCAACCTCACAGCACATCAACCCCTGATCCAGGAACCCCTCGATCCTGAACCAGCAACCCTTCAACCGCCATTCCCCGACCCCTTAATCCCTGACCCCTTAACTCCTAACAGTCCTAACCCTAACCCCCGATCAGTAGCCTTACCAGCTTACCAAGAGTTTGACATTGATATATTCGCTAGCATGTGTGTAACTTACTTTCTATGCATCTCGCTCGTACTAACCTTAGTGTGAGCGAGATGCATAAAAAGTTACATTTAGATGCATAAGACGTTAGCGAATATGTCAATGTCAAACTCGTGGTAAGGCTACAGTTGCAGTATATCAAATTGGTGGTTTTCGGAAGCAAATGCTCGAGTTACTTTCGAAAACCCCGAAATCACTTAACACGTGCCTTTAAAAATTGAGGAGTTCCCTCAATTCCTCATGGATTCCATCATCAGACCAGAACCAAAAATAATACGAAAACACCTTGGAGGTAAATTCTTCCAAACAAAAAAAGAATTACTCAAATCGGATCACAGGTGCCGGAGTAATCGCTGAACATACTTACATTTAAAGAAATCATCATCATTATCATCAAAATAATCGTCATCATCAGGTCTACTTCATCAAATTGGTGGTTTTCGGGAGAAAATGCTCCAGTTGCTTAAGAAAACGCCCAAAACACCATGCATGTGCCTTTAAAAATTGAGAAGTTCCCTCTATTCCTCATGGATCCCATCATCAGAACAGAACCAAATTAAAATGGGACCAACTTGGAGGTAGCTCCTTTCAAACAAAAAAAGAATTACTCAAATCGGACTACGGATGTCGGAGTAATCGGTGAACGTACATAGAAAAAAAAAATAGCCACAACCGAATACAGAACCTCCTCCTTCTATGAAATTGAAGTCGGTAAAAAACTACGGAAGTACTGCATACATATTTATTTTCCATCGTATTTTCTCGGAAACGTTCGAATTTGTCATGCTCTCATGCTACTTCGACATACATGCTACAACGTCAGTACTTTTTGTACCGAGACTGATTGAAATAGCAAGACACGTTCGTACATCATCATCATCATATCAGCCAAAGGACGTCCACTGCTGGACATAGGCCTCCCCCAAAGAGTGCCACAATGACCGTACGAGTGCGTTCGTACGTTTCCGTGAAAATACGATAGAAAATAATTAGTTATGCACTACATCTAATGTGACGTACTTCAAGTTGAGATCAATATTTCGCGTCTAAACCAAATTAATTAGTAGGCACATTAGTACAAAAATGCTTGTGCCGCAAAGTGCCGCACACTAGTGAAAGCCCTCTTCTAGAGATAGAACTAATATTTTATTGCATCATATCCTATGAACCTGGAAAGAGCCACATTTTTTTTCACTTCATGGTTTCTAGTAGTCTATTTATAAAGATAATATAATATGGGCTTAGGGGCTGTCCATAAATTACGTCATCGATTTTTGACCCCCCCCTCCTATAATCATCCAAAAATCATGCTTCAAATGACCCCATTTCCTCCTACTTCATGCTACCGTCATCCGATGTCCAGACCCCCCCCCCCCCCCTAATTTGAAATGACGTAATTTATGAATAGCCCCTTATGTCTGAAATAAACAATGAATTGAATTGAATTATAATCTTACCTCAACTTAAAAATCAAAACTATCCACATCCAAATAAAAACGCGAAACTTCATATCCTTACCCAACATATACGCCCAGGCTTAAACTATTATCCTGTATATTGAGACAAATTAATTATTCATATCCACTCCCGAGTCCTAGGCTTATCACTTGCCCTTGTAAACTAAAAGGCTGTATGTCTGTCATATTGTTATGGAGATACTACTTTATGTTTTTGCGTAGGTATTACGACAATTGCGTGGATTCTCAGGGTGTCTTGTTTATTTAATTATTTTGGCATCGATTTCTGGTAATCTATTTAGAAATGGAAATTTGGCTGTGAGATGGTTTTAATTGTGGGATGCTTATTGTATGATTGATGAAGCTTTTACGAGGTTGTTATAAATTGATCGTTTCACATTTTCAAATTCTAGTTGATATGTGGCATTGATAGGTATTTAAAATGGTACTACATCACTAGTTTAGAGCTAAAACTTTAACGGAATTATTTTTAACGTCAAAGATGGTTGTAACTGCATTACTGCTGTCGCAAATGTCAAAATCGATGTTGCTGCTCGGAATTGTGCTTTTTTCGCCAGCAACGCAGTCGGCATTGTCGCGCTGCAATACTGCTGCAGTAATGTTGCCGACTGCATTACTGTCGCAAATGTTTAAATCGCTGTCCGAAGTTTTGATATGTCCGCCAGCAACGCAGTCGGCATTGTCGCGCCACAATGCAGCAGTCTGATATACGGCTCGATTCGGAAAATGAATTAGATTTCTACTAGACTCCAACAAGTTACGATACGGATAATTTAAAGATATTTGTAAGATAGGTATGTCAAATTTGACGTTTCCGCGATTCTGGAGGTCCTCTTGAACGATTTCGACAAGTTATGACTTAGATATCCAAGTCACATCTAGTCGATATCTAATGTAGATCTAGTTGATCTCTAAATCGTCTCAAGATCTTGTGATTATCTCGAAATCCGAATAGGCCTGATAGTCTGAATCTGAACGATAACTTTATTTACAAAAGCGTGATTAGCTGCTACATCGAGAGTTTCTCAGAATCCATTCAATAGAACATTCCTCTCTTTGGCGGGTAAGTACAAACAGCAGCACTCCCAACTGTACAGTCGCCACACGGAATTGTTATGCCATTTAGGGTTCTTGCTAAACTGGATATCCTATAGCGTAAGTATTGAACAACTAATTTAAGCTAGGACCGTAAATGGCGCAACAATCGCGGAGCGTGATGGTATATCGGTGGACCTTATTACAAAAGGAAAATGTCCACCGATGTACAGTTAACAGTGTGGGGGTGGGTTACCATCGTACGTCTGTTAAATTTAAACTAGAGACTGAAGCGTCAGTGTGTTCGTCAGGCAAATAAGCCTGCAAAGGGATACAGATGCAATGCATAATTGTTTTCCGTTGTATTTTCTCGGAAACGTTCGTATTTGTCATGCTAGTTCAGTCAACGTCAGTATTTTTTGTATCGAGACTGACTGAAATAGCAAGCTTTCCGTGAAAATACGATGGAAAATAAATATGCACTACATTCATATCTGTACATATCTGTACATTATTAGATTGTCTGAAGTTTCTAGGTTCGACACCGTTTAATATTTATTATTATACTTTACTAGCCATCCATAAAGCAATAGCTGCCAAGACAAATGGAAATGAAAAATTACATCTAAATGTAACACCTTCGGGTGCTAGAAGTAATGAAAACGTATATAAATATATTAGCTAACACGGGTACAAGATGTTTACCTACGACCACACTATCGTAAGCTGGGCCTTAGATTTGAAGTAAAAATGAAGAAAAAAAACCGGACTCGCCCACCGAGGGTTCTGCAGGTACTTTGTTATAGCGGCAACAGAAATACATCATCTGTGAAAATTTCAACTGTCTAGCTATCACGGTTCATGAGATATAGCCTGGTAACAGACAGATAGACAGACAGACGGACAGACTGACGGTGGAGTCTTAGTAATAGGGTCCCGTTTTTACCCTTCGGGTACGGAACCCTAAAAGTACATATTTGCTAAAACGGATACAAGATAGTACGACCACACTATCATATGCCTTGGAATTTAAGGAAAAAAAAAAACACTGCATTGAGCAAGGTGTAACCAACTGTTTCACAGAATCTTTCCCTTGAAAAAAAAAAACATCGCTTGCAGTCTAATCTCTGTTTAGAATAAAATGAATAACAAGCGATGTTGTTTGAGCGAAGTAGTCTGTAATGTGGGTCATATTTTGCTTTCACTCCCTAAGATGAATATAACCTTATCATATAATTATGATCGCCATTTTGGCGTTTCTAACAATAATCCTTCGCCCGATAATGTGAATTTAATTTGGTGTGCGTGCGTCCCACTTCTGAATTGAAACTAGCACAATTTGAAGGGTTGCGTAGGTATTTGTTGGCTTTCCAGTCTTAGGCTGTTAGCACATTGGCGCCCGCCGCCGCAGCCAGCGCGTTGGCTTCTAAAACCCGATATGATAACCGCCTAAAATAGATTTGAACCAGCTTCTTAAATATATTACATGTATAGTCTGACGATATTCTGAGGGATGAATAATATATGGTATAGATGCTGAAGAAATTTTACTATAGGGCCGACCGCGAAGTCGCGAATAAAAATACGCTGTTCCATAGGAATCATTCAATTATTCGCTGAAATATATGAAACAGCAGAGTTTTTTTACGTTTTCGGAGTTGGTTGGAGTAGTACGGTCTGTGCCCCAACTTAAGTACCCACGTCGCCATACTAAAGGGTCTCACGCCTCACGTTAGACCGGGCCGTGTTCGGGCCGGAGCTTCCGGCGCTTAGAATTACGTTTTTATCGTATATATATTATTTAAATAATTAATGTATGTATGTATGTATGTAAACACTTTATTGTACATAAGACAGGTTAAATTACAATGAAACAAAAAATATATATAATGTACAAAGGCGAACTTATCCCTATAAGGGATCTCTTCCAGTCCACCTTTGAGCAATTGAGAGTAAATTAATACAAACATGATAGACAAACGAACACTATGTACAAATAATTGGCCAAGCACGAAGTCAAGACTACGGTGTTCAGAGCACCGTACGACACATCCCTAGGTGGTTTTAAGTTTGGATACTTATACTAATTTGAAAAAAAAACAAGTTTGATCAAGATCGGCTTACTTTATATTTCGTCAACTTTACCTTTGTTTCCAAAACCTGTGAATTTTAACTGTCATGTACAATACAGGCGGCGTAGCACGGTCGCGTTTTTATCGCTTGTCACCATGCCTGTCACGTTCTAACAAGTATGTTAGTGCAAAAGGGACGCGCATAGTGATAGTCGATAAAAATGCAACCGTGCTGCTCCCGGTCTTCCAAAATTATTTTTTCGTAACAGAACAGTATCTAGATGCTGCTCTCACCGATCTGTTCAAAAATATACATACTGTATACAATTAATACATAAATGGTACTTAATGAGAAGGAATACTGTTTCGACGAATCAGATACTCTCAGCAAAGACATATGTAACTTCGTATAAGACGAATAAAGTCTAAGGAAAAAACGTGCCTCGGAATTCAAGTGAAAGTCATTCTCGAATAGATGGCGCACACACCTTTAGCCTATCCTCGGCTAGATGGCGTGACGACACCGTTTCATATTTAACAATTTTAACACATAGATATCAGTGAATGAACATGGATCAAAATGATATAAAAATAATAAAATCATTTATCCATATATATACATTTTTTGATAACTTTATACGTTTTCATTTTGAGTTTTAGTCGTGTGTCGATAGATGGCAGTAAATTTACAGTGACTACAAAATTTACAATGACAGGACCCCTCTATACTATCTATTCTTTTTGCTCTCAGTAAAATCTATAGGTAGATGACGCCATAGCTGTTAATAAATATTAAATGACTTTATTATCTCTATACGCTTTACTAACTCTATGTGCGCTAATGTGAAAAAAAAACACAACGACAGTGAAGAACGGAATTCTTAATTTAAATTTGTACTGATAAACTCCAATAATAAATATGATTCTTACTGTGCACACTGCGATAGTCCATTGGTTGGAAAGCCCGTTCGAAATTTAAACTTATTTGCTTTATTACAAGGTTGCATTTTGCAGATCTTTTACTCTCTCATACTTATAGTAGGCTATTCAGAAAAAAAATGAAATATCTCACAAAAGTAAGTAAGTAGAATTAAACTTTGTATCAAAGACATAAGTCATAAATTTCAATGCCAAAGTTTTAAGTAAGGATCTTTCTCACTAAAACTACTTCCTAATATGAAATGACCAGTGTAAGCATCAGTTAGCTAGCCCTAAGCAACCAAAGATCAGGCTGCAGTTGAAAAACTAATAAAGATAGAGTTAACCTGATAATTTTCCCGCCGTCTCCATACTTGTTTTAGTTGGATATTGACTGGTCAGCTGCCTGTTAGCTATAGTTTTCCCGAAAATCGACAGGACAGAGGTGAAATTTTTGTATGAAAACTTGCAATTTTAAATGCATTTTTTATCGAAACTATTGCATTCTAAAATGAAGTCAAAATCAGTCCATCGACTCAATTTTTTGCAAGCTTTCTAATGATACCTCATACGATTCTTACAATTGAAAATAAAATTCAGCCTAACCCTCTAACCCCCTAAATTTCCCCCTAAAATCAGAAATAAGCAGTTTCGACTTATTCACAGTGTTAGTGATGGTACTTGCCATAACTGTTCCAAATTTCAGGTACCTACATCAAACGGTCTTTGAGAAAAACGCATTTAACCGATTTGCAAGACCGAATAAGTGATCCCATAAGAGCACCGTGAACAAAGTTTTGTACGGTACTCTAAAAAGTAAACTATGGTTCAATTATTACGCAAGTAAATAATTAAAACCTATAGCCTATAATATAATAATATATACCTACATATTATACACATATAAAATGCATATTAGTACTCAACCAGAACACAAGTCATGGAGAGCCATAACTTATGCAAATTTTTCTTGAGTGAAGCTACCGACCCGACGGTGACCGTCTAACTAAGGGATAGCGGCAACTTGTTCCACAACTGTACAGCGCGCACTGTAAATGACTTAGGGCCCGATTCGGATTTTGAAATAGACATCTATTAGACATCTTTTAGACATCACCAAGATACGATAACGATATGTTTAAGATCTAACCTGTCAAATTTGACATTTGCGGGATTCTGGAGATGCTGTTGAACGATTTCCACAGGATATGACTTAGAGATCCAATTCACATCTAATAGATATCTTACTCTATCTAACGTAAAAGTGACATTGGTTGCCCGAATTGCGCTGCAAAAGAGAACTAGTTGATATCTAAACTATAACGTATCTAGAATGGATCTAGTACGAGTTCGAATACAGCAGTTAGAGTACGACCGGGTCTTGTTACACGGTACAGCTAGAGTCAGGTTCGCACTCGATCTCAAACGATGACCACTACCGTCCGCCAGGTATGTAAATCTTTCAGAAAGATATGGAGGAGACGTCGGATTAAACAGGACGTTGAAAAGCAACGTCAGAATATGTATGTCCCTGCGTCGAACGGATCGGAAGCCAAGCAATTAATGTGCTGAACTTGCAAAAAATGTCTACAAAAATTTTACGTGACAACTTCTCCATATAAAAATGAACTGTCATAAGGACCAGGGAGAGGTATAGTAATAATATGTGGGTTTTATTAAATTTTCAGTTTCCATTGTGAACGCTTGCCTTTCTATCGCTAGCTTCGATACGATCACTACAATGTGACGTCATGCAACAACAAATTTATTACTTTTCTGATTGTATCGTTTTTAGGATTCCGTACCCAAAGGGTAAAACGGGACCCTATTACTAAGACTCCGCTGTCCGTCCGTCCGTCCGTCCATCCATCCGTCTGTCACCAGGCTGTATCTCACGAACCGTGATAGCTAGACAGTTGAAATTTTCACAGATGATGTATTTCTGTTGCCGCTATAACAAGAAATACTATAAAAACAGAATAAAATAAAGATTTAAGTGGGGCTCCCATACAACAAACGTGATTTTTGACCGAAGTTAAGCAACGTCGGGCGGGGTCAGTACTTGGTTGGTTGACCGTTTTTTTGTGCCGTTTTTTGGATTATGGTACGGAACCCTTCGTACGCGAGTCCAACTCGCATTTGCCCGGTTTTTGACGTTTTACATTACCTATTCTGCTTCGTACGGAGATTGGGGAAAACAATTAGGGGGCCAACAGATTACCAGTTTGCCGGACGATATCAGCCTGTCAGTTAAATGCAAAAGGTGACAGTCCGAACAATTGACAGGCTGATATCGTCCGGCGAACTGCTAATCTGTGGGCCCTTTAGACATGCCTAGATTACCTACATTATTGGCGAGTCGTGACATGGAACTACTAAATAAATTAATAAAACAATAGCGAAAATACAGTAATATTCCTACTTACTCGTATGCCTGCGGCACTGGTGCTCTCAAACGGATAGACAGATTTCGGTGCTATTTTTTTTACGTTAAAGCGAGTTTCCTTGTGGTAGTCCTTCACTATATTTGTTTAAAATCAATCCAGCAGTTTGAAGAGTACCTGTTAGCTCTTTACCAAAATGATGTAAGATAATTTTTAGTATAAAATATTTATTTTGGCATAATGTGTAGGAGTATAATTTTTTTAAATTTAATAGTTATATTTCTTGAACACAGCTTCTAGTCCCTTTAAATTCCGTATAATTCACGTTAGAATATATTTTTCTGGTACTCCAAGGCTCGGCAAGACGCGTTAAGTCGAGATTAATTCCGAGCATCTCTTCAGCGGTATTCTGGCTCCCGACGTCGCTTTGAAAAGCGTTGCGAGTGTAGATCACTTACGACCGGACTGTGTATGTCGTGACCGTTGACGTATATCTCAGGACTGGCTTACGGGCAATAAGAATGGGGCATGAATGGAGCCAGTACAGCGGTGTGACACCGCTTTAATGCCATTGGTTGATGAGTTGGCATCACACGTGCGATTGGTCGCAACTAGCTGCGTTAGACTACACGATTGGCTCGAATTTGTGAGTGACACCGCTGAAGTAGTACCATTTTAGTGCCCGTAAGGCCCGTCCTGAAATATACGCCAATGCTCGTGACCAGTTTCATGAAATGACTGGCCGCATCATGAAAACGTCAAATCTAACTTAATCAATGTCATTAAGTGATCAATTCTAAAATGGCATTTCATGAAGTTATCAAAATCTATTATAGCCTGGGGTTCGCTTAGCAACTATCCCCAAGAATTGGCGTAGGCACTAGTTTTCTACTAAAGCGACTGCCATTTGACCTTCCAACCCAGAGGGGAAACTAGGCCTTACAGGGATTAGTCCGGTCTGGTTTCCTTCATCGAAAAGCGCCTGGTGAATAACAAATGATATACTCGTAACTTCCGGAAAACTCATTGGTACGAAAACTCCAGGGTTTGAACCCGCGACTTCCGGATTGAAAGACATACGCTCTTACCACTAAGCTGCCAGAGCTTTTTTGCATTATGCTTATTGTTATGTTTTAATGTTTGTATCTGTGGGCCACTAGTTCCCTTGTAATAAAGATATTTTGTTTAATTTCATTTATACATACTCGCTATTCGTTTTTGTTAATTTCCTTGGTTCGGACCACCAAGGTTTGATTTGTGTGTTTTATAAAAGAGATAAAAATAGCACTGTGTTATTTATATTTTATTAATTATTAAACCACACTTAGTACCTATCTACCAAAAACTACACTCCGTAATAATATTTTGGTGACAGACAATTAGACAAGAAGGCATTCTGAGAGAAATTAATGTGTGATGCAGCATCTACGGATACAATCCTCTGACCGCGGCCTCCGTTTCTATATTTATTTACGTTATGACTTGTGGATTTTATATCCACTCATTTTATATTTAGCGGAAATGTCATCTTGAGAATAATCCTGATAATAGTATGTCATACGAATTTATATTAGTCACTTAATAACGCAAATACGAAGATACTTAAAGGATGCTTTTTATTTTGGGGATTATTTTCTGAGGGGCGAAATCAGGGTCACATTTTTAATAGGTACTCGCGTCCAACTCCGGCTTCGCACGGGTTAACAAATACACCTAATTCTTCCTCAAGAATCACTCTATTGATAGGTGTAAACCGCATGAAAATCCGTTCAGCACTTTTTGAGTTTATAGGGAACAAACACAAACAGGCAGACGCGACGAGGGACTTTGTTTTATAAGGTGTAGTGATGTGATAGGTTAGAGTGAGTTCGCGTACGTAGTCGCAGGCAGAAAATAGTAAATAAATAATAAATTAAGCACGACAGTATGCTATATTATCTTCATCAGCTGATTCACCAACTGCCCCTTTCCGAGAGAAAACGATTTACTAAAACATACCCAATTTCCTCGTAATCCAATGCCTATAATAGTTGACGAAATTCCTCGATTTATCCAGCATCGTATCTCATCATCAATATTTCCAACTAACCATAATTATATCCAAAATCGTAATTAGTAATTATTATAGAAACCATTTATTTAAATAACGATATTAATTATCAAAGTGCCCAATAGGTGATCGGCGTTATGTAAAGTGCCCCGGCAATTTAATTATTAGAATAGTAATTAACAAATTGCCCAAAAGGTGACATGCATTATGTAAAATGCCTACTATTACCTACTTATCAAATTGCCATCTCATATTATTTGTCATTTTTCATAATGCCCGGGCACTATGAAATACTATAATACTATTGTAGTATTGATGAAACTATGCACACATGTTTAATATAAATTAATTAATCCTCAATATTGTATATAACTTCAATTTAATTATTACAATATTATTCATCAATTTAATTGTTATATTTATTTAATCGCCTACTTAAATACGTTAATAAATGTTTAATAATGATACCATAATATTTATTTTGGTGTCCTGCTAAAATCAGATTAATTCCTTTATGTATATCATAATAAACATGATAACATACAAAATTATCTTTCGCGCCCCCACATTTACAACTGCTTTTTTTCTCATATTATATTCAAACATATTTGTTTATTTTTACAAAACCACTTCAGGGATGATCCCTCGGGTTTTACAAATACATAATAAGGGGATTTCTACCTGTTACTGCCCTTGTATTTGTATTCAGAACAGGCTCTTTATTACCGTTGCTCCAGCTAGCAATCGGGAGTTGAGCTCTCAACACGTGACCTTGAGTTCTATAACAACAGCGCGTATACGGAGATCATTCTTACACTGGGTTGTTCGAGCTGCCCACACGACAGGCTATGGCAACCTCCAGGTGTTTCAGGGGTTTTAGTTATCCCAACTAAAAAGCCGTAAGTATCATTAGACTTGTTGTACATACGGCGTTTTGATGGCAGTTTGGCTATGCGAAGAATATTTTAGTGGTTTTATTTACTAAGCAACGTAACAAGTTTGTTCTTGTTTTAATCAATGAATGTTAGTCACGTTAGTCTCGTGGTTGTTGTAAAAATATGGACGATTTTTCTGGCCCCACGTTGGGCGCCAGTTAAAGACTCACAAAAAGAAAAACATACGATTGAGAAATATGAACAACGACGCACTGACATGTTTTATAAATCATTGTGGGTTTGTAGTGTTGTAAACTGTTGATTGATACGCAATAGTATTTCAAACTATTTTTTTTTTATATCTAGTTGCAGAACAGTAGTTGAGAAAGAAAGGAGTGAGTGCTGAGGTGACGAAAGACAGAGGAGAATGGAAGAGGATAACTTGTTGTGTCGACCCCACATAACGTGGGATAGAGGCAGGGAGAAGAAGATAATCTAGTTGCAGAATATAAACATACATGAAACGCCGCCCAAGCCAGCCGTAACTTTCCTAAATTATTAACCTACATCCGACGCAAGCCAGAACAGTGCATTAAGGGAATACCTAGGTGAATGACTAACTAAACACTTGCTAGGCGTCCGACTCATTAGGCCGTTTATGTATGTATTATACATACAAATTATTGTACAACCTGTATAATACAGGTTGAATACAGGGTGAAATTGTCATGTTTGACCATACGCTCGGCTGATGCTAAATATGTGGGTTATACTGACCAACTTTTATTATGGGGCGAACCCCGAAATCGCGAAAAAAATATCAGCTATTCCATAGAAAACTGAAGAAATCTATACATGGGTCAAACTATTAAATATCGGCACGTACAGTCAGCAATACTATTAGCTTGGCACATACAAATTTCTATTGAGGGAAGGGAATACCTTTTCTCTGCAGCTGACTGTACAAGTCTCCATCTTATTACCAGTATAGTTAATTTCACCTAAAGAACTGCAAATATTCCAAATAAAAAACTGTTGTTTCCTACTTTTTACAAGCTTTTATCTGACTTTTGTTAGATTATAATAAATGATGGTTGAAAGAAAAGCACAGTCGGCGATAAAAACTTGAATCAAAAATTAAATTGACCAAAAATTTATTTCACAAAGTGTGTAGTCGTGTTTGTTTACATAGCTAGTACAGTCGACGTCAAAGATATGTTTACACTTTTGCACCTTACTCCTTTGTACACCCATATTTTTACCGTTGACTGTAATAAGGCGAAAAATGTAAACATATCTTTGACGTCGACTGTACCAGAAACGGCTGGCCCGACTATATTAAATGTTCCCAACAACACCCAGAATCGCCGAACTAGTTGAGTTTGTTCTTCTTTCGGTTCGTTTAGAAACTAGGATCTGCGCCGTGTGCCGCGGAACTTTGAGTTTGTTAGAGTATTCCATTCGTTGTAAACGGAAAGGATTGCATACGATATGGCCCTTTAGTTTCTGCGGTTAGGATAATTCTCTGTATTTGATAAAGATAAACATTTCACACAACAGGTGTCTAACTGCTGAATCATACCATGCATGCATGCATGCATGCCATGATCCAGGGTCGCGTGGAGAAAACGAGGGGAGGCCTTTGCCCAGCAGTGGGACACCAAAGATAAACATAAAATACATTTATTCGTGACGATCATAATGTACCCTAAGAACAGGTACAGACAACAGTAGCAGAAATATTCAGAACTGTGCAATACAAATATTTGTTTAAATTTGAACTTTAATAGCTGTTAATAGAATTGAATATCATATCAGCCGTATATGGCTTCGTTTGCGCTAAAGGGTTCAGTACAGTACAGGTACAAAAGAATCCTCCAAATGTATGGATATTTCTGTACAAAGTGGTCACTTCAGTTTTCTTGAGTGCAAACGCTGAAATAAAATAAAATGAAGTTGTTGATAGTAGCGATGCAGAATAGTGTTTACGTGTGCGAGGGTAATGACCAGAGGGCCTACCGCGAACCACGTTCGACGTGTTGGCACTCTGTCGCACTTGTAACTATGTACGTAAGTGTGACAGGGAGGCAACACCGCGACTGTATCGCAGCCTTTTTGCGACTGCATTGCTACTGAATCCCTGCAAAAAGAGGCCATATGCGACCTCCATTACATCATAGAGAAATAGGTTAGAGATCTGGGTTCTGTTCTGACTAAAATGGGACCAATCTCTAAGTATATACTTTCAATCAAAAAAGAATTTTCAATATCGAATGGAAATGGAAAACATAAATGATAAAAAACCGACATTAATTACTATTCGTACTTTTTTAGGGTTCCGTACCTCAAAAGGAAAAAAACGGAACCCTTATAGGATCACTCGTGCGTCTGTCTGTCTGTCTGTCTGTCTGTCTTTTTGCATTAATGTCTAAATCAGTTTAATTTAAAATGATTTTCGTGTAGTATTTCCGGGTGTCATCTGACTTCATTAGAATTCCTTCCCTGTCAGTCGTTTAATTTAACTTATTCGGCCCGAATCGTTCGAATCCTGATCGAATTCCTGGCAGTGACGTCGTTATAAAAGGAACGTCACGTTTAAACATAACGAGCAGGAAACACGTTTAATGGGAAGGTATCGAGATTTTAAGAGGATAGGGGAGTGATCGTTAATTATTCTTTAATGGAACCATGGTACAGTAGTATACATACATACATACATCACTGGCTCAGTGACCCAAAACGGATCTTGGCCTCTGACGAGATCCGAGACACACGAGAGCGCCACTCTACCCTATTCTGCGCCACTTCACGCCAGTTGGGTATTTCGAGGGTGGATGGCACAGTATAACACCCCAGGCTAAAGTGAGACTGGGCTGGACATGTCTGTCGGATGAACGATAACAGATGGGCCAAAATAGCCACTAGCTGGCATCCCCAGGGTAGTCGTGGCACAGACGAAAAAGAAATGGCGGGACGACTTGGATGCGTTCCAGCGGGATTGGCGGGATCTTGCTCAGCACAGGAAGGATTGGAAAGGGAGAGGGGAGGCCTAAAAAATATCTGGTCATAAAATGTCATACAAACGTACTCGAATCTTTCCTCTGTGGTTTTTGACCCTAGAGCAATGATTTTTTCAACACAGATTAATATCATCAAATTGTACTCGGGACTTAATCGCGTATTTAAGATTTTTTTTTTTAACAGATTAATATTATCAATATTGGCCTGTTGATATTTTTGTTTATTTAGCGCTAGAGCACTTGAAACATCGCATAAACGGCGTACCTAATAGAAGATAAGATAGATAGATAAGATCGCCTAATCTGCAATTTTAGGTGTCGCCCCCGTTAGCACGACGCATGTATTCACCTAAAATTCTCAATTTTCTTTTTATTTCTTCTGAGGGGCTTAGCTCCCCTATCCTCTTAAGAACGAAAATATTGCGTAGAATATCAAAGTCAGAACTGACATGCGAGATTCCACGTGGAAACTCAAGATAAAAAACAATAATCCCGGGTTATATATTACTTCGTAAAGACGGGCCATACGGGCACTAAGAATGGTGCTAGTTCAGCGGTGTCATTTTGGGTGTCACGCACGAATTTAACCCTTAAACAGGCCTGGGCCTGACGCATTTTTTACTTTTGATTACTGATTCGGGTAGGTTTATTTTTTAGTCGTATGGCAGAAGTACATAATATAGGCAATAAATTAACAATTAAAATTACAACAAAACAATGATTAAGTAGTCGCATTTTGCAGCGCTTATACCTTCTATATTAATCTGCAAGATGCGAACAGAAGGTCCGACATCTCTAGTCAAAGTGCTCTGAGAGCAACTGTGCATTTGTGGGCCCGAAGATGAGCCAATCGCATTTGCAAATGTATTCATCGCAATTCTTGCAATCTTTGCCTATATGTTTCGTCTCAGGTTTGTCACTCATTTAGCACCACCCAGGGGACACGTGCAGGGTTGTGGTAGGTAAATCCTGCGGACGCGAGTAACATTCGTCCCCCTTCGAGTAACATTCGGGTAGGTAATAGCTTAAAAAGAAAAGTAATTTCTTGACTTTTTTTATTACCCCTAATTCAATTTAAAAAACCCGGTGGTTTATATATGCCCACTGCTCGTTACCAATGGTGCTACGTGGTCCTTATATGGCCACTGCCTTGTTAGCCATACAGAGTAGTTTTAAGGGTAAGTCATGTGCACATCACATTTATACATGCGTCACAAAATGCACTAACTGCCAGCACTTTCTAGGCTCGCTAGGATGACGTCGCTCGTAAGATTGACCGTTGAATAAATATTTAATTTAGAAACCAAAGGAAAAAATATTATTTTTTTACTTTGAGGGTTCATTCATAGTAATGAATCTTACCTTTATATGTCATGTAAACTCCCTGCAGGGCAGAGGCCACTTATAAACCACTCGCACGTGCCCCAGACGGGCAGAGGGTTCATACGAACCACAAACTTTTAGATCGAATATTTTATCAGAAAACAATAACTAAGGTAAGTTATGACTTACTACGCATACATTATCTAATAATCTACCATAAAAATACAAAACAAAATACTTACAGTACTTTTTTCGGCGTAGCGAATTTATACAGCGGGAGAAACGTACAAAAACGGCCATTTGTTGTCGATTTGAATTTGAAACCTAAATTGTTAAAGAAATTTGTTTGATATCGGAACTTAAAAAAATGACAGGTTGACATCACCCACTTAATAGACTTTACGGCCATGATATTTTGCGGTCGTTGTATTTACTCAGCTCACCAAAAAAAAATCATTTGCTATGTGGTACTTATAGATACCTACACTACCTGTTTAAGGGTTAAGCCAATCGTGCATTCTAAGGCTGGAAACAGCGTTCGACCGATACAAGTCTATGAATGCGCATACAGCTACGCTGACGGTACGCGCGTGATTTGGTCCGCGCGTACGGTCGGTCGAGCCGTCAGTCCGGCTCGTCGGTCGCGCGTACGTCGGTCGACCGATGAGCTATGAGATTCTATGGATGCGTTCAGTGCTTCGCTGACGGAGCGACCGACCGTACGCGCGTATGATGTATCAGCGATGCACTGTTTTATCGTACATTTTCATTGATATAGCTACGTCCAACCGACGTCAGCGCCGACCGTCGGTCTTGATCACGACCGACGATCAGCGCATGCGATCGGCGCGTATGGTACGCGCTGACCGTCGGTCGAGCACTGTAACGCAACTAGTTGCGACCGATCGCGCGCGTGATGTGACCTTATCAACCAATCGTTTTGTAGCATTCCACCCAGGCAAACCAAAAGAGAGATGATATCATAAGCGAGACAGCAATATAATTACGCGCGTGCGATAGAGATAGGAACAGACGGGTCAATGTAAGAAATTCTACGTGCTCAGCGTCCTTACTTTACATCTGTAAAAGTTCACTCAGACGAAGTATCTTTGATTAAATTGAAGCTCAGTTTATAAATATTTATAAGCACGTCTCAGAAATTTGAATGTTTACTAAATGTAGATACCAAAGTTGAAACATTTGCATAGATATCTAATTCAACTTTTAAGCTCTAAACAAGGTATACAAGCCAAAAACCTAAATAAAGTTTTGTAGTGCGAGTCGGATTACATCAACAGAAATACATCATCTGTGAAATCACGGTTCCTGAGATACAGCTTGGTGACAGACAGACAGACGGACAGACGGACAATGCAGTCTTAGAAATACCCTTTTTACCCGTTTTTACCGTTTGGGTAAGGAAGTACGGAACCCTAAAAAAGACTCAGCGATCCATCATTATATTCTCAACTCTTAAGTCTATCAGCTTGAAGTCTAATCGAAAATGTATTTCTTCCAGTTCTCAGAATCCAACGCGACCACCAGCATCCTCCACTTCGTGCCAGAGGCGGAGGACCACGAGGCAACGCTGGTCTGCCGGGCGGAAAACCCCCGGATAGCGGACGCGGTCGTCGAAGACAGGTGGACGCTCAATGTGCACTGTAAGTGATCGTCTACTGTGACAGATTTAAATAAAAGCCGTTGAACAGTCACTGCATTCCTTACTGCCATCAGTCTTATCCATCACACAGTCCACTGGTGCCAGGGGGTTAGGAACGAGAGACTGGTGCAGAACCGCAACTCTTCATTCACTATAATCTCATCACGCGCAGATGACCTTTGCAAATTACTGGACTCTGATATACTCATACTCATACTCATTCTTTATTGGTAATAGGTAATTACATGTCAACTTACATAACTAGTACAAATAACATTAAAAATTAAAATTAAATACATTAGCTACTTGCGTAGATTTCTATTTTTATCATTAATATTTCGCAGTCAGAAATTCTTCTATATTATAGAACGACCGCTCAACAAGCCAAGCTTTAAGTTTATTTTTAAAAATTAACAAACTAGGTGCGTCTGTTATTACTGTTGGTAGATTATTATACACAGAGGGGCCCATGACGTGTATAGTTTTTGCCGTCTTTGCTAAGCTACGGGGCACTGCTGCTAGTTTGTGCCCGTATCGTGTAATACGGTCGCTATTGTCACCCCGCCTGTGGTATTTATCTAAATTCTCTCGCGTGTATGAGGCTATTTGCAGTATCAAGAGGCCTGGCAACGTGATAATCCCTAGGTTAGTGAAGTGTGGCCTTGCAGACTCGTACCATGGAACTCGAGCAATAGCCCTTATAGCTCGTTTTTGGAGCCTAAAGACACGTAGCCAATCGGCCGCACGTCCCCATAGCTCAAGCCCGTATTGAACGATGGACTGTATGCTGGCGAAGTAACAGCTGCGGACTGCCTGAAGCGTAAGTACTGTCATCAGCCTGCCAAGGGCGAAACATGCCCTTCCCAATTTGCCGCACAGGGAATTAATATGACTCTCCCATGTTAGGCTTTAGCCCAAAAAGGAGGTACTTTTAACCTGGTCTATGGTGCCGCCGGCGAGGCCTATATGCAACGGACGGCGCTTGCGCCCAGACAAATCAAACTGGATGAAATGCGTTTTGGTTAGGTTTAGTATGAGACCGTTTTGTTCAAACCAGTTCGACAGTTGTCCAGCTACTAGGTTTAGCTTCGATTCTAGTTGATCGATGCTTGGGGCGGTTACAATTGCCGCAACGTCGTCCACATACATATAGACCTCACCTTCACTGACTGCCATAGGTAGATCATTAAGTAAGATGGAGAATACCACATTTGACAGGGACGATCCCTGGGAGACGCCGATGGCAGCCGACAGGCCGTGTGAGTTCAAGGTGCCTCTTTGTCCCGTTACATACTGCGTCTTTTTATTCATGAAATCTGACATGAGGGCTTGCGCATGTCCTCGAATACCGTAGTGATGGAGCTTCGAACTCAGCAACCCATGGTCGACTACGTCGAAGGCTTTCGAGAGGTCACAGAAAAGAACTGCGACCTCAAGCTTGCCCTCTCGCGCCTCAAGTACACGACGCACCACCTCGCGCGCCATCATTGTGGTTGATCGTCCCGGTCTGTATGCATACTGGCGTTCCGATAGGTAGTTGTTATTTAGAAGGAACTGGGATAGACGGGTAGTTAGCCCATTTTCAAAAACCTTTGCGACCGCAGGTATGATACATATGGGACGATAACAACTTGGATCGTCTTGCTTCCCCTTCCCCTTGTACAGCGGGCTGACCTTTATTTCCTTAAGTGATTTCGGATACTTACCAATTCTCAGGCATTCATTGAAAAGTAAGGACGGAGGATATAGAAGTCTTGTGGCGATGGAATGTTGGCAGTGGCAGTGTTACGAGCCATACACGTGCTCATCACATTGTCACCTCACATCATCAGAAAATTGTAAAGGTCGCCATTGTCGGATACGACATGGAGGGCTATAATAATAATGGGAACAACCCCGAAATCACGAAAAAAAATTTACCCTCGCATAGAAAATGGACCAGCCAAAATGTATGAAACAGTCAAATTTTTTTTTCGCGATTTCGGTGTTGGTCCCATAAGTTATCGTAATAAACTGAAATGGATGTCATTGGCCAAGCGTTTAGAGTTGATCAAAGGCGCCAAGCCTCCCAAGGGATTGCATATACTCATGAATTGGGACGGGTCCCGCCGTGACCAAGTGGACTAGTGTTATGGCGTTAGCCCCGAATACGTTGGGTCAAATTTGACCTTGAGGGCTGGTCACTTTTTACAAGCTTTCATTTAACTTGCTCTGTTAGTCAAGTATGTTACTGTGGGTCAAATTTTGGAAGCTAAATTTGACCAACTTCCCGATTTCTATGTAAATCGGATGACAATGCAAGGAGACAGGAGGTGGCCATATGAACGCTGTCATAAAACAATGCATACTAATTGTGTTTGGGGTTGTTCGAAATATCTCGATGAAAATTTAATTGTGTCATGTGGAAAGAAAATTACCTACAGTCAACGATAAAATCTTAGCAGCAAAAATGAAATTTTTGCCAAAAACTTATTCTTTAGTATTCGACATCTACCTATTTAATATTTATTATTGTTTGTATTAAGCATTATGCTTGCCAATTCAGAATCAAACTAGGTACTAAAATCCAAAAGAATCTCTAAAATACATCGTAAATCAGACAACCAATTTACTCTGAAGAATCCTTAATAAATATTAAAATTTATTTTCCTCAAAGTTTTATTTTTACGCCGGATGCGATGGAATTCTGATTGGATTAAAAGCTTATCGATTTTCCTGCTTTTCCGGGTTATTTTTATACTCTTAATTTGTAGGATAATTGGTGTCTGTGGATTGTGAAAGATGAGCCTTATAATCGGATTTAAAGTAGAAGGTTTATTATACACCGTGGGCTCGAATAACCCGATAGATTTCACCTACGAGTATTACATGTAACGCTCGTGCCCGATCTATCGACTGTCGGTTTTTAACGCGAACACAAAGGCACCCGCAGTGGCCGCAGTGCTGTCGTATTTACTTAAACGCCAGGTTTCTAGTATATTATTTATCTGCAGATGTTCCCGTAGTGACGCTGAGGATGGGTTCCAGCCTGAACCCTGGTCATATCAAAGAAGGGGACGACGTGTACTTCGAGTGCAGCGTGAAGGCCAACCCGAAGAGCTACAGGCTCACTTGGTATAAAGGGGTAAGTAATTATTAGATATTACATGCATACTTATATATTTAATTATTTATTCAGGAAGATAGAAAAATAATCTCCAACATAACACACCACCGTGACGAGGTAGTAGATCATGCGACGAACATAGGGCCACACACAACCTGGTTCTTGGTGATTTTAATGCCAAGATAGGCAAAAGGCAAGAACTAATAGATACCTAACACAATTGTCGTTGGACCCATGGTCTCGGAGACCGGAACACACGTGGCTTACAGCTAGTTTAGTTTGCTTTTGGCCAAAGTTTCCGGATTACAAATAGTTTTTCTTTCAAAAAGCCCGCCGGAGATGGACGTGGATCGCCCCGAATTGTTTGAGTAGACTGGAAACAGTAAGGGAGGCCATTTGTCCAGCATTTGGACACTACGGGCTCCCAATAAATAAATGATAAAGATATTATACTATACTTACGAACTGTAGACCTATAAAACGCTGGGAAGATATAATGCGTAAAATAGGTGGTCCTACTTGGAGAAGAGTGGAAGAGACTGGGGGAGGCCTACGCCGCAGAGGCGACTTCCATAAATATTAAGTAAAAATAATTATTAAGGCGAGGTATGCCCGAGGAAAATTTTCAGATTCTGTCAAATTACCCCATTTCACACACAAGCACACTTCACGCACACTACCTCACTTTACTGGGACAGGTCAGTGACCCATCCTGTTTTTTTTTAAGATGCAAATGAGAGTATTTTGAGTTTCGTGTTAACCACTAGCCTCCTTTGAGGAAGAGAAACTCTACAAAAGTTCCATTGAAAGAAGGAAGAGAAACAATATATTTTATCTTACTCTCCTTGTCTGTTCATGTCACATGTGACGTATTTAAATGTAAATTAACTAAAATCGAATTCATTAGATACGCGTACTAAATAAACCGAATAAATATAGAAGTCGTCAGATGAAAAACGTTATTTAGGTACTACTCTATTCAATAGGGCTTTCGATAAGGCGCAAAATCAATTCAATGACAATTTCATTGAAATCATATGTGTATTCCGATGATGTTATTATTATATAATTTACTTACCTTAGCTTAGCTTCAATCTGTATATATTTAGTTGTAGTACCTAGCTAATAAGAAAATTTTGCATGCTTTTTCAAGTGAAATGTAGGGGAGAGCGGGGACAAACGTAACGGCGGGTGGAAAGCAAAGTAACTATTGCTCTGTAGGTGTATCTAATAGTCAAAACACCACTCCGCTGCTATTAGGTGATAGACAGTGGCGCCCCCTTCTCTTGCATTCAGTCGAAACGGGCGCCACGTGCTATTAGGTTGTGTGAGAGGACGCAACGTGATTTTTCGAATCAAAAGTACGTTTTTCGACTTTTAGTTATTTGATGTTTACGTTGTATTAAAATACATACATTGTCTGAATATTTGCATATCCCCTAAAGTGGCATTGTCCGGCTCCCGGTCTCTACGGTAAGTAGCGGGGAGCCGGGAGACGGACAGACATAACAAGCCGTTGAATGGCGGCGCCTTAGATTTAACGGTGGGTTGAGGTTGAGTGGCGCGGCTATTTTGGCAAAATATACGTCAAGTGGCGGGGCCTCCAGGATGGTCATCGCGAATTTGGCGCGTGTTAGAAATATGACCGTTTCTCAAAAAATATGTATGAATGATATATATTAACTATGTATTATTGAATTCAGCATAAAGTGGTTTATTTGATTGTATACCAATGAATTACATTCTATTTTATGTGAATTATGCTGGACTTGATCAAATCTCATATTATTACCAATTTTTTTCTACTTTCATGTATAAAAATACGTATAATTAGGAAATAGAACAATTGACTGTAGAAAAAGCAGTTTTTATGACAAAACAATACATTTAATATGATTCACACAGTTCTATCAAACTTTATTTTACGCTGGAATTCGACCGTTAAGGAATACCATCCTTGTTTATTGACGAATGCATCTTGCAAGAGTGAACAAGCAAGGCATAGTTTTAACGGTTTTATTTTAGGCGCGAAATACGATGTCGCACAGAGGCCGGGAGACGGTCTCTGCCACTCACGGGCTTGTTATGACGGAACCGTCTCCCGGTTCGCTGCCAATTAGGGAAGTGTCCGGCTCCCGCCCTCTGCCACGCAGGGGCATATTTAAAAAAATGGCCGCGCCATTTCTCCTACCCTTCAACCGGAAGCCCTGCCACCCGAAGGGATATTGATTATTGATTAGATTGATTGCAATTAATTTTCTCGAGCACGTTCCGTTTCAAAGATATCTTTCATGTTTTCAGAAAAATGCGGTTGGGTACAAAAGTAACAAAGCCGTATAGGTACAAAAGTAACATTTACATCCCATACAATATATACCTATTGAATCTAATATGGTGTCACATGCTTAATGCGTCAATGATGATTTAAACCAGGGCTCTCCAAACCCCGGCCCGCGGGCCAAATCCGGCCAGCGAAGCGTTCCAATCCGGCCCGCGGGAGCCAGGCACCAGGTGTTCAGCCCTATCAGTATCAGTTCAGCAGCAACCAGATACACCCTCCCCTCGGCGCCGACGGTGGCCCGCGCGAAAATTCTGAGGCGCAATATGGCCCTCAGGTAAAAAAGTTTGGAGACCCCTGATTTAAACGATGTATGCCATATTTGTGAGTGAAAAAACTCTGACCCTGAATTATCTGAGTAGAAAACATGTTTATAACAGAATAATTGACCTCATCACTTGAAATAAAAACAATTTCTAACGAGGACTTAATATTGATTTGTTTTCTTAAAATGCAAATATTAAAGTGTGTGATCAATAATAATTTACATATTTAATTAGTACTTTTTTGATTTGATATACCTAATATACCTATCATATTATATTAATTACAGCCCACTGTGTCTTGTTACTTTTGACCCACACGTGTTACTTTCTGCACGCCAACGGGGTCATGAGTAACAAAAGACGATTTTTTAGTCACTCTGGTACTTACATACAAAATACACAATTATAAGGTTAATCAAGATGTTAATGTACAGAACATGCAATGAAGTTAAATATGACTACATTAATTTCATCAAAATAATAACGGTTAGCCAGAAACTAAGGTCAAAGTACAAAGTGTTGCGTTTCTCCCCGCTCTCCCCTACGCATCCAAAATTACTGTCCACCTATGTTCATCACTACATTTTTGCAAACATATCGTTATCTTTATCAATAAATAAAGTCCTGGCAGGGTGAAAATTTAATTTTGGCGGATTGTTTTTCTCTGCATCTGACTGTACAGCTACGCCAAATTTTTGGTAAACTTACGGTTATATGTTCAGAATCTGAATCTGTGTAGTTATTTAGTACGAAAATACTTAAGATGGACATTCCTCTGGTCCTTGAACTACGTCCAAAAGAGAGGTATGGGCACTGTGAATTACATCTCGCTTTGTGTGGTAGGACACAGCACAGCGGATGTCATTCCAGATCTAGAGCAGAGCTCAACCTTACAGAAATCTGCAGCCAAATAACACTAGATCCTACTCATAGTATTGTTCCTGCCGGTGAGTATGGTTGCCAGTTATCAACGAGGGTGCGGAGGGTTAGGCACGGCAACGAGCATGTACCTAACACCTCTGGAGTTGCAGGCGTCCATAGGCTACGGAGACTGCTTACCATAAGACGGGCCGTATGCTTGTTTGTCACCGACGAGGTATAAAAAATAAAATTAAATATGCACAGAATATAATTGAACTAGAAACTTTGTTTTATTTTATAGTAAATTTGGATAACAATCGATACATAGACAATCACAGTAAACCAGTCCGCAACGGTATTGGCCTGTAAGCCTCGTAGGCAAGTATATCTCGGCCTCACGAGCCGCAAAAACTCACTAGGACTGAGGCTAGACCATAGTCGTTTATTTATTCTTGATTTCATGAAGGTTTGCAGAACAGCACGTAACCGCATTATATATCTGGGCGGACCTCACAGCAACAAAATAGGTGTACCGCTTCAAGATTTTCAAGTAGTACACGAAATATTTACATATCGTTCCGTATTAATAGGTAATATTTGAAGATCAAAAGTTCTCTAACATAAATACAAGATCACAAAATTGTCATCACAATCAGTTCATTGACGTTGACGTACAGAAGTCACATGGGTACGTTTTTAAAATTACGCAATATTAGGTAATACCAGCATAATGAAAATTAACTCCAATCAGTAAGTATGAGTCTTCAAACTTTTTTCATTTCAAGCGGGGTTTCAAGGAGCAAATTACTTAAATGATTTTAGAACCGTATTGTTTTGAGATAGTTTACTGCGTTTTTAAATAATTATCCCCCGTAAACAACAACAAATCAAAAATAAGATGAGACCCGAGCTCTATGTGATGATAATTAATCTACCCTATTTTTTTAAATACAATTTGTCTACTGGTATACTTTTTCGTATACGTATATGATTTAATGTCAAAATAATTGCAAAACCCAACTGTCAGTTTAGTGCGCCCCGCGATAGGACCGCCTTCGTTCAAGCCCAGCGGGCATCTGATCAAAGAAGTTGCGTGCACGGGACCGCTGATATCATGTCTTTGAACTTATTTATTTAATGTTAAATTTAAAAAAAAAGTAATCGCGGAATTCGCTCAAGCATAAAATTGCGCGTTATTAGAAGCAGTTTTCATATTTTTATCTTTTGTGCACATATTGTTACGAATGTTTAAAGTCCGTTTTAGACCTATGTTCGTGATCGTTTTCTATCGAGCAAAAGTCAAAAACTTAGGATTCGAATCGCGGAAGTCACTAGAAAAAGCCCTCAAGATTGCTAATTGAATGTATGGCAGCCGTATTGTGATCCAAAAAAGAGCTACGGCTTTTTAAAAACTTCGTTTTCTGAACCCACTGCACCTTAAGATAAGTCATTGACATTAATGAAATGTATAAAATTATATGACAATATTGACAGTTCATTATAAACACGTAGAAACGAAATCACTCAGTTATTAATGTAATGTTAGTGAAAATTCATATTTATGGTAGAATAAAGGCTTTTTTATTAGGGTTCCGTACCCAAAGGGTAAAACGGGACCCTATTACTAAGACTTCGCTGTCCGTCCGTCCGTCCGTCCGTCCGTCCGTCCGTCCATCCTTCCGTCCGTCCGTCCGTCCGTCCGTCCGTCCGTCTGTCTGTCACCAGGCTGTATCTCACGAACCGTGATAGCTAGACAGTTGAAATTTTCACAGATGATGTATTTCTGTTGCCGCTATAACAACAAATACTAAAAACAGAATAAAATAAAGATTTAAATGGGGCTCCCATACAACAAACGTGATTTTTGACCAAAGGTAAGCAACGTCGGGAGTGGTCAGTACTTGGATGGGTGACCGTTTTTTTTTTGCTTTTTTTTGTTTTTTTTTGCATTATGGTACGGAACCCTTCGTGCGCGAGTCCGACTCGCACTTGCCCGGTTTTTTTACTATACTTACTAACGGCTTTCTATCATTTCGCAGGACAAAGAGATCACCCACAACGCGAGCTCCGGCATCATCCTCAGCGACCAGAGTCTGGTGCTGCAGAGTGTGAATAGGACAGCTGCCGGCGACTATAGCTGTCTCGCTTCTAACACTGAAGGCAGTGCTACTAGCAACCCAGTGTCACTGCAAGTCAGATGTGAGTATCTTTGAATATTCTTTCGGTGTTTTTTTTAATTTGAAATGTTTTTTTATGTACAGTCACACTCCGTGATTTTTATGCCATTTAGGTTTCTCTAAATTGGACATTCCATAGCGTAAGTATTGAACAACCAATTCACCTCGGTCTAGGACCCTAAATGGCTTAACAACCGCGGAGCGGTTCGGGTCAAATCTTGCAAACTAAATAAGACGATTGGTAGGCCCAATGCCCTTGAGCGTCTGGGTGGAGCTAAGCGCTCTGTCCCCGCACCACCCGCTTACCCCGCTCACTGAGATCGTACGTGAATTTTGTATCGCTGCACCGCCACGAGGTTCAAATAATAAGATACAGCCCAGAGGCGCGCAGTTGGCGCTATACTCGTATAATATTTTGTTTGCAGATATTTTGTTGTTTGAGTATGAGTAGATCATGCATTTAGTGGAGGTCGTAAATTACATTTCACGGTTAATACGACTCGCGTCCCGCTTAATACGCCAAATAAAATTATATTATTATTATATATTACTTACCCATCCCGTTACGCACCGTGCACGTTTGTGTAATTGACATAACCGTCGTATCAGTAACCGTTCTATGAAACTTGCTAACTATGTAATCAAACCAATTTTCGGTGGAAGTTTGCATTTCAGTTCTAAGTATGGGGAGCCCCCAAAATTTATTGTTTTTTTTTTATTTATTTTTATGTGAAAATCTTAATGCGGTTCACAGAATACATCTACTTACCAAGTTTCAACAGTATAGTTCTTATAGTTTCGGAAAAAAGTGGCTGTGACATACGGACGGACAGACAGACAGACATACATGACGAATCCATAAGGGTTCCGTTTTTTTGCCATTTGGCTACGGAACCCTAAAAGCATTTCTCGAAAGAAGATATTTAATGTTTATAATATTTATACATGGCCGGGATATCCCTATTATATGCCTGCCGAGTATGATATTAAACACACAGCAAATAAATTATATTTTATGAACGTAAGGCCGGTAAATGTTATCGTGATTGAAATAATATGTATGTATACTTACTTTTCTCAAAAAATGCGTGGAAATACTTATAAAAGTTCAGATAAGGATGGGACGTAATGACAATATTTCCACGCATGTTTGAGAAAACTTAATTTAATTAATAAACTAACATCATTTTAATAGGTAACAATCCTAAAAATGTACTTAATGGTTTCTGAATTTATTAAAAACGTTACATTTTAATGGCTATAATATGTCGGCGCATTTTTTATAAATTTCAAATGAAGCTTTGTCAAACATAAGTGGAAATATTGTCATTAGGTTTGTAATAATAGGCTGCGAAACACCGTGTTGCACGCGCTAAAGCGCGTCACAGCCAAATCAACTTTCTGCAGATATTTAATCTATGGCCACAATAACTCCAATTTTTTTGCACTTGGGCTTAGCACGAGCATGCAGAATACAAGGAAGGCACGGAGCGACGAGCGGCACAGCCTCCTCGTCTCAAAGCTAGCACACGACCGCCGGCCACGCCTTTTTCGAGTCGTCGAAAAAATGTCGAAAAATATTCGATTTCTTAAAAAAAATTGATTAATTAACATTATTCTACGTTGCATTTGTAGTGTCGGTTACAACATTTATTTTAGTTTAAAAATAACTTTAATCGAATAAACCGTTTCATAGAAATAGGCAAAGTTAGTCGTAAAACGGCCTCTCGTAATGTTCCTTTTATCGAAAAATTATAAGTCACAGGAAAAAAGTCAAACGTTACAAATGTTGTACATAAAACGTAGATTAATATATATTTTTTTTCATAAGTTTTTGTTGAACCTTTAAGAAGATATATACTCTAGAAAGTAAGAGTTTACGTCCAAAAACGGCGCGTAGCGCCATAAGCCCAATAAGACCCTTCACAGTATTTGATTGAGCTGAAACTTTGACTGTTTGAAAAGTACCTACAGTCAACGATAAAAGCTCGTAACAAAAATGAAATTTTTCACAAAAAACTTATTTTATTTAGTAAAATATTACGAATAAAGTGGTAGGATATAACAAGACAGAATGAAACAAACAACAATATAAATCTTTCGAATTCTTAAATTATTCCCTGCATATTTCATTTCGGTTGGCTTTAAAAAGAGCAGCCAACTCATCCATACTTTGGAATAAACTAGGAGCAGCATTCGGAATTTTAAAATCTGATCTTATTTTGATATTGATCGTGATACATCCCACTTGCACTAATAAGTACGGTCAAGGAATTTCATTTTAGTACCATTTCGTGCCTTGTCACAGTGACATTAGTATGAGGTCCCTAGCGACTTTCATATTGATTGTCACTGTGACCAGGTACGAAATGGTACCTACTGTAATTAAATTCTCTGACTGTACAAGGAATAAATCTTTATCAATTTGACAGCTAAAGTAAGTAACTATATAGATGTCTTTACGGCTCTACATTATGCGGTGCTTTATATTGGAGGGCATGCGATAAATTTGTAACATTTACGGCGTGTCAGTGCGATTTCGCACCGTCAGCGTGTTTTGAGCGGCGGTGTGGAGGGTGGAGGACATGCGATAAAAACGGTAGGTAGGCATGGCATGTCACTGCGATTCTGTACTGTCACCGTTTTAAGGCAGCGGTAAGGTGAACCTTTACTGGTTGTTAAAAGTTGGCGTTTGACTACCTATTCAGTTAACAGAATATAATATACAGCCACCATACGTACGTACATACGTACCGTGACGCAACGTAAGCGTACCTACCCTTTTTATCGCATGCTCTCCACACCGCTGCTTAAAACACGCCGTCGGTGCGGAATCCGTTTTTTAAGCAACGGTGTGGTCGCACCTTTATAATGCGTTTTTGGACCGATTCTTATTTAAAATACAGATCGGCTTTTTATCTTTGTGTTATTATTCCTATAAACAGTCATTTCTAGCCTCATTCCAATCAAGAATACAAAATTTTTATTTTGTTACAGCAAAATCAGAGTAATGCTATTCAAATCGAGTCGTCTCCCTTTGATTTTATTCAGTTTCTCTGCCTTAATTAGAACGTTCACTTTTTATGCGATATCAAAAATGTTTTGGCAATAGTACAATTCCGTTTTCCAACTGAGATTATCTATTCTTATCTTGTACTTGCATTAATCATCATTTTCCTCGCGTTGTCCCGACATTTTGGGAGCCTGGGGTCCGCTTGGCAACTAATCCCAAGAATTGGCGTAGGCACTAGTTTTTTACGAAAGCGACTGCCATCTGACCCTCCAACCCAGAGGTTAAACTAGGCCTTATTGGGATTAGTCCGGTTTCCTCACGATGTTTTCGTTCACCGAAAAGCGACTGGTAAATATTACATGGACTTTCGTAGGTACATAAGTTCCGAAAAACTCTTTGGTACGATCCAGGGTTTGAGCCTGCGACCTTCAGATTGAAAGTTGCACGCTCTTACCGCTAGGCCACCAGCGCTTACATTAAATTTTGACTTTCCAACAGACGCCCCAGTTTGCAAGGTGGTGGAAGATGGCGAGGTGTACGGAGCCCTGAAGCAGGAGACGGTCCAGCTCCTGTGCTCGGTGGACTCCAACCCTGCTCCCATCAGCTTCACGTGGACCTTCAACAGTTCAGGGGAGCAGACTCAAATACCAGCTGGGTGAGATATTCATTATTATTCACAACGACGGGAATTAATCGCGTAAAATTAAGTTTTAAATTTACCTCCGACGTTCCGAGGACGGCGTTGTCCCCGTGGTCTCGGAGAAGATTGGCTAAAGTGTACATCAACATCTAGGCGCGCGAGTTTTTCGAACTACCCGCACTTGGTGCATACATAGATATTTTACATGAACGTTGGTGATGATGATGATGATGTTGGAAATGTACTATTACGATATTACTGCCACCTGTGGTCTTAACGCAGGCGCTGTCACTATCAATTTCCTTGATATAATGAGTGAAGATGACGTTTGTAGTCGCATTACTGCCGCGATTATGACTTTCAAGCCGTCATCGTCACTCATTTTATCAAGAAGATTGACAGCGCCCGCGTAAGGACGCTAAGCACGATGAATTTCGTACATTGACTGGCCTGAGGGCCTACCGCGAACCACGTTCGACGTATTGCCTCCCTGTTACACTTACGTACGAATTTACAAGTGCGAAAGAGAGGCAACATGTCGAACGTGGTTCGCGGTAGGCCCTCTGTTCCTATTTCTTTCTCGATGTTTGCCCGAAAATCGACAGAATGGCGATTACGCTCTATCATCGCCGATCATGGGCCATTGTAAGCCATTATGCCCTCCACACCATCGGGATCACCTGCAATTACCCATCATGGCCAATGGTGAAGAGCAGCCATATGTCAAGCACGATAAAACTGAAATGAAATAAGTAGTTACATAATTCTAAAGCCCACTTTCCTTATTAATTTCATCACATCGAATAAAGCCTACTTTGATAGAAGAGCTGAGCTCATCATGAGCCTGATTCTGATTTAACATTTTGTTACAATTTTAACTGGTTTTGATACGACCTTGACGATACTTACTTACTCCTCTGGCGCAGTGACCCAAAGTGTGTCTTGGCCTCCAACACGACTGCTCGCCACTGATCCCGGTCCTGTCGGTCCTGTGCCATTTCTCGCCAGTTTTCAATCCGGAGCTCGCGCAGATCAGCGTCCACCACATCCGCCCATCGATACCTAGGTCGGCCGACCAGGCAACGTCCTATGTAGGTTTTCCCTCAAACGCCGAAGTCGAAGAACTAGTTGACCTTGACGATAGCCCACGCTGATTGGTGCAAGTAAATAGCTATCCCCTCCCTGAATTTTACGCAGATTTAAACGCTACCGAGTGCGTCAACTCAAACGCAGTGCATCTCGCTTGCACCACTTAGATTGTTGAATTTTCACCACTTAGATGTAAGACATCAATGGTTGACTTCCGGCCTCGCACACTCTGGAATGATACGACCTTCAAGAAAAGAGCGTACTATCTTAAACGCCGGCAACGCACTTACAAACCCTCTGGTGTTACGGGTGTCTATGAGCGACGGTAATCGCTTACCTCCAGGCGATTCGTCTGCTCGTTTGCCTCCTACATCATAACTGTTACATGTAATTTTTTGAGTGTATTGGTGTCAAAGCCGTTCTTGATAAATTGATAAAAAAACAAATCGAACAATAACAAATTGGTACAGCAGAATCGGCTACCATGACAAACGTTATAAATGTTATGAATTAATGAAATGCGTGAAACTTACACTCTGATTAATTAATTCCCTTTGTCTGTGAGCTCTCAAAGTAATTAATGTGGCATTTTTGTGGCTGTCATTTGCTGGAAATGCCTAGAGCCTAGATTAATTCTTTTTTTGAAGTCAAAACTTCTTAAATTAGCGGCGCTGTGCACTTTTTGTGATGGGGAAAAAATGTTAAACTCGCGACAGGTCACGTGACCGTAAGATTCGTAAGACGTAAGACAGACACGTGACCTGATCGAAAAACTGTTACAATGTCATTGAGTTTTCACTTCTGCCGGCACTCCCGGATTGCAGCCCGTTGTTTTTTTTTTCAGAACTATGTAGTATTACTTTTTTGTTATTTATACATTTGTGATTAGTGTAACCTTCGGCCTTTTTAAAGTCAATATTTTCCCTAAAGGGTTTTAATTTTCACAATTTTAATTATAGGCGCATAGAGTCTGACCAGCGAGTCGCGGCACAAAAAAAAACGCGGGAATTTCAATAAAAACCGCACCTGGCAATAAAATTACTATGAAATTAAATGACAGCTTGAAACTGACAGCTTATTTGATGGGAAAAAAAGTTGCCATATAAAGAATTTTAAAAAATAGCTTGTGGCACGACTCGCTGGTCAGACTCTAATACGCTAGCCACCATTTTAACTGGCGATAGATAAATGAGTCATATAAATATTCTTTTACATCGCCATTCAGTATTACTTAAGTAGCTTTAGTTTTGATTGGTGTTAGGCGAGCTTTTGGGATAATATAAGATACATACATACATACATACATACATCACTGGCTCAGTGACCCAAAGAGGATCTTGGCCTCTGACACAAGAGAGCGCCACTCTGCCCTATTCTGCGCCACTTCACGCCAGTTGGGTATTCCGAGGGCGGACAGGTCTTTTTGGGCTTCGTCACTCCAGCGGTATCTGGGACGCCCCGACGGACGTTTTCCGCCCGGGTGCCCCACATACGCTCTTCTCACAGCACGATCCTCCCCCATCCTCTCCAGGTGACCGAGCCAGCGGAGTCGTGTGGCTTTGATCTCGCCAATTATATTGGGCATCGCAACAAGCTCCTCTAGCTCTCTATTTTTCCTTCGCCTCCAAGTCCCATCTTCCTCTCTGATAGGCCCCAGAATCTTCCGCCATATTTTCCTCTCCGCCACTAAGAGCTTGCTCTCTTCTTTCTGAGTCAGCGTCCAAGCTTCACACCCATACATCAAAATTGGTCTAATTACAGTCTTGTAGACTCGAATCTTGGTCACTAAGACAGCATAATATAAGATAAGAGCACATAATTACATCGCATAATATTGACATAATAATTTAGACTGTAGCATATATTTTGTAAAGTATTATTACTTTATACTGTCTTAATAATACTTTAAAAAATATTTATAGAAAATATTTGTATATAAGTATATATGTAGTTAATAATTGTTATCGACAATTTAACATCACCCTAGTTGTCAAGTTATGTAATGTACTGGTACCTATTAATTCATTTACCCATAAGTTTATCGCATGTTAAATATTGTTCACAGACACTTATATAAGTTGTGGTTACCTATAATTAGATAAGCAGATCAGTCATGATTGTTATATAGATTTAAGAGCATGTAAGATGTATTATCTGTTGGTAATCCTAAATAAAGAAAATAAAATAAAATGTTAGGTACAGTCAGCAACAGACGTTGCTAAGCGGGCGAGGTGTTCAAAATTACATTGACACGCTCTTATTCTCTTAATAATAAAGTCGCGTCAAGATCATTTTGAACACCTGGCCCGCTTAGCAACTTTTGCTGCTGACTGTACATACATTTCATTAAAAAAATTCTAGAAATGCCAACTGGTTACACCATATTGGTATTGAAAGTTGCTACTAATCTAAAGCATTTTTATTATTGTGTGCCGTGTTATAACTTATTAACTATGAATGTGTGAGTTTGGCGACACCGGTTTTACACAATTTACACAGGTTATATACAGCAGTTTTTTGAAATTTAAAGGCTACGTTTTAATCCTGTTTCACGAATAGACACGATCATTAGCTAACACACCATACGGCTTAGGTAACATGTATACCTACGTTGCATTGTGTATCCTGGCCGGCGTAGGCTTAACACAGCTTGAACTAATACCACAGAGTGGATATGCTGAAATATGCAGAATAGAAGGCCGAATTTAAGTCATGTTATTCGTATATTAAACGGCCTTTTCACCTTTTTCTTACCATTTCGTATCTTGTCACCGTGATAATTAAATTGACCGTATCATCTGGGATATTCCTGTTTGTTAATAAATTTTAATAAACTTTTCACCAGGTCTTACACAAAATCGGGGTTCACGTCAACGCTCCGCTACACTCCAATCACAGACATGGATTTCGGCACCATATCGTGTACAGCCACCAACATTGTTGGACGACAGGGAGCCCCTTGTGTGTACAAGATCGTAGCTGCGGGTACGTAAAATATAGTAACGTAAGTAAAGTAAAGCAAACGAAATCAAAATAAAGTTAGTTATATTTCTACGCCACTATTTATTACCTCTTTAGGGTTTTTATTGCATAAAAAATCATGCTTAATAGTAAAGCTCTACAACATTTAAAAAATTCGTTCGGATGTCAACTGCAGCTGCAGTACTGGGGGCCTACCTACCGCAAAAACCGAAATTCGCAAATTGCGGGGATCTTTCTCTTTTACTCCAATGAAGTAATAAGAGTGACAGAGAAAGATGCCCGCAATTTGTGAACCCCGATTTTCGCGGTTATAGCTTATAGCCCTGTTACGACATTCCTGCTGTGGCCTTGACGCAGGCGTTGTTACTGTCGATTTCCTTGATATAATGAGTGACGATGACGTTTGTAATCGCATTACTGCCGCGATTATGACGTTCGATCCGTCATCGTCACTCATTATATCATGGAGATTGACAGCGCCGCAACCGTCAAAGCCGCAGCAGTATTTTGACATGCGAATGTCACCTTTAAAAAAGAATAAAGAAAGAAATGACTGGAGGCATGAAAATGGCTGTCAGTATCTACATAACGGAACTGTTTTACATTTACATAGGTACATTAAAACATTGTTATAGGTAAGCCGATGCCACTCCAGAACTGCTCAGTGACGAACCAAAGTGCTGTTGGTTTGCAAGTGGAGTGCTTGGAAGGCTTCGATGGAGGTCTACCTCAGCTCTTCTATATGGAGGTGCTGGAACTACCATCTCTGCTGGTAAGACTGTCTTTTTATTTCTTTAAAATCTTACATTTTCTAACGTAGGCACAGTATCAACGGATAAGACGATTTCACATTTATCGCCTATCGTGTCACGTGTCATTCTATTGTGTCACTAAAGTGCCACGATGGCAGACGATAAAACATTTGACCCATTCGATTTTCGAAAAATTGTTTCTTTGTTTAGGTCCATGCCAACGTAACTTCGAACAGCTCCACTTTCGAAGTGGAACTAGATGGAAGGTCGAGCTACGCGCTCAAGCTATACGCAGCTAACGCTAAAGGACGGAGCGAAACGGTTTCTTTGTACACTGTAGCTTTAAGGTCACCTGACAAATTTACTGGTGAGTTTATAGTTTCAAACTCATCATTCGCTTGCCCTTATCCCATTTATTTGGGGTCGGCGCACCATGTCTTTTTCTTCCATACCTCTCTCTCGCCCGTTCGCTTTCGTTTCATATCATCTCTAACACATTATATCCACCTTTTCCTCGGTTTTCCTTTCCCATTACTTTCCCCCACTATTCGTAATACTTTTCTCGCCACATGACTTTCATATATATAATAGTTTCAAACTGTTAAGTAGAAATTCAGCTACAGTCAGCATCAATTATAGTGGATAAAACAACGCTGCAAAAGTATCCGCCGTTCTGGAATTATTTTCCAAATAGGGATGCATACAAATCCGTCAAGGGAAATTCCGTAGACGAGCGTAGTTTCTTATATTTCATACATACATACATAATTACGCCTATTTCCCGGAGCCTATTTATCTTCGGGATTTTTTTCAACAGTAAACAGAGCCCATCTGTCTTTGACTGCTCAAAAAAAAAATCAACAATCGTGTACTATAAAATATTGATTGAGTAAAACGCTCGTGTACGATTTCCCGCAGACGGATTTGGTCGCATTGACCAAAGTTTTTTTCTTTTGTAACAGGAGCGAGCACAACGCTACCACTGTCACCAATGCTAGCGACTCTGTTAGCGCTATCAGCATTGTTATGTGCTGCTGTCTGCGGCGTCATCACTGCGTTATATCGGCGGCATATGACGCGCCGACACCACTTGGACAAGCATCCGCCTTCAGCGTAAGTGTACTACTTGTAACTTCTACTTATACCTACAGTTATAGCATTAATACCAAAATTATATAACATGAACCTTGGAGCAACACCAGCTTCCGACACGTCGGAAGGGAGGAGCCCAGGCGATTTCTTACCGTACAAATCGTTCTGTCATTTTATGCGGGGGAAACGTGCACACAGTCGCACTTCTCAATGACTACATACAAAATCCAATCTGAAATGACGACACAAATACATAGAAAATGACATGAATCAAAGACAAATCTTGTACACCTCGATCTTAATAGATTAAGAGTTTTGTTTGTAAACTCTATTATTAATGTGTGCAATAAACAGTTTTTTTTTACTTATCGTTTTTGTGTGCGGATGACTCACAACACGCACCGCGCTAGTTGTGAGTGTGTATGCCCAGTTGAGCATGTGCTTCGCGAGAGGGGAAATATTGCGAATTCCGATTCCCTTCCCGGTGTTGCTCGAAGACATGAACATTTATTTATGAATGAATGAATGTGTAAGAGTCGTGAAAGTTTAAATCAGTGATTTCAAAAAACGTTCATTATTTAATTGAATCTAACTTTTTTATTTCCTCAGAAACACCCTCTACATGCAACGAAGTCTCGAGTTCTCTAAGCCGGAGAGTTTAAACACATACACGGCGACGCCCAAACTCGACTACTGCAGTCGGTACGAGCTGAAGGACGAGGTCGATGACCCTGACATCATTCCGTGTCATTACGGTGAGTGAGGGAGACAGCTTAGAGAGACAGAGAGAGACTGTTTAAACATACACGGCGACGCCCAAGCTCGATTATTGCAGTCGGTACGAGCTGAAGATGGATCAGTTTGAGGATTCAGACCCCGACGTAATTCCGTGTCATTACGGTGAGTGAGGGAGACATCTTAGAGACCCAGGAATAGTAGCGGAGTCCCATCTTAAAGGCACTTACAATCCCGCAGACCTGCTAGCATGAGTAGCTTTCTCGCGCGCGATTCTATACCTACATCTAGCGCGACTTCAAGTATGGACTCGCGCACGAGAACACAACTGATGCTAGCAGGTCTGGTGTTGCACGTCCATGGCGATTCGTCGGCTCGTTTGCCTTCTAATTAGGGTTTGCAATCGAATATTCGGATATCCGCCAATAATAATATTCGAAAATATTCGAATAAAACAACTCAAAATATCCGAATAAACGGATATTTTAGACAACAAATTAGGACAATTTATAAAAAAAATCTTCTTCCTCGCGTTATCCCGACATTTTGCCATGGCTCATGGGAGCCTGGGGTCTGCTTGACAACTAATCCCAAGAATTGTCATAGGCACTAGTTTTTATGAATGCGACTGCCATCTGACCTTCCCACCCAGAGGGGAAACAAGGCCTTATTGGGATTAGTTCGGTTTCCTCACGATGTTTTCCTTCACCGAAAAGCGACTGGTAAATATCAAGTGATACTTCGTACTTAAGTTCAGAAAAACTCATTGGTACGAGCTGGGTTTGAACCCGCGACCTACGGAATGCAAGTCGCACGCTCTTACCGCTAGGCCACCAGCGCTTCTCACAGGTATATACTATGAATAATCAAAAAGTTTAAGAACTACAAGCAAATAAAAACATGGGCACGAGAGTATAGAAAGCACAGATTACAGTTGGAATTCGGAAGGAAGGAGCAAAGAAAACGAAATACTTAACATAATAGTACATTATTGTCGAGGCTCGGAAGTAGCTACTTGCAGGCTGAGGATTCGTTTTAAACGGACGACCTTGGGAGTCCGTTTAATTGAATCCGAAGCCAGCAAGTAGCCTTCCAGCCGAGTCATATATAGTGCTTTTCTCAAAAATGGTGCAACAAATATAAATATCATAGAAATATTTTACAAAAGCAACTTTCTTACGTATATATTTTCACAGAAAAAAGTAGAAACAATTGAAAAAATTAGCTTTGCCGCCTTTTTATTTTTTTAATAAAAAAATAGAAGTGTATTTTTCTGCCGAAAATACGCCAACCTATTTGAGACAGCTAAATAGTCGCGGTACTAATCATCTGTTTGGCTGTTTAATGGGCCTGTGCCTTCATTTGATATGGCCATTTCAACTTTTAAAAAGTTTGGAACTCGACAAATAATGGAATTTGTATGCAACATTGCAGTCCCAAAATCGAGACTGCAATGTTTTTAACTTTTTAATTTTTGACTGACCATAAACTACGCGCTTCGCAACCTATGTTTTAAACGGCAAAGTCGACTTTGCCGTCCATTTTTGAGAAAAATTAAATGAGTGTACACTCGCGTAGGTATATGGCGGATCGATACCAATTAACCGACTCCGAGGGGGTCTGACCCGTTATAACTTGTATTCTGCTATATATGTGCACTGATTGCCGCAATTTTTCTCTAAATGTATTCTTAGTTTTAAAATAACGAACACAGTAAAATAAATATTCATCCAGCCAATGTAAATCACATTTCAACCGAACTACACATATTTGTTTATCATCTAAGCATGCAAATATTCGTTGTAGATAAGCTTTATCCATGTAAATCCGCAATCAGCTTCGTTTCGATACAAAATCGCGTTACACCGAGGCTGTCTTATTTCCTGAGCAACAGAGATTGCTTCAACGTATGAAGCGAAAAGAAAAACTCGTGCAACAAAACGAAAAAAGAACTCGCTTCTACACTATATCTATTTTTTCTTTTAGCATTTTAACCTTTTTTAACTCCTGACGGGGAAAAATTTAACACTTTTAATGTGCCTGACTTAGCTTTGTTCATAACTAGGTATTTCAAATCGATAGCATAAGTAGTTCTCGGGATATTTAGCGATGTGACAGAGACGGACAGAGTCACACCATAAAGGATGACTCATGTTAGACCGGGCCGGAGCTCGGAGCTTCCGGCGCATCGTTTTCTATGGAAAGCAACATGTGATTGCCTGTCATGTCATAGAAAAGTAAGCGCCGGAAGCTCCGGCCCGGACACGGACCGGTCTAACATGAGTCATCCTTAAGGGTTCCTTTTGTACCTTTTTGGCACGGAACTCTAGAAAGAGAAGTGTTTATTTAACTTTAACGTGTGATCTGTATATCTGTAGCATTGTACCTATAATTATTTTAAAGCAAAATGTGGATTACTCGTTTTCACTCTGTTCCCGTGTATGTTTTACATTTTCTCGTAACAAGGCACATGCCAGTCAAAATGATAGACGTGGTATGGTAAGAGGATTCCTTCGGATCAACAGCACATTGTTTGTGCGTAATTTAAGGGAAACGATAGGGAAACGCAAAGGGATTTTGTCAAGTTATGTTTATATGGACGATCAAAGTGAATGAGATTTAGATAGGATAAAAAATAAACATAGCTTATTTATTGAATACACCGGAATAAAATAATGTGTACTTAGTATGTACATATTTAGGACGCCCGCTAGCTAGCGCGGTTGCACGGAAAGGGTGAGCGGGTTAACGTAAAATAAGTAGTATGAGTAACGCTAACAGGCGCGAACGCGTGCGACGGATTTTATCTTACAATGCTGCAATGGCATCCGCATGCGTGCGCCCGCTCCTATTGCTACATAGGTATCTATAATCTAATAATTTCATTTATTCATAGCAAACTAAAACTACATTTCATACAAACGTATTACAAAAAGTATATTTAAAGCATAAAGTATATAGTTTACGACGAAATGGTCCCGCCTCAGCATAATGCTAACCAGAAAGTCAGCGCTGGTCTTCCGGCGACCATTTGTGGGCCACGAACGCAACCGTACAACACATTACCACTTTGGGAACAAATTACCACTTGCTCGTCACTTTTTATAACACATATTTTAGGTTAGGTACCTATGCTTTGCGTTTTTGCGTAGATAAGTACCTAAATTGTATTCTAAGCATTATTACGTCATTTACGGCGCAACATTCCACTATACATAGCATTAATTAGTAAGCTGTGACCATTTTCCAATCAAAACTAACATAAACGCCCACTCAATATAAACTAAATGCGGTAATTTAGTTTAGTTTAGTCCTAGGTTACCTGAACCGCATTAGTTTCACCGCAAATTATAAAAGTAATTAACTTTCTACTGTGTTTGCTAATTACATTTGGAACAATGCTATTATCTATACTTTGTGTTTGACAGAATTTTGTACATTTGATATTCTAGTTTGTTATACGTAATAATTTGCCCTTATTCCAGAATTTCTGTTAAGGTTAAGCCATTTAGTCCGCATCAATTTTGTACTTTATTTATTATGCGATAAAGTTTAAATAAAGTACCATTTATGTAGTATAGGTACTTACAGTGAAATCATTTAATTTGCGACCCATTTTGTACCTTGTCACAGTGACAATTAATATGAAAGTCGTTAGAGACCTCATACTATTGTCACAGTGACAAAGTACAAAATGGGTCGGAAATTAAATTCTTTGACTGTACCTCATATTTATGTTAATGGTTTAAGAATATTTCGTAATATTTTAATACTAAGTAATAATGTAGATGTAGTAGGTACTTACTTAAAATATATTATATATAACGATATCATAAAATAATTGAATTATCTAACAGGGCTTACAAAATCGCCATTCAACTTTGAAATTTGTCGTAGCACCAAAAAAAAGATTTGATCCGATAGGCAACACCAATAACGAGATTACAAATGAATCGTCCAAATTGAACGAGGGACGTAGGACATCAGGAGTAGCAGGACTGCTCGTCCCATCGCATTTTTGTAAACCAGTTATTTTATTTTCTCTAGGGACCCTAGTTTTTAGAGAGAGAGAGAGAGAAAGAACGTCACAGATAATACAAACATATGTAAAGCCTGACCAGTAATATATGATCACGCGCCATTTTGCGGAATTTCACTGGAACTAATTTTTTCATACTACACTAAACTGTCACCCTATCTTCTTCTTCTTCTTCTTCTTCCTCGTTCCCTCAATGCTGAGGATCGCGACCACATGCAACATGTCCCCACTGATTGCGGTCATAAGCCAAGTGAACTGCACCCTATACCTACATGAGAATAACAGCGCCTTCTTGACAATGATCCTATATTACAGGTCAGACTTTATCTACTTATAACAAAATGTATAGTTTAAGTACATGTACCACAGATACTAAATGACAATTTTACTCCTTATGTTGGCAATGCTGTCATCATCACAGGCCTTTGCGTCTATTGCAGATAATTTTAAGCATTGCTGTTTTGACAACGGGTTAAGTGACTGTGGAGGCCGATGCGTGAGCGGCACTACCTACCCCATTTTTGGCAGAGAAAACTCATGTCACCTGAGGTTCCAGTCCCGGTTTGCTTTCTGCGATACCTTCTGCTATCTAACGCATAGCCTTCTCCCCTCCACAACACGCTTGCGCCATCTATCACGGTCTTCAGCTAAGGCTTTCCAGGCATGGTGGTCGATGTCAAATGCTGACATGTCTCGCTTAACACAGTCTTTAAGGGGCTCCCCCACGCCAATGACCTTCGATCTGTATCTCTTAGTGTTCTAATGTTTTTTTGTAGCTTATCATACTAACAGCAACGGCTTTAAGCAACATAGTATCCCATATTTACTTCAAAGTTCATTGTCTTCGAGATATTTGGCATCACAGTTGAACAATTTTAGGCTAAAAACTGGTTTTCTGGCCATAACTTTTGTGTTAATTAGTTTAAAATTAAAACTAGACACGTTTTTCGAGACTTCAAATATGAACCTAATTATGTAGATTTCGTACATGTAAGATCCTTCACCGCAAACTAGATACGAAAAAAGTGTTTTTTTAGACAATGTTTAAAAAATCATAAAAAATAAGTACCTATTCATTTCTTTCAAAATCCGGTAGAAAAAAACGGAGAAAAAAGATTAAAGAACTGATAACCGTTTGTCTTAAAATTCTATCTGTTCTGTAGTGCAAAAAAAGGAGATACGATTCAAATCTTGTCAAGAATCGATGAAAACCTCGGGTAGCCCCTAAAGCGCGGCATCGGTCGTTGCAATGCTGGCAACACAAATGAAAAGTATAATTTGTCTTGGAAAGTCTTGATTTCGAATTTGGAAGCGGGCGGCTAGTGGATAGAAAGGAGGGGTCATATATACGCTGGATGGCGTAGCCTATGCGCTAAATAAACTTTCCGAAGAGCGGCCTTGGAATCCAATATGGCGGCCTAGACGAGATTTTGTTCTACTTTTTGCAATCGCTCGTGTTTCGTATCACACATAAAAAGCTGACGGGCCTATAGTCCGACAAGAAATTGGGCCCGATTCGGATTTTGAAATAGACATCTATAAGCCATCTTTTAGACATCACCAAAATACGATAACGATATGTTTAAGATCTAACCTGTCAAATTTGACATTTGCGCGATTCTGGAGATACTGTTGAACGATTTCCACAGGATATGACTTAGAGATCCAATTCACATCTAATAGATATCTTACTCTATTTAACGTAAAAGTGACATTGGTTGCCCGAATTGCGCTGCAAAAGAGAACTAGAACTAGAGAATGGATCTAGTACGTGTCGTCTCTTGTGAATATCTTGAAGTTCGAATACGGCAGATTGTAGAAAATTATTGAGGGCGCCACTTCCTACGTAACTGTCATATTTGTGACGTAAAATGCTTAAACATAGCAACAATTTATAGCATTGATTTTTTTAGTTCCACTTTATTTAATTTCTACTATTTTATGTCGCACTATATGTACGGATGCTGATCGTCTAGTATAGCTTTGAACGCTTTATGCCAGAAACAAAAACGTCACTCATACGTCTAGGTCAAGCGCGCAAGCGAGCTAAATGTAAACCAATTGACGCGTACGTACGGTCGAAAGTATTAATTTATGACCTACATATTTCGTACCTTGTCACAGTGACAATCAATATGAAAGTCGCTGTACTATTGTCACTGTGACAAGGTACGAAATGGGTCATAAATTAAAATTTTCGACTGTACGTTCATTGAATTGAAAGTTGTACAGTACACTTTTTTCAGGTTTGGGAATTTTATGCAATTTCTACTCAGAATCACGAGCTCTTTCGAACCTGATAGGAGAAAAGGTCCCAAGATTTTTTTGCATCCCGTTAACATTCTTCATAAACTTTGTATGACGGTGACGGAATGGAAGGAATGTGGGAAGTGTTTCCCGTTAGGCCCTTTGAATTCCCTCTAAGCATATTTTAATACTTGTAGACCATGTCTGTTTGCATCGGTCTATTGAGCCACCAAAAACGGTGTCCCTCTGGTGTTACACCATAAAATCGTTTGCAATAGACTCAAAGGCCAATGATAATGATATTTTTTTTATCTGTGTAATTCCTATTTTATGTACCTACAGATAAGAAATGCAGCGATTACTGCAAGGAACCGCTGCCTCAGTCCGAGAGCGACCCGCTGAGGTTGTACAGCGACCAGCCTCTACCTCCTAGTATGGTAAGTTAAACTATACCTACCCGTACCTACTCTCTTGGTGTATTCCCATTTGTCCCCGCCTCATGTCACCGCCGCCAAACATGAAGCGGGGACACATGGTATTAGGTATTTACATGAAAAGCCTATTCCCAACTGTTCCCGGCGGGGACAAATGCATAATCCGATTCCTTCTTCCTCTAAAAACCCTATAATTATTATAAGGAGTGGTTTATTTAGTGATTAAGTATATCGGATCTAACGCGATATAATTTCATTATTTTTAACTTATACGACATTAATTGCATGTAAAAAATAGTTAGTTAGCACTGAATGACTAGCACGTTATTACTTAAAATATAACATTTTTGTTTCGAGTAATATGGATTTCCGCTAAGTAACGCCTGATTCTATTAATGACTTCCATATTAATTGTCACTGTACGAAATGGTACTGAAATTAAATTCTTTGTACAATCACGGACTTTAATTGTTGAGCCATTTAGGGTTTACTTTACATTGGACATTTCATACTGTTAGTATTGACAACCAAATTAGCTTGAACCTTAGATGGATCATCAATTAAAGTCAGTGACCGTGCGATCAGATATATCGGAGCGGCCAAGATGCTCACAAATATCTGAGCGTGAGCACGTCTCTATTGTCAAGGCGTTAGAGTGCTTGTTCAGATATTGTGAACGCCTTGGCCGCTCCGATATATCTGATGGCGACTGTACATACGCAAGCTCCTTACGGCAGTCAGTTAAAACTGTTAAAAGTTTTTGTCGTAACTATGGTAACGACAAGGAAAGTCGTTATTTACTGAAATTGACAATACTTTATACTTATTTTATCCCTACAGAGCACAATATAGCGGAAATTTAAACTTTGTGTCATCGTGTTGATAATCGCACTGACAGGCCAATTCGCACGTGCTGACATCAAACCGATATTCGACTGATATCGGAGTCATATCAGTTAGCTGTCATTCGCGCGGGAGCCTCACACAACTTACTTGTGCAGAAAAGTCTGAGCGAAATGAACGTTCGAATAAGAGCTCACAGATTTCAGTATTATTCAAATATCGGTTTGATGCTTAGAGCATTTAGTAACTGGAGACGCCTTGGCTGTCATTTTCTTTACACAACATTCTGCCGATTTTTGCGGGGGAGGGGCACGTCAAGTGTATGGCTATTTGTACATGTTTTGTACGTAACACACTGAAAACATATTTTCATAATAAAATTTTTATAGGAACTCCCCTATTCCTGATTCAGGCCCTTAAGGTCCTATTGCGGTACCTACACTGAAAAAAAAACCTGGTACTGGTAACCAGAATCTGGTTAGCTGTACTATATTGTCTTGTTGTATATGTGACGACAGGACACTTTGTAAACATAACCAGACCATTCTTGTTAAATTAAATTTGTTAATTCTATGAAGTGTATAGTAGTGGGTATAAGACTTTTAGTAAACCCAACTAGCCGGTCTGTTAATGGTTACTAAATAATACAGTAACATATACGTTCCTGTCCTGTTGTTATAACAAGGTATTCAGTATATGTAACTGAACGATTTGTGCGGTGTACTGGTTTTATATTGTTCACGTTACCAGAACGCACTGTGCTAATGGGGCTTCTAAGCGAGCCATATGTTCACTGCAATATGTGGCCGGCAACTATTGGTGTCCTCTTACTCACATGTTAGAGAGGGACACTAATAGTTGCCGGCCACATATTGCAGTGAACATATGGCCCGTTTAGAAGTCCCTTCAACACAGTGGGTTCTGGTTACGTGAACAATATATAACCAGTACACTGCTCTTCTAGTAAAGACAGACAAGTTTTACACACTTATTTTTTTTTATTTTATTGATCAAATAAGTAACACAGCATTACAGTAAAACCAAGGCACTGTGACACTACAAAAGAAAAAAACATTTTGTCTCCACAAAGAAAACAATAGACACAAAAATGACATACAAATTAAATATTGGATTTGGGCGACGACGTAACAGCGTGGCTCCGTAGCGTCGTCTGACTCGGCGTAGGATTCGGCAGGTTGCCCCGGAACCGCCGAAACACCACACCCTTCGGCCAGAAGTCCGCGCTTGCGATGGTGTCCTGCAGAGGCCGCGGCACGCGCACTACAAATGAACTGAAGTGCACATAGTGACGCGACTGTAGCTGGTGCACCCTCAGCGTGTAGCCAGTCTTCCGGCGGACGTACTCCACCACCTCGTCGGCCCCGGCGGAGTAATGCAGGCGAGACACGTAGAGCGCCTTACTCGGTGTCGCAACTCGTAGGCCAGAATTAACCGGCTCCGCAGTGCCACACAGAGTTTTACGAGGCGCCCTGCGCGCCTTGCGTTTCCTTTCCACCAGTTTGAATCCCTCCTTATCCACATCGGTGCGGGAGGACTTTTCCTTAATCGGAGCCCGCACATTTCACTGTGTCAGCAACATCACGCAAACAACACGCACTTATACTATACACTTGTACTAGTTTACAATAATATTATGGACAGGATCTACGTAAATAAAACATCGACCGGCCGGAACGTAAGACGCTGGCGTAATGGCTGCCGTTCTGTGAATTGCGCAATTCCTTTCTCCGCCCCCCGCCACCCGCGCATACACCGTGGTGTTGGCACAACTGTTTGATTCGTTCAGACTACAATGCATTATAGTAACCACAACATAATAACTTGTAACGTGTACACTCGTATCTTTATTTTTACATATCAATAGTTAGTGTTACGATGCATATATTAAACGAGACAAACGTTTGATATTTACAACACTTGCATCTTTACATATACAACGAAATTGTAAGCAGTACTAAATTGCATTTAACTAGAATTAAACAGTGATGTTTAAAAAACAAGTTTTACACGATACAACATTTTTTGTTATTACTACCGGATTTTAGTAGGTATAACTATATTTTTAATTACTATACGTTCTGGTAGTATTGTAGAAAATTATTTTTTTCGGTGCATACTAATAGCCAAGTCAGATAAACGTCAGTCCATACAAAAGTTTGCATAACTGTGCAAGGTTTTCGGCAGAGGTGTACGCTCTTAAAGGCGACTCCGGTTATTAAATGCTCTAAGATTTGATGTCAGGTGCACGTTCGAATTGGCCTGTATTAAGGATACTGTTATCTCCATTGACAATATCCAGTAATGGTGATTATGTGATTCGCAGTAGTCGGGCTTAGCCGTTTTGTAGAGATGAAAACTGTTCCCACTATCACTGTTACAATAGATTTGAAAGCGATTGTACAGTACAGGGGACTGTAGGACGTAGGTACTCGTAGAGTATTGCAATTGTAATAAGATGTTTAATTTAACGGCATCAAATGAGACATTTAAGACTAACTTTGGTGTGTTTAGAGATATTTCACTGATAGCTTTAAATTGTTTACCGGTTTCGCGTCAAAAGTTGATTGTCATATTCGTCTACCTATTATGTTTTCGACCTGATAAATGAATGATACTGCAATTGGATTCAGCACAATTAACAAATTAAAACTACCCCAAATAGTTAACTATTATAGTACGAGAGTCCGACTCGCACTTGGCCGGTTGGAAAATTTTTACCCATTTACAGAAAATAATAGCTTAAAAAAATTCTATAACCCAGTTTACTCTCAGAACTATCATAGCACAGCTCCATTATAAGACTCGCTGTCATGCGTCAGGGCACCGCCATTTCTCAACGTCGGCGACGCAGACAGCGCAAGTTATTCGCCATCCCACGGAACCATGTAGGGTGAATGGAATCATAATTTATGCAGCACTCATATCCGACTTCGTGGAAATGGGGGATAATCAATTCATGTTTTTCGTGTGAAAAATTGGAGGAACTTTTGTCTTAAAACTTGATAACGTGATAACCTTTTGGTTCTAATATTTATATCAACCTAACCTCTCGCGTCGTATGATGGTTCCTTTGACAGTTCATTTTTATATGTAGTAAAGTAGTGGTGTCACGTAAAATGCTTATAGACATCTTTTAGGAGTTTCTTTTGGGAGTTTGGCACATTCATTTATTTAGAATGCCACACTTTTCCGCATGCTATCTAATAAATGCCATGTAAATGTTATGTAATACATTTTAAACAACGTCAACGCCTGCGTCGTTTATACCGCCTCTGTATCTGTCAATTTCCTTGATAAAAATAGTGACGGAATGAACGTCATAATCGCGGCAGTAATGCGGTTGCAAAAGTCACTCATTTTATCACGGATAAAAAAGGAGCAATATCTGTCAATAGATACGGCGGCGGCAAAAACGACGCCGCAACAGTAAAATGCTACAGTTTTTTCTTCTATTAGGACCGAAAGCGCTCGTGATTCTGACTGGAGTAGAAATATCGTAAACAATCCTATATTTAAGATAAAAACCGGGCAAGTGCGAGTCGGACTCGCGCAGGAAGGGTTCCGTACCATAATGAATAAAAAACGGAAAAAAATGCAAAAAAAAACGGTCACCCATCCAAGTACTGACCACGCCCGACGTTGCTTAACTTTGGTCAAAAATCACGTTTGTTGTATGGGAGCCCCATTTAAATCTTTATTTTATTCTGTTTTTAGTATTTGTTGTTATAGCGGCAACAGAAATATATCATCTGTGAAAATTTCAACTGTCTAGCTATCACGGTTCGTGAGATACAGCCTGGTGACAGACAGACGGACGGACGGACGGACGGACGGACAGCGAAGTCTTAGTAATAGGGTCCCGTTTTACCTTTTGGGTACGGAACCCTAAAAAAAGTCGAGTGTAGGTACAACTTGAAATAAAATGGCCCTTGTATCCTATTGAACTATTAACTCCTCGTATGTTTAGATACGGATCCGGGCGTGAGAATTTATATCTATTGTTACAAATATCAAGGTCACTTTTTCAATGATCAAATCTGACAGGCCGCATACACGGGGTAAACATATTGAAATTATACTACTGAGCATATACGCCAGTGTAGCTCCAGCATTATTCACATTTAAATTCTAGCGCACTAGAAATCTAAAATGATTTTTGTATGCCGCTGAAATGCTTTTCGGTGTGGAATTCCGTACCCTGCGGATTCTCGCCCGAATTGTTTAAACAGTTTTGTCGGGCGCAATGCAAGTCTTCTGACATACAGAACTGTGATGTAAAGCTGTATTCGAAATATGCTATGCTAATTCAAATGAAATGATTTGGCTTACCGGTGTGATGCCGGGTCCTCACTCCTCAGCTTGCAGATGCTTGCTGGTGGCTCGTTCCTCCTATTTCTCGCGAGACGCACGATAATTTAAATAACATGATTCAAATATCATTCTGATGTCAGTGAATAGGATTGAGCAGGCCGTCTGGCCAATTGAAAGGCCGTTTGACGGCTTGAGTGGCTTAAAGGATGACTCACGCTAGACCGGGCCGAGCCCGGGCCGAGGCGTCCAACATGCCATTTTCTATGACGGCTGATCGGTGATCACTTGGTGCTTTCCATAGAAAACGAAGCGCCGGAAGCTCCGGCCCGGTCCCGGCTCAGTTTAGCGTGTCATCCTTAATCCTGTTAAAAATAGATTTCACCTATTTCATATAAATTCAAATATTTCTCATCCAATTTTAATAAAAATATCGGTAATTTTTTTTTACAAATATAGATATTAGGATTCTGCCTTCTGCGGGCTTTACGATTAATAAATTAACATTTTTCTGAACGTTTCCGACCACATTGAAAAACAAAATACATTGTATCGGGCGGGCCCTAATTGGGACAGCGTAATGAAACAGCTTTCGCGGCGTTATGTTTTTCTTTGTGTTGAACACTTAATTAATAGTTCTTGTACAGTCAGAATACAAGTACAACCGAATTACTTAATACAATTGCCAAAAAATATGAATGGCAATCTTTGAATGGATTCGAAACCTGATTAAGTAAACAATTTTCGTTCAATAGAAAAAAAACTCAAGAACATAATATACTCGTACATGGTGTAACGCACCATTACGGTAAATTTCTGCAAACAATTTTACTCATTATTTCTATGTTCCCATGTACTGCTGCCGCTGCTGACTGTACATTTCGTTTATGTTCTTACAATTTGCCTGTCGAGAGAACTCTCATTTGTTTCTGCAATATCACCATCGTTTATCATATTCCCTTCATCCTAGTTAGGAATAAGTAGTACTTTACGACAAATCACGGGTATAGGTATAAAACTCAACTTAGATTGATGGCAAAGTGTTTGTATTGCGATTACGAATTAATACACAAAAATGAATCAAATATTCTTCAGTAAAACCTTTCCGCAAAACTTTTTAAATTGAAGATAAAGATTAGTTTATTTTCCAAGTAGGCACATTACAATTCGCTTAAAAATGTCAAATAAAGCTATAAGAATAAAACCGGCCGGCGGCTGCGCACGGTCGAGCTACGCACGTGGATAAAAAACCGGACAAGTGCGAGTCGGGCTCGCCTAACGAGGGTTCCGTACTTTTTAGTACTTGTTTAACAACAAGCTATAACTAGCGGCAACAGAAATACATCATCTGTGAAAATTTCAACTGTCTAGCTATCACGGTTCGTGAGATACAGCCTGGTGACAGACGGACGGATGGACGGACGGACGGACAGCGGAGTCTTAGTAATAGGGTCCCGTTTTACCCTTTGGGTACGGAACCCTAAAAAATGTTTCGTATCACGCACGGAGGGCCTATACCGCGGGCCACGTTCGACGTGTTGCCTCCTTGTCACACTTACGTACGAATTTACAAGTGCGACAAATAGGCAACACGTCGAACGTGTTTCGCGGTAGGCCCTCTGTTTCGAAGTGCCCCCCACTCACACGCTAGCGCGCGTGGCAGGCAAAGTCCCACTGCGACCCACGTTGTCCACGCTACGTACGAATGCCGGATTGATACGAATCTATCGTGGACTTTTAAAGACTGACTTGATAGGTGAGCTAATGTGCACAACGTACCCGTGGGTTGTACTGGAAAGGTGGCCCTAACTGCGTCCCCCTCTGAAGTGTTACGCTAAAGTGACCCTTCCTCTATCTGTCCTCTCTGTGCCTATAACCCTATAACAGTTTTTGCGGTATTATAACTAAACTGAAAGGTGCCACAAAATGTTAATGGATTGGTGGCCACTTTTGTATGAAAGAAGCGCCTGGCGTGCGTTGGCTCGATGGGTGTATCACATTTGAAAAATAGCGGGACACTTTTGGATGAGACTAGCCCAGGACCGGGATAAGTACAGTACATGAAGAGAGGCCTATACTCAGCAGTAGGCAACTGAAGGCTAAAAAAAACCGTCAAAAATAATGTAAAAGTAGCCTCTAAGCCTCTAATCGCTTCTTGGCCGGTTGTCAAGGACAGATAAAGGAACAAAAAATATAAGAAAGCTTTCTGCAGATAAAAGGAGCTTTCACATTTTTATTTTTAATGTGGATGTGGAGGTAATAACTGTCTGCGAGTGACATGAAAAAGAATAAAAAGGTAGTTTAATGAATTAAAATCTGTTCTTAATTAGCTGGCTAAAAGATTGTGATTTTAGTGTAATTTTTTTTTAACACTGAAAATTACTTTATTAATTACGCTTATTGTAGTTACCTAAGCTGTGCATTGCAGGTGATGACTGACAGGTATTACCTGTATATCTATATAACCTATTAGTAAACACACGTACTGTATTTAACAAAGTGTTATATTAGTATTGGTTCAGATTCTAATCTTAATCTGTCACGTTAGTACCTTGTCGCTCCAAAAGTCATTAATGAGCTCCTAACGGCTCGATTCGGAAAATGAATTATATTTCTACTAGGCTTCAACAAGTTACGATACGGATAATTTAAAGATATTTGTAAGATATATATGTCAAATTTGACGTTTCCGCGATTCTGGAGGTCCTCTTGAACGATTTCGACAAGTTATGACTTAGATATCCAAGTCACATCTAGTCGATATCTAATGTAGATCTAGTTGATCTCTAAATCGTCTCAAGATCTTGTGATTATCTCGAAATCCGAATAGGCCTGTATGGCAAGGTAAGCTATTAAGGTTACCCGGTTCCAACGTGTGTATTTTATGATGTTAAATATAAGCTTATTTTTTTGATATTATCCTGGAGGGGTTTTGCTTTGTTCTAATTGAGCGATCCGATTCGAAACTTAGACACCGTTTATTTTTCAACTATGTACTGATACTGACACTACTGGGCATTTCCATTTAAAGTTGTACCCTCGAGTTTTTCGCATGTCCCCTTGCATTTTTTGCAATTTACTCTTAAGACGAATTTTTTAACTGGGCAAATGATGTTTTTTATTGAAATATATTATATAGACACATCATTTATGAAGTTTAATGCACAATAAATCACTTTTTTCTTACTTAAAATCAAGTTTTTAGATATGATAAAATGACCCCGTAGTACTGTCCCCTTCACCGACTTCAATTTTTGATGGACTTTTACACATATTTTTTCTATGAAGGCAACACCAAGTAATGCATTCCTGGCATAGTTTAAATGTTGAAAAATGTGTTATTGATGAATAAGAGCTTTAAAAACATCAATAATAGGGTTTAATTTCGATAAAAACGTTGTCCCCGCGAAATCGTGAAACGGACATAGTCCGGGTTGGTTACGCAGTTTTCGCTACTTAGCGAAATACTTTTTACCAATATTTTAGGTTTTTTTACATCCTGGAAACCCTGTGACCATAGATAAAGCTTGTTTAAACGTCAGATTTGATTTAAAACAGTCAATTCGCAACCTCCAAGGCGTGCTGGCGTGCGACCTGTAAGTTTACTCAATGTTTTGTCCGTTTTGTTCAACTGTTTATGCAGCTTAAACGTTAAGTAACTAAAACACTGTTTATATTAAATAAAACTATGTTTCATATAGTTATTTGTCAAGTCAATAAGTTGAACATTGCGGTTAGTTTTGTTTTATTTTGAATAGATTTAATTCTGGATCAGACAAATCGTTACGTCCGTTTGGTTACAATTTGAAGCGTAACATATAGGCGGACTAGAAAAATGTAACCGAACGGACACGGTAAAGTCGCACGCACATTGAGTATGTATAGTTTTTACCGTGACTTTGTCTATACTTATTTAATTCATGTGCAATTAATAAGTCATATTTTATTAAGTAAAATTGAGTTCCTTATGTTTAAAACTCTATCTACTGATTTTAGTACATATTTAGGCCTCCTTTTTTTATTCGCTGAGTATTTGTGTAAATTTTTGATTATTGTGATTTCGTCTTTACTTTGTCCATTAAGTTACATGGGTGTCCATTTGGAAATGTCCCCTTGATTTCAAAAGTATTTTTATTGTTTATTCAAAGTTTATAAGCTAAAACATTTAATTTTTTTGACAATAATCACATGTTTTGTTAATTCTAATGATTGTTATTCGTCACATGGCAGTAATGCCAATAACTATTTAATAAACCTAAAAATAACGTACGATTTGGGGCCACCTCGTAACCAAACCGCCTAAAATTCCCTTTTATGAAAAATGTTTGCTCTAAATTGGTCAATGATAATTGTTTTTAGGTTGTTTATTAACATTATTATGCTTTAAACATAAAAACATTTGCTTCAAGTATGTATTTTATTCACTATATCAAAAACCATTTGTAACCAAACGGACCGCAAAAAACCTCCCTCATCCTATTAAATATTAATTTTAACTGGTTTATGCTAAAAATATGACGATTCTCTTTTGTGTTTCATAAACTAGAATATATTTACTCATAGAATTACATAAAAAAGTACCAAATAATCCAAGTTATATTTTCAACTCGTCAAGTGAGTCATGGTACAACTTTAAATGGAAATGCCCTACTACTACTCAGTGTTGGCCGAAACGTTAATGCAATTAACCATTAATTGGCCAGTAACCATTATAAATTGAACCGTAAACTGTAACCGTCCGGTTAAATAAAATAACCGTCACGAATATTACCTGGCTCAAATGTGGCTTTCTATAAGAGAAGGGTCCTTATGCTTCATGTGCAAGAAGCACCTTTCTATTAGAATTTATATTGGAATTTCAGATAAGAAGACCTTATTGTACTTTAAGCATAAGGACACTTCTGTGATGAAAATCCACAACTGTCCCCATCAGACTGGTCGGGTTATAATGTAATTAACATAATTATTTGCAATTTTGCAGTCTTCACAGAGCATATCGGTGGTGAACCGCGGTATCACCGCCCGCAGCGCTGACATCGCCTCGGCGAGGTTCCGGCCTGAAGTGGTCACCACCAGCAGGCGGGTTAAGGAGAGTTGCATCTAGGGAACAGACTCCGTCCGGTTAAGAGTCTGAGAGACGGGCTTAGAAAGAGTAACAGTATGTTCATGTTCAATTTATTGTAAACGGGTTACTCACATATTATTAAGTCGAATAGCTAAACGCTCAACATGTTTCGATCGTGCGGTCGATCAGTAAAGGCGGTGCAGTCGATGCTTCTAGAAGATCCTAGAAGAAAATTGGATCGAAATATTTCGAGCGTCTATTCGACTTAATAAAGGACTCACGGTAGACCGGGCCGGAGCTTCCGGCGCTTCGTGTTCTATGGAAAGCACCACGTGATCACCGATCAGCCGTCATAGATAATGACATGATTGACATGTCGGACGCCTCGGCCCGGTCACGGCTCGGTGTAGCGTGCGTGAGTAATAACTCGTTTAAAATAATTATAAGATGTAATTACAAGTCTCACGGGAGTTTTATAGTTAGAAGAATGACAGTGGCTAGTTGTAACGACGGTGTCATATCGTAAGTTCAAAACTAGTTTGATTTGACCGAACGCGAATTTTTCCATAAAAGTTTATTTTTCTGAAGTTTTAAAAAAGACATCTTGTAGAAGCCATTGGGTTAGATTAGGTTAGATTCTTCTAAACATTCAATGGTTTATAAATAAACGCGTTCGTTCAAATGAAAATTTGGCATTGAAACATTGGACAAATAATGTTTCAAAGTAGCGATAGGTACCTAACCCATAAACATCAATCGCAAAGTAAAATATGTGGGTATCGTACAGATACGAAAAGCCATACATTATTTTCTTTCCGATTGGCGTTGATCCTGAATCTAGAGTTACGTATGACTAAGGTTTTGAAAAGGCGTAATGGTGCAAATACACTGAAAGAAAATAATTCTGGTTGTGTGACAACATCCTAGTAATGATCTGACCCAGTGTATTGCAACCTTAAAGTACAAGATGTTATCGTTTCACGAGCCCTGACGCCAATTACATTTTGACATCAAAAGGGTATATGTAGGCAGGGTTGGGCAGTATTTCAATTACATGTATTTGAAATACGTATTTGAAATACATTTTAGTATTTTGTATTTGTATTTCAAATACTACCTGGAAAAGTATTTTGTATTTGGTATTTCAAATACTGAACTCACATGTATTTAGTATTTTGTATTTCAAATACTTCAAGCATCAAAATACATTTCTACGAAATACATTTTATTAAATTCTATGATCCTAAAATGGAACGTTTTTTTTAAATATAATGTACAACTTGTACGAGGGCAAATAGGTACAATGCGCGAGCGAGCTATTGTGCGCGGAACTTTTCGTCAACAGCCAGGGGATAGGGTCATTGCAGTAGTTTCCGTCCATGCTCTAGTTTTCGACCACTTGACAGATTAGCAAATAATATATTTCAGTTTTAATTTACTATTTGCGAAATATAATTTTTATATGTGGACAGATATATTGTTTAGCTAAGGATTGAAATCAGTCCAAATTTGTGCAGCAATGTAGATTTATATTCAAATTTCGTCAAGTGGACGAAAACTAGAGCTGGACGAAAACAAGCGCAATGACCCAATAAGTTTTTAGGAAAGGATATTCGTTAAAAAAACTAAATGATTAAACAAAAAAAATAAAAGTATTTTGTATTTGAAATACATTATTTTAAACACTGTAATTTGTATTTTGTATTTCAAATACCAGTCACCAAAGTAATTTGTATTTGGTATTTCAAATACTTTTAAAAATGTATTTTGTAATTTGTATTTGAAATACGTGGAAGCCAGTATTTTGCCCAACCCTGTATGTAGGTAAATGATGCCTTTCGCTCGCGCCAATACCTACATGTACGAATATGTTCAAACGAAATGCACGCACGAATTAAAACAAAATGACATCATTAAAGGTGACGTTTGGATTTCAACTGCAGATTACTGCTGCGGCGTTGTTGCCGCTTTTCTGTCAATGTCTTTGATAAAATCATGGTCTAATAAAACATGGTCTTCTATTCCCAGAGTGACACAGGTCTACCTCACAATAACATGGCCGCTATATATAGCGCTATCGCATATTATCATATAACGCTGTCGCATGATGACGTAGGCTTGTGTCAGTTAGGTGACCTAGAAAAGACGGGAATAGAGTACCAGGCGGAGTATATTATTATACCATGGATAAAATGAGTGACGTTCGCCGGCTCATTACTGCCGCGATAGTGACTTTTATTCCGTCACTCATTTTATCAAGGAAATTGACAGATGCATCGGCGGATAATTTATTGCCATCTTGTGAAACGAACATCAGGTGTTGAAACGCTCAAAATGTGCAATTATTTGTTAAATCATACAATGAACCATAGATGTAAGTAAATTGAGGTAGATATGGTACCAGGCGCACGATTGTGAGCCATTAAATATAGGTTCCGGAACCTATATTTAGTTAGGCGTATGGGTGACGCCAACCTGTCAAGCTGTCAAAATCGTTGGATCAATTTTTAATTTTGTCAACTATGAACGTCACACGTCTACATAAATAAAAGGTCATTGCAATGAACTACCTTTTTAGAGTGTATGAGGTCGGAAATATGTGTGTCCATATTTTGAATAAGGGTGCATGAATTTTGAAATTTTGTGGTACCTAATAATACGTACCTAATACCTAATAAGGAGCTGTGTACAAATTGAAGTTTACTAATTGTATAGGTGAAAATTTTATCATAAATTTTATTATCGCGTTCCAAGGTGTTTTTATGTATGTAATTTAGTTTCGGCGATCCATTAAATGGCATACCAATGCATGCGGTCAATGTAGCAGCCAAGGTCGTCACAAATTTCTAGCATAATAATCTGACCTGCCTATGCCAAATGATAAATCGTCCAAAATATATGATGCAAAATTATAAATGTAATGTAAATTGATTGCTTTCCTTATTTGTTTTAAACTGTTGGTAAATCATGTGTTTTAGTTATTTACGGCACCAATCATGAGACATTTATGAGAAAATTAGGAGTATTTTTGATATTTCACTGTTAGCTGTAAAATCTCTACAGCTTTACGTATTAAAAGTCGAATGTTTTATTCGTCTTTTATATTTTCGACGTGTTTAATGAAAGATACAGCAATTGGTTTCAACATAATTAATAATTAAAACTATGTTTTTTTTTCTCTAGTTATGGACAGTACCGATTGCATCATTTCTTTTAAAACAGGCAGAAATTAATGAAAAAATGTTGCTAGTTTTTAAAAACGAATGTTAAATAGGTACTTATTTTACACGATTTGTAGTTCACGTCTCATTATTGGTGCCGCGTCCATTATAGGGGCGTTTACCATTGATATTGCTAAAGTTTATAAGATACACATTTACGAGTAGAATAATGTCCAATTAAGTTTCCATTGTTTGTATTTCGTCTTTATTTTGTATTCAAAACTCGACCTTAATAAAGGTGTTTATAAGGTTGAATTTCAAACTGTCAAAACAAACAGACATATTTTAATATAATTAGAATGGCTTATAGCAAGGCTCTCGTGTAACTGAAGACGTTTGTGAGATAAATAGGTATTCATTAATTTGTCTGAAGGTTAATGAACAATGACATTTGAACAAACAAAATGACATTTTATAAATGACGTGTTTTGCCATGTTTTACAGTATAGAGCCTAAACAAAACAGTTATTTTCCTAAAAACCAGCAGCTTTTAAAAGCGTTAGACAATATTTTGGGCCTCAAAATTGTATGGAAACAGTCTACATTACTCAAACCATTACCATAGGTAGGTACCAAATTTCATCTACTTAAATCGTTCACTACGCTCGTGGTTCAATTTTGGAATCTTTTGCTTGCTTGGGTACTTATTCAATCAACAACTTTTTCTCCTTGTAAAACAAATAGGTAACTATTTTACCACTGTATATTATTTATTCATTTACAATTACAGTGAAACCTGGATAGCTAGGACTAATCGAAAATACAAATTCCAGTTATAGAGGTTTGTTTTGTCTCACTAACAGAGGTAATTCAGTGCTAAAGTGTCGGGACCGCACCATGAGTCCTAGCTATGGAGGTTTCCCGCTTATCCAGGTCCCACGTAACCAAGTTTCACTGTACATAATAAATAACAAAAAGACAGTTCAATATGAGGTTGATTAAACGTTATTTACTTCAATGGTAAATTAATATTAATTAGGTATTTGTAACTTACGAAATTGAATGATATAAATGTTAAAAACTATTGTTGTAGTTAAGTGAAATGGTAAGATAATATTAAGATTAAGTTAAAAGATTAAGAATCGACTGACTGTATTTTTAGTGACATTAAGGTCATTGTGATTGTTTAAATAAAATTATTAATATGTGATTACTTTTATTCTCATCTTTTTCACATTGATCTATTATTACTAACATATTATAGAACCGGCACACAGAACCAGTATTTTGCGCCATGAGTTATTGTTTTGACAACAAACCATAGAAGCGGAGCGTGCGACCTAAACGCGTAAGCGCCATGAATTTTACGGCGCTTACGACGTTTAGTTCGCGTGGTACAGGTTGTGAGTGCGACATTTCAATGTTTGGTATGGCTTCTCTATAGTAATAATATTTCAAACCTTTTTCATTAAGTACCTTAAGTAAATGGTGTCTCTAGCTTTCACAATCGGTCACTGCGAAGCCTGTGCAAAATCAGCGTGGTTTATTTCTAGCTCAACATTATTACATATTCACCCCTAAAAGTATGGTAGATATAAAAAAAAACCGCCTGTATAATGTAATAGGCATTGAAGGTATAATCAGATTATATAAAATACCTATTCAATTTAATTTTCGAATTGTATTCATTAATTTATTAGCTAAAACTTGGGATCAGAAGTTTATAATTATTAATTAATGTGATTCTTATTACGAATAGAAAAGAAAAACAAAAGAGGCACGATTCAATTAATCATTTTGAACAAGACGTTTTTGCAGGAGCGTAAGATATTGAATTTATAATGAATCCTCTTATTAAAGTATTTAAGGTTTATATTACTTTGAACAGAAATAAAAAGTGTTTTTGAGCCAGTTATGTTACCAAACCTTTTATAACCTTTTGACCGCCAGAGACGGGCACGTTTACAGGAAGCCAATTCAAACTTAATTATTCAATAAAATCACTTTTCCCCATATAATATTTGGCTAATTTTGTTCTAAAGTTATTGTTAGTTTTTGAATAAAGCAAACATAAGAGATGCAGCTATTAAATATTTGCGCAAACACAACACTGGAGTGAGTTCGGCCCTTAATTGTTCAACATAATATACAATTTCATCAAAATTAAATATTTATTGCCAGACTCCGAAGTTGTTCTAACTAAATTTAAAAATACTTATTACTATTACTCGTACTAGGTATATATTATATAACTCGGATTTTTTTAAATAAAATAAAGAGAAGCATAAACCTTAGACAAATTATAAAACCACCGAAATGAAGCCGTTTATGTACATTTGTATTTAAATAGCTAATAGTGTACTATTGATTGCGTATTTTTAACTTATCTTAAAAACCCACATCGAAAATTAGTTCTTTCATTAGTTTTAGGTCCTATGCCATTTCTGATCAGATTATTGATAGTAATACATAATAATACATTGGAGCATTGTCGTTTAATGAGAAATCTAGAGATGGTACGATTTGACCGGGCTGTACAATATAGCCGACTCTCCCCTAAGGAATAAGATTACCATGAATCTACATAAAATCTTGTGTCATAGGGGTTAGAATTGCGACGTTATGAGCGTTCTCCTGTGGATAGAATAGAAAGATGTTTATTTCCCTAGTTCGTACATATATTACATTCTGTCCAACAGGGCGGTGGTGTATTCGGCCTGTGGGCCTGTCAGCTACTTATGATCTACTTATGTTTGTCCTTTGAGCGGGGTTTTGGCGTCATTAATTGAGATTAAGATGAGGTACGCTATAATAATTTTATGGTTTTACTCCATTGAGTATTATTACTATAGAGAAGTCATACCAAACAATGAAATTGTCGCAATCGCAACCTGTACCACGCGACCAAAACGTCGTAAGCGCCGTAAACTTCATGGCGTTTACGCGTTTAGGTCGCGGAATTCACGCTCCGCTTCTATGGTTTGTTATCAAAACAATAACTCATGGCGCAAAATACTGGTTCTTTGTGCCGGTTCTATACGTAGTAATAATAGTTCAATGTTTTACTCACGTATTTTTAGTTAGGTACTACGCGTAAAGAGTTCATTTGGGCGAAGTTGAGCACCAATGGCGAAGTTAGGGTTCCCTACAGTAGGTATTTTTGCCAACCCTGATTTTCAATGAATTGCAACATCGATAACGGTGTTTGCTTATTAAGTTCAATTCGATAACAGCATATTTTACTAATGTCGAGGTTTACACAGCAAAGTTAAGGCGTATAAAAGCTAAATAGCTGATATGATAGGACCCTTACTCACATAAAGGGGGTACTCCTTTTGTATTAGCTGTTGTGATAAAATCAGAGATAATGCTGGTGTCAATAAACTATCATACATTTAGAACCGAGATACTGGAATTAAATACAGGTAATGTCCAGCCAGAGGTGAGAACAAATTTGTAGTAGTACGAGTAGTAGTAGTAGTAAAACATTTTATTGTACAAAAATCAAAACAAAACAGGAAGAATAACATTCGTCATTAGTACAAAGGCGAACTTATCCCTTCAAGGGATCTCTTCCAGTTAACCTTTGAGCAATTGAGGGAGAATTGGAGACGGTAGACATCCCAACTGTACCAACAGCGTAAATAAAAGAAAAAGAAAAGAAAATAATAAATAATTTGTGTATGGCCTTTAGTCTCTTTTTTTAAACGCTTGTTTGTTTTTTTATATTTTTTTTATATTTGAAAAGATGACCCGACGTAATATCAGGGTTCCTTATTTTCAATTATTTCAATTTCAATTATTTATTTAAGTCAAGATAACAGAGATCCCATTGTGTTAGTATTACATATTATAAGGCTTAAAAACTATATTAATACTTAAAAGTTATATTAGACTTAATTAATTTAGTTAAATTTATCATTATGGGACAACAAACGTGATCAGCAATCATCCTTAGAATGCTGTTTGTGCTAGCTGTTTGTCCTTAGCCAAGATGACAATTGTAAGTATAGAATCTGTTCGGAAAGAGAAGAGTCGTGGAATGTATTGAGCCCGATACATTCCCCGACTCTTCTCTTTCCGAACAGACTCTATGGTCAAACGCCAAAAGAAATGAAAAAAATATAGAGTTAGACCAAGAAATGTCTGCAGCGATTTTGATAGCCCACGCAGTGCAATTGTTATTTATCCGTCATATTTTCATAGAAGTTTGACGTTTAAAATAACATTTGCACTGCGTGGGCTATCAAAATCGCAGCAGACTTTTCTTGGTATAACTCTAAAATCAGGATGACATGCTACGAAAAATGACGTGACAATTTTTATACATTATTTAAGTTTCAGTTGGCGTTTCCTATTAACGATGTTGCCTTGGCTAGGTCCCCAGCTATAGGCATATTTGTTCAGCTGGCTGCGGTGGCGTAGATAACATATTTTGTGAACTTGAAGGTATTACTTGTAGGTTGTATCTTGTATCCAGGCAGTAAAACTACCGGGTTTATGGCGATTCGCGGTACACCGCGATGGTAAGTATGTGGTAATAGTATGGTAAGTAACTTGCTTTTTTGATCGGAAAGCAGTAATAATTTAGTGCAAAAAATCAGACGAACATGACGAGACTATGAGGGATCTGGGTCCCGGAGGGAAGCCTAAAAAATGTAAACAAGATTTTGGCAAAAATTTCATTTTAGGTGCGTGCTTTTATCGCTGACTGTAAATATTAAATTTGTCCTCAATTTTTTGGTAGCGAAAATACCTATAAAGTATATAGAGTTAGACCAAGATATAAGTCTGCAACAGTGTTGGCCGAAAGTTAATGCAAATTGAAAATGCTGGCCATTAACCATTATAAATTAAATCGTAAACTGTAATCGTCCGTTACGGTTTAAGGTTCAATTTACAATGGTTAATGGCCAACATTTTCAATTCGCATTAACTTTCGGCCAACACTGGTCTGCAATGATTTTGATAGCACCGCAGTGCAAGTGTTATTTAATACGTAATAATTTCATAGAAGTTTGACGTTTAAAATCACTTGTACTGCGTGTACTATTAATATCGTTGCAGACTTTTCTTGGTCTAACAACTCTAACATAATTTAACACATTCAGGGCTAAGAACCCGACTCCACGTACACTGTTTTGTAGCGACTACGCGCTACATACGGCGAATCTGTGGCTACGCGCTACGAGCGTAACCCGTAGCACTTAGTGGCAAATTACTCTTCTACGCGCTAAAAAATGCCGAAAGCGCTCCCAAACTTTCCTTCGACACGTGGCGGCCACGTGGCAAAAAATCGTTAACCCTCCGACTAGGAGAAAGCTGAAGCCGCGCTACAAAGAGTTCAGCCGTTGAAACAGAGATGGCGCTGTTGTCAATGTTGTTCGACGAGTTTCATTGCCGTTTGATAGAGTGCTCTTTAGTTAGTTTTTTTTTTTCTTTTAATTAATATGAAATAACAGGCCTATTCGGATTTCGAGATAATCACAAGATCTTGAGACGATTAAGAGATCAACTAGATCTACATTAGATATCGACTAGATGTGACTTGGATATCTAAGTCATAACTTGTCGAAATCGTTCAAAAGGACCTCCAGAATCGCGGAAACGTCAAATTTGACATATATATCTTACAAATATCTTTAAATTATCCGTATCGTAACTTGTTGAAGCCTAGTAGAAATCTAATTCATTTTCCGAATCGAGCCGTAAGTTATTTTTATTTCATTAAATTGACGTTTCTATAGACACAACACAATCTTAATGTAAACTGCAATCTTAATGTAATTTGACTCTGTTCTTAAAGTTGGCACCTTTTCTATTTATTAATGACAATTATTTTATTACAGGTAGGTAATAAACTTTTATATTAGGTACTATAATAGGCCAGTCAAATTAGATAAAAAAAAAGCATTTCGAGGAATTAATTCCCAGCAAGCATGAAATCATTTTAATACCTTCATTTGGTTCTAAATGCATATAATCTGAGTTTGCTCCATCCCAAGAGGTGTGGTAACACTTTGGGAGCCTTGGAAGATACATTTTACCATGGATTGACAAAACCACTCGATGTAGAAGGAACCCAACTTCAAAATCAATGTCACTACCAGCAACGTTGTTGTAGATCAGACACTGGTAAAAAAAATCGGATTATAACACGATTTTACAAAAAAAAAGGAAATCAAAGTGGCGGCCATTTTGTACAATCTTTCCCAACAAACAATTAGGCGACACTTAGCACTTATTTTATCACCTAAAGACATATAACGGCTGGAGAATAGCTATATACTCTAAGGTTACAGGCTCTGGTGACATCAAGGTCTTTAAGAAGTCCATGTATAGCTTTAAGATCCACAATAGCCGTTTTGGCCGCTATAATGGATCTTAAGCAGCTAGTGTTATAGCTCAAAGTGAATTCTACCACCTTAACATCTATATGAGTAATAAGCAGCTGCAATTTTCACTTAAGGTTCTAAACAGGCGATAAAAACTCTTTTATAGCTCCGTTACTCGCAATCGCTTCTTAACTCTCTTGTCTCACTTACAGTCGAAAAGAGAAGTTATGAGTCACTTTTATAGATCATGTAGTCGCAGACGGGCGTTATTCAATACCTTAGTACATCTTATAGTGTTATTAGAGTCTTACTTACAACCTAAGCCTATAGCGCCATGTTAATATGACCGATGAATCAATAAGCAAAACAAAAATTGTTAATTAGAACGTAAATACTTAATAAAAATCGATAATTTTACTCACTATAGACATAATGTTAGTATTGTTGTATTTAAAACCGGACTTCACGTATATTGTGTAATTTTGCGAAAATTAAATACGGTGGACCACAATTTAAAAAATAATATATTCAGATAAATATGCAAAGGATCAGAGGCCCTTTAAAATTTTGTTAGTAATACATATAGTTATTGACAGTGTAATTAATTTCGCCATCATAAATCCGCAGATAACACCGGCATCGGTGAACTAAAATAATTATTTGCTTTTATTTATCCGCCATTACATTTCACTTCAAGCTGTCACAGTGCAAGCTTACAAATAATAATACAAAATGGAAACATCTGCAACCAAAGCAGTCAGGGCTAAGGAAAAAATGTGCAATTACCTTCTTGAGTGTTACAAATATTGACTTTAAATGCTAATATACCATCTAAAGCTGAAAGTATCAACTATATAGCTCTACACTACTACTCAAACAGTTAGTAGTCGCTTATTTGGCACCCTTTTAAATCCTAAGTTGTTAATCAACGCTATTACAGCACTACTTTAGCGCTCTTCTACTACAACAGTTTGTAGTCACCTATATGCAACCCATATAGCTCCTAAAGAATTAATTAACACTATTGTAGCTCCACTATACCGCTCTTATGTCTCTTTTTTTATCCCCTAACCCTACTGTAGCACAGTTATAAATCTTACGGTGATAAAATTTGTGCCCAATCCGGGGTTAAAACGGGGTTATAGCCGGCTATAACTCCTATTTTTAGAGTACTAACAACACCTAAAGAGTAAATAGGCGCTTATATAAATCTCTTGTAACCCTTAAATTTAGCGCCTAATGTTAGTTGGGTTGACTACGAATTCATATTAAGATACTTTTTGAATCCTGGGATGTCAATTTTTATCATGATTAGAACAAATTTTTCGTCGGACTTCCCGTTTTTAAAATACAAGCAAAAAACTGAAACAGATAATTTTTTTCCACAACTCCTGGAATGGAGCAAACTCAAATTTAGAACCAAATGAAGGTATTAAGACGATTTTCAGCTTGCCGAGAATTAATTCCTCGAAAAAACTTAATTTGGCTGGCCTATTCCTAATAGAAGAAATAAAATAAAAATGTAACGTTTTCGTAAAACAAAAAATAAAAATAAAATCGTATTAAGAAAAAATTAAGATACTTAGTTACTTAGCTTAATGCGTTTGTTAATTCATTTAACAAAATTGAGAATTATTTATATCCGGAAAATTCTTAGCATGTTTCCTTTGAGTCTCCTTCGCCATCTCTAATAACTTGTGTCCTAAAGTCTTTTACCCTAACCGTTTAGTCCTAATGGGTATTAGATCTAATGCTCAGTCCTCATAACACTCATTTGCCAAAAAGTAATGAATGTCCTAAAACCTAAAACTCATTAGTCCTAAAATGGTCCTAAACGTAGTATAGGCAAAAAGTATTAAGGAATTATATAATAACTGTACGCGATTAAGTTCCGATTCAGATTTATTATAAGTATTAAGGAATGCAAAATTAGAAGAAATAACTTTAGGAGTCCCGATATAGATCCGTTTCCTTTTTAGGAGCAATTTGGACTAAAGTGTGATCTTAATTATTATTGTCCGTTTTAATGAACGGCGAGCGATGGCAACAAAGGCAGCCATTAGAGTTCATTTATAAACCGAGAAATAGCCCTAATGGGGACAGACGGGGGCAATAGGGATACGACTTAAATTAAATTAAAATTCATTTATTTCGAGTAGGTATCTGTGTCTGTGTGAAATGAAAAGTCTTAATTTAACTTAAAAAAAGTTAGCCCTTTTTCCTCGGATTGCCAAACTGCTCGATTTAGAAGAAATCCTCTATCAATTACAAGGCGCTACCAGCTAGGCTTGGTGGATCAGACACTGGTAAAAAGGCGGTTTCTTAATAAAATAATTAGTTTGGAGAAATATTCCCGGTCTTTAACTTTTCATTTCGGCTGTATTATCTCATTTGACAAAAAAAATATTTTAGATCTCATTTGACAAAAAAAAATTACCCTCTCTAATATTGAACATGATAACATTTTCCGTCGGACTTATGGTTTTCGAGCTACAAGCAAAAAACTGAAAAAAGAGCAAAAATTTATGCACACCTCCTGGGATTGCGCAAACTCGGATTTCACACATTTAGCAATAAATGAAGGTGTTAAAACGATTTCCAGCTTGCTGGAAATAAACCTACAATTTGTACACGTGCGTTAAAGGTTACCTACAAAGTATGAAAAAAAAGAGAAGGATTAAGGTTGTATTAACAAACGTTTCCATTAATTTTCACATCTAAATATATCTAATCCGGAAATCTCTATAAATATATCCAAGCCGACAATCTCTACAAATGTCTTCTCGATAACAAGAGATTAATACAACGTTCATTAACCAGCCAGTTAATTTATGCAAATCTCCGGCAATCTCGAGTGCTCGATTCCACGAGGTATCTTAGCTATGTGCTTAAAGGAATCCAATTAATACAAAGGGCTTTAGGCTTGTTCGATTGTTCTATGAATAACTTCAGTCAAGTGTAGTAATTGTAATAAGTATAATTTATGAAGTAAAACTATTCAAACGGATTATATCGCGTATATTGGATTCATACTATATCCCGACGTTTCGAACCCTCACCCGTTCCTCATGAACGCTGTAAAGGGTTCGAAACGTCGGGATGTAGCATGAATTCATTATACGCGATATAATCCGTTTCAATAGTTTTATTTCATGAGCAACTATTGCGGTAACCGAAGACAATATTAAGTATAATTTAATAATAATAATGGATGAGTGGCTGGAGTTAGATCAAGGGTCAGATGCAGAAGGCGGTAATCTAGGACACGGTGCGCTTAAGTACGTCGGTTCTTCACTCTGCGGCCCTGACCACCGGCAGCTGGCGCCATGCCCCGCTATTTATTGTTTTTGTACATGTTGTATTTTACTTCTATATTCAACTTTATTCATGCTATAAACAAGCTAACTCAAGAAGAAAAACAAATAAAGAGAATAATTTAGTAATATAATTTTAATCCACAGATCCATACAAATCTTTCCGTACCTGCAGTGAAAGGGTTAATTTCCCGGCCTCAGGTCGTGATAATGAGCGTTTTCCTGCGAAAAGTTTCAATTTCTGTGTCAAGGGCCGCTGTTTGAGGTGCCGTCTTAAGCAATGATCTTGAGTCGAAATTTTAAAGAACCTCCTAAGACCCTGGGGCAAATGTTTTGTTTTTGAATTTGGAACCCTTAGTAAAGTTATACAATAAAAGTTCAAAATAATAATAAAACAATTTAAAACTATGCCCCGTCGTTTAACTTTTTTAGGGCCACTTGCACCATCCCACTAACCTGGGGTTAACCGGTTAAACCTGGAGTTTCCGTGGTTAGCAGTACAATTTGACACTGGGTTAACGGTTTAACCGGTTAACACCGGGTTAATGGGATGGTGCAAGTGGCGCTTAGTGTTTTTGATTATTGCAAAAGTTTAGAGCGAAAAACAAATTCCATCCAATTTTTTAGTGCTCCTAACTCTAATAATAATTAAAAAATCGAAGAAAATCCTAATACGAAGGGGCACTACGAAGTTGTGGTAAATTCACGTCATACGATATTAATAATAACATTATTAATATCAGTGTGGAACCACCATTATTCGCAATTTTGAAATTATCTCCAATCACCATTATGAATTTTAAAAACACCAATGAAATGAACTGTTTCCATCGAAATCACCGGTTATTATCGGTTAATTGAATGAAACAATTGGAATAATTGGGTTTACCCATTTGTTGATTGATTCAGCATTTTCAAGTTCCGTTTTCATTCGTTCATTTGTTAGGTACGTTCGAGTACAAAAACATCTTTACAAGCCGACGTTCCAAAAATATATTTACACGGCTTTGTAAATATTGCTCGAATGAATAGCACCAGCATATTTCATATTCATATTCATTTATTCATAAAATTACAAACTTTACATGTCAAAAGGGTTATTAATTAATTAGGTCAATTTCAATTAAATTACAATTCATTAAAATAAAATAAAACAATATAAAAATAATCAATACAATTCAAATAAATAAAATATTAAATTAAGTTACGATTAAATCATAATTATTATATTCTGACATGTCATAAAATGCATTTCTAGTCAGCCATTTTTTTAATTCGGAGTAGAATGTCAGGTCATTAATATTTTTAATGGTGTCGGGTAGTTTATTATAGATACCTGGCCCCGCAACAGATACCGTTTTGTTAGATACATAGAATTATGTAGCAACGTTTTGAGAAAAATAAAGAAAACTGTATGTGTACCTACTGGTTTTTGACGTGATAACGTCTTATAAATCGATGAACACCGGTAGCATGCACGAAAAAGTGTTACGTTGTGGACAGATCTTCGTGGTAACGTTACGTAATGTAATGGTAATGTTTTCTTATGACGTTAATAATATCACGCAAAATTATCGTCCGTAAACGAACTTTACAGACAACCATTTTTTTATAAAGTGTATTCAGGTAATTCTGAAAACCAGCCATAATTTAATCATGTTAGTGTAAATTTTAAGAATCACCCGAAATCTTGAACTATAGCATGGTCTATCAGGGCAATCGTGCGGGGTGCGAGGGGCGAGGGGTAAAACGCGCGCACCCGAGCTGCATACATCACCATTGTTAGTAGCTCGGTACTACTTATAGGGCTAGCGTGTCTTAGAGTAAGTCAAGTGTAAGTCTTCGGCAGTTGTGTAAAAGTCTGTGACAACACTATTGTGTTCTTGTGCGGTGTCGGCATTCACGCAAACATCAAAGGCGGTCGGTCCACTGTTACTATAGGTACGGTACTACCATAGTCTAATAAAACATGGTCTTCCATTCCCAGAGTGACACGGGCCTACGTCACAACAACATGGCCGCTATATATAGCGCTATCGCATATTATCATATAGCGCTGTCGCATGATGACGTAGGCCCGTGTCAGTTAGGTGACCTAGAAAAGACGGGAATGGAGTACCAGGCGGAGTATATTATTATACCATGGGTACTACCACAAATCACTCATACAAATAATCCAAGTTGGACATGAATAAATGAATTTATTAATTTATTTAGGTACTTAAGAATTATAATTATTAAACAAAAACAATTATCGAAGTCTGCACTTACAAATAGGCAAATAAATAATGTACCTACGATGCTACGAATCTTCAGTTGTAAGCCATGTAAAACTGAAAAGAAACATATTTCAAGTATTAATACATATTTTAATCGCCAAAAAGTTATTAAGAACAACGTCAGAAAGCATTTCTTAAAATGCTTGTGCCAGACGATCTCGTACATTTTCATAATAAATCGCCCAAAGATGTCCTAAATGACTAATGTTCTTTAGCATGAATTTGTATTTTGGCAAGTAGATATGATAGGGATCAACAGTAATTATATTTATTAAAAGATTCATTGGGTATGACGGGGAATGATGTAGATAAATGGTTGTTATTGTAGCGATGGATAATCGTTTAGATAAACCTAAGCTGCAGAGATAACTGAACGGAAAGTCTGACTAACTAACAAGCGAAATAATAGTTGAAAATGGTTGAGCAATACACTTTTCGTTTGTCGCGACAATGGCGACATCTAGTGTCAATGTCAAGTAGGGTACTATTAAATCTGCTACTTGACGCTAGATGTCGACTAGGAAAATAAGCAGTATTTTGGTTACAAGCATGTCAAGGGATTAGCCGTCTATTTATGGTTAAGTAAGTAGAAATGACTGGTGTGGGTAATGGCTGTGGAATGAGTTCCCTGCCGTGGTTTTCTCGAGGGGCTACAGTAAGGGGTTCTACAGGAGTGTACAGGTTTCTAAAGGGTCGGCAACGCATGTAACACCCCTGAGTTGTAGGCAACCATAAGCTACTGCGCCTGCTTACCACCAGGCGGTCCGTATGCTTGATTGCCGACGTGTTAAAAAAATGGTATACTAAAGAAAGTTACCTGAATTACTAGAAGTAAATAGTTGCAACTAACGTCCAGGATAGTGACCGGCACGGACAGTCCGATTGCCAAGTCTTGTCCAGCTTTAAAGCTCGTTTTCTCAGTCGTCACACTGGTGTACCAACGGAGCAGGGTCTGGTAGGACTTTGATGATGTGTCTGTTGAAAAAAGAATCAAACCTGAAGATAGAATGCTTTGGAGTCATCACTCGTTCTTTATTTGTCCTGTTAGCTTTTTATCATTATCTACTTTGGTCAAATCCTATGGTCAACGAAGGCACAGAATAGGCTGGAATGGAAAATGCTGCAGCGACAGAGGGCCAGGCCCTCTTAATATTGATGATGATGACTTTGGTCAAAGTATGTAACTTATTTATGTTTGAAATAATAATTGTCTTTTTCGTTTTTCGTCACGGTCTTCTGAATCTGAATTTGAAGGCCATGGAAACAAATGAAGAAAATATAAATAAATAAAAAACACAAATGAATATGACGGAGGCACGGGTGACGGCGGCGGGCGTAGTACCTCAATGTATTACTTCACAGCAAAGAGAATAAAGTCTATAGAGACGGATTGTCAAAGTAAATTATGTAGCCACTGTAAATTTACTGCCATCTTTCGACAGAACATAAAACTGTTAGAACGCCATTTGACTTTGATCCTTATCCTTTAAGTGATATGTGTTTACTTATTAAATATTAATATTCACGCCATCTACTCGACTATAGGCCAAAGGTATGGTTCCATGTTTTCGAGCGATGGCGCCACAACCTTCAGCCTATGCTCGAGTAGATGGCGTGAATATTAATATTTAAAAAGTTAACACATATCAGTTAAAGAATAAGGATCAAAGTCAAATGGCGTTCAAACAGGTTTAATCTTCTGTCGAAAGATGGCAGTAAATGAACTGTAGCTACATAATTTACCATGACAGTAACTCTCTTCTTCAAATCCTCTTTGCTTCACAGCAAAATTAGTATGCTACCAGTGCATGAAATAAGCATTCGAACTCGTTAACCATACTAGCGCCTACTATATTTCAGTACTAAATGATAAAAAGAACCAATTGCTATCCCGATGCTAACTGATTTGTTGTAAAATAAAAGATATGTGATCTTTCAAAACAACACATCCTTTCTTTATTTCACAAAAGTAAGCTTCTAATGAAACATAAGAAATCAAAATAACACTTGGAATAAAACACTTAGCTAAATGGATAAATAACGTTGGATTCTATCAGCTTTCAGAATAATCCTTCAGGTATAAGCCTTCAGGAACGTGGCGAGTTAGGCACGAGGTTGGCTAACGAGTACGTCCGATCTCTAGCGCGGTCCGATCAAGAAGAAACACCAGTGCCGGAGCCTCGCTGCTCCAGTGCTCCCGCCTCAACGTCAAGTTGGTCAACCTGCTTGACCAGTCTACCAACATAACGACATAAATGCCAACTCGTGCCTACGTTCACCCAAGAGAAACCTCTTGACGTTCCAAAGCCTTCTACCTGTCATCTTAGTTCAATAACACGCCAATAGACGGCGTTACTCTCTACGCGTAATACGTAGCTCAACATTGCTAATCGATTTTATACAGGCGTCTAAAACTATGAACTGTAACGCTGCAATACGTCCTTCTGGAGTCACGCCCCGACAAATAATTAAATAAATGGATAATGAGAGGGGTGAGATAGTGCTGAGAGATAAAAGATGAAATAATTCTTCTCACCATTAGAAAATCTTGGATCCAAAACTAATCTTGAAGCCAGATGAAATCCTAGTTGCTTGCAAATCATGTCAGTCCTATACGCTGCTGCACAAACTACCCACAGTAAGTAAAAAGACTTGAATTGACGCCAAAGGAGGTATCCAAGTAGTAAAACAGTCTGGAAAATAATAATTCTATTTTTTATGAAAAATTTAACAGATTGGTACTGAAAATATAAATGATTAGGTATAATATAATGTTGATGTCATGTTTTAGCTTTAGGGTAAGTATTTCATTTCATAAATAAAAAGTAGATTGATAGCAAAGAACTAACAAATAGTACGTACCATATCCATATATGCAACAACGATGGTAAACCCAAATACAATGGTATTAATCAAAGTGACAAACGAAATGAGGAGAATCTGCAAATAAATATTAATAAAATACTTATATAAGTAAAGAATGGTAAAGTAAACTAAGCATAACTACTAGACCTACGGATACGTACAGTAAATTGAAATCCATCATTGAAATATGAAGATGCAATCAAGATATGCCTGTAAACAGTGCAACCAAAACTTGGATGAGAATTAATTGACTTCGTCAACCTGATGTTAATAATGTTGATGAATAAAGAAATGAAGATCAATTCAGCATCATGAGCAGCAGATCCCAAACAGAATATCGTCATCAGGCCTGGTCTCACTGTCAATTGCATCACTCCACAAACATCAGCTAACAAGGAAACCACAGCCGCTACTGTAGCCATATCAGCTTTGCTTTTCAATATCTTTATATAGTCATCATCCAAACCGAATTTAGTATCCAGTTTGTCAACAGCAATATATATTTTTCTTGAATATCTAGCCGCGACAGATAAAGCTATCAATTCAAATGCTTTTATACCTTGAAACACTAACATGTTAAAATTAATATCTGAGTAGTAAAAAATAAAGTCATACGAAGCGGCACTGAAGACAAATATATAGATAGAATAATATAAGTAGTCACAGATGGTTTTAATTGTATTATTTAGCAGGAGATATGATCGATTAATGCACAGGAAACATTCTAAGATTATTAAATTCTTGAAACAAACAATGGTATTTTTAATAACCATAATTTAAACAACTTAGAAAATATTATGTATTAGAGAAATTTCACAGAATAAAGCATGTGTTGTCAGGACGGCTGGAAACTAAAGCCAATATCAATTTCTCGGCTGGTCCTAATTGATCCCAAGCCACCATTTTGTCATTAGAACTCACAAGAGACTGGTAATTGATATTAAAACTTTGGTCGGCTTTAGGGATCCATATTCATCTTTATTTAGCACGACATTTTTTGTGTTGAGTATTTAGAAACCCTTAAAGTAAAAATGTTTAAGTGAAACAGAAGAGATTAGAAGAGGAAATTACAGTCATTCATTTAACGTTTGCGTAAAAATACCTAGAAAAATCAAAACTACCAGCAAAATACTCATCATAACACCCACACAAACACCAAACGCGCCAACATTTCAAACTTTCCTTTTCCTCCCTTGCGGCAACCTCAATTCAATTTGGCCAACTTCTAAACAAGCATTAAGACTCATTAAGACATCGGACCGTATTATCGGGAGTGTTTGAACTGTGACGCGAGCTTGTTGTGATAAAAGTTCTGGGGGTTGGCAACAGATGGCGCTGTTTTACTAATGTTTTATAGCCTTTAAGGGGTAGGATAGGGTGAGAACTGAAACCGTTTTCATTTATGCGTTGAATGATATAGTCTGCCTAATTAGCTGACCATTTTTTTAATTTTGCACTGGCAATGCTTCCCTAATATTCAAGGTGACGTGCGGATGTCAACTTGTCAATTGCAGCTGCCTGTTGTGGCGTCCTCAGCACTCAACATCAAAAGTAGCGTACCTTTGATGTGAGTGCTGTATGCATGTAGCATTCTGTGTGAATGAAATGAGCATTTAATATTGTATAACAAAAATTAGCAAAACTAACTACAAACAAAATGGTGGCCATCGAAAATGTTCACGCTTTCGGTCCATTTTTACGATTTTCAAACATTTTCTATGGCAACCCTATTTCACCTCAAAAGGGAATTTTTTTCTAAAATATAATTTTCTTGCCTTTCTAAAACTGGTAAATAAATTTCAGTATCACAGAATAATATCTTCAATTAGAAAAGTAGCTGTGAAAACTGAGAATTTCGAAAAATGGTCAACTTTGACCCTTAAAAAATCCATGTGGCGGAAAAAATAAAAATCTGAAATTTTCTGAAAATATAGTCTACTCGTATGTCTTCGTTAATTACAAACATTTAGTGTTATTCTGTTATTTTCACTCATTTGGGAAATATGATTTTTTTAACAAACGTCGCACTTTCAATTCATTTATTAGAGATGGGGACGAAACTACATATATGATAGAAACGTTTGTTTTTTATGGTCCTTACGTCTTTAAATCGATCTGATAGGTACAACTGAGCAGCATCGACATCTGATTTTGAGACGAAAAAGAACTTTGTCAACTTGTGCAATCATCACGATGATTTCGGATTAAAAGCTAAAAGCTAAAAGTTTGTTATACGATATAAAATGCTCATTTCACACCTAATCAAATAAATAATAAAACCGGGCAAGTGCGAGTCGGACTCGCACACGAAGGGTTCCGTACCATTATCTATAAAAATAAAAACGGTCACCCATCCAAGTACTGACCCCGCCCGACGTTGCTTAACTTCGGTCAAAAATCACGTTTGTTGTATGGGAGCCCCACTTAAATCTTTATTTTATTCTGTTTTTAGTACTTGTTGTTATAGCGGCAACAGAAATACATCATCTGTGAACATTTCAGCTGTCTAGCTATCACAGATCACGAGATACAGCCTGGTGACAGACGGACGGACGGACAGCGGAGTCTTAGTAATAGGGTCCCGTTTTACCCTTTGGGTACGGAACCCTAAAAACGTATGTGGTTACCTATTCTACATCTAAAGTTAGAGCACATTATGTACAAGCAGGAATTTGACTCAATTTTTTCCTTTGAATGGGCACTGCTCGGAAATTAAAAGATAAAAAAATAAACAGTGGTGGTGTAACACTTCTGGTATCATAAAGGTTATCCTCAATTTTTTTAAATTAAACCAAAAATCATGCGGCACAGATTTTGTTCCAAATTTGTCGATTTCAGATGGAATGGCCCTGCTGCGACCGGTTCATGGGTGTCTATTGTTGCGCCTGTGAACGGGTCCCAGCTGAGCAGGCGTTCTACATGACATTGAAGCTCTCTACGTATTGGATCTATATCCCCACTCAATCCTATCAAAAGACCGGGATTTATAGACCCGTGAAATCCAAAATGGAGATGCAGATAGGTAATAATAACCGGGTTGTAAGTCCGAAATGGCCTTCAGATCCGGGGGTGTGCGGCGCATTCGTTGCAGCCTGGGCCCTGGAGATCTAGCCAAGATGAAAATCGTTGATAGAAAATACCAATATGAAACAGAAATAATGTATGGAAATCAGGTGACTCTTCGTAAGCTGTCATCCCGATACATTTTCTGTTGGTGGATTTGGTGTTTGTCGATGTATGACTGTCTTGGCTAGGCCCCTGGCCAGCCTGGCCTTTATGCGTGGCCTGGTGGGCCTACGCGCTACCCGCGACCAGTGGGGAGACACTCCTGACTTCGGGCAAACTCGGCTCCGTTCGGCTCAGCATTTGGTTGGCACCCTTGACGATGCGTGCACGACCACAGATAAGATAAAGACTTGAATTTTGACAACCCTAAATCATCATCATATCAGCCAAAGGACGTCCACTGCTGGACATAGGACCTCCCCCAAAGAGTGCCACAATGACCGGTATTGCGCCACCCGCATCCAGCGGACTCCTGCGACCTTAACCAGGTCGTCAGTCCACCTTGTGGGGGGTCTACCCACGCTGTGCCTTCCGGTACGTGGTCGCCACTCGAGAACCTTTCCGCCCCAACGGCCATCGGTTCTACGGGCAATGTGCCCCGCCCACTGCCACTTAAGTTTAGCGATTCGGAGGGCTACATCGGTTACTTTGGTTCTGCTGCGGATGGCCTCATTTCTGATGCGATCACGCAGAGAGACTCCAAGCATAGCCCTTTCCATTGCCCTTTGGGTGACTTTGAGCCTTCTTATGAGGCACACAGTAAGCAGCCACGTTTCAGTTCCATATGTCATCACTGGCAACACACACTGGTCGAAGACTTTCGTCTTGAGACACTGCGGAATATTGGACAAAAAGATGTGCCGTAGCTTCCCAAACGCTGCCCAACCGAGTCGGATTCGTCGATTAACCTCTTTCTCGAAGTTGGACCTACCTAACTGGACAGTCTGTCCTAGGTATATATAATCGTCTACAACTTCAAGTGTAAAGTCTCCGATTGTAACAGGTGTTGGTTCTACACGGGCATTTGACATGATCTTCGTCTTGTCCATGTTCATCCTCAGACCAACTCGCTCGGAAGCTTTACTGAGGTCATCGAGCATCATACTCAAATCCTCCGTAGTCTCAGCCAAGATTACTATATCGTCCGCCAACCGAAGGTGAGTGATGTACTCGCCGTTTATGTTGATGCCAAGCCTTCTCCAGTCCAGAGTCTTGAAAACATCCTCCAATGCAGCGGTAAACAATTTAGGAGAAATAACATCGCCTTGCCTGGCTCCCCGCTGCAACGGAATAGGTTTCGAGTTCTGGTCCTGGAGTCGGACTGACATAGTGGCGTTCTCGTACAAACACTTCAGCACTTCGATATAGCGGTAATCCACTTGGCACCTCTGGAGAGATTGTAGTACGGCCCAGGTTTCGATCGAATCGAAGGCTTTCTCGTAGTCCACAAACGCTATGCAGAGAGGCAGGTTAAACTCCTCAGTCTTCTGTATTACCTGACGGAGCGTATGGATGTGGTCTACGGTACTAAAGCCTCTTCGGAAACCGGCTTGTTCAGGAGGCTGGAAGTCATCTAGCCTGCGTGCGAGACGGTTCGTAATGACTCTTGAAAACAGCTTATAGACATGGCTCAGAAGTGGGATGGTCCCGGGAACCCTAAATAGCCGATAGGTATAGTGCCATATATTAGAAAGGGACAGCATGATTCGACCCTGAACCGCTATCAAACTCGGTTTTGTAAGAAGTGTTCTTTCTGTACGGTAGTATTATTTATTCTGTGCCGCTACCCGCGCCTCCTGTCACCCTGAGCGTAAGCGTTTTCCCTCGTCTGCGAACTTGTACCGTTGTCGTTTTATCTGCGCGATACATGCTGTGAGGAGACTAACATATCTATATTGCGGGGTTTGGACTTAATTTTGCTGCTTGATTCTAATTAATGTAATGCGAATGTTACGAAATGTAAGTACTTAAGGACACAATTAACAATAGTTGGAGGAATACACTTTTTCTTGTAACTCGTTGCCATGGTTACGGTATTTTGAGTCACTCTTAAAACCCTAGATTATTCGTTAAATTAAAGAAACATGTATTTTTGTGCTAGTTGTACGGCCTTAATGGGGCACCTACATACTAAGTACGAGTATATGTTAGTAGAACTATGGTGCAACAAACTGGACTACCATTGTCCCCTGGCTGACCGGACGGAATAACAACAAGAAATTATTGATTCACTCAAGTAGTAACTTTTTAGTCGTTATTTTCGTCGGTTAGAATAATTTGTCCTTACTCGGATAAAATTAATGATCGAGTGAAGGGCACATCAAATTAAAATCCGGGAAGAGAATTATTTTTCTTTAATTTACTAAATAACCTACGTTACGTTACTACTACCTACTACACATACAACATGGGAGACACTAGCTGGTGACCGCCCACATTGGAGGCATAATGTGCAGACGCAGGTGCGTGAATTTAAAACCAGGCGACGCACAGAGCTCGACGTTAAGCGTGACGAGCTAAAAAATGAAAAAAATGAAATGAAAATCTTTATTTCAGGCAACTAATGGCCCATACATAAATACCTTAAAACTAGCATACATATTATATAAAAATATATTTTATAACTAAACTTTAAAAAACTAAATACTACATATCACATTATGGCTGCGATGCATTACGCAACCCCGCAGTGTCAGGGAGCCGGCCGCGGAACCGCCGAAACTTGACACCCTTCGGCCAAAACTCCTCCTTGGTGAAGGTCGCTAGATGGTCAGTCGGAACGCTCACCACAAACGAATTAAAATTCGCATTGTGTCGAGATTCCAACTTCGCGACCCTCAGGATGAATCCGGCCAGACCACCTGTGGCCATTACGTATAATTAAGTCGGAGGGGTGCTGACTTGCAGCGAATGTGGCCGCACATTTGCTGCAAAGGTTGGCTACGTCAGTCACTTGAGAGCGCCCCAGCGACGCTCTCAGCGGTAGAAAGGCAGTCGCTGTAGCCGAAAACGGCTAGGATATGATGATGATGACTAACTACTAATTTGATCCCTTGAAACCGAATCTGAGTAAATGCGTTCTTTTACACAGAACTTTACTTAAAATATAATGGGTCTTGTAAATTAAAATAGACATTAAATATTTTTTGTCCGTATTTTAAATATTCTTTGACACGAAATTACTCCCAAAACGTCTTCTAAGAGCCTCTTTATATTTTCTCGTATCATCTTTCAACTCATGGAGTATGAGTACCAGAGTATCTAGAGCCCTCCGTGTGACGGTCTTCTTTGTAATAGTAAGTGTTGTATTTCAACTTAGGGTTCAGGATACAATGGTTGGTATTCCGTAGGGAAATATTGTATTCATGTATACACGGACGTTGATCAAACGTAACTACGTAATATGTATATTATCTGACTGTTCGTTTATATTTCTCTTCAAATTTCTTTCTTCACGAGAGATTAAAGATCATGTTATATAATTCACAGTTTTTTCTAAGCATCTAAAACTGTAGGAGGTCGGAGACAGATTTATGGCTGAACCATAGAGTTATATATTTGACAGAGGGAATGTCACTTAAGACAAACTGTGACACTGCAATGGCGGACGGTTTGAAAGTGTGCGTGTAGTCGAGTGATACCATGTAACACAAATTCTCCCCTAATGGTGAAACAATTATTTTCAATACCGTCCTTGTTTTCAAATATTAAAATAGGACAGTTTTACGTTAGACAATAAAAACAGTGTGTACCTGATTGTATAGATCTTGAAAATGCGCATTGTTGTACAATTACTTTGTGCAAATATTATTTTTAATACCTAATGATATTTAGCATCGGAATTAAATCAGTTCATGCTTTTTTTAATATACATTTCACTTGAAACATATCTGGTTTTAAACAACAAATTAATATACATAACAAACAAACGTTAACTATCAAACATTCATGTAAGCGTCTTTAATCTCCTTATTATCGGGATATTACCGACTTATTTTGAAATGCACAATCAATAATTTAACTTTACCTAAATGATATACATAATGATTTAATAAGAAGAGCATCAATTACCCTACTTTCGGGAAATTACCCTATTCAAATTACTGGTCGCGGTGCGGTGGGAGCGGTGGTGGCCGAGTGGATATGACGTCCGACTTTCAATCCGGAGGTCGCGGGTTCAAATCCTGGCTCGTACCAATGAGTTTTTCGGAACTTATGTACGAAATATCATTTGATGTTTACTACTAGCTTTTCGGTGAAGGAAAACATCGTGAGGAAACCTGCATACATCTGCGAAGAAATTCAAAGGTGTATGTGAAGTCCCCAATCCGCATTGGGCTAGCGTGGGGACTATAGCCCAAGCCCTCTCGCGCATGAGAGGACGCCTGTGCCCAGCAGTGGGACGTATATAGGCTGAAATGATGATGATGATGATGAAATTACTGGTCACACTCCTGTTTTGCAATTTGATACTTTATAAACAATGAAATATCGTGATTTTACGTACTAATTGATAAACTTAAGTATGAAAAGTTATTCCGTCACTTTTTTTCTTTCGATCGGTACAATTCTTGCAGGATTTAACTACGAATGTCGGCATATTTTATATTTTTCTTCGACATGTTTACTTCAATGACGTTTCGATCCGACTGACGGCAAATTGGTGGATGAGGCCATCGAGATAGCTGTCAATGTGTGTGTGTCACGCGTAAATACTATGAAATTGGTGGATGATGGAATCACAGTTGTGTTTTAAGCCGTCCGTAATATTCTAGGTCTCACCTCTTGTAAAATTATACTCAAGGTTTGAAAATGAAATCATTTATTTATTATACTCTGGCCTAGCCACTTCGTCAGTAGAAAAAAAGCGGCAAATTTATAAATGTAGTCACGAAGAGTTGGACTCTCATACAAAATTTGAACTACGCGCCTATGGACAAGTTGGGTGTGTTTGAGTACATAACAACTCGCTGTAGATCAATATCGGTGGCATCCCTTAAAAAAATCCGAATATAATTATTAATAAAAAAGTGTACTTTTTATTTATATAACATAGGTGAATGTTTTACGGGCAAAAATAAATATAATATGTATATTTTGTAATTTAATTGAAATTGACCTAATTAATTAATAACCCTTTTGACATGTAAAGTGTGTAATTTTATGAATATGAATATATGAAATATATAGCAGGAAATTGTGTAACAAAGTTCCTAGATATCTTTTCGGTCTGTCGTACCTACCTATACCTGCTTTTGGCCAGCAATGTGCAAGTACCGGCTTTGTGATATATACTGTCTTTAATTAATCTACCTACGACGTGCTCGTACAGTACCACAGCCAATTTAGCGTAGACTGCAAACTTTGATGTGGTACCTAGGGGTCAGTAAACAGCACCTGGGTAAACAGTATTGGGTATAATCGTATGTAGTATAGAAACAATTCCCATATAACGTACCTGCGTCAAAGAAGGCCCGTCGTTATTTTTGTTTTTCATTCTCCTTATGTTTAATATGAACTAACAGTTAGTAGTTAGTAGTATAGTACTTGCGAACATGGACGCAAAAAACAAATTCACTCGTATAAAAGAATGAAAATCTCAAAGACCGAAGAACCGGGCCTTCTTGGGTGCAGGTACCTCAAATCTACTAAACATCATCATCATCATCATATCAGCCCTTTATCGCCCACTGCTGAGCATAGGCCTCTCTTCTACTTGTCCCGGTCCTGAGCTAATCTCATCCAGAAGTGACCCGCAATTTTCCGGATGTCGTCCACCCAACGAGCCAACGGACGCCAGGCGCTTCTTTCATCTGAAAGCGGCCACCATTCTGTTAATATTTTAGTCCATCTGCCATCGCTCTGCCTAGCAACACCTACTAATCAAATTTTAGATAAGTATCAATTACAAAAATGATTTGTTCCCTAATCGTTTTTTTTTTCTGTTTTTAAGTAGATCGTATGATCGTATCCGTATGGATGATTGCATTTAGGTACCCACTAGAGAATTTTACAGGGCCAGTAGTACGTGATTGCATGGAGATGCAAGCTCCTATATGAATCCCTCTATTACTCACACAACACACAACAGTGTACAACATTGTTGTAACACCTAACTTAAACTGTCATATTACCAAAACTTTTTCGAACCACAACCACGCGTTACATTTGAATTTGAAAGTTCTATCTTAGTGCTTAATGCGTTTTCTATGGCTGGTGAAGTTGAAGTTTGTGAACTCATGTGCGGAACAACTTCTAACTATCGCAAACAGTCAACTCAGCTTTATAGGCGAACGAAATAGCCGAAAATTGGGTTTCGGCGAAAACCGTTTAGCACACCTACCTGTTTCACATAAAACCGCGTAAGTTGTTTCTGAACTCGTGTGCAGAACATCAAACTATCGCAAACAGTCAACTCAGCCAGATAAGCGAGCGAAATAGCCGAAAATTAGGTTTCGGCGAAAACCGTTTTGCACACCAGCGATACTATTTCATAAGAAGGCACATAAAGTTAAAGTTTCAGAACTCATGTGCGGAACATCAAACTATTGCACATCAAAATACCTAAATGTACAAATGGCGGACTTAATGCTTCTTGGCATTCTCTAGAAAACACCAATATAATCTTCAATAACATATAGTTACGTGATTTATCGTAGCATCTGTCATCCCAATATTTATGTTTATCTTTTCGTTTTGCGTTTTCGATGTACGATTTTCAACTTGTCTAATCCCCCTACAATACCTATGTTTCACATATAACCGCGTAAGTTGTTTCTGTACTCGTGTGCAGAACAAACTATTGCAAACAGTCAACTCGGCTGTGGGGGGTGAGCGATGTAGCCGAAGATTATGTTTCGGCGATAACCGTTTCACACATGTACCTGCAATACATAAGTATTTTACAAAAAAAGCGCGTAGGTTAAAGTTTCTGGCGAGGGAAAATTCAAATTACTTATTGCAAACAGTCAACTCCTTTGTTATGTTATTTATTCATTTACCGAATGTCAAAAAGAGTTTCGACGAAACAGGTCTAAGTTTCGGCGAAACAAGTCTAAGTTTCGGCGAACCCTCACAACTTCCCCCGCAGCTACCAACCGCAGCATCAAAGACTCGTTTAACAAAACTGTACCGAACAAACGTTAACAGTTAAACGTTTTGTTAAAAGTTGCGGTATGAATTCGTAACTTTGATAGCCTTGTTGCTCGTGTGTACAAATTGTATCGAGTTTTGATGTATTGCAGTTAATTTTGGAGCCTTTTGTAAACTGGTTTGAGATGGAAATTCGAAATGATTTTCAAATATGTAGCCAACGTTTTACTAGTTTATATAAAAATGTGTTCGAGATTTTACTAATTTACGAACTGTAAATTAGTAATCGAATAAAAGGCACGTAGGCGTCATAGCAACCGCGTGTTGTTCAAGACGTAATTATATTTATACCCTATAAGAATTTCATGAATTTAAAATTAAATAAGTTGTCCATTAATGTTACATTCGGATGTCAACTGCAGTTGCATTACTGTTGCGGCGTCGTCGTTGCCGTCGCTGTATTTGTCAATTTCCTTGATAAAATGAGTGAAGGAATGAACGTCATAATCGCGGCAGTAAAGGTGACAGTCCATTTCCAACGACAGCAGCACTACCATTCATTTTACTGTGGAAATTGACAATAACACCGACGCGTTCGTACTAGTAGTGCAGCTCCGGTCAGAAATGGAATTTTACCCTAAAGGTGACAGTCAAGGACCGGAAAACCCCTCTTTACGCTTAATCCTATCAATTCGGTAACCCAATCGATTCGGTTACCGTATCATTCGGTAACCCTATCATACTGTTACCTGATTGTAATGGTAACCTTATTGAAACGGTAACCCTAACCTTTAACCGAGTTAATCTCAAAACCCCATCGCGATAGGGTTTTTGTTAAGGGTTTTTAACAGGTTTTCATTCAGTTATGGTAACCTTTATTATCGGTTGCTTACTGGTTTGCTACATTAAAGTAGTTTTAGTGATGTGCCGTCAGAACTAAAAAAAAATACTAAAAAATTTGTTTATTTTATTTACTTTATTTATATTTTGTTGATTTTATTGATTTTACTTATTTAATTTAATTTATTTATTTAATTGATTTAATTGATTTAATTTTTTGAATTTGTTGAATTTATTTATTTTTTTGAATTTATTTAATTTATTTAATTTAATTAATTTATTTCATTTATTTCATTTATTTAATTAGTTTAATTTGTTATATTTGTTTAATTAATTTAATTTAATTATTTTATTTTATTTATTTTATTTATTTTATTTATTTTATTTATTTTATTTATTTTATTTATTTTATTTATTTTATTTATTTTATTTATTTTATTTATTTTATTTATTTTATTTATTTTATTTATTTTATTTATTTTATTTATTTTATTTATTTTATTTATTTTATTTATTTTATTTATTTTATTTATTTTATTTATTTTATTTATTTTATTTATTTTATTTATTTTATTTATTTTATTTATTTTATTTATTTTATTTATTTTATTTATTTTATTTATTTTATTTATTTTATTTATTTTATTTATTTTATTTATTTTATTTATTTTATTTATTTTATTTATTTTATTTATTTTATTTATTTTATTTATTTTATTTATTTTATTTATTTTATTTATTTTATTTATTTTATTTATTTTATTTATTTTATTTATTTTATTTATTTTATTTATTTTATTTATTTTATTTATTTTATTTATTTTATTTATTTTATTTATTTTATTTATTTTATTTATTTTATTTATTTTATTTATTTTATTTATTTTATTTATTTTATTTATTTTATTTATTTTATTTATTTTATTTATTTTATTTATTTTATTTATTTTATTTATTTTATTTATTTTATTTATTTTATTTATTTTATTTATTTTATTTATTTTATTTATTTTATTTATTTTATTTATTTTATTTATTTTATTTATTTTATTTATTTTATTTATTTTATTTATTTTATTTATTTTATTTATTTTATTTATTTTATTTATTTTATTTATTTTATTTATTTTATTTATTTTATTTATTTTATTTATTTTATTTATTTTATTTATTTTATTTATTTTATTTATTTTATTTATTTTATTTATTTTATTTATTTTATTTATTTTATTTATTTTATTTATTTTATTTATTTTATTTATTTTATTTATTTTATTTATTTTATTTATAATATAATAATATTTATAATAAGAACACACCACACAAGTAGGTATAAAGATAAACAAAGGAAAGGCAAAAAAACTTGTTTGTGCTGGAGGCTTCATAGACCGCCCATGCCAACCTCGGTTATTCAATAATAAGTTGAATTTAAGTGTGCGTAAAGATTACAATCGTTTGAACTGGTCAAAAACCTCATAATGAGGTAACTGAATAGACTGGGTTTTTATTTCGGTTACCGGTAACAGAGGTTAACTCGATCTGATACGGTTACCGAATCAAAGTGTTACCTTATTAAGCGGTTACCGTTATGGTAGGGGTTTTTATAAACTCCTCTAAAATAACCCTATGGAAAACCCCGGTTAAGGTAACCGGTTCCTGTCCCTGGTGACAGTCCATTTCCAACGACAGCAGCACTACCATTCATTTTACTATGGTAATTGACAATAACACCGAAGCGTTCGTACTAGTAGTGCAGCTCCGGTCAGAAATGGAATGTTACCCTAAAGGTGACAGTAATGCAGCTGAAGTTGACATCCGAACGTTACCTTATTGGTTATCGCTCACGGACATCAGTTTCTTTTTTATAATAAATTCCTATGGTACCGTAAAAGTATATAACTTTGCCCTTTATAATAACTTTGCCCACCGCGTCACAATTCAGTAAATTACAGATACACTTTCTGAAGAAAGTGAAAAAAAGTGTATCTGTAACTACTTTTAAGTTATTTCGCTTTTTCTGAACTGTGACGCGATGGGCAAAGTTATGTTAAAGGGCAAAGTTTTATACTTTTACGGTATCTATTTCCTTTGAGCGTCCGACCAAAAGCACTTATGTCTTCTGAATTAAGGCCCGCGTCATCTTTTCCACAGTCAGCCAAAGGCAAGAAGAGATCGCGGACATATAAACACGCTAGCTTTGTCATGCAAATGTACTCGAACTGAGAATTTTAGCGCAACCCTCACAGTGTACATATTAAAAACAGTATCATTTTGGCCAAGTTAATAGTACGAGTTGGTTTGACGCTGCAGAGAAGTCAGCGGACGGCAGCCTGCACAACGCATTCCACAATGGCTTATGAAGGTATAAGACGACATAGGTACATTTTGTTGCCATTCTTAGCAGTGAGAGTACGTTTTATTGCCTTTAAAATTACAGGATCATTATTACTCTATACTAATAAATCGACTACTTAATCCAAACTTACGTCTCGGCCACGAAATGCACGCACCGCTTGACCCTTGACGCTGACGCCAACGCACTGTGGAACGACGCCATACATGAGAATTTCTGTTTTTCAATCATTACTTTTTATGGCATTGACAAAGAATCGTAAAATCTGGGAGGCGTAGTCCTGACAAGATTCCCAATATTCTTATTTTATGATTTTTTGTTAGGACAATGAAAAGTTATTTAAAGATCCGAAAATTCTCATGTCCAACCACTTGTGGTTGTCGCCGATACTTGTATCGGCGGTCCAGCGACAGTGCGACGGCTATCGTCGTCATCGTCATCGTCGAACGTGCACGCTTGGATCGTGCGTTACGTGGCCCTTGAGTTAACCACCTGGCGGACGAATTATAATACAATGACATAGCAATTTGTAATTTTCAATCGGTTTAATCTATTCAATTTGCTTTACTGTTGCGTTACTATTAGATTTTCTGCCACTGCGCGCATCGCGAGCTGAAAAAGACGCTCAACACACAACGTGAGCGGAATATTTAGCAGTCTGTTTGAATTCCTGTCTTAAATCCTTAGCAATATGGAAATCACTTAGCGCACAATGACTTTGTAGTTTTATAATACGGATTTAATGAAGATCACAGGAATAATAAATGGAGAGATGAAACAGATTTCGTACCAACCTGTATACCTAGAGCGTTATTCAGATTTAAAATCTGTTGTATTTTGTATGTTGATTTGATACCGTAAAATCAGGTAGCTACAGTCCTACAATACAACAGAACTATGGTCCAGTTTTTTACGTTGATTATCAAGAAGCCTTTTTGATTTGTATTCGTTACATTTATTCTGTTGCTTAGATATATATACCTACTAATGCTTTTCCTACCTCGTAAGACCCAAGCCAATTTATGCGCTTCTGAATTGGAACTTTCTTTTATTTCTATAAGCGCCACTTGCACCATTCCACTAACGCGGGGTTAACCGGTTAAACTTGGAGTTACCATGGTTACCAGTACAATTTGACACTGGGTTAACGGTATAACCGGTTAACCCCGGTATAGTGGATTGGTGCAAGTGGCGCTAAGAGTTCATAACTCGAATTTAATTTGTACTTACTTGTACAAGTATAGATAAAATTCTTTCAACTGAGCTTGTTCACTCACTTACCTACTGGTAACCATGGCATTGTTCTATTACAATCCTATTATCTGCTTTTGTTCTCGTAGGCGCCAACCAATTTACTTACAAAATAAGTTAGAAGTACATTGCATGTATATTGAATTCTAAACCTTATTTCTTGTCGAATGGGGTTAAAATGGTCTAAAAAGATAATATCATATTCAATCTTTTGGAAAGTCACATGCACCTTAGCCACGACAGGTGTTGATGGTTGTTAAATGCAAAAAAAGTTGGGTTAGCCATTATTTAGTTAGTGTATTTTGTAGTCTATTGTTTAAAGAAATAGAGTCGTTAATCTATACTAACATTTCAAGGCGGTTATAATCTGATTTTACTACGAGGGGATTATCCTAATTTGTGGTTTACCACTCAATGGTATTGTATTCTTGAGACTCTTTGAGTAAACTAGCTCAGATCGCTTGATTCACACTATACGCGGGGACTTACGAGGTTATAAGGTGAGCGCGAAACACTGCGAGTTGTTTCAAGGGCGTATCGTAACAGTAATAAAGAGGACAATTCAAACTACCGCCTATCTTACGGCTACTACCTACCGTGGTGCTTGAAAGCGAAAAAGTTAGTTAGAGACTTGGGGCGCCGTTTACGTGATCGGGGTTGCGACCCCTGTCCCTGATGATGGACACAGGAGGCCATAGGGACTCTGTGGTAAAACAACGCAACCAAATAGGAGTTATGGGTTGTTAGACTTGTCCAATGAGTATTATTTGTATTGCCTGTTGAAAGAAAAGTACATTTTTCTCCTCTCAGTGCATATCGCTCTTATATATCTATCTAATAACTTTAAACGAGCAATTCTTGTTTATTTATTTAAATGTATATTTATTTATATATGTCGCAGACCGTCTATAATGAATGTATGACGGCTGCGTTTGATGGAATGTCAAGTATTGAAATAGTCTATGCTTGAGTGTGTTTGACTGCGATACAGTGACTTTTATTTGAATGAACCGAACAGCTTCTTTAATGGATTGGTTCCTGGCTGATTCTGAGGACAGCCCGAAATGAGATGACATCCTGAGTGGAACCGTCAGTCAGATTTGATTTGGAAAAGTGTCGCAGTCAACCTCGCTACATTCCTATAATTAATATTTTATGAATTCTATCGTTTTAGCTGTGCTATTCATGGACTATCTTTCATTAAAGATAATCTATGAATCGCACAAATACTGGATAAATTTATCCATCATATATATATATTTCGGGGATCTTAGAAACGGCTATAACGATTTCGATGAAATTTGCTGTATGGGGGTCTTCGGGGGCGATAAATCGATCTAGCTAGGTCTTATCTCTGGGAAAACGCGCATTTTTGAGTGTTTATATGTTTACCGAGCAAAGCTCGGTCTACCAGATATTTTATATTAAGCAAAACGCACTGAGAGAGAGTAGTATCAAATCAAGATCTCATTTTTGAAATCGGAAATTCTCTCGCCTAATTTTAGTTTATATCTTTATTTATAACATCCCGACGTCATTTCCCGAAGCGTGGCATGATTAAATTCCTTTCACAGTCGTCCGACGGAATTTTCACCTGAAAGCCTTCATTTTGTAAGTAATTTGTGGAGTTTGGTGGTGTGTTTCACTAAAGAATATGGCAAAAATTTGAGTTCTTCATTATTTAAGTTGGATATTTTATCAAGGATCGAATCACATGAGCCGTGTATTGCAGTAATATTTGGTGTAATTATAAAAATACTACTTTAGGTAACACATTTATTTTACACGGGGTAAAGTAGTTGTTGTTTAACCCCTTGTGCTAATTTAGGTTTTTTCCATTGCTATTGAACAAATAAATCACACGTTAAAAAAATAATGTTACCGTGAATATAGCCAACTTTGCCCACTTTTTTCGAAAAAACACGAATTTCTCATAAAAAATATATGACATTGTATGACTTTTTTTTGCTCAGCACGTCCATTGTAATCAACCGCGTCAGTTTACTTGAAGAACGTTTTTTTAAATCCTGTTTTTACCCACTTTTTTGGCGTTTTAGAGGGCGGGCAAAGATATCCGGGGTTGTGGCCAACATTGCCCACGTCAATTTGGTGCTGAAATACAGCTCTTATGATGATGATGTCTAAGAATCACAAAAAGTTTTTGGGAAATCCTACCATTCCCTGTTAATAACTTATCGATAAGTATGTAAACTTTTGAATAAATCGGGTGGGCAATGTTGCCTACCCGTTTTTGCCCTTTTCCATACAAGACTCACCTAAGCATTTTACAAAGGCTAGGGTTGTCACTTTAGAGAAAACTTGTTACAATAGTTTAATGCCCTAAAATATGAGTTTTGCTGTATTTTTCATGCGTAAAAGGGATAAACATCTAAATAAAGGATAATAAGACCAATCAAATACAGTATATATTTATAAACATACTTTAGTGTACAAACATAACCTTCTTTTACTTGCGAAGTTGGGTAAATTTGTCAAAAGTGACAACCCTAAGCCGTTTTTGGTGGTGGGCAATGTTGGCATCCATAGGTCTGTAAATTACCGGATTACATTGCCCACCGCCAAAACTTTTGTGTGTTTAGGCCTTTTTAGATTAAACCTCAATGGACATAATCTATGCTTCATGTTTTATAACTGAAACCCGGAAATATTTGTCAAAGGGTTCTCAATTTTTTTCTACATGCATTCATTTTTTACAATTTTTTGCCCGCCAAAATATACCCTATATTTGACAACTCGCTGAAAATTCCAAAGCCAAGTTGTGCACATGTTTGGTGTATAGTTTTGTCACAAATTTAACCTATTTTCTGCTAAAAATAGCAGGGTGGCCATAAGTATTTTAAATTTTTCTACATTAACGAATTTGCTTCAAATTGTCGTTTTGGGCAAAGTTTCCCCTGGTACCAATGTTGGCTATATTCACGGTACGCATCAAAACATGTTTACACTTTTGGACTTTGAAATTTATAAGGCAAATAATGTAAACATGTTTTTGACGCCAACTGTACGGGCGTCCGCTAGATGGCGCGAGTGCACGGAGCGGGCGCACGCACGCGGGTGCCATTGTAGTATTGCCAGTGTAGGTAAAATCCGTCACACGTGTCCGCGCCAGTTAGCGTTGACCAAAGAGAATAGAGAGTATAGAGGCGGATTGCAAAGTAAATTATGTAGCCACTGTAAATTTACTGCCATCTTTCGACAGAAGATTACAACTGTTAGAACGCCATTTGCCTTTGATCCTTATTTTTTCACTGCTATGTCTTAACTTGTTAAGCATTAATATTAACGCCATCTACTCGACTGTAGGCCAAAGGTATGGTGCAATCTTTTCGAGCGATCGATGGCGTTATAAACTTCAGCCTACTCTCGAGTAGATGGCATCAATATTAACCCTTAAACAGGCCTGACGCATTTTTTACTTTTGATTACTGATTCGGGTAGCTAATAACGTTAAAAGAAAAGTAATTTCTTGTTTTATTTTTATTATCAATAATTCAATAAAAAAAACCGGTGGTTTTTATATGCCCACTGGTCGTTAAAAATGGTGATACGTGGTACATATATGGCCACTGCCTTGTTAGCTATAGACAGTAGTTTTAAGGGTAAGTCATGTGCATGTCACATTTTTACTTGCGTCAAAATACACTAACTACCAGCACTTGCTTGGCTCACGCGGATGTCGTGACTCGTAAAACTAACCGTTGAATAAATATTTAATTTAAAAACCAAAGGAAAATATGTTACTTTTGTACTATGAGGGTTCATTCATAGTCATAAATCTTACCCTTAAATGACATCTAAACTCCTTGCAGGACAGTGGCCACTTAGATACCACTAGAACGTGCCCCAAAAACGGGCAGAGGGTTCATACGAACCACAAACTTTTAGAGCGAATATTTTATCAGAAAACAATAACTAAGGTAAATTATGACTTACTACACATACATTATCTAATAATCTACCAAAAAAATAAAACAAAAAATACTTACAGAACTTTTTTTCGGTGTAGCGTACTTTTATAGCGGGAAAAACGCACAAAAATTGCCATTTGTTGTCGATTTGAACTTGACAACTAAAATGTCAAAGAAATTTGTTTAGACACCTCCCATTTTTTTACGTTCGGAAATCACCCACTTTATAGACTTTACGGCAATGACATTTAGTGGTCGTTGTATTTATTCTGCTCGTCAAAAAAAACATTTGCTATGTGGTACCTATAGATACATAACCTGTTTAAGGGTATTTAACAAGTCAACACATATCAGTGAAAGAATAATGATCAAAGTCAAATGGCGTTCTAACAATTTTTATCTTCTGTCTAAAGATGGCAGTAAATGTACTGTAGCTACATAATTTACCATGAGAGTAACTCTCTATTTCAAATTCTCTTTGCCTATACTATTTTTTTAACCCGCTCACCCGCTCCGTGCAACCGCGCCACCTAGCGGACGCCTAACAAGTTTACTCGTAGTTTATATATTTATTTATAACGCCATCTCTGGCACTGTGGCGTGATTAAATTCCGCTCACTGCCGCCCAACGCAATTTTCACCTGAAAGCCTTAATTTTCCATGAGAAATTGTGAAGCCCTTCAAAGGGTGGCAATTTAGCTTAATTCAGTGCCACGCTTATGTACTTAGCTGAAATGTCATGGAAGTTTAGTTAGAAGATTGGCGTTGTATTGTTTAGGTAGTTAAAAATAATTTGTAAGCGTGTCCAACATCAGATCAGCTTGATACCGTTGGTACAATAATATTGCATTGTCACCCAACGTACTGAATTATGTAGGTATCGTATATAAACACCCCCAATAATCGACATGTTAATTCGACACCTTGATGTCAACTTCATTGCTATTGACATTATGATTGAAAATGTCGATTATTGGAGCTTTGTCGGGCACTGGAGCCTCTATGTTATTATGTAAAGTTTCAGCTTAATCGGAAAATTAAAATAGGGTGTAATATAGCTTGCAAAATTTGAGCCGAGCTTATATACATACAGGCAGGAAGTTGTGCAGGATCGGGACAGGTGGCACTCTCGTTTTAGTTACATACAATATATACGTCATATATTGTAAATTAAAAAAAAAACCGGGCACGTGCGAGTCGGACTCGCGCACGAAGGGTTCCGTACCATAATGCAAAAAAAAAAAAAAACAAAAAAAAGCAAAAAAAAAAAACGGTCACCCATCCAAATACTGACCACTCCCGACGTTGCTTAACTTTGGTCAAAAATCACGTTTGTTGTATGGGAGCCCCATTTAAATCTTTATTTTATTCTGTTTTTAGTATTTGTTGTTATAGCGGCAACAGAAATACATCATCTGTGAAAATTTCAAATGTCTAGCTATCACGGTTCGTGAGATACAGCCTGGTGACAGACGGACGGACGGACGGACGGACAGCGAAGTCTTAGTAATAGGGTCCCGTTTTACCCTTTGGGTACGGAACCCTAAAAAGCTTGTAAAATAGAAAAAAATTCAGATACTACCTATAATTTTATTAGTAACCGACCTACCTACCTAGCTATAAGACCGCCTGTTGTTACATGTATACAATTGATCGACATCAAAATCAAAGTGATTTGTTAAGATTTAGTTAGTTGAATGGAAACCATTTCCTTCCGAAATGGAGCTTCATAGAAAAAGTACCGTTATTTCGTTAGGATCGCAAAGCTATTCTTCCCTCTTAATCAAAATAGAGAATGGCGGTTATAAGCGACACTGAATCGCGTCTTCCGGTGAAAAAACAAAAGCCCACAACTCTACCAAAAAAGCCAAAAGTCGTATCTGAACTAGTTTTATATTGACATAGGTCCTTTTGAATCTGGGTGGCAAACGGCCGCAGGCCAGATTTGCATGCAGTCCGAATGGTTAGAAATGGTTCTAAAATGGCCGCTTATATTTTGGGGGCTGTCACAAAGTTTTTGAATGTTTAAAGAGGTATAGCAGAGTAGTTTAAGCGTTTGGTGATTGTAGGTTTGTGGAAAACCACACGATATATTAACAGTGAATGTTACATGTCATAGATGTGTCAGTATTGTTACAGTGAATGTTACATGTTATGTAAGAAAATACAAAAGCTATGTACGCGTTTGCGTTAAGCATCATTTTGTATGTTTTGATTTTCCCAAACGTCCCGCTTGGCGCGCTGATCAAAATCCCATACAAAAATAGACGTCACGCTATCGAATGTTTACACTAGGGGTTCTGTAAAAATCACACGTCGACGCGAAAGCGCGAATGTTCTGATATAAAAGACTTTCTTAATGGTCGGCCCGTTTTAACGAGCATCACACAATGCGTCCTCGTTAGTATGTCCTATATAAAGCACTATGTTCTATATAGAGTATATAGTACCGTCCTATTTAAAGCACAATGACGTCACAGCGCGATAATTACATGCGAAATATTGCGATTCGGCTTTTAAAAGATGCTGTTTTGTTTAAAATATTTTTATTGCAGCGTTGATTTTAAGATTGTAATATTTAAATAATATAGAGAGAAAATAATTTAAAATTGACATGATTTATTATTTACACAAATACTACATTTTTTTCGTAAAAAAACCCTGCCTCTTTCAATTTGTGAAATATATAGACACCCGCTTTATACATAAAAACTAATTATTCCACAATGACACAATCAACTAAAATCAGTCGGTATAGTTTTGGGGATACAGTGGAAAATTAACTTTTTGTTTCTTAGCGCCACTTGCACCATCGTGGCACCATCCCACTAACCCGGGGTTAACCGATTAAACCATTAACCCAGTGTCAAATTGTACCGATAAACATGGTTTATTCGGTTAAACACGGGTTAGTAAATGGTGCAAGAGGCCCTTAGTTACTCAAATATTTAAGTAACAACAGTTGAATAAAAAGGACCAGCCTATTGTTCTAATCCCGCCAAAAACAGAACAGTAATAACAATATTTCTCACCAAAAAACCCCGGTAGCAAAAAGCTGCTTTGCAGTCCACTGCATTAAATAGGTGCCATTATTACCCAACAGAGGCGAAATGAAATTGAATTTTATCAAGACTGCGTTTAAAAATAAATAAACAAGATTGTTTTCGCTTCAAGCCGGTTATTCTGAAGATTCTCGAAGTTTTATGCGAAAAGTAATATATTATGATAATAATTATGTAATGTACATTTGTCATTTGAATATGACTAACTGGAGCTGTAGTAAGGTTGCTGTCTATGAATCTATGAATATACAAATAAATCTAGAAAAAAAATTGGGGTGCCTCCCGTCAGTACATATATAGAGCGTACTCCCATTTTAAAGGTCAGCATCGCAATTACACCCCTCTCGTGTTGCGGGTGTCGCTCAAATATGCAAGAGTGGTAGAGAGGCAGATAACAAAATTTCCATTTACGTGTTTCGCGGTAGGCCTACAGATTGTTAATATACCCCACATTAACTACCCGATATACGGTCAATATAATAGCCCACATAACGCACACGATAAATCTCTTGTAATAGCTATACGTCGTTATCGCGGCGAGACGGATAGCCCCGCTAAAGCGAGACGAACGGCGCGCTTTAACACATGGAGTTATTTCAGTCATCATCTATTTGGAGGGGGCACACACGGACGGACAAATTGGCCAGCAACTGAGATTATTATTTCCTATGCCCCTTCGTTTTTTTTTTTTTCAGTTATTATAAGAGTTAAGCTTATAATATAAAAAAAAGAATAAAGTCAAACAAAGTAAAAAGTATAGTTAATAGACATAGCAAATTGTGTAAAAATATTTTCCATACTGTCGCAATTATTATAACTTAAATCATATAAAATACGTCTTTCTCTCACCACATCAATATCTTCTATCGTTCTGTCTGACTTCCCCGGTCTTACCGCCTCCTGTGTGCGTTATGTAGTTAGGAGCTACCTATTTCGCAGAACTACGCAGAACGCAGAACTATGCGGAATGCAGAACTACGCGGAACGCAGAACTACGCGGAACGCAGAACTCCAGATCGCTCTCTGTGGGCGCGGGCTCCAAATGATGTAATTTTGTTCTCGTTTACCCGTGACTGACATCTTTAGATATCATTTTGATGTCACAATGCATGTTTGAATTGGCCTCTATATCTTCTAAGTTGGCAAGATTAGTCGGCCGTGTGGCCCCGCCTTATCGGGCCGCCCCGCGCCACTGAGCACTCGAGATGACGTCATAATCCCGTCTATACTCACCTTAACAAACCGAGCTCCGCAAACGGATCATAATGCTTTGTTCGCTTTCTGACGTAATGACGTGAGACGTATGTTCTAATGTTGTTGTCATCTCATCTTCATTCCTATAATGCACGTCGAATGGTGGTCCTTATGACTTCATTTTTATATGGAGTAGGTATCACGTAAAATGTTTTTTGAATGTTTAGCACATTGATATATGCATTTAGGAATGTATGATTTTTTCAATACTTATTTTTAAAATTAAAGGTACAGTAGCTGACCTACAGCTTGTAGAATTTAAAGGGGCCCACAGATGACGAGTTCGCCGGACGATGTCAGCCTGTCAGTTGTTTGGAGCTGTCAAATTTTGCGTTTAACTGATAGGCTGATATCGTCCGGCGCACTGGTAATCAGTAGTAGTCTCTAGTAACTTCATCGATTTGAAACCTGATTAAATAATTTTAGCAAGACAGAAAAAAATATCAAACGAAAGTCTAATAAAACACACCACACATGCGAATTTTGGAATACCATGACCGAACTGAACCAAACGTTGGAGTGTCATGACAAGTAATGTCATTATTCATGATAGTGTCGGGGCCGTATTAAAGATTTCTAACTATTTTCATAAAAGCTATATACATGAATGGTTGAATACCTATTCCTTCTAAAATGTTATTTTTATAGAACTGAGTCTAAATAACCCAAAATTTGTTAGTTTAAAAAAAAATTGGTACCCTTTTTCCTGAAAACCCCTTGTACGCGGCTTGTGATAGCACACTTCACGCCGTCATAAAAGCAAGTGAGAAGTGTGTCAACTGGCGCGTAACGGGATTAGCCTCAAAGCGAGCACGTGTCGAGTGTCCGACACGGCGACACGACACGGCCAGTGACGAGCCTTTAAACGCTACCTTTGGACACAGATGACTTGCCACTAGATGGAGCGAGCATGCGTCGAGTGTCGGGCACGACACGACACGGCTAAAGGCGAGACGGTAAATACTACCTTTGGATAGGGATCACGGCCACTAGATAAAGCGGGCACGTGTAGAGCGTCGGGCACGAGCGACAAGACACGGTCAGTGACGAACCTTTAAACGCACACAAACCTTTGGACACAGACCCTCGGCACCTAGCTTACCTACATCTCATCTGATTGTCCCCTTTTTTCATGGGAATTGACAGATACAACGGCGGAAACAACGAGGTTACTTTTACAGTGGCTATTATGTGTCTGTAATGGCTCGACCACGACATTGAGCGAGTTGCGATGGCGGCAGCGATAACCATAGGTCCGCGAGACACAGCGATCGGACCTTTCGTTCCCACATATGGTTGTCGCAGCCGCCGTCGCCATTCGCGTAATGTCGTGGTCGAGCCGTCGTAAGCGCCACTTGCACCATCCCACTAACCCAGGGTTAACCGGTTAAACCGTTAACCCAGTGTCAAACTGTACTGGTAACCATGGTAACTCCAGGTTTAACCGGTTAACACGGGTTAGTGGGATGGTGCAAGTGGCGCTAAGTCTTTAAAAGAATAACGTGGAGTCTACGGGGGGTTGTCTGTACCTTCGGCGAGCCAAACGTGTGGAGAGGTTGAGCAAACGGTCGGAATTACACGAATATATAACACTGATGTTACAGGTGTCACAGAAATGTCAACTCTTCAATATATCGAAACGTTTTTAGCTGTGTCGTGTATTCCTGCCTCACACAGGCTATAGGCTCCGTGCATGAATTATAGGGCAGCATATGAGCCGTCAGATTTTTGGCGCGAGGCGTAAATATGTCGTTTATGCTTCCGATGTCGCCCACAAGATGGCGGAACCTACTATGCACAAGGAAACGTACCGACGAGAACGGTAGATGGTAGCACTTGCTTTGGCAATGTACATGTGCACATATGTTTCCGATTCGGGCCACAGGATGGCAGACCGTCCAACGCGCACGGTCCCTATACTTTAGAACAGCGGTCGGCAACCTGCGGCCCGCGGGCCGCATGCCGCCCGTGAACATGTCACTTGCGGCCCGAGAGCCTCCTTGACTATTTTGTATGTAATAGTGACAAACGACAATGTCTCATAAAGTCATAAATATTAACAAAGTACGGCCCGCGTCACCTCCGTTAACTACTATGTGGCCCTTGGCTGCTAAAAGGTTGCCGACCGCTGCTTTAGAATGAACTGTCGCCTGCGGTATTTCCGGACAGATATGACCTTCAAACCTTCATGAAATCAGCGGGTTAACGCGCATATCCGCGATTTCGGGGTTGGTCCCATATTAAAAGTTGTTCATATATCACCTACATATTCACCCCCCAGAGTTTGGTCAGTGATAACAAAGGCACCCTGTATAACACATTTCCATCAAAGTTGAAACCGCAAAATTAGACGAAGTACAGTACAAATATGTAAACATTTGTAAACAAATATTATTTACTGATAACTAGGAAACAAAGTAAACAGGCAAAGTAAATAACAAATATCTTGATGATGAGTAAATGTGTCGAGATGTTATTTTATTAACGGAATTACCGTGTTATAGCGACAATATTTCCGTACACGATGGGAAGAACTTGATAACTCGAGATATTCTACCGAAGAAATTTGAACTTGAAAGTAACTTGCATAAGGTTCAAATTTCTTAATTTTTTTCCCGAGAGATATCAACTTCTTCCCGCTGTGTACGGATTTATTAATCATCATCAACACTACAAGATTGTGTTTGAAATGCGCTTACAAATAATTACAATAAAATGCAATAACGTTTTGAAAATAATATACGAGCCCCGATGCAAATTAGTTCGTCTAATTCCACACAACAATATTGTTTATTCTAATAAATTTTTCATGTCTCATGCTCTGAAAGTGGGTCGTTGTTGTTCTAAAAGGTGCGCAGAAAGTGATACGTTTATGCTCTAGCGCAGAAAAGTGGTGTACTCCTCTGCGTCCCCGTCCCACGAACAACTGGGTGGGAACAAAATGGAAAAATAGTGTCTTTATTTCCTCGCCTGGAACAATTGGTAATGTCTGTGAAGTTGGCATATCAAAGTCTAGCAGATCACGTTTTTATTGGAGTTCTATTAGCATGCACCATAGTTCTAGAGTTCCTGATACTTTTTAGCAATAGTTCTGGCGTTTTTACCGTGAAAACCAATACTATGGAATTTCACAAAATGATATGCTAAGTTCACACACTAGCATATCATTTTGTTACAAATGGGATAAAAAAAATATGCTCGCCTCGACACATGGTAACAAAGAGTTCCTGACAAAAAAAAGGCATCTTTGAGAACATTTACTACAATTTTTAACTAGATTTTAAATTATATGATATGCTAAGTTCACACGTGCTATGCTGATGTCATTTAACAACGCACAGACATATATTTGGTTCCAAACGAAAGCTCTAGCTCTATTGTTTACAGAACTTAGGAGTTCTCGGTTCTAAATCGAGCAAGGAAGTCACAAAAATGTAACTTTCATAAACTTAAAATTAAAAAAATACACGCGTAAATAGAAAAATATATTTTTAAAAGTTCTAAGCGTGTTTTGAGTCTAAAATGATAGCTGTGCGTTCTATGTATACAGAACTAGGGAGTGCCTGGCCCTGGCATGACCTATAAAGTGTAGAAAACCATTATCTTTGAATTTTTCTTATTTTTCAATATATAGACAATTTACAGGTGTGCTATGCTGAAACGTTTTCAGGAGTTTTAGGCTTAAATTTGGTCTTGTATGATAGCTGTATGTTCATAGTATATAAAACAGCGGAGTTCCGGGCATTGGTTCACTTTGAAAGAAAAATAAAAATTAAGTTTGAAATTTTGATTTAGTCTACATAGAGGTATGCTATGCTGAAACGTTTTCAGGAGTTTTAGGCTTGAATTTGGTCTTGTATGATAGCTGTGTGTTCGTAGTATGTAAAACAGCGGAGTTCCGGGCATTGGTTCACTTTGAAAGAAAAATAAAAATTAAATTCGAAAATTCGATTTATTGAAATTACAGGTGTGCTATGCTGAAAGGTTTTCAGCAGATTTAGGCTTGAATTTGGTTTTGTATGATAGCTGTGTGTTCATAGTATATAAAACAGCGGAGTTCCGGGCATTGGTTCACTTTGAAAAAAAAATAAAAATTAAGTTTGAAATATTCGATTTAGTGAATTTACAGGTGTGCTATGCTGAAACGTTTTCAGCAGATTTAGACTTGAATTTGGTCTTGTATGATAGCTGTGTGTTCGTAGTATATAAAACAGCGGAGTTCCGGGCATTGGTTCACTTTGAAAGAAAAATAAAAATTAAGTTTGAAATTTCGATTTATTCAATTTACAGGTGTGCTATGCTGAAACGTTTTTAGGAATTTTAGGCTTAAATTTGGTCTTGTATGTTAGCTGTGTGTTCGTAGTATATAAAACAGCAGAGTTCCGGGCATTGTTTCACTTTGAAAGAAAAATAAAAATTAAGTTTGAAATTTCGATTTAGTGAATGTACAGGTGTGCTATGCTGAAACATTTTCAGCAGATTTAGACTTGAATTTGGTCTTGCATGATAGCTGTGTGTTCATAGTATATAAAAGAGCGGAGTTCCGGGCATTGGTTCACTTTGAAAGAAAAATAAAAATTAAGTTTGAAATTTTGATTTAGTCTACATAGAGGTATGCTATGCTGAAACGTTTTCAGGAGTTTTAGGCTTGAATTTGGTCTTGTATGATAGCTGTGTGTTCGTAGTATGTAAAAGAGCGGAGTTCCGGGCATTGGTTCACTTTGAAAGAAAAATAAAAATTAAGTTTGAAATTTCGATTTAGTGAATTTACAGGTGTGCTATGCTGAAACGTTTTCAGGAGTTTTAGGCTTGAATTTGGTCTTGTATGATAGCTGTGTGTTCGTAGTATGTAAAACAGCGGAGTTCCGGGCATTGGTTCACTTTGAAAGAAAAATAAAAATTAAATTCGAAAATTCAATTTATTAAAATTACAGGTGTGCTATGCTGAAAGGTTTTCAGCAGATTTAGGCTTGAATTTGGTTTTGTATGATAGCTGTGTGTTCATAGTATATAAAACAGCGGAGTTCCGGGCATTGGTTCACTTTGAAAAAAAAATAAAAATTAAGTTTGAAATATTCGAGTTAGTGAATTTACAGGTGTGCTATGCTGAAACGTTTTCAGCAGATTTAGACTTGAATTTGGTCTTGTATGATAGCTGTGTGTTCGTAGTATATAAAACAGCGGAGTTCCGGGCATTGGTTCACTTTGAAAGAAAAATAAAAATTAAGTTTGAAATTTCGATTTATTCAATTTACAGGTGTGCTATGCTGAAACGTTTTCAGGAATTTTAGGCTTAAATTTGGTCTTGTATGTTAGCTGTGTGTTCGTAGTATATAAAACAGCAGAGTTCCGGGCATTGTTTCACTTTGAAAGAAAAATAAAAATTAAGTTTGAAATTTCGATTTAGTGAATGTACAGGTGTGCTATGCTGAAACATTTTCAGCAGATTTAGACTTGAATTTGGTCTTGCATGATAGCTGTGTGTTCATAGTATATAAAACAGCGGAGTTCCGGGCATTGGTTCACTTTGAAAGAAAAATAAAAATTAAGTTTGAAATTTTGATTTAGTCTACATAGAGGTATGCTATGCTGAAACGTTTTCAGGAGTTTTAGGCTTGAATTTGGTCTTGTGTGATAGCTGTGTGTTCGTAGTATGTAAAACAGCGGAGTTCCGGGCATTGGTTCACTTTGAAAGAAAAATAAAAATTAAGTTTGAAATTTCGATTTAGTGAATTTACAGGTGTGCTATGCTGAAACGTTTTCAGGAGTTTTAGGCTTGAATTTGGTCTTGTATAATAGCTGTGTGTTCGTAGTATATAAAACAGCGGAGTTCCGGGCATTGGTTCACTTTGAAAGAAAAATAAAAATTAAGTTTGAAATTTCGATTTAGTGAATTTACAGGTGTGCTATGCTGAAACGTTTTCAGGAGTTTTAGGCTTGAATTTGGTCTTGTATGATAGCTGTGTGTTCATAGTATATAAAACAGCGGAGTTCCGGGCACTGGTTCACTTTGAAAGAAAAATAAAAATTAAGTTTGAAATTTCGATTTAGTCTACATAGAGGTATGCTATGCTGAAATGTTTTCAGGAGTTTTAGGCTTGAATTTGGTCTTGTATGATAGCTGTGTGTTCATAGTATGTAAAACAGCGGAGTTCCGGGCATTGGTTCACTTTGAAAGAAAAATAAAAATTAAGTTTGTAATTTTGATTTAGTGAATTTACAGGTGTGCTATGCTGAAACGTTTTCAGGAGTTTTAGGCTTGAATTTGGTCTTGTATGATAGCTGTGTGTTCGTAGTATGTAAAACAGCGGAGTTCCGGGCATTGGTTCACTTTGAAAGAAAAATAAAAATTAATATTGAAATTTCGATTTAGTCTACATAGAGGTGTGCTATACTGAAACGTTTTCAGGAGTTTTAGGCTTGAATTTGGTCTTGTATGATAGCTGTGTGTTCGTAGTATATAAAACAGCGGAGTTCCGGGCATTGGTTCACTTTGAAAGAAAAATAAAAATTAAGTTTGAAATTTCGATTTAGTGAATTTACAGGTGTGCTATGCTGAAACGTTTTCAGGAGTTTTAGGCTTGAATTTGGTCTTGTATGATAGCTGTGTGTTCGTAGTATATAAAACAGCAGAGTTCCGGGCATTGGTTCACTTTGAAAGAAAAATAAAAATTAAGTTTGAAATTTCGATTTAGTCTACATAGAGGTATGCTATGCTGAAACGTTTTCAGGAGATTTAGGCTTGAATTTGGTCTTGTATGATAGCTGTGTGTTCGTAGTATATAAAACAGCGGAGTTCCGGGCATTGGTTCACTTTGAAAGAAAAATAAAAATTAAGTTTGAAATTTCGATTTAGTGAATTTACAGGTGTGCTATGCTGAAACGTTTTCAGGAGTTTTAGGCTTGAATTTGGTCTTGTATAATAGCTGTGTGTTCGTAGTATATAAAACAGCGGAGTTCCGGGCATTGGTTCACTTTGAAAGAAAAATAAAAATTAAGTTTGAAATTTCGATTTAGTGAATTTACAGGTGTGCTATGCTGAAACGTTTTCAGGAGTTTTAGGCTTGAATTTGGTCTTGCATGATAGCTGTGTGTTCATAGTATATAAAACAGCGGAGTTCCGGGCACTGGTTCACTTTGAAAGAAAAATAAAAATTAAGTTTGAAATTTCGATTTAGTCTACATAGAGGTATGCTATGCTGAAATGTTTTCAGGAGTTTTAGGCTTGAATTTGGTCTTGTATGATAGCTGTGTGTTCATAGTATGTAAAACAGCGGAGTTCCGGGCATTGGTTCACTTTGAAAGAAAAATAAAAATTAAGTTTGTAATTTTGATTTAGTGAATTTACAGGTGTGCTATGCTGAAACGTTTTCAGGAGTTTTAGGCTTGAATTTGGTCTTGTATGATAGCTGTGTGTTCGTAGTATGTAAAACAGCGGAGTTCCGGGCATTGGTTCACTTTGAAAGAAAAATAAAAATTAATATTGAAATTTCGATTTAGTCTACATAGAGGTGTGCTATACTGAAACGTTTTCAGGAGTTTTAGGCTTGAATTTGGTCTTGTATGATAGCTGTGTGTTCGTAGTATATAAAACAGCGGAGTTCCGCGCATTGGTTCACTTTGAAAGAAAAATAAAAATTAAGTTTGAAATTTCGATTTAGTGAATTTACAGGTGTGCTATGCTGAAACGTTTTCAGGAGTTTTAGGCTTGAATTTGGTCTTGTATGATAGCTGTGTGTTCGTAGTATATAAAACAGCAGAGTTCCGGGCATTGGTTCACTTTGAAAGAAAAATAAAAATTAAATTCGAAAATTCGATTTATTGAAATTACAGGTGTGCTATGCTGAATGGTTTTCAGCAGATTTAGGCTTGAATTTGGTTTTGTATGATAGCTGTGTGTTCGTAGTATATAAAACAGCGGAGTTCCGGGCATTGGTTCACTTTGAAAGAAAAATAAAAATTAAGTTTGAAATTTCAATTTAGTCTACATAGAGGTATGCTATGCTGAAACGTTTTCAGGAGTTTTAGGCTTGAATTTGGTCTTGTATGATAGCTGTGTGTTCGTAGTATATAAAACAGCGGAGTTCCGGGCATTGGTTCACTTTGAAAGAAAAATAAAAATTAAGTATGAAATTTCGATTTAGTCTACATAGAGGTGTGCTATGCTGAAACGTTTTCAGGAGTTTTAGGCTTGAATTTGGTCTTGTATGATAGCTGTGTGTTCGTAGTATATAAAACAGCAGAGTTCCGGGCATTGGTTCACTTTGAAAGAAAAATAAAAATTAAGTTTGAAATTTCGATTTAGTCTACATAGAGGTGTGCTATGCTGAAACGTTTTCAGGAGTTTTAGGCTTGAATTTGGTCTTGTATGATAGCTGTGTGTTCATAGTATATAAAACAGCGGAGTTCCGGGCATTGGTTCACTTTGAAAGAAAAATAAAAATTAAGTTTATAATTTCGATTTAGTGAATTTACAGGTGTGCTATGCTGAAACGTTTTCAGAAGATGTAGGCTTGCATTTGGTCTTGAATGATAGCTGTGTGTTCGTAGTATATAAAACAGCGGAGTTCCGGGCATTAGTTTACTTTGAAAGAAAAATAAAAATTAAGTTTGAAATTTCGATTTAGTCTACATAGAGGTGTGCTATGCTGAAATGTTTTCAGGAGTTTTAGGCTTGAATTTGGTCTTGTATGATAGCTGTGTGTTCGTAGTATATAAAACAGCGGAGTTCCGGGCATTGGTTCACTTTGAAAGAAAAATAAAAATTAAGTTTGAAATTTCGATTTAGTGAATGTTCAGGTGTGCTATGCTGAAACATTTTCAGCAGATTTAGACTTGAATTTGGTCTTGCATGATAGCTGTGTGTTCATAGTATATAAAACAGCGGAGTTCCGGGCATTGGTTCACTTTGAAAGAAAAATAAAAATTAAGTTTGAAATTTCGATTTAGTGAATTTACAGGTGTGCTATGCTGAAACGTTTTCAGGAGTTTTAGGCTTGAATTTGGTCTTGTATGATAGCTGTGTGTTCATAGTATGTAAAACAGCGGAGTTCCGGGCATTGGTTCACTTTGAAAGAAAAATAAAAATTAAGTTTGAAATTTCGATTTAGTGAATTTACAGGTGTGCTATGCTGAAACATTTTCAGCAGATTTAGACTTGAATTTGGTCTTGCATGATAGCTGTGTGTTCATAGTATATAAAACAGCGGAGTTCCGGGCATTGGTTCACTTTGAAAGAAAAATAAAAATTAAGTTTGAAATTTCGATTTAGTGAATTTACAGGTGTGCTATGCTGAAACGTTTTCAGGAGTTTTAGGCTTGAATTTGGTCTTGTATGATAGCTGTGTGTTCATAGTATGTAAAACAGCGGAGTTCCGGGCATTGGTTCACTTTGAAAGAAAAATAAAAATTAAGTTTGAAATTTCGATTTAGTGAATTTACAGGTGTGCTATGCTGAAACATTTTCAGCAGATTTAGACTTGAATTTGGTCTTGCATGATAGCTGTGTGTTCATAGTATATAAAACAGCGGAGTTCCGGGCATTGGTTCACTTTGAAAGAAAAATAAAAATTAAGATTGAAATTTCGATTTAGTGAATTTACAGGTGTGCTATGCTGAAACGATTTCAGGAGTTTTAGGCTTGAATTTGGTCTTGTATGATAGCTGTGTGTTCGTAGTATATAAAACAGCAGAGTTCCGGGCATTGCTTCACTTTGAAAGAAAAATAAAAATTAAGTTTGAAATTTCGATTTAGTCTACATAGAGGTGTGCTATGCTGAAACGTTTTCAGGAGTTTTAGGCTTGAATTTGGTCTTGTATGATAGCTGTGTGTTCATAGTATATAAAACAGCGGAGTTCCGGGCACTGGTTCACTTTGAAAGAAAAATAAAAATTAAGTTTGAAATTTCGTTTTAGTCTACATAGAGGTGTGCTAAGCTGAAACGTTTTCAGGAGTTTTAGGCTTAAATTTGGTCTTGTATGTTAGCTGTGTGTTCGTAGTATATAAAACAGCGGAGTTCCGGGCATTAGTTTACTTTGAAAGAAAAATAAAAATTAAGTTTGAAATTTCGATTTAGTCTACATAGAGGTGTGCTATGCTGAAACGTTTTCAGGAGTTTTAGGCTTGAATTTGGTCTTGTATGATAGCTGTGTGTTCATAGTATATAAAACAGCGGAGTTCCGGGCACTGGTTCACTTTGAAAGAAAAATAAAAATTAAGTTTGAAATTTCGTTTTAGTCTACATAGAGGTGTGCTAAGCTGAAACGTTTTCAGGAGTTTTAGGCTTAAATTTGGTCTTGTATGTTAGCTATGTGTTCGTAGTATATAAAACAGCGGAGTTCTGGGCATTGGTTCACTTTGAAAGAAAAATAAAAATTAAGTTTGAAATTTCGTTTTAGTCTACATAGAGGTGTGCTAAGCTGAAACGTTTTCAGGAGTTTTAGGCTTAAATTTGGTCTTGTATGTTAGCTATGTGTTTGTAGTATATAAAACAGCGGAGTTCCCGGCAATAGATATTTATGTATATAGACAAATTATGTACAAATAATTTCCATAATGTCAATATCCAGAGAGGAAAATGGAGACTACGTTTGTATGGAGAGGGCGGCTGTCCCCTTTCCTCTTAAATAAATTTATGTTTTTATCTTTACATATACATTATAAAAACGCAGATTGATTAATAATGGTCGTATGAATTCCATGATATACATGTTATTTTATCCTTATGACCTCTTTTATCACTTATCACCTTTCAACCTACCGCGTTTATGGTGTCAATGAACCCACGTGAGTTCATTGACCCCACAAAGGTTCATTGACTTCACACACTAATATTAGTGTGTGAAGTCAAGTTTGAAAAACTTTTAGTTTTCTTGTTTACCCCTCAAAAGTAGCTCAAATATTTAGGTCCCAGACTTATATCTGGGGGTACGGCCGTGCCCGGGGGCACAAGACGACATAAAGGGCAAAAGGCAGTGCATATCTAAGTTTTATTAGATTACTTACTTTTTGTACTTTAGATTTTATAGATATCTTAATATTCACTGTCCGAGCCATATGAAATTCTTGTCATAGAAAATACATACTACTTTCTGATGTCTTAGAAGGCTGAAATTTGGCATGTAGAGATAGGTCTGTATGCAAACACATCTGGTGACCAGTAACTTTCGCTCTACAACTTGTTAAAATGGGGATACCTAAAAATACCCATAAACCTGAAAACATTGGTTCCTCAAGTCCTAAAATATTGAAATTTTGTGTGGTTACAGTAATTGGAATGCTAATAAAAACACAAAAATAATAGAAAGTTTATGAAGAACAGTTTGGAACCGGGTTCACGTAAACTAGGCAAGTAGCGCCCTCTATATTGGCACTATTTCTTATCGTAAAGTTTTCAAAACCTTACTTACAAGTTTAAATTAAACACAAGGTACTGTAGAGCATCGCGAACATAGCCTAAATACTTATATAGGTATATAAGCCTTATTTCTAATAGTCTCTTGTATATTGAGACAAATATCATAAAACTGTATTGAAATAAAAAAATATTTTATCGAACGGCAGTTAAATTGTCTGAAAGCGAAGGCCGTTGGCGAGCACTTCGCAAGTAGGTATTTGTGGAAGTTGCAAGAGCCATGCATGTATTTAGAGTTTAAACACTTTTAGGTAGGTATTAAAGTTTTGTGTTTGAACACTACAGAATTTCCTTGAAGTGGCTTGAATAATCATAGTGGCGATGTTGTTGCCATCGATGTTATTAGAAATCACGTTGACCAGGGCAAGAAATGCTATTAGAAAAGTAAGTTAGGGTAGGTTAGAACTGCGATCCTTACAGAAATGAAATGCTTCTAGAAAAAGGTCACCAAGTGTATTAGTTAATTTAATTTGATAACGAGATGTTAAATATTTGCATGACATTGTTAAGTAAAATGTTTTAAAATTTTGGTGGTCATTTACTATTTTTGGGTTAATTTGGCGTATCTGGTGATCAGTTAAATTAAAGTTAACGTTAGTTAAAGTTATAAGTAATTAAATATTACCAGCCAAATAAAAATACTTCAGGCCCTCTATTGGGATGTAAATCCTATTCCGTGGAATATTTTGGGAAATGTTAGTTATGCAAGTCTAAATACTTAGGCTGTACAATCAACAACAACAATACCCGTGACGAGGAAATCGACATTCGTATTCAGAATGCCTTGCGATGCGGTGCAGCTCTGCACAAAGTTTTGGTGTCCAGGCTTCTCAGCAGAAAAACTAAAATCCGAATTTACAAGACCTTAATACGACCCATTTTAACCTACGGATGTGAAGCCTGGACACTAACTCTGAAGGAGGAGAGTAAGCAGTTGGTTGGCCGTAAGGAAGATTCTCCGCAAAATGGAACCAAACATCATTGGTGTGACAAAGGCACAAAGGCTTCGGTAGCTCGGCCATCTTGAGCGAATGGGAGGTGATCGGGCGGTGAAAAGAGCGTTTGAGGGAAAACCGATTGGACGCCGCCCGGTTGGCCGACCTAGGTATCGATGAGCGGATGTGGTGGACGCTGATCTGCGCGAGCTCCGGGTTGAAAACTAGCGAGAAACAGCACAGGACCGGGATCAGTAGCGAGCAGTCGTGTTTCGCAATGTTTTAAAAATGTTATTAAATTAACCAGATTTGTTATGGAGCAATTTTCCAAGTTTATATAGTATTTTTCAAACTCGAAGGGTAGGTAGGCTGACACATGTAATTATAGGGTTGTGACAATGCACATTAGAAACGATTTCTTACGATTCTCGATTAAATCTGCAAATGCCATATGAGTCGCTTAACTTCAAACTCGGGTAAATCCAACTGTGATCAACTGTTTGCGATTTTGGTATTAAGTAAAGGTAATAGGATAGATATTTCCTAAGAGAGTTCAATGGATTTATCCGAGTTAGAAGTTAAGCGACACACATAATCGATTCTATTGGTTATGATTTATATTTTTAAGTAAACATACTTTCATAATTGATCGCGACTGAAACGATTTGACACGAACGGAATCGATACGATTATCTAGTAGAGTGAAACTCTATTCCAATTGAGTTCCGTTTTACATAATGAAACTTAACTACATATTTTAACATTTATCTTATTATTTTTATAAGATAATACTTAATTAGTCCTAGAGATTTTCCTAGCAGGAACGTCATGTTGTTAGTACGGTCAGTCAAGAAAGTGGTCTACCACTTTCTTGGCTGACTGTACCAAAATACTGCTCACAATACAACACTGTACTATACTGTACAGAAAACTGCGTCACTGGAATGATTTTTTAGTATTTAAGATATTTATAATTATATATGTTAGTTTGTAAGGTATATATCTATTTAGTAGCCTGAAATTAAATGCTTTGATTGATTGATTGATTTTATTGAAAATATATTGGTGATCTGTGTCCATTTTTATGAGATATTCTATGCTACAAATATTTTTTGTCCTAAAAGGAATTCAAGTTATTTTTGTTAAAAAAGGATTCGTCTGAAACGTCAATGGCATTAAATGAAAAAAATTCACCCTACTCTTCCCGTTAGACGTGCGCGCCGGTAGAAAAAAATCGGGCGGCGGCGCGCCACGAAAAAATCCACGGCGGCGGCGTAACGCCGGCGGCGCGGGATTTTCAACTTTTCAATATACGTATAATGAAAAACCAAGATTAACTCTAAATCAACAAGGGAAAAATCTCAAAAAAAAAACTGTGTTACATTGTTTTTTGGTTTATTGTAGAAAAATCATGAAAAAATCTAATTATAATGTTGAAAAAAACATATGTCAAGTATGTTGGACGTTGCTATGATCGGTGTAAAAAAATATATCGGCGTAATAACAAGACGTCCAGTATTTTGGACACGCCGAGTATAATAGAGTACCTACTGTACCTATATGCATAAGGGTTTTTTAGTCCAATACATGTTTTTTTAAATAAATATAGAATAATTGCATTTTTTAATTAGAAATACACTTACTGATAATGTCAACTTATGTAATGAATAAGTTTAAGTAAGTAAAACCTATTATTTTTATATTTTTGCAATAAGTTTATAGCTCGTAGGTGGTAAAATTTTACCAGTCATTGACGTCATTTATTTCACATTAAATCTAACTTAGCGGGGTATCCTAGTAAGCAGTAACATCTGAGCAATGGTTTTTACAATAATGCCTGCACTTTTATCAAAATTTTCGTAATACATTTCTCAAATGAAATCGGGTCTGTCTCTTGATAAAAACAAATCCACACACACACACACACACACACACACACACCACATCCACAGGAAAAAAAATCCATAAAAATATTTTTTTTTAATCTATTTGGTTAATTACGTTGTATTACCGCAAGTAATGACTTTTTAGAACGTTTTGAAACACCTAACATCCCTCTATTTGATTTATTTACCACAAAAACTACCAGAAAATTTAATAATTTTACTCTTCGCATACTTGGCAACGTCCAACATATTGGACTTAGCAAAAGTGCCGTGTAATCGACAACGGGCAAAATACTGGACATTACACTTTTTAGGGTTCCGTACCCAAAAGGTAAAATGGGACCCTATTACTAAGACTTCGCTGTCCGTCCGTCCGTCCGTCTGTCCGTCCGTCCGTCCGTCTGTCACCAGGCTGTATCTCACGAACCGTGATAGCTAGACAGTTGAAATTTTCACAGATGATGTATTTCTGTTGCCGCTATAACAACAAATACTAAAAACAGAATAAAATAAAGATTTAAATGGGGCTCCCATACAACAAACGTGATTTTTGACCAAAGTTAAGCAACATCGGGCGTGGTCAGTACTTGGATGGGTGACCGTTTTTTTTTGCATTTTTTCCGTTTTTTTTTCATTATGGTACGGAACCCTTCGTGCGCGAGTCCGACTCGCACTTGCCCGGTTTTTTACACTTGTTTTTACCCATCAACACAAAACATTTTTATGTAAATCATATTGCCACGTAAAAAACAGACCAGTTAGTAACCTATTACACGATTTAACGCTGCTTAATACTGTCATATAAAAAAAAATTAAATAAGGGGAAAATGTCAGTCTGTCGGATGCTTCCTTGCAAGTTCTGCATAGGTAGTCTGCTGTAGGACTTTGACAAAAAGATTATGTTCACACTGCTTCCCAATATTTTCTTACTTACTTAAAAATAACATATCATTCAAGTAGTAGTAGTAGTAGTCGTAGTAGTAGTAGTCGTAGGTTCCTGGTAGTGTAAGTACGCTACCAGGGGAAAGTAATGCTATGCTTTAATAATTGGTGCAGATTTTTTTTATTGGGATGTCCAGTATAGTGGACGTTATCGATTTAAGGGTTAAAATAAATCAAGCAATGAATTAAAAAAAAACGGAACAGTCAGAACGCTAAAGCTATGCACGTTGCACGCGCTTTATAACCATTGATTTTAAATTTGTACCCTCTTGCGGGTTTTGTCTCGGCGCGAATTTTAAACTACCGGCGGCGGCGGCGGCGCGCTGACTCCTTATGGCGGCGGCGCGCCGCGGCGGCGCGCACGTCTACTTCCCGTTTTAAAAAGGCTATAGAAGCAATTTACTGGCTATCAGCAAGCAATGATTTTAACGTTCGAACGTTTCAAAGTGAACGAACACACAGCTATCATACAAGACCAAATTCAAGCCTAAAACTCCTGAAAACGTTTCAGCATAGCACACCTGTAAATTCACTAAATCGAAATTTCAAACTTAATTTTTATTTTTCTTTCAAAGTGAACCAATGCCCGGAACTCCGCTGTTTTATATACTACGAACACACAGCTATCATACAAGACCAAATTCAAGCCTAAAACTCCTGAAAACGTTTCAGTATAGCACACCTCTATGTAGACTAAATCGAAATTTCAATCTTAATTTTTATTTTTCTTTCAAAGTGAACCAATGCCCGGAACTCCGCTGTTTTATATACTACGAACACACAGCTATCATACAAGACCAAATTCAAGTCTAAAACTCCTGAAAACGTTTCAGCATAGCACACCTGTAAATTCACTAAATCGAAATTTCAAACTTAATTTTTATTTTTCTTTCAAAGTGAACCAATGCCCGGAACTCCGCTGTTTTACATACTACGAACACACAGCTATCATACAAGACCAAATTCAAGCCTAAAACTCCTGAAAACGTTTCAGCATAGCATACCTCTATGTAGACTAAATCCAAATTTCAAACTTAATTTTTATTTTTCTTTCAAAGTGAACCAATGCCCGGAACTCCGCTGTTTTATATACTATGAACACACAGCTATCATACAAGACCAAATTCAAGCCTAAAACTCCTGAAAACGTTTCAGCATAGCATACCTCTATGTAGACTAAATCGAAATTTCAAACTTAATTTTTATTTTTCTTTCAAAGTGAACCAATGCCCGGAACTCCGCTGTTTTATATACTACGAACACACAGCTATCATACAAGACCAAATTCAAGCCTAAAACTCCTGAAAACTTTTCTGCATAGCACACCTCTATGTAGACTAAATCGAAATTTCAAACTTATTTTTTATTTTTCTTTCAAAGTGAACCAATGCCCGGAACTCCGCTGTTTTATATACTACGAACACACAGCTATCATACAAGACCAAATTCAAGCCTAAAACTCCTGAAAACTTTTGAGTATAGCACACCTGTAAATTCACCAAATCAAAATTTCAAACTTAATTTTTATTTTTCTTTCAAAGTGAACCAATGCCCGGAACTCCGCTGTTTTACATACCACGAACACACAGCTATCATACAAGACCAAATTCAAGCCTAAAACTCCTGAAAACGTTTCAGCATAGCACACCTCTATGTAGACTAAATCGAAATTTCAAACTTAATTTTTATTTTTCTTTCAAAGTGAACCAATGCCCGGAACTCCGCTGTTTTATATACTACGAACACACAGCTATCATACAAGACCAAATTCAAGCCTAAAACTCCTGAAAACTTTTGAGTATAGCACACCTGTAAATTCACCAAATCAAAATTTCAAACTTAATTTTTATTTTTCTTTCAAAGTGAACCAATGCCCGGAACTCCGCTGCTTTACATACCACGAACACACAGCTATCATACAAGACCAAATTCAAGCCTAAAACTCCTGAAAACGTTTCAGCATAGCACACCTCTATGTAGACTAAATCGAAATTTCAAACTTAATTTTTATTTTTCTTTCAAAGTGAACCAATGCCCGGAACTCCGCTGTTTTACATACTACGAACACACAGCTATCATACAAGACCAAATTCAAGCCTAAAACTCCTGGAAACATTTCAGCATAGCACACCTCTATGTAGACTAAATCGAAATTTCAAACTTAATTTTTATTTTTCTTTCAAAGTGAACCAGTGCCCGGAACTCCGCTGTTTTATATACTATGAACACACAGCTATCATACAAGACCAAATTAAAGCCTAAAACTCCTGAAAACGTTTCAGCATAGCACACCTCTATGTAGACTAAATCGAAATTTCAAACTTAATTTTTATTTTTCTTTCAAAGTGAACCAATGCCCGGAACTCCGCTGTTTTACATACTACGAACACACAGCTATCATACAAGACCAAATTCAAGCCTAAAACTCCTGAAAACGTTTCAGCATAGCACACCTCTATGTAGACTAAATCGAAATTTCAAACTTAATTTTTATTTTTCTTTCAAAGTGAACCAATGCCCGGAACTCCGCTGTTTTACATACTATGAACACACAGCTATCATACAAGACCAAATTCAAGCCTAAAACTCCTGAAAACGTTTCAGCATAGCACACCTGTAAATTCACTAAATCGAAATTTCAAACTTAATTTTTATTTTTCTTTCAAAGTGAACCAATGCCCGGAACTCCGCTGTTTTACATACTACGAACACACAGCTATCATACAAGACCAAATTCAAGCCTAAAACTCCTGTAAACGTTTCAGCATAGCATACCTCTATGTAGACTAAATCGAAATTTCAAACTTAATTTTTATTTTTCTTTCAAAGTGAACCAGTGCCCGGAACTCCGCTGTTTTATGTACTATGTACACACAGCTATCATACAAGACCAAATTCAAGCCTAAAACTCCTGAAAACGTTTCAGCATAGCACACCTCTATGTAGACTAAATCGAAATTTCATACTTAATTTTTATTTTTCTTTCAAAGTGAACCAATGCCCGGAACTCTGCTGTTTTATATACTACGAACACACAGCTATCATACAAGACCAAATTCAAGCCTAACACTCCTGAAAACGTTTCAGCATAGCACACCTGTAAATTCACTAAATCGAAATTTCAAACTTAATTTTTATTTTTCTTTCAAAGTGAACCAATGCCCGGAACTCCGCTGTTTTATATACTATGAACACACAGCTGTCATGCAAGACCAAATTCAAGTCTAAATCTGCTGAAAATGTTTCAGCATAGCACACCTGTAAATTCACGAAATCGAAATTTCAAACTTAATTTTTATTTTTCTTTCAAAGTGAACCAATGCCCGGAACTCCGCTGTTTTACATACTATGAACACACAGCTATCATGCAAGACCAAATTCAAGTCTAAATCTGCTGAAAATGTTTCAGCATAGCACACCTGAACATTCACTAAATCGAAATTTCAAACTTAATTTTTATTTTTCTTTCAAAGTGAACCAATGCCCGGAACTCCGCTGTTTTATATACTACGAACACACAGCTATCATACAAGACCAAATTCAAGCCTAAAACTCCTGAAAACGTTTCAGCATAGCACACCTCTATGTAGACTAAATCGAAATTTCAAACTTAATTTTTATTTTTCTTTCAAAGTAAACTAATGCCCGGAACTCCGCTGTTTTATATACTACGAACACACAGCTATCATTCAAGACCAAATGCAAGCCTACATCTGCTGAAAACGTTTCAGCATAGCACACCTGTAAATTCACTAAATCGAAATTACAAACTTAATTTTTATTTTTCTTTCAAAGTGAACCAATGCCCGGAACTCCGCTGTTTTATATACTATGAACACACAGCTATCATACAAGACCAAATTCAAGCCTAAAACTCCTGAAAACGTTTCAGCATAGCACACCTCTATGTAGACTAAATCGAAATTTCAAACTAAATTTTTATTTTTCTTTCAAAGTGAACCAATGCCCGGAACTCTGCTGTTTTATATACTACGAACACACAGCTATCATACAAGACCAAATTCAAGCCTAAAACTCCTGAAAACGTTTCAGCATAGCACACCTGTAAATTCACTAAATCGAAATTTCAATCTTAATTTTTATTTTTCTTTCAAAGTGAACCAATGCCCGGAACTCCGCTGTTTTATATACTATGAACACACAGCTATCATGCAAGACCAAATTCAAGTCTAAATCTGCTGAAAATGTTTCAGCATAGCACACCTGTAAATTCACTAAATCGAAATTTCAAACTTAATTTTTATTTTTCTTTCAAAGTGAACCAATGCCCGGAACTCCGCTGTTTTACATACTATGAACACACAGCTATCATACAAGACCAAATTCAAGCCTAAAACTCCTGAAAACGTTTCAGCATAGCACACCTGTAAATTCACTAAATCGAAATTTCAAACTTAATTTTTATTTTTCTTTCAAAGTGAACCAATGCCCGGAACTCCGCTGTTTTACATACTACGAACACACAGCTATCATACAAGACCAAATTCAAGCCTAAAACTCCTGTAAACGTTTCAGCATAGCATGCCTCTATGTAGACTAAATCGAAATTTCAAACTTAATTTTTATTTTTCTTTCAAAGTGAACCAGTGCCCGGAACTCCGCTGTTTTATATACTACGAACACACAGCTATCATACAAAACCAAATTCAAGCCTAAATCTGCTGAAAACCATTCAGCATAGCACACCTGTAATTTCAATAAATCGAATTTTCGAATTTAATTTTTATTTTTCTTTCAAAGTGAACCAATGCCCGGAACTCTGCTGTTTTATATACTACGAACACACAGCTATCATACAAGACCAAATTCAAGCCTAAAACTCCTGAAAACGTTTCATCATAGCACACCTGTAAATTCACTAAATCGAAATTTCAAACTTAATTTTTATTTTTCTTTCAAAGTGAACCAATGCCCGGAACTCCGCTGTTTTATATACTACGAACACACAGCTATCATACAAGACCAAATTCAAGCCTAAAACTCCTGAAAACGTTTCAGTATAGCACACCTCTATGTAGACTAAATCGAAATTTCAATATTAATTTTTATTTTTCTTTCAAAGTGAACCAATGCCCGGAACTCCGCTGTTTTATAATCTACGAACACACAGCTATCATACAAGACCAAATTCAAGCCTAAAACTCCTGAAAACGTTTCAGCATAGCACACCTCTATGTAGACTAAATCGAAATTTCATACTTAATTTTTATTTTTCTTTCAAAGTGAACCAATGCCCGGAACTCCGCTGTTTTATATACTACGAACACACAGCTATCATACAAGACCAAATTCAAGTCTAAATCTGCTGAAAACGTTTCAGCATAGCACACCTGTAAATTCACTAAATCGAATATTTCAAACTTAATTTTTATTTTTCTTTCAAAGTGAACCAATGCCCGGAACTCCGCTGTTTTATATACTACGAACACACAGCTATCATACAAAACCAAATTCAAGCCTAAATCTGCTGAAAACCATTCAGCATAGCACACCTGTAATTTCAATAAATCGAATTTTCGAATTTAATTTTTATTTTTCTTTCAAAGTGAACCAATGCCCGGAACTCTGCTGTTTTATATACTACGAACACACAGCTATCATACAAGACCAAATTCAAGCCTAAAACTCCTGAAAACGTTTCATCATAGCACACCTGTAAATTCACTAAATCGAAATTTCAAACTTAATTTTTATTTTTCTTTCAAAGTGAACCAATGCCCGGAACTCCGCTGTTTTATATACTACGAACACACAGCTATCATACAAGACCAAATTCAAGCCTAAAACTCCTGAAAACGTTTCAGTATAGCACACCTCTATGTAGACTAAATCGAAATTTCAATATTAATTTTTATTTTTCTTTCAAAGTGAACCAATGCCCGGAACTCCGCTGTTTTATAATCTACGAACACACAGCTATCATACAACACCAAATTCAAGCCTAAAACTCCTGAAAACGTTTCAGCATAGCACACCTGTAAATTCACTAAATCGAAATTTCAAACTTAATTTTTATTTTTCTTTCAAAGTGAACCAATGCCCGGAACTCCGCTGTTTTACATACTACGAACACACAGCTATCATACAAGACCAAATTCAAGCCTAAAACTCCTGAAAACATTTCAGCATAGCATACCTCTATGTAGACTAAATCGAAATTTCAAACATAATTTTTATTTTTCTTTCAAAGTGAACCAGTGCCCGGAACTCCGCTGTTTTATATACTATGAACACACAGCTATCATACAAGACCAAATTCAAGCCTAAAACTCCTGAAAACGTTTCAGCATAGCACACCTGTAAATTCACTAAATCGAAATTTCAAACTTAATTTTTATTTTTCTTTCAAAGTGAACCAATACCCGGAACTCCGCTGTTTTATATACTACGAACACACAGCTATTATACAAGACCAAATTCAAGCCTAAAACTCCTGAAAACGTTTCAGCATAGCACACCTGTAAATTCACTAAATCGAAATTTCAAACTTAATTTTTATTTTTCTTTCAAAGTGAACCAATGCCCGGAACTCCGCTGTTTTACATACTACGAACACACAGCTATCATACAAGACCAAATTCAAGCCTAAAACTCCTGAAAACATTTCAGCATAGCATACCTCTATGTAGACTAAATCGAAATTTCAAACATAATTTTTATTTTTCTTTCAAAGTGAACCAGTGCCCGGAACTCCGCTGTTTTATATACTATGAACACACAGCTATCATACAAGACCAAATTCAAGCCTAAAACTCCTGAAAACGTTTCAGCATAGCACATCTGTAAATTCACTAAATCGAAATTTCAAACTTAATTTTTATTTTTCTTTCAAAGTGAACCAATGCCCGGAACTCCGCTGTTTTATATACTACGAACACACAGCTATTATACAAGACCAAATTCAAGCCTAAAACTCCTGAAAACGTTTCAGCATAGCACACCTGTAAATTCACTGAATCGAAATTTCAAACTTAATTTTTATTTTTATTTCAAAGTGAACCAATGCCCGGAACTCCGCTGTTTTACATATTACGAACACACAGCTACCATACAAGACCAAATTCAAGCCTAAAACTCCTGAAAACGTTTCAGCATAGCACACCTGTAAATTCACTAAATCGAATATTTCAAACTAAATTTTTATTTTTCTTTCAAAGTGAACCAATGCCCGGAACTCCGCTGTTTTATATACTACGAACACACAGCTATCATACAAAACCAAATTCAAGCCTAAATCTGCTGAAAACCATTCAGCATAGCACACCTGTAATTTCAATAAATCGAATTTTCGAATTTAATTTTTATTTTTCTTTCAAAGTGAACCAATGCCCGGAACTCCGCTGTTTTATATACTACGAACACACAGCTATCATACAAGACCAAATTCAAGCCTAAAACTCCTGAAAACGTTTCAGCATAGCACACCTCTATGTAGACTTAATCGAAATTTCATACTTAATTTTTATTTTTCTTTCAAAGTGAACCAATGCCCGGAACTCCGCTGTTTTATATACTACGAACACACAGCTATCATACAAGACCAAATTCAAGTCTAAATCTGCTGAAAACGTTTCAGCATAGCACACCTGTAAATTCACTAAATCGAATATTTCAAACTTAATTTTTATTTTTCTTTCAAAGTGAACCAATGCCCGGAACTCCGCTGTTTTATATACTACGAACACACAGCTATCATACAAAACCAAATTCAAGCCTAAATCTGCTGAAAACCATTCAGCATAGCACACCTGTAATTTCAATAAATCGAAATTTCGAATTTAATTTTTATTTTTCTTTCAAAGTGAACCAATGCCCGGAACTCTGCTGTTTTATATACTACGAACACACAGCTATCATACAAGACCAAATTCAAGCCTAAAACTCCTGAAAACGTTTCAGCATAGCACACCTGTAAATTCACTAAATCGAAATTTCAAACTTAATTTTTATTTTTCTTTCAAAGTGAACCAATGCCCGGAACTCCGCTGTTTTATATACTACGAACACACAGCTATCATACAAGACCAAATTCAAGCCTAAAACTCCTGAAAACGTTTCAGTATAGCACACCTCTATGTAGACTAAATCGAAATTTCAATATTAATTTTTATTTTTCTTTCAAAGTGAACCAATGCCCGGAACTCCGCTGTTTTATATACTACGAACACACAGCTATCATACAAGACCAAATTCAAGCCTAAAACTCCTGAAAACGTTTCAGCATAGCACACCTGTAAATTCACTAAATCGAAATTTCAAACTTAATTTTTATTTTTCTTTCAAAGTGAACCAATGCCCGGAACTCCGCTGTTTTACATACTATGAACACACAGCTATCATACAAGACCAAATTCAAGCCTAAAACTCCTGAAAACATTTCAGCATAGCATACCTCTATGTAGACTAAATCGAAATTTCAAACATAATTTTTATTTTTCTTTCAAAGTGAACCAGTGCCCGGAACTCCGCTGTTTTATATACTATGAACACACAGCTATCATACAAGACCAAATTCAAGCCTAAAACTCCTGAAAACGTTTCAGCATAGCACACCTGTAATTTCACTAAATCGAAATTTCAAACTTAATTTTTATTTTTCTTTCAAAGTGAACCAATGCCCGGAACTCCGCTGTTTTACATACTACGAACACACAGCTATCATACAAGACCAAATTCAAGCCTAAAACTCCTGTAAACGTTTCAGCATAGCATGCCTCTATGTAGACTAAATCGAAATTTCAAACTTAATTTTTATTTTTCTTTCAAAGTGAACCAGTGCCCGGAACTCCGCTGTTTTATATACTACGAACACACAGCTATCATACAAAACCAAATTCAAGCCTAAATCTGCTGAAAACCATTCAGCATAGCACACCTGTAATTTCAATAAATCGAAATTTCAAACTTAATTTTTATTTTTCTTTCAAAGTGAACCAGTGCCCGGAACTCCGCTGTTTTATATACTACGAACACACAGCTATCATACAAAACCAAATTCAAGCCTAAATCTGCTGAAAACTATTCAGCATAGCACACCTGTAATTTCAATAAATCGAATTTTCGAATTTAATTTTTATTTTTCTTTCAAAGTGAACCAATGCCCGGAACTCTGCTGTTTTATATACTACGAACACACAGCTATCATACAAGACCAAATTCAAGCCTAAAACTCCTGAAAACGTTTCAGCATAGCACACCTGTAAATTCACTAAATCGAAATTTCAAACTTAATTTTTATTTTTCTTTCAAAGTGAACCAATGCCCGGAACTCCGCTGTTTTATATACTACGAACACACAGCTATCATACAAGACCAAATTCAAGCCTAAAACTCCTGAAAACGTTTCAGTATAGCACACCTCTATGTAGACTAAATCGAAATTTCAATATTAATTTTTATTTTTCTTTCAAAGTGAACCAATGCCCGGAACTCCGCTGTTTTATATACTACGAACACACAGCTATCATACAAGACCAAATTCAAGCCTAAAACTCCTGAAAACGTTTCAGCATAGCACACCTGCTCTCTGCTGTTTTATATACTACGAACACACAGCTATCATACAAGACCAAATTCAAGCCTAAAACTCCTGAAAACGTTTCATCATAGCACACCTGTAAATTCACTAAATCGAAATTTCAAACTTAATTTTTATTTTTCTTTCAAAGTGAACCAATGCCCGGAACTCCGCTGTTTTATATACTACGAACACACAGCTATCATACAAGACCAAATTCAAGCCTAAAACTCCTGAAAACGTTTCAGTATAGCACACCTCTATGTAGACTAAATCGAAATTTCAATATTAATTTTTATTTTTCTTTCAAAGTGAACCAATGCCCGGAACTCCGCTGTTTTATAATCTACGAACACACAGCTATCATACAAGACCAAATTCAAGCCTAAAACTCCTGAAAACGTTTCAGCATAGCACACCTCTATGTAGACTAAATCGAAATTTCATACTTAATTTTTATTTTTCTTTCAAAGTGAACCAATGCCCGGAACTCCGCTGTTTTATATACTACGAACACACAGCTATCATACAAGACCAAATTCAAGTCTAAATCTGCTGAAAACGTTTCAGCATAGCACACCTGTAAATTCACTAAATCGAATATTTCAAACTTAATTTTTATTTTTCTTTCAAAGTGAACCAATGCCCGGAACTCCGCTGTTTTATATACTACGAACACACAGCTATCATACAAAACCAAATTCAAGCCTAAATCTGCTGAAAACCATTCAGCATAGCACACCTGTAATTTCAATAAATCGAATTTTCGAATTTAATTTTTATTTTTCTTTCAAAGTGAACCAATGCCCGGAACTCTGCTGTTTTATATACTACGAACACACAGCTATCATACAAGACCAAATTCAAGCCTAAAACTCCTGAAAACGTTTCATCATAGCACACCTGTAAATTCACTAAATCGAAATTTCAAACTTAATTTTTATTTTTCTTTCAAAGTGAACCAATGCCCGGAACTCCGCTGTTTTATATACTACGAACACACAGCTATCATACAAGACCAAATTCAAGCCTAAAACTCCTGAAAACGTTTCAGTATAGCACACCTCTATGTAGACTAAATCGAAATTTCAATATTAATTTTTATTTTTCTTTCAAAGTGAACCAATGCCCGGAACTCCGCTGTTTTATCATCTACGAACACACAGCTATCATACAAGACCAAATTCAAGCCTAAAACTCCTGAAAACGTTTCAGCATAGCACACCTGTAAATTCACTAAATCGAAATTTCAAACTTAATTTTTATTTTTCTTTCAAAGTGAACCAATGCCCGGAACTCCGCTGTTTTACATACTACGAACACACAGCTATCATACAAGACCAAATTCAAGCCTAAAACTCCTGAAAACATTTCAGCATAGCATACCTCTATGTAGACTAAATCGAAATTTCAAACATAATTTTTATTTTTCTTTCAAAGTGAACCAGTGCCCGGAACTCCGCTGTTTTATATACTATGAACACACAGCTATCATACAAGACCAAATTCAAGCCTAAAACTCCTGAAAACGTTTCAGCATAGCACACCTGTAAATTCACTAAATCGAAATTTCAAACTTAATTTTTATTTTTCTTTCAAAGTGAACCAATGCCCGGAACTCCGCTGTTTTATATACTACGAACACACAGCTATTATACAAGACCAAATTCAAGCCTAAAACTCCTGAAAACGTTTCAGCATAGCACACCTGTAAATTCACTAAATCGAAATTTCAAACTTAATTTTTATTTTTATTTCAAAGTGAACCAATGCCCGGAACTCCGCTGTTTTACATACTACGAACACACAGCTATCATACAAGACCAAATTCAAGCCTAAAACTCCTGAAAACATTTCAGCATAGCATACCTCTATGTAGACTAAATCGAAATTTCAAACATAATTTTTATTTTTCTTTCAAAGTGAACCAGTGCCCGGAACTCCGCTGTTTTATATACTATGAACACACAGCTATCATACAAGACCAAATTCAAGCCTAAAACTCCTGAAAACGTTTCAGCATAGCACACCTGTAAATTCACTAAATCGAAATTTCAAACTTAATTTTTATTTTTCTTTCAAAGTGAACCAATGCCCGGAACTCCGCTGTTTTATATACTACGAACACACAGCTATTATACAAGACCAAATTCAAGCCTAAAACTCCTGAAAACGTTTCAGCATAGCACACCTGTAAATTCACTGAATCGAAATTTCAAACTTAATTTTTATTTTTATTTCAAAGTGAACTAATGCCCGGAACTCCGCTGTTTTACATACTACGAACACACAGCTACCATACAAGACCAAATTCAAGCCTAAAACTCCTGAAAACGTTTCAGCATAGCACACCTGTAAATTCACTAAATCGAATATTTCAAACTAAATTTTTATTTTTCTTTCAAAGTGAACCAATGCCCGGAACTCCGCTGTTTTACATATTACGAACACACAGCTATCATACAAAACCAAATTCAAGCCTAAATCTGCTGAAAACCATTCAGCATAGCACACCTGTAATTTCAATAAATCGAATTTTCGAATTTAATTTTTATTTTTCTTTCAAAGTGAACCAATGCCCGGAACTCCGCTGTTTTATATACTACGAACACACAGCTATCATACAAGACCAAATTCAAGCCTAAAACTCCTGAAAACGTTTCAGCATAGCACACCTCTATGTAGACTTAATCGAAATTTCATACTTAATTTTTTTTTTTCTTTCAAAGTGAACCAATGCCCGGAACTCCGCTGTTTTATATACTACGAACACACAGCTATCATACAAGACCAAATTCAAGTCTAAATCTGCTGAAAACGTTTCAGCATAGCACACCTGTAAATTCACTAAATCGAATATTTCAAACTTAATTTTTATTTTTCTTTCAAAGTGAACCAATGCCCGGAACTCCGCTGTTTTATATACTACGAACACACAGCTATCATACAAAACCAAATTCAAGCCTAAATCTGCTGAAAACCATTCAGCATAGCACACCTGTAATTTCAATAAATCGAATTTTCGAATTTAATTTTTATTTTTCTTTCAAAGTGAACCAATGCCCGGAACTCTGCTGTTTTATATACTACGAACACACAGCTATCATACAAGACCAAATTCAAGCCTAAAACTCCTGAAAACGTTTCAGCATAGCACACCTGTAAATTCACTAAATCGAAATTTCAAACTTAATTTTTATTTTTCTTTCAAAGTGAACCAATGCCCGGAACTCCGCTGTTTTATATACTACGAACACACAGCTATCATACAAGACCAAATTCAAGCCTAAAACTCCTGAAAACGTTTCAGTATAGCACACCTCTATGTAGACTAAATCGAAATTTCAATATTAATTTTTATTTTTCTTTCAAAGTGAACCAATGCCCGGAACTCCGCTGTTTTATATACTACGAACACACAGCTATCATACAAGACCAAATTCAAGCCTAAAACTCCTGAAAACGTTTCAGCATAGCACACCTGTAAATTCACTAAATCGAAATTTCAAACTTAATTTTTATTTTTCTTTCAAAGTGAACCAATGCCCGGAACTCCGCTGTTTTACATACTATGAACACACAGCTATCATACAAGACCAAATTCAAGCCTAAAACTCCTGAAAACATTTCAGCATAGCATACCTCTATGTAGACTAAATCGAAATTTCAAACATAATTTTTATTTTTCTTTCAAAGTGAACCAGTGCCCGGAACTCCGCTGTTTTATATACTATGAACACACAGCTATCATACAAGACCAAATTCAAGCCTAAAACTCCTGAAAACGTTTCAGCATAGCACACCTGTAATTTCACTAAATCGAAATTTCAAACTTAATTTTTATTTTTCTTTCAAAGTGAACCAATGCCCGGAACTCCGCTGTTTTATATACTACGAACACACAGCTATTATACAAGACCAAATTCAAGCCTAAAACTCCTGAAAACGTTTCAGCATAGCACACCTGTAAATTCACTAAATCGAAATTTCAAACTTAATTTTTATTTTTATTTCAAAGTGAACCAATGCCCGGAACTCCGCTGTTTTACATACTACGAACACACAGCTACCATACAAGACCAAATTCAAGCCTAAAACTCCTGAAAACGTTTCAGCATAGCATACCTCTATGTAGACTAAATCAAAATTTCAAACTTAATTTTTATTTTTCTTTCAAAGTGAACCAATGCCCGGAACTCCGCTGTTTTATATACTATGAACACACAGCTATCATGCAAGACCAAATTCAAGTCTAAATCTGCTGAAAATGTTTCAGCATAGCACACCTGTACATTCACTAAATCGAAATTTCAAACTTAATTTTTATTTTTCTTTCAAAGTGAAACAATGCCCGGAACTCTGCTGTTTTATATACTACGAACACACAGCTAACATACAAGACCAAATTTAAGCCTAAAATTCCTGAAAACGTTTCAGCATAGCACACCTGTAAATTGAATAAATCGAAATTTCAAACTTAATTTTTATTTTTCTTTCAAAGTGAACCAATGCCCGGAACTCCGCTGTTTTGTATACTACGAACACACAGCTATCATACAAGACCAAATTCAAGTCTAAATCTGCTGAAAACGTTTCAGCATAGCACACCTGTAAATTCACTAAATCGAATATTTCAAACTTAATTTTTATTTTTTTTTCAAAGTGAACCAATGCCCGGAACTCCGCTGTTTTATATACTATGAACACACAGCTATCATACAAAACCAAATTCAAGCCTAAATCTGCTGAAAACGTTTCAGCATAGCACACCTCTATGTAGACTTAATCGAAATTTCATACTTAATTTTTATTTTTCTTTGAAAGTGAACCAATGCCCGGAACTCCGCTGTTTTACATACTACGAACACACAGCTATCATACAAGACCAAATTCAAGCCTAAAACTCCTGAAAACGTTTCAGCATAGCACACCTGTAAATTCACTAAATCGAAATTTCTAACTTAATTTTTATTTTTCTTTCAAAGTGAACCAATGCCCGGAACTCCGCTCTTTTACATACTACGAACACACAGCTATCATACAAGACCAAATTCAAGCCTAAAACTCCTGAAAACGTTTCAGCATAGCATACCTCTATGTAGGCTAAATCAAAATTTCAAACTTAATTTTTATTTTTCTTTCAAAGTGAACCAATGCCCGGAACTCCGCTGTTTTATATACTATGAACACACAGCTATCATGCAAGACCAAATTCAAGTCTAAATCTGCTGAAAATGTTTCAGCATAGCACACCTGTACATTCACTAAATCGAAATTTCAAACTTAATTTTTATTTTTCTTTCAAAGTGAAACAATGCCCGGAACTCTGCTGTTTTATATACTACGAACACACAGCTAACATACAAGACCAAATTTAAGCCTAAAATTCCTGAAAACGTTTCAGCATAGCACACCTGTAAATTGAATAAATCGAAATTTCAAACTTAATTTTTATTTTTCTTTCAAAGTGAACCAATGCCCGGAACTCCGCTGTTTTGTATACTACGAACACACAGCTATCATACAAGACCAAATTCAAGTCTAAATCTGCTGAAAACGTTTCAGCATAGCACACCTGTAAATTCACTAAATCGAATATTTCAAACTTAATTTTTATTTTTTTTTCAAAGTGAACCAATGCCCGGAACTCCGCTGTTTTATATACTATGAACACACAGCTATCATACAAAACCAAATTCAAGCCTAAATCTGCTGAAAACCTTTCAGCACAGCACACCTGTAATTTCAATAAATCGAATTTTCGAATTTAATTTTTATTTTTCTTTCAAAGTGAACCAATGCCCGGAACTCCGCTGTTTTACATACTACGAACACACAGCTATCATACAAGACCAAATTCAAGCCTAAAACTCCTGAAAACGTTTCAGCATAGCATACCTCTATGTAGACTAAATCAAAATTTCAAACTTAATTTTTATTTTTCTTTCAAAGTGAACCAATGCCCGGAACTCCGCTGTTTTATATACTATGAACATACAGCTATCATACAAGACCAAATTTAAGCCTAAAACTCCTGAAAACGTTTCAGCATAGCACACCTGTAAATTGTCTATATATTGAAAAATAAGAAAAATTCAAAGATAATGGTTTTCTACACTTTATAGGTCATGCCAGGGCCAGGCACTCCCTAGTTCTGTATACATAGAACGCACAGCTATCATTTTAGACTCAAAACACGCTTAGAACTTTTAAAAATATATTTTTCTATTTACGCGTGTATTTTTTTAATTTTAAGTTTATGAAAGTTACATTTTTGTGACTTCCTTGCTCGATTTAGAACCGAGAACTCCTAAGTTCTGTAAACAATAGAGCTAGAGCTTTCGTTTGGAACCAAATATATGTCTGTGCGTTGTTAAATGACATCAGCATAGCACGTGTGAACTTAGCATATCATATAATTTAAAATCTAGTTAAAAATTGTAGTAAATGTTCTCAAAGATGCCTTTTTTTTGTCAGGAACTCTTTGTTACCATGTGTCGAGGCGAGCATATTTTTTTTATCCCATTTGTAACAAAATGATATGCTAGTGTGTGAACTTAGCATATCATTTTGTGAAATTCCATAGTATTGGTTTTCACGGTAAAAACGCCAGAACTATTGCTAAAAAGTATCAGGAACTCTAGAACTATGGTGCATGCTAATAGAACTCCAATAAAAACGTGATCTGCTAGACTTTGATATGCCAACTTCACAGACATCAATTGGTAATTGTTTCATTTTACTAATCCCACGTTGATCATTTTTTTATAAAAAATGATGTAAGTAAATTGTTAAAAACAAAAAATTATTCTTGATTTCTTTCGTTGAATTCTATTTACTCGATTTTATAAGGCGGGAACCAAAAGGAATACACCAAAAATATTTTTTTAAACCTTACACTTGCGTAAATGAGCAAAGGCAGAATCTTATACAGCCACAGTTAAACGTTTGTACGATATTAAATTGGTTTTTAAAGTTATTTAGCACTATATTCATGAAAATAAAATAAAATACAACATAAAAATTTATTATATTATTAATTAAATTGTTATTTAACATTTAAAATACTTTTATTATGTTATTACGTGGTGCGGTCCGGTAGTCCGTTGCGGCTTTTAGAACGAAAAAGTATAAAATTAAAAAGTAAGAGGCAATCCCGCTGATTTTCATACTGTAATGAACTAATAATTTTAAAATTACTGCAATTTGTTAAAAAATGTGAGTTCTCGTAAATATTGCAATCTAAATGATTTTCGCTAGGGGTTATTAATCTTCACACATGTAAAGTCTCCGATTGCAAGTAAGTCGCCTAAGGGAAAAAAACATGGCCGTAGGTCTATTAGGTACTTCAATTACTGATTTTGCGAAATTGCCTTGTCTTGCTTGGTTTCCTCGCATTCGATATGAAAAGTAGAGTGTTTAACTCGGGTGAAAGGCACCATTTCCGTCTCGGACTATTGGCGCTCTCACTGCGTTCGAGCGCCAAACTACCTCGACAGAAATGGGTGCCTTTCAACCCTTGGTTAACAATCTACTATTACACATGAACATAAAATGACCCAGTAATGGGAACCATAATACGGTACACGGCGGGAAGAAGTTGATAACTCGAGATATTTTGCTGAAGAAATTTGAATTTCTTCAATTTATTCCCGAAAGTTATCAACTTCTTCCCGGAATAGTAATGTTTAATCTAGTTTATTTTGATCGTATAGTAAAATTGCATGAGTCTTTTATTGTTGAAAAAAATGGACTTTTCAAAAACGTTGTCCAAATCATAGTGTCCTCTCCTACAGCACTGCTGCATGCATGGGCTCCAAATTAAATTGGCAATACATTGGCAGAGCCCTATTGCTTTCCCTAGTAATAACCCTTTTCACATCTGTTATATTCCTACCCGTCAAATAAAAAATAAAAAATCGTAATTTTTTTTCTTTCAGGAAGTAAGTAAGTAGTAAAATTTGCGAAGAATAAGTAGGTACAGTATTGTCTAAGGTAGTAAGCGACAATTGGTTGCTTATTCTGCTATTTGTACTATACAGGTTGTACTAGCATGCAAAAATCTTAAACAACGTACAAACGGTATTTCTTGTATTGGAATTTAGTTATTGTATTTATAGAATATTGCCATATAAAATTAAACTACATTAGTATAAGCATTAAATATTAGTTATTTTTAAACCAAAACATTATTTTTGTACAAACGCGAGAACAAATGCTCAAAAATGGTCTGACTAAACGAAATCAACTATACTTCCTGTTAGTAAAATGACTGGAATATGTAGTTAGTTTAGGGTATCTAAACTGCATCTGCAACCAACTATCGATTGCCGAGCCGACTAACTCCAATTTTATAGTGCGCAAGTTCACTCAAGAGTGCACCGTAGTGTATGTCGGGGCAATTTGTATGGTAATGCAGCCAATAGCACTCGAGTGGCGCAAGGCTTCGAGGTACAGGAGGTAGCGATTTTCAAAAGTGAAAATCGAGCATAAATGTCCTGTGATACCAATTGAGTACTTTCAACTACGAATGATTATTATATAAGCGTAGCAAGGTAGGGATTTATAGTCAAATATATTTATAAATGCCTGTGATACTAATTCGGTAGATTCATATCCGAAAAATAATAATAAAGCCCCTAAGAAAAGCATATGAGCAGGTGTATGATCCGTCCGATCCGTCGACAAACAACCAATTTTATAGTGCGCAAGTTCACTCAAGAGTGCACCGTAGTGTATGTCGGGGCAATTTGTATGGTAATGCAGCCATGCACTCGAGCGGCGCAAGGCTTCAAGGTAGAGGAGATAGCGATTTTTAAGTGAAAAGCCAATACAAACTTACATATTGAGGTCAGAGTAATATCTAAATGATGTCATTTTGCTATGTGCCTGTGGGCCAATAATATGTGTACGAGCAAGTACAGTCACCTGCAATAATGTTACTCTTCGAAGGCCGCAAGAATATGTGACACGCTCTTATGACTCTACAAATAAGATCGTGTCAGATATTTTTTCGGCCTTCGTTGTGTAACAACATATTATTATTATTGCAAGTGACTGTACGAGCGAAACGCACGCGCAAATGATAACCAATTTTTGGGGTTTCGGCGTTGGCACCCTATTAGTTGTTGAATATGACCTACATTCACCCCTCAGAGTATGGTCAGACATAACAAAATCACTATGTACATTACACTATATGTCACCGTAAAATTATAAACACTCCTTAGTACAATCCCGCTATTTAAATTATAAATTATTTACAAACTAAATCTAACTTAACCTAAGTTCCGGTTTCTTAGTTCGTCCAGTTTAAAGTATAGCATAGTAGCCTTACGACTGCCTTATCAGTGTCAAACTGAAAATATATTCGCTAACATGTGCGTAACTTACTTTCTATATATCTCGCTCGCCCGAATATACCAGTACGAGTGAGATGCATGGAAAATAAATTACGCTCACGCTAGCAAATATGTCAGTGTCAAACTGGTGGTAAGGCTACAGGAATCTGAAACCTGAAATAGAATAAATTCAAGTAAAGCCTTACTAACAACGACACCAAAATTGCATATACTATACGTGGTCCATACTGAAAGTTTCTGGATTCTGATAAATGGGTCAAAAACAAAACTGTGTTCGCGACTTTTCTGTAGACAAGAGTTAAGGGCTATAAAGGTAATTTTCTTATTTAACCCTTATCCACGTAAAAAGGTAATACTCCTTTTATTTAGAGAACTATGATAAAATCATTACCTACATGCCTACAAGCTGTTAACTATTGCCCACAGGAGAGAAAAATGTACAGTTCGCGCGAACACACTAGTTTTCTCTCCTGTGGGTAATAGTTAACAGCTTGTGGGCATGTAGGTAATGATTTTATCGTACTTCTCTAAATAAAAGGAGTACATTTTCATGTGTATAAGGGTTAAATAAGAAAATTTACCTTTATAGCCCTTAACTCTTGTGTATGTCTACAGAAAAGACGCGAACACAGTTTTGTGTTTGACCCAAATGAGACAACTTATTTTTTCTAAGTGGCCAGCTCCATGAATTTTCAGTATGCCTATGAAATAAATTTATGAATTATGAATAGCAAAACTCCCAAATTCATATTACCTGCAAAATGTTCAGAAATGTGACATTTGCAGCACTTAGCCTCTCACGGGTCAACGCTGCCGCCCTCCGAGAATGATGATTGATGACCACTTGACTCCGTCCGCACCTGGTGTCGCGGACAACCCCGCACAGGCTCCTCAAGCTGTTATAGTTCGTTTTTTTAGCATTAGAAAAAAGGTAAACAATTTTGACGTGTTAATTTATTGAAAAATAAAATAAGACACGGTAAATATGTAACAATTATGAATCATTTACGATTACTTACATTATTTTGCTTTCATAAGTAATAGTTACTGAGTTTTAAAAAGCGTTATGCAATTAAAAGACACGTCAAGATCGCTTACTTTTTCTTATTTACTTAAGACGAAAGTGGGCGACCGCGCGAAATCGCCTTTTCATTCTAACGTAGTGCTCATTTTCCTTTCTATTAATATTATTGAAAATATTTAGACACTATTAGATAATATATTAACCACAGCTACGCCCCTTCGTTTGATTTTTTTTTCGAATCTGTAATTATTATAAGAGTAAGGAGCATTTAAAAATTCGTAAGGAAATTATTTTTCGCTTCTAATTCTTATAATAACCAAAACACTAAAAAAGTCGAACGAAGGGGCATAGCTATGGTTAATATACATCAAATTATGTAAAAATTTATTTTCCATAGTGTCAATATCCAGTGAGGAAAATGGGGACTAGGTTTGTATGGAGAAGCGGCCATCCCCTTAACAGCAACAAGGCTTGTTTTATCCCTCAAAATTTTGGCGATATATATTTTGAAATTTAACAAGATGTCGAGAAATTCGGTTGAGTCGAAACGGAGCAGTCGGTAGCTTCCAGACTTAAGGTCTTACGAGCTTAATGTTCGAAATCTCACATAATATTTACTTACCTGTTGCTTGTTACTGCTACAAGTACTCAGGGTTGTGAAGATGTGTGTGGAAGTAATTCAAACTTGGCTTCCACATTGGCTAGCGTAACGAATAAAGCCCTACTTTGTTCCGAGAGGAAGGCTGTGGTCAGAATTAGGACAGGTAGTGATACTGACAAGTTGTGAATATGGGCGTAACCGAAATGAATATATGCGCAAACATACAAATCGCCTCATTTATATGTACAGGTCAGCTGCAATTTATTCTGTTCTCTCTTTGTTATGTACTTTATAAAGTGTTTTACTACTACTATGTCCCATGTATAAAGCAAGTGGTCTGCACCAGATGAAAAATGTGAGTCCGCGAGGTGCGTACGAAATTTCCGTATCCGTATGAATAACGAGAAATATTAGGTTCGTTGGAAGGATGTGGAAGAGTTGTAGTTGTCGATTTGAAGAATGCATATGGAGGCCTATTATTGATCGCTCCAGAGTTCCATACACCACAAACGGGTGGGCTTAGGAACTTATGGAAACCATTGATAAACAAACGCCAGTAGCAAAATTCATCAGTGTGAATAGATGTAGGTTGAGTTTTACTTAAATGAATGAATGAATGAATGATTATTCCCTTGAATAAATGTATAATATTATGTACATTAAATAAATAAATTTTATTAAAAATTTGCATACTATATAATATGGATTTAAATTCCATGTAATTGTACTAATTGACAAGATTTTGTACCCATATTCAGTTTATCAGTATATATAGCAATAATATAACTTTACAAGTAAAGTGAACTGAACCCCTAGTGTACATTTCATTCGATAGCGTGACGAGTTCGTGTTTGCGTTATGTCTATTTTTGTTTGGGATTTTGCGCGCCAAGCAGGACGGTGTGGAAACTCAAAATCCTGTACAAAATGACACAATGCAAACGCGTGCGCTATCGAATTTACACTAGGGCACAGAATAAATAATAGTACTAGGTAGAGAAGACTCACTCTCTAACAAAACGCGTCTGTTACGATCAGCACAGATATGGCCGCTAGGTGGCGACAGCGCCACGCGCGGCTTTTGGCTATAGCCACCAAAATTGGTTTGGAACGGATGTACTTTTAGCTACCTGTAGCAAAGTGACGAAATCGCGGAGTGAGACACGCCCGACTAGGATTACTCGGGTTATCGTCCAGATTGGCCGCTGATACGGTCAATGCCACAGTGCGAGCGGGACTGCAATATAATTATGCGCGTGCGATAGAGAGAGGAACAAGCGAGTCAATGTGCGAAACTCTTCGCGCTTAGCGTCCTTAGTTTATGAAAACCGCATTCGCCTGTGATGCGATAGAGAGAGGAACAAGCAGGTCAGTGTGCGAAACTCTTCGCGCTTAGCGTCCTTAGTTTATGAGAACCGCTTTCGCTTGTGACTTGCGCCATCCAAAAGTAATATAAACTTTGTTCGATTGTCCTGTATATTTCAGTTCGAGTTATTGACGTTAAGTTGAGGCTCACTCAATTAGCGATATGTTTGTACAATTATAATTATTTGCTTGGTAAATAATATAGGTATTTGCTCTCAACGTAATTTAATTGCGTATGTTTGTAAATATATGGATTCGCGGTAAGTGGAAATATTGGCTTAAGTGTTTGATGTTTTCTTACTATAAATGTATGCTGTATACAGAGATCACAACTACTAGATAGAGTATATAAATAAATAAATATTTGGGGACTATCTTACACTGATCGACCTTACCCCAAACTAAGCAAACTAAAGTTTTGGAGATAGCGGGTCCCGTTGCTTGACACCTCGCTATAACAGAAACGTTCTGGGAAATTTGTCCTTTTCTAAATTTATTTTTTTATCTTATGGCTTCGGTTATTATTAATGAAAAATTTGCATAGAGGAGAGATTTATATAGAATAGATTTTGATAACCATAAACGTGTGCCTCTGCCTCTGTGCTTATACCATCGATCCTGCGGGGCTCTTGACGAGTTAAAAATGTTATTTTTTTTCAATAATAAAATGGTTATCCTAAGGTTAAAATCAGGGATCGGAACCGGTTTTTTGCAAACACTTCGAAATAACCATATTTTTCGAATTATTTAATTATTTTAAAACTCGAAATGAATTAGGACTCAGTTGTGTATTTAGGTTACGACTTCGTATTATTAGATTGCCTAAGTAGGAATTAAAAAATGAACAAAGAACGAAAAAATACCGTTTTCGTTCCCATACTAAAAATACCGGTATCCGATCCCTGGTTAAAATAGAGACAATACCCCATGTATAAAACCATTGATCGAAAAATCTCAAAAAGCTTATAGTTATTATAAAACACTTTACTGAAAATTCCAAAACAACAAACCGTCATCATTCACATTCACGGCTTTTTTATCTAGGGTTTTTCCCATTTAAAATTCAATTTACTTTCCAGAATATTTTTGTGTCGTCACATTAAAGCGAATCCTACAAAACAAAACAATTCAGGCCAAAATACTTCATCAACCGTCCCTTCCTTATCACAATAACCTTTTTTGTCTCAACTGGTTAAAAAATCACTCAAGCCCGCACCCTCTTCTGTAGTGTAGATAACCTTCACTAGATAGAACATAATTCTATGTCGGCAATGTCGTGCAAAACGCGCTAGCTCCGCCAGAAGGCAAAATATGTGGAGGATAGCCCCCTCTGACGTGAGGGACCAGCATAGCCAAACTATTAAAAAAAACTTAACTACCCAAACGGACAACTCAAGATAGATCGTCTTGGCGCTGAAGGATAAGAGAGCCGATCCCACTTAATGTGGGATAAGGCAAGGGAAAAGAAGGAAAGAGAACTTAATATAAATATTCACTCTCATCGGCACGATTGAGCTTATATAGCTGGTCAAGCAGATCTTGTCAGTAGAAAAGGCGGCAAATTTGAAAAATGTAGGCGCGAAGGGATATCTTCCCATAGAAAATTTGAATTTCGCGCCCTTTTCTACTGACAAGATTTGCTTGACCATCTATAAATTTATAATGATGACGTTCGGATATCAACTACAGCTCTGCTGCATTACTGTTGCGGCGTCGTTGTTTCCATCGCCGTATCTGTCAATTTCCTTGTAAAATGAGTGACTGAACGAACGTCATAATCACGGCATTATCTAATGGGGCGGCGAACGTAAATACACTCTAAGTAATGGGTCCTTTTGTTTCCCATAAAGTTTTAAGTCATACTGTATTGTTTGTCATGTTATCGTTAGTCATAAAACTGAAACCGTTAACTTTCCAGGATTTTTGTAAGGTTATTCTGTAGGTAGGTTAGGTTAGGTTAGGTTTGTTTTATGGCCCCCCGCGGGTTGCTCACCTTGTCGTGGTGGAGGGGCTTAGTAACCGTGGCTTGGTCACCCACGGTGAAGCGAAGAGGCAACCAGGGCCGGCCTGTTTGAGGGTCGGGCTGGCCCGAGGAGGACGCTCCAAGTGGGCTTGTTAAGCCCGCTTGTGACGCGTTGGAGGTGGACCGTCGAGGAAGAGGAGTGTCGGTATTGCGGTGAGCCGTTCTCCCTATCCTCGGCGGCCGAGGTGGGATCGCAGGGGAAGACGCGTGATGGTATTACGATCGCCACTCGCCCTATCCCCTGCGAACTTGGCGGTGCCGTTCCGCTGTAGCGGCGTTGGTGGGGCTGCAGAGGAAGAGGAGTGTCGGTGTTACGATGTGCCGTTCTCCCTGTCCTCTGCAGCCGAATTGTGGTTTTGCGACAGAACCATAGACCTGATCTGTCGCCGGGCGCCGGAGAACTTTCTGGCGCCCGTGCCTTCCTTGTGGCGGGCTCGGGGGGGTCCGCTACAGTGCAGAACGGAGGCGGAGGAGGAAGGCGCGTCGAACCATCTGGCGCGCCTAGCGTGAAGGGCCTTCGGGCATTTGCGAAGGAGCCGCTCGTGGGCGGCTGCCGCCGGTGGGGTCGCGGATGAGTACGCAAGCGTTCCTGTAACCCCACCAATAGGGCGGCGAGGCGGTATATGGGGGGTTTTTAGTGGGTATACCGTGGGCCTCATTAGCCTAGACGGGAGTCCCACATAACCACTCGGGTCACCCCCCGCACCCGGGTGGTATGCGGAATGCATTTTCCCCCCTAAAAAAAAAAAAAAAAAAAAAAAAAAAAAAAAAAAAAAAAAAAAAAAAAAGGTTTGTTTTATGGCAATCCTGAAAAGTTACTCGTTTCTGAGAAAAAACAATTATGACTAACGAAAATTCGGACTAACAATACATTATGACTTAAAACTATTTGGGAAACAATAGAGGCCCTCTAAGTAATCATGCCAAGTCAAGTATGGAGCTTATAGGGATATGTATGCTTTCTTACTGTCAAGTTGGTGCAAAGTTAGCGTGGTTAGTACAAATAAATTAAACTTTGTCCAATTAGGGCTGATACAGACGGACTGCAACCCGACTGCAAATTGTATAGAAACTGCATGCCGACTGCACGCCAACTGCAACGTCAGCGTGCAGTTCCCATACAAGTTGCAGTCGGCTTGCAGTCCGTAGCGGCCCTTAAAGGCACAAAAATCTATCACCCCTTTTCCCCTTTAGCATCACAATGCGGGATCCGCCTTAAAGGCACAAAAATCTATCACCCCTTTTCCCCTTTAGCATCACAATGCGGGATCCTGTGGCCGCGCATCAATGCCCGTGAGTGATGCCTCCGTAGACATCAGAATGTCTCCTCTATAAATCTAGAGAGGGACGGAGTTATAAATTTTTCGGTCAAGAAATTGGCCGGCCCGGTGATTTACGTCGTCCTCTAGTAAATACCTGCTCAACATACGAATTTATGGGTCCAATATGGGAGGGCCTATTGTTGTTTTAAGAATGACGCTATTTCGTGTCCATGGCCACAGAATAAATAATAGTACTAGGTACAGAAGTTTCATTCTCTAACAAAACGCGTCTATTACGACAGATATGACCGCTAGATGGCGCAAGTGCGAGTAGGCGTCCGTTCCGTAGCGGTGCGCGGCAACTACTACTGCTAGACACCAAAATTGGTGTGGGCCGCATGTACTTAATGTAGCGTGTCAATTTAACGCCAAATTTATCGCCACTCGTTAAGAATTTCCTATTTCTCGCACTTGTATCGTAATGTAAATATTATAGGATATTAAAATATAAATATTATAGGAGATTTTTTTACACGAATTGACTAAGCCCCACGGTAAGTCCATGAAGGCTTGTGTTGTGGGTACTTAGACAACGATTTATATAATATATTATATACATAGAAAACAACCATGACTGAGGAACAAATATCTGTGTCAGCACACAAATAAATGCCCTTATTGGGATTCGAACCCGGGACCATCGGCTTTATAGGCAGGGTCACTACCCACTAGGCCAGATCGGGCAGACCGGTCGTCAAAATGTACTAATATGTAATCACGCCCGCAGACAAAGATAACACGAAAATTGGCTTTTCCTCGAAAAAAAATATCAAATCACTCCTTCACCTTAAATAAATATTACCTACCCAATAACCAAACAAAAAATCCCAATCTCGTCTTCAGAAGCAAATGTTCATACCTTCATCATACTAAACATTCACATCCGACCAATTATATAAAAATTGCTACCCAGTATTAATTGGTCTTATATCCAGTAAATTGAACGTCTACGTCCAGCCAATTGGATATGTTCCGTCGGCTATCCACAATTAAAACACTTATGTTCCGTCTGGCTGGAGGAGCTGTTATAGACGCTACGTACGTTTGCAAACACTCAGACGAGAGCACTTGGAATGGATGTTGTTACACCGAAGTATCAAATATTGCCATACTGAAATATACTCGTGGACAAATTTAGAGGTACGTAAAAAAAAAGTTTGGTTACTTAATAATTTTTAAATTACTTTAGGTGCTTTTTCGCCTTTTGCCTTTCTTCGATTGAGCTGAAACTTTACATATACATAAGTATTTGTAAGTTGGGTGCAATATTTGATCTGATTAAAAAAAATTGTGTCAGTTATAAAAGTGTTACTACTAATAAGTTCATACCTTTATATTATATTTAGTTTCTTTTAAATACTTATTCCATGTTAAACAAATATCCAAAAATGTATTTTATAAACTTTTCTAGGTGTTTAGCGTGAGAAAGTAATTTAGTACCTCTATATTCGTGGTTTGTGTTTGGTTTAGTGTACAGCATATTAGGTACTTTGTATATTGTATATTTATTTTGAAATAAAGAACATATAGAAACAAACAAGTTGCCCGTTGAAAGTAAAGTACAGTCAGCGATAAAGCTTATATCAAAAATGAAATTTTTGGAAAAAGAAATATGGAATGTTTTTATTTATTCGCGCCGGTGTAACAGTCGGTCTCCATGAAGTGTCCCGGGTTCAGCGGAAAATAAAACGCCCTTGATTGGATACGTTTCGCAAACACCAGATGGCGCTGCTATGGATATGGATACGTCACTTCAATGCCTGTTCAACGATAGACAAGTCTACATATTAGGTGTTAAGGCGCCGTGAGTTCAGGTTCTCCTCCGTGCGCAGTTATTTGTAAGAAAAATAATCGATAAATTCTATCTTTTTAATATGGATATCTGATATTTTGACATTGTACCTATCCTGATATTTTAATTAAGCTGATTATTTAATTAATTTGAATGTTATATAAAAACTGAATACCTATTGTCTAATAACTTGACATGTAATATTTAAAATATTATAAATAAATGACTATGACTATGACTATGGATGCTCTCTGGATATTGACAAAGTGGAAAATATTTTTATAAAATTGAATGTTTTTTTTTTGTTAGGCGAGTTTATTGTCCCACTGCTGGGCAGTGGGCAAAGGCCTCCCCGTCTTTCCTCCACTCAACCCTATCGTGTGTATATTCCCGCCAATCCGGATAAAATGCGTCCAAGTCGTCCCGCCATGGCACGCCGCCATTTTCGGTCTGCCTGAACCCCTGAATAAAAAATGAACATGTATGAATGTTTATTACCTAAGATAAATATTAATCATTTAAAAAGTATATGAAATACAATAATGAACATTAATCGTTAAAGAAAACAAGTGCAGTGATATACTTAGTTACACGCATCAGCTTTCAGCTGCTAGTGTATTACACAATATAATATAACTAGCTTTTGCCCGCGGCTAAAAACCTGAAACACGTGTTTACTCATTTATCTTTAGGAATACTCCTGTGAAATTTGGAATAAAATAGTCTAACTTATCTTGTTTCCCCATACAAACTTTGGACCCCCATTTCACTCCTTTAGGGGATGAATATTGAAAAATCCTTTCTTAGTGGACACCTAGACCTTATAAGGAATCTAGTTGCCAAATTTGGATTTTCTAGTCCCAGCGGTTTGTCAGGTCTTTCACGTTTATATATTTATAAAGATAATAATCAGTGATTAAACAATATAGGTAATATAATAATAATACAGCAGAATTTTATAAGGTTTTACTCACGTTTGCATACGGGATCACTCTAGTGTAAGAACAGGTTTCCGAACCAGGTAAATCAAAGTGTATTTTCTTTAGTTTTCCACTGCGCTCTACGTGTTGTAAAGCTTCGTCCTCACAGGCGCAAGAGATAATATTACGTAATAGTATGTCTTTACCCATCACGGAAAAATGGTGTTCAGGCGGCTTAGCACGGTCGCGTTTTTATCCCTTGTCACCATGCCTGTCACGTTCTAACAAGTATGTAAGTGCGAAAGGGACGCGCATAGTGATAGTCGATAAAAATGGAACCGTGCTGAGCCCGCAGGACATTTGGGAGGCAAGCACGGAGGCGATGGAGTCCATCCGGAGCCGTCCGCGTCATCGAGGAGCCGACCGGCTTGTGGCCGTACAAATGTGAAATGCGCTCCGACACCGCCCGTTCAGTGGGCATCGTACTTAAGGTCTTAAGGTCTTGACTTGATTGAAATAATTGTTTTAATTGTTATTTATTTTTAAGTTTAGTTAAGAGCTTGGAAGTGAGTACGCATGCACTCGCTATACTTACTGATTATATATTTATATTTAGTTCTGTTGTACATAGTTAAGTTTCTCTTAAGTGAAAAGTATAATTTCTTTGAGAAAATAAAGTTCTATAAACCTAAATACCGAACTAAATGCACCCACATGTCAGTCATAATTTTCTTCACCATTAACAAACAAAAATCGGTCCAGACGTTCTTAAGTAACAAATGGTGTAAGTAAGAGCTGTTTCCCACTGACGTCCAGTTTTTTGCGGGTACGGTTTTTTGCAGGATCCCGTTTTAGTAATGTAGGTGCTAATATAATAACTTTCACACGAGGATTCTGTCTGCGGGATCCTGCATGCATACTACAAAAAACGGGATCCTGCATAAAACCGTACCCGCAAAAACCTAGACGTCAGTGGGAAACAGCTCTAAGCTCTGTTTTCCTAGGATAGCGGTATTGTCATCTAGCGACCGTCTCCATACAAAGTAGTAGGCGGCAAAATATGGATGGAGTAGTATTTTGTACGGAGATTGCCGCTATGACGACACCGCTATCCTAGGAAACCCGAGCTTAAGCCAACGTTGTTTTATGTAGGTATTATACAGGGTGATTTCGGGGTCGTGAGCCAGAACCACTTTTTCTGACTCTGTAAATGATCCACATTATCATATGGTAGTATTTGATTAGAATAGAATGAGTTATATTTTTCTTATTCTTCAAGTAAAATTAATGTTATACAAAGTAATTATGGTCACCCTATGACTTTTGACATACGCTGTATGGAAAGCGACAAGACGTCACATTGAGTAGTGTGACCAAATTATATGCAAAAAAGTTTTTTCCTACTTAATTGTCATCTGGAAAATAATCATCATTATTGGTGATAAACAATAATTAACAACATCATTAGGCTCATATTTGAATTCTGTATGATGTCTGGCTCGCTTGCTCCACGACCCCGAAATCACCCTGAATATAATCACCGAAATATATATAACATTTCTACAATACCGTACCTAAACTGTACAATTTGGCTAACATCAAATGTAGACGCAGCTTTATAGTATTTCCATCACACCCAGGGCGTTTCAATTTATTACAACTTCAGTGGCCGGATCCCGTTACACAGACCCCGTTTGTTATTGGAAGATAAAACATTTTAGCTATTATTACTAGTGTCTCTGTGAGCCGTAGACCTCGTGAGCATAGCTTATTGGGACCGTGCACGACGACAGCGCCACACAGCGGTTTGATCAATCAACAATACGAAATATTTAATTTATTCAAAATAAACAAATACAATACGAAATTTAAGTGTAAAAAAATATAATAAGTTATGTCCCAGCATACAATTACTTACTGGGGATCGAACCGGGGACCTTTCGTGTGCAAACAAAAAAGCGAATGTTTGCAAAATGCGCCATGATAGTACTTAGCTAAGCTGATGAAATTCGGCTAGGTACTTATTCTCGAGTAAATTCTAGATATCTAAATACCGCCTAAACCAGCAATAGAATTTTTCTGCGTCTTTTGCCATTTTAATCTATCAACATGTCTCAAAAAGAAAAAAAAACTTATGATACCGATACCTACGTCTATTTGTTTCGGCGCGCAGAGCAGCCGATTCAACGGAGCCATCGCCGTTTTGTCGCCTGAAATAGTGTTTAGTTTTATAGTATATTTGTAATATGGGCCTTGTTGCCTGATTTAAATATAAAAAAAAAAATTACAAATAAATAAATATTCCCTGTGCAAAACTATAAATCCGCCGATCGCTATGAATTTTAAAGCGATGCCTCGATGTTATGAGCTTTGGAATAGATGCCATAAAACGCAGATAGTTCCCCGCAGGTATGAACAAAGAAATTCAGTGTGGGTTATATTTACAACATTGATCACTCTCCATAAGATAGAACACACAGGCCAGTTTGAATGTACACTGACATCAGAATGATATTTGAATCATGTTGTTAGTTATCATGGAATTGCATGCAATGTCGTGGCCGAGCCGTAAATGTATTGGCGCGGGCGGGACGCACGATAACTAAATGACATCATACTGATCAGTGTACGTTAAAATTGGCCTATCGCGCCAATAGGTAGATACATGACAGACAAGTACAAGCAAAATGCACGATTGACTGACAATACTGACATCATCATTATTTAATAATATTTAATTCTGATGTCACAATGTAAGTTAGAATTGGCTCCTCTTATTTGCTCTATCTTGTAGGAAGTTATCGATGTTTTGTAGGTTTAGAAGCTATAATGTGAAATGGAGTAAACGAAGTCGTATAATATATGGGAAATATATTGTACATTTTTGATGTCTTGGCTGGCTAGTACCTAAATAATGTCGCGAATAAATGATTGTAATAGTAGGTAATGTTTCCTAGGTATTTTTATCACAGTAATTGATAAATGCAGCAACAGTAATGCAGTTACAGATGACATCCGAACATCACCTTTACTGTGACACTTCCACAATTTGATGCACATTCGATGAAGAGTGAACTTACGAACATTTTTTCCATTTCTTAATTCGTAAAGATGTACGACAATTCGTACAGCCATTTATTATGCCACAAACAAACAGGGCCGCGGACATAATCCTGTTTGTTCTTCAATTCGCGATGTGGACGTGGGCGGCCCGAGGCGTTTTAGGATAGAGACGAGAATAATATAATAATAAGTGGAGTTTATATACCTACGCGCCTCTGTGAGGCAATATGCTTGGCGTCTCCTGTCACTGTTAATGTTTCACAAGTTTCTAACAGATGGCGTTAGCATCTCCTACATCAGTAACTAACTACTATTAATGTCAGCTGTTTGTTCGTCAAGTGGACGTAGGTGTCCCGGGACGTTTATAATGATAATATCTGGGAGACCGAGCTTTCCTCGGAAAACATATAAAAACTCAAAAATGCGCGTTTTCCCAGAGATAAGACCTAACTAGATAGATTTATCGCCCCCGAAAACCCCCATATAGCAATTTTCATCAAAATCGTTAGTCGTTTACGAGATCCCCGAAATATATATAAATAAACAAGAATTGCTCGTTTAAAGGTATTAGATAGGAAGAAGTGGAGTTTATACTGTTTATATACCTACTCGTACGCGCCTCTGTGAGGCAATACATTTTAGAATTAGATTGATTTGTGCGTTTATCAGAATTTTCTTACATCGCACAGCTAAACTGTGGAATGTACTTTCGCTTGCGCTATTTCCAGACCGATACGACCTTCAAGAAAAGAGCGTACGCATTCTAAAGACCTCTCTGTCGCATTTGTGAATTCGTACGTAAGTGTGACAGGAAGGCAAAACGTCGAACGTTCGCGGTAGACCCTCAGCAACGCATTTACGACGGTTATTGCAGTAAGTAAGTCTAGTATGTAGGTAACAAGGAAGTTACTGTATGTAGAAAAATGTTTGCGTTTCTCCAGAAATTTCCTGCCTCGCACAACTAAACTGTAGAATGGACTGTCGCCTGTAGTATTTTCGGATCGATACGACCTTCAAAGCTTCAAGTAAAAAGCGTACTCACATCTTAAATGCCGGCAACGCACTTGCAAGCCATCTAGTGTCAACGGGCGGTAATTGCTTACCATCAGGCAATTCATCTGCCCGTTTTCCTAATTTTCTCCCATCTTCTTCAACCTATCGTTTTCCCGGCCTAGCGCTAGGGTCCGCTTTCCTACTCAATCTTCCCCTTTGCCCGGTCTTCGGCATCCTCAGGTGTGAGATTGTTCTCTTCCACTTCTCCTTCTCCTATATCAGACTTAAATCTTCTCGAGGCAGAGGTGTAGGGTTGGAGCCGGTGTAGCTTTGACGTCCATAAGCGCATTGTAATATGCCTACTTGAATAATAAACTATATATTTTATCTTATCTTAAAATACCTATTTGTACCTACACGTCGCTTCTGCCGCCACTGTTCCCCGTTTTTATTCTCCACGGGCCCTGGGCCGTTTTCATTTAGTATTCAGCGCCATTACTTTAATCCTGCGGAGGATGCGCAATAAGCATCGCAAATTGAACTTTGTCTTCTAGGTGGCGAAAACTTGGGCCTGTTTATGGATATATTTAGAGATGAACAGTAAAATGTGCTTACTTTGCTCCAAAATTCAGATATTTACTGGCTAACATTTTACAATTTAAATAATCTTCTTCAACCTAGCTATTTACCGGCCTAGCGCCAGGGTCCGCTTTCCTGCTCAGTCTTCTCCACTTTACCCGGTCTTCGGCATCCTCAGGTGTGAGATTGTTCTCTCCCATGTCCGCTGTCACGACGTACGACAACGGACAGTGAGATTTAAATAATAAATAAAATAAATTATTATACCTACTAATTAATTAATGTTTATACATTTTCAAATAGGTGCCTGGTACCCGATTATTTTGTGTGGTTGGGTTAGCCACTCTTATTGACAAATTCGTCGTCGTATTCGAAATTCAACGATCGAACCACTCACGGGTTGAACGCCATTTAAAGGGATAGTGTGGTAGAGTTAGACCAAGATTGTTGCTATCAAAATTGTTGCAGACTTTTCTGGTTCTAACTCTAGGTATGTTGATATAAAATACTCTATATTGTAACCAAATTATTTTGTATGTATGAAAACTAACTTGGGCACAGTACCTTAAACAAAGTTGTGCCGCTGAAAGGTCATTTAAAGGGCCATTAGTGTTTAGAGGGTAATTATCAGCTCTTCAGTAATCACTAGCTAATGGCTATGCGGACCTCTATAAATTGTCTTTACCTACATGGGCTAATGCATTGTTTAGAAGGAATTATCTTGGATAGGACGTGTAGCTACTTGTGACTTTTTATTGCAAAAGAGATGTTAGCACATTAAGCATAATTGAATTAGATATTATTAACAAGAAAGGTGTCAAAAGGGGTTCAAGTATATGAAATACCAGATTAAATATAACTTGTTCACCTAAACAAAGCTAGGAAGTGCTCCCGGGGCTGAGTGAAATATTTATTTTATTCTGTTTTTAGTATTTGTTGTTATAGCGGCAACAGAAATACATCAGGTGTGAAAATTTCAACTGCCTAGCTATCAAGGTTCATGAGATACAGCCTGGTGACAGACAGACAGCGGAGTCATAGTAATAGGGTCCCGTTTTTACCCTTTGGGTACGGAACCCTAAAAAAAGAAATAAATGCATTCCAACTGCAATTTATTAATAAAACAGAAAAGAGAAATTTACCGTACAAAATACCTCTATAAGAATCTGCGCAAATTTAGCACTTGAGCTCACAACGCTTCGACACCCATTAAACTCTCAAGCGATCATTAAAAAAAAACTAAGAGCATGAGAAAAAACATAATTCCGCGTGGAAGGGTTAAACGCGGGGCAAATTGCTCCCGTGAGTGGCCGCAGGGTTGATAAGGACAGAAGTTTTATGGATTGGGGTTTAACCTTTTTTTATAGGTACAATTACAAGAAAAACTTTAACCTCCTCCAACTCGGTTGACTTTTGTACAGCAGCACTATGCAACAGTAATAGTTACGTATATCTACCTAATAATGTTAAATCTAATGTCTCGTCGTAGAGGAAGACCAAAACGGACATGGCAGGACGACCTTGACACATTTTGTAAGGAGTGGCGGAAGTGTGCATCGGATAGGCCCAAATGGCGGGAAAGAGGGGAGGCTTTGCCCAGCAGTGGGACACTCCTATAGGCTAATAAAAAAAAGTGTCAGCATGTTGCGCAGTGTTGCTCCACAAAAGTTAAATGAATTATGTACCTCCACTTTTGTGTTAGAATTGGGATTTTATTTTTACTCAGAAACCCACGAGCTTTTTCCATTTATGTGAGAAAAAAAAGTCCACTGTTTTTTTGGTCCATTTGGTTACGTTTTCAATATACCTTCTATGACCGTAACAAATCAAACAAAGAAAAAATGAATGAATTTTGAGGACACTTATTGTTTTAGGATCAAAATAGAATAATAAAAAATTCTAAAATCTAAGATGCATGTTGAGGGACAACTTTAAAAATACAAATACTTTGGCCATTTGAAGCAACCTAACGAACCTACCTATATACAGTGAAACCTGGATAAGTGAGACTTCAAGAGACGAGCAGAGTTGTCTCACTTAAAGAGGTGTTCCACTTACCCAGGCTCTCAGTTAGCCAGGTACAAATAAATTTCTGTCTCATTTACAGAGGGTTCCATTAATAGAGATGAGAATAAAGTATATTTCAGTTATAGAGGTGGTTAATAAGGTACGAGGGTTGCACTGAAAATGTCGGGAATAGAGAAAACTGTCGCATCTAGACAGTCAATCTTTATTGTAATGCATACTTAAACTCAAACTGACCACGCATATAAATTTTCTTTTGAAAGTAATCATTCTGTAATGCACACGGCTCATAATCCCAAAGTCCTTTTTGTATGGCGATTTTGGGGCCTTAGTGGTTTTGTATGAAATTCGTGGAGTAGCCAACGGAATTGAAGTTTTTTTACATATATATATATATATAAAAGATTTTTTTACTGTTGTCATATGAATATTTAGGAATGTCGAAATCTGCCGATATGCAACTTTTTTGGCAGTCTTTTTAATTAACAGCACAAATGCGATTTTAATTTTTGACGTCGCTTTGGAATGACATGCTTCTTTAAGATCACCCATGGGATAAAATGAAAGTGACTTTCATATTTAATTTTAACTGCAAACGAGCGTACGATGAACTCTAGTTCATAAAAAAATAACAGAAGCCCATTGTAACTTTTATTTGTTCGCTGAGGGCATATTGAAAACCGTTTAAAAATATGATCCGAAAAATCACTTGGCCAAAAATTCAAATAATGTTCGACATACAATTTTCAAATTGCCAGTAATTCTTAAATACAAATGACAACCAAATGGAATATACCTTAAAAGTTTTATAAAGAGTTACATTTTTATAAATTATATGCCTGTTTCTATTATGTTATTTCTAAGTGTCCCATTCCCGAATCTTTCAGTGCGACCCTCGTATTTTGTAATTATCTTTAAAAATAAATAAGGTAAAATAATCCTTGTCCCTACATATTTTTTAAGTCTGTTTAAATATTTGTATGAATTTATTTTGATTGATTCTCCAAATAGATATTTTAAAATCAAATAAAATTTGATACGGACTTCATTGCGTCTGAGAAATTTATTAAATGAAAAGAAATTTGTTTATTCGGGTTACTTATCAAGATTTCAGCTTTCGTTTCGATAGTCTTAACTACATAAAGTAACTAAATCAAACTTGAAGTCGTTTAGACACAATTAAGCAAATGCGGAATTTGTGGATAGACTAAGAGTTAGTAAGAATACGGAAATTGATCAATAAAGTCCAAGTTAGAGAGGTCATGTATAGATTGACGTTATCTCAGATACAGAGGTCAATTCCTATAAAATTCTAAAAAAACAATTAGGAAAATGTAATCTTATAAATATAGTCTCAGTAAAAGAGGCAAAATACACTCTCTGTCTCAATTATAGAGGTAAATGTGACTATAAAATCACAACAACTAATCCCAGTTATAGAGGTTCGTTTTATCTCACTAACAGAGGTAATTCAGTGCTAAAGTGTCGGGACCGCACCATGAGTCCCAGCTATAGAGGTTTCTCACTTATCCAGGTCCCACTTAACCAGGTTTCACTGTATTGGTTTAATCTGACTACCGTCAAAACAACAACATTTTACTATTTGCCTAATCTTATGATCGGCCACCGACAATGATAAGGTAGGAAATTAACCTACTGCTATTACTTATATTGTGGTCTCGTGGCACTGCGGCGCGTTTTTGTTTATGGCGAGGTGGTAGAAGCGTTTTGAGTTTTCGAGTATGGTGACGTAAGACCGAAATTGTCTCAACTGTTTTCTTGTTTCGAATAAATTTCAACTCTATATTAGTTTTAAATAAGACCCATTGTAGCTAAATGACATTTTAAATATAAATAGTAGTTTTATTTAATATTAGTGCATACAAACTTAATACCTAGAAACAAAATAATACCATAAGTAAAACATAATAAAATAACTAACCTAAAAACTTAAAAACTAAATCTAAAAATAAATAAAACTAATCTAAAAATAAATAATTACAAACTATCCTGCGGAATGGTGCCGTAGATGCTGGCAGCATTTCCCCGCTGTATCGCAATACTTATTCTTTGTGCGAGGAAGCTGCCAGCTCTACGATCACCAGTGGCGTCTGCTATCCTTTTGGATAAATCCTTAAATAGCGTAGACGCGTTCGGACCCCACGGGCCAAGGGTCTCGACACCGAAAGGTACGAAATCGTATTCGGGGCCGAGACCCTTATATTTGGCCTTTTTTAATTTTTCGGCCGCCTCTGCCGCCGCGCCGGCTTTTGCAGTAGTGCCGTGGAGATGAGACGAAGCTAGGGTGTCCACACAGGTGGCGTCCCACACCAGCACCCGCCCCATCTTCCACGGAACTAGTGACATTCCGTCCGGTCTCTTACCATCATCTCTTACAATGCCAGGAGGCTCGAGAAGAGCTGGTACGTTGACGCTGGCAAGAGACCGGCGGAGAATATCGTTAAGCGCGGCGTGTCTAGAGAAGCGGCCGGCGCTCCTTTGGCAGGAGAGCCCGTGGTGTCCGAGGGCGTCGACGTCAGTGCCGCAGGGGCACCTATGTGGAGCACAGACCCGGACGCCGAGTCGCAGGCAGGCCGCAACGCGCAGAGTGTGCGGCTCCAGGAAAGTGCCGGTATGCACCGACGGGAAGGCGTGCAGCCAGGCGCCGGACTCCCTGGAACCGGCTGCTAGCAGTCTGGCGCGTGCAGAACCTGTGCTGCGGCTTAGAAGACAGTCATAAATAATTTTGCATTGTATGTCGTCCCAAGCCCTTTGCGAATTTAGATTTTCGGGAAAATTAAATATTTTAAATTAAATATTCATGTTTATGACTTATTTTGCCGTGAGAAGAGAGGCATTGTTTTAATCATATTAAAACTGAAATTGAAAATGTTTTGTATACGGTAATAAATGTCATATACTAAAGAAAAGATGACACAAACATTCTTAATTCACTTAAACCGACTGATTTCGACTTTTAGACTAAATTTATAATAATGGAAAAAAAAAGTCTAGTAGCACTCGACTGTGGAGAAAACGAGGCAATGTTTTATTTATTTTCACCATAATAACGGCCATATGCGCATAATTTCAGCTTTCAGCCCTCAAGTTATCCCAACCGCTTACCACGACCGAGTACGACCACACAGAACAACCATCATACCTACGGCCTCCGATTACGTATAGTTGATACAGATCTTGAGCTTACATTATACTGGTTGGTTGGGCAATTGTAATACCGGCGAGGTAACGGCCTAGCCGAGCGGTTTAATAGAACTGTGATGGATGGCTGTGATTCAGCAGGACTGGCTGTTTCTGTAGGCATAGTTATTTATTGAAGGACATTATTTTACTGAAGAATAGGTTCTTAATAAGTCTTACTTCTTATTAAGATTATATATTTATCTTGCTAAGAAGTTAAGGTTAATGTGTAGAAGACAGGTATATCAAATTTATTGCAGTGAAGACCGTCATAGCGTAAGAACTCTCGTATTTATACGGAACCATAGTAGCAAACTGTGCGGTGTTCAAGATTTTTCCATCAGTGAACGCTTCGGCTGTGGATTAAACTCCCTGCCGAGGTTTTCTCGAGGGACTACTGTATTAGGTTCTTTGTAGGTGTTTGGTTATAGTATGTGACACCTTTGGGCTTGCATGCGTCTATAGATTACAGCAACTGCTTACCAGGCGGGCTATACATATTTTTTATTATCTAACGTTTCGTTGAGGGTACAATGGATACCATTATAGGTGCCGAATAGACTTAAACATTCACTCGAGCAGAACATCGAATATTCGCCGTTTTTAAGGAAATTTGTCAAACGCCTTGACGAACGCTAGTACATTCTTCTGTTCGCGAGAATGCTCATTACAAGAGAATGCTCAAGTCTATCAGCACCTTTAGGTATATGGGATGACTCACGCTAGACCGGGCTGAGGCCGGGCCGGAGCTTCTGGCGCTTCGTTTTCTATGGAAAGCACCACGTGATCACTGATCAGCCGTCATAGAAAATGACATGTCGGACGCCTCAACCCGGGCTGTGCCCGGTCTACCGTGAGTCATCCTTAACTCCTCGAACATACACACGCTCGTATACCTACGTATAAGCTCGTAATGCACGCATAAGCTCGTAATGCACGTATAAGCGCTAGAGAGCTCTCGACACTTTGATGAAGCCGTTCATTAATCGTTCATATTCGCAGTTACAATTGATCAGTTCAGTTATTGAGAGCAGCTTCGATTTCAACGCCTGCCGCTTTAGGGCGCGGTGAGGCATGATATTGGCACAATTTACTAAATATATATTTTAAGTTTTTTGATGAAGTAAATAGCTGAAGTGAAAAACTTAATAAATGACTACATACTTGCCACGAAAATTATTTTGAACATGATCGCTTGACCCATTAATGATTTTTTCGAAAAACTTAGCTTATTAAACTGACGTACGTTGACATCAAAAGGATATTTAAATGATGTCATTTCTTTCACATTCGCCCGTGCGTCTCGCTCGCGCCAATACATGTACGGACAAGTATACGAGCGAAATGCAAGCGCGAATGATAATTAATATCATTTGGATTTCAAAGCGTACGTTCCAATTGGTCTCTTGTATCCTTACCACGAGTTTGACACTGACATATTCGCTAGTGTCTGCGTAGACTAACTCAACAGTCCATTTCCTCGTACTGACATGCAGTGACATGTAGCTAGGCGTGGGCGAATGGGGCCTTCGCGCATCGCCTCGCACTTAGGGGGGGCTCGCAAAGCCAACCTTTTTATTACCTCGGGAAAACACTTGAAAAGGGCCTCGCAGATGTGGTTTTCACCCACGGCTGGATTAGTTCACACTTCGCCACTTGCACTTGGTGCAAATTATATGTACGGCAAATTATATGAGTTGACGCATTTTCAGGCTGCGAAACTCGTGGTCACTGTTAAAATTGCCAGTGCCAGTACTGCCAGTAACCTACCTCGCTCCTCCAAACGTGCGCTGCTATCAAAAGTTTAATTAAAACGGGACGAATAAGGTGTAATATTTCCCACTCGGCGATACGGGATAAATCGGGGCGATGCGATAAAATATCGCGATATTACTTGCTTTCTAATTGGATATGTAGCTGAAAGCAGTGAAATGAGAAATTTTGGAGGATCATCATACAAAGCGGAACTCTGTAGGTCAAAAGCTTTACTAAGTACCTATTTACCTATGGATAAGTACCTAATAAAAAAACAGGCATTAAAGCATTAAATGCTAATAAAAGTACTATTAAATAGTTTTATTTTTCGAAATTAAACTATTTCCCTATAGATCACAACGGTTACACTCACTTGTATTTTTAGTCGCTATTGGCGACATGTTTTGGGCCCGTCGGGGGTCCTTCTTCAGCCTGGACTGCCGCGGCGGCTGCACTCCGCCACATGTGCATGCACATGTTGCCAATAGCGACTCAAAATACAAGAATAGTATTTTTTTTTGCAAAATTAAACCTTTTCAACACAGCTCATTATGCCGAGCCGAGAGAGAGCTTCTTGTCGACTCTTTTCTTTGCTGTTTTGAAGACGCGAAATAATTGTGTGCTGACGCTTTTTAAGTTTATAACTTTTTGTAGAATTTAATATTTTTACAAGTCTTTTTTGCTTAGGGTTCTTTAAAAATATAAGTTTTTGTAAATTATAACTGTAATGTAGGTGTGCAACAAATGTTGTCTTTTCGAACTGAGGTGAAAAAGCACGGAATTTTCTTTGCCACAGTTTATTTTATGTGCATAATATTATATTATGTTGCAGTGGCGGCGCGTCTAGATTGTTCATCGGCGAGCCATAGCTGAGTTGCCCTTCCTTTTCTTCATAAGTTTAAAGAAAATAGCCTGAATATCAGACAAGCCGATGGGAATCGAGTTCTATGGACGCTCCGCCACTGTTATGTTGCATTGTTTTTTTCAATAGTGTATCGGTTATCAAATTCAAATTCCAAAACAGCGTTAGTTATTTCATCGACTATTCTTACGTATTTATATATAGCCCGTCAAGACATTTCCGTCAGTAGAAAAAGCGGTAAATTGAAAACAATGTGGACGTGAAGTCGTAGATCGTACGGTAATCGTCCCATAGATAATTTGAATTTCGCGCCTTTTTCTACTGACAACGTTGTTTGACCAGCTATAGTATTCATATATTGAACAAGCACCTCTTTGTCGGTTAATAGTTGGCGAGTCAACGCGACACAGCTCATTAAGCCGAGCCGAGCGAGTGCTTCTCGTCAACTCTTTTCTTTGCTGTTCTGAAGTTCGCGAAATAATTGCGTGCGACTTTTTATGAAAATATTTACTTTTTTGTATTTTTTTTATTGTTAGGTGTAAAAAGAAAGGGCATTGAGGTGTTTAATGTTTCATGAAAGTTTTCATTAGCTTCAATTAGCTTTAGTTTCTAGAACGTAAGTTATAGAAATGTTATTTACACTATTAAAGCTAATTCCTCCTTCCTTAAGTCCTTACGGACTTGAGGACTTTTAATACTTAGGTTAAAACACGTTATTGTCAGCATTTGTTCTCGATTCTAAATAAATATATTTGGTCAAGCAAATCTTGTCAGTAGCAAAAGGCGGCAAATTCAAAAAATCGCGGGTTAGCAACACTGGTCACATCGAATAATTCCAAAATCGCGTGTCATCTGTGTTTTATCTGTGGAATGTGGATCGTGAATAACAGCCATCTTGTTTGTTTACATTCTGAATCGTTGCTATTTCAAGAGAAATTTCTGCTGTCACCATTAAATAGGTACCAAGATATTAAATAAGACTGTGCATGAACTTAAGCAAAGTCAAGGTGCCTACAATATACAATAATCATGCTCGTTGATTGTAAATATTTGTAAAATTTGAGGTTATGATGATGACACGTTTTGGGTCGATGTACATTGTTGCTGCTTTTCTTAGCGCAATACTGCTCTTTGAGTGTTGCCCTACTTCACTTTGCTGTGCATTACTACTGACATACCTACTTTGCTTGACAGACTATAATATGTACCTATTAAATTGCGAGTTTTGGAAATCGTTGTAATATTTTTTAGGTATCTAATTTCATTTTACGTATTTTTTTATAAAATTTGGTGAAAATTTGTATACCTGAGTCAAACGAGGCATTTAAAAAAAAAAATTCAAATATGAAGGAAAATACAAAAAAATACACAACAAAGTGATAACAGCCGTGGTTAAACGAGTTTACTACCACATTAAACTGTTGAACCGTTCTACAGGAACAACTATGTACGGTAAGTACATTTTACATAGTTGCACGACATACTTTAGCTAGTGTGGTTTGCAAACATGTATTTGAAATATTTTATTTTCATGCTCGTAAAGTTATTGTTTAAGTCATGTGTAAGCGGCATAAAGTTGCTTTTTACGGTCTTATGAATAAACTAAAATCATCTGATAATATCATCATCTTCCTTGCATTAACCCGGCTTTTTGACTTAGCAATAAAGTCAAAAACCTGAATTGTCATTGCTGCAGCTAGCTGCTCCACTTTCCACGGGCCCGAGTACCATTTCTTTTAGTCTTGAATAAATACGGTAAAAGTAATATTAAATACCTATTTTAATATTTCTGTGTATTTTCTTTGCAATCGAAGTGAAAAGCAGACGAGTGTATAACTCGGGCATAAATGCCCATTTTACCCTCGATCTATGGCGGTCCTCGCTTACGCTTGGACCGATAAACTGCCTCGGATAAAATAGGTAAGTACCTAAGTAAGTTTGGTAAGTATAGGTAGTAGGTAATGTATCAAGGGCATAAGCCCTTGATATTAATATCTGGGAGACCGAGCTTTGCTCGGAAAACATATAAAAACTCAAAATTGAGCGTTTTCCCAGAGATGAGATCTACTTAATACCTAGCTAGATCGATTTATTGTCCCCGAAAACCCCCGTATATAGCTAATTTCGTCGAAATCGTTAGAACCGTTTCCGAAATCCCCGAAATATAAAAACTATATACAAGAATTGCTTGTTTAAAGGTATAAGATTTTTGCAAAACTCTTAAATGAAAATTTATTCGAGGAAAACTATTTATTTTCAGCGTTCATGTTTGTATGTTTTGAAGCGTAAAACCTGAAGAAAATAAAAATGAGCTTGTGTTGCTATCGCTACGCTCCATTACTTTGCTCACTGGTCTGAAACAAAACATTACTAGCGCCCGTTTTGCAGTTTCAAACCTAAAAGAGACATCGAAAAATCGTTCCATAGTACCTGCTTTCTTTTTAACCTCCGACATGTAAACAGATCTTAGAGCATTTAATAACTGGAGTCGCCTTAAAGAGCTTACCCCTCTGCCGAAAAACTTGCACAATTGTGCAGACTTTTGTATGGACAGACATGGCTATTTTTACGTTACGTACAAATCAAGTAGAAATAGCAATACATTTGACGTCTCCTCCCCCGCAAAAATCGGCAGACTGTTTCGTACAGGAAATGACAGCCATGACGTCTCCAGTTACTAAATGCTCTAAGAAACAGATAGATGTGAGAGATTTGGATTTTAGTTTTAGGTAGGGGGAAGTCCTTTAACGACGGACGGCATCCAGTGCCGGAAACACGTTTATCTCGGCAACTAACAACTAACAAATAAAGTTCCCTCCCATGGAAAATGGACCAGCCAAAATGTATGAAATTTTTTTTTTCGCGATTGCGGGGTTGGTCCCATATTAAAGTTGCTCAGTATAATCCAAAAACCAGCCTGGCAACGAGAATGCACTTATTTTTTGGCCACCCACACTTGACATTTGCGGGAGTAATGTTGCGGTGCAATAAGTCTTCTTCTTCTTAGTCGTATTCTCTTGTCAGAGCAGTCGTGGTCATTGAGGTCGTTGTACGGCCTTTTTTGTTGTTTCCCGCCATGCTTCTCTATTTATTGCATTCCGCACGCACAGATTTAAAGGTGACCCGGTGAGAGCTTTAATTTGGTCGGTCCATCGCATTGAAGGCCGCAATCTGGGTCTTGTGCCATCCACTCTGCCCTGAACTACAAGCCTCTCCATGGCGTCGTCTTCCCTGCGCGTAACGTGACCGAAGTAGCTAAGGATACGAGAGTGAACGATTGCCGAAAGTCTTTGTGTAACCTTGAGCTCCTGGAGAATGTCCATGATATCCGCAGCATCCTTCTCCAGCACCACATTTCCAAAGCATCAATGCGTTTCTGTTCACTCTCTCTTACTGTCCACGTTTCAGCACCGTATAGCAACACTCGGAAAACGAGAGATCTTACGAGGCGATTCTTCGTTGCCGTTCGGTGCAATACGTACTGTTGCAGTAATGCTGCCGAAGGCATATTACTCTCTTAGTTATTACCTACTACAAAAAGTATTTTCAAACGGCACTACAAATATAAATTGTACCTATACAGAATTGAAGGTACTTATAGTATACATAATACATATACCTATAAATTGTACATATTTACAGATGTGAATCATAATAATAAAAAAGATTCCATCAACTCTCAATAGTCCTTACACCCTGGCGGGTGCTGCCTCTGCGTGCGTCCCATGACACGGGCAAGGGCAGCCTCCGCTCGGTGTACCCCTTACATTTCATTAAAGTGTCAAAAGGGCCTCTACGTGTTGGCTTCGGCTCCGCGCACGCCTCCCAAAGGTCCGGAACACCATTGTTCCGTGATGGGAAAGACATACAAAAAGCCTTTAACTGTTTCATATACATAATTCACAATATAAATTAAAAACATAATATTCTTAATTAAAAGCTAATTAACTAATCAAAACAAAAGTACAATCGCACATAAAAGTCCCAATTAAACAGACACAATGAAAGACTGCATTCATATTTCAGCGTCATTGGCCCTCCGAATATAAATTTGAATAACCGTGGAACAGGATTTGTTCATAATTTGAAATTCAAATGGTACGGGAGCGTAGAGACCGTGAAAACAGAAAAACGTACCCATCCAAATATAATTAACATAAAAAATGGTGAAAATAAACACTTACTTTTAGAATCGGCACGAATTTTATATTTCAGCTTTTCCGTTTGGTTATTTTGCTTTGGGCAGTTATTGACTCATTTTGCATGTTTTTTATGGGTTGATCGGTTATTTATGATATTATTACTCTTTAGCTTCTGTGCTATAGTAAAGCAAATAAAATAATAAAATAAAAAATAAAAATAGTTTATTTCAGATCATTGATCCATAGCGTTATTAGTAGGTATAAACTTAGAAACTATGTTAATTACTAAAAATAAAAGAACGAATGAAAACTATAATATAAAAATATAAAACTAATGACAAAAAACTAGTATTTGGCAGATGTGTGGCCATTGCGAGACGAGGAGCGCAGGTTGCCATGCTCTATTTAGCTCTCCCAATTGCCACCTCCACCCAAAACTTTGTAATCGGGCAGTCGAGGCGCTCGGCCAACACCCTGAGAAGACTGTTGCTGCTGCCGCGCACCCGCCTCAGCATGGAGGCGATTCTTTTCCGCCTAATGGCGAAAAAGTCATCTATTCGCGCCTCGGCGAACATGCCGGACGCACTACAGTGCTTCGGCAGCCGCAACAGCATCCTCAACATGTTATTATATTGAACGCGCAATGCGTTATAGGCTCGTTGTGTAAACTTCACCCACAGGCTGCACGTGTAGAAATTCTGACAGTAAGCTCTAAAGAACGTCAATTTAACTGATTTATTACACCGTGCGAACCTGCGGGCGAGCATGTTGCCTCTCACTGCCGTCGCTCTTCTCTCCCTTTCCAGATCCAGATCATCATTCAACTCATTTGTGAGCATATGCCCCAGATACTTGAAGCGATCTACAACTTTTAGAGGTGCGCCGCACAACATGATCCTCTGCTCCGTAGACGGGTTATACTTACGAGCTTTGAAAATAAGAAGCTCACTTTTGGCCGTGTTGTATTTTAGACCATGCTGCTTGGCGTATTCCTCACATATATTGATGAGCTGTCGTACCGCATCAGCCGAGGGCCCCAGCAAGGCCATGTCGTCCGCGTAACTTATATTATTAAAACACACATTACCTATATGGCAACCGACATGTGCCCTGCTGAGTGCCTCGATCAACTCGTTTACGTAGAGGTTGAAAAGGAGAGGTGATGTTAGCCCTCCCTGTCTCATCCCACATTGTAGTCTGTACTCGTCAGACTCCTCTCCGGCCCATCTCACTCGATTGACCTGGCTGTTGTACCAATGTTTAAGCAATGCGACATATTCAATGGGCACTCCCGTTTTTGTAAGTTTGTCCCATAGCTTGTCGTACACAACCAAGTCCAGGAAGCACGCATAGATCGGCGTGTTCCTGTCCTTGTAGTACCTGACAGCTTGTTTAAGACACAAAATCGCACTTTCGGTCGACAGCCCCGGCCTAAAGCCGAATTGTGCGTCGTGCAGTTTGATGTGTTTAGAATTAAATGGAATGCAAAGATATTATATGGAAGGGTAATGTTTTCATAGTTCATTTAAGTACGTGATGGGTATAATAATTATGTGTTAGATATTTTGTGCCCGATTCGAACTCGTCAATAAGATAGGTCAATTATTATTAATAAATCTAGAAACAATATGGATTAGATGTGTCAGTGTCAAAAGTGACGAAGAAACGTCACATTTGACACTGACATATCTAATCCATATCGTTTCTAGCTCCATTAACTGACGTATCTTAAAGTTCGAATCGGGCCGTTTAACACATTCACCACTGAGCTATGGTCGTAGCGCTACGTAGTAGCCGATAACATGAGTTTCCCAGTATGTAGCGAAAATGCTTCGTAGCGGCAAAACGACAACGTGTCGTGATTAGCGCTGAATGGCTTAAGGTACTATTCGGATTCAAACTACACCAGCATTACTGCAGCAGTTATGTGACGCGACATTACTGCTGACTACATTGCTGCTGCAAATGTCAAAAATCCAGACAGCAAATTTACAATAGATGCATGTTCAGATATCTGTGAGCACCTTGGCCGCTCAGATATATCTGACGGTGACTGTACCTACTAACCAAGGAATTAATTAGCTAAAATCAAAGACGTTTCTTTGTCGGCAAAAGGCGGATCATTAAAGACGGTGAAAATAACGGTAATTAAAATCCAGACTGGCTTTATTAACTAGACTAGACTATGTAGATCGATGTCTACACGATCTAGTCTAGGTAAACTTAATTTTTTTTTTCAGACAGTCATGATTTAATGAATCCAGATTTATTTAGGTCAGATCGATAGAAATTAACTAAAAAACACTTACGTTATGCATAAACACGTGTCCCGAGTTAAGATTTTTACATTTCACATGAGATCTTTTAATTTTTTTATTACTTATAAATAAAAATACAATTGAAAAACGTTGTATTGTAATTTTAATAACACTTAAACAATAAATGTGACGTCCCACGGGTAAAGGTACCTTATGGCGGTTGGCGCTTAAGTGCTGTGTGACGTAAGGGCCAGCCGCCATAAGGTTCCTTTTGCCGTGGAACGTCACAAATTGTCTATGGTGTACCATAATATACCTAAATACATACCCAGACCGAATATTTATGGCGTTCAAAAATTTAATGATATAGGTACTCAAAACAAACATTTTCAACATTTAATAACTTCTGGCGAAAAACACAATATTTTCCCACTATCTCAAGATACAGTGACGGCGCAAACGACGTTCAAAAACAATAAGTTGACTGTACAGAGTGTACAGTCGCGCGGAGAAATGGTAATGTGCTGCAGACGGCGTATTAAGACGAACTAAGAATATTTCGCGTAGAAGAATGATACGGGCGCAGATGGTGACTGTACTTGGGTTGTTCAGGATTGGGCAGTATTAAAAAAATTGTTGGAAAAAACATGATCTAGTTCAGAAGTGACATTTTGAATTCTACGTCGATCTTATTTGAATTTAATTTTGGTTAATACTACTCTTATAATAAATAATCTTGGGACACGGCCCTTCCCTCGCCATAAGACAAAACATTATCTACCTGACAGTTTCTTCAAGTCTCTTGTGGTTGGGCTTAGTTAAAAAAAAATTGAAGAAATATATTTTATTTTGTTAGGTACTTCAATTTATTCTAAATAAATAATGTGGTGTACCCTTGTTTTGCCGACAAACTTTTCATCGACAACGATTCATCAAAACGTTAGTACTAGTAATATTGTTTGGCGTTATTTTGTTTCATATACTATTTATTTAAATTTTTCTTACTGCGTAGAAATACTACTCAACGAATATTACTTGATCGCTAATTCGTTTCAAATTATTTTAATTGGCACAACTACTAAACATTGCAATTCATTTGTTCGACGTATTACTTTAATACATTTTTATATGTCGTACTACACATTTATACATTTTTCTGTTGTAAGAATTTTAGATTTAGGTTAGGTTAGAACTGCGACCCCACACAGAAACGAACGGCTTTCAAAGTAGGTTTAGGTTAGAACTGCGATCCTACACAGAAATGAACGGCTTAGTAAGTAAAATTATTGTTACCAACCTATTTATAATTTGCCCTAAATGAAAATGGCAGCCTTGTAAAATTATATCTTCAAAATTAGAGCACTTAGCTATAATCGCGCAGAGTGAGCCGACTGACGTGATTGCGTTTAGTTTCGATAACGAAATATTACAAATTGAAATAATTTTATGCGTAATAATTTTATTAAATACAATCCAAAATGAAATAAGAAAACCCGTAAAGAAATACCATGATATAAACTATATACAAAATAACTCAAGTACCAATTAAAAGTCTCCGATTTAAATTTACTAGTATCGATTCTTCGACGCAATAACTTGTCGATGAAATGAAAATACTTGAAACGTTGTCTTCGAAATAACATTCGATGAAATGTCTGTCGGCAATTCAAGGGTAAACCAAATAATGTGCTAAGGTGTTTTTAACTTCCAGCCGTTGCAGTATAACTTATTAAGTTAAATAAGGTTCCATTTATATCGTAGAATCCCAACCTAACCTAACACTAACTCGGGGTTAACCGGTTAAACCTGGAGTTACCACGGTTACCAGTACAATTTGACACTGGGTTAACGGTTAAATCGCTTAACCTCGGGTTAGTGGGATGGTGCAAGTGGCCATAAGGACGCATTTAAACAAACTCTTCAAAACTAGCCAATGCCAGGCGTGGCTCCGCGATTTCGTCGCTTCGCAACAGGTAGCTACAAGTACATCCGTTCCACACCAATTTTGGTGGCTAGCCATAAGTCGCGCGTGGCGCTGTCACCACCTAGCGGCCATATCTGTCCTGATCGTAGCAGACGCGTTTTGTTAGAGAGTACCTAAGTCTTCTGTAGGTACCTAGTACTACTTATTATTTATTCTGTGCCAATGCTCGTTGTCGCGACTATAACCCAGCCAGCTGCGACCAACAACAGCGCTCCATAAACCGGCTAAATCGCTCGTCGCCGCCATTTGCATAAACACGAGACAAGATGGCCGACAGTGACACTATCGACATCGCAAGCTCCATGAAAAGTTCTTTGAAACTTTCTTGTCAATAAAAGAGTCATATATACAGTGTGGAAAGATAAGTCGGGCCCTGGAGGGAAACTACCTTAAATCCTTAAGCTAGCTCATTTTACTCAATGGAGATATTCCTTTATTTTTAAAAAGAAACAAAACTGCATTCAAAGTATTTTTTTTTTCTTCAGTTTGGCTTGTCTAAAAAACTTGAGTACTAAATAATTATTAGATTTTATGGATATTTTGTACGACAGGCGAGTTTAAGACCTAATGTTTCTTGGAGAAATGTTATCATTAACATTAACTGTATCGACTAGTAGAATAAAATTGCGAGATTTTATTTTTTGGAATTTTTAGTCGGTTCGAGTCCCGGGCGAGGCAAGTAAGTTTTAGAAAATCTTTGAATGCAGTTTTGTTTCTTTTTAAAAATAAACGAATGTCTCCTTTAAGTAAAATGAGCCAGCTTAAGGATTTAAGGTAGTTTCTCTCCAGGGCCCGACTTATCTTTCCACACTGTATATATAAGTATCAATATCCCCTCGTGATGCAATACATACGCAATGCGACGAAATTAAAAACACAAACATAGCTTCAAAATGACACGAGGTTAGCGGTTCAAGCGTAAAGAGGTAATAGTCAGACAGAGTTGCTTTCGCATTTATAATATTAGTAAGGATTCTAAGGAAGGATAAAACAGTTCCGTGACATGAAATAAATTAAATTAAAAAAGTATAAAATTTCCCATTCAAATTCAATGGAAAGACGAGGTTTTTTTTCAAACCGGATAAAACGACCAGGGCCTCCCGTGTCCAAGGCTGGAATCGAACCAGCGTCCCTCAGCCCTCAGCAACTTGTCATATAGGTACTTGGAGATTTCGACCCAAGCCGCCGGACGCTGATTCTATTCCAGTCTTGGACACTGGAGGCTCGGAGCCTTGGTCATTTTTTCCTTCGTATTTTCGACATTTATTTCGCTTTGTAATTTAAATAGTTGTATGTCTACTTGAAATAACACGAATTAAAATATTTTCAGAAGTAGTAAGTAGGTAATTTGATTTATTCTTAGAGAATTTGTTCGGTATGCAAGTTTAAAAACTTTAAATTGGCCTCAAACGTCATAAAAAGACAAGGAAAGTTAAAATGCCGTGGTATCCTCAATTCAAGAGGAGGAAATGAGTTTCGGGCAAAAGGTTAATAAGTTTTCTACCTCATTATGTCGGACGTTCCCAAAAATGAGGTTTGTTCACTTTAAATCCTTTTACAGACAGGCTCATGTTGATATAATGTACTGTTGGTGCTACTTGTGAAAATTAAACTCGGCTGAAAAAGAGGATCTGGTAGAAAATGCCACGTGGCATTTAGTCCGCCCTTTGTAACTGTATATTTTTATTGTGCAATAAAAATTCAATAAATAAAAAGCCGTGGGTTTTTATAGCTAGAGTAAAATAAGTAAGAATTTGTATTGTGATGTGACCAAGATTTCTAATAATTGACACTTGAGTGATAAGTAAGTAAATATTCTTCATTGCACCACATACAAAACAATTTCAAGACAGATTTAAAATGTAATAAAGGTAGCAACAGGCGGTCTTAACGCTGTAAGTGATCTCTTCCAGACAACTTTAGACCTTTAGGCCTACCGTGCGTAGGAAAAAACCGGTTTTTATTGTTCTAGACCGGTTAATCTGACAAGAACTTTATGGATATATACTCTTAAAAATCGGTTTAAAAATAACGGTTTCACGAACCACACCGAAATAAAAAGGTTTTGCGCCAAGTACATGAAAACAGTTTAGAAATTTAACCGGTTTCTTGTATAAATACTATTGATAACCAGCTAAATTGATTATTGATTGCTTACGCTCGGAACACCTCATAATTCTAGCCAACCCGATGAAGCACACAAAATATTTCACACTGTGACCCTTTCAAACGGTCATCCTTAACGATAAAAAACCGCTATAAAATGCAAAAGCATTCTTCAACACCCGAAAAACGCGAACGAAGCAGTGTGCGAAAGCTAGTAGCAAATAAATTTGAATAATGGCCGGCAGAGGATTTGTTGGCAAATCTGACTTTCAAATGCGGCCCAAACACGCGATGGTGAAAAAAATTGGTATAAATGTCGTTATCTACCTACTCGCCGCAAAAAGTGGCTTAATTCTGGGTAATTATGCGATTTGCGGGCTTTGCTTAGACGGCATGCGATACCACGCCGGTTTCTGGGGAGTGGAAGATTATTTTAATGCCACAGCGTCGGAATATATCGAGGGGTGAGCGGTCAAACTGGGTATTTGAAGTATAAGTATTAACAAGTATTAAGTAATATAAGTTTTTTTTGTCAATACGTTTTTATTACCCATTTTGCTCATCGCATTAGGATTGCCATTCGACTGGCAATGCGGCCAGTCTTCTGGGCACACTGCCCATCGGCAGTGACTTGGAGGACGTTTTTTATTTAATAGGCCCTTTATTTTAAGTTTATTTATTAGATAGTTTGTATTATTAGTTTAAGCTTATTTAATGTTTTATGTTTATTTAATTGTGAAGTAATATAAGTCATATTTATATGTGACGCGCCTGGAGTTCTTATTTAAATGAAAAAATATCATGACTTGTCGGGTTTGACTACTTATTCTTGATAATTGTATATAGATATTTTTTGCGTGTTCCGGGGTTTGCTCTATAGGTAAGTTGTAAAATGTGTGTACATGTTCACCCCTCAAAGTATAGTCAGACACAATAAAATCACTCTGTATAACGATTCCAATTCAAAATGAATTCGCCCGTAAAATAAACAGAAGTATTTCAGAACGGACGTCACTGTTTTCATGATCAATTACCCTGACGATTCTAATTGGGAGCGATCTTCAGTTACTTGCTAATTGATGGCGTAAGGCTGGGGCCAGAGAGCGAGCGGCGAGCGTGGCGAGAGCGTTAAGGCTGTGTCGTTAAATAAACAGAAGTATTTCAGAACGGACGTCACTGTTTTCATGATCAATTACCCTGGCGATTCTAATTGGGAGCGATCTTCCAGTTACTTGCTAATTGATGGCGTAAGGCTGGGGCCAGAGAGCGGGCAGTGAGCGTAGCGAGAACGTTAAGGCTGTGTCGTTAAATAAACAGAAATGTTTCAGAATGAACGTCAAATTTTCATGATGATGATTTTTTTTATTCAAAATGAACGTAGATCATTTTGCAAAAATGTTGGTCACCTAGAAAAGACTAAGACTTGTCATAAATATTTAGAACCATTATGTTGAAGTTTTTCAAACGTTTGCTTGACTAATATTGCCACTAGAGATGGGTCGCGGGTATTTACCCAATTTACCCACCCAGGTAAATACCCGGTAAATACCCATCTACCCGGTATTTACCCGTATCTACCCAAATGGACGGGTAGATTCATTTCTTGTTGCACGTGTCGATTTGTGTTAAAGTGGAGATATAAACCGAGTTAGTGGTTGTAATTGTTGTGTGTCATTTAAAATAAAATGGTTTAGTGAAACCTGCAGTTGTAACTAAGGAATTTTTAGTACAATTTAGATTAATATTAAAAAAAGGCCGTCATAAGAGTATTTATTTTAGATTTGAGTAAATTATCGTACTTCTACGTTGATAATACACATTCCAACTTCGGTCGGCGGGGGGTGTGTTTGGGGCGAGGGGGGTAAAAGTGAACTTTTTCATATTTCTTGGAATCTGACATTAATATCGAAAAGTGTTGTATGTACAAACTAAAGTAGACATAATTTTCTACAAAAAAGGTTATATACATTTTTGTCCTAAAACTAACTGTACTTGACTTATGAGCTTCCCAAGTTGTGATACTGCACAATTTTTTTTATCATCATTCGTAAGTAGTCTTTATTTTCATCCTTCTAATGTATATTAAAAGCGTTTTATAAACATTTCCGGAAGCCAGGGATTGATTTTACATGATTTTCATAATTGACTGATACGTTAAAATCGAACTTCACCTCATAGCAATCTTTTCGTAATTAGTTTGAACATACATTTTATGTAACATTATAAAAAAATACTTAAATTAATCTTATTTACAGTCACATACCATTAAACACATCAAATTTAGAAAAAAAAAAACGATAATATCCGCGTATTTACCCGCGGGTAGGTAAATATCGGGTATTTACCGGGTAAATACCCGCTCTCGGGTATTTACCCAGGTAGTTACCCATCTCTAATTGCCACTGAATTGCGACATAGAGTCTGTGCGGAAAGAGAAGAGAAGAGTCGTGTTAAAAGAACCTCCTCCTTTAAAATCAATTAAATAATCTATGTGTTCCTATTTACGTCAAAATGCCTATTTGTATGTAAAGTTAGTTATGAAAATGTAAGTCTTTGTTTTTTTTTGTCTTTACTCCAGTAATACTTCCGACTGAATTCAGTGGACTGAAATAATGATCAGTTGATCAGCGACACAAGATAGTGTGTCATCTGTGATATTATTTAATTGTTCTTGATATTTTCTCGAGTTATCTATTCTTCCAGGATTATTATGAATTAATTGGTAGGTACTCGAAAAGTAATCGGTTTTTACCCGCAAAGCTTGTATATGAAACCGGCGTCTTTTCTGTGGATATTACGAAAACTAACGGTTTGGATATTTTTAAAGTTCCGTATTTTCGCTTATCACATAGGTAACGTGTAGGAAGAAATGTTTATAATATCTTTTATATGCTGAGAAAAATAATACTCACTTTGCTGTCAATTTTTACCGATAAATCACTTCAAAAAATATTGTAACTATACTCTGTATCTTTAGGTATTTAAATAAAAGTAAACAAATAATTTGTACATTTTCGGGTAGTTATAATATTCATTGGTTAACCAACCAAATACAAAACCGCCTGGATCAGGCACTGAACGACCTGACTTTAACCTACATTATTTGATCATGTAATGTTTGCATCTACCCTCAACTGGCTTAAGGAGCCATTTGAGGGTACATTTTGTTTACTTTTATTTAAATACCTAAAGATATAGAGTATAGGAAATAGGATAGATGCGCTTCTATCGTCTATTCATATCCTGCATCTCTAGAAGTTACATCTTCTTCTTCCTGCCCTTATCATGTTTTTCTCTTCCATTCTCCTCTATCTTTCGTCACCTCAGCACTGACTCCTTTCTTTCTCATATGCTCTTTCACACAATCCATCCATAGTTTTCTGGGTCTATCGTCCGCTCTCCGTTCATCAACATTCATCCCTAACATTCTTTCTACAGTTTCTTTCTAGCAGTGTCGTTCTTTCTAGCCATCACTTGTTACAAAGTGATGGCTACAATGACAGTTAATAAAAAGCGACCATCATAAACTAGACGTTGTATAATATAATTAACTCTATAACTCTTTTAAAACGCAGAGAGGCCTCAATATTCATATTTCCAAAAAACACCGTCTTTGTATCAGCCAAAATGACGCCGGTCTAAATTTAGGCCCATCCCTTTTGACCACCCCCCTTTCTGACCATCCAAATTCTATCCCTTTCCATTTACACCTTAGCGAACTTAAAAATAATGTGCCCGTTATTAAAAGAGTTCCGCGCGGCGCCAGGATCACAGTCGCTAAACACCTTTCAGGCCTACTTACAAAATGTGTGGAAAATAATCAAATTGATGATTGGCATAATCTTTTCCTTTTCTCATTCAAAACCCTTCATGCCAAGAAGGATAAGACAATTTCTTTAACACAAAAAATCAAAAACAATTGCGTTTCGAATACAACTCCACACATTTCTCGACCTTCTGGATGTAGCTCATCCACTTTCAATAGAACTAAATTAATTGAAAGCAAAATTAGCGACGGCGATCTTATATAAAGGTGCCGCTCGTCTTCTTTTCACAAACGACGTGCTATCGCCAGATACTCCCGATACCCTCTCGGCCTTACAATCTAAACATCCCCCGGCTCCTTCAGTACCACACTCGTTTGCCCCACCTACAGCTGACCAGGCCTGCCTCCAAATCGAAGGCAAAGACGTTATTGACGCCATATTTTCTTTCAAAGCCGGTTCGGCGGCCGGCCTGGATGGGATCTCGCCCCAACATTTGAAAGATCTTATTTCTCATTCCGTGGGCGACGCAGGTGAGCAGCTTGTCTGTTCCCTTACTAAATTAATAAATTTTATGTTTTCAGGCAAAATTAACACTAATATCGTCCCGATTCTATACGGGGCAAACCTGATCGCCCTAACCAAAAAGGACGGAGGGGTGAGACCCATTGCGGTGGGGTCAACTTTACGACGTCTGGCTTCAAAAATTGCGGTTAGACACATTAGATCAAAATTACAATCCCTTTTTGAACCAATACAGCTAGGTTTCGGCACGAAAGGTGGGTGCGAGGCAGCCGTCCATGCCCTAAGGACCTACCTTTCACTCGATGATTGCGAAATTGTTGTCAAAATTGACGTTAAAAATGCTTTTAATTCGGTTAGTAGAGACACCTTGCTGACAGAAGTTAAGGACAAAATTCCGGAACTATACAATTACCTTTTCTTTTGCTATTCAGACTCATCTAAATTAATGTACAAGTCACATGAATTATCTTCCGAGGTTGGCTGTCAGCAGGGTGACCCTCTCGGGCCAGCAATTTTTAGTTTGGCTATAAATCCAATTATCAAAAATTTAAAATCAAAATTCAATGTGTGGTACTTAGATGACGGAACCCTAGGAGGTGACGTGAATACTGTACTCTCTGATTTGTCTTTTATTAAGAGTAGTTTCGAAAATATTGGTTTAGAACTGAATTTCAGCAAATGCGAACTCTTTATTCAAAAATCTTCTTGTACTTTGACCAACTTACAACCCAAATTTGACGATCTGACTCCCAATATCAAATCAGTAGACAAGTATTCTCTTTGCCTCCTGGGTTCTCCTATATTCGAAGAATCTTTTCCCGATTATATTTCTAACTCCATAACTAAATTCAAAAGTCACACGGATCGCTTACTCGAAATTAGCCCTCATTATGCTCTTGTGATTCTTAAATTCTGCCTTTTTGTCCCTAAATTTACGTATGTGCTCCGCTGTTGTCCTTTCTGGAAACATCAAAATTTATTGTCGCCCATAGATGATTTGATCAAAATTAGTTTAGAGACGATTCTAAACATTCAGCTAAGTGAGCCTTCCTGGTCTCAAGCGTCCCTCCCCATTCGGTTTGGAGGTTTAGGAATTCGCAAAATTTCCAGTGTGGCTTCCCCAGCCTTTTTGGCGTCCACTCATAGCACGTCTGGTCTCATAGGAAATATCTTAAGGGCTTTGCCCACAAACTGTGAGATTGCGGGCTTTGAGGACGCCAAAAATGCTTTTAAAATTGCTTGCCCAGGCAAACAATTTCCAGACAACCCAAATTCACAAAGGAGTTGGGATAATGTTTACTGTGATTTAACTTACAATACTCTCCTAAACAACTGTACAGGTCCAGACCGCGCGAGGCTTTTGGCGGTCGGAGCCCGGGAAGCCGGTTACTGGCTACATGCCCATCCTTCGCCCAATACTGGTACTTTCTTGGATCCGGCCTCCCTTAGACTGGCGACTGGTTTGCGACTCGGGGTTTCGGTGTGTACGCCACACATATGCTCTTGTGGCACGGACGTGGACCGACTGGGACACCACGGATTATCTTGTCAAAAAAGTGCAGGCCGTTTTTCGAGACATGCGTCGCTTAATGACATAGTCCGTCGGTCTCTTGCCACCATCAATGTGCCTGCTCTTCTTGAGCCGACTGGCATTATCAGAGATGATGGCAAGAGGCCCGATGGAGTGTCCTTAGTTCCTTGGAGCTTGGGACGGATGTTGGTGTGGGATGCTACCTGCGTAGACACACTGGCACCGTCCCACCTCCAACGGACTACTGTAAAAGCGGGCGGAGCGGCGGAAAGCGCCGAAATTCTAAAACGTAACAAATATAAGAGCCTCGGTAGAGAGTACCATTTTGTACCATTTGGTGTTGAAACTCTAGGTCCATGGGGTCCCAGCGCGCATAAGTTGTTCGCAGAAATCGCGAAGCGTCTGGTTGACGTAACCGGTGACCGAAGAGCTGGCGGCTACCTCGCACAACGTATCAGCATTGCGATACAGCGAGGAAATGCCGCCAGCATCCTTGGTACAATGCCTCAAGGGCCTATTTTAGATTTAAGCTAGTTATTAATTTCGTTTAGTAGTACCACTGTATATATATTGTATGTAAATATATGTATTTATTTTTGTCTCTATAAACAATTTAATGCAAGCACACACATTGCTTTTCTGGCACATTTTCACATTTCACGACATTCCGTTTATATTATTAATGTCACCAGCCGTCGTTTAAACGTGTCTAATGGAGCCCCAGCTTTAACGGCCGATCTGGGCCGTTATTGGCATCGCTGCAAATTAAGTTGCTACTCATAAAGCACATAAATGTTTATTAAAGTACTGAACAGAGTAATTTGGGATTTTAATATAGGATTACGTTAAAACTCCTGCGCGAGTGTTTAGCTCAAGTAGCGACCGAACATAAACTTCAGACGAAGTTCTCAGTACATTTTAGACTTCCCTTCTTTTTATCCCTTTTTTATAAATATACCTTCTTAACCCTTTTTCATAAATATTTTTCTCTCAATTACATTCTTATTGGGATATTTTTGGATAACATAATGCAAGAATTCTACAAATTTTCGCGGCTGCAAAGCTACAGCAGTTACCTACATGTTTTTTTAATGATTAATAATTATATGAGGCAAACACGAGCAGACGAATGCTGCTACAGTCACGCTGCAGTCATCATCATAATATATAACCTATACTTAGTAATTACTTACTGCCGTATTCGAACTTCAAGATATATTCACAAGAGACGACACGTACTAGATCCATTCTAGTTTAGATTTCAACTAGTTCTCTTTTGCAGCTCAATTCGGGCAACCAGTGTCACTTTTACGTCAGATAGTGTTAGATATCTATTAGAAGTGAATTGGATCTCTAAGTCATATCTTGTGGAAATCGTTCAAGAGTATCTCCAGAATCGCATAAATGTCAAATTTGACAAGTTAGACCTTAAACATATCGTTATCGTATCTTTGTGACGTCTAAAAGATACAATACAATACAATACAAATACTCTTTATTGCACACCTCAATAAAAGAAGACAATACAAAAGAAAACAGAAATACAAGCAGAGGTAGACAACAGGCGGTCTTATCGCTAAAAAGCGATCTCTAGAGAAAGATATCTAGAAAGATATCTAGTAGATGTCTATTTCAAAATCCGAATCGGGCCCTTAGGAGGTTATCACACTACCGTCGCATTTCGTTGCGAAGTGCGCGACGAAATCGCGTGCGGCGACGACAAAACAAAAATCCGTACGGAGCTCAGTGTGGCATACGTACCCTGCGACCTACACCGCATCTCCGTCCGAAAATGCGAACCGTTGTGCGATTCGCACGGAGAGCGGAGACAATGTGCTATATGTACCATGCTGTTTTGACATTGGAAAGTATGGGGTCCGATTTCACGAAAAAGTGCGATCCCCTTATATCTCGGAAAGTTGTGAAGATATGATATTAAAAAAAGGCTCAAAAGACGCATAATCACGAGAGCTGTAAGGTGCAAAAATAATTATTCGAGAAAGTCAAAAACGAAAAAGTTATGGTCGAAATAGTGAAAATAAAATATTTTTTTTTCCGAATTTTTGATTTTGGTGCTCGATAATTTGGAAACGAAGAATGATATCAAAAATTTGAGAAAAACGACTCTGGACAATTTAGTCAGCTACAATTTGAGCCTAAAACAAAGACGATCGGGTTAGGGTTTGCCCTGGAGCCTAACCTTAAAATAGTCAAAAAGTCAGAACGACATTTTTCACATGACATTTATGACTTCATGTTTCGCAGAGTTCGTAGTCGGTGTTTGTTGTGAATTATCGGAATTATGACGGCAGAATAACACTTGCACTGCGTGGGCTATCAAAATCGCTGCAGATTTTTCTTGGTCTAACTCTATCTATCCTGTTTGAGACGAGCGTAGATAACGTGTTCACTATTCGACAATCTATGCATTCTTGTGGTGGTGGAAATAGAAATAGAGATAGAGGTAGAGGTAGAGGTAGAGGAAGAGGAAGAGGTAGACGTAGAGGTAGAGGTAGAGGTAGAGGTAGAGGTAGAGGTAAAGGTAGAGGTAGAGGTAGAGGTAGAGGTAGAGGTAGAGGTAGAGGTAGAGGTAGAGGTAGAGGTAGAGGTAGAGGTAGAGGTAAAGGTAGAGATAGAAATAGAAATAGAAATAATTTTATTCGTGAGCACAAACACAAAAAAAAAACTTATACAGAGAAACATAAAAGAGAGAAAGTGCCACGAAATGGTCTCACCTCAGCATGTTTCTGGCGGCTGCTAGCAGATAGCTGATGCTGAACCCTGGCAGTACCTAGTGGAGCTCGGGTTTAATACAACATAAGCACACGCTGTTTTGATCATCGGACTCGTCTCGATGAGCACTTAGGAGAGTAGTACCCAAGATAGAGCTGATGCTGAACCCTGGTTGTACCTAGCGGAACTCAGGTTTGGTGCAACATAGGCACGCGCTGTTTTGGACATCCGATTCGTCATGATGATCACATGGTAGAGCATTATCCAAGATAGCTGATGTTGAACCCTGGTAGTACCTATTGGAACTCAGGTTTGGTGCAACATAGACAAACGCTGCTATGGTCATCTCTCGTCGCGTCAAACTGCTGTCAAGAAAATTTCATATCTTGCAGCAAATGGGCCGCTGCCGATCAAGACTCGAGTGACGATAATGGCGATGTGGCTACCACTTCTCGAGTTGACTACGGATTTGCCGTGTAATAATTTTCTTGTACTTTGAACATTAATATATCCTGCTTATTAATCGAAAAATGAAATATGTACCTATACTTATGCGCCACGGCGACAATTATTCAAACTTCGATACGCGTGTGGAAATTTTTCAATTTGTTTGTTCACATGCGTTATGTCCAGGATACTTGTGTTAATTTAAGAATAAAATAATTATCATTCAACGTTGTAGTTTTATTTTGTAACTTTTTCCTTATCCAGACTTTCTCGTCGGTCAGCGACAATATTTTTTCGAATTCCATAGATTCATTTCCAATGTGCTCGATAGTCGTGTGAGGCACGAAATCTGTGAATTTTTGCATACAAATCAAGATTCTACAACAAAGTTAAAAACCGCAGCAACGGACGCCGCTCCGAAGTGCGGAGCAGTGTGATAATGATAACCGCCTTAATAAGGTGTTTGCCGTCACTTGGTAAGGGTTGAGAATACGAACGCAGTGTCGAGTTGAACCGTAAAAACAAATTTAAAATGATACAAAGTTATTTTTCGGCATTAATTTTTTTTTGATGTAGCTTTAAAATTGTTTTAACTGTCGGTTGTAAAACGTGTTGATTGCTTTTTGAACAAGTAATTCTTTAACTATACCAATTTTATGGGTTCAACATTTGTCAATGTTGTCAATTCCTATATTTTTTGGAAGAACCATTAAACATTGCTAAAAAACTTTAACATATATTATTATATTTGTTTGGAATAAAATTTCTCTCTCTCTGTATGTAACCGTATAAACTTTTACTTCGTCACTGCCCCACCACGCATAACCCCGTAAAGGTACAGTCAGCATCAAAAGTAACTGATCAGAAAACGAGTTAAAAGTATCTCACCATTCTCTAAAAACTTATCATAAAGGGATATTTATTAGAACAATTAGACTGTGACAAATACTTAACGCAACTGTATAACTAGATGATAAAAATTAAAAATTATAATGTTTATGTCTGTTAAACAATACAGGTTAATTTATAAAGGTTAAGATCTCCTAGTAAGTATGTATAGACATTACCTGTGGCAGGAGATCCTACTCTTCCGTCATGTTGTTAAATGAAATTTAAGTGTTAAGAAACTTTAGAAACTTAAAAATAACAATAGTGGAGATTGCATGATTTGTGTGTGGTGTGTGTGTGTGTGTGTGTGTGTGTATTGACTATGTCGTTCGGATTCTGATTACACCAGGCATTACTGCAGCAGTATTGCAGCGCGTCATTTCTGCCGCAAATGTCAAAAATCCGGGCAGCAACATCGATTTTCTGGAGAAACTCATAGATGAAAATCTATGGTGAAGATGGAAATGTTTTTGCGTAGTGATGTCGGGAAGAAGCGACAGGGATTAATTATGATTCGAATGTGTAACGTGGTGTACTTCGAACAATTCCTCGAAGTACACCACGTTACACATTCGAATCATCCTTAGTCAGCATTATGAAACTGTCATGCGAACACTAGCACCATCTATCTGGAAAATGCTTCTAAAAACAGAATTGTATTACTGTACATATTACCTGAAACTTCTTGAAGCATAAATCTAGAACCTTGTTCAATTACCTACCAATCTTTAACATTGATAACTCATACGTGAACTCACAAGTTGAACAAGCAAAATTCGTATTTCTCACCTTTTAATAAGGTTCTCGAGTTACAATTACAATACGCGTAGATAGGCTTAAATCGCGTAACTATTCCAGCAAAATACGCCATTTTAACAATACAAAATAAAACGAGAGCTGTGCTCTTCGAAAAAGGCTTTTATTTCATCGTTATAAGGTTGAAATGGGATGCTTGTTGTAAAAATTGTATGACAGGCACGTCTCTCTCTGGGGGAGCGCGTGACTTTAGGTTTAAAAGGGAAACGTGAATTCGATGGTCGTTAAAGCTAGGTTTGGGATCAGACATATGTAGCTCATACATGTAGTATGTTGTAAATGTAGGAGTATCAGAAAAAATGGCTTTCTGCACAGTGCATGTGTTAAATATGTTGTTTTTAGTACTGTCTGTCATTTTAACTCGCACGAACACTAATAAATAATAATATTATAAGAGGAAAGAATATGTTGTAGGTTTAATGTAACAGTCACACGCCCTGTTACATATTAAGGCATTAAAATAAGATATTTTATGATTCTCGTACAACGTATAATTATTATCTACATCAGTCTAGAAATAATAAATTATTAATCTTTTAGAATGACTATAAACAGCGCCCCGTAATAACCGATCACCCGTCATAGAAAACGTAGTGTCGGAAGCCTTCGGTCCGGACCCGGACCGTTCTAGCGTGAGTCATCCTTTACTGGACAAGTCTATTTTTAAATTTAAAAGTTGAAAATACGACCACAACGATAAGTGGATACGTGACATCCAGGGGTCGTGAGTTCAAGTCTCACCCAAGACAGTAATATTTCCACTTTTAAATTAATTCTAAGCTTAATAGCATCGTTCGCAGACGTTTCTGCTTGTTAAAAATTAAAGTCTATTTTTGTTATACGCAATCGATTAGGTATATTTATTTACCGAAATATAATCGAAATTATTATTGACATGTTTCAGCTTACATTGACTTCTGGTAGTTTTTCGCCCAACTAGTTCATATTGGTACATAGGCGTGTACATAAATAAAGGTAAACACATAAAAAGCGATCCTGTCACGCGCCGGGCGTTGGATGCAGATGACACACACGGAGCGACGTTATAGACGGGACAGCCTACAATAACCTTAAGGTGGCCACTCCAGCCTTCCAACAGTCCAAAAGCGTAGCTGCAATCCAAAATCGGTCCGTAAATGTCAAAAACGTACAATGTTTAATATTAGGATGGCGTCCATTTGGATGAATCCATTGTAACGGCATCCATTTCGAAGGCTCGTCAGTGGCCTGCTTTGCACAGATAGTTATGAGAGAATAATAATTACGTGAGTATGAACGCGTTGATATGAACAATTATTTATTAGTTAGCATTAGTTTTGTATGTTTTTGGTGTGACGTTTAGCGTCGCATGAAGTAGGTAGATTGCAAAATGAGACGAAAGAAAACTAACCAGAGTAAATTTTACGAAATATAATTTAAAAAAAATAAAAAAAACTAAAGGAAAGACAAGGTCGTGGATCTTTTCTGAGCTGGCAATTAACAGTGGTGAAACGAGTCCTTGATAGGGGTCACTTCCCTGCACTACGTCGCAGAACGTCGAACTTGGAGGTGGCCGTCTTCAAAAAAAAGGGTTCCGGATCCAGCACGGGAACCTTCCGGAACGAAGCGGAGCATGCGAATTCAGGTTGGTAGGTTCCGACTCCAACCCCAGACTTGGTCCCTGGAATTCCGGTAAAAATGGCCATTTCAAGAAAAGTCCAATTTTGTACAAGTGACTGCGACATCCGGATTTTAGGCCAAATTAATGCGCTAATGAGGAAGTAGGCTGGTGTAGTGAACCCCAAAGAATTAAAAGGTGATCAATGATGTGGCAGTCACAAGTAGAATCATCATTTTAAATTTAAAACAAAGAAGAAAGTGAAGTTAAATTTACTAAATGTACTTCTACAACTAAAAGCTTTATTAATGCATGTCAACTACAATTTAGCATGTAATTTTATACATTTAAATTAGAATTAAGCCTAACTTTGATTATAATCTACAAGATTTTTATAAAGTGGGTAGACTCATATTTCCAGAAGGTTCGAGAGGCTTGTTATTTCCAGCGTTATTTTTATAGGAAAATTACAGTTAATAAGCAGATAGTGATAGCCAAATGTACCCAGAAAGAACTAAATGAAAATGTGATGGCAAGAAGAAAATGATTCCTTAATTTACTACTATGAAAGTTACCTTTCTCTTAAAACTACAAAATATTCAAAACACTCACCCTATTTGGGGAAATACTGGAACTTAACACATTTAATATTAGAATAAATTTTACACCATATTAAAAATTTGTCACATCATGACTGTAAAATTGTATCTTTGAATTTAGTCGATTTGACCTATCGCTGTCAAAGCCGTGGTAGCAATGTCTCGGACGCGTATGTGTCTCATTAGCTGGCCGGTTCACATCGCTTATCGCGAGCCGGGTGACGTAGTCCTTTGTATTCGCATCTAGTTTTACCTAATAGCAAATGCAGTCGTCAATTCTGTTTGTTCGTAGATTTATTTTGTATATATTAGTTTTGAAGGTTTTTGTATATATTTTTTTAGATCATAAGTATGAAATGTGTATTATAGTAGTTTATAGTTATATTTAGGTTTAAGTTTATTTCTTATTTTATAGAATTTTAATTGGAAATAACGGTAAACCGTTACATACCCCTCTTTTTAGGTTAGGGTTTTTGCTAGGAAAACCCGCTATTTCTGTTGTCTACTTAATAGATACACTAGTCATCATTCAGGCTTCAATCTCAACATACACCTCCTCTTCATACATGCTTCACACAGCCAAATAAGCAATAAACATTTCTATATATGTTTTTGCGTCCTAGCAGATTGAGTATTATACTTACGATTGTATAAATACTCTCATGTATTTATTAATGGTTCTTAAATATATTAATCACTAACCTCAGTGGTCTAGATCATACTACAGGCTGTTTAGAAGACCTGATAGCCTACTGATAGGCCTGAAATTCACAAACCGGTAGAGGTTTACAAAGTATAAATAATCTAATCTAACAGTTAGTGTATTTAGAGTATGTGCCAGCGCTTATACGTCAGTTTCATGAGGCTAGTGAATAAATTTAGACAGTTAATGTAGAAATCGTACATAGGGGACTACTTAATCATATTAAACTTTGTAGTTGGTGATCTTAAAATCTTTAACATGCCAGTTACCTATATTCCTCCCTTGCATGTCTTCTAGTTCGTATACTAAATTAGACTTTTTAGCAACGATCTTACATGGGCAATACTTCGGTGCAAGTTTCTTCGCAAACATGTTGTTTTTGTCGCTAAGGTAGAACGTTTTTTTCCAAATAGTATCGCCAACTTTAAAATCATGATCTTTACGGCGTAGGTTATAGTGTTCGCTATTCCTAGTATGGGCTTGCACTAGAGAAGATTGAACCTTATCAAAAAATTTCCGCAAATGACCTAGATTCTCTGCATATTCATCTCTAGGAGTAAATATTATGTCGTCATCTAGTTCTGGGTCAATATAGTGTAAACCGCTAGTGACCAATTCCCGTCCATGAACGAGAAACGCGGGGGTGTATTTTGTTACCTCATTACTGGATGTGTTCATAGCGAATTGAATTTTAGGTAGATTGCAGTCCCAGAACCTATGGTCGTTTTCAATGTAGGATGATACTGCTGTAATAATCACTTTGTTGTATCGTTCTACTGTGTTCACTTGCGGAGTATATTTAGGCGTAAATCTTACGTTAGGGACATTGTAGTCATTAAACAATTTCTTTAACACGTTACTTGTGAACTGCTTTCCATTGTCCATAAGAACAGTACTAGGCACGCCGTGAACTAGGAAAACTTTTTCCTCGATTAACTTAGCTATTATCTCGGAGGTTGCGCGACGAATGGGAAATAATAAACAGTACTTCGAGAAACAGCATGTCACAACAAATATAAAAGTGTTCTGTTTTCTCGATGGGGGTAGGGGACCTATGAGATCCATGCTTAACATTTGAAAAGGGCGTGAGCAGTCTTTAGGACGGCCCATAATGCCTAGAGTAGCATGAGTAGCATGCTTGTGAGCACAGCAAATATCACAATTAGAAACAAATTTAACTACATCGCGATGCATGTCCTGCCAGAAGTAGTTTAAAGAAAGCCGTTTATGTGTTTTATATATGCCAAAGTGGCCAGCGGTAGGTTCTGAATGATTTTTACTAATAATGTCGAGTCTAAATTCGAGGGGAATGACTTCTTTCCACTCGAACTCTCGAGTTAAAGGATTTAGACTTTTTTTAAACCTAAATAGTCTGCCGTTAGTTACTTTGTAATTTAAAAATGAAGTAGGAGTGTTTTGGCAACCGTTGTAAATATTTAGATACCACGAGTCGCTTGTAGAATAAAACATGTCAGGACTAGTTGGGATCTCATCAATCTCGGCAATAGCAACAGAACGGGAGAGACTGTCTGGTACTACATTTTCTGAGCCACGACGATGCTTGATCTCAAAGTTGAATGAGGACATACGAACTCCCCAACGGGCTAAACGACCCGTGGGATTATTTAGATTTAGAAACCACTTAAGTGACGAGTGATCGGTATACACGACGAACTTTTTGCCGTTCTCCTAGTAGCATCTCCAGTGTTCAATCGATGTAAGTACTGCAAGTGCCTCTCGTTCTGTTGCGCTGTAGTTACGCTCTTGGTTAGAGAGAGACTTACTCATGTACGCTATAACCTTCTCTTGATTGTCTATGACCTGTGTCAGGACCGCACCCACGCCGTAATCGCTCGCATCTGTATGCACTTGGAACGGCTGCGTATAATCCGGGCACGACAATATAGGAGAAGATACTAAGGCTTCCTTTAGCGTACGGAAGGCGACTTCAGCATCGGTAGACCAGTTAAAAGGGGGTGAGTTTTTAGCTTGTGAAGTAAGTTTATTTAGAGGTGCAGCTATAGAACTGAAATTTGGAATAAAACGGCGATACCATGATGCCGTTCCAATAAACCGACGAACTTCCTTGCGATTAGTAGGAGTTGGATAGTTAATGATTGCCTCAATCTTTTCTGGGTTCGGTTGTAGTCCATTTCCATCTACTACATATCCTAAATAACTCAGTCTATTTCTGAAGAATTGACACTTTTGGTAACCAATGGTTAAGTTTGCCATTTTAAGTTTCTCTAGAACTCTAACTAATAGGGAGATATGTTCCTCAAAGGTCGATGAGACAATGATAATGTCGTCGATGTAGACAAAGACTATGCTCAAAATCAGGCCCATAGAACAACATATCAACCAGTCGTTGTTGCGTCGCTGGAGCATTGGTTAAGCCAAAGGGCATAGAAACAAACTGAAAGGTACCACGCGAAGGAATATAAAACGCCGTTTTACACCGGTCTTCTTCCTTAATAGGAATTTGCCAAAAACTCTTTGACAAGTCTAAACTAGAGAGATATTTAGCGTCACGCAGATTGTCGAGTATCTCAGAAATGTATGGAATACTGTAAGCATCCTTGATGGTAACTGCATTCAATTTACGGCTATCTAAGCAGAATCTCATTTCGCCATTTTTTTTAGGTGTCAACAGAACAGGGGACGACCAAGGGCTCTCGCAAGGTTCTACCACGTTTTCACGCAACATTTCATCAAGCTGAGTGTTTAGTATTCTTTGTTTTTCAGGAGACATTCTGTAGTATCTTTGTCGAACAGGAACAGCATTACCGGTATCTATATTGTGAGCAATTAGAGAAGTGCGGCCTAGACCACGTTCTTCATATGAAATGTTACGAAACTGCGCAGTGATATGATCAGCCGTAACTTTTTGCTCAGGCGAAAGATGATCATAGTCACATAAGTGTGTAGGTTGAGGGTCTAGTGATAGAGAGGCTAATTTATCAACATCCCTAGGTAAAATTACGGAATCTAGTTTTTTAGGAAACAATTCGAAAATTCTCCAGAAGTCCATGCCTAATATCAAGGAGTTTTCGACTTCTGGTACGACGTAGGCCTTCAAGATGTGGGTTTGATCTAAGAACGAGACAGGCAGATTGATCATACCAATATTGTTTAGTCTATGCCTGCCAGCTGCGAATAAATTTATCGTATCCGCACTGTTGAACTTGAAACCCGCATCCAAGAAAACTTTATGATAGTTATTACCTAGAATTGTATAACCACTACCCGTATCTAACAAACCATGGATAGTTTTACCATTAATCTGAACTGAGACATACGGTCTGTTATGTATATTATCTGAATCGTGGATTGCAGTGACTGAATAGCAAGTGAAAAATTTAGATATGAAGTTGAGCCAAGATTTCCACTCTGAATCACTAAAGTTTTCACTAGATTTTTTAGAAAGATTATGTACACTACAATCCACTGAATTTAGTTTTTTGCATCTTTAGGATTACAGGATTTACAATCAGGATAGCGTACACCTTTATTACCACATTTAAAACAGATAGGGAAGTGTGGATGTTTGCATTCTTTCAAAGAGTGTGTATCAGTGCGACACCTAGGACAGTACTTACGCGAGTTACTAGCAGTGTTGACATTTTTTGCACTGTTTGCTGTCGCTTGTACAGCATTAGTAGTAGTAGGCTTTTCCTCTGTAGTTTTAGATTTGTTGTAGTTGTAAGAGCTCGAGTAGTTAGGATATTTGTTTTGATTATAGTAGTTTTTCTGTTTTTCATTTGAATTTGTATTTTGGTAGTTTTTATTTGTGTAGTAGATATTATTTTTATGATATTTAGTGTAGGCAAATTCTGGGGCTAGAGTCTCAGAAGTCACCCTAGGCGGTTCATGAAGCAAGGATAAGCGTGACTGAATGTCCTCATAGTTTGTGCAAAGGGTTTTTAATGACTTTAGGTCCTTGATCTCAGGTGAAGCGGCTAGGGTGCTGGCATAACATGACCGGATGTTATGTAAGATAATTTCGAGTTTTTCTTCCTCAGACAACGGTTTAACCAATCGCGAAAACATGCCATGCATAATAGACAAGTAAATAGAAATGTTTTCTTGTTCCCCTTGCGTACGATATTTTATTTCATTAGTCAGGCGATAGTCGTAATTCTTTGGACTAAAGTCTTTTTTTAATAGGACGACGACATCGTCCCAGCTTTGAAAACTTTCTTTATTGCAACGGAACCAATGTAATGCGTCATCAGTGAAAATCTCGTAGGCAAACTTCAATACACGATCCTTTGATATATTCCTAACCTCTACGAATTCTTCAACTCTTTGAATGAAAGAAAAAACGCAGGCTTTTCCAGAGTACTTTAGTTTTGCCAAGTCAGAAGTCAGGTTACGATCACAGTGGAGTACCGCCGTAGCTTCAGGTTCCAAAACTGAGACTGCATTTGCATTTGAGGTTGATGCCGGCCTCAACGTCGTAATTTCTTTGTATTGGTTGTTAAAGGTAGTGCAATAATTTTTGTGCTGGTCAACTAACGTGGCACTAACGTTTGAGATACGCCTTAATCTGTGATATATGTGGTGTAGTAGATTTTCGGTACGCAAGAACAGGGTCTTATCAAATTTAGATTTGAGGGATGCTAGCATCGTTTGGGATTTTGTTAGACTGTCTTTAACAGCATCAAGGTCACCCGCAGGCTCTAAATGTGATTCCAAAATGTCCTCAGGAGGTATGGCCAATTTTACTATCTGGCTTCGGAGGTCCTGCACCGAACCAGTTGAACCACCTCTAAGGATCACCTCATATTCAAGCTCAGCTTTTTGTAGTGACAAATATTTAATTGGGTACGACATGTTTAAATCTTAACGTAAAAAGTGTGTGTTTTGATTACAATTGATTAAAAAGCAGTTAGGTTTAGTTGCTAAGTAAGTGGAATGTGAGATACGATAGAATTTTAAAATTATTTTAAATCGGAATAAGTGAAGTGTAGTGTTTTTTTTTTTTTTTTTTTAAACAAGAATTTTGCTATAACTATATGAAGTGAGAAACTGACAACCACGTACCAAACAACTGCTCAAATCAGACTTAAAAACTAGATGAATTACAAGTGCTAATATTAGAAAGCCACCAACACCAATGAAAACCAAGAGGAGAAAAAGGCCAAGGACTTGCTTCAATAATGCACAGCTCAGAAATAACCAGTATGGGCGCCAATGTGACGTTTAGCGTCGCATGAAGTAGGTAGATTGCAAAATGAGACGAAAGAAAACTAACCAGAGTAAATTTTACGAAATATAATTTAAAAAAAATAAAAAAAACTAAAGGAAAGACAAGGTCGTGGATCTTTTCTGAGCTGGCAATTAACAGTGGTGAAACGAGTCCTTGATAGGGGTCACTTCCCTGCACTACGTCGCAGAACGTCGAACTTGGAGGTGGCCGTCTTAAAAAAAAAGGGTTCCGGATCCAACACGGGAACCTTCCGGAACGAAGCGGAGCATGCGAATTCAGGTTGGTAGGTTCCGACTCCAACCCCAGACTTGGTCCCTGGAATTCCGGTAAAAATGGCCATTTCAAGAAAAGTCCAATTTTGTACAAGTGACTGCGACATCCGGATTTTAGGCCAAATTAATGCGCTAATGAGGAAGTAGGCTGGTGTAGTGAACCCCAAAGAATTAAAAGGTGATCAATGATGTGGCAGTCACAAGTAGAATCATCATTTTAAATTTAAAACAAAGAAGAAAGTGAAGTTAAATTTACTAAATGTACTTCTACAACTAAAAGCTTTATTAATGCATGTCAACTACAATTTGGCATGTAATTTTATACATTTAAATTAGAATTAAGCCTAACTTTGATTATAATCTACAAGATTTTTATAAAGTGGGTAGACTCATATTTCCAGAAGGTTCGAGAGGCTTGTTATTTCCAGCGTTATTTTTATAGGAAAATTACAGTTAATAAGCAGATAGTGATAGCCAAATGTACCCAGAAAGAACTAAATGAAAATGTGATGGCAAGAAGAAAATGATTCCTTAATTTACTACTATGAAAGTTACCTTTCTCTTAAAACTACAAAATATTCAAAACACTCACCCTATTTGGGGAAATACTGGAACTTAACACATTTAATATTAGAATAAATTTTACACCATATTAAAAATTTGTCACATCATGACTGTAAAATTGTATCTTTGAATTTAGTCGATTTGACCTCTCGCTGTCAAAGCCGTGGTAGCAATGTCTCGGACGCGTATGTGTCTCATTAGCTGGCCGGTTCACATCGCTTATCGCGAGCCGGGTGACGTAGTCCTTTGTATTCGCATCTAGTTTTACCTAATAGCAAATGCAGTCGTCAATTCTGTTTGTTCGTAGATTTATTTTGTATATATTAGTTTTTAAGGTTTTTGTATATATTCTTTTAGATCATAAGTATGAAATGTGCATTATAGTAGTATATAGTTATATTTAGGTTTAAGTTTATTTCTTATTTTATAGAATTTTAATTGGAAATAACGGTAAACCGTTACATTGGTGTAGACTTTTAGAGCATGTTTGTTATTTAGAGACTTTAGACTCTTTAGATGATACCGAAAAAATGTATGTAGTAATACTGTAGAGCGGTTACCACGATACAGGGCCCGATTCGGATTTTGAAATAGACATCTGTTAGACATCTTTTAGACATCACCAAGATACGATAACGATATGTTTAAGATCTAACCTGTCAAATTTGACATTTGTGCGATTCTGGAGATACTGTTGAACGATTTCCACAGGATATGACTTAGAGATCCAATTCACATCTAATAGATAAAGATATCTAATTATATCACTTTTACGTTAGATAGAGTAAGAACTCTATCTAACGTAAAAGTGATATTGGTTGCCCGAATTGCGCTGCAAAAGAGAACTAGTTGATATCTAAACTATAACGTATCTAGAATGGATCTAGTACGTGTCGTGTCTTGTGAATATCTTGAAGTTCGAATACGGCATTCTTTAGGTGATACCGAAAAAATGTAAGTAGTAATTCTGTAGAGCGGTTACCACGATACAGGCTTATCCTGGATATAATAGTTCTCCACTTAGCTAGTTATGGATTTTTTTATCTTCTTTCTTAATTATGTTTTTGAAGTGAAAACTTCTTTAGCGGCGCTGTGCACTTTTTGTGATGGGGAAAAATGTTAAACTCGTAACAGGTGTCACGTGACCGTAAGCCGTAAGACGGACACGTGACCTGATCGAGAAACTGTTACAATGAGTTTTTCTTTATTGATTTAAATGCCATCTAGTGAGTTTCCTCTAACTGGTACTAATATAACTCGAGTACTAACAGTGATGTTTCAAGTAATACGACGAAATAACGCTATAGATGGCGTTAACCTCAATTATACATAGTGCTGCAGACATTCATTGAGTTTTCACTTCTGCCGGCACTCCCGGGGTACAACCCGTTGTTTTTTTATTATTATGACATTTATGACCATCAAGTGGCCTTGGTCAAGGATTTTCTCCTTCATTGCGTGTACGACGAGGGTAAGAGTCCGTATGTTTCGTAGTTATGAACGAGGGGCACACGTGCGGGGGATGTCGCATTACGCGTTCGCACTGCGATGGTTTTTCCTCAGCTAAATGTTCACGCGTGTCGTATTTAGTAGGTCGACAAAATTGTTTGGATGGATGTTTACATCAGCTTTGATGTTATAAAATCGTAAGATTTATTTTGATGGTTAAGGTACAGTCAGTCAAATTGTTCTACACAGAAATATACCTATCTCTTTTTATTAAGCTGTCAGAGAATGGTCAGATACTTTTGACGCGTAGTCTGATCCGCTACTTTTGATTACGAGTTCCGACTGTCTGTATTTGCACTTAAAGTGAAGTCATTCGAATCCAGCAGCTATAAGGTTTTGGACCTTGGTGATCCAATTGTCGTATTCCTCATTGCCGAAGGTCATGATTCTCTCGATGGCAGATCAATTTCTCATTGATGATGCTGCTCCATCTGTCTGTCCTTGGTATCATGGAGAGCATCATGTAGGTATAGTTGGTCAAACCAAATTTGTCAGTGAATACGCCCAAAAAAAACTTTTGGGTGCTAGTGCTAGTGTAAGACAAAGATAGTATGATTCTCTCTGTCTATGTTTGAGTCAGTCCTTTGACAAACTATAACTCAAGGGTCAAAAGTTGAGTGGATTTGGTCGGACCATCTGGTTGTACTACGACTTCTCGGTTTCCTTCCATTGACTTCCCCAGTAACCATTCAGTTAGCTAGCCAGTTACCTAACTAACCCATTTATTCTTCCTCAACTATAATAGGGTTGACATCGCTCAACGGTTCTCAAACTTCGCGAACTTCCATCGGATCGTAAGTTATATTAATAAACTGGCTCAACAGTGGCAACGAGCTTGTCTTGGCCATCACCCTGCAGGAGTCGCTAACAGGGTTACCAACTTTGCTAAAGAGCATGTAACGTGTGGCCGGGGCCGGGATGTGAGAAGAGGTGCATGTGTTAGTTTTACTATATCCTAAAGGAGTGGCAACTGCGAAAGTAAACATGCTTTTTTCTACATTATGTGAGACGCCAGGATAGCTAAACCTAGATAAGATTTGTTTTAAAATTGGGAAGGCCTATCTTCAGTAGTACAGTCACCTGCAGTAATAAGTTACACATCTGACACGATTTTATTTGTAGAGCCATAAGAGCGTGTCACGTGCGTCCACATGCGGCCTTCAAAGAGTAACATATTATTGCAGATGACTATACCCGCTGTGTGGACATTGTAAAGAAGCCCTGCCAGGGATCTACACAGGCGCCTATTACTAGGAAGGCGGAAAATCGTGCAGAGAGCTTTGGTGCACAAAATAATGACCTCATGTGGTTGCGCCTCTGTCATGAGGAAACTAGGAAGATGAGATGTTAAGTACAGTGTATTTGACAAGAGCGTGAACAGTGTATATGTATATTTTAAGGATGTGGCACAGAACAAAAAGGACTGGCTGAATAGAACGTTCTTTTGACTACAATTCTTCGTAAAAAAGAATAAAAAACGTTTGAGTTTCCCACCTAAACTTCAATAAAAAAAAAATGTCGCTTACAATTCACGTTATGAGGCAGTGTTCTTCTGTACGTACCCAAAAGGGCCCAAAATCTCACGAAACCAAACTGATTGCATATAAATAAATCGAAGGCGTTTGTAATTAGGTGGGTGAAGCATTATATGGAGTAGTTATAAAAATGTTTACGACTTACCAGAACGCGGGAAAAAATAAAAAAAGATAGGATTTAAAAAGGGTTTTGGAGATGTTCAAAAAATCCACTTCTATCATTGCGTTCTGGGCCTTCTGGGCAAGTAAAACTAAAGAAAAAAGGTTGAAGATGATATCTCTAGATATAATCAGAAGGCGTTTGAATGAAAATGGTTTAAAATATCGCAATACAAGTTTTACCGGTCACGCTCTTATCGTACATAGTGTACCTAGTTAACTAGAAAAATTATACTAACGTAGTCCTTCAGCCCTCATACCCCATACTGGACACGATCTTGAGCTGCTTCTTCTTTCTCTTTCCTGCCTGGAGTGCCTGGACCAATTGAGCGAACTTTCTTCTCAACTGATCATCTCCATGTAGTGTAAGAAAGCTATACTTTCTTGTTCTTAGATTTCCAATGGTGATTATTTTTGGATATGTTTGTGTCGGCACAAGGCTTTGGTCAGTCTTGAGCTTGATATGGATCATGGCTGATAAGCACTGAAAATTCGCCGCGTCCCCGAGACTTAAAAACGAAAAATGTCAGGGCTTCAGGGGCGCGCTGCACGCGCTACAGAGCCGGCTTGTCGGCGCCAATAAGTTAAGCGTTGATATTTGGAGCGCGCACAAAGCATTTATTTATGTTGGTTACTTAACTAGGTTATTTTGCCTTATCCACCGGCATGTACAATGTACATCTGCAAGCTCCGCAGCATCTCTTGCGGCTTGCGGCAGCTCGGCTAACTCGATTCGCCGCGTGCCCCGAGTCGTTAAAAACGAAGTCGCGACGGCGACCATTGAAAATAAACTTGGTTATCTTGCCGTTTTAACTGGTTTTAGAAGTTTCGTGTATTGGCTTTCACGGAAAATACCTATGTGAGTATGTTTATTTTGTATTGGTTCTTATTGTGTGGGTTTCATGATTGATAAATATAAGCTCAAGTTTCACAAACGGGTAAAACCTTCGGGAAAACCGTCAGATTTTAGTAAACATTACAAAAAATAACGGTTTGGATACATTTTCTAAAAGTATTTTATCTAACAGAAGAGGGTAGGAGATTAATTTAAACATGCCTTTAAGGATAAACTACGAAAACTAGGCTCTAAAGTCTGTTTATTGTACTTATATTTTCCATAGAAAATCACATTTACCTTAACTCATAACATAACTAATAAAGTTTATGACACAAACACTTTTGAGTCTTAACTGATCTTCGACGGATAATTTCACATTAACGGCGGATTAAACAGAACTCGTTATTTAATGTTGTCGTGAATCGTAATATAGTTATGGACTCTTCCATATAGTTCCAATTCTAAAATATATAATGAAGAAACAATCACACAGTATTTTAAATTTTCGGCTAAGTAATAACAGGAAAACTCCTTAAACATCAAAACTCCAATTCAACACAACATATTACAAACTAAATATTAATAACTTAAACACTATATGTTAAACACGCTCCTAAATCACATGCAAATTGCGAATATATCATAACATACGAACGCTATGACAAATCGCGCGATATTTCACCGACGCCGCGGTCTCTTTATTGTCGGGCGTGTGGGGGGTTAACTATTTTAATTATGTGGGGTAGATATGGCTGTTAACTTACAGGGGTACCGGGTTGATTACACTAGCTTTAGTAGGTAATGTCATATAGGCAATTATTAGTTAGACAACTAGAAAACTGTTTACTGGTGAAGAGTTAAAAACACTGATTTACCCCTCAGGCGGCTATAAGAAGCTGGGAGCAGGCTACACTCTGACAGCAGCATATGCGGCGCCCGCCATTTTTTAAAACGTGGCGCGTGCGACGTGTCCTTTGATGTCTACATTTTTTTACTGTGGGTAAATTTAAATAATGTTGTGACCGTGTTTTAATATTTCATTATAAAGTTGTATAACGTATATCCACTTATTGTAAAGCTACAATACACAATTTAACAATATTTACCCACGTACTTACTGCCAGCAGGCAGCCTGCTAGCTGTCACTTGTAATATATTATTCATCATCATCATCATTGGCCTGTAACATCAATAAGATGATGGTTTAAACAGCGTCCATATTAAGAGTGCGGCACTTCCGCAAATGACTATTAAGTCCAATGCGAGAGCGGCAGCCGCGACCGCATAGCTGGCAAGAGAATGCCGTGCCCGGTGACGAAGGTGGGAGAGCGGCGCGCTGGTATCTCAGTTCTCGCCTAGTGCGAAGAAGGCTAAACCACGCTTCATCGTGTGCAACTACCCCTTCACCCAGGGTCCAAGGGGTCCAGGGGGGGAGGCCGAAGATCGCGACCAATGGAGGAAAACCCTGGGTGAAGGGGTATATTATTCACCTCCTAAATTAATGTTACAACTGTCAGACTCCAGTAAGAAACTCTGCTAAAATATCCATGTTCTTTTTATAAACTCTAGGTTTGTAAGCAAACTCGCTTCTTAATACTAAGTACCTAAAGTACCTACTAAAATCACTAACATATTCAACTGTTATGAAAACTCTCCCAGTACACATATACTGACACCCTCCTGATAGTGACGTTTAAATCCATATTCAATTTAAACCTCCCTTACTCGCAGATGATAACATTGGGATTCAAATAAAGGGCGGATCGTAAAGCACACGCGTCGACGAGCCGGTTTACACGTCACGACATGGGTACGATACGGATACGAGAGCTAGGAGCTGTTCGTTTTTTTTATTATGCGACCCTGAAAATGCGAACACGAATCGCCTGATACATACATGACGTTTTAGCAGTACTAAGTAACTTCGGTTCGCGAGGCAGATGTTGCCGGACGCCAGACTCCCACATCCAACACCAACATCTCCAGCAACTCCTGAAGATGCCTCGTAGAGAGGCAAAACACGTGTCGAGTTTTGTACTTTTGGTGGTGGTTTGTTATATTTATTTGCGTATTTATTTTTTACGATGAAAGGATGGGAACATTAATTGCATGCAAAATTACGCAATAAAGTATAACGGGTTAGCACTGATTGACCAGCACGTTTTATTATTTCGCGGATTAGCAAAGTAATATTTTTGTTTGAATCAAAGTATGTACCTATTTCATATTCAAGTCTAAACTCTAAGGGCGCCTTGCACCATCCCACTAACCCGGAGTTAACGGGTTAAACCTGGAGTTACCATGGTTACCAGTACAATTTGACAGTGGGTTAAGGGTTTAACCGATTAACCCCGGGTTAGTGGGATGGCGCAAGTGGCGCTAAGACGTGTCGTAAAATGTAAATAGCTCTTCTCAACAAGATTTATACGTACTTCGAATAAGTTGCTTCCTTTATCGACGTGAAACGAAGCGCGACTGACTGATACCGCGATTATTGCGCTAGATAATAATGATATTTCATACCAACATTACGGGCTAGTGCAGTAAAAATCTGTCGTATAGTGTAAATGCTCTTCTCAACAAGATTTATACGTACTTCGAGTAAGTTGCTTCTTTTATCGACGTGAAACGAAGCGCGACTGACTGATACCGCGATTATTGCGCTAGATAATAATGATATTTCATACCAACATTACGGGCTAGTACAGTAAAAATCTGTCGTATAGTGTAAATGCTCTTCTTAACAAGATTTATACGTACTTCGAGTAAGTTTCTTCCTTTATCGACGTGAAACGAAGCGCGACTGACTGATACCGCGATTATTGTGCTAGATAATAATGATATTTCATACCAACATTACGGGCTAGTGCAGTAAAAATCTGTCGTATAGTGTAAATGCTCTTCTCAACAAGATTTATACGTACTTCGAGTAAGTTGCTTCTTTTATCGACGTGAAACGAAGCGCGACTGACTAATACCGCGATTATTGCGCTAGATAATAATGATATTTCATACCAACATTACGGGCTAGTGCAGTAAAAATCTGTCGTATAGTGTAAATGCTCTTCTCAACAAGATTTATACGTACTTCGAGTAAGTTGCTTCTTTTATCGACGTGAAACGAAGCGCGATTGACTGATACCGCGATTATTGCGCTAGATAATAATGAAATTTCATACCAACATTACGGGCTAGTGCAGTAAAAATCTGTCGTATAGTGTAAATGCTCTTCTCAACAAGATTTATACGTACTTCGAGTAAGTTGCTTCTTTTATCGACGTGAAACGAAGCGCGACTGACTGATACCGCGATTATTGTGCTAGATAATAATGATATTTCATACCAACATTACGGGCTAGTGCGGCACTATTGCTATATTGCTAAAATATATCATGTCTTTGTTACTCTGGATTTTCTGAGGGCTAGGTAATATTAAATGGAGTGTATCTATCTATAGGGGAAAGTTTTGCTTTTCTATTTGTTTAGCAATATATTCAAAAGAAACTTATTGAGTTGTATAAGACGACGCCTATAAATTACTATAATGTTTATGTTATAAATAAAAAATACATACATACTTATAGATAGATGGGCACAGTAATACTAGAGTAGACATTTATTAAAGGCGGTACTGAATGTAAGCAGGCAACAACTGCTGTTCACTCGCTTGCTTGTCGTGAACTAATTCTTGCCTTATGTAGGTATTAGTAGATATATGAAAACGAGTTATATTATATAATAAATGAACAATATATTTAGTATTGTAATTTTACATGCAATATGTTGACATAAATGTTTTTAGAAGAATGACTTCGAATTTTACATTTTAAAAGTAGGTACCGAGAAACCGCGCAGATCGTAGACTCTTTGTGGCGTGGCGCTAAATCAAGTAGGTTGGATCGTTTACAACTACTTCGTTTTTTGGCATCAGAAAGGAGGTATAGTGTAAATAACATTATTTGCGGTATTTGACACATTATGACTGACGTATATAGAGATGTAACTAACGCAAATCGATTGTCACAGCAAGCGATTACGATTGGATGGCACGTAGACTGAGGTATCGAATTGTGACGTATAATGAATTTTTATTTGAGATTTAAATAAAGCTAGAATTATATGGTTTTCCCGCAAGCTACCGGTCGGTCGGTGTATTTAATACAGTCCGAGTAGGTCGCACCCCTTGTCAAAATTGAAACTAACTGGGGATCTATTTTAAAGTTTATTTATGTTATTTCTGTGTCAAATTTGTTGTCTGTTAAGTGACGATAAATATATCCATATTTACAGTTAATTATCCACCTTTTCCTTATTTTTATTAAAAGAAAAATGAAAAATTTATATCGATTTACTTAGACGACTACCGATTCATAACGGTGGTGTCCGGCCAACCCTAAAATTAAAAAAAAAAAAGACGTAGAACGTAAACGTTCGCAGTGCAGTTGTTTTCCTTTGTGATTTCGATGTGCAAAACATTTTACGTAGTATTGCTGTTGTGAGTGACAGACGTCAAATACCGCAAATAATGTTATTTACACTATAAGCGATCTTGACATGTCTTTTAATTACAAGTACAGATGTAGTGCATAATTGTATTCCATCGTATTTTCTCGGAAACGTTCGTATTTGTCATGCTACTTCAGTCAACCGCAGTACTTTTTGTACCGAGACTGACTGAAATAACATGACACGTTCGTACGTTTCCGTGAAAATACGATGGAAAATTATGCACTACGTCTTTACACTAGTGTAAACCTAGCATTAGGGCTGAACATATTTCGTTAATGATGACGTTAATTTTACCGCTGTGAGCGTCAGTAATTAAGGAGGGTGTCAACCCTAATAATGTAGTAAGAAACATAAGAATGTATGTAATTTAGTTTTTTGGATCTGTTTTTGACAGGGTAGTTTTGTGGGTCATTTGATTAATAACTTAAAAGGTAATTTCAGGGGTGTTATGGGCGTCGGGTTTGCTTGAATAGTCACCCTCATTTAAAGTTACTGAGAGGTGTAACTATTTATTAATGGTGTAAAATCAAAATTATAGCTTTATCCTCTAATTTAATTATATGTAAATATCTTGAGCGTTGTGGGGGTTTCAAAGCTCAAGGGTTAAACAAACTTTGAAACATATTTTACCTCAGCAACGCGAGGAAAGTAATAACTAATAATATTTCAAATTAAATCCGATTGACCGCTATTATATACTGATATATAAATGTATTATATACTGAAATATGTATCGGAAAGATTGGCCTAATATTGCCATAGAACGAGAAGAGTGGAAGAAAGAGAGGGAGGCCTTTGCCCAGCAGTGGGACACAACAGGCTAACAAATTAATTAACAAACATAAATAATTGTCATGTCTTCGCCTCAAGATTTATATTTTTTTACGAAGGTAGTTGCCCTGCAACGTTCGGACGTATTCGCACCTAGTTCATCGGTATCGTAGAAAGAGAAAAAAGATACCGCTCTTCTTCTACGATGCCGGTCTAGTGGAGTAAACGAAGCAAGATGTTGTATGGAGACCCATGCATTAATTCCTCAGTCGATGAAATTTTGCTTGGTTATTGTATAGTATGAGCCGAAACTAACATATGAAATATCCAAAAAAAAAAACACTCCTAAGTAAGGTTTTTATACGTAAAAATACAAATCTGTTTATATATTGAACCGAGTAATTCCTCCGTCCAAAATTATTTTACCAAATAAGTTATTTGTATCAGCATGTGATACTAGAAAAAAATCAAAAACTTTTGTCAAACATGAGAATATTTTTTTATGATAATTCCTTTTTTTGGTGCTCATTTTCATCGGAAAATTGCTCTGTCAATTTTTTCTTCTTATATGATCTTAGAATATAATTTAGCGTAGAGGGTAAGAAAATCCAAAAAAAATGCATACCCAAATTTATGTATTTTAGAACTATTAAAAACTGAGAGTGGAAAATTTCTCAGCCTGATTTCTTTTTAAATATATACTGAGTAGTCACGTATACACTTAAATCCAAAATATCCAAAAGAAATATCATCCAGGACACCGAAATTTTGGAAGCGAAGATAAATCCATCCCGCGGTTACGCAATAATGTACCGTCTTCCTTTAGCAGTTTAGTGCAGATTAGCGTCCTTGTGCTTCTAGTACGACCCGACCGCGTGACCCGCAGCCTGCACTTAATGGCTCCTCTACACGATGGGCCAGCGCCGGCCACTCCAAGGGACGCAGCCATGCGGTAGAATGAGATAGCAATATCACTTGCTCCCTCTAACGCTTAAATGCGTCCCTTGGAGTGGCCGGCGCTGGCCCATCGTGTCTACACGATGGGCCAGCTCTTATGGCTCCTCTACAGCTCTAGCTGTAGAGGAGCCATAAGAAGGGAGTTGTCGTTGTCACTAGTGTGTGATTCTTTACACTACATTTAGTGATTTTTTGCGTTTTCTTTGTACCAAATAATATAATTATATTAACGTAGTTTCATATATGCTTTGGTGCTATACTGTTAACTTATGTGTAAGTTTTTAATAAATAAATAAATAAATAAGGTTGAAACGATAAAAAAAAACTATGGGACGATAATCCTTCGCTACATTTTTTAAATTTGCCGCCTTTTTCTACTGACAAGATTTGCTTGACCAAGTATATTTTACAAAAAAAATATTGCAGCAGTGGCAACATTGTAGTAAGTTTTTTTGGTCTTGAATTACGTTTTTTAGTATAGAAAAGCAGCAAGCCGCCACCGCCGGGTAGTATAGGGCGAGGCGCGGCGCGCGCGCGGGCGGCGGCCGGTACCGCTCACGCACCCCGCTTGTACTCCGCTCCCTACACACTGTTCCCGTTATGTTTCGTTTTTAATGCGCTCGTTATTTCTTTGGATGTTTTTATAGATGAATGGAAAGAAAACTGTGAACTTAATTCAATAAATAAAATGGATAGAGAAATTTTCCACAGCGAGTAAAAAGGCAATTTCTGAAAATAGTATAGTTACATGGTAATTTTTTTGGATTTTCATTTTGTAGGTATAAAACGGCAATAAGCTGGCATTCCAGTGAAAAAATTAGACTGAGCAATTTTCCGGTCCAAGACACACCAAAAAATTATATTTTATTAATATTGGTATTTCTGCTGGGATATTTTTTTGGATATTTCATATATTGTTGCAATACGTTACATGAATATGTCCGGTGAAGAAAGTTTGAACGGAGCATTTTTCTGTAAAAAGATATTAACGATTTGAGACTTTAGGTATTTACTTTAATTCTATTATTATTATTCTTTGGATATTTATACAATACTTATTATTTATTGATATTTTATCATACTGTAAAGTTTTTTCTGGCTGAGGAATTACTGCGGGGTCCACTACCTTTATTTACTACATTAGTCGTGGTCAACCTCATTCTTGTCCGTGCGCGCGCGGCGAACGCACCTGGTTAGGCCCAAGCGTGAATAATATTAATTTCGTTTGGTGTCTTGTGAAATTATCTATATTGTGAAACTTAGTCAAGCGTCATGCCTAAAAGAAAATCAGGATCAGAAGAGGAGCGCTGGAGGAAGAAAATTAAGAAATATGAAGCAAAATTAAGAAGAAATTCTTCACGAATAATTTATTCGAGTGATGAGGAGTTTTTACAAGGTGAGTACCTACCTACTTAGTGCATTTTTGCTGTGACTATAGAAAAGTGATTTGAAACTTACACATTTATATACCTATTCCCCGATCTAACACGAGATGTTAGGCAGTGGAAAATATAGCTCCGAGTTATTACGAGATAATAACCAGTAGCAATTTTATAGCGTTAACACGAGATGTTAACCGTCATTATATATAAAACAACGCGGGTTTAAACCTGTTTTATTGTCTTTGTTCAAGATGAACCGCCGCCGCCTCCGCAAACCGTGGGGCTAGATGAACAATTGGGTGTATCAGCCGAGGCCCCGGAGGACCTTCCCGGATCACGGGATCCGGAGCCGGTACCTGGACTCTCGTCAGCGTCGCTTCCAGTGGAACCAGCGCCAGGACCCTCGTCAGCACCGGAGCCTGCGGAACCTGTCGTGCAAGTCGAGGCTACCCCTGCACCAGAACAGCTCGAACCCGAGCAGATCGATCCGGAGTTACTTCAGGCTTTAGGTGATTTTGTTCCTGAGGCGACGGAATGGGGCGAAGAAATGAACGAGAATTTGTCAAAAATATTGACGCCCATTTTAAGAGATGGACTAAAAAAAGATGTTAGGGAAGAAATTTCTAAAAAACATTTACTGCCAGTAAATTGCCCATTTACTAAGTCGCCCATTCTTAACGCCGAAATAGCTGCAGTTTTACTGGAAAATGCCAGAAACAGGGATTCCCGGATATCAAAAAAACAAAACCAGTTAGGCTGTGTTTTATCGATACACGGTAAAATAATTACGGGTATGCTAAAGAAATCTCTGAGTACACAGGACGCGCTTAAGTTACTTAGTGACGCGTCTAAGTTAGTGGCAGATTCTCACTTTACCGAGACTGAGACCAGGCGTTCTTTAGTAACGCCAATGTTGGAAAAAAGTTTTATCGATTCTTTTAAGGACCGTAAACGAGATTCGCATCTTTTTGGAGATAAACTCGGAGAATTTATCAAAAACTCGACGGGAATAAAAAAATCTGGACAATTAATTCAGGCCCCTTCGAGTTCGACTTCTAATTTAAACTGGAGGGGCCCACCGCCCCGTTATTTTCAGCGCAACACAAGAACGCCGCTGAACCACAGCGGTGGGCCGCGAGCCCCCCCGCCCCCGCAGACATCGGTGCGCCGTCGACCGCCGGCCCCGGCGCCCCGCCGGTCATCGACGCTGCCGACGACGACGGCGCGCACGGCGCCCGCGCCGTCCTCGCGCACAGCGCGCCATCCCCATTACACGGCGCCCGCGTCGCACCGACGATAGACATCGAGGTACGCGCTGGACGATTATCAGATTTTATTGATAATTGGCGGGAAATTACAAATGATAAAGTCGTCTTAGATGCAATTTCGGGTTATAAAATTCCCTTTATCAATGAGCCTTTTCAAGCCGTGGGCACTTTGCCGAGACTATCGCTATCGAAGGGCGATCAAGTTCTAGTTGAAAATGAAATTTCCCGCTTATGTAAAATAAAGGCTATAAGACGATGCGAACCCGTACATAATCAATTTGTATCCAGCATCTTTCTTGTTCCTAAAAGTAACGGTGATAAGCGTCTCGTTTTAAATTTAAGGAATTTAAATCAATTTGTTAGATCAAATCATTTTAAAATGGAAGATATAAGGACTGCTATAAAATTATTAACACCTGATTGTTACATGGTAAATCTGGATCTCAAAGAAGCTTATTTTGCTGTACGAATTCATGAGGGACACAGAAAATACCTAAGGTTTTATTTTAACGATATTTTATATGAATTTATAGCTTTGCCGTTTGGGTTGAGCTCAGCGCCGTTTATTTTTACTAAAATAATGAAACCAGTGTCAACGTTGTTGAGGTCACGTGGTTTTGACTCTGTACAATATTTAGACGATAGTTTAATTATCGCTAAGACGTTTGATGACTGCTTGAACAATCTTAATGAGACGATTACTATGTTAACGCATCTAGGATTTATAATTAATTATTCAAAAAGTTCATTAGTCCCCAAAAATTTTTGTCAATTTTTAGGATTTATTTTAAATTCACAGCATATGACTTTAGAGCTACCCCCAAAAAAGAAACATGACAAATATTTGGGTACCCTTACAGCCGCGTGTCCTGCTGTCACTTATGGATGGTTACATACTAAAACATTAGAAAGAGCGAGATATTTGGGCTTATTAAATAACAACGACGATTATGACAAAATGATGAATATTTCAGGTAATTTACATGATGATTTGTTATGGTGGAAAAATAATATTTCAACGACATTCAAATCATTAGAAGTCAACGATTATCAACTTGAGATTTTCACGGATGCCTCCATGAGCGGCTGGGGAGCTTCTTGCAATGGTGAAAGCATAGGTGGTTCTTGGAATCATGACGAGTCAAATAACCATATAAATTACCTGGAACTATTAGCAGTTTTATTTGGTCTCAAATCATTTGCCAAAGATTTGTGTAATTGTAACATATTATTACGCGTCGATAACACCACCGCAATAATATATATTAACAAAATGGGCGGAGTACAGTACGTTCATTTAAACAGCATTGCAAATAAAATTTGGACTTGGTGTGAGACTCGAAATATACATATATTTGCGTCTTATATTAGATCCTGTGAAAATACTGATGCGGATAGGGAATCTAGGAACATCGATATTGAATGGGAATTAAGTAAAAAGGCTTTCAATCAAATAGTTAATAAGTTCGGCAAGCCCGAAATTGATTTATTTGCATCCAGAATAAATGCAAAATGTACGAAGTACATTTCCTGGAAAAGAGATCCTTTCGCATTCAATATCGATGCATTTACGCTGAAATGGAATACATTCTTCTTTTATGCATTCCCGCCATTTTCATTAATACTTAAAATATTGAGGAAAATTGCTCGTGAACAAGCCACTGGAATCGTTGTGGTGCCACTATGGCCGTCACAGCCATGGTTCCCCTTATACAAATCTTTAATAATAGGTGAAAGTATAATTTTCACACCGAGTAAAAATTTATTATTTTCTAATTTCAGAGAGACTCATCCAATGCATCAACGCCTTTCCCTGGCTGCGAGTATATTATCCGGCAAGCGTACGTAAGGCGGCAGGTACCGGAATCAGCAATAAAGGTTATGCTTTCATCCTTATCTCAGAATACTAAATCGCAATATTCTTCGAGTCTAAAACTTTGGTGGCATTACTGTATCAGAAAAGGCATTGACGCACTGGATATACAAATTTACAATGTTTTAGATTTTTTAACAGAATGCTTGGGGAAAGGGGCTTCGTATGGTACTCTTAATACCCATCGTTCGGCTTTGTCTCTTATTTCTGAAAATAATTTGACTCAAGACGATCGGTTGAAAAGGTTTTTTAAGGGAGTTTTTAAGTTAAAGCCAACTTTCCCCAAGTATTCCTATACATGGGATCCTACTATAGTATTAAATCACCTCAGTAACTATTACCCTAATGAGATTTTGAGTCTAGATATTATTAATAAGAAATTAGTAGTTTTATTGGCTCTTGCCACTGGCCAGAGATGCCAAACGCTTTCGCTGATTAGAGTACCTAATATAATCATGTCAAATGAACGGATTGTAATACACATTAAAGATTTAGTTAAGACCTCTGGTGTAGGTAGGAAACAGCCTGTCTTAGAATTACCTTTTTTCAATCAGCGACCGAGTATATGTCCAGCCAAAATAATAATAGATTACTTAAAGGTCACATCTTCAATTAGGCCAATAAATGAGGATAAACTGATTTTAACATCAAAAGGGCCTTATCATGGAGTTACCTCTCAAACTATAGCACGTTGGATTAAGCAAACGCTGTCGGCTAGTGGTATCGACACCAACATATTTAGTGCACATAGCACGAGACACGCATCTACTTCAGCTGCCGAGAGAGCTGGTGTTAATGTCGATACCATTAGAAAGACAGCAGGATGGTCAGACCAATCTTTGGTCTTTGCAAATTTTTATAAACTGCCTCTTGCAAACTCTACTTCTAGTTTTGCTAGTGCTTTATTTGACTGATTAATCTAATTAGATTATAATTATGTTGATATGTTCCTAATACATATAAGTAATGTGATATTACTGTATTTAAAGTATATTTTTTTTCTCAAATATACAATTGTTGATTTCATTACTGATTTTTATTTATATTTCAACATTGCCTAGCTCTAAACATCTACCTTCGTAAAAAAATATAAATCTTGAGGCGAAGACATGACAATTAGATGATCAAACGAACTTACCTGAAGTGAAGTTCGATCTTAATTGTCATGTCTTCGCTGAAAGATTTAAGTTCCCTCCCACCCTATTCGGGCCCTGTCACAATGTTGAAATATGTAGGCTCTGAAAAGAATGAGGTTGACCACGACCGGCATCGTAGAAGAAGAGCGGTATCTTTTTTCTCTTTCTACGATACCGATGAACTAGGTGCGAATACGTCCGAACGTTGCAGGGCAACTACCTTCGTAAAAAAATATAAATCTTTCAGCGAAGACATGACAATTAAGATCGAACTTCACTTCAGGTAAGTTCGTTTGATCATCTAATTATAAATGTACACCGAATCGCAAAAATGCATGGCCACTCGATGAATGGATTACATTAGAGATGCAACGGATAGTTGTTTGGCCGGATACCGGATACTGGATATTCGGTATGATCATCGGCCGGATATCCAGTATCCGGCCGCCGAATATTCGGCCGGCGAAATTATAACTACATTTCGGTTTTTCAGGTGCGCATTGTACAGGCTTTGATCTGTTTCGTAGTGAAAATTCGCGTAGACTCATTTCTAGGTTCGAAAATGAGTGCGCGTGCAATAGTGGAATGTTTAAAATGTTTTAAAATAATAATAAAAGAGTACGATTATGACCGTCACTGTTTCTTCAATTTGTTGACTCCAAAATCAAGCAAAATTACTATCCGGTATCCGGCCGGATAGTAGGTCACTATCCGGTATCCGGCCGGATAGTAAAAAGAGGGCCGGATAGGCCGGATACCGGATAGTAACCGGATATCCGGTGCATCTCTAGATTACATGCAGCTCGCTGTGTGGCGTCGCTCATTTAGATTTAGGACAGACTAGCTAGTTCAGTAGCCGGTCTGTCTTTTGCAAGAGAGATTACAGACTGTAACCAGGTCGTAGATTACTTCATATTAGATGGAGTAAGTATAGAGAGAGTTGTGCCACTTGTGCCGTTGTCGAGAACGTTCACCCGTTTTATGGGAAATGTTCCTCACAGTAAATCGAGAACGTTCTCGGGAACGGCACAAATATGAGTAAGTATAATCCCATCAAAAACACTTTTATATAAATGTTGCCAAGGATATACCATATGGCTAAAGTTATCAGATCTCTTATGGAGCCAAGCCAAGCTTTTGATAGTCTGTCCGTTTTTCTAAGATCAAGTACGCCATAGTAAATGTATGGCGAACTTGATCTTAGAAATCGGACAGACTATAAATATGTGGCTTGGCCGTTTCACTACCTATGTTATTACTTTTCTGTTATAAAATAGTTCTAGTAAACGGTATTATGTAACATTTTACATGAAAATGTGTTTGGTGTGAAATAACTTCATTTTTTAAGTTGCTTATTACATTACTGTTGCGGACGTCGTTCCGTCCCCGTATTTAAAGGATTTACTAAACATCTAGAAGTATACTGATTTAAACTTTCACGATTATTAAACATTATCAAACTACACAACGGGACTTAATCTCGGGTCTCTCGGTTCTTAATCTGATAAACAAGACCAAGTGCGGGTAGTTCGAAAAACTCGCGCGGCTAGAAGTTGTTGATGTCAACTTGAGCCAGTCTTCTCCGAGACCACGGGGACAACGCCGTCCTCGAAACGTCGGAGGTAAATCTTAAAACTTAAATACGCGATTAAGTCCCGTTGTGTAGTTTGATAATCTAGAAGTATGTTATAAGGAGTCCCTATGTCAATTTTCAGACCTCTAGCATCAACATTTACAGTAAGTCTCATACAAACTGCCATCCCATAGTTTAAGGCAGCGGTCGGCATCCTTTTAGCAGCCAAGGGCCGAATAGTAGTTACCGAAGTTGACGCGGGCCGCAATTTGTTAATATTTATGACTTTATCAGACAATGTCGTTTGTCAATATTACATACAAAATAGCCAGGGAGGCTCGCGGGCCGCAAGTGAGAGGTTTGCGGGCCGCTTGTTGCCGACCGCTGGTTTAAGGGTTTGGGGGGTAAAATTACCAAGTTTTATCTCCTTTCTTGAAATTTTAAAACTTAGGTAAATGCGAGATCTAATGACAGGTAATCTTCGGCCCAAGCTTATTAACATTCACAAGCTAAATGCAGATTAGGGCGCGAATGGTGCCGGCTGGAACCGGCGCTAACTTTGGTGAAGACATGTTATTACATGTCTTCACTTAAGTTACACTGTTACATGTCTTCGTTGTTACAAGTTCCGAGCTGTTATTAGTTACCATTGCTTCTCTTGCCATTGTCCAATTTACTTTGTCCTTAAAGTTAAGGTGACAGTCCATTTCCAACGACAGCAGCACTACCATTCATTTTACTATGGAAATTGACGACAACACCGACGCGTTCGTACTAGTAGTGCAGCTGCGGTCAGAAATGGAATGTTACCCTTAGCAAAATAAAAAGCGTTTGTCCTAGCCTCAGTTGGGCCTAATAGGGCAAAAAATGTTGTATTAAAAAAACAATAAAAAAACCGGCCAAGTGCGAGTCGGACTCGCGCATGAAAGGTTCAGTACCATTACGCAAAAAACGGCAAAAAAACACGTTTGTTGTATGGGAGCCCCACTTTAATATTTATTTTGTTTTGTTTTTAGTATTTGTTGTTATAGCGGCAACAGAAATACATCTTCTTCCTCGCGTTATCCCGGCATTTTTGCCACGGCTCATAGGAGCCTGGGGTCCGCTTGACAACTAATCCCATGATTTGACGTAGGCACTAGTTTTTACGGAAGCGACTGCCATCTGACCTTCCAACCAATTACCAAATTTCAACCGTCTAGCCATCAATGTTCATGAGTTACAGCCTAGTGACAGACAGACAGACGAGACGGACAGCGGAGTCTTACCCCCTTATTAATAAACGTTTACTAAAGTTGACAAGCCGATAATAATCGTTTGTCCCTTTCCATCATACCAATACGTCGGTAAGGGACAAACGATTATTATCAACTTGTCAACTTTAGTAAACGTTTATGAATAAGGGGGTTAGTAATTAGGATCCCGTTTTTACCCTTTGTGTGCGGAACCCTAAAAACGCATGCACCACCAAAAATAAGTTTGTATTGTTAATTACTTGTTGAACTTGTGGACTCCAGTTGTAGTACTGGACTACACTTGGATGAACTGAAATAAAATGTCATATACTATAGTTCGTTTTTTTTAGCATTAGAAAGAACTTGGAAGAACTTACGGAGACGCCATGTATAAAATTTTCGGTACAAAATAGTCTGCCGTTTTTTGCGGGGGAGGGCCACATCAAATGTATAGGTACGTCATGTCAGATAAACGTCAGTCCATACATATGGTTGACATGTGGTTGACCATTGGCCGCCTATTTTCGACAGAGGGGAACGCCTGTTAATGGCGGCTCCATTGTTAAGTACTCCGAGTGTAAGAAGGTAAGCGATCTTGACATGTCTTTTAATTGAAAAATGCTTTATAAAAATCAATAACTATTACTTATGAAAGCAGAAGAATATAAAAGATCGTATTAGATTCATAATTGTTACATATTTGCCGTAACTTATTTTCAAAATGTGTTTTTCAATTAAAAGACACATCAAGATTGTTTACCTTATTTCTAATGCTAAAAAAAAAACGAACTATAAGAAAAAGTGACCAAGGCCTCCAGTGCCCCAGGCTGACATTTTATTTCAGTTTAGAATTTATATACATAAGGTGTATTCGGGTAATACCGAATGTCGGATAATTCCGAAATTCAGATGAAAATCACCCTTAATTCCATCATAATAAAAGTCTCTTTTCGGAATTATCCGACAGTTTTTGACATTCGGAATTACCCGAGTAAACCTTACATAGTAGTGTTTCTACTTGAAATAAAAACTAATTAAAATAATTATTTTCTGAAAATAAATTAATTTGTTCAAATACTTCTAATAGTATACTTGGATAGTTTTACGGTTCTTGAAATTCCTCGTGAGCGAAGTGATCGTTAGAACAACAAGCCAGATTATTATCTAAGTGTTGGAAGCCAGCGCTGATGCGCAGTGGCGTCGAGGTGCGCTGGGACGGCGAAACATACAGGCTGAAGTTACGGTTATAGAAGCCATAGGTAGGTATCATGGGTTACATCATTTAAAAAAATATGTGGGTTTCCATAGAAGACGGATCCTTATGCTTCATGTGCAATAAGGAACTTTAGATTAGAAAATCCGACAGAGATTGTGATAGACAGGCCCTTATTGCATATGAAGCATATATTCTCTGACACCGGAAGGCAGGATTGAAAAGACAAAAGAAGGGAAACCTAGAATTACTTATTAAGAAAATAAAATTAAAAGACTGGCACAAGAAAGAAATTTATTTAGTCGTATGGCATTAATACAATTCATGGTCGCTTTACAAATTTACAAATTAATATCAGAAATGATTGGCGATTACGCCACCGACAAGAGCAGCTCTTAAGTTATGATGATGATGATTCTCTGATGGAAGGCCGCATACAGATAATGTTTGATCAATAAACTCATTCCCTTTACGCGACGTGGTATGGCTTGTCCGGTAAGTTGGCCTAAAAATTCTGGTGGTTAGATTTATTGGATAATAAGGACTTTTGAAAGTCTTTACTCAATTTTGTACCTAAATGATCTTTTAATTTACTTTGCGAGAGATGTGCGTGTTGGGAACAGAATAGTAAATAAGGAGTGATCTGAACTACTCAGCACTTTAAAGCAAAGAATAAGATTCGACCCTACACCTCAGAACAGGAGAAGTACTTATACTTCTAATACCTTCCTCCCTTCCACCTTCCTTCCTGTTTTCTTTTTTCTTCTTTCTTTTCTTCCTTCTTCTTCTTCTTGTTGTTCTTCTTTACTTTGTTGTTTTTTTTCTTCTTCTTTCTTTTGTTCCTTCTTCTTCTTTCTTTTTTCTTGTTGTTGTTGTTGTTTTTTCTTGTTTGTTGTTGTTGTTTGTTGTTTCTTCTTCTTATTGTTTTCTGAGGAGTAGGGTAAGTTGGATTAAACCGCAGCGGTACAGTCCTGACCCCGAATCCCTACATTCCCATGTAGTTAGCCCGGATCGTCTAGGGGCGATTCTTTTAATTGGCCCACGTCTCGAGAGTGTGAAACTCGAGCCATTTAAAGTTTTTCGATTTCTCGCACGCACACAGCCGTACTGAAACAATCGAGTGATTTCAGCTTTTAAATTAAATGGAATTTGATTGTTCTAGTCAAGATGATTAGGAATGAGAAAGTTTTGGAGTATAAAAATTAAACTAATTGTATTTTATATTTTTCTTGTTTTTATATTGCTGATAAGTAATGTGTTATTTGCTGATAAGTTGTGTGTGTTGTGTGTGTCTCACAAGGAGCAAGTAAGTTGAAAATCAGCGTTATAGATACTTTTGATTTTGATGCGTATTCGGATCCTGTATATCTGCTGTTATGTACCTAAGTATTCTTAGACTTATATCGACCGGGATATGGACCGTATGATCTTTTGTATTGTTTTCGAGCTATTTCCCGGTATTTCAACGCAGCATGCGTCTTGTTCACGGGTAACTGAACGGGTTCACGGTCCATATCCCGGTCGATATAAGACTAGTTAAAACTAACCGTGAATTATTCAAAACTGATACAGTACAATCTCACTGATCCGGCACTAATGCTGACACAAGAGAGCCGGATTACTGGAAAATTCGGATTACTGGAAGTTAGAGCAAATCTGCATGTTATTGATGTGTGAAGTATGAGGTACAAATACATTTTACTAAAATACAAAATTCAAAGAAAATTCTACTCTTATCTGGAGCTTAGCCATTTATGAAGAGATTGAAGGGCGAAACTTTAAGCGCACATAAAATGATCATTTGTATCCCAATTTTAGTGCCGGATTACTGCAGAGTGCCATCGAAGTGCCGGATTATCGAGATTACACTGTATATTCTTATTTTGTACAATTAAGTGGTTAAGTAGTTACTTACTTACTTAATGCGCCTCTGATCCATCTTCTCTATAATATTCTTCGTCCTTAAAGCACAAGGCTAAAAATATCCCCTAAAATAAACAAATTCTCAGCCATTGTTCTAGCGTTCTAGCTAGATTAGTAGCGCGGCTAAACGTTTCAAGTTGCGCAAATCCCGCGGAATCCCGGGTTCCCGCGTCCCCGGGGATCCCCGGCTTTGTCCGGACGCCAGACGTTTGCGGGATGTTAGATGGAATCGTTAATGTATTACTGTGGAAAGAATGAACAATGCCTTTTAAGGTTAACGTTTCAATGTTGGACTTTTTAACCGTGTTGTCTGATTGTTAAGCGCTTTGAGCGCTGGTAGCCTAGCGGTAAGAGAGTGAGACTTTCAATCTGGAGGTTATGGGTTCAAATCCCGGCTCGTACCAATGTTTTTCATAAGTTATGTATACGATATACTCGTAACATTTAATATTTAGGTACCAGTAGCTTTTCGGTGAAAGATGACATCGTGAGGAAACCGGACTAAATCCAAATCTAGTTTCCCCTCTGGGTTGGAAGGTCAGACGGCAGTCGCTACGCCAATTTTTGGGATTAGTTGCCAAGCGGACCCCAGACTCCCATGAGCCTTGGAAAACCGCTGGGTGTCCCAGAGAGGAAGAAGATTTGTAGATAGGTACGAAATGGTGATGGATTCTATCGACGACCGATGATGATTAAAAACCAATAGAAATAACAATACATTTTTCAAAAAAACAACTGCGAGTCGGACTCGCCCACCGAGGGTTCCATACTTTTTAGTATTTGTTGTTATAGCGGCAACAGAAATACATCATCTGTGAAAATTTCAACTGTCTAGCTATCACGGTTCATGAGATACAACCTGGTGACAGACAGACGGACAGACAGACGGACGGACAGTGGAGTCTTAGAAATAGGGTCCCGTTTTTACCCTTTGAGTACGGAACCCTAATAAAAAATGTGTGTTACGTTTTTCTGTATGGGCTAGCTACATAATGATCAGTTACATATAAAATTGCCTAGTTTAGGTTTTATTCCCGACAAAGGCACGGCCGTTAAACGCGCCGTTTGAATTCACGAGAGAACGCTCACCACACTCGCAAGGCATGAACGAATAGCGGTACGGCTACCACCAGTTTTGACGTTGACATAACGCTCACGTCTTCGTAATTTACTTTCTGTACATCTCACTTGCACTAATATGCCTGTACGAGCGAGATGCATAGAAAGTAAGTTACGTAGACGTGAGCGATTATGTAAATGTCAAAACTGGTGGTAGCCGTACGGATTATCTCACACGTTTAATGGTGCATAATGGTGTGGTGGTGGTGAGGTGCTGATGGGTCTAACAATTATTGTTTTATGTACTAACTGTCACGTAAAATGTTTGTACTTGGTTTTTTTTTAATTTTGCCCGTAATTTTTGCCTTTGTTGTATTTAATTCACTCTGTAACCGTGTTTCTCGTATTTTTATTTCTATGTACAATAAAGTATATACCTACATACATACATACATACATTTTTTATGAATGTAATATTTAAATACCTAATAAAAATATAGTATAAAAATATATTTTATCGAATATTTTTGAAATTAAGTACAAACACAAGAAGTAAATATTCTTTAATGTGCACCATACAGTGCCAAAAGTAGAAGCTTGAAGGTACTGCCATAGATGCCATCATTCGACGCGAGACATAATAATGAGTACATATTTAATGCACTACCCTCTGGCCAAAACTTTGTCCGCGTGGGCTGAAGTCATTTCAATGAACCCTTTCTCGTTTATTTTATACCAAAAGCTGAAAATGGTATGGAAAAGGAAAAGAGAACGATTTGACCACGGTATGGTCAAATCGTTCTCTTATTTCCTGTATACATCGCAAAGTTAAGAGAATTAAAAGCTTAAGACTATAGTATACTATAGAGCTTTATGGTAACATTACATTTCTAACCGCAGCTGCACTACCAGTACTGAACGCGTCGCTATCATTGTCAATTTCCATAGTAAAATAAACAGTATTGCAGCTGCAGTTGGAAATCGAATGTCACTCTCAGACTCAAATAAGATGCTTGAGACTCAAATGAGAAAAACGTGATATATTCCCGATATTACTCTACTACTACTTAGAGCCTACTGTACTAGTTTCTACACGAGCAGCCTGTGGGCAGACTATACGCATAAACGGTACAATGCTCTGCGCGTTCAATATAACAACGCGTACAGGGTGCTGATGGGGTTGCCCAGATTCTGTAGCGCGTCAGGGATGTTCGCGGAAGCGCGGGTAGACTGCTTCTACACCACGATGCGCAAACGAGCCACATCCATGGTGCGCAGAGTACGGGCCAGCTCCAACAGCATCCTGACCATGATTGCGGACAGGGTTGATGGCCTGTATATAAATAACTGCTGCATGATCCATGTGCGCAGGAATAAGTAGGTGGGGGGATTTTCTCTAAACTGTTTTTATTGAGAAAATCTGCTTATTTATTTATTTATTAGAAATAGTTATTGTAGTAGTTAATTAGCTAGTAAGTAAATAATTGTGTATATTATATTATAGATACTAACATTAGCCTTAAGATAAAAACTGTCACTAACACTATTGATCCAAGTTGGTCGCGAATAAATGAATTTATTTATTATTATTATTTTTCGTCTTAAGTTAGGGTTTTTATAATATGAATATAAAAGTAAAATATAAAAACACTTACAAAACGATAAAAAAAAAACATATAAACACATTATAAAAAACCACCTAGCGAGAGTCTCTCAAGATGTTGGTCGAGACTCTTCGCTATTAGACCGTTCACTGAAACGACTATCGGGACAATGATCGTCGAATCAACATCCCACATGGCGGTTATCTCGTGAGCCAAGTCTAGGTACTTACTGGACTTGTCCTTCTCGGCCTTCACGAGATTCTCATCATGGGGGATGGTGATGTCAACGAGCACGGCCCGACGTTGCGATCGATCTATTATCACAATGTCAGGCTTATTGGCGACAATAGTCCTGTCTGTGATGATAGATCGATCCCAATAGAGCGTGGCATGACCATTCTCGAGAACAGGCGCAGGTAAGTACTTGTAGTACGGTACTTCGCGGTCCACAAGGCCATATAGAAGAGCAAGTTGCTGGTGAATAATTCTGGCTACGAGATTATGTCTGTGCAAGTACTCGCCGTTAGCAAGATGAGAACAACCGGAAATGATATGCCTGAGTGACTCTCCGGGACGGCGGCATGCCCGACAAATGTCGACCGTACCGTCCTTCAGGATATATTTCCGATAGTTGTTCGTCATCATCACTTCGTCCGCAATTGCACAGGCAAAACCCTCGGTTTCTCCGAAGAGGTCCCCGAATCGTAACCAGTTCACCGACGCGAGCAGGTCCACATCGGGTCCCGTGAGGGCCTTGTAGTACCGCCCGTGTAGCACCTTACTCTCCCATGCCGCCTTGCGATCCGCAGTACTTAGTACCACAGGTTTGCGCCAGTTCTCGTTTGCCAAGGAGAGCGGCGTGAGGTTCCTGTCTACTGCCACCACATCACGATGCATCCCACACTCGTTGTTAAGGAAATAATTCCTGAGATTGTAAACCTCGCGGTTGTGGAGATCCTTGGCGTTTAGGAAGCCTCGGCCTCCACACTTCCGTGGGATGTACAATCTCATAACTGACGAGCGTGGGTGTAGCATGCGATGTGTGGTGAGCAGTGACCGGACCCTCCGATCCAGGGCGTCCAGCTCGGTCTGAGTCCACCTTAGTATGCCAAAGGAGTATGTGAGTAGGGGCATTACCCAGGCGTTGAAGGCGCGCACTTTGTTGCCTCCTGACAAAAGACTGTTAAGGACTTTTGTGAGGCGACTGAAAAAGCGCTCCTTCACCGACCGTCTAATACCCTCGTCCTCAATACCCAACGACTGTGACATACCAAGGTATTTATAGGTTTCTGATTCAGAGATAGATCTGAAAGACATTGTCTCAGAGAGTTGTAAATTTGTTGAATTTACAACCTTCCCCCGCTGTACATGCATAACCGCACATTTATCGACACCAAACTCCATGTGGATGGCACTACTGAAGACTTCCGTGGTTTTCAGTAGCTCCAACAAGTCTTGGCTATTTGGTGCAAATAATTTGAGGTCATCCATGTACAGAAGGTGAGAAATGACTACACCCTCTCTCCGAAGCCGGCAACCTAGTCCCAAATCCTTCAGCAGGGTGCTGAGGGGATTCAAAGCTAGGCAGAACCACAGGGGACTCAGACTGTCGCCCTGAAAGATTCCTCGCTTAATCCTTATAAAATCCTGCGGGCCAGGGCGGTCATCTCCGCCTCCTGGTTGACGAAGGACTGTGGTCCATTATTATTATTACCCGAGATGGTAACATTTATTGTTTTGTCTATAGAAGATACATTTTTCTCAAATGTGTTTCTCAAAAAGAGAGGAAAAATTAACCGCGTGTTCTTGTAACTTGCACCATTTCAGCAAAATTGTTTCAACCGTACAAAAATAATGTAATTTAGCAACCGCTATTGGGTATCTTCAAACGAGTTTAACCTAACTTGCTACACGGCCGTTATTTAAATTCTTTTGTGCCCCAATTTTCGGTAACAATGACTAATGGCGTATTGGTATTTTGTTTTTTTATTTCTGGGAAAATGCTTACGATGAAGTTAATAAATTGATACCTACATATATTTTTATAAAATTAAACTTGTATAAAGCAGAAGTCAAAGTTTAGAAAACAATGAAAAGTGGAAAAATTCTCTGTCTCGGGCGAGACTCGAACTCACAACTCTGGATCACTATACAGTGTGTGTCTTTCATAACGACATTGGTTTTAAGTAACGATAGTCTAAAGTGCTGTTAACAGTTTTATCAAAACAATATAACGATTACCTTTTATTATAAAGAGTAATTATTATTTTTTTAATTCTCGAGCAGCAATGTAATGCAAACATTTATTTGACGTTTCAGAGAGGAAGAGCTAGTTTCGTTTCCATTTAAATTCGATCAAAACATTAAAGTAACTCGGAACTGTTGCCGACGTTAACTTATTTACTGAATTATCCACTAGAAAACACTGCAATTTAAAACATACGCGATTTTGACCACACTAGCACAACAAATTTACATCAACAAATCTTTCTGTGTCTTAGCCACCACATTTATGAATCGCAATATTCACTGAACTACACTGATATCAAAAATCACTGCACATACAGTTATTATCACTTCTTAGAAATCACATTACCTAGTTCAAACATGCTTATTAAATTTATTAGGAATGTCTGTGTTGATCAACAAACTCGATGTTATCTTGACACTTCAACCCAATCAATGTGAAGTTGTCAATCGGTACTTAAACGAAACGATTATCTGATTCCGCCTTCTTAGTTAACACAAAGTTCCCTACTTACATCAATCTTTGACTGCACTGGCTGGTATGACAGGATGCAGGTAGGTTGACGTAAATTTAGGTGACTTTTTTCATAAAATTGTCATGTCATAATTTTCTTGCCAAAATGCCACGACCATCGCCTCATACCTCGCAAGAATTAGCGGATATGATTCTAATGTATGGCGAAGCTATGCAAGATGCTAGACTAGCGTTAATCGAACTTTGACCAAGAAACACTTGCGAAGTTTCTCCTCAAGCAACTTTTGTGAGTGAGAAAGAGAGGAGAAACTTCGTAAAGTGTTTCGCGATAGCAGGGCGGTTAAGTCCTTTTCTTACGAACAAGGTCACTTGTCATGATTTTTGACGGTCTTGTCAATCAAAAGTGTCACCGACATGTACGATGTAGGTAATTGTAATAGGTGTCAGGATGTCACTAAGAGCGAAATTTCAATGAAATCACATGTCAATTGTTAAGTTTAATAAAATGTATTACTGATACATTGCGTGCCCAATTAATTTGTATGAAATTTTTTATTTTTTAACTAAATATGCTAATTTCAGTTCATTCCCTAGTAGCATTTTCGTTGGGGCCCACGGTGCCAACGGTAGGGAAAACGTTGGGATGAGGTTCGTTCCGTAGCCAACATTAATTTTGTATTGGCCCACCATCGCATTTACCAACATTCGCCGTGGCACAGATGCCCAACAATGGGCCTTTGTGTATTTTGGTACCGTTGGCTAAACAACGATAATATTCGTTGGCCCAATGATGACATATATCGCATTTACCAACATTGGCAGTGGCAGTGATGCCCAACAATGGGCCTTTGTGTATTTTGCTACCGTTCGCTAAACAACGATAACATTCGTTGGCCCAATGGTGACGAATGCCGCATTTACCAACATTGGCTGTGGCACGGATGCCCAACAATGGGCCTTTGTGTATTTTGGTAACGTTGGCTAGTCAAGGATATCATCCGATGGCCCAATGATGACAAATATCGCATTTACCAACATTGGCTGTGGCACTGATACCCAACAATGGGCCTTTGTTTATTTTGGTAACGTTGGCTAATCAACGATATCATCCGATGGACCAATGATGACAAATATCGCATTTACCAACATTGACTGTGGCACTGATGCCCAACAATGGGCCTTTGTTTATTTTGGTAACTTTGGCTAATCAACGATATCATACGATGGCCCAATGACGACAAATATCGCATTTTCCAACATTGGCTGTAGCATTGAGGCCCAACAATGGGCCTTTGTGTATTTTGCTACCGTTCGCTAAACAACGATAACATTCGTTGGCCCAATGGTGACGAATACCGCATTTACCAACATTGGCTGTGGCACGGATGCCCAACAATGGGCCTTTGTGTATTTTGGTAACGTTGGCTAATCAACGATATCATCCGATGGCCCAATGACGACAAATATCGCATTTACCAACATTGACTGTAGCATTGATGCCCAACAATAGGCCTTTGTGTATTTTGGTAACGTTGGCTAATCAACGATATCATCCGATGGACCAATGATGACAAATATCGCATTTACCAACATTGACTGTGGCACTGATGCCCAACAATGGGCCTTTGTTTATTTTGGTAACTTTGGCTAATCAACGATATCATACGATGGCCCAATGACGACAAATATCGCATTTTCCAACATTGGCTGTAGCATTGAGGCCCAACAATGGGCCTTTGTGTATTTTGCTACCGTTCGCTAAACAACGATAACATTCGTTGGCCCAATGGTGACGAATACCGCATTTACCAACATTGGCTGTGGCACGGATGCCCAACAATGGGCCTTTGTGTATTTTGGTAACGTTGGCTAGTCAAAGATATCATCCGATGGCCCAATGATGACAAATATCGTATTTACCAACATTGGCTGTGGCACTGACGCCTAACAATGGGCCTTTGTGTATTTTGGTACCGGTGGCTAAACAACGATAACATTCGTTGGCTAGTGAGCACAAATATCGCATTTACCAACATTGGCTGTGGTACTGATGCCCAACAATACCAGTTGAGTTTGCTTGTGGCGTCACTAGATGGCGTTACTGTCTCCAAACATCGAAGTTATAGTTATTTTCTCGATTATTCCGGATATAATCATAATATTTTTTAAAAGTAAGTTATAAATCTAATAGCTATAACTATAAAATTTATAAAGCCTGACAACAGTTTATTTAACCCTGAGATAGTGTCGCTGCAAACAGCTTACGTATGGCAATAATGTGCGTACGTCATGTATAGTCGGGGTAGTGGGCATTGGCTTCATGTTGATACGTGGTTGATACTCGTATAATGTCAAAACATTGCTTACAGAGAATTCGGTTCATTCAATTTACCTATTCGTCAAAATCTGATTCTAAATATTAAATATTATTATATTCTTCGTTTTCTTACTCTGACGAAGTCTGATTTTCATCAGATGTTGTGTCGCTTTCAGGACCACCAACCTCGATTATAAAACGTTCAGTGTCCAATTCGATTATAGGATTTTTATCGTCGATCTACATAAACCTTAAATGAAATATTAAAGTTTAAACCTAATAACTAACCAGTTCAATAAAACCGCACTATAAAATGTCAATACCGGTCATGTCAACAACCAACTTTAAAACATTGTTTATTGGAATGCTATGTAATCCTTCGTCTTTTTTAAGCTGTAAGTATTTGATTGCATTCACTACAATTTTTTTCGCATCTTTGGTAAATTTTTTTTTTGGCATTTTTTAATGAAACCGTTTATATTTGAATATATTCGTAGATATTTACCGTTTGTTTACATCGGTGACATTCGATGACATCCAACGTTCGTTGTCAAAGAGTACTTGTTGCCAGTAAAAGAAATTAGTACCATTGAAAATCCGCAAAATGGCGAGGGTCAAATAAACTGTTGTCAGGCTTTACATAAATTTAAAAAAATTGTATTTTACCAACATTTTCTCAATTTAAATCTCAAAAAACATAAATCTCGCTTACGAAGTTTCGAAGTGCGGTTAGTGTATATACAAATTAGAGTGTATAGTAAGTGTACTTGCTTCGGCAGTACATATACTAAAATTGGAACGATACAGAGAAGATTAACAACAACTGCTGCCTAGCCTAGGGCCTTCATGTGGATACAACCAATGCCTAACGTAGTGTAATTGTAATATTTATCAGCAAAGGCCCAACGTCGTATTACACAACCACTTACTTAACGTAGGGTAACTGTAGGACTCGTAAACAAAAGCCCATTACATAATTAGACTGTAGGCACACTATAAATTACACAACTATTTACCTACGGTAGTATTGTAAGAATCCTACACAAGGCCCAACGTTAAAGTTACAATGTTGGCCCTTTGTGGGACAAGCTGTGTTGGGCCTTCAACCTGGTGAACGACTACCTACCGACCTACCTGACTTGCCTTTGGGTAATTGTTGAATTTGCAAACAGAAGCACAACGAAAAAAATGCCCTTTTTTATTTTTTTGCAGTTGGCCCTACAGCAAGCCATACGGCCAAATGTAACAATTAACCAACCATCAAACAAATGTGTATAGGCCCAACCACGGCCCAACCAAAACCACCACCGTTGAATAATTGTATGATTTATTTAAATAGGCCCAACGAAAAAATTACTCTAATGGCCCTCTGTTGGGAATCTTCGGGAGGGCCTTTGTCGATGGCCCTCCAGCAAATCGTACGGCCAAATGTAACAATTAACCAACCATCAAACAAATGTGTATAGGCCCAACCACGGCCCAACCAAAACCACCACCGTTGAATAATTGTATGATTTATTTAAATAGGCCCAACGAAAAAAATACTCTTATGGCCCTCTGTTGGGAATCTTCGGGAGGGCCTTTGTCGAGGGCCCTCCAGCAAATCGTACGGCCAAATATAACGGTTGCCCAACTAATACGTAAACAAAGGCCCAACAAAATCCCTACAAGAAAATGCTATTAGGGTTAGGACTTATACTTTCAGCCCTTAAAATTAGTGTCGTTATAAAAGACACACACTGTATAGCCTATCTCTCTGCCAACTGAACTACCGGGACTTAACTCGGTGCCAGCGAATATTTCCCGAAATTTTGAATTTTCTAAATTATTTATTTAATCGTATGGCAATAAATTATACAGATACAGAGAAATCCTAAACCCAGAGAATTAATCCACTTGATAGCTTCGTCTTTCTGTTTTATCAGGTCTTCTCAGGCGCCTCCAGTATATCGAGTTAGATGGGCACTCTTGGAAAATATGTCGGATACTCTGTTCCTCGGCACCACAGTGCTATACAAAATATAATGGAATGGGAGATCTTTTATAGGCCTCTGGGCGGCAAGAGGCTAAATAAAATATTTAATAATAAATTACCTTTTATTGTTACCATTCTCGATTTGCCACCGCACTATATTTCTCTCAGACCAAATATATACGATACAGTTATTCACTCCATCTAACTTACCGAGATTAATTCATTAAATACCTAACTTGCCGGCCCTTGTCCCACCAGGCCTTGCCGAAGGGCCAAAATTGGTGACAACTTAGGACCCTTGGGGCCAAAGTTCGGAAAGCCCTTTGTTTTATCTCAGTTATGTTGCTGAAGACGTAACTTTAACAAGGCTTAAGAAAATTTAGGAGTTGCGATTTTAATTTCCTGTTTGTTTTATTTGTTTATTTTCGCTGTTGTTGTATCGTTCACATTATCGCGTTTGTCACTTCAATTAGGACCTTAAAGTCACTCGAAAATGCCGCCAAAAAGCCGCTCCAATACAATCGAAGTTTGAAACGACGCGACGTCGACGACGACGAGCGGTTATTAGGTTTGTGTGACTGTCAAGATTAGGTAATATATTGTTGATAACAAGACTCCTATCTCATTTGAATGTATATCCTTCTGATGTCTAATCCAATGGCCAAATCAAACGTATACTGTGTGTGTGTGTGTGTGTGTGCTTGACTTTGGTTGATACAGCCGCCCTACCAGACGTTCACCAGACAACTTTACTCCGACTGCGGACTGCCCCGCGCCCCCCACCCCCACCTTGACAGCGCGCGCGCAACATGCGGTGAAGCGGCGGCGCGCGCAGTGCACGGAGTGCAGCCGCTGCGTACACTCGAGCCTGAAGAAGGACCCCCGACGGGCCCGAAACATGTCGCCAATAGCGACTAAAAATACAAAAGTGAGTGTAACCGTTGTGATCTAAATATACTGTGACATCAAAATTAAATCTAAATGATGTCAGTTGCCCATGCGTCTCGCTCGTGCCTCATTTTTTTACGCCTATTTCACGCCTCGCGACAACATTTTTATGTCACAATGTAACTTTGAATTGGCATCCCATTTTAGTTGATAATAGATATATTATTATGTTTTATTTAACAATGTAGGTATTGACGTCATCAATACCATAAATAAATTAAATGGAACGAAACCCACAATCGAAGAACAAACATTTAAACAATGAACACAAATTGTGGCAGATCATATCGACATAACGGCACATTGTGGGCGAGACCTTTGGTTGCTAAAGGTCATAACCACCATGTTATTTATAGTAACATAAGCCTTTTGTGCAAGTGGTGTATCGATGATGAATTACTGCCTTGAATACTGAAAGGTAGAGAACATACGAAGCGGTGTGATGTCACGCACCGCGGCGGTGGGATGTCGCGAATTTCTACAATGATGTAGGCAATGGAATTTAACTTGAACCAAAGCGGTAATTATTTTAGAAAAGCTGTAAAGTCTAGACACAACACCAAACCAAAGTTGCCAAAGTCTAGGAACAATCGACTTTGGCAACCGACGTAGATGGCGCTGTAACCATACCTGCATATCATGCGTTAATTATGGTTGTCAAAAGTAACGTTTGAAAATCATTTTGCACTCCAGATGTCCAATTCGGGGCAAGATTATATTTTACGCTATAATTTTGTGCTTGAGTTTAAGCATCTGAGTCCCAGGCACTCGCCTGGTTAAAATATTTTGGTCTGCAATGTAGGCATAAATATTAGAATCCATTAATCGATTACGCAAAAAAAAAACAAGAAGATACATGCAGCTGAAATGAGGATGTTGCGCTGGGCTTGAGAAGTAACGTGCTAGATCGCATCCAACATACTTTCATCCGTGGTAGCTTCAGGGTAAACTCCATCCAAGAGACTATAGTGGAAGGTCAACTTAGATTGTTACGGGCGTGTAATGCGTCGCCCACCCGAGCACATGACCCGACAAGTACTCGAAATATTTCCGGCGCCAAAAAAGTAAGAGGAAGACCCCTCCATTCCTCCAAATATGGATATCACCTAAACAAAGACATAAAAGATGCAAATGTCACATCAGAGACAACCCGGGACAGAGCGTCCTGGCGAAGAAAGACTAGGAGAACCCACCCCAAATGATGGGATAAGGCTAGGCGGGAAAAAAAAATAGAGTGAGAGAGATTAATCGATGACGCAGTTCGGGCATACCATTTTCGCTGAACCCCCCCTGGAAATCTACCACGTAACGCCGCGACGCGTGACGGAGAACAGTTCCATACATTTTGCGCCAAATGCTATCCATTGTTACGCGGATCATTATTGCGGAGTGACAATTGGGGGTTTTGTAACCTATTGTCATTGAGACACATTGGAGGAATTCATTTATGACATGTTTATTAATACTCGGTGGTATTTCGTTGATGTGTTAACGTTTTAATTAAACACGGGGTTTCATTTTGGGATGAATAATACCGTTACCAAGAGTAGACACTTGACGTTTACGTTCGCACTGATGTGTTGGTGCAATCCAGAGGGAATGCGATCGAGTTTACGCGGTCGCTAGAGTTTTTAAATGTCAACTCATGGTAGGTACGGATATAAGTACTTCTAAAAGAAATATTTGTTACCTTTGAATCAAGTGAAACATCGCGTAGAACTTCTTAAAAATGGCATTTGGATGGAAATTGATGATGATGATTGATGAGTGGTGGATTGAACGTTATAATAACGGCAGTAGTGCGGTTACGAACGTCACTCATTTTATCAAGGAAATTTACAGTGACAGCGGCCGCGTCAAGGCCGCTAAGAGTGACATTCCATTTCCAACTGCAGCTGCAATACTGTTCATTTTACTATGGAAATTGAAAATGACAGCGACGCGTTCAGTACTGGGAGTGCAGCTGCGGTTAGAAATGGAATGTCACCTTAAGTCGCAACAGTAATGCAGCTTCAGTTGTCATCCGAATGTCACCTTTACGTTACTGATGCAGAGTTGCGGCAACGGGAAATTGGAGAATGTATGTGTCAGTTTTGTGATGTTCCAAATTCCGAATGATATATTTAAGCCAATCAAAATGGTGAGGCGGTATGAGGTCCCTAATTAGAATAAGTTCAAAACCACAAGGCGCGGCGCCTACTATAAGCATGGCTGGAAAAGGGATCCTCCGGCATATTGCCGAGGCGTCCTCAGGCATGCCGAAGCGTTCCGAGCGGGGTGTGAACTGTGACTGGCGAATTCATGGCGCTTACCCATTTAAGTCGCGAGATTCACGCTCCGCTTTCATAATATGATAGTTTGTTCTCGGCCGGCACCAACTCACGGCGCAAAATATTGGTTCTCAGTGCCGGTTCTTTACATAGCAATAATACTTCAATTCCTGTACCCCAAGTGTACGTTTTATTCTATAGCGTGACGTGACGTACGCGTTTGCGTTAAGTGTCATTTTGTATGGGATTTAGAGTTTCCAAAACGTCCCGGCTGTTAAAAATCCCTTTCAAAAATAGACATAACGCAAACGCGAACGCTCGTCACGCTGTCGTATGAAATTGACGCTAGGGGTTCTGCCGGCCTATTAGCCTAGGTGACAATCGCTATCGCTACGACAACGAAACGCTTTATCTCTCTATCTCTCTTCCATGTTAGTGCGACATCAGTGACAGTTGCGTTTCGATCGCTACGGAGCGTATGCGATTGGCATGTTGGCTACGCGGCCTAGTCTCTGTAAGCGTCGACATTAGTTCCCGGCCCGGACCTAAATTTCGTGGCCGTTATTCCGTCCGACTCCGTCCGCCTAATTAACTTTGTGACAAGTTAGTGCCCGCTGATTCCCCTTATTTGGTGCACTCCGATATTTGGCCTCATTTGTAACTGGAGATAAGTTGCCTTGAGTTAGTTATAGAGTATTTTAGATTAGGTACTAAAGTACTATCTTGAACTTGATTTTTGAATTCTAGTGGGAAATATGTGCCATTTGTCAACATCACAAGAATGTGCTTAATACTTAAATTCGCTTTCAAAAAATCTTTACGTGCTTACTTTGAAAGATTCTTAGTGTTTTATTAGCTTTATATGTTTCATCTTTATTAATGTATAGAGCGTAGGTATGTGTGTATATTATGTTTGTATAAAAGTTCACATATTTTTAATAGCGGTGAAATTAGCTGGGGAAAAACAACCACCTCTTAACATTATTTCAGTGTATGCACCGCAAACCGGGTGCACTGACAGAGAAAAGCAAGAATTCTGGGATGATTTCGATGATTTACTTAACTCTATTCCACCAGAAGAAGTAAAATACATTGGAGGTGATCTGAATGGGCATGTAGGCCAACACAACATTGAGTACAAAGAGATTATGGGTCAGTTTGGGTATGGCACTAGGAATAAAGAGGGTGAACAAATACTAGATTTTTGCGCAAGACACACCCTAGCCTTGGTAAATACATATTTTAACAAGAAATCAGAACACCTGATTACATATAAAAGCGGAGGTAAGCAGTCTCAGATTGATTTCATACTGACCAATAGGACTTCACTCGGAACCGTTAAAGACTGCAAGGTAATACCAGGTGAAGCATTAACGACCCAACGCAGAATCTTAGTTAGTTGTATAAAATTACCCAGACCTTTAAAACACACTAAAAGCAAAACCTCAAGAATTAAATGGTACCTTCTAGACACTGAGAAGGGGGTTGATCTAATAAATAGGCTCCAAACAAAACTATCAGAGGATATGGACGACGACAATAACACCACCAGCGCAGAGGATATGTGGTCTAAATTCGAAATTTTCTGTAAAAAAGAAGCCGGAGTAGCGCTCGGAATATCAAAAGGTAGACTCAATGACAATAAAGACCCCACATGGTGGACTGAAGAGGTTAAAGGCTATCTGAGATCCAAAAAAGAGAGCTTCAAGCAATGGCAAGAAACAGGGCTAATTGAAGACCATGAGAAATACAAAATATCCAAAAAGTCGGCTAAGCGTAAAGTGGCACAAAACAGGGCACAATCACGGGAAGTCTTCTACTCTAAATTAGAACACGCTGTAAATGACAAAGAAATATTTAAGCTGGCAAGAAATCGACACAAAGCAGGCCAGGACATAAAAATCAATAAATATATCAAAGATGATAAAGGAGTTTTATTAACGGACGACTATAAAATCAAAGATCGTTGGACTCAATACTATCAAAAACTACTAAATGAAGAGTTCCCGAGCCAACCGCTTGAGGACATTCCAAAAATAGCTGGGCCCTTACACAAGATCAGTATAGATGAGGTTAGGTCAGCGGTTAGCAGGATGAAGAACCATAAGGCAGTGGGCCCTGACAACATTCCCGCAGATCTCTGGAAAATGCTGGGACCTGTTGCAATAGAATGGCTAACAAAACTCTTTAATGCAATCCTAATCTCCAATAAAATCCCCGAGTCATGGCGATGTAGCTATATAGTACCATACTATAAAAACAAAGGCGACGTTAGTGACTGCGGAAATTACAGGGGTATCAAGCTCACATCCCATACACTCAAAATCTGGGAACGCATCCTCAATAATCGCCTTAACCGACTGATATCTATATCTGAAAATCAATACGGTTTCACTCCAGGAAGATCCACGACTGATGCGATACAAACTGTAAGAATTCTCATGGAAAAGCAGCGTGCTAGCAAACAGGACCTTCACATCGTGTTCATAGACCTCGAGAAGGCTTTTGACAGAATACCGCGTAGATTAGTATGGCAAGCTATGAGGGCACAAGAAATACCAGAATACTACATCTGTCTGGTAAAAGATATGTACGACCGCATCAGTACACAAGTGAGAAGTGTGGCTGGTGTTAGTAAGCCATTTGAAGTCAGAGTTGGAGTGCATCAGGGCTCGGCTCTAAGTCCACTCCTATTCAACCTGTCAATGGACTACCTCACCAAGCACGTCCAATCAGCCCTCCCATGGTGCTTATTATATGCTGACGATATAGTTATAGCCGATAAATGCGGAAAGAACCTGCAGAACACCTTGCAGGACTGGAAACAAGCGCTAGAGAATAATGGCCTCCGCATTAGCAGAAACAAAACAGAGTACCTGCATTGCAAATTCCAAGATGGACCATCATCTGATATAGCCATTTCAATTGACGGACAGCCATTACCGAAAGTACATCAATTTAAGTATCTGGGATCGATGCTAAGCTCTGATGCCAGCATCGATGCGGACGCTACCCATAGAACAAATGCAGCCTGGCTAAAATGGAGAACCCTTACAGGTGTGTTGTGTGATGCCAAAATGCCGATCCGGCTGAAGGGCAAAGTCTACAAAACGGCAGTAAGACCAGCCATGATGTATGGTAGCGAGTGCTGGGCCGTCAAAAAGCAACATGAACAAAAGATGCACACGACTGAAATGAGAATGCTAAGGTGGGCAGCCGGAGTAACAAGATTGGACAGAGTGCGGAATGAATATATCCGAGGTTCTTTTAAAGTTGCTCCCATAGTGGATAAGATGATGGAAAGTCGTATGCGATGGTACGGTCATGTAATGCGACGGGACGAAAACAACGCTGTAAAGAAGGCCCTGGCTATCCCGGATAAAAAGAGAGGTAGAGGGCGACCGCCCGCCACGTGGTGGACAACCGTTGCTAAGGATATAGAACGAGCTCAACTGGACAAGCAGACAACCCAAGACCGACTGTCTTGGCGCCGTAAAACGAGGAGGGCCGACCCCAAATAAAGGGATAAGGCATGGCAGAAGAAGAAGAAGAAGAAAAGTTCACATATTTTCATGTATTTTTATTAAAGTATTTTTTCTCCTGTAATTGTTAAGCCGCCTTTTGTTTTTTTCTTTTGTGCAATAAAGTTAATAAATTAAATAATAATCACTATCTAAAAAGAAAACTTACCTACCTATGAAGGAGCAGACTTCGGATCTAAAACCCTTATAGCATAACATACTTAATTACCTTACTAATGGTCTACATATTGCGTTCACTGCTGTATAACCTTGTTAACAAACTTCAAGTACAGTTCCGTGGTATGCATACAAGTAACAGGCAAATTTGTAATATTATGCACTTTATTAATAGTAGAAATATTTTTATTCGTCAACACAAACGTAACGATATTTATAAGTAAGAAGAAGAATGAAAACAGAAGAGCATGTTCCTGGCAATATCCATCATCAATCTTCATTTTCATCGCGTTATCCCGGCATTTTGCCACAGTTCATGGAAGCCTGGGGTCCCCTTGGCAACTAATCCCAAGATTTGGCGTAGGCACTAGTTTTTTACGAAAGCGACTGCCATCTGACCTTCCAACCCAGATAATAAACTAGACCTTATTGGGATTAGTCCGGTTTCCTCAAGATGTTTTCCTTCACCGAAAAGCGACTGGTAAATATCAAATGATATTACGTACATAAGTTCCAAAAACTCATTGGTACGAGCCGGGGTTTGAACAGAAATATAGATGGTCAAGGAAATCTTGTCAGTAGAAAAAGGCGCGAAATGCAAATTTTCTATGAGACGATATACCTTCGCGCATACATTTTTCAAATATGCCGCCTTTTTCTACTGACAAGATCTGCTTGACCAACTATAAATAACAAATAGTTTCAGATTATAAATATTTATTTCAGTGCAAAATGAAACGCAGAAACGCCATTTTTAAAAACCTTGCCTTTACATAATTACACGTTTTCTGTGGAAATTCAAATTTCACCCTGGTAAATTAAAAAGGTGTGAATTGAGTCGCAAATTATACAGTATTTAGCTGGGAGGGGCTCGCAGTTATAACAAATTTCAGTTCAGAAGGAGAATTCGTTTAGAGAACCGCTTGCAGCCGGTTTGCGCCGGCTCTCTTACGTAACTGCTTGTTTCCATTGTACCTACTTGCGATAAAATGGTTAAGCCCGGCGGGGTGAGACGACTTGACAGAGGTTTAGTGATTCCACTTTATCACCTCGATTGCTCGAACCTCGATAAGACGAAAACGTCTTCAACACGAAATAAAGTGCTACGTATTAACTTCTCTTCATATGCCAAAACTACGTAGGTTTTGGCCTATGAAGAGAAGTTAACACCTACACTTGAAATATTTAACCTCCTTAAGACGAAGTAAGCATCGATTCCATTCACCGTTATCCAGTAAAATTTCATTCCACGATCATTCCATTGAGCACTCTATTGCCTAATTATTTCTCTATGTCCGAGATTACTAATTATTTCTCTACCTATGTAACTCTAGCGAGAACGTCTGTATTTATGTCACGTTCTTTTGTTACTTGGCCAGATAAAAATACTTGAAATTATTTTTACATGAATTAAACACGCAGACATTAAAAATCGTAATACAATGGACACACACCAAGCTGCCGGCGTCTAGACCGTTATTCCGAGATTAGGTACAGACAAGTGTCAAGTCCCGAGTTAGCGCACGTTCCAGTACTAAACGTTAGTACTGGCGCGAGCACTAAGTTCCGGTGCCGAGGAGCAGGTTGAGAGATTAAGTAAACAATTTCGGAGTGTCAAATAGAATTTAGAAATATTTTATTATCTAGGGAAGTGTCAATTAGAATTTAGTCTCTATCAATTAAGTCTCTAGTCTCCTTAACGCTCGTAAAGGCTTTATTAGTCGAAAAGTGCTGAGAAAGTTGTATTTTGTTAACAAAAAGTAAAAGGGGATACTTTTTAGGGTAATGAAGGTGCTGGGAATCCCTGCTTTTCCTTACTTCCATCCCAGCCGAGCTGGTGTAATGTATGTTACACCATACGTCATACATAAATCGTCTGCAATAGACGCAAAGGCCAATGATGATTCACAAAAGTGGCAAAGTCATTTGATGCAAAATATTAGTAGGCAACAGCCTCATGTTGTCTAGTGGAATTTACTTTAAGTGATGATTTTGAATAGTAAATATATAAGCATTCATTTGGATTGTAGGTATTTATAATGTTTTACAGTTAACCCTCGTACCTTGAAACCTTCGCAACGCTCAACATTCCACTATTCGCACCTCTCGCGAATACACTGGACTGAGTTTTGAAGCAGAGAGCTGTCAAACTACGAAGTTTCCACTCTCTTGGTTCAATTTTGGAATCTTTCGCTTGCTCGTGTATCAATACACATCGGCACACATACACGGCGGTAGGTCGGAACCCCAAGTGTATTACATTCGATAGTGCGACGCGCGTTCGCGGTTTGCGTATCTATTTTTTGTATGGGATTTTGAACATCGCGCCAAGCGGGACGTTTTAGAATCTCAAAACCCTATACAAAATGACACTTAGCGAAAACGCGTACGTCACGTCACGCAAATGTACACTGGGGGTAGTACACATCGGGTATCGGGTACACTAGGAGTTAAACAACAGCTTTGTCCCCTTATAAAACAAACAAGCGGCTTAGCCAAGGTGACGATCGCTTGCGCCTCGCCATCGAATCGATTTCACTCTTCCATATTAGTGTGACGGTGACAGTTGCGTTTCGTTCGCTACGTAGCGTTAGCGATTGGCATGTTGGCTAGTTGGTTAGTCTACGTAGTCTGTGCTGTGACGTCACAGCGCTATGAACCGAATAATTTCCCCATGTAAGCCTGTATTAGCTCGCTCGGATTGTCATACAAATGACGTCATTATTGCGGCCCAGGAGCAATTTGTATTAGTTGGGTTTCATTCTAATATCCAAGTTATCCGGATAGGGGATTAAGGCGAAGTTGTAATTGATTTTGATGTAGATTTTAGAGTGATTTGTTAGATATATTTGGCTTGTTTGTTGGTTGTTTTATTGAACGAAAATATTGATTTAAAATTATAAGAAAAAGTTGATACATACCCCAAACTTTTTCATACACTTTTCGTCGGGTAGTTACACAAATCTCTGTTTTGACATGTTGCTGGGACATCAGTTAGCCGCGACCATGACCAGTGAAACCTGTGTGGAAACGTCGGTAAATAAAGGTAATAAAATAAATTCGCGATAGACCCGTCTATAAATGTGAGTTAATATGTGCTTAGCTAAGTCATTTTAATTATTAAATATCAATACCATTCTGACCAGCAATTTTCAGTTCAAATACCTCCTGCATAACAATCGCAGCTGTTGTATTCAAACTTGTCCAACTTACTATTCATTATTTAACACCGATTTTCTAGAAACTAGTGGAAACTTCGTAGCTTGACAGCACTCTGCTTCAAAACTCAGTCCAGTGTATTTAAGGTGTAGTGAGTTCAGGCCCTTCTCCGAATAGCTCGCTGAGCACCATGGTATAATAATATACTCCGCCTGGTACTCTCTTCCCGTCTTTCCGTGGTCACGTGACTGACACAAGCCTACGTCATCATGCGACAGCGCGATATGATAATATGCGATAGCGGTATAAAATGGTAATGTTATTGTGACGTAGGCTTGTGTCACTCTGGGAAGAGAAGACCATTAGACTATGCTGAGCACTGAGCCGGCCGTGCGTGCCAGGGATCGCGTATATCAGTTATTTTAACAAAAAAAGTGATCAATGAGCGAAAACAACACGCATTTTTTGTACAATTCTTTATGTAGTTTTTTGTGTAAAAACATTTACGATTTGAATGGTTCCATTTAGACCATAGTTGTAGGTGGTACTGGACTATAGTGGGGTGGTACGGTACCTAAACAATAAAATAATCAAAATAGTTGATAAACCTCCCTGCCAAGCACCCAGCAGACCCGAATCGGCTTTATAAATCCAAAACATTTAGGTACTATTAATAATCCTAAAAGCCAATGTAACGATCACTCAAAACATTTCCCCACTTATTTAGCAAACGTATTCATCAGCAATCGAAAACCCGCACTGCGCCGAAAAATCCGAAACATCCAAATGGACAGTCGAAATAACCTAACACAATTAGAGTATAAGCCCCGCTCACTATAGGCAGTTATGCAAAGATAAATCAAACAAATACAATCTAAAATGACATTTATCCCGTTGTAACAAGGATGTTCCCGAGTCACAAACGTTTTCGGTAAGCTAGCCTAGACAAATGACTACGATATTGGCTGTTAAACCAAGTGGCGTTCAGTTTTTTGTCCCGCCATTTTCGTCCGGCCAGTGTGCTCCGCCTCCAATTTCGAACCGGAATTTTGTCAATTTTGATTGGGATGAACAGTTGCACGCATTTTGGTGTGTTTTTATTTGAACTAGGGATTGCGTGTATGTATTTTTTTATATAATAGACAAACGAGCAGACGAATCGCCTTCATGGACACGGGTTGAAAGTGTGTTGCCGGCCTTTAAGATGGGAGTAAAACATCCCGCTTGGCGTCCTGTTCAAAATCCTATACCTAAATCCAAAATGAGACTGAAAGCAAACTATCGAAGGAAATTTACACTGGGGCACTGTACATTCAAATAAATACTAACAGAATAATTTAAAATAACGACTTTGAAGTAATAAAAGACAAGAAGCATTCAATTTATTGCATTCAGTCATTCAAGCGTCTCGTAATTAAATGAGTTTAAACTGAACTCAGTTAAATCTGTGCTGAGTTCTGGTGGATACTTACTAACGCGCAAGCAAGAGTCGGGGTGAACCAAATTTACTTGACCTCCAGATCTATAATATACTCGTACAATTATCACTATACCTCATAAAACAAAGTCCGCTGTGTCTGTCTGTTTGTGTGTGTGTATGTTCGCGATAAAACGCCTAGCGACGAAAGGCGCAAACATATGAAGGATGTGGTGAAAATGCTCGCTGTACCCATGTACCAACAGCCCAATTCGAACGTACACTGACATCAGTCGGTCTAGCATGAGTTGCGTTCTCGCGCGCGACTAACCATACATCTAACGCGACTTCAAGTATGGACTCGCGCGCGAGAACGCAACTTATGCTAGACCGCCTGAATGATTTATTACTAAGACTCTGCTGTCCGTCTTGTTGGAACTAACTTAATAACAACAATGATGTTGGCGTGTGACTAATATACCTACATAGAGTTCGTATATGTACCAACATAAACTCTGGCTATATAGAATAAGTCTTCTAAGACAGATGTCACATTTACATATATGTCATTCTCTTGTAATCGTTTGCCTGTGCGGATGCATAATATATTTGGGAACTTTAATATGGTATTTCATTAAGTAGTCCACGGAATACCCAACACGTCTGTCCGTCTCTCCGTCCGTCTGTCCTGTCCGTCTGTCCGTCTCTCCGTCCGTCTGTCTGTCACCTGGCTATATCTCATGAACCGTGATAGCTAGGCAGTTGAAATCTTCACAGATGATGGTATTTCTGTTGCCGCTATAACAACAAAATACTAAAAACAGAATATAATAAATATTATTATAAGTGAGGTTCTCATACAACAAACGTGATTTTATTGCCGTTTTTTGCGTAATGGTACGGAACCCTTCGTGCGCGAGTCCGACTCGCACTTGGCCGGTTTTTCTTTATTTCTAAGCATCGCCGAATATTGGCTTCGGATGAAACCGTAAGTAATTTGAAATACCGCCCAAGGCATATACTATTCCACGGGTCGGCAAACTATTGAGAAGAAGAGTCCACTGCAGTAGAAATCACCAGTTTTACGAATGCCGAAGGGCGCAAATGGTGTTTTCGGTGGTATAATAAGAGATTGGAAGATGTCATTTTTTTTGTTGAAGAGCGCGAGCGAGCGAAGCGACCCGCGGTTTGCCGACCACTGTGCTATTCTATCATACTTTTTTTCACTATATGTACCTACTTACTTAAAACTTCAAAGAATCTATCCTCTCGGGAAGCAATACGAACGAGAGTCGAGATTGCAGTAATGTCCGGAAGTCGGACGGACACTATTTACTTGTGCCGCTAACTTGATTCGCCATGACTTGCGATTTACAGTCCCATAATAACAGTAGGTAAGCACCTAATAGGGTGGAAACGAGAGATCAGATCGCACATCCCACTCCCCGATGGAACTGTAGAATGAACTGTCGCTACCACCAACAACGCCACCTTCAACCACCAAGAAAAGAGCGTACACCCATCTTAAAGGCCGGCAACGCACTAGCAACCCCTCTGGTGTTGCGAGTGTCCATGGGCGAAGGTAATCGCTTACCATCAGGCGATTCGTCTGCTCGTTTGCCTCCTATATCATAAATAAATTGAATGAACACTAGCTGGAGGATGTCTAATTTGACGAGTTGTTCTGGTTTTGATTTTTTTTTGATAATAAATATAAATATTATCGGATATTTTTTACACAAATTGACTAAAGCGACACGCTCAAGAAGCTTGTAGGTACCTACTCAGATAACGATATATACAGGCTTGCCAAAAAATAAATGCATTCCCGTTGCCAGGGAGGTTTTGGGATTATACTGAGCAACTTTTACTATGGGACCAACCCCACAATCACGGAAAAAAAATTGCTGTTTCATACATTTTGGCTGGTCCATGTTCTAAATTATAATTAAAATAAAACTTAAATCATTTCATGCAACTATAACAACTATTTTTCTCTTTATTTATTTTTCGTCTTAAGTTGATCCTGAACCTTGATCCAACCACCTAGCGAGAGTCTCTCAAGATGTTGGTCGAGACTCTTCGCTATTAGGCCGTTCACTGAAACGACTATCGGAACAATGATCGTCGAATCAACATCCCACATGGCGGTTATCTCGTGAGCCAAGTCTAGGTACTTGCTGGACTTGTCCTTCTCGGCCTTCACGAGATTCTCATCATGGGGGATGGTGATGTCAACAAGCACGGCCCGACGTTGCGCTCGATCTATTATCACAATGTCAGGCTTATTGGCTACAATAGTCCTGTCTGTGATGATAGATCGATCCCAATAGAGCGTGGCACGACCATTCTCGAGAACAGGCGCAGGTAAGTAGATACTTGTAGTACGGTACTTCGCGGTCCACAAGGCCATATAGAAGAGCAAGTTGCTGGTGAATAATCCTGGCTACGAGATTATGTCTGCAAGTACTCGCCGTTAGCAAGATGAGAACAACCGGAAATTATATGCCTGAGTGACTCTCCGGGACGGCGGCATGCCCAACAAATGTCGACCGTACCGTCCTTCAGGATATATTTCCGATAAACTATTTTATTATTAAAGACTTAATAATATTTACAGATATGGTATGTCAGAATAATTATTGAAATGTAAAGTTAAAAAAAATAGTCTGTCAAGCAAAGTCTGTCTGTCTGTGTAGATGATACGACCTTCAAGGTTGTCTTGTTTATTGGCGCGCATCTCACGCACGACATTTACTTCATTTCACATCCACCAATCAGTGAGAGGTGTAAGTGATCTTCAAACATAAATACTTAACAAGACAAGGAGTTTTACTGTTTAACAGGTACTGTGGAAACATTTATAAATAACCAGCGACTCAGCCTTTTGTAGCTTCTTCAAGTTCGCAAGTTCGGAACTTCTGAAGGGTACCTATTATCTTAATAAACATTGTTAAGGTAGCATAATGAAAGGTCAAAGGCGCCTAGCCTTTCAAAGATAGCATACACCAGATGTTAGCGCCTTTTGCGCTATATAAATAAAACAAAATGCTCAATTAAAATTTTAGACTGTTTCGGGAAAAAGAGGAGTTCTGTTTGGTAAGTGTTTTCTTGTTAGGAAGTTCTGGATTCAGTGCTTGGAAATAAGTAGGTATGTTGATTAAGTGGTTTCGTCTAGTAAGGTAAGGTAGTCTAGGTAAGTTTGTTTTACCAGAGTATAGTAAATAAAGTAGACTGACAGCACCTAACCTGTGCCCTAAGGGTCAAATAATTTAATTTCAGTACCATTTTCGTACCTTGTCCCATCAGCGACAATGGTATGAGGTCCCCAGCGATATTAATATTGATTATCACTGTGACTAGGTACGAAATTATACTGCAATTTAATTCGTTGATTTTACAATGCCGCGATAATAATAATTATAATATATTTCTTTTTTTATTTTAGTTATTTGCGTATGAAAACTGCAACCCTAATGCTATTTATAATTACAAAACGTAAAATTAGACTTGACTGTTCGCGATTACAGAGACAAAACTAGATTTAAAGCGCAAATAAAGCATTTTGAGGCCATAATAAGGTTTTAAAATCTTAAAACTAGATGGCGCCATTAAGAACGACAGAGAAGTATGGAAGCAAAAGACGTCATGCTGCGCCGACCTTTGCCCAGGTGGCTGGGCAAGTGAATGATGAGTTAATTTGGGCAGCTCTTTCAATCGGGGCATTAAGGATGACTCACGTTAGACCGGGCCGGGGCCGGGCCGGAGCTTCCGTCGCTTTGTTTTCTATGAAATGATCACCGATCAGCCGTCATATAAATTGACATGTCGGAAGCCTCGGCCCGGGCACGTATCTATTTTTGACAATACCAAAAAACTGATTGCTCATGGTTTTAAAAGTATTCTTACGTATAAAAAACCAAACACTAAAACAGTACATTTTACTATACCTACAACCTAACTTTGACATCAACCAGACAAGGTGAAATATGTGACCGACTTATACTTAAATGATATAACTGAATTTTGATAAAATATACAATTTCAATCCAAAACATTTCTTACCCAATAGTCAACTCTAGTCTCTATAGCAAGGTATCAAGGTTCATAATGCGAAATGCCGATAATTTTAATGGTCTTTCTCTGAACTTTGGCACAGTAACACCTTTACGGATTAAAATCACACTAACAAGCCAAATCGGATCATTTTGTAGGTACGATATTAATACGTAGAAGTGGCATTCGAATGATAAACATTTGATTTTGTTTTGAGATTACTGTTGGTTGGTTGGTGTTTGTTGTTGGTGACGTTCGAAAACTCGCGGGGCACTTTTGGATGAGACTAGCCCAGGGCCGGGATAAGTGGCGTACACGAAGAGAGGCCTATGCTCAGCAGTGGGCGACTAAAGGCTAAAATGATGATATTGATGATGATGATGATTAGATGAAGTGATTACTATTGGTGCAGCTCGCTCAAAGCATTGTTATGTATATAGTCAATCAAAACTAAGTTTACATAGACTTTCGCTTGATAAAGCATGGAAGCGTCACTATAAACGCAATTCTTTCATAGAACTGACTTTATGAAAAAAATAATATTTTGGGACAATCTTACACAAAAAAGGCGCCTAAGGTGGGGACCTTAGGCGCCTAAATACTTAAACACATACTTAGAAAATATCCTTAAGACGAAACGGGAGCTGAGCTAAAAGTCAATTTTGAGATTTCAAGCTGAATATACCCGTCGCTCTGACGGGGCGTGAGAGACTGTATTTGTGTGTGTAATGCACGCACACAGATGCGTACGCTTGCACCCGCGCGCGCCTCATTGCCGACAATTTGCAATGTTATTTTTCGTGCGTTACTGCCACGAGGCGTTCACTTATTACTTACTGTGTTGCGATTGAATTTTTTGACCCGGCTTACGTTTACGGAACTCGATAATCTTTCTACTACTGTGACTTGGCTTTGTTTACTTGACTTTGCTGATCAGCTTATTGTTTTGGACTCCGTGAGTTGTGGTTACCTATTGGACCGCACGCAATTCATCTACCTTTATTCAAGTAATTAAGCGTAATTAGCCGAAACCTTTATAAGAGTGTAATTCATAAGAAGTACATAAGATATAATTTATGTACTGGTTTGCTGTTAGCTTTTAATTGTATCACTTTACATATATGTTACTCAAATAACTAACACGGTTACACTGTTGTAAGAACATTATTTTTCAGGTAGGCCTTAATAATTATTAAAAAACGCTTTCAAAAATTAGTTTATATTACTTATGAAAGCAAAAGAATATAAAAAAGTATATGATTAATACATACATACATACATACATACATACAATCACGCCTATTTCCCGGAGGGGTAGGCAGAGACCACGGATTTCCACTTGCTACGATCCTGACATACTTACCACTTTCGCTTCCTTCACATTCATAACATTCCTCATACACGCTCGCCGGTTTAGGGTGCTCTTGCTCATTAATATGATTAATATGATTTATAATTCTAACATATTTGCTATGACTTATTTTTCAATGGTAATTTTTAATAAGACATGTCAAAATCTGTTACCTTAATGCAAAAAAAACGAACTTTAAGCGTGCTAACTTTCAAAATTTCATTTTTTATAAGATAGTATAAGTAGATGGGCAAAAATTTTGCGTCCATGTCCACCAGTGAGTAAGTGATTGAGATACCTAAACATTTAACTTTATAATGTAAAATGATATAATTTACTAACCTACTCGTTTAATTTCAGGTAGGTTGAATAAGGAACCAAGTAACCATGGGGAGGAGCAGTATTTACTAACATTTTCTTTTTGGGTCTTCAGAGTGTATCGTTTCCTTTTTTTTGCACATATTACACTTAAATATATATTCTCTGTGTAAACCCTTACGTCTTTCAATGACAAAGGCAAGATCAGCAAATGTACAATTTGTATGATCGTGCCTGATATTTGAGATCACAGAAAATAAATATTTTAAATCCACTATTCTGCGACCTTCTAAAATTTTGTTTTATCATGATTCATGATCAAAAAGCTCGGATTCAATAGTCATATCAAACGTCGATTATGCAGTTGATGATGAGCTTGCATTTTCTACCATTGGTGCTGCAAATGCATCAACCGGTGGCGATAAACTTTGCCCTCTTGTAAAACAAATTACTATTGTGATTGTGTCCAGCAAAAGGCCAAAATTCGGTTTACTTTCCTGTTTAAAATATTACTAATTTATTCATATTTCAGATTAGGTACATAGGTAACTGTCTGAATGTTACAATGCCAGCTGGCAAATTCTATCACATTTGTTTGTTTGGTAGTCATGGTAACATTCACTTACATTGATATCCTTATTAAGATCTGTATCTTATTATCCAGACCTTAAAATATTGCCACCGTTGCCCTTTAAAAAAATACTGTTTAAATAATTGGCTACTCAAACAATGCTTCTATAGTATAAATAATGACTACACAAAAATGGGTAGTATTGTATATAATGCACGAAATAAGGCCCGATTCTTAAGCGGGTTTAAATTTTGAGGCCATGTCCGCTAATACTATAGACAAAATATCAAGTTTAATAAACACAAAAAAAAAACATTGATGGGCCTTATTTTATAATTTAGGCCTTACTTTGTAATTTAAAGTAGAGTTAGGCCAAGAAAAATCTATAGCGATTTTGATAGAACACGCAGTGCAAGTATTATTTCAAACGTCGCTTCTATGAAATTATGACATATAAATAACACTTGCACTGCGTGTGCTATCAAAATTGCTGTAGACTTTTCTTGGTCTGACTCTAAAATATTCTTTATTACACCACAAACATAAAAACAAATTTAAAAAAAACCGGCGAAGTGCAAGTCGGACTCGCACACGAAGGGTTCCGTACCATTATTTATAAAAACGGTCACCCATCCAAGTACTGACCCCGCCCGACGTTGCTTAACTACGGTCAAAAATCACGTTTGTTGTATGGGAGGCCCCACTAAAATTTTTATTTTATCCTGTTTTTAGTATTTGTTGTTATAGCGGCAACAGAAATAAATCATCTGTGAAAATTTCAACTGTCTAGCTATCACGGTTCGTGAGATACAGCCTGGTGACAGACGGACGGACGGACAGCGGAATCTTAGTAATAGGGTCCCGTGTTTTACCCTTTGGGTACGGAACCCTAAAACCGATTTACAATGTAGATAAAGGTAGCAACAGGCGGTCTTATCGCTGTTAGTTCTTATTCTTCGTTTGTTTAGCATTAGAGTGAAGGTGACGTGTCTTTTTTAAGCATGCAATCGTATAATTATTTAGCTTTTTTTGTAATAGTTATGTACTTAGTGGTTAATATTAGTATTTACTATTTTTTTTTTTCAATAATGCTTAAAAACGAAGTATAGACATGACAACCAAATATTAACGCCATTGTAGGGCAGGATATACAGAACATGAATCATTTGTACTGTCACGCTCCGTGATTGTTGAGCCATTTAGGGTTCTAGCTAAATTGGACATTCCATAGAGCACGAGTAAGTATGGAACAACCAATTCAGCTAGGACCCTAAATTGCTCGACAATTACGAAGCGTGCCTGTAGGTACCTAAAAATTTTGTTAACCCATTTTAACCATGCAATAAAATATTTTTGATTTTGATTTCTAATTTGAAATATTAGAATCAAAAAGTTCATAATAGATTGTATATCATAACTACAAAAATGTGTTCCCTACTCTCAACCCAAAACACCTTGTATCTTAGGATCTAGATATTTTCACACAAGACGGTTTATCGATAACTTCTTACATCACTAGATTATCGACATTAAATGTCGACTATTGCCCATCACTTTTCTGGCTGTGTACGTATTTAGAAACTTGACTCCGCCCCTAAAATTAGTGCGATAGGGACAACTGCAGCTGAGGCGAAAAATCCTGCGTAAAAATGACAAAAATCGAGGTTTCGTAGTCCTCTTTTTCCTCCCCCAAAACTTAACCAATCGTAACCAAATTTGGAAATCTAAATGATTATGAAATTATCTGTGTCGGACCGTTTTGCTTTTTTGGCTAATTGATATCAGTTTTGAATACCACGCCTCTCATTGCGGCATAGTCTATTAGGCCATTTTGGCCGTTTTTGAAGGGCTCTAGCGCCTTAAAAAACAAAAATATCAAAAAAAGCAAAACAGTCCGACACAGATATTGACAATATTAATCTGTGTTGAAAAAATCATTGCTCTAGCTTCAAAAACCACGGAGGAAAACGAGAACTACGTTTGTATGGAGGAATGACCACTCCTGTTGGCTCTTAACTCAGGAACAAATAAATGTGACAAACCAGGGGCTTCGAACCCGGCACCTCCTGCTTCGTAGACAGTCACTGCCAACTACTTGTTACATAATGATATTTTATTTCTATAATAAATTTACGCCGCTTAATACAGTACCCTGATATTTTCATTCGATAGCGTGACGTGATGTACTTACGCGTTTGCGTTAAGTGTCATCTTTTTCCGTAACGTCCCGCTTGGCGCACTGTTCAAAATCCCATACAAAAATAGACATAACGCAAACGCCAACGCACTTAAAAAAAAAAAAAAAAAAAAATAGTTTTATTTGCCAAAAAGTTTACAAGATATTCTTAACCTATGACTGCCACACTAGGCTACGCCTGTCTTGTGGAGTCAGATTGAAAACAATGCTAAATTGAGTTACTTCCTACGCTGAAGTTTTAGTTTTCTAATAAATATCTAGTACTAAATAATATGTTTAATTATAATAACAGGCTTAAACTAACAGGAACAATCACAATTTAGGTAGAGTAAAAAGTTTACATCAATTTATACCATTACCTATCGTAGACAGCAATCATGTGAAGTGAGTGTGTTTGTGGTGTGAGTGTGTGTGTTATATGACGGAGCGAAAATGACGGTTAAATTTCCATTATTAAAAGCCTACCGAGAGGTTAGACCATTGATTTTACCAGTTACCAATCATTTGTCTTCATTAGTTGTTCTGTTTCAATATAAGTAAGACTTTTTATCCAAGAAGTTACTATTATTTTAGCTTTGCTAGCAGTACAGTTTTTAATATCGCAATCTTTGTTTACTTTATTATATATATATGGCAAAAGGAAGTTTTGAAATCTTTTTGCAAAAGCAGTTTTTGTCCTGGGAACAGGCAACTTAAAAACACGTTTACTATAAGAAGTTCCATATCCAGATTTGACTAATTCACGGTGCATTATCATTGTCAACCTAATGATAGCAAGCTTACGGACGCTGGGCACGTCCATGTCCCTATACACGTCTATTGTAGGGTAAAGCCTGGGTTTTTTTAGGATTACCTTAAGTAGAAACCTCTGTGCTCTTTCTAAGGTAATCATTGCCAAACTAGTTGCCCCTCCCCATACGGTGATGCAGTAAGTTAAAATTGGCTGACAAAGTGCAGTATATATCATTTTAAGTAGTCTCCTGTCAGCTGCATCTCTTAGTTCCTTCATCACATAAATTAATTTTCTTACTCTAGCAGATACTGATTCAATGTGGTTAGAAAAATTAAGTTTTTCATCTAGTGTCACGCCTAAGTATTTTATAGATGATGCTCGTTCAATTTCAATACAATTGCAAGAAGGTGTACCTTGTTTGCAGTTTATATCATGTATTCTTATTTCAGGGCGGATTGTCGGCTCTGAGGCAGCAGTTTTGTGAAAACAAAGAAATTTCGTTTTCGTGGTGTTGAAAGTTAGTAGATTACTCTTTAGCCAACTGTAAACCGATTTAATACCGCTCTGGGCGAGCTCTAGGCATTGCGGCCATGAGTCACCGTGAAATAGTATAGCAGTATCATCTGCGTAGCAAATAATATCCGCGTTATTTATGGGAATATTTGTTAAATCGTTTAAATATGCTATAAAAAGAGTTGGCCCAAGGATACTCCCTTGCGGGACCCCAAAAGTTACCGGTTTTGCCTCGCTTAACGTGTTTCCAAACTTCGTACATTGACGTCTGCCAGTCAAGTAACTACTGAACCAGGTTAGGGCCGCTCCTCTGATTCCAAGGTGTTCGAGTTTCTGCAGTAGTATAGGAACCGAAACTGTGTCGAATGCCTTGGACAGGTCTAGGAATACGCCAGTACATGGATTACCCTTATCCAAGTATGTACTGACCTGTTTGGCAAAAAGAGAGACCGCGTCCTCTGTAGATTTTCCTTGTCGGAATCCAAATTGCCTTTCCGACAACAGGCATTCTGAATTTAGGAAGTTGATAAGTCGTTTGTTAACTAGCTTTTCTAGCACCTTTGAGCAACTTGACAATAGTGATATCGGCCGGTAATTACTTGCATTATCCTTGGCACCAGATTTATAAATTGGCACTACAGCTGCCGTCTTCCAGGTTTCTGGAAAGGAACCATGTTCTAGACTAAGATTACGTATGGTTGTTAGGGGTTTGGCCACGTAGTCTTTCACGCGTTTTAGAAACTGGTTGCTTATTCCATCTATGCCTGAGGCACCACTCATTTTAAGGCTCATGATTATACTTTCAACTTCCTGGGTGTCAGTTGGGGTCATAAAGAAAGACTTTGATGGTGATGCGGCTATTTTAATTTTGGATGCAAGGGATGCTTCGGTTTCTCCAGAATTGGCAAGAATATTATTTGCAAGCGACTGGCCTACGGTCGAAAAATAGTCGTTTATGTAATTCAAAGATTCAGGTACGGTCGATTTTATGGTGGTATAGCCAGGGGTTCCATTATCTTTCGGGGTTTGTATTATTTGCTTTATAGTTTTCCACAGTTGCTTTGGATGGTTTCGATTTTCAGTAAGCTGTTTATGCTCATACTCGACTTTAAGTTTCCGGATAATGGTTCTATAAAAGTTCCTATAGCGAGTGAAAATTAGTTTAGCATTAAGGTCATTAGGGTTTTTACGGCTTATCAAATGCAATCGGTCCTTATGCTTAGAGCACCTAATTAACCCTGGAGTTATCCATGGCTTTATATTAAACTTTGAGCGACTGAGAGCCTTTTTTGTTGAATTATTTTGGATAATTGTTGTCAAAGCTTTAGTAAAGATATCAGCAGCTTCAGTGGGAGAGGAGCTATTTGTGACAGCATCCCAGTTTGCTTGTCCTAATTCATTATAGATAGCATCATAATCTACTTTGTAAACATACCTTTCTTTTGGGACTGATTTGGTTTTACCTGACAAACAGAGTATTACCATATCATGATCAGTTATGTCTGTTTCACAAACTACTGCTTTATAGGATTGCTTTGATCTTACTAGGTAATGATCCAGACATGCTTCATTTCTTGTGGGCTTGTCAACTGCAGATTTGAGACCTAGGCTAGCCATTAGACATAAGTAATCAGAGGACTGGGGTGTTACCTTCATAATATCTATATTTATGTCCCCTGTAATAATGAGATCCAAACCACAGTCTGTACCATTTATAAAAGATTCTAGTGAATTTAAGAAAGGATCAATATTATTCACTGACGGAGAGCGATAGATTCCTAGTAGGGAGAAACATTTAGGAATATCAATATATAGGCAATTTGCATCTTGAATTTTTGGCTCACTTACTTGAACATTCCAAATATCTCTTACGTACACCACGACTCCACTAGCCTGGTTTCCTAGATTTTCAGTTTGGTAGGAGTTGTAGCCGTCAATTTGTTCGATCACTAAGCCGTCCTTCAGCCAACATTCTGTCAGAACTATAAAATCAAACATTGTATTAAAGCGTTTTAAAGTGACTAAAAAACTAGAGATGTTACGTTGCAGGCTTCGAATATTAAAAGTTATAATATTGATGTTGTGTATTTGGCTAAGATAATTTTGGCATAGCTCTGGAGTCCCTACCGTGTGGCAGTTCACCAAATAAGTTTCGTCAATATTCTCCCCCGGGTCTAGGTCGGTGGCGGAGGTTGCATGAAGGGAGCATCACTAAGCCGCAAGGTAGGGTGGAGTCCAGACTCAAATTTTATACTAGATAAGTGTCGGTGAGTAGTGTTTTTTTGTGTAAGAAATGTGTTAGCATGTATCCATAATGTTTGTGACTGTTTGATACGCTGAATACAACTTAATGTTATACTAGTTACATTTTTATTAAAAATACAACAATAACATATATACCAAAATCTACTATATATTTTTAAATTATATTGAAAAACACTTAAGAGACATATGATACACATATATAAGATAGTACACGGTGTCCTTACAGTTAGGGAACTATTACTCCTCAGGAAAAACTTTAGAAGCAGACCCAAGCTGGTGTTCAGTTCCAAAAACGCGGTCAATGCAGTCATGATTAATAATATTGATGGCGTCTGCTCCGTCTCGCTTTCGTGCATAGATAAATCCGGCTCGTGTCCAACAATATTTGAAATTTGCCAGGCCCGCCCTCTCTCTGGCGATTCGAAATAACTGGCGGTTTTCGCGAGTTAGCCGTTCATTAATGTATATTTTCTGTGGGGTACCTTCTGTGATAATATCTGTAGTATCCAAATTTCGCCGGCTTTTAGATTTCGCTATAAAGTCATCTCGGACCTTCCTGCGGGCAAAGCGTACAATTACAGGTCGTGGTAATTGCCTGGACTCGTTGCTAGACTGATTCCTCTTGTGGCCTGCTCTTGAAACGTAGTCTATGTCGACGTCCGATACACTGGCACCAATCTTCGTGGCTATGGCCATCATAGTATGATGTAGATTTTCATTTTTAGTTTCTGGGCATCCTATGATTTCTAAATCGTTTCTTAAAGCTAATTGTGCTTGAATGTTGTACTTGTTTTCAAGGTCTTGTAACGAAGCTCGAATGCGCACATTTTGGGATTGTTGATCTTCCAAGGCCTGCAGCCGTCGTTCCGTGTCCGTGAGCTTGCCGTTTATCTCGTCCATACGGGTGTGGCACTTGGCCAGGGAGTCTAGTGCAGAAGTTAGTTGGCTTTTCAGATCTGACATGTCGCCTCGTAAAAGTTTTATCTCCGACGTAAGCTCGGCGAGATCACCGAAATCACTCTTTGATGTCTGTGGGTTTGACAGTTCAGCCGCGGGCTTAGACGATTCCGGCCCCGGCCCCGGTTTCTGTTGCTGTTGTGAGATTTTATTTTTATTACGCACGGTGACGTTACTGTCAGACTGCAGGGTACGAACCGGGGTGGAAGTGTTATCACCGCCTCTTTTTGAGAAAGCTTTGCAATCTGGGCATGCCCATACGTTTTTTTCTGCCGTTGATGGTTTAATTGGTATACACAGGTTGCAGAAGACTTTTTGACAAGCTCCCGACTTACATGTCATCATAGTTTTGATGTCCGCTATTTCTCCGTCGCATCCAGAACAAATCTTCGTATTGGTATTTGGTGACATTGTTATTTTGATTGTGCCCTGTACCAGGAGAGCGCAACTTGTAGATCACGCGACGAGGTTAGTATCGCGAGCGATAACGATTTCCTGCTCGAGGCGGTGTCGTGGTACGGGGGCGCTAAAGATTTGACGTTTCGCCGGCCGGTGAGTCTACCGCACACTGCACTTGTTATTTCACTCTTATTTCTCACGAAAACGCTACTGTTTATAATTAAATTATATCAAGGCTGGGAATTGACGATATTTAGCACAATTTAAATCGAAATAGCACTTGAACAGTTCATTAATTGATTATTTAGACATAAAATAACGCAGAGATGAAGTTATCGACAACAGCGCAGGGTTGCCATCCCTGCGCCATCTTCTTCACGCCATCAAATGAAATTTACACTAGGCTGTCTGAGTTCTGAGCCGAGATCCAGAAGGTTTTACACAAATTCGTGTTGTATAACACCAATAAGTATCACTCTTCTATATTACCCACTCTTACAATAATTGTTTACCTATAAAAACAAAACACAAGCCCATAAAAATAATGACCGCACAGTGTAAGCGTAAATAGCGCAGGTTGTTTATCGTGAGGGCATTAAACACGTAGAATCAGGCGTGGTTTGGCGCGACGACAAATCGGCCTATAAATAACACAGGCAAGCCTCACTTATCCTGCCAAAACGACTTATATACCAAGCCTAAAATTACACTTACGACATTTTTTACTCAAAGTGAAAATGTCGCCAAAAAATGACGAATTGTGTCACTTTTAGGTGGCAAGTTACACCCTTTCTAAAGCGCGCGTAAATGACGAAATGAAAAGCGGTAAATGCAATGTCAGTTTAACGAGTTAGCGGCTTTTCTAAATGGGTAGAGAAGTATTAAGTTGGTGAAGCCAAAAAGCTGTATAACGGAGCTGAATTGTGGGAGATACTGCGTTTTATCAGAGTTAGGATGCAAGCACTAATGCTGATTCATTATTTGTTTTTACGGTTATTAGAGCTGAAGTGTTGATTAATGGGACCAATATTACCATTGGCGCGTATGCGTTCAATTTTGATGGAATTGAGGTGACATTCGAATGTCGACTGCATTAGCAATAACATTGCTGCAGCGTGGACGCGGCCATCAGGCCAATTTGAACGTGCACTGACATCAAACCGATATTAGAATCATATCAGTTGAACGGAAAAGAAATCTAACTAAGACGTTTTACGCATGGTAGGAGAGAAGAGGAGTTTGTTGAGAACCATAGAAAATAGAAGATGAAAGATGCTTGGACACCTGCTACGACACAACGAATTTATCAAAAATATCACTGAAGGGAGATTTGAGGCAAGAAGACGGAAAGGGAGACCAAGGAGAACGTTCATAGATCAAGTAAAGGAAGAGCTCAACGTCATGTCGTATCAGGATGTCAAGGAGAAGGCAGAGGGCCGACATGCATTTAAATCGCTCCACCGATAGGAGCCTAACTCTTAAATAAATGATGATGATGATCAGTTAGTCGTCATTCACGCGATGCGGTTAAGTCTGAGCGAAATGAACACAGCAAACGCAACTAGCATAAATAACAGCTAACTGATATGATCCCATTCCAATAACATTCTAATATCGGTTTGATGTCAGTCCTCGTTCGAATTGGCCAGAAGGACTAATGGACGGCTCTTTATCATTTGTCATCATGCCTGACACGTTCTAACAAGTATGTGACAGACATGATGACCTACGACCTAGAGGACCAAGTTCAACGAGATGGTGTGACCAAATATCCGCCCAGATGGACATCATACTAAGCAACGCCTTCCACAAAGCAACCGACAGGGAGAAGTGGAAAATTAGTATGCGGAGTCACGATCCTCAGCAAAGAGGAACCGACTTAGAAGAGAAGAAGAGACATCGTCTGCGTCAACTCTGTAGCAGTGACGTTGCAACAGCAATGTTACTGCAGTCGAAATTCAAATGTCACCTTTATGAGGATTGTTCCAATAATTAATCAGCTATATTTAATCAGGCCACGCTTGTATTTAGGAGTGATAAAAAATAAGTTCAAAAACTAAAACCCGACTACTGCAAATCGCGCTCTAAAAAGTATGAAACAAGATAGAATTCTTATCTGAAATTATCAAACAGGAAATATTATAAATGTTATCCACTGGGAAAACTTCGTTGCTTTATTTCTTTGAATTTTTAATTCAGGTATTCAAATGTTATTATTTGTTATGGTTTTGATCTTGTTACGATGTGAGCTTACAACGACTCGCAGTGCAACTCGCGCGCACCTAAGTATAAATGCGAAAAATAGTTTTCTTCTTCTTCCTCGCGTTATCCCGGCATTTTGCTACGGCTCATGGGAGCCTGGGGTCCGCTTGACAACTAATCCCAAAAATTGACGTAGGCACTAGTTTTTACGAAAGCGACTGCCATCTGACCTTCCAACCCAGAGGGGAAACTAGGCCTTATTGGGATTAGTCCGGTTTCCTCACGATGTTTTCCTTCACCGAAAAGCGACTCGTAAATATCAAATGATAATTCGTAGGTACATAAGTTCCGAAAAACTCATTGGTACTAGCCGGAGTTTGAACCCGCGACCTCCGGATTGCAAGTCGCACGTTTTTACCGCTAGGCCTAGGCCACCAGCGCTTCATAAAAATATTTCAAATACAAGACAAATAGTATCATGTCAATATCAAAACGATAACAGATTTTAAAATATGTATACCGCTCTTACCTGCAAAAGGACTTTCAATAACCACTAATCAGATTAAAAATTAAATTAAATAATCATTTTATTTCAGATCATAACAATCCATAGATTTTGTTAGTTTATCTTAAGCTAAATACCTAATAACTAGTGTTAGTATTTATTACTTATTTACTAATTAACCTACAACTAAAAAGGAACTAAACATACAGCAAGAGTAGGTTGTAAATGATATTCGCATTATATTGGCTATTTCATCTTACGAAGAACTTTTTAACAATTCTATAACTACTAAAATCGAGTTTCCTTTTAATATTTATGGTAAGAAAACCTAAACCCATTAAAGATAAAATTCAATTTTAACTCCTAAAGCAGCAAACTACAAAGCTCAAAGGATTCGAGTACGCACGCGTCTTTTATCACTACACGCTGCACAAGATGCTCTCAAAGAGAAATAGACTTTTACTTTCTAGAGAGAGAATAGTTTAAGTGACAGAAAATTCCGTAACTTTAAACTATAACGTTTGATTTCAGCTGATTTATCAGCGGCGAATGAAACTTTTTGCTTTTTAAAAATGTTTTTGTCACTTACGACCAAATGGTGGTTGGAGTGAGATGGTCGTATAGGGATGTCGTAAAACGTATCAAAGTGTACGTGCCTGAGAACTGAGTCCCTATTAGTTGGTCCTGTATTCCTGTCGCTTACTAAGCGTGACCGAGCGATGGACAGGGGCCAGATTTATTTTTGAGATGCGTGAGAACTACTGTAAATGCCTACTTTGCTCGCCACTGGGTCATTGTGCTCTAACAGTTTTTATATTTTTAAATATAATTATATCACAACCTCATTTTCGTTTTAATTTGTACTTTAAAGCGCGACTTAAGTCGTGTTTCAGTAACGTCTAACCGTTGCATTCCTGACAAAATATATGGGGTTTGACATTGACCGTCAATTTGTGACGATTGCTAACCGGCCGTTAATGGTACTTACACGGTTAATAGTAATTTTAGAATTTAAATTAAATTTCTTATTTTGGGGCATAGTTTACGTTACAGTTTAAATACGAGGTTGGAGGAAGCGAATTGTCACTCTACTTGGAGCTAGTTAGGACATACTGAAAAATCCCGGACTGGCCACTTAGACAAATAAGTCGTCTCATATATCAGAATCCAGAAACTTTCAGTATGGCCCAAGTACAATAATAAATGCTTTAATTACATAATTCACAAAAGTACGGCTTATGCCTTTGTAAAATTGATTATATTTATGTTAAAAAATTCTTACATAATAACGTCAAACAACTAATGTCATCGGAGGTCACAATTCAGCCACTTTCCTTGATTAAAAGAAACCGTCAACTACCCCCCCCCCCTTAACATATTTCATGCTAAAAGGGGGGGTTGCGTCAGTAGGGTGAGGGACGCTAGTGTACGTAAAGCACCATACTCAAAGGTATCATCATACCGTATTAGTTACAACCCGGTATTAATTAGTTTGTCTTCCTCATATATTGGAACATAACTTGACCGAATCATGAGACTATTGCTCGGTAAGGGATGGGAGTAACAGCATTGAACGGACTGTAGGGACAGTCTGGCCAGTTTATGTCGTTAAATAATATATAAACCACTAACGCCCACTTGCACCATCCCACTAACCCGGGGTTAAGCGGTTAAACCGTTAACCCAGTGTCAAATTGTACTGGTAACCTAGGTAACTCGAAGTTTAACCTGTTAACCCCGGGTTAAGGGTTAATAATGGTGCAATGGGCCTAAGGCGTGGAGCACATTGCAAAGGGCAGGGTGGCTAAGAAAACGTGTGTGCCATATCCATTTTTGAACAAAGTTTTAATTATTCCTAAAATAACAAAAAAAAAATGCTTTAATTGAGACTAATTGGTTTAAAAAAAAAAGGCCTACTTATTTGATACTGACTGTACATTATTTGGTTCTAAATGTTTTAAAAACTATGATACAAAAATAAATAATTCATTTAATATAAATACCTGAAAAACCTGAAATGTAAAACCTTAATATTTTCCGCGTATATTTATTTTTAATGCAATCCTTCTTTTTACCCAGAAATATACTGGAGCATTTTTCCTGCTAATATTTCCTGTATAAACTATGCATGCGGCTAGTGAAAAATGAACGTTGGGCTGAAACTCTTTATAGCGTACGATATTTGTCGAGAATAGTTGTAACAATATATTAAAGGTACCGTTGGAATTCAGAATGCTCCAGCGTTTCTGCTGCAGTATTGCAGCACGACATTACTGCCGACAGCATTACTGCATTTGATATTTTTACCGGAATTATGATGGTAACAGGTAACGTCTACCGTCCGATTCAGACTACACCGACACCGCCATTACTGCTATAGTAGTGCGGCGCGAGATTGCTGCCGCAAATATAATAATCCGGGCAGCAACATCAATTTTTACATTTGCTGCAGCAATGTTGTTGTTGTTGTTGTTGTTGTTGTTTGCGACAGTAATGTTGCCTTGCAGTACTGCTGCAGTCGACTGCATTACCTACTGAAGCAGTAGCTCCTTTTACTATTGCAGTGTTGACACAAGCGATGACACTTTTACTTTCCTTGAAAAAATGGTGAATGTCCACATTACTATCAATGGTGTTACCACATTAATGTCGCAATTAAGGTACCTTTCGGGTTAAGACTGCACCAGCATTAGGTACTCCATAGCAGCGCGACATTTACTGCCCACTGCATTACTGCCGCAATTTCCAATAATCCAGGTAGCTTCATCGATTTTGACATTTGCGGCAGTATTGTAGGAAAAGGTCAGTTTATCGAGTAATTTTATTAAATTTGAGAGAGTCGGCTACAGTGTCGCATCCGTGTCGTAACTTGTAAACACACTCGTTGACGATACAGTAGTCCAGATGGCGCTGCGGTCGGTGATTAATGGTCAAATTACCGCAGCACTACAAGCTGATGATTTTTAGACGGGATCATGTATTAGTTACAGTGACGGGTCGGAACGGGAAGTTAATTAGAACTTGTCACAGCTTACGAAAACGGTGTCTCTGTTGCAACGAACCGAAACGAAAGACAATATGTACGGTCGAAAGTATTAATTTATGACCCATTTCGTACCTTGTCACAGTGACAATCAATATGAAAGTCGTTAGAGACCTCATAGTATTGTCACACCTTGTCACGTACAAAACGAGTCATAAATTAAAATTTTCGACTGTACCTATAATTATTTTCCTGACAAAAATTCTAGGCCGATAAAAATACTTTGGGACGGCTAGGCTACCTAATCCTCAATACTGGGAATTAAGCGGCTTATGCGGTTCGAACATGAGGTTTATAAACAAATAAGAATTCATTTTAAAATTGTGTACGGACAAGGACTTTAATTTCAGTACAATTTCGTACCTTGTCACAGTGACAGTAGTATGATGTCCCTAGCGAGTATATTGATTGTCATTGTGACATTGTAAGAAATGGCACTGAAATTAAATTATTTGACTGTAAATATTTAACGATTTAAATGTGCCTTAAACCAACCAGTACTTCACGCAAAGCGATCTTTTCATAAATCCGAACGCGAATCGTAAATATAACCGATACTAATCAATTTAGGGCTTAGGTATTTTACCCTAAGGTACCAAAAGGAAGTAAGCGCCTAGAAATTTCTTGTATTTTGTGACGTTTTGCGTTAGGTGGGCCGTGTTAGGCCCGACATACATCAACGCGCGATAGAAGATCGCTTATCGGACCGCGGGCAGTGCAGTGCAAGCATGACTAGTGCTACTATAAGTAAAACAATAGTTTGGGTGACAGAATGCCAGCCCTGTGGAACGCCTTGATTTGTTTGGAAATTATCTAATTTCTAACTTTCGTACTTTATGGATCTAGATATTAAATTTTTATTAAGTAAAAATTATGTCTGTCTCACGGAAGTTTTTTCATTAAAAAAAACAGTTCTTTACTGGAATGAGATTGAAACCTGGAATCCTTAGAGAATATAACCAAACGCAGTGGTCATTAACAGGCGTTCCCCTCTGTCGAAAATAGGCGGCTAATGATGGTCAACCACATGTCAACTACCACATGTATGGACTGACGTTTATCTGACATGGCTATGTTTACGTTACGTATACATTTGATGTGCCCCTCCCCCGCAAAAACGGCAGACTATTTTGTACCGAAAATTATAGACATGGCGCCTCCGTTGGTTATATCCTCTAAGCTAAAATCAGACATAATGAAAGTATTGTAACCTACTTCTATTTAAGTTGCAGAGTTCAGGTCGTTCTCTGAACGCAGATAACTGAATACTGAGCTGACGGCCGTACGTGCCCTGGATCATGGATATACCCAGGTATATCCAGTATTGAATTGTTATTTTTAACAAAATAGTGATCGATCATCATATCAGCCAGAGGACGTCCACTGCTGGACATAGGCCTCCCCCAAAGAGTGCCACAATGACCGGTCTTGCGCCACCCGCATCCAGCGGACTCCCGCGACCTTTACCAGGTCGTCAGTCCACCTTGTGGGGGGTCTACCCACGTTGCGCCTTCCGGTACGTGGTCGCCACTCGAGAACCTTTCCGCCCCAACAGCCATCGGTTCTACGGGCAATGGTCGGGAGTGATCGATGAGGTGGATCAAAAATAATATTACACATTTTTAGAAGCAATTATCACATCATGTTAATAGCTTTTGTGGAAAAAAAGTTACAAATTTTAAAGGTGCGTTTTAGAACCATCAGCCCAATTCCAACGTCCACCTGACATCAAACCGATATTTGAATCATATCAGTTAGCTAGCGATCATTTCGCTCTGACTTGTTCGTAAGTACCTACATGTATTTAGTGCGAGCGAGACGCCTGCGCAAATGATTCCAATATGATTCAAATATCGGTTTGATGTCAGGTGCACGTCCGAATTGGTATGTTTGTGTCGAGCAAAAGTTGTTATTCTGGTTTCGAATCGATGAGCCGACTAGAGAAAGGCCTCAAGAAAACTATTATTTCAGCTATTTTTGGCAACCGTATGATCTAAAAATCGCTACAATTTTCCATAAACTCCGCTGGTTGAACCCACTGCACCTTAATAATAAAATAAGGGCTCATCTAGACGGCGCGCGAATTCGTATACGATTTTAGTTACATTGCAGATAATTGAGGTTACATCCAATTCAGCCGACCAATCAAACACCGCAATGTAATGAAACTCGCATACGAGTTCTCGCATATATGAGCCTTAAAGAAGCATGCTAGTACGGCCCTTCTTCGTATGCGGCCTGCGCGCCCCGCGCGGCAATCTTCTGCCAAATGAAACCGTATTGTGCGTAGCTATTCGTCACGTTTAGACAGAACGAAAATAATACATTTTATTGCAAATGTGCAAAGTGTGACAAGTACATAATGACACTTGCACACTTACAATAAACGAAGTTTTTAATACGTTTGCGAAAAAATCACAATAAAACATAGTGGTTACATAAGTATAATACCTACTATTACAGATTAGCCCTTCAACATGAATGATATTGTTAATTTAGCCCTATTAATTACGTTTAAATCTGTTCGTTCTTCTTTCTATCAAAATACGAGTGTAAGGTATTAAAACTAATATGAAATTAATACATATAGGTACATAATTTTGTAATAATAAATTTGCCTCCTCGTATTTTACATTTAGTTGACCAGTCTAAAGCGTTTGAGTGCGTTAAATAAAAATAATGAACATCCTGAATGAGCTAGTTGAGATTTAAATTAAAAGAAGTGCATCTAATACTTTTTAAAATTTTAAATCTCCATATCCATAAAGTACGAAATTTAGAAATTAGATTATTTCCAAACAAATCAATGCGTTCCACAGGGCTGCATTCTGTCACCCAAACTGTTGAAACTATACATCGATTGTTTAAAAGTAAAATATTTATGTGGGAGCTTTATGAAACTTTAACGTGATTCGGAAAACTAACAACTTTTGGGTAATATATCCAACTTTAAAAGCAAATAAACACAAACCATATTTACATTAAATAAACTTACTTATTAGATAGTTCTCATACAGATAAAAGCGTTCCGAAGGGCTGAAATTCGGTTTATTTTATTCATAATGAATCAAAACTAAAAAAAAAGAAACAGTACACTATTCTAGATTTTCTTCAGTCTGCGGCCAAGCACTCCACGGGCCCATAATCCATCCATTCGTCTAGATCTCGCCGATCGCTGCACCTTTATCGCCCAATTGGAATTTATTTGTTTGTTCTAGATAATACGAATCGTTGCTCTTTATCTACACATTTGTTCGTATGTAAACCACACGAACTTAATTCAGTTAGGTAGTAATATTAAAGAAACACTTGCTTGATTGTTAATAGCATTAAATGAAAATGATGGCTTTGCATTCGCAATTTATTGTATTCCTCCTCATTTGTCACTTTATTATATTTATTTTGCACGTTATAAAAATATGGGTATCTCTGATATTCCTATTCAAGAACAGCGAGTTTGCATATAAGTAATATTTACGTTAGCAACTGTGTGAACTCGATAGCATTTCCTCTCTATCGTACCAATATATCAGTGCGACCGAGATGGATCGCGATTAACATTTAGCCATGTTTTACAAGGTCATTACATAATATGTCGGACTTACTACACGACATTAACTTTAGACCAATCCCAAAATTTAGGAAAAAAAAGCAGTCTCATACAAATTTTGAAATTTAATTACAACATTTTCCAAAATGTGGTAAATACTATGTAGACCAAGCTGATCAACATGACCAATATAATCATCACACAGAGTTTCTATTAACTAAGCTAAGGGTGGCATTCCACCAGTCCAATTTCTTTGTCCAATGTCATTGTGTCTCACCCTCTCATTAAGCAAAATGTGAGACGCAATACACATTGGACAAATAAATTTGATAGTTGGTATACCTACCACCCTAACCATAGAAAAAACTTCCGTATACGAGTAAAGCGTGATTCATAATAGCCAGGCTGTTAAGCCAGCGCTTAAGAAATTAAACAACAACAACGAAATTATATACATTTTTAATTAGGAAAGATGCAATGGAGAGGATTGCAGTGGAATTAAACCCTAGTCTCTGGCTGCGTGATTAAAAATACACATAAGCACTAAGCAGGGCAGGGCAGACGGGCGGTGCAGTCAAAGAATTTAATTTCCGTGCCATTTAGTACCTTGCCACAGTGACAATCAATATGAAAGTCGCTAGGGACCTCATACCATTGTCAATGACAAGGTAGGAAATGGTGCTGAAATTAAGTTCCCTGACCGTAGCTATGGGGTCAGCACGTCAGCATCAAAGTAACGGATCAAGCTACGCTTCAAAATTGTCTACAGTTCTCTAATAATTTAACAAAAACAATACACTCCTTTTCTGGACAGTCGTGTAAAAAGAAATATATCAGGTTTCAATATATAGATCAATTACATTGTCAGGTCAATTCGAACTGATATCATTCAGTTATCGTGCATTTCGTTCATATTTATCTGTACATGAAATATCGGACGAGACGCACGATAAATAACATGACTAAAATATGACGTTTGAATTGGCCTGTGGGACCGGTACTTTACGCGAACTGTAGAAATAATATATATCTATTCGGAATAATATTTTAGGTTGGCAGATACTTTTGGCGCGTTGTTTCATCCGCTACTATTGATGCTGACTGTACTTGATATCCAGCATTAGGACTGGAAGAGTAAAGTGTCAAGGAGTTTGATTTATTTGACTCACATGTATCTATATAAAAATCCGATTAATAAAGTAGGGTGCCACGTTAATTAAAATAACTAGTATTATATATTCATCAAGAGTTACACGAATCTAGCCGCCGCCATACAATCTGTCATGATTTATTTATGTTTACATTAAAGATAGCAGTTGAATTATAATTTTAATGTGGCAAAATTATTGCGTTACCCCGATTAATACAGGGGTAGTTGGGAAAATAATATTATACTACTGGCAACACGGTAGGTGGTGGGGACACGGGGCCAGTTGGACAGGCTCGTGCAGTTCGTTCACTTGGGTCGAGGCAGTCAAAGAGGACACATCGTGAAGGATTGGTCCGATCAGAGTACATGCAAGTACCTCCATTGTTGTATTAATAGTAGGGCAACCATACTAGAAGAATCTTCACAAATCGAAGTTATGAAAACGCGCGTGCCGACCGCTCGTCTGGATCGCACTAAACCGCAGACACACAAGACGAATGAGCTCATAACGAAAATCCTCACTTTTACACCGTAAAAAGATAACGAAATGCAATTTCGTGGACACATTTCATTTTATCTCAAGCCTTTTGGGTTGTTGCTAACTTGACTTTTCCTTTTTTTATGTTAATATAAGAAGCAAACGAGCAGATGAACCGCCTGATGGAAAGCTATTACCGTCGCCAATGGACACGGGTCTATATTGGGTCGCATAATAATTAATTTGTCCTAATGTAATGTTACGCAAAACTCATTTCGCTTAATTGTTATTCTGCTGAAACCATTAACATTTCAGAAAAATTATAAATAAACCTAACCTAGGTTAGGTTCCTACACAACCGATGCAAAATATTTTCGAAAATACTTTCTGTGTCAACTAAAGATTGCGCGAAAAATTTTTTATGTGCAACATTACATTAGGACAATCAATTATTATGCGACGAGGATAGGCACCGACCCACAACTCCTGTAAGTGCATCGCCCATGATGCCGGCAATCTTACAGGCCTATTCGGATTTCGAGATAATCACAAGATCTAGAGACGATTTAGAGATCAACTAGATCTACATTAGATATCGACTAGATGTGACTTGGATATCTAAGTCATAACTTGTCGAAATCGTTCAAGAGGACCTCCAGAATCGCGGAAAAGTCAAATTTGACATATCTATCTTACAAATATGTTTAAATTATCCATATCGTAACTTATTGAAGTCTAGTAGAAATCTAATTCATTTTCTGAATCGAGCCGAAAGCCACTGTCGGAGCGGAACTGCAATATATTTATTCGCGTGCGATAAAGATGGGAAATACCGGATCAATGTACTAATTCTTTCCTGCTTAGCGTCCTCACTTTATAAACATTTTGTGATTTATGGAACCCGTAGGACGCGCCTCGCACTTGGCTGTTTTCTACACTGCTTTTTCGTTTTCGTACACTGGCAGTTTAATTTTGGCATGAATGGATACTGTATACAGAATTTTATTAGCGTTGTTACGTACCAAGATTGGTAGTTGAGGAGCTTTTTGAGGTTATATTGAATTTTTGTAGAGACTAGTAAAATTGGGTTATGTTAAGCATAATTTTATTCTGTTTGTTATACATGAATAAGGTAGGAAAGGGGGTAGAATACATACATATAGATGCAGCTATTACCTATTTTTGGTTTGCTAATATAAAATACTTATCGCAATCGTTTTATAGCAATATATTATACCGTAATGCCATTAATAATTTATACCTTGCCTCGAGTTTTATAAGGTCGGGTGTAAAAAAAGTCAACTTTTGAGGAGTTTAGAGGAAGGAAGGAAGTTTAGGAGAAAATGCTTATAAGATGTCACAGCGATACGACACTTACCTGTCAGTGTCAAAAGTGACGTTTTTGTTTGAAATTAGTATCGTATCGCTGTGACATCTTATAAGCATTACTCGAATCGGGCCTATAGTTCATAGATCTGGTGCAGTGTGAATCCGATCGGTACCTTTAAACGATCTATCTACATGCGTCACACGCGTCACTGCCGTCACGAGTGGCGTCACGAGTAGCGTCATGTCACCGTGCCGCTGACAGACGGTCGCCGCGGGAGATCGATTATAACTAGACTATGACTAACTATAACCAGGTACATGTGTGGACTTTAAGGCACCGTGAGTTTAGGTCCATCGAACGCAGCTGGCTGAGCACTGAGCGGATGGCCGCGGATTTCGTGGATATTCAATTGTTATTTTTATCAACCGACGAAAAAAAAAAACGGAGGAGGTTCTCAAGTCGACGCGTATATTTTTTTTTTTTTTATGTATGACCACGCATAACTTTTTACAGAGGTGTTCGATTTTGATAATTATTTTTTTATTGGAAAGGGTATACCCCGAAGTTGGTCCCATATAAATTTGGAAAAAAAAATCCAACGTTAAGGGTAGGAAAATAGGGGATGATTGATTTTTTCACTCACCGATTGTAACGTATGACCACGCATAACCTTTTACAGAGTAGTCGTAATAATAATAAAAATTTGGAAAAAAATCCTACCCTAAGGGTGGGAAAATAGGGGTAATTTATTTATATTACAGAACATAATAGTTAAAATAGGATTATTAATATAACAGTTAATAGCTAAAGCAAGGTAGGTAGCTATTTTATTTAAAAGTAATCAAAAATTAAGCATGTAATAATTTGTATAAATTATAGCCACAGAAAATTATAAAATAAAAACTTTTTAACAAAAAAAATAACCGCCGAAAAAAAACTAAAAGGAAATAAAAAACCGGCACTAACACGAAACGAGTCGACCAAACAATAGCACACTGAAAAGAAAAAAATAATTATTATTTTGTCTTCAATAACGCAAGTGAATACCTATGAACTATGTATATACATACTTCTGAAATCAGGTCACGGCAAATATGTAACAATGTTGAATCTAATACGATCATTTATATCCTTCTGCTTTCATAAGTAATAGTTACTGATTTTAAAAAGCGTTTTTCAATTAAAAGACATCTCAAAATCTATCTTCTTTCTAATGCTAAAAAAAGAACTATAGACCGCAGACATATTTTTCGAGCATGACCCCATTTAAGAAGTTATTCGGTGCCGGTAGTTCAATTACAAAAAATGGAAGTAGTTAAAACTATCCAAAGCCCCATAATGCAACACAATAGAAAATGATTTGATTACGCGGAAAGCTTTTTAGCCGCGGCTTTGGTGAGCTTTTAGTTGGCGTCAATCAAAACTAATTGCTGCTAGCTTTGCGGTCACTGGACACGATTTTAGGCGATTCGGGGCTCACTGAAAGCTTCGGGTAGATGTCGCTACGAAAAAAAGTTAAAAAGTGAGGCACTACATTACATCAAAGAATTGACAGTGGTCCCCAAACTAGGTCGTGCCTGTAATGGGAACAATAAACTCTCTATATCCTTAAGAAGGTATTTAAAATGTTACACTGTTTACGGGCGATGATACCTACTTTGGTTAAGTGTGTTGACAAACTTTAACGTTTATCATCAGTAAAATAAATAAATAAATAATTGGGGACTATCTTACACGATCGATCTAGCCCCAAACTAAGCAAAGCTTGTACTATAGGTACTAGGCGACGATATACATACGTATATCTTATAAATAAAGAACCATCGGCTTCTTAGGCAGGGTCAGTACCCACTAGGCCAGACCGGTCCTCTAAATAGAAATAAGAGGTACCTATAAGTACCCACTTTAGTCTTTTTCCAGGCCTCACTGAAAATCAGCGTCACGTTGTGTGTCCTAGGATACACCACCTGACAAGAAGCTGAGGCCTTTTTGGCACAAATATTTGACCGAAGCGAAGCGAAGGTCTACGTTTTGACTCGGGCATTTTGCTTTCGTATGTCCGGATGTTCTCCTCTACAGGTCGCAATTCTTAACCGATTCTCGTGAAATTTTGTGACCGAATTTTATGACTAAATAAAAATTTTTTGTCAATCCGGTTTTTGGAAATTTTTAAAAATGGCGGAGTCGTGATGCCTGGCGCCTAACCAAATAGTGGTATCCGTACCATACGAGTGTTTTCTTTTTGTGATATGTTTATAGATTAAATGGCCAAAAATTCAGAAAATTTATTTCGCTGGTTTCGGAGGTATTGAGATATTTACTTTTAACTAATTTTAATTTGAGAAGGAGTAGCTAAATTTCGTCAACCCATCTATGAACTATTTGGCTCAGTTTGTAAACGTTCGCTTTTTCTGTTTGCACAGAGGGTCTGGGTTCGATCCCCAGTAATTGTATGCTGGGATATTATATCTTTTTGTATTTTTTTACACATAAATTTCGTATTGTTTTTTTTAATTTACTATATTTAAAGCTCTTAGCACCATGTTATTTAAAGCTCTGCTCGCGAGGTCTACAGCTCACAGAGCCACTAGTTATGTTATGTTATGAATGAATAGTTTTGTGTTATTTATTATTTGTGCTAATAAACATTCTTATTCTTATTCTTAAGTACGTCTACATTACATTATTAATATAAATGTGCACGTTGTACAAAGTTTCAACACTTGGGGAAGTTTTCATGTAGAAAGGAAGTAACCATGTTTGTAAATACCCGTAGGATGTTTTGTGAAATTTTAGGGGGTTCTTGTAATTTTGCATCTGGGAGAATTCCTAGGTGGAAGATTGGAACCTTTTAATTGAAAGAAGGGCTAATAGCTACACAAACATTATTTTAATATTTTTATTATAATCTCTTAATAAATTAAAAAAAGTTTTGTTAACGAAAATCACAATATTTTTAACCTCACGCCAACGCAAGGAAAATACAAACTCTAAATTAAAACATTATAAATAAATTTCAAATGCACTGTATTAAATGTTTGTCATTCCAAATCATAGTTTTAAAGTCAATTCCAACATAAAACAACTCACAATTTACATCAACCGACTTTGCTACTCAGTACTCATGTGGATAAAATGCAACTTTGTCATCACCATATATTTGAAAAATAAAGAAAGCCTTTATGAGCTTGGCTTTATGTGGTGGTGAAAAATATTTTTTTAAACTTTTCCATGAATTTCTTATTACATCGCCCCGTTTTATAAAAACTGTATAAAATAGGTACGAAGAGTAGCCACAAAATAAGTCGAACACCTCCAGAATAGATGCATCGGTAAATAATGGCGCCAGTATTCTCAGAATAACTTAAGAGAAAAGTGGACGAGCGATTCTCCATACACACGTAGCCCATTTCCCTCTATGAATCATTATACATAGAATATATTCGATTCATTCGATATATATGCTAACCAAAGCTTTGCCCCACTTTGCCCCTTCGTTTGACTTTTTTTATTATTTTATCTACACACTTATCATAAACCCTCTATGCTGCTTTCAAAATCCGCAAATAAAGGCTAACATTAAGATAAACAACTGTTTTATTACAACAAAATTCTTTTCTTGACAATGTTATTATTGCATAATTATAACATCTCTGGAAAACAAAGCAATTTTATTAGACCTCTATTTTAATATCTCGACATTTGACGTTCAGATGACGTGTTTTATTCGAAATGAAGTCTCAATGGCAAACAATTTTGACAAAATAATCACGGTGCATATCCCTTCCTTTAATTTGTTTCAATTAATTTTAATTTTTAACAAGTAGAAACGTCTGCGAACGATGCTATTAAGCTTAGAATAAATTTAAAAGTGGAAAAAATTACTGTCTTGGGTGAGACTTGAACTCACTACCTCTGGATCGATACTCCAGCGCCCTGCCATCTGAGCCACCAAGGCCTCATCCATAGCCAGCAAATCTAAAAAATGGTGGAAAGATTTGCTGGCTATGGATGAGGTCTTGGTGGCTCAGATGGCAGAGCGCTGGAGTATCGATCCAGAGGCCGTGAGTTCAAGTCTCATCCAAGACAGTAATTTTTTCACTTTTAAATTGTTTCAATTAGTTTGTCACTCCTCTTTTAATCTTTAAAAAAATGGATAAAAGTCAAACAAAGGGACATAACATCTATTGGTTAATATACATAAAGCAAATTGTGCAGAAAGATTTTCTATAGGTAATTACATTAATGTCAATACCTAAAAGGAAAAGGGGTACGTTTGTATGGGGAAGCGGTCGTCAATATTCCTCTTAAAACCTAAATCTAGACCCAAATCACGTAGTTGCATTTGTTGCTATCTATTCTAAGCTTGTCACTTGGGACCTGTGTATTGTTCCTTGAGTACAAAAGCTAGCTTCTAACTTTTTTGGTGTTTTTCAATGATTTTCTATGTTGAAATGAAGTGGGAATATAAACTAGTATACAAAAGCGATTCAGTCTTAAAATCTATTTCGGCTTTGAATGATACGAGCGCTCGCGGTTACGTGCGCGCAAAATGCACCGCGATGTCGTGTCAAAATCGAATTATAACAACAACATAAAAACCGCCTGATGGTAAGCGGTCACCGTAGCCTACGGATGCCTGTAAATAGAGGTGCTACATACGCGTTGCAGATCCTATAAAAACCAGAACTGTAGCCTCTCGAGGAAAACTCGTCATTTTTACTTATTTCCGTGCATTTATATTCATTTATTTTTTGACGACCGGGCTGGCCTAGTGGGTACTCACTCTGCCTATGAAGCCGATGATTCCGGGTTCACAGCTATTTGTTCCTGAGTCATGGCTGTTTTCTATGTATTTAAGTATTTATATTATATATATAATCGTTGTTTAAGTTCCCACAACACAGCCTTCATGAGCTTACCGTGGGGCTTAGTCAATTTGTGTAAAAATGTCCTATACTTACCTATAATATTGATTTATTTATCTATAACTACTAGACCGGCAACTCCTCCTTTCCCGGCCTCTCTAGTAATGTACCATGGTATAATAATATACTCCGCCTGGTACTCCATTCCCGTCTTTTCTAGGTCACCTAACTGACACGGGCTTACGTCATCATGCAACAGCGCTATATGATAATATGCGATAGCGCTATATATAGCGGCCATGTTGTTGTGACGTAGCCCCGTGTCACTCTGGGAATGGAAGACCATGTTTTATTAGACTATGTAATGTACCTACTATTACGCAAGTCCGTGTATCCTAACAGCTCCAAGCCAACCACCAGCGGCGCCGCCGTATCGCGCGATGACAAATCGGGGTATAAATCAGCTCGCGGTCGCACCTGCAATCCGTCCTGCATGCAAACACTGCTGTTTTGGCGCTTTATGCATATTGCAGGTAATGTTGCATTTAAACTATAAATAATGCATTTGAACTATCTGAAAAAAATATTGCCGAACTCATTGAGTAATTTACTGAACTTAAAACATTATTATATCTAATTATACATATAAATCTAATTTAAACTATCCATCACGCTTTGAGTTGCTGTCGCTGTTCAGGGAGATTTCCCAGACACCACGCGCTTAACGACATCGTCCGGAGGGCCCTAATATCCGCGAACATACCGTGTGTTCTGGAACCACCTGGCCTCTGTCGCACCGATGGCAAAAGGCCGGACGGGTTAACTTTGGTGCCCTGGCAGAAAGGAAAGTGCCTACTATGGGACGCGACGTGCGTCAGCACTTTCGCCGCCTCGCACCTAAACCGGACGGTGCAGACAGCAGGCGCTGCGGCAGAGCTGGCAGCGTTAAGAAAGCGCATAAAATACTCCGACCTTGAGGCGAATTATTATTTTGTGCCACTCGCCTTCGAGGTAACGGGGTGTTGGGGGTCTGACGCCATAGCTTTTATAAGGGAGGTGGGAGGTAGAATCAGGGAGAGGACCTCTGACGCTCGCGCGGGTTCGTACCTGGTGCAAAGGCTGGCCATCGCTATCCAACGTGGTAACGCGGCAAGTATAATGGGCACCTTTGCACCCGGTACAGCCCGCGGAGGCCTTTTAGATTAAAATATTTTAATATTTAGATATATTTAAGTTACTTTTGTATGATTATTTATGTACCATTAACATTTTGTATAATAAATATGTATTTTAAATTTAAACTATCGTGAGTTAACTCACGTATTTTATTAGTCACTCGCGCGACATGTTTCGGAGAGCATATCGGCGCGATTCGGGAAATGAATTAAAGTTTCACTAGATATGAAATAGTAAAGATATGTGACGTTCCACGGCAAAAGGTACCTTATGGCGGCTGGCGCTTACGCTATTAGTACGTATACAAATACGAAAGTTCTTGCCCCTATTGACGGTCTTCCCAACCAAAAATTTTATAGACCGGTATGTATGTATGTATGTATGTAAACACTTTATTGTACATAAGACAGGTTAAGATATAATTAAAAGAAAGTATACAATGTACAAAGGCGAACTTATCCCTATAAGGGATCTCTTCCAGTCAACCTTTGAGCGATTGAGAGTAGACAAATGAAAATGACAGACAAACGAACACATGTACAGAAAAGTAAATTATGGTTCAATTATTACCCAAGTAAATAATTAAAAACTTTAGCCTACATTCTAATATAAATACACATACATAATACATATTAATATAAATACATACTTAGAAATAAATATATACATAAACATAATTAAATAAAAATACTTAGTACTCAACCAGAACACAAGTCATTGGATAGCCATAGTTTATGCAATTTAATCTTGAGTGATGCTACCGACTGGGACTGTCTAAGGGATAACGGCAACTTGTTCCACAACTGCACAGCGCGCACTGTGAAGGACCTGCGGGCTCAGCACGGTTCCATTTTTATCGACTATCACTATGCGCGTCCCTTTCGCACTTACATACTTGTTAGAACGTGACAGGCATGGTGACAAGGGATAAAAACGCGACCGTGCTAAGCCGCCTGGAGTATGACCGAGTCTTGTTACACGGTACAGCGAGAGTCAGGTTCGCACTCGATCTCAAGCGATGACCACTACAACCCGCCAGGTAAGTAAATCTTTCAGAAAGATATGGTGGGGAGGTTGGATTGAACAGGACGTTGAAGAGCAGTGACAGGATGTGTACGTCCCTACCGGTCATACCTACATTGAGCTTAGGTTATATAACCTGTAACATTTTTATTATTCATACTGGGAATAACACCATCAGCTACGTAGGCATTGTCATCAACTGCATCGGTATTTTACAATTCAGTACCAATAAAGTACACTTTGGTAACGCTACCGTTATCGGTCTCTGCGGGCGACATCGGCAGTCCGTGTATTGTTGAAAAAACGACGGACGTTTTACGATCTACTAGTTTCTAGGGTCCAACTGGCAATGTACCAAAGAGAATTTTCAAAAATTTCAAAACTTCCCATTAAATTTTTCTCAGTATTTTTTGTCTGAACGTTTATTGCCAAACCTTCTTACTCGTAGTTTCGAATTCTACTTACAAAATAGACGCTTATAATTATAGGTAGAACATTTTAAGGACAGTAAAAAGTTTTCGTCAAGAAACAGAAAATTCTCATATGCTCATTATCCAACCACAAATGGCCGTTCCACTGTCTTGACTTTGTCAAAATACCGGACAAGTGCGAGTCGGGCTCGCCCACGGGTTTCGTATTTTTTAGTATTTGTTGATTAAGCGGCAACAGAAACACATCATCTGTGAAAATTTCAATTCTCTAGCTATCACGGTTCATGAGATAGGTACAGCCTGGTGACAGACAGACGGACAGACGGACAGTGGAGTCTTAGTAACAGAGTCCCGTTTTTACCCTTTGGCTACAGAATCCTAAAAACGATTGACGTGATAACTGTTGTTCTTTAACGGAACCAATAATAAACCTTTGGTTCGCTCCTACATTTACAAAAATGTGAAGTTATTAAATTTAAAAACGAGAAAACTGATTCATTGCGCTTTCCATTTCGCATAAAATGACAGCCTTGACAGTGAAAGCCTTCCTGTTAAAAACAAAGCGCGATAACCATTGTCAGAATTTTCAATTTGCTGAAAAGAAGGGTCTGTCAACTGGTTATTACAGGTATGTTCCAATTTAAAGAATTTTATAAAAGAAAGTTGTATTGCTGTCGCAATCCGATTCTTACTTGCATTTGACACGTTGTGGTACGTGAATTTGATATGGGCCGGACACTATCATGAATAATGACATTACTTTGAAGGAATGACATTTTTAGTGATAGTATAGGGATTGTCATGAATGAATGACGGCAAGTAATGAAGTTTATTTAAATATCTTCGTTCAGTATTAGTGTTATGTCAAAGTAATGACGCTAGAAATTACATTACTACTGACAGTGAAATGATTAGAATGATGGAATCAGAAATGACGGCAAGAATGACGGAAGATAATGAAGTTATTAAATGAGATAGGACATGGTGCGTCAATGAACGAAATTATTCGTGCTTTAACGTTACTTTAGTCGCAACAACTGAGCGCTACTGCACTTCCCAAAACTCCCACTATACCAATTTCACCCCTATTTAACTAAACCGTTTATAGTATCAAAATTACAAAGTTTTCCTTAGCCCGAATACCGGCACATTAAGCTAAACTTAAGAAAGGGCGTAAGCGGCTACGTTTTCTTTGCATTTTATGCTCTTTTTAAAAAGGGGAATCTAAGATCAGCCTCCAAAAGGTCGTAAAGGCCGAGTGATTCTATGTTACTTATACTGTTTTTTAAAGCTAATGTTGGACTGCGCTGTGTTTTGCGAGCGGCTTAAAAACCGGTGCCATTTTACAGTAGGTACTTATAAGTACTTATTGCGTCGAATGATAGTCCATATGACAGTCCTTTCAAGTCTATGTTGGTTGGGCAAGATAAAAAAAAAATATTTTACATTTATAAATAAATTGATGTGCGAAACTCACACATACGGCTGGATTCGGGAAATTAATTAGAGATTAACTAGATACGATATAGTAAAGATATGTGACGTTCCACGGCAAAAGGTACCTTATGGCGGCTGACGCCACGATTCAGGAAATGAATTAGAGATTCACTAGATATGAAATAGTAAAGATATGTGACCTTCCACGGCAAAAGGTATCTTATGGCGGCTAGCGCTTACGTCGCATAGCGCCGCAATAATATTGGAGCTGCGTTAATAATAGTGTAAGCGCCAACCGCCATAAGGTACCTTTACCCGTGGGACGTCACATATCTTTACTATATCGCATCTAGTTAATCTCTAATTAATTTCCCGAATCGCGCCGATAAGCAATTACCTTTGCCTAAGGACACCTGCAACGCCAGAGGGGTTGCAAGAGCGTTGCCGGTATTTAAGATGGGAATGCGCTCCTTTCTACCACAGTCGACAGTTCATTCCACAGTTCAGCTGTGCGATGTAAAGAAGTAGTACCTATACTGCAAAACGTAATTCAAGACCAAAAAAGTAGGACAATGTTGCCATTGCAATAATTTGTTTGTAAAATAGTAAATTTCTTTTGATAAATAATCACGCTAAGATAATTTATTCATTAGTAATTTTACTCCTACTACTCGTATTTAAAAAAGTACTTTTATTTACTTATTTGTACATAAATACAAGACGCGCTAGTAAAAAAGTGGCAACATTTCTTACTTTTTTTGGTCTTGAATTACGTTTTGCAGTATAAACTAAATAACGAACAAATTTTTTATAATTTTATTATAATGTTTCCAAATTCAGTCAAGCTTAGCTATATCAATTGATCTTATCGAGGAGGTAAGTGGCACAAAATGGATTTCCGATCGCTGTAAAAAGGAATGAAGATGTAAAAGATATTCGCTATTAAATATTATAAAAGTCCGGGAGCAATTAGTCCGTTTCCGGGAGTTGGTGATTCCGTCCGGAACGGCGAGCGCTCATAGTAGGGGCGGTAGCGGGAGGGGTGGCTGAATTACTTTGAACTACTTTGGACACGTGGCCAGACGGGAGCCGGACAACTTTGAAAAACGCATTATGGTTGGCATGGTGGATGGAGGACGGGGTAGTGGACATCCACCAACCCGCTGGGTGGACACTGTAAAAAACCGGGCAAGTGCGAGTCGGACTCGCCCACCGAGGGTTCCGTACTTTTTAGTATTTGTTGTTATAGCGGCAACAGAAATACATCATCTGGGAAAATTTCAACTGTCTAGCTATCACGGTTCGTGAGATACAGCCTGGTGACAGACGGACGGACAGACGGACAGCGGAGTCTTAGTAATAGGGTTTTACCCTTTGGGTACGGAACCCTAAAAAGGTCTGCCAGGGATCTACACAGGCGCCTATTATTAGGAAGGCGGAAAATCGAGCAGAATGGAGAGCCTTGGTGCACAGAATAACGACTTTATGTGGTCGCGACCCTCAGTCATGAGGAATCGAGGAATAAGAAGAAGCGGGAGCGGCAGCGGTGCGATTATATTGGATTAATATATTCATATACACATACCTATAGTTAAAATAATAATCAGCCTATATACGTCCCACTGCTGGGCACAGGCCTCCTCTCATGCGCGAGAGGGCTTGGGCTATAGTCCCCACGCTAGCCCAATGCGGATTGGGGACTTCACATACACCTTTGAATTTCTTCGCAGATGTATGCAGGTTTCCTCACGATGTTTTCCTTCACCGAAAAGCTAGTGGTAAATATCAAATGATATTTCGTACATACGTTCCGAAAAACTCATTGGTACGAGCCAGGATTTGAACCCGCGACCTCCGGATCGAAAGTCGGAAGTCATATCCACTCGGCCACCACCGCTTCTATGGTTTATAGTTATATGGGTATATTATATATACCTATATATTTTTTTTTATTTTCACGTTCCGATCTTCATCCATTCTCTCAAGGTGGCCCAACCAACGGACTCTGTAAGCTTTACTACCATAATGTTAGGTTCAGCCACTAGGTTTTTGATCTCACAGACCCTCTACCCTATCCTAACCTCTCCTATCGGACGCCCCAGGTATCGCTGGTGCGACTTATAGGAGAAGAAGAAGATAATAATGTTTTCTTTTGGATTTCAAATGCGCTCGACACCGCCTACAATTTTTTCTGCCTTGTCCTAAGGTTGAATGGTAGAATATTTACGCTCTCTCCGCTCATCACCATCACTGTCCCAACCAACATTAAGGAGCAGTGGGTTCACCTAACAGAGTTTTTACAAAATCGTAGCGCTTTTATAGATCACAATACCGTTTTGCCAAAAAATATGAATATCAATTGAAGGGATGTTTACAAAAACAATATAACTGACTACACTGGTTGACACCTGAAACGATTAACAATGTTCTTAAAAAAGTGTCAACCGTTATGTTGTTTTTGTAAACATCCCTTCAATTAGTATAGTCTAGTAACTTTATTGATTCGAAATCTGATTAAACAAGTTTCGTATTTAATTACACAAACGGGTCTACCGCGATATAATCGCGATGTAATTAAATATGTGTACAAAACGCGAGAGTTTAAAGTGTTATAAACAAGTTTCGGTCCATAGAAAAAAAATATGAACATAGTCTACAACGCACCATGAAAAATAATAACTATTTTTTGCACAAAAGCTGTTAACATGAAAATTGCTTCTAAAAATTCTTACCTATTATTATTTTTTATCGAATTTTTATTTTTATAAAAAGGAACTAAAAATAATAATTCAAAAACAATGATACCTATCTGCGATCCCGAGCATGCACAGCCGTCCGCTCAGTGCTCAGCGAGCCTCGAAGAAGGACCTAAACTCACGGCGCCTTAAATGGCAACATCAACCGCGATGCAGATAAAATGTCATATTTTGTATTTAAATTTAATTAAAGCGTTTAAATGCGTTCATCCCACACGCGACACGCGGCGCGTTACCTACTCTTGAAAATGCATTGGCACATGATCGTGTACAAAGTATTTTATTAAATTATAATACGGGATGGTCTTTTAATTTAACGGCCATATTTCGTGGTTGAAATAACTTTGATAACGGTAAGGCGTGCGACTTTCAAAGAAAGAGGTCGATTAAAATCTAACAATTTGTTATGATTTTGAACTAGTTTAAGGTTGCATCAAAATAAAATCAAAACACATCGCAAAACAATAGGGCCCCTGGAAACAATTTTCAGCAACGACAACTGTTACTAGTACCTTGGTCTTCCGGTTCGAGCGCCATCATGATAGTCATCAATTCCTTTGTTTTTTGCTCATTAATATTGTTTAAAGTGTAATATCGATAGCCTATTATACAGTAAACTAATGTGGTAGTGTGCAGTGAATGGAGAATTAATCTTGAAACGCGTTTATCCACCATTTTGGATTCAACGAGCTTTAGAAGAGCGAATACAATCACCGTACACTGTCTTATACTAACCGTATAATTTCAATCGTATTACCTTGCTACTACGACTTTGATACTGGCGAAATAAAATAAAAGACTGCTATTTGAATCATACTTTGATGGTATATTTACTTATTCGTACACGTATTGACACGCACGATAACTAAATACATGATTCAAATATCATTCTGTCAGTGTACGTTCAAATCGGCCTGGCCCCAATTTCACCACGGTGACAGGTGCGACAATTGTAAAATCACTGTTGCTGACGTCACAGGCATCCATGGGCTACGGTTACCACTTACCATCGGGCGGGCCGTATTCCTGTTTGCCACCATCATTGTTTTATTAAAAAAAACTTTATTATATCGGAAAAAAACAGATATTTCTTTTGCGAAGTTTCTGAAAATTGTCAAGATTTAGAAGAATTGTAGGTAATTCTTGACAGGTAATGAGTTATATGTCGGAATTTCGTGACAAATGTAGTGTTTCTTGTGATAATTGTCATAAACTTAGCAAGAGAAACATCTGTTTTTTTTCGATATAATAAAGTTTTTTTTAATAAAACAATGATGGTGGCAAACAGGAATACGGCCCGCCCGATGGTAAGCGGTAACCGTAGCCCATGGATGCCTGTGACGTCAGCAACAGTGATGTTTGACAATTGTCGCACCTGTCACCGTGGTGAAATTGGAGCCTGATGGTGGAGCGGTAGAACCAGGCCTGGCTTACTCCGCGATTTCGTCGCTTTGCGACGGGTAGCTACAAGTACATCCGGCCCACACCAATTTTGGTGGCTAGCCATAAGCTGTAGGCCTAGCACATGATTGGCGCGACAGTATCTCGCGGCGAGATAGACTACCCGTCATTTTCTAACTATGTTAATTAAACAGGGACGGGTAGTCTATCTCGCCGCGAGATACTGTCGCGCCAATCATGTGCTAGGCCTACTGCGCGTGGCGCTGTCGCCACCTAGCGGTCATATCTGTCCTAATAGTAACAGACGCGTTTTGTTAGAGAGTGAATCTTCTGTACCTAGTACAGTCGCCATCAGATATATCGTAGCGGGCGAGGTACTCAAATATTTCGAAGCAGCATAACTTTTCAATAAATTCGTTACACTAGTTATGGTCAATAACATCAGAACATGCAATTTGTCACAAATATAAGAGCAGCGACTTTTCGATAAATTCGGAACATATAACGAGGTAAAAATATCAGAAAGCACAAAACGTCAAAGGTATCTACGCAGCCAGGATGATCATAAATATCGGAACATTTATGGAAAATATACCTTAAGTCTTTTTCACACAGTTTAAATTAGTGGACACTATATTATGCATGTAGATTTTTTGATTTTGGCATGACGTATGGGGTATATTTATGTTTTGTTTGGAATTCGAATAGACTCGTGTACAGATTATAAGATTTTATTTTGAAAATTGAATCTTTAATAGAGGTTTATAGCCGCGGCTACGCTGCGAGAAACAGAACTACATTTCAGTCAGCTCATTTAGTGAAATAAAAAGTATCATTATTGGGTATGTCCTGTTCCAGAACAACGTCTTACTTAAGAAATAACCGGCCAAGTGCGAGTAGGTCTCGCTCACCAGCAGTTCCACTTGATGAAGTGCGACAGTTTTTTTATGGAAATGCTTGATTTTATGTTGAAAATACAAAAATCTCTATACATATGCCTTTAAGATTTGAGGAGTTCCCTCGATTCCTCATGGATCCCATGTTCAGAACTCGAGCTTGACATAAATGTGGCTTAAAAACTTGCTTAACCAACAAAACGAAGAGGACAAATTGCCAAACGTGAGCTATGCGTCGTTGAAGAGTTCCGTTCTGATCATCATCAGCAGTTCCACTTCATCAAATGTCACTTTTTTGAATATAAATGCTTGATTTGTCGATAAAAGCACATAAATCACTATATGTATGGCTTTAAGATTTGAGGAGTTCCCTCGATTGGTATGGGGCCCAATACTTTCCACGACTCTTCTCTTTCCTCACAGACTCTATCATAAAGCCAAACAAACAGATATAATTAAAGGCCATGGCAGGATAAGCTGAATCTGCCCCCAGCGAGTTTTGGCTTGTAATTTTTTTCGATGATGTGGCTTTGTATTGGTAACAAGTATGCAAAATTTGACCCCCCAAAAGTTTATAGTTTTAAAATAAGAAATAAAAAACGAAATATGATTTTCTTTCAATATTTTTTTTTCTAGTAAGCCGATTTAGACGTGCGTCACGTATAATGTGCATATAGTAAAGACATATATGTATATGACATTATTATTATTATGACATATATATATGGTATATGACATTAAATATAGGATATATTGCCACACAAAAAAGGAATAAAAATACAATTTCTTTTCCAAAGAAAAAAATTTATTACTTTCACGTCAGCGACACCTCCAAATTTTTCACCAAAGCTAGCCTCTTTAATAAGTTACAAAATGAATGTATTTACTTAATTTTGTGTGGTAGAACAAGGTGTTTTTTTAATTGAATACATCACTCTACATTTTCTATACCCGCTCGTCAAAACTACTCGATTAAAAACTCTTTATAGAAACGGTAATAAAAAGTAAAATCATCATCAAATCACGGCTAATAAAAATCAATTAGCTTTCACGTGCGAACTCTTTTGACGAGTGCGATACTTCAAATTTCGTTCGATATTTGCTTTGTTGGTTTTCTATATTCTTGACGTTGACAATTTCTTGCAATTGTTATCCTATAGGTACTGATTCATCGTTAATTTGCTTTTGATGAAAATTGTTATTTTAATCTTAGATAACAGCTTTTCCATATAACACCATGATTCCCTATCGCGTAGATACAGAAATAAAAAAGAAAATCATAGAATTACGGAATGATGGTCTGCCTATAACAGACGTAGCTAATGAAGTTGGGGTTGCTGTAAGTATTTTTTACTATATTGAAAGCTGGACAAATAGAATTAAATGCAAAGCTTTTTTCGATCATGATAAAATTTAGTATACATTTATTTCAGAGAAACACTGTGTATCGATGGCTGGAGAGATGGCAGCAAGAAGGTGCCTTGACAAATCACGTATCATTTGGACGTCCGCGTTCTACGACGAGGCATCAGGACATGGCTATCATAAATAAAGCTCACGAAGAAAGATTCATAAATACCACTCAGTTTGCAAATGAATACCAAGTATCGAGCAGTACCATACGAAGGCGTCTAAAAGAGGGTGGTCTACAAAATAGAGTGCCAGCAAAGAAGCCGGCACTAACTGACCGACACAAAACTGACAGGTTGCAATTTGCAGCTACTTATTTAAATCACAATTTTAATAAAGTGATTTTTATGGACGAAAAGGTGTTCTGTTCATCGGATAATGGCAGAATGAGTTTATGGAGACCAGACAATACGCGATATCTGGAGCAAAATGTAGTGCCTAATCGCCATAGTGGGCGTATTACGATCGGGTTTTGGGGCTGGATGTGTAAGGATGGCCCAGGAGAGCTGGTAGAAATTACAGGTCGTATGAATGCGGAGCATTACAAAGAAATACTTGAAGAGTCGTTTCTGCCAACTGCCAACGTATTTTACCCAAATGAGCACATAACTTTCATGCAAGACAACAGCTCGGTGCATAATGCTCGCTTGGTACAAAGCTGGATTCTTGACCACAGAGATGTGTTGACTCGTATAAAAATGCCTGCTAAGAGCCCCGATCTCAACCCCATAGAAAATCTATGGGCAAAAATGGTACAAGAGTGGGACGGAAACCAGTGTCGCACAAAAGATGCTTTAAGACGCCACGCCATCAACGTTTGGGAGTCTTTTCGAGGGCGAAACGTATGTGAAAACCTGGTTGGTTCCATGCGTAGACGGTTGCAGAATGTATTAAACGCTGGAGGAAGTTATACTAAGTACTAACGTATTCACAGACTGAAGAACATTAGAAGTTTAAATTAGTTTACGCGTAATGAAGTAGTTGTTAAAAGGTTTTTAATAATAAAATAAATGTAATGTTTGTGTTTAAAATAAAATAGTATTTTCTGTTTCCTTACACGTTTTTATTCACCTTACTAAAATAGAATAGTTATCAATCTGACAGGTTGACATTATGTAGTTTTCGAGTGATAATAATTATAATCCACAATGGTTGTCAAAATCGTTTGACAACTTATAGTAACGAATTTAAACTGTGTGATTCAGACTTAAGGTATATTTTCCATTAATTTTCCGATATTTATGATCATCCTGACTGCTTAGATACCATTGACGTTCTGTGCCTTCTGATATTTTTACCTCGTTATATGTTCCGAATTTATTGAAAAGTCGCTGCTCTTATATTTATGACAAATTGTATGTTCTGATGTTATTGACTATAACTAGTGTAACGAATTTATTGAAAAGTTATGCTGCTTCGAAATATGTGAGTACCTCGCCCGCTACGATATATCTGATGGTGACTGTACTATGATTTATTCTGTGGTAGAACTGCAACCTTTACGTAAGTTAGCGTAGACGTAATAAATTCGATATCCGTCCGACGTGACACGTCGCGTCCACGTCGCGTGCAGACATCTTTTCGTACTTAGCGGGACGTGATCCGTGCACGTGACGATTGTGCTCAGATACTTTGATGTTTGATGTGAAGGAATATTTTATTTAGGGTACCGTGAATTCAGGTGCTGTTGAACGCAGCTGCACTGAGTGTGGGCGTGCGTGCCCGAAATCGCGGATATGGGAATTTTCATTTTAACTTGTACTTTAAAGCGCGACTTCGTGCGCGAGTCGTGTTTCAGTAACGTCTAACCGTCACATTCCTGACAAAATGTATGGGGTTTGACATTGACCGTCAGTTTTGTGACGATTGCTAACCGGCCGAACACAGTTTTAAAGTGAAAATGCGGATATTATTGTTTATGAAATTGTTAATGACAAGTTAGCGATAATTTCGATCAAAAATAACATTACGCATTTTTAAAATGTATTTTCATGTTAACAGCTTTTGTGCAAAAATAATAAGTAACAAGTTTTTAACGGAGCGTTTTAAGCTAATGTTCGTGTTTTGTTTTTATCGAAGAGAGTTGTTTAACCAGAAGCGGCATATTATCATGGTCGCATTTTTATCACCTGTCATGCCATGCGTCACTTTCGCACACGTACATATTTGTTAGAATGTGACAGGCATGGTGACAAATGATAAAAAGCCGACCATCTTAGCCCTACAGGTTTCGAATTGATTAAGTTACTAGAGAAAGGCCTCAATATTGCTTTTCATATTTTTGGCAACCGTATTACTTTTTTAATACTTTTAAACGAGCAATTCTTGTTTATTTATTTATATGTATATTTATTTATATATACAGCGTGAGCTTAGCCATTGGACAAACCCTGAAATCCCACGTAGGGTTACTTCTAAGAAATGCTCTAACGGTAATATTTTTTCAATTAGAACAAAAGATAAAAAAATAAATTTTCTAACAAAAGTTATTTCCAATAATCGACAACAAAAAGAAACATACTGTATTAATCATTGGCAGTGCTTTTGACAATTTGTTTGAAAATGTGGAGCAATGATGACATTTGTCAAAAGTCAGAATCTTATTAATGTCATAAATAAAAAAGATAATCAAAACGGTCGAAGAAGGTTTCATACTATTAATTGCCTCAGGAGCTACTAACACATACAGGTTGCTCCAAAGTAAAAAAAATCGTAATTTGTTAATTTCTTCGGAACCGCTACACCGATTGCTATGATACTTTGTATACTGGTTCTAAATATCCTAATGCATATGTACATTTCGGCCTTGTCCAATGGCTAGGGACACCCGGTATATCTCGGAATCAGCTCTAAAGATTTCGATGAAATTTGCTATATGGGGGATTTCAAGGACGATAAATCGATCTAGCTAGGTCTTATCTCTGGGAAAACGCGCATTTTTGAGTTTTTATATGTTTTCCGAGCAAAGTTCGGTCTCCCAGATATTAATCTACTAGCTGTGCCCGCGGCTCCGCCCGCGTGTAATTCGGTCTGTGTCAGTAAGCGGCTAATTTATAATCCTAATTTCTCTCCCTCTCCCCTGGAGGCGGAACTTGAAGTAAAGTTGACATATGTATATGCTAGAGGACTGAAGTCCAGATAAAATATTTTACAATTAGGTAAGCACCACTAAATAAAACAACACTCCAAAATCAATAGTTTTATTCGCCCTTATTCAAATTTTACACGTGATTTAAACTTAGAGAATATAACTAAACGGAGTGGTCATTAACAGGCGTTTTCCTCTGTCGAAAATAGGCGGCCAATGGTCAACCGACGTCAGAAAACGTCCGCAAAAAACGCCAGACTATTTTGTACCGAAAATTATAGACATGGCGTCTCCGTTGGTTATATTCTCTAAGGATTTAAACGACAGAGTAGTAGGTGAATATCGGACGATACAGTAAGGTATACGCGCGCGAGCGAAAGCGAAGCGGCCTGCCTGGCTAGAGCGCCACTTACCGTGGTCTTCTTCAGACTCCTGAGGAAGACCACGTGCCCCTTGTAACCTCAATGCGATCAGATTTTTTTCGGGAAGGCATGGTAATGCGTATAAAATGCGAGTCCCAAATCGTTTGACTCTGCAAACGACCAGTCGGCCGGATTAAGATATTTTGATGCCCTAAGTATTTCTAGACCATGGTGCCCCCTCTCCCTAGGGTCATCAAGATTACATTGAATTTTTTTGGTAAATTGAGTGACGTTCATTGCTGCATTTCAGCTGAGAATGGAAATCAGTCACATCATTTTATCACGAAAATTGTCAGTGCCGCAGCAGTAACGTTGCAACAGAGTACCTAATGCTACTGCAGGCGCCACCCAAATGTCACCGTTATCATAAACATCTTAGAATGTTATTGAAAACGCGAGCGAAGAGAGCGCGTAAATTTTTCGATATGAAAACGCAATTTGATAGACAGTTGTACATTTTTACTTTTAGTATGGAAATCAGTCACATCATTTTATCACGAAAATTTACAGTGCTGTAACAGAGTAATGCTGCTGCAGTCCCCACCCGAATGTCATCTTAATCTTATCGTAGTAAGTCATTGAAAACGCGAGCGAAGCGAGCGCGAAATTTGTTCGATATAAAAACGCAATTTGATAGACAGTTGTACATTTTTACTTTTAGTATGGAAATCAGTCACATCATTATATCACGAAAATTGACAGTGCTGCAGCAGTAACGTTGCATCAGAGTAATGCTGCTGCAGTCTCCACCCGAATGTCACCTTTATCATATCTTAGAAAGTTATTGAAAACGCGAGCGAAGCGAGCGCGACAATTTTTCGATATAAAAAAACGCAATTCGATAGACAGTTGCACATTTTTACTTTTAGTATGGAAATCAGTCACATTATTATATCACGAAAATTGAATGTCACCTTTATCATATGTTAGAAAGTAATTGAAAACGCGAGCGAAGCGAGCGCGAAAATGTTTCGATATAAAAAACGCATTGTGATAGACAGTTGTATATTTTTACTTTTAGTGTGGAAATCAGTCACATCATTTTATCACGAAAATTGACAGTGCTGCAGCAGTAACGTTGCAACAGAGTACCTAATGCTGCTGCAGTCGCCACCCGAATGTCACCTTTATCATATCTTAGAAAGTTATTGAAAACGCGAGCGAAGCGAGCGCGACAATTTTTCGATATAAAAAAACGCAATTCGATAGATAGTTGTACATTTTTACTTTTAGTATGGAAATCAGTCACATCATTTTATCACGAAAATTGAATGTCACCTTTATCATATGTTAGAAAGTTATTGAAAACGCGAGCGAAGCGACCGCGAAAATTTTTCGATATAAAAAACGCATTTTGATAGACAGTTGTACATTTTTACTTTTAGTGTGGAAATCAGTCACATCATTTTATCACGAAAATTGACAGTGCTGCAGCAGTAACGTTGCAACAGAGTACCTAATGCTGCTGCAGGCGCCACCCGAATGTCACCTTTATCATAAACATCTTAGAATGTTATTGAAAACGCGAGCGAAGTGAGCGCGAAATTTTTTCGATAATTTTTGGTGCCCCCTAGACATGGTGCCCTAAGCAAGTGCTTATTTTGCTTAAAAGTGTTAATCCGACACTGCAAATCACAGAGGTCAATGTTTTTTTTTTCAAAGTACCCACCTTCGTGGCCATTATTAAGTGCTTAAGGAGGCGATACGTATGAATATGGATTTGATATGGATGCGATATAATTACGATTAGGTATAATTCATGACGGAGAAAATAAATAATTTTAAATAATTTTATGCAATTATACGCGTGTTGATATGTGTGTTTATTTTACCACTACGTAACTATGTAAACCCATTTTTAGTTTTCTTGGTTACTTAATGTTTACTCAGCTCCCCAAAAGATGGCACTGTGCAATGAGGGGCAATTAATTTACTGTCGTTTAATTTTGTTGTATTATTAAATCAACACAATTATTCAATTAAATTTGTTGATATCCGTACGATTGATTGAAATTTTAGAAAAGGGGTCTTCTAAACTTAGAGTTAATTTGGCAAAATCCTTCCTCGGTGACTTATTTATGTCACATCGTATTAAATTCAGCGCCATCTGTTAGTTTACCAGGGTACTCTATAGTGTTAGCACATATTTGAAAAAAGTTTGCCCCTCCTTCCTAAGTAGCGCCATACGATTTAGGGGCAAACTTAAGTCAATCGAGTGTTGTGGCTACCCCCCCTTTTAGGGGTTGAATTTTTATAGCCTATAACCTGGCCGGGGATTTTCTCGACAGATTAGTAAAGTTTTCATCAAAATCCGTTCAGCCGTTTTCACGTGATGCGCGTTCAAATAAACAGACAAACAGATAAACAGACAAACAGACAAAAATTCTAAAAACTGTTGGAACGTGTTCTGTTATCAATTCTAAGTATCCCCAGCCAACTTTTTTCAAATATCTTCCATGTACAGACTTTCGACCCTCTTCAGCTTTATTATATGTATAGATAGATAAAAGAGCCCAAAGTCAATATCCAGGAAGGAAAATGGGGACTACTTCTGCATGGAGAAGCGGTTGTCCACTATCCTCTTAAGTTTGAATGGTAAAACATGGCATTGACCTTACACAAGCAATTTTTTGAGCCTTCCTCTTTAAAAAAAAACACCATTTGCAGTTGCGTACACACTTTACACACCTATACATTTTCCGTACATTTTTCAAACGTAAACGGACAAACATAATTCAGCCCTTCAATAAAAAAAAGTCTTATCTCCCTAAGAAAATAAATCTACACAAAATTCCATCCTATCCCCTGTAATAAAAGTTGAAAACCGTACACAGCTTTAGAGTTGATATACATAAGTCGTTTAGATATACAGGGTGGCTATCCCACTAGTTACCGGCTGATTAATCCTCGCGTTGCAGCCACGGGACTGACTTATGGCCCTCGGGCGGCTGCATCGGCCAACTTTCCCGGTTTTTCCGAGACTAAGTGAGAATTAGTAGGCTGGGTAATGCGTTGCATAAAAGTGCCAGTTTAGTTAGTAGGTGTTTTTGCTTTGTTAGTTTTGTCTGGCCTAGTTATTTAATTATGAAAATTACTCTATAACACTATTAAAACTTAGAAATAAATTAAAAGTGGAAAAATACTGTCTCGGGCGCGACTCGAACTCGCGACTGTGGATCAATAAATAACCCATAATAGGGTCAAACAGATCACTGTGTTATGTCTTTCCTGTAGACATACACAAGAGTTAAGGGCTATAAAGGTTAATTTTCTTATGTAACCCTTATCCACGTGAAAAGGTCCTCCTTTTATTTAAAGAACTATGATAAAATCATTACTTACATGCCCACAAGCCGTTAACTATTGCCCACAGGAAAGAAAACTAGTGTGTTCGCGCGAACGGTACATTTTTCTTTCTGTTTGACCCAATAACTAAGCTACTGATACTCCACTCGATGACAGCAAATATTTCCACCATATCACCAAATATTTCACCATTTATCAGCGAATATTTTCACCATATTTCTAAGCTTTGTGGAATCGTTTGCAGACGTCGTTGCATAATACACAATTAATTTTATAACAACATTATGCATCCAGGGCAAAAGTAAATGAAATAAGCTTATCCCACCAAAAACATTTCCATGTAAAATGTTGCCAAGACGGGACCATATAGCCCGCACTGTCAAAAGGTTAACACTGTTATCAGTCAAGTTTCTAATTCTAATAACCCTATACGCCTTAACCCTACAAGCCCTTCTAGCATTCAGATAAAAATAGTACCCAGCACAACAAAACACTATAAAGTAAAAAAATATGAGCTTTTTAAAAACAATACACATTTTATACACGTATGAAACACGGCTTTAACAACTCTGGCCTCAATTATGAATGTTATAGTACCATTTTCCATACTATAAACAAGAGGGTGAAAATAAACCAGTTTGCATTTACAATGCACAAGTCAACAATAGCCTTTAGAATAGGGATACCACGCTTAAGTTTACAACTCGGACAAGAGTCCCGTTTTTATAAATATTTTTGAAGTGAAAACTTCTTTAGCGGCGCTGTGCACTTTTTGAGGTGGGGAAAAAATGATAAACTCGAGACAGCGTAACGCGTAACACGTGACGTCATGTGTGACGGACAATGTCATTGTTTTTTTATTTAAATGCCATCTAGCGAGTTCCCTCAAACTGGTATTAATATAACTGTAGTAAGTCAAGTCAAGTAAGTAATACATAGTGCTGCAGATATTTTGCACTAGATGGCGCTGTTATTAATATTTTGAGTACCAATGTCGTTGAGTTTTCACTTCTGCCGGCACTCCCGGAGTGCACCCCGTTGTTTTTTTTAAGAATTTTATTTGTTTAGAAGAAGCTATGGAAGAAGATTCAATTTTACATTTTCTACGGTGACAACAATTACAATAAAAAGTTTTTTGAATTGTCATGTCATCAATGTCAATGTCAAATGTCATTAGTTAAACAATGACAGGTACTATCGAACAATTTGATTCCTGACCCACTGTGAAACTTTGACACATTTACTGCGTCATTTTTATTACATGGATTTAAAAAGTAAATTAACTACTAAGACTCTTTATTGTGATAACATGGCGAGTCACAAATCAGTTTGTTCGACTTCAGCTAATTCTGGTAAAGTCTACAAATGTTATCCTTCGAGTATTATTGACTACTGGACGTTCCCAAAATATACGTAAAACCCCTGACGTGTGGTAACTCTAGATTGTAATCACAGTGGAAACACCGTTGTTCTAAAATAACGTAACTGCCACGACTCGCATATGAAAATACGCACTTTTCTGACCACTTTCGCAGCGGTGCATTTTTTTGCTGAATTCAGGAGTATTACCTTTTTGCGTGAGGGCTCTGCTGTTAACCTAAACGTTTTATTCGAAAAAAATGTACAGTTGTGTATGTTTATTCATAAACTTGCTACAAACCTCAATTAGCTAATAATCGTCTGTCCTTATCTGTCATTTTTACTTCTGTATTTGTAGGAATGGGATAAAACATAATTTAACTAAATCAGGCCTGTAAAGTTTTATGAATAAGGGGGTTAGCAAATTATACACCTAAACGTCACGAATCATTACATAGATAAGAGCCCGAAAATATTTTGATAGATCAAACCCCTATTGATAGGTCAAAACCGCATGAAAATCCGTTCAGTAGTTTTTGAGTCGCGAACAAACATAAAAACACACAAACAGACAGACGCGGCGGGCGACTTTGTTTTATAAGGAGTAGTGATATTTGTGCAAATTTCGCTGTGGCAATTAACATCGCAATTAAGAATATTTGCGGGGGCCGAATCGACCCGATGCCGGCGAAAGGTTAAATCGTTACAGAGGCGATGAAACAAAAGAATGAAGACAAAATCACAAAAAAAAAACAATCTAAAAACATCTTCAAAAATTACACTACATCCTACCGCTTCATGGGGAGCAACGCTGCCGTGCTGTGGCAAAACAGTACATCTTGCTCATTCATAATTTTGTGTTAACATGAAAAAATAATCAAAACTGAATCTTTTTTATTTGATAAGTCATTTGATATTTGGTAGTAAGTACCTAGTTCTTGTCCCAAGATTTATAATACATGACATGCTATTTCATGAACGAAGTCATTTTCGAGTTTCCTGATATCAAAATTCGGAAATATCTTAAAACAAATAATAATCCTTGGTTCAAATACCGTTTTTGTCCGCGCAAAAGCGTGTAACAAATACACAAAATGTGAAGTGAATGTTAAATTCAAAACGTTTTTTGACAATAGAGTTCTGTCTTGCTAGTCAAAGCAGTTTCTTTTTTCGATCTGGTAAAACGATTTGGTACTATGAAATTAATATGAAACAGCACTTAAAACGTCATAGTCAAGTCACCTACTTTTTGTGCTTGATTTTTTAAATAGAATGTGTTAAAAATAACTACCGTCTACATTTTTCTAATAATAGTGCTTTATTTGTGTGAAATAATTTATTTTAAATACAGGAAACATACATATTTCAGTAAAATTACTGTTTTTCAGATACAGCATATTGTCACAGCACAGCAGCCGAAATTACTTCGTAAACAAGTTCATCCGGATTTATGAAAGAAGTTCGTTAAGTATAAATAATTTTTAAGGGCAAAAGTTATTTGACGCAGGTGTCCTTTAACATTTTTTCATGAAACACCGCGGAGGAAATGCAATTATGCAAATTAAAAACGATTCTGACGGGAAAGTGGATTGGATTTTATGTTGTTTTTCATTTTACAGTAAATTTAGCTTTATAGGTTTAGTTGGTTTTGCTTTGGCTTGTACAGTCAGCAGCAGAAGTTGCTAAACGGGCTAAGTATTCAAAATTATTTTGACACGACTTTATTGTTAAGAGAATAAGAGCGTGTCAAGGTAATTTTGAACACCTCGCCCGCTTAGCAAGTTCTGCTGCTGACTGTAGCGTGCCAGCATGGGGCTGTTATATACCTTAGAAAGCAAACTTAGGATCTGTACTGTCACCATTAAGGTGACGTTCGGATTCAGATAACACCTCATCGTTACTGCATCGATATTACCACAGAATAACTAATAGTGCTACCGTACAGAAAATTCACTCCTTCACAAAAGTCAGATTTAGGTATAAAATTATACCTATATTCGCCGCCTGCAACAAAATTGAAAATTATAACCGCGCACGAACGGTGAATTCTTTGCGCGAGCGCCACGTGACACGACTATCGTGCGGTCGAGCGGCAGCCCACTGCCATTCACCTGCCGGCCCGGGCGGCGCGCCGGCCAAATGTACCTAAACTGCGTAGTGACACCCCCCTGATATTACTCCCGACCTCATTGCTGCAATGCGTTACAATTCCCTGCGGCAAAGTGATACTGTTGCTGTTTTTTTGACATTGGAAATGTCTTTTCGTTCGCTCCAGTATACGGTCCGATTTCACGAAAAAGTGCGATCCCCTTATATCTCGGAAAGTTGTGAAGATATGATATTAAAAAATAGGCTCAAAAGACGCATAATCACGAGAGCTGTAAGGTGCAAAAATAATTATTCGAGAAAGTCAAAAACAAAAAAAGTTATGGTCGAAATAGTGAAAATAAAATTCAATTTTTTCCGAATTTTTGATTTTGGTGCTCGATAATTTGGAAACGAAGAATGATATCAAAAATTTGAGAAAAACGGCTCTGGACAATTTAGTCAGCTACAATTTGAGCCTAAAACAAAGACGATCGGGTCAAGGGTTTGCCCTGTAGCCTAACCTTAAAATAGTCAAAAAGTCAGAACGACATTTTTCACAGGACATTTATGACTTCATGTTTCGCAGAGTTCGTTATCGGTGTTTGTTGTGAATTATCGGGATTATGACGGCAGAATAACACTTGCACTGCGTGGGCTTTCAAAATCGCTGCAGATTTTTCTTGGTCTAACTCTATCTATCCTGTTTGAGACGGGCGTAGATAACGCACTATTCGACAATCTATGCATTCTTGTGGTGGTGGAAATAGAAATAGAGATAGAAATAGAGGCAGAGGCAGAGGGAGAGGGAGAGGCAGAGGCAGAGGCAGAGGCAGAGGGAGAGGGAGAGGGAGAGGGAGAGGGAGAGGGAGAGGGAGAGGGAGAGGGAGAGGGAGAGGGAGAGGGAGAGGGAGAGGGGAGAGGGAGAGGGAGAGGGAGAGGGAGAGGGAGAGGGAGAGGGAGAGGGAGAGGGAGAGGGAGAGGGAGAGGGAGAGGGAGAGGGAGAGGGAGAGGGAGAGGGAGAGGGAGAGGGAGAGGGAGAGGGAGAGGGAGAGGGAGAGGGAGAGGGAGAGGGAGAGGGAGAGGGAGAGGGAGAGGGAGAGGGAGAGGGAGAGGGAGAGGGAGAGGGAGAGGGAGAGGGAGAGGGAGAGGGAGAGGGAGAGGGAGAGGGAGAGGGAGAGGGAGAGGGAGAGGGAGAGGGAGAGGGAGAGGGAGAGGGAGAGGGAGAGGGAGAGGGAGAGGGAGAGGGAGAGGGAGAGGGAGAGGGAGAGGGAGAGGGAGAGGGAGAGGGAGAGGGAGAGGGAGAGGGAGAGGGAGAGGGAGAGGGAGAGGGAGAGGGAGAGGGAGAGGGAGAGGGAGAGGGAGAGGGAGAGGGAGAGGGAGAGGGAGAGGGAGAGGGAGAGGGAGAGGGAGAGGGAGAGGGAGAGGGAGAGGGAGAGGGAGAGGGAGAGGGAGAGGGAGAGGGAGAGGGAGAGGGAGAGGGAGAGGGAGAGGGAGAGGGAGAGGGAGAGGGAGAGGGAGAGGGAGAGGGAGAGGGAGAGGGAGAGGGAGAGGGAGAGGGAGAGGGAGAGGGAGAGGGAGAGGGAGAGGGAGAGGGAGAGGGAGAGGGAGAGGGAGAGGGAGAGGGAGAGGGAGAGGGAGAGGGAGAGGGAGAGGGAGAGGGAGAGGGAGAGGGAGAGGGAGAGGGAGAGGGAGAGGGAGAGGGAGAGGGAGAGGGAGAGGGAGAGGGAGAGGGAGAGGGAGAGGGAGAGGGGAGAGGGAGAGGGAGAGGGAGAGGGAGAGGGAGAGGGAGAGGGAGAGGGAGAGGGAGAGGGAGAGGGAGAGGGAGAGGGAGAGGGAGAGGGAGAGGGAGAGGGAGAGGGAGAGGGAGAGGGAGAGGGAGAGGGAGAGGGAGAGGGAGAGGGAGAGGGAGAGGGAGAGGGAGAGGGAGAGGGAGAGGGAGAGGGAGAGGGAGAGGGAGAAAATAAAAAGTTATACAGAGAAACATAAAAAGGAAAAGTGCCACGAAATGGTCTCACCTCAGCATGTTGCTGGAGGCTGCTAGCAGATAGCTGATGCTGAACCCTGGCAGTACCTAGTGGAGCTCGGGTTTAATACAACATAAGCACACGCTGTTTTGGTCATCGGACTCGTCTCGATGAGCACTTAGGAGAGTAGTACCCAAGATAGAGCTGATGCTGAACCCTGGCTGTACCTAAAGGAACTCAGGTTTGTTGCAACATAGGCACACGCTGTTTTGGTCATCCGACTCGTCTTGATGAGCACTTAGGACAGTAGTACCCAAGATAGAGCTGATGCTGAACCCTGGTTGTACCTAGCGGAACTCAGGTTTGGTGCAACATAGGCACACGCTGTTTTGGACACCCGATTCGTCATGATGAGCACATGGTAGAGCATTACCCAAGATAGCTGATGCTGAACCCTGGTAGTACCTATTGGAACTCAGGTTTGGTGCAACATAGACAAACGCTGTTATGGTCATCTCTCGTCGCGTCAAACTGCTGTCAAGAAAATTTCATATCTTGCAGCAAATGGGCCGCTGCCGATCACCACTTCTCGAGTTGACTACGGATTTGCCGTGTAATAATTTTCTTGTACTTTGAACATTAATATATCCTGCTTATTAATCGAAAAATGAAATATGTACCTATACTTATGCGCCACGGCGACAATTATTCAAACTTGGATACGCGTGTGGAAATTTTGCAATTTGTTTGTTCACATGCGTTATGTCCAGGATACTTGTGTTAGTCTAAGAATAAAATAATTATCATTCAACGTTGTAGTTTTATTTTGTAACTTTTTCCTTATCCAGACTTTCTCGTCGCTCAGCGACAATATTTTTTCGAATTCCGTAGATTCATTTCCAATGTGCTCGATAGTCGTGTGAGGCACGAAATCTGTGAATTTTTTGGAGTAACATCAGAAATATACGACAGGATAATAGGTTACATTGTTAGGTACACATATTAATGAGATGAACATTTACTTCCTTAAACGCTCTCACTATAACATATTTAAAATAAACGGACTTAACTAAAACGTATATTTACATACAAGTTTACTAAGTGTTGTAGACCATGTGAATCTTTTTAGTAGGTACCTAAAACCCACTAACCTGCATGCAATTATGAAACTACGTAGGGCAAACCTGGGCTATTCGGTGATAGTCAGTTTTAATGTCTTTTAGCCGCGTTACCTGGTAATTATATTACTTGAAACCATATTACACCACATTAGTCACATCCATGGTATCTCTTAAACATTGTTTTAAGCAATAAAATTACCGGGCAACTCGGCTAAAAGACAATAAAACTGACTATCACCGAATAACAACGTATCATCGAATAGTAGGTTTGTCCTATTTGATTTTACCTGCTAAATAGGAATAACTTTTCATCATTTCCAACTTTGGTTTGCCAGTAGGTACAGTGTAAATATCAACATGTCCTCATTTTATACAACTTATACAATTCCGAAAATGTATAATCATGCAATTTAAAATGACAACATAATTTACGAAATTGCCGTATTTTGCTTTTTACATTGGTTTACGTAATATTTAACGTGGGTTCAGTTCAGGTCAATGAATTTCATTACGTAGAAAAGAAGATAAAAACATGTTCCTACACTTGATTGGAAAATGAACCTTGACGAATGGAAAATGGTACAAAATCCGACATACAGGACAATTCAATATATTGTCCTTACCTATGTAGGCTTAAGACTCTTTACAGACATCTAACTGGTTGGAAGCTTTTTTTAATCTCCTGGCAAACCCTTTATTTACATTTTTAAAGCAAAAAACCCACGGGGGCAATAACTAAGGGCTGGAGCTAACCCCAAGGGCCTGAGTCTGGATTACTTTCCAAATAATCGTAAATTTTCTTAAACTTTCGCCCTTTTGAATAATATTATATCTTCGCAAAGTTGGCGGATTACAATTTCACAAGAATCGATTCTCCCTTGAATAAATAATAATCGTTATGTTTTTGAGTTTTGGCAAAGATTCATTGATCGCACTAGATGTTTAATTTTAAGACAAATTCGTGTTTCGAATTTGACAGCGATTGTAGATGTTGCTGTACGATTGCGTACATTACGAGTATGTAGTACCTACTTTTGGTTGTCAAAAGTTGACGTTCGACAATTCAGTGACCGCCAAACATATCGCGCAGTACAGCGGCATTTGTTTTGGTTGTCAAACTAAGGGCACGTTTTTTTCTTAAGGGGCCCACTGATTAACAGACCGCCGCGGACGGTATCGGCCTGTCAGTTAGAACAAAATTTTGACAGTTCCGAACAACTGACAGGCCGATACCGTCCGGCGGACTGTTGTTAATCAGTGGGCCCTTTAGACATTACCTCTCTATTACAATCAATTCTCTTTCACTGCAGGTTCGTGCGTAGTTGAAGTTTTAACGTGGTTAATGGTGTGAAGTCAGAGAATGGTGGGAAGTGTGAGGAAATTTAAGAACACGTGAATATTCAGGTAAATAATACTTCTTCATCTTTTCGAAGCAGACTAAGGGTAACATTCCATTTCTGACCGCAGCTGCACTACTAGTACGAAACGCGTCGGTGTTTTTGTCAATTGCCATAGTGCTGCTGTTGTTGGAAATGGACTGTCACCTTTAAGGTGACGTTCGGATGTCAACTGCAGCTGCATTACTGTTTCAGTGTCGTTGTTTCAGCCACTGTATCTTTCGACTTCCTTGATAAAATGAGTGACGTTCGCTGCCGCATTACTGCCGCTTATAACGTCCATTCCGTCACTCACCTTTCAACTTTGCAATGCCTACAGGAAATACACTAACGATTGAATAATAAAAGTGTACGACCCATATCCCGTTGCTATATTTAACAAACGAAACAGTAAATCATCGCAAAGCCAGCAAACCACTTTACCTCCTTTTATACCGAGCAGAGCCCCTATTTACTCCCACACTGATTTACAGGACATTCACTGTAAGAACGGTATTCGCATTGCACTAACAATTGTTTCCATAGAGAAACCAGTACGTGCCAGTACAAAATCAGGCGGTCTAGCGTAAAGGTGACAGTCCATTTCCAACGACAGCAGCACTACCATTCATTTTACTATGGAAATTGACAATAGCACCGACGCGTTTAGTACTAGTAGTGCAGCTGCGTCAGAAATGGAATGTTACCCTAAGTTGCGTTCTCGCGCGCGTCCATACTTGAAGTCGCGCTAGATGTATGGAGTAGCGCACGAGAACGCAACTCATGCTAGACCGACAGGGGAGGGTCAATTTAACCTTATATTTTCACACCAAAATGATATCTAAATGCAAATGTGTTTTTCCTGTCTTATGTTTGAAGTGGTGTTGTTCTGAAGGCCGCAAAAATATCTGACACGATCATATTTTTAGGGTTCCGTACCCAAAGGGTAAAACGGGACCCTATTACTAAGACTCCGCTGTCCGTCCGTCCGTCCGTCCGTCCGTCTGTCACCAGGCTGTATCTCACGAACCGTGATAGACTAGACAGTTGAAATGTTCACAGATGATGTATTTCTGTTGCAAATACTAAAAACAGAATAAAATAGAGATTTAAGTGGGGCTCCCATACAACAAACGTGATTTTTGACCGAAGTTAAACAGCGTCGGGCGGGGACAGTACTTGGATGGGTGACCGTTTTTTTGTTTGCCGTTTTTTGCATTAGGGTACGGAACCCTTAGTGCGCGAGTCCGACTCTCACTTGCCCGGTTTTTTTTGTAGAGCCATAAGAGCGTGTCACATATTTTTGGGCCTTTGAAGATTACTAACATATACATATTACTATTGCAGCCGGGCTAGCACATGATTGGCGCGACAGTATCTCGCGGCGAGATAGACTACCCGTGCCTCTTTTATTAACATAGTTAGAAAAAGACGGGTAGTCTATCTCGCCGCGAGATATTGTCGCACCAACCATATGCTAGGCCTACAGGTGAATGTATACTAAAGTTTTTTACTACTATTACAAAGTGTTTAGTGAATAGACACATAGATGGTATCTTGGCTGCGAATACAGTGCGGTCCATTCGTCGCAGGAACGGGTGTGTAATTTGGCCCGTTTCGTTTTATCTATTGTTTTATCTTCAAATGCATAACGTGTAAATAAGTTAGATGCGTGACGTGAGTAGAATTTGTTGCATAAACATATTAAGCGGGTTAAAATTTGTAAATAAAATGTTAGTTTTTTTTGCTAGATATTTAGATCTATAGAAAATCTATATACGTATGAATTGAAATGAATATGCATTTCAAAGTAACAAGTTATTGTTTATTTACGAGTATAGTGGAGTAGAGAGTACTGTAGGAGAGAGAACGACATTAAAATTGTCGACTATTTAAATTTTTTTGCGAGTTCTAACTATAATTTTGACAATTGTCGCTATTTCTATACTTACAAATGATTTTGAAACTGATATATAATTATAGAAATTATATTTGCATTATTTTCTTTTCGATCCGCCAATTGCCTTGTAAATGAGAGCAGAATTGCCTTTCGACTCAATAATAGAAAACGCCTGATAGTAACCAATAGCAATGTTATTCGGAACGTCATTGTCAAATTAGTATAGTACCTACCCAAATTGTGTTATGACTGCAAAATTAAATAAGCAAATAACATCGTACAATCAGCATCTATTATAAACATAGGTACATATGACCGGTAATCTCATAGGTACACAATTTTTTTTTTTTTTTTTTTTTATGAAATAGGAGGCAAACGAGCAGACGGATCACCTGATGGTAAGCGAGTACCGCCGCCCATGGACACCCGCAACACCAGAAGGGTTGCAAGCGCGTTGCCGGCCTTTAAGATGGGAGTACGCTCTTTTCTTGAAGGTTTGTAGGTCGTATCGGTCCGGAAATACCGCTGGCGACAGTTCATTCCACAGTTTCCATATTTAAACACGCCTCTATTATCAAACATACATGTAAGTATTATTTATTACTATTACAGATTTAGAGCTAAAAAAAAACTGTCGACCTAATTCGAACTTTAAGATACGTCAAAAATTTGCTCAAGATACGATTTGGATCGTATAATTATGTCAGTGTCAAAAGTGACAGTTTTGTTTGAAGAAACGATTTAAGTGAATGTCAGTGTCAAACGTCACGTCTTTGTTTGAAGAAACGTCACTTTTGACACTGACTTATCCAATCCATGTCGTATCATTAGCATATTGTTGACATATCTTAAAGTTCAAATCAGGCCGTGTTTAAAAAAAAACCTTCAAATGGTTACAATTACCAAGAAGGAAAGTGTTTTTCCAGCACTCTGTCTACAGTGGCGTGCAAAACGCCTCAGATGCTATCTCTAATAGGCGCTGATAGGCCGTTGGCTAGGTTTTATTCACTTTAATCAGTTGAAGCCTAGCCCGGCTGGGGTAGGGCGAATAATATTTATTTCTGAAGGAATTTCAGAGAGTACTCGTGTAACCTGACTTGGGTTTTTTATTAGGTTATACCGCAAGATGTGTCTGCTTTGTTCCAAAATTTGAAAACTACTTAGTTTCAAAATGTCATTGGTTTAATCTTTTATTTAAGCCCGTTATAGTGTTCCACTGCTGGGCAAAGGCCTCCTCCACAACTCCCGCTGCTGTGCTTTTTCCGGCCAGTTACTGATGAAGGTGTCTAAGTCGTCCCGCCATCTCCGTCTGGGCCTAGGCCCAGGCCCATTAAACCAGTTTAATCATAGTATAATAATAGGTGTGTAGTGGAATCATCATTATCATCAGTGGAATAAAGTAAGTGTTCCGTTTAAACAAAATAACTCCGGAAAATACCTTCACAATAATCTAAAAATTCCTTCAATTTTCTTCGTTCATTTTAAAACCGTTACCTAAATAGTGTAAGACATTTTCACATCCACACACTTAACACACGAAAGGTCTTAAGTAACAGTAACTTTGTGTTAAAACTTGTCATTTTGTATAAGTAGTGTAGAATTTTCTGTGTCGGGCGTAGCATTTTACAGCTCGTAGCGCTTCGTAGCGATCCGTAGCTGCTACGCAGGCTTAGCTGTTGAGAACAGACAGTTCAGTTTTTTATAAAACTTTTTAAATGAGAATTCGCAAAATTAGTTTGTTTTTGGTTTATTTCTTATTTCGTATCATTATGTATTCGTTACTGGTTATTTATTTAGTCTTGTACGCTTTTTGTAACATGTCTGTCCCTTAATATGTCTTATTTGTTTTTCGCCACGGTCTTTTTTACTCTCCCACCTTGCTTGCTTAAGTACCAATATGATATGATATGATATGATTTATTTATCTCACAATATACAATGTCACTTAAAATTACACATGGTAAATTAATAGTTGAGTTAATTTAAGATTAAGTACATCAACTCGCAATAGTTCTTACACCCTGGCGGGTGTTGCCTCTGCGTGCATCCCGTGACACGGGCAAGGCAAGGGCAGCATTCGCTTGGTGTACCCCTTACACTTCATCAAAGCGTCTGAAGGGCCTCTATGTGTTTCACTACTATACTAGCACCCGCCAGGGTGTAAGCCTATTGGAACTTGATAGAAACTAGAATGAACTAGGCTATTGCGTGAAAGGGATGGACTAAATACTGGGCTATGGGATAAAAAAGGACGCCTGCCTAATGAAACGGCATGCAATTTTATTTCCAGCAGACGGTGAATACCCCCAAAAAGCACAAATAAGCGACATCTAGGATGGCTCAACAGCAACATAAGTGTGAGGGCTGAGAGTAGAGAGGTGTCACTGGACTTTGAACATACCACATTGTATTATTACCATCATGAAAGTGAAATATCTTTTCCCAAGTATTCTGTGACACCAGAATGTCGATTTTTATCGTCCTGTCTCATATAAGCTGCTTAACAGAATAATTTGCGTCTTCTATGTAGGTATATTGGTTCATTTTAGATGCCATGCATAAGTGAACTAACTTTAACTTAACGGAGTTATTTAGTTTTGTTAGGTTTTAACTTGTAAGTATACCTACTTACTTTACTTTATACTTAATGGAGATTTAAGAATGGGACTAATAGAAAAATAATTTATTACCAAAATTTCTGTTTATATTTTGATTTGGTTGCATTACGTTGTTTAATTTATGTCATAACTATAATAATATGGCACTTTGATGTCAAAACGTAATTTTGAATAGGCCCTCAAGGTTTGAGACATTTGTATTGAGTTAACTAAAGAAAAAACTACAATAAACCGATTTTTATATTAACGGCAAGACTTGGAACACTGGAACACCGGTCCGTCGCAAGTTCGAGTCTTGCCGGAATCATTAAAATTTTCCATTTTTTCTTTAAAATAAAAATTGTTTAAGCGTTGGTAGCAGTAAGAACGTGCGACTATCAACCCGGAGGTCGCGGGTTCAAACTCCGGCTCGTACCAATGAGTTTTTCGGAACTTATGAACGATAATAATATATTATCCTTAAACCTATAGAGGGCTCACAGGTAGAGCCGCACTTCATACGCCTGTACCTTATATCGTAGCAACGGCTTAACTTTAAAAGTAAAAGTTCCGAGTATGCAAATCTTGAGGTTGCAAACCCTACTTTTTCTAGAACGTCGTAAGCGACATGCCATTATAATGTAAATACGCCCTTTTAAGAAAGAAAGGGAACTATGCTCCAAGTTTCATATCGAGTACGTAGTCGTTTTCTCATCGGAATTATAGCGGTTTGTTAAGGGTAGGTCAGTTCTAAGATTTGTATTTATACAGTGTGGAAAAATAAGTCGGGCCCTGGAGGGAAACTACCTTAAATCCTTAAGCTGGCTCATTTTACTTAAAGGAGACATTCCTTTATTTTTAAAAATAAACAAAACTAACTTAACTTACCTAAGGTCAATGTGGAGAGACTGACTTAAAACATTTTTGGTTGGGAAGATCGTTATAAGCCAAGAACTCTCGTATTTGTATACCTACGTACGTTCGCTGAGACACAGTCAGAAAGGCAGAGCTTCGCTCCTTCTGCTCTACAGACCTGTAAGGTCTACTTGCACCATTCACTAACCCCGCGGTTAACCGGTAAAATCTAGAGTTTCCATGGTTACCAGTACAATTTGACACTTGGTTAACGGTTTAACTGCTTAACTCCGGGTTAGTGGAATGGTGCAAGTGGGCCTAAGTGGAGTATGAATACAAACGCAAGCATTGGCGCAAGCGAGATGCACCGGCGAAAGGCAACAAAATACATCATTTTGATATGTTTATTTATGATTTAGGAGGCAACGAGCAGACCAATCACCTGTGTAGCGGATGGTGCTGGGCCTAAAATACGGCGTTGCGTGAACAAGAGATTTCCTTTGGCAGGATTGGTCCTTAGGACCCAAGGATGCATTTAAGAAGTGGAGCCATCGAGATTTTTGACGTAAATTTTTACAGGGGGGGGCTCTCAACTTGATCTTGATATCTATATCATTTACGCTACTAGGCCAAGTTTGGTATCGTTTTTGTATAAATCGGGGATGCCGAATTCATTTCTGATATCATAATGACACCATTCAGAAGTAAAAACACATAAAATATGAAAAAAATACTTTTTTTTTATTCCTCTTCACGCTTAAACCGCTAAACCAATTTAGTTAAAATTTGGTACAGAGATAGTTTGAGTTGCAAGGAATAACATAGCCTACTTTAAATTTCAAAAATCATCCTTTAGGGTGTGAAAAGGGAGGTGGAAATTTGTATGGGGATTCAATAACCGCTGAACCGATTTAGATAAAATTTGGTATAGAGATATTTTGAGTCCCGGGGAAGAACATAGGATAGATTTTATTAAAAAAAAATCTCTTTAAAGTGAAACGGAAGCTGTAAGATTGTATGGGGAAGCAATAACGGCTGAACCGATTTAGATGAAATCTATGTCTACATCTTTGATTTACTTGAAAATGATACTAAACTTGACATAGAACCTAAACTTAAACAATTATTAACATCAGACGTCGCCGACGCTTAAAACTACCCCCCTCCCCCACCTGCATCATAAATCTGGGTGGCTCCACTTCTTAAATCCATCCTTGGGTCCTAAGGACCAATCCTGCCAAAGGAAATCTCTTGTTCATGCAACGCCGTGGTTGACCTTTTTATGCTCTGAGCACACTCAACTAGTGTGGCTACCACCAGTTTGGCGCTGACATAAACGCTAAAGAGAACGTAACTCATGCATCTCGCTCGTACGAGATGTAATAGAAAGTAAATTACGTAGACGCGTTAGCGTATAATTATGTCAGTTTTGACACTGTTAGTGACTCATGGTTCGGGTACAGATGTCAAAACACTCAATTTAAAGGAAATTTAAATTGGCCACCAGAGTGTTTGTGAAAGGAAATTCTTTGGAAACTGTATCATGCCTTCTCCTTAACCAGCTCACCACACGCGAGTCCGTCCTTGGCGTTATTACAATGGCTGTCTGAAGAAAAGTGAGTCGAAATTGACATAAACCAGGACCGGCATTTGATATTTAAAACTGTGTTATTTATTTATCGTATGGCATATATTTAACCTCGTAAGTCCCCGTGTACAGTCGCCATCAGATATATCGGAGCGGCCAAGGTGCTCACAAATATCGGAACACGCCTCTATTGTCAGGGCGTTAGAGCGCGTGTTCAGATATTGTGAACACCTTGGCCGCTCCGATATATCTGATGGCGACTGTACTTGTACAAGTACAAATTAAATTAGAGTTTTGAACTCATATAGAAATAAAAGAAAGTTCCAAATTCAAAAGCGCCAAAATTGCCCTGGATCTTACGAGGTTAAGTTAGAATTTTGCCCTTCCCAGGTAAGCGACTGATTTCTGACAGGATCTTAAAATCTACATGGCCTGTGTATCCAGTTAAGAGGTATTCTATAATGATGTAGTTGATGGTCTGGTCTGGGTGCCCACCATTACCGGCAAAAGAGGCACTCCAGTCCCATTTGTACCAATGGTGGCCGCAGTTGCCAACTCATTACCAGTCCGCCGGGCAATATCGGCCTGTCAGTTGAACGCAAAATTTGACAGCTCTGAGCAACTGCCAGGCTGATGATACCGTCCGGCGAACAGGTAATCTGTGGGCCCCTTTAGGTGTTTACGAGCGGACCACACCAACATTACACACATTAGTAATGAACTTTAAAGGGCCGTCATAATAGATCAATGCTGGTCGATGCGACACTCAAAGGCCCACAACACCACAATAATAATAATAATAACATTACACACCACAAACACTACAAATCAGAATAGTGCTCCTGGGTTTACGTCCGACTCTCCTACTTGTCAAGCAAAGTTAACACAGCTTATTAAACTAGGTGAAACTCGTTCACACAACAATATTTCACGACACAGTTAGTGTAAATACTTGATCAACTATGTTAAGAGATCTTATTTTACAATGCATATTGCATATATGTTAAAAGTGCTACTTTTATGGGTCTATTGAGGCTTATAAAGTGCCTTTTTACGTGTTCTTGGAATATTTCTGTATTTATGAAATTTTAATTATTATTTTTGTATTTCACAAAAGGATTTTGATTAAAGTAACGTTTTGACAACGTAATAAAACGAAAAATTTGGTTATTCGCCGGATTAACATGATTAATTTCTAAACTTAATTACCGTAAACTCAGGTAAATATAGTCCTATTATACAACTATGGTCCAGTTTTTACAAGCTTTTATTTAGTTTCACCTGTCCCGTTGTCTGTCTGTCTGTCGGTCTGTAATCAAATCTTGCAAGTTAAATTTGATCCACTTCCCGGTTTCTGATTGAGCTGAAATTTTGCATGCATGTATAAATCGGATGACAATGCAATATTATGGTACCATCGAGCTGATCTGCTGATGGAGACAGGAGGTGGCAATAGGAATTCTGTGATGAAAAAACGCAACCTAATTGTGTTAGGGGTTTTTAGAATTGTCTCGATGAGTATTAGTTTTCTGTCGTAAGAAAAGTACAGTCAGCGATAAAAGCTTTGTACCAAAAATGAAATTTTTGCCAAAAACTTATTTTAACGTTGGTTATTAACGAGGCTTTTTGATTTGTACTCGTTTCATTTATTTTGGAGCTTAGATATACTAATACTTATTCTATATTAGATAGTCATAATATTTTGAAAAATATTTATAAGTACATTTATTTTACTGGAACTTGAATTTGGTCCATAGTTGTAAGTTGTGGACTAAATTTTAAAGTATTAAAACTTGTTAGACACATTCAATGTTATCGTATATTAAACGAAATATTTGCAATTTATATTGAACTAAACTTGTCGAAGTCAACAAGTGGAAAATCAGTAAGAGTTCAATAATACTACATAAATATTTAGTTTATTAAAAAGAGTAAACAAACGAGTAGGTAAGTTGATTTCGTGGGGCTAACTCTTTGCCACAATGTCATAAAACATTATAGCATCGCCAGACAAAGTTAAACTACTAGTCTTTATAAAGCATTCCAAGCTTTATGTCCTTTTAGTGACGTCCGCTTGCAGCTATTCAGCGTGCAGCGAAATAAGCTAATCTGGTGTCGCTGCGACCATTTGTCAACTGAGTGGGTTTTGAGCAAATAAAACGCTTAAAAAACTATAGCTGACTACAGGTTTTCGTGTAAAATCTCCTTTTAGGAGGTTAAAAATGTAAAAAAAAAAAATGTTTACTCGACCACGGTTTCACTCACTTGATATTTTAGACTCTATTGGAGACAGTCATGTCGACCGTTATCGTCTAGAAACAGTTTAAAATATATCTCTTCTTCTTCCTCGGCCCCTCATTGCTGAGGACCGCGACCATGTATGCTACGTCTCCACAGTGTTCGATCATAAGCCATATGGGTCACGCACTGCATGTTGCCGCCAACCACCCTCTTCACAACATCACACCATCTCGTGGGTACCTACTTTTCCTCGCGCTCGCTTGCCCTCTATATGCCCAAGATAATCTGCCTTTCTAGGTCGTGCTTTTTAGACCGCATGATATGACCAAAGATGCTGAGTGCGCGAAATATGTCTTACGAAAGTTTAATTTCGATTAAAAATTTTGTTTAAGTCACCCTTTAAAGCCAACGATTGGCACCTCATTAAAGAAAGGACACTTATCACGCGGAATTTCGTACATTAACCCGCCTGTTCTTATCTCTATCGGTACCGGGTTCAAATCCTGGTACGGGTATTTATTTATTTATCACAGGTATTTGTTGTCACTGTTGCAGAATACCTAAAATAATATTGGAAAGTTCCCAGGTCTCAATTTTATTTCAGAATCGAATTTTTATTTGGTGAAATAGATACTTCCCAAAATATTAATAAGAGTTAATAGATGGTTTATAACCTCGGTGGCGGGTTATAAACACATATTTTCCTATCGTAAAAGAGCGCTTAAAACGCTTGATAAGATCTTAATGAAATTGCGTTGGAAGCCTTTTTTATATTTGCTTTAAAATCCCAGTGCGAACTCAGATTAATTTACGAAGAAATACCACTCGTGTAATTTTTAGACAAAACAAACCGGCAATGGAACCTGATGAGGTGATGATGAGGTGGCATGAGCTTTCTCTCCCAAAAATGTGGGAGGTCGTGCCGCTCACGCATCGGCCCTCCACAGTCACCAAACCCGTTATCTAAACCGCAATGCATAAATCGTCTGCAATAGACGCAAAGGTGATGAATTTTTAGAAAATTAATTACTTGTGAAAACAGGACCTCTGAGGTAGCTGGAGGCCTATTCACATGTACATTCTGATATCTAAAAGACTTCATTTTGTTATCATTCGCTCGTACTATTTCGTACATCCACTGGCACGTTCAAGACGAACAGGCGAATGATAACAAACATAATATACCGTATATCAAGTTTGTTTATCTATTAATGAATTTAAGAATTATGTAAAGCGTAAACTTATTTCTAAAGCTTATTATACCACACAAGACTACATGAATGATAATACAACGTTTATTAATTGTTATTCGAAATGATTATTGACCGAAGCGAAGCGAAGGTCTACGTTTTGACTCGGGCATTTTGCTTTCGTATGTCCGGATGTTCTCCTCTACAGGTCGCAATTCTTAACCGATTCTCGTGAAATTTTGTGACCGAATTTTATGACTAAATAAAATTTTTTTGTCAATCCGGTTTTTGGAAATTTTTAAAAATGGCGGAGTCGTGATACCTGGCGCCTAAACAAATAGTCGTATCGATATCATAAGACTTTTTTCTTTTTGAGACATGTTTACAGAGTTAATAGCAAAAAATGCAGAAAAAAATTATCGCTGGTTTAGGCGGTATTTAGATATTTAATTTTAACTAATTTTAATTTGAGAAGGAGTAGCTAAATTTCGTCAAACCATCTAAGAACTATTTGGCTCAGTTTGTAAACGTTCGCTTTTTCTGTTTGCACAGAGGGTCTGGGTTCGATCCCCAGTAATTGTATGCTGGGATATTATAACTTTTTGTATTTTTTTTACACATAAATTTCGTATTGTTTTTCTTTAATTTACTATACACCGTGTTTTTATTGAATTCCGTTAACTTCGGGGTATAGTTAAGTACGTTTATAAGAACTAAATGGCATAGTTAATTTTCAAAAAAAAATTTTTTTTTTGTTTTCTTTTTTGTTTTTTTTTTTTGTTTAAAAAGTAATTAAATGTAGCATATAGCGTTGTTGTAACACGGGCATTACATTTAACTCAACCAAACAATTGAAATCTGTGACATATCAATGTCATTTCGTACATCAATCGACCGAGATTGTACTTAAGTTTAGTAGCAAATGTATGAACTCATTCTAAACACTAATCAATATGTAAGCCGGCCCTAAGGCAAGTGTACACGCTTGTAGAGGCCTTATAGTAAAAAATCAAATTATGGATTATCTCCGAAATGGACTTAATTAGAACATCGGTGTCTTTGAGAAAGTTACTTGATTTAAGCTCAGGAATGCACCCTTGAAATTAACGGAAATCAAAAAAAACACGGTGTATTTAAAGCTCTTAGCACCATGTTATTTCAAGCTCTGCTCGCGAGGTCTACAGCTCACAGAGCCACTAGTTTATTTATTGACCGAAGCGAAGTGAAGGTCTACGTTTTGACTCGGGCATTTTGCTTTCGTATGTCCGGATGTTCTCCTCTACAGGTCGCATTTCTTAACCGATTCTCATGAAATTTTTTGACCAGATTCTATGACTAAATAATTTTTTTTTGTCAATCCGGTTTTTGGAAATTTTTAAAAATGGCGGAGTCGTGATACCTGTCGCCTAAACAAATAGTCGTATCGATATCATAAGAGTTTTTTCTTTTTGGTATATGTTTATAGATTAAAGGGCCAAAAATTCAGAAAATTTGTATCGCTGGTTTCGGCGGTATTTTGATATTTAGTTTTTACTTGAGAATGAGTAGTTAAATTTCGTCAGCTTTAGTAAGAACTATCATGGCGCATTTTGCAAACGTATGCTTTTTTGTTTGCATAGGGAGGTCCCTGGTTCCATCCCCAGTAATTGTATGCTGCTACATAACTTTTTGTATTTTTTTATACTTAAATTTCGTATCAATTGTTGTTTTTTATTTTATTTTTTTATTTTGAAAAAATGAAAAAATCGTATTTTTTATTTATCAAGCGCGAGCTAAGCGTACCTATTCGTTTATTTTTTGCAAGAGATGATGGTTTTTTGCGCTTTAAAGAAAATTTGATTCTTGGATATACGGCGCCATACCTTTGGCCTATGCTCGTCTAGATGGCGACACCATTTTATATTTAACAATTTTTACTCATATCAGTAAAAGAACATGGGTCAAAATCATATGGCGTTCTAAAAATAAAAAAAATCATTTATCCATACATATATACATTTTTTTGATATTTTTTTTTTCATTTTCATTTTAATCCTGTATCGAAAGATGGCAGTAAATTTACTGTGACTACAAAATTTAGTATGACAATAACCCTCTACTACATATAGGGACCGTGCGCGTTGGAGGGTCTGTAGGGCTACCGCCAATACCGAAAATCGTCAATTGCGGGCATTTTTCTCTGTCACTCTAATTACGCCTTCATTGGAGTAAAAGAGTAAGATCCCCGCAATTTGCGAATTTCGGTTTTCGCGGTAGCCCCTCTGCCATCTTGTGGCCTGAATGGGAAACATGTACATTGCCAAAACAAGTTCTACCATCTACCGTTCTTGTAGGCACGTTTCCTTATGCATAGTAGGTTCTGTCATCTTGTGGGCTACATCGGAAGCATAAACGTCACATTTACGCCTCACGCCAAAAATCTGACGGCTCCTATGCTACCCTCTATAGTTCACGCACGCCCACTATAGGGACCGTGCGCGTTGGAGGGCCTGCCATCTTGTGGCCTAAATCGGAAACATATTTATTTATTTAATTATTTAGAAATTTAATTCAGGCAACAAGGCCCATATTACAAATACCTTACAGACTAACATACATATGTATTTTATAAACTTAAAACTAAACACTATTTAGTCGACAAAACGGCGTGGCTCCGTTGCATCGGCTGCTCTTGTGTCGGTGTGTGTGTGTGTGTACATATGTCCACATGTACATTGCCAAAGCAAGTGCTACCATCTACCGTTCTCGTAAGTACGTTTCCTTGTGCATAGTAGGTTCTGCCATCTCGTGGGCTACATCGGAATCATAAACTACACATCTACGCTTCGCGCCAAAGATCTGACGGCTCCTGTGCTGCCCCCTATAGTTCATGCACGTCCCCTATACACTTTATTCTCTTTAGATTAGATATTGAAATTCTTACTCGAGAATAAGTAACCAAATTTCGTCAGCTCATCTAAATGCTATCATAGCGCAGTTGGAAAGACGCTTACAAGCAAGGATATGGGATAGGTACCCGGTTCGATCCCCAGTAAATGCAACTTTTTTTATTTATTTTTTGCACTTAAACATCGTATTGCTGATTGATCAAGCGAGCGCGAAGCGCGAGGTAAGCGTATTCGTTTGAGTTTTTGTTTGAACATTTTTTTAGCGGTTTAAGTTCAAGGGCATGGCTGTTCCAGGAGTCAATTTCCACTTACGTTAGGGGCTATTCATAAATTACGTCATTTCAAATTAGGGGGCGGGGGTCTGGACATCGGATGATGGTAGCATGACGTAGGAGGAAACAGGGTCACATGAAGCATGATTTTTGGATGATTTTAAAAATCGTCAAAAATAGATGACGTAATTTATGGACAGCCCCTTAGCATGGGCGGTCACTCGGAGTAAATATCTATGGAGCGGCCATTAACAGGCGTTCCCCTCTGCAAAAAGTCCGCGGCCGCCGGTCAAGGAGGTTATATAAAACTAGTTGCCACACGTCATACGCCATTCAGCAAACGTCAGTCTAAGCGGAATGATAGGAGCCGAAAATGCCGAATTGCAGCGTTTTCCTGTTCAAAATGAGATCGAAAACGTCTAGTCTACAAAAAGAACACGTTTCTTATCATATGTAGGTACTATTACATCTAAATACTAGTGGCTCTGTGAGCTGTAGACCTCGCGAGCAGAGCTTGAAATAACATGGTGCTAAGAGCTTTAAATACACCGTGTTTTTTTTGATTTCCGTTAATTTCAAGGGTGCATTCCTGAGCTTAAATCAAGTAACTTTCTCAAAGACACCGATGTTCTAATTAAGTCCATTTCGGAGATAATCCATAATTTTTTTTTTTACTATAAGGCCTCTACAAGCGTGTACACTTGCCTTAGGGCCGGCTTACATATTGATTAGTGTTTAGAATGAGTTCATACATTTGCTACTAAACTTAAGTACAATCTCGGTCGATTGATGTACGAAATGACATTGATATGTCACAGATTTCAATTGTTTGGTTGAGTTAAATGTAATGCCCGTGTTACAACAACGCTATATGCTACATTTAATTACTTTTTAAACAAAAAAAAAAAACAAAAAAGAAAACAAAAAAAAAATTTTTTTTTGAAAATTAACTATGCCATTTAGTTCTTATAAACGTACTTAACTATACCCCGAAGTTAACGGAATTCAATAAAAACACGGTGTATAGTAAATTAAAGAAAAACAATACGAAATTTATGTGTAAAAAAAATACAAAAAGTTATAATATCCCAGCATACAATTACTGGGGATCGAACCCAGACCCTCTGTGCAAACAGAAAAAGCGAACGTTTACAAACTGAGCCAAATAGTTCTTAGATGGTTTGACGAAATTTAGCTACTCCTTCTCAAATTAAAATTAGTTAAAATTAAATATCTAAATACCGCCTAAACCAGCGATAATTTTTTTCTGCATTTTTTGCTATTAACTCTGTAAACATGTCTCAAAAAGAAAAAAGTCTTATGATATCGATACGACTATTTGTTTAGGCGCCAGGTATCACGACTCCGCCATTTTTAAAAATTTCCAAAAACCGGATTGACAAAAAAAATTTATTTAGTCATAAAATTCGGTCACAAAATTTCACGAGAATCGGTTAAGAATTGCGACCTGTAGAGGAGAACATCCGGACATACGAAAGCAAAATGCCCGAGTCAAAACGTAGACCTTCGCTTCGCTTCGGTCAATTATCAAATAGTGCATTAACTTTGCAAATAACTAAAAAAAATTTACAATCTGACAGTGATACCAGTGATATGGTATTAGATCTAATTTAGGGTAATTCTAAAGAAGATTTTCTAAATATTATTTAGGGGTCATCCATTAATTACGTCACACGTTTAGGGGGAGGGAGGGGTCAAGAAAATGTGACATGTTGTGACATGGGGGAGGGGGGAGTCACAAACATTGTGACGTCACTTTAACTTCATCAGTAACCGAAAATTAATTTATATTTTTTTATTCGCTGTACAGTTAAATAATGAGTTTTTGGAAGTAATTTTCGTTCCTAATTGGTTTTGCGTTATAAAATTACATATTTCTTTTACCAAAAATATTTTTTCATTAAATAAAATAATGCCGAGTTACTATTACCGATTTCGTTGAAAACAAAATTGCCTAAAATGTGACGTCACACCAGGTGGGGAGGGATTTGCAAAATGTGACCAAGTGTGACAAGGAGGGGGGGAGGGGTCAAAAAACCTAGAAATTCGTGTGACGTAATTAATGGATGATTCCTTAGGTACGAGTAGAATTTCTAATAGGAAATATTATGCGAAACTCTGCGTAGGGGGCGCGACTACCACAATCCATCACAATCTGGGGGTCCGCCGCGGAACCAGAAATATTAAATTTCGTTATCTAACCTCTCTATCACTATTGCATATTTGAGCGATAAAGAGAAAAGAGAAAATTTACTAGCTAGCTTAGTGCTACACTCTGGCGGCAGAACATTGCAGTAATACGCCCTATTTGCGTTGCTTTTTGTTATATAATTTATGTAACACATTATTTTTATATAACACCTTAGTTTCATGTCAACCTAATCTATTTAATCAAATAAATAGATCTATAAGAATAAAGAAAAGGGGGACGGGGGATACAAAAGTAGTCGAAAACATCTCGCGTGATTTGTGCACAATCCCTAAATAACGTAAAATTACCGATAGACTATTTTTTGAAAATTAATTTTCCTTTAGTTTCTACATATAGCTGGTCAAGCAGATCCTGTCAGTAGAAAAAGGCGGCAATTTTGAAGGGACGATATCCCTTCCCGCCAATAGGCGGGAAGGGATATCGTCCCATAGAAAATTTGAATTTCGCGCCTTTTTTACTGACAAGATTTGCTTGACCAGCTATATATTTTTATTTAACATGTCAAATATTTTATTAATTTAAGGTATTTACGGCTGTCACTTTCCATAAATAGGCACTTTTAATTTATTACTCTGATATCACCGTACCAATATTAGTGATGGGACACTATAAAAACCAATATCGGTAAAATCGATATAAACATAATGAATAATATACAGATGGTCATGATGCCTAGCGAACACCAGCCATATCGTACAAACCTCATGGAGTGATATTCCTAGGCAGATTATGATCTGCCTAGTGACCACCAGCCATATCGTGCTAACTTCAAGGTGTGATATTCCTAAGCAGATAGTGACACGCCGGCATGTCATGTTCTGACTAGTGATCACCAGCCATACCGTGCAAACCTCAACATTTAGGCATATCGAATAAGTAGGATGTCCTACATTTTAGCAAATGATAACCATTGAAATGGCTTGACAGCCTACTTATAGTACGTGTTTGGGTAGCGTATGATTTTAGTACCTACCTAGCACCTACGCATTCTGCTCCAAATGCCACATAGAATGCAGCACTAGCAGTGGCAAAAAATGCAAAAAGCAGATTATTAAATGGCGGAGTTTCATGATATGCCTAGGAATATCTCGATATGCCCGATTTTACGATCTACCGCCGATATATATACTAATTATCCCCTACTCAATATCCCTTAAATGACATCCTATGGCCGCGTTCCATCTCTGTCATCAGATCTGCATGCTCAATAGTATATTGCATTGCTTTCAGAAGTAAACCAACATGTAAAATATTAACTAATGAACTGATAATAAAAAATCATTCTATATCAGCTTGCAAGATTCGCCCTAAACAAATTGACAAACTATTAGAACAACATCTAAAAAAAATACAAAAATTGAAAGTTAGTAAAATGCTGGTAGAAAGACTTGATATTGTAATATTATTATAATTGATAAAAGCAGAAATTAAAATTCATTGTCAATAAAATATCGACAATATTATCGGCGCGTCCCTCGCACTATCTAGGTTTACTTAAAACTGACGTCATCTCGTTCACGGACAGGGTTGTCTGTGTTTGTTCTTGTACTTGTGTGAATATAGTTTTTGCTAGTGTTTGATAATTTTGTCGTGTGCGTGTGTAGCGACGCATGCTAAAAATGCATTAGTGTTAACATTATTTGTGTGCGTTACCTCGTCCCCCGCGCCAAAAACGACAGAATTTTTCAGATAGAAATTAGTGCGCGTCTCTACTCCATAGATATTTACTCCGAGGGCGGTCACCATCCATAAATCGCAGGGGTTAACATTGCCTAGGGTAGTGGTCGACCTTGGGATCAGGGAACTAGCTGTAGGTTGCTCGTACGTTGCGCTTTCCCGGGCTCAAAGTCTAACTAACATTATCCTAGAGCCTTTTAATTTGGATCGCCTCGCTAAAATGGCCCATAATTTCCGCAAATCATTTTTTCTTCGAGGCAATTACTCCGTTCTCATTTTTTCCCAGTGGAATTTCTTCGCTTTATTTAATTTTTCGTGGACATTTTTTCATAAACTAAATTTTCCCTTTCTCAATTTATTCCCTTTTCTTTTTGATCCCAGTAGTTAAAATAACCTGTAGGCTTTTTTTTTCACTAACTAAATATTCTCTATCTCCATATTTTCTCTTTTTTTTAATATATTTTTATTTTATTATATTCAAAAAAAAATTTTTTTTTATGACCCTAAAAACGAAACTGCGCCCAGAGATAGGTAGGTTAGGGTTATTTTTTTTGATGACCCTAAAAACGAAAGTGCTCCCAGAGATAGGTAGGTTAGGGTTATTTTTTTTTGATGACCCTAAAAACGAATCTGCTCCCAGATATAGGTAGGTTAGAGTTATTGGCTGACAGCGTTTGGTTTTTTACTTGTAGTTTTTTAGATTATGTTTTAATTTTAGTGTTTTTGATATTTGTTGTATGTGAAATACCTACAAGAAACAAATATAATTACTACACTGTTAACATACAGTAACAAGAAAATATTATCCTTGATATTTAAAAGAACGAAAACTATACGGAAAAGATTAATTTAAAAATATTAAAAATAGGCGATTGCGGAAGAAAACCATTGGGAAAATATGGGAACGGAGTAATAAAATTGCTACCGAGAATGAATGATTTCGGGAAATTATGGGCAACGCAAAATATGAGAACGGAGTAATTGCCTCGAAGAAAAAATGATTTTCGGAAATTATTGGCCACACTCGACCGAGAAAAGTCTGCAGAGATTTTGACACTGGCACAAATAACATTGGCACTGCGTGTGCTGTCAAAATCTCTGCAGACTTTTCTTGGTCTAACTCTATCCACTTTTCTATACAATTAGTATGGCGACGTGGATACTTAAGGGGCATCGACCGTACACTGACATCGGGATGATATTTTTATCATGTTATTTAGTAGTCATCGTGCGTCTCGCTTGCGCCAATACATATACGGACAAGAACGAGTGAAATGCACGATAACTAAATGACATCAGTTAGATGTCTTTCTGATATCAGTGTAAGTTTGAATTGGCCTGTTAGCCAAAAATTGTTTCGTATGTCCATATGTTCTACTCGCATCTACAGGTCGCATATCTAAACAAATTCCCGAATTTTGTAAGCAATTGATAGTTAAGTTTTTATGATCAAATTAGATTCTCTAAATTCTTCTAAACAACGGAACCATACATTTATTCAGTTTTAAGCTCTGCTCGCGAGGTCTACAGCTCACAGAGCCACTAGTTAGGTATATTTGATTATTGATGAGGAAATGGATATTCCGATGTAATACTATCTACTTCTTTTGTTACTTATGCTTTTTTTACATTTAGATTTTATTCTAGGAATTCTAGACTAGTATTTTTTTATACAATCTTTTTAATGTTTGACGATCCTTTTGTGAAATTCTTAGTGTTAAATTTGATACGTATAATAATCTAATTTTATTATGGAATAATATTAACATCAATAAATTGCTCTGATAATTAGATTAAGATTAATTACGATTCATAAGAGCTTGTTGCTAGGCCTACATGAATAAAGTATATTTTTGATTTTGTTGATATATTGATGTCAAAAACTAATTTGAATTTTTGCATAATTTCTAATAATCTTTCTTGTAGCCCTAGAGGTTTCTAAATCATAAGATACGTTTTACTGACAAAGTACCAAATACATAATTACCTTATTAGGTACATAATATACGAGTATACGAGAAAATCGGTAATATATAAAGGTGAAATCTGTAACTAACAATCTACTGCATAATGTTATTATACGTAATGGCACATACTCCAAGCTTTACAGACATAATTATATTATAATCCATAGGGCTCCCTTGTGTATTGTAACAATTTAACTTACGCCATTACATTTTCATAATTAATTGTATTTTAAAGATGACAAGATCACTTGAATTTTGCAAGAAATGGTTTAAACGTGCAAGCAAATTTTGAAAGTCGAGTATTTTTTTGTATTAAGTTTGTCAAGCAGTTGACTAAGTTGTTCAAGGCTAAGATTGATTCGTCTACCCTTTCAACGATAATGACTCTTTAAAGCGTCGCTAATTGGCTTGCTTATACAAATACCAAATGGAGTGTATGCTTGTCATTTTATCGACTAAATTTGGCCTTAAGTTATGAATTATTTTTCGTTAAGTAAAACTAGCTTCTGCCCGCGACTTCGTGTGCGTGGAATAATAATGATGATTGATAAAAACTACTCTATGTCCTTTCCCGGGCCTCGTAAATTATCTTCATACCAAATGTCATATAAATCTGTTCAGCGGTTTAAGCGTGAAGGGGGACCTAACAGACAGACAGACAGGCCAATTCGAACATACACGGACATCAGAATGACATTTAACTTGTGTCATTCAGATATAATGATAACTAAATGACATTATTCAAAATATATCATACTGATGTCATGTTAGTATACGTTTGAATTGGCCTGAGAGCTACTTTAACATTTATAACATTAATATGAATTTTATGATCTCGCTGTTATTGTTATCTGTTCCTCAAGTTATCTCAAGCCAGTTTTTCCTGGGAAATTTTCAGACTAACTTCCAGTCTCGCTAATTAGGTAAAGAAGAATTGATTAGTAAGAAAATTAGTTCAAACGGAGTGATGCGGATTTATTTACGCAGAGTTTTACGATGTAAGGTTTTTCTAGAACTTTTAGGTCACGTACTTTTATAAGTGTAAATAATTACGTTAAGACCGATATTTTTTGCACACTGTGTAACAAAGTTTGTTACTTATTTGTGTATTCGCATTCGGTTACAACACAGTCACATTTCTTGCTATAGATTGAGCCCTTTACACTAACTACAAAAACAACAAAAATTAGCATTTATAATATTTGTTTTACAAGCAAAATTGTTGTTTAACCTTTCACCTCTCGTGATATTGATACCCGAGCAAGAGAAATTTCCAAAGTTCCTAACTCCGTTCTAAACTTCCTTGTTCAACCTATGTTACTAATTTTATGTCTCAGGTTACTATACTCAAAATGGTTTATTGACTTATGAAACAGCAATTCAAGCCATAGTTTTAATTTTTATTTGTAAATGTTAGTTGTAATTTGTATTATTATGTTTATTTTGCCTTTAAATATTCAAGCCATATTTATTAATTTATTTTTTAATTATAATCAAACGGTTTTGTTAGTTAATTAATATTTATTAAAATTGTGCGAATCTTAAACTTATATTCCGTAGCCTGATTTTTGCTTTCAATTTTATCTATTAAAACTTGTTACAATATTACATATAACTCAGATAAGCCACATCACGTACTTCTAATCTAATCGAGTTACCTTAAGCCATACAAAATTACCTTATCCCCTCAAATTTATAGCAAACTCCATAACACAGCTAACTTAAGCTTTGTTATGTGCACCTGAAGGTGCTTGAAACTCGGTAAAATGTGCCAAAGTTGGCAACTTGGCTATCATTTAATTAGCCGAGTTGGCAATTTTGTGATCGATCAAGCTTAGTACATGTAAAATAATAGACGGATTAACGATGGTTCAATGGGGTTTTGGGTTTGAATCGAAAGTTTTGATGGCTGGGTACTGAACTTAGCACAGTTACTGCGTTGAATTTTAAGTAGATAAGTATATTTTGAAACAAGGTGGTTACCCAAGTTCAAAACTCGCAGTCAGTTCTATCCCCCTTTACCTAATAGGGGAGATTAGTCCAAAACCGGGACACGGGGTAAAACCAGGACACGGCAAATTGGCTACTTAGATAGTTTCAGATTAACGAACGCTTTGGTGGCTGCTGTCAACCATGTTGGTTAGTTTGTCAACAATAGTTGAATGACGTGCGTGCCGGCGTATAGAAATTAAATAAGAAAAACATTTTTAGCGGTGCCTGATGTAATAATTCCATGAAATTCAATCGATAATAGTTAGACATCGAAATGATAATCTAAATGATGTCAGACGCGCGTGGATTTCGCTCGTATTCCGTAGTCTATTAATTGGCGCGTCCGAGACGCACAGGCGACTGATATCATTTGGATAATTATCATTTTGATGTCACAATGTAAGTTGGTCTCCGAAGCTTTTCAATTTATTTCAGTATAATTTTAACATAGACTTTACAGTTTACACTGAGGCCTGAAATATGCAAATATCACTACACCTTATAAAACAAAGTCCCCCGCCTCGTCTATCTGTTTAACTACTGAACGGATTTTCATGCGGTTTCCACCTATCAATAGAGTAATTCTTGAGGAAGGTTTAGGTGTATAATTTGCTAACCCGTGCGAAGCCGGGACGGGTAAAGTAGTAATTATAATATGTAAAAGCTATTACCGATCACTAGCATGACATAGTAGCATCTTTGGTACAGTCTCGTATCCTCACCTTTTATGGTCAAGTATGCCGCCGAGAGGAGGTGGCTATTGAGCGACTTGTGGTCCAGGGAAAGGTTGAGGGTACGAGGCCACGAGGAAGATCGCCTATGAGGTGGACTGACCAGATAAAAGCGGCAGTAAATGGCTCATCATCCCTACATGAATGCACGAGGAAGGCGGCCATCAGAGAAGAGTGGCGACGTGTTGTGAAGCTTGCCACCAACACCTGAAGTGATGACCACGACCACTCTGTCAAGAGTGATACCGACGAAGAAGAAGCATGACATGGTACCTACATGAATTGTATTACATATAATATTGTGTCCTGTTACTCATCAATCAAGCATTTTCACTTAAGTAAATACCATTTATGAAAACTTTTTGCAAACGAGTCAGAATGAAAATCAATACGGTCTCGGAAATAAAATAGACACAATATTCGAATAATACCAATACATTTCCATTTTAATCACAACGCTTTCAGAATATATCCCCAGGCCTTAACCATCAACTTGTTAGTACCAGGAACACATGAAAGGGGAAGATATTAGACGCTGCATTTACCATAACTAAGTCTCAAACGGTCGTATCTCTATACAAATTCCGTACTCACATACGACTGTTTAACGTTGTTAGTGAAATGCGTTAACACGCCTTAGCGCACACCTGCCGAGCGTGCAAAATTACTTTCAGCTAGCTATCTAGTATTCGCTGTTTCTGGAAAGCGAGCTGTTTATGAAACCCTGAGGCATATCGTGCTGTTTATCTCGTGATAAACTCAACCTTATGGTCTTAAGGCCTAGTAGGTTCGTATTCTTCAGTCACTCTCACTGAGCATAAGCGTGAGCGAGATGGATGTGCGTGCTCGAAACCACGGATATCATGTTTTTGAATTTTAATTTTTTATATGTTTTAGATAATTAAAAGAAAAGTAATCGCCGAGTTCCATGTTTTTAGTCGTTGTAAAATTTTTTGAAGTGCAACTTAGACCAATGCTCGTGATTTTTTTCTATCAAGCGAAAGTCAAAACTCAGGATTCAAATCGCTGAAGTACTTACTTGTTTCTTTTCTTTCTTTTATCTAGTAAGATAATATAGAGTAGATAAAGGCTTGAACATTCCTAATTAAATTTTTGGCAACCGTATTGTGATCTAAAAAAGCGGTACGAAATTCCAAAAACTGCGTTCTCTAAGCCTCCTGCACCTTAAAGGTACAAAGCAAAGACGAGTACGAGGAACGAGCCAAATTAATCCGGTTCAAATCACAACAAAAACCGGCCAAGTGCGAGTTGGACTCGCGCACGAAGGGTTCCGTACCACTACGCAAAAAAACGGGAAAAAAGTAACGTTTATTGTATGGGAGCCCCACTTAAATATTTATTTTATTCTGTTTTTAGTATTTCTTGTTATAGCGGCAACAGAAATTTCAACTGCCTAGCTATCACGGTTCAAGAGATACAGCCTGGTGACAGACAGACAGCCGGACGGACAGGCGAGTCTTAGTAATAGGGTCCCGTTTTAACCGTTTGGGTGCGGAACCCTAAAAAGTAGCTGATACTCAAATCAATCCACCCTTCGCGCGTTGGAAAACAGAAGGAAAACTCAATCGTCCGTCGACAACGAGGAATCAAACCTATAAACAAAGAGACGGGAAAGCTAATAGATTTCCCCGTTGTACCATAGAGCATGGATTGAGAGCCTTTCGTACAGTCAGCATCAGATGCACAGAATAAATAATAGTACTAGGTACAGAAGACTCACTCTCTAACAAAACGCGTCTGTTACGATCAGCACAGATATGGCCGCTATGTCGACAGCGCCACGCGCGGCTTATGGCAAACCCCAAAATTGGGGCCGAACGGATGTACTTTTAGCTACCTGTAGCAAAGCGACGAAATCGCGGAGTGAGCCACGCCTGTCAGAAGTAGCGTAGAGTTAGACCAATATAATTCTGTAACCATTTTGATAGCACATGCAGTGCAAGCGTTAATTTAAACGACAAACTTCTACGAAATGATGACGTATAAATAACACTTGCACTGCGTGTTCTGTCAAAATCGTTGAAGACTTATCTTGGTCTGTCTATCAGTCTACGCGTCAACAGTATCTCTACCATTGCATTCTCTAATAACTTTACAAAAAGAAACATACTAGCTGTATTTATATGAAAGACAAATATACTGTGGCAGATACTTTCAAACTGGAACTTAGCGATCTATCTTTATTTGAAGAAGTATTCCAGGATGAAAGAACCCCTAATGTAAATTTCATTCGAAATCTTGATGAGCGTTCGCGTTTGCTTTATGTCTATTTTGTACGGTATTTTGAACAGCGCGCCAAGCGGTACGTGTTGTAAACTCATAATCCCATACAAAATTACACTTAAAGCAAACGCGTACGTCATGACACGCTATCGAATGAAATTTACACTAGGAGTAAAGATACTTTTGGCGCGTTTTATCTGCTCATATTGATGCTGATTAGATTAGATTAGATATATTTATTTCTTAAAGAAAAAGACACAAATGGCGATGGCGAGATGGCGGGATAACTCGACGCGTTTTGCAGCGACTGGCGGGAACATGCAGCAAACCGTGATGAGTGGCGGAGGAAAGGGGAGGCCTTTGCCCAGCAATCGGACACAAAATAGGCTATAAAAAAATTACACAAAAGGATAAAACAAAGGCTTTCATTAAAATATGCTGACTGTACGAGGAAGGGTTCAATTTAAATATTTATATTGCGTTTACATTTGAACCCAATGACGGATGGGTTTTCTATTTGGAATGCGAAAAATAGATGTTAGCAATTTTGTATCGATATTTTACTATATTTTTTGTTACTTATTATTAAAATGCATAAAATTCCTCTCCTCAGTATTATTATTCCCATCTGATTGTGGGATCTGTTTTTCTGGTCTTTTACTTCGCTACTTATATGCTATAAAAATTAGTGTTTGGTGATTTACAATACCATAAAAACAGGGTTTTAAAAGTAACAAAAAAGACCGTAACCACGGCAACGGGAGTCAACATTAAGCCATTTGCACATGAGAGGTGACAGTGAAAATTGTACCGTCTTTGCAGTTATTATAATTATAGCTTCAGTAAGACCAAACTCTTAACATCCAAAGACCATCCCCACCATTATCCCGCAATTTTCTCCTGTCACTTTACACGAAAACTTTGGCCGCATTAAATATAAAACGAACACGCACCGGAATTGAAGCCGTAACCCGACCCGACGACAAAAAGCCTCGCTCCCTTGAGGGCCTCACCTTGTCACCAATACGTTGTGTTCAAGCGATGAGAGGACAGCGGGTTGTTGACAGGTTAATTATAGGGCCACCTAACACTAGCGTTTCCAGAGCGTTGGCGTCTGAAATAACACCTACACTACGACACTACACTATGACTGTTGCTCGACGCAACATGTATGGAAAATTGCGACGCTCGGCAGCAACGCAATTTTCCATAGCGCTGACTAGACGCTGACACTCAAAAGATGCTAGTGTGATGGTGTGGCCCATAAAAGTAATCTTCAAGTTTTGTGTTCTTCTTTCATTGCTGAGGATCGCGACCACATGTAATTTGTCTCCTTTTTGTGCGGTCATATACCTAACATGTGGACTGCACCGATGATACGCGGATCTATTTATTAATAATTATGATCGATTTACGTTTATTTAATTGTCTATTAGGTAGGGGATATAGATAGAAAAGTAAAATACAAAACCAATACAAAATAAATATAAACATAAACACACAATTTTTTTAAAATCTAATCTAATGGAGTCCGGCCAGCAGCGGGGCACAACCCAAGCTGCCGGTGGTCAGGGCAGCAGAGAGAAGAACCAATACTGATACGTGCCGTATCCAAGATTACTGCCTTATGCTTCTAACATTCATAAAGTACAACCCAAGCCAAACAATATGTAATAAAAAGCTATGAAGGAGGATTGTATTGTCTATTTTTACACACAAACTAGTCAACCAATAAAATACTCCATATCTGCTAAGGAATTACAAAAATATGTCTCTCCACGCTTGTCTCTTGCGCCGCCTTTAGATTCCTGACAAATTGAATCTTGCTGGTCGCTCCGGGCAAGACAAAGGCCCCCGTCACATCCTATTTGCCCCTAATGACCCCGAGCGAGCGCCTCATCTCAGAGCCGACGCCTCCCGCATTAAAAAAGAAACAAAGTGACAAATCACGCGGATTCGATTGTGTTATTTGTGTTTGTAAAAATTCGATTAGCGTTCGGAGATTGCTGCGAATTGTTTTCGTTTGAAGATGTGGATAACAATGTATTTTGGTGGGACGTTCTTGAATTAGTTTTTTGTTTGTGATTAATTTGTTGGACTTTTGGGATCGCTTGGGATTTGGGACGTGATTTCTCTTGATATTAAACTTGTCTATAATATATGCTGTTTCGTTTATCTAACAACATTTTCTTGGAATATGATTAATCCTTAAAGGTGAGATTCTGATTTTGACTGCTGCCGCATTGCTGTTTGAAGAGCTACTGCTCCAGCATTGATGCAGGCGATATCACTGTCAATATTGTTGAGGAATTCCGTTGCTTTCCTTATTGTTTTCAATACCGCCGGTTTACGCCGGTTTATGTTCAATACGTCACTAATATTATCAACGAGTTTAGCAACATTGCTGCAGTCACATCAAGCTATATCAGCTTATCTCAGAACACCATGTCAAACTTCATGAAAATATTCATTGTCATCATCAATCCTAACTTAAATAAACTTTTTCTCAAACATGCAATGAAATTTCGTCACTCCGGGCGTTATATCAGGCTTCGAAGTATCACGTTTAGGGCGGAGCAACTCCAGAGAACTGTAAACGAATTTCATACAAAATTTAAGGCCTAGGCCGGGAAGTAATTTTGTTTTTAAATTTCCATTTCACAGATATGTGTGACACACCATCGTGGCATTCAGCCATTGAAGTGATAACACACTATCGCACCGTTTAAAAAAAAAAACTATAGGCAGTTTATGCTTTATGGTTTATGGTACGATTTCTTTTTTTTTTTAATCTTTATAGGGCTGTATCTCCTAAACCGTGCGTCGCAGCGCAAAAATAATAAAATGTTCGTTCCTTTGTAAGAAACCCTTAATTAATATAAAAAAACACACAAAAAAGAAAAAAAAATAACAAAAAAACTTTATAATGCTGTATCTCCTAAACCGTACGTCGTAGCGCAAAAATAATCAAATTTTCGTTCCTCTTTAGGAAACCCCTTAAAAACATTTAAAAAAACACAAGAATTATAAAGAAAAAAAAAGCAAAAAATAAATAATTTATAGGGCTGTATCTCCTAAAAAGAAGAAGAAAGAAACTCCTAAACCATGCTTCGTAGCGCAAAAATAATAAAATGTTCGTCCCACGCACTGAATAACCTATCACATTAGGACATGAAACAATCATCATCATCAATTTTTATTATTATTTCATTGCATGTTTAAGAAAAGCACTATACATACCTCGGCGTGAAAAGGGGTTGTCGGCCTCATAACTATCCGGTCTCACTACGCTCGGCCGTCTATATGCATTCGGCCGGCAACCCCTTACTTCCCAGCCTCTGTAGTAATGTACTATTATCCTTATTTCACGACAGTAGAATAAAATACGTACTGCATTTTCGTCCTCATCCTCAAGCATATCTTCCAAACAAAGTCACGTTCCGAAGTTAATACTTCACCTTGCTCATAACATGCAAATTTAAGCCCTAGAAGGAAAAAAATGTTCATTTAAATGAAATATTCAGTAGGCATGGCGAGTCGGGTTATAACAAAAGTTTGTGTGAATTGCTGATGAGGTTGGAAGATTTTATGAGGTGCAGCTTCATACTTTTGCATGACGTTAGGCACTGGCCTGACCATTAACTGTAACAAAAGCACCTCAGGCTCAGGTTTTAGTATAAAAATTCGGCAATAAGAAAATAAATTTAAGGTGCGGTTCAGATGTCAACTGCAGCTGCAATACCTACTGTTGCGGTGTCGTTATTGCCGTCGCCGTCTCTGTTAATTTCCTTCATAAAATTAGTGATGTGCCCTGTTTATACATTTTTGAGGTAGCAAAATATATGTTTAAGCACAAGAGTGATTTTGTTATGCGTCGACCTGATCAAAGGCAAACAGATCGCGATATTAAATCTGTCCTTGTCAGGCTCGTAAAATCATCCAACTCGCTGGGGGTAGTTGGCATTAAAATTTATAACAGCCTGAGCCGTGAAATAAAAGAGGCGGCTTCTTATGAGCTATTTGTTAAAAAGTTGAAAGATTTTTTTGATTGACCAGGCTTTTTTCACGGTAAAAGAATTTTATTGTAAATTTAATGTAAAATGAGTCTAGTAATATTTTTTGACATTGGTATTTTTTAATTTTTAGTTCTTTGTTATTTTTATTGACATTTGTATATACCACTATTTTTGACATTGTATATATTATGTACTCTGACATTTGTCTATATTCATTTTTAATATGTGTGGATTATGTATTTTTAATTTTATTGTGTACCTATTGTATATTTTGACATGTGTTTTTTGACATTAAAGATATTGAATTGAATTGAATTGAATTGATGGAATGAACGTCACAATCGTTGCAGTAATGCGGCGGCGAACGTCACTGATTTTTAACAAGGATAATGACAGATACTGTAATGTAGCTGCAGTTGATATACGAACGTCACCTTTCCGGACGGAAGTTACAAAATACAGAGAAACCAAAAGTAAATGGGACCTAAAACCAAAAATCTAACTTAAAACGTTAGTATAACGAACACCAAACACCTCCAACCTCCACCCCCTTTATGAAAACTTCGCCAACTCCCATTCCTCAGGGTGCCTGTTATCAGTTGTCATACGGTCCGACGGAGTTACACTAAGTTTTTACACTAGTGCCGGAAAGCACGGTTTTCTGGCCTGACGTAATAGAGTCGCGGCACTCTATTACGAAAGTTCGCGATAGTTATCGGGTGCATGATAAATGCGGTTGGGATTGTGAAATGCGATAGGCGTTTTGAGAAAAGGTTTGAAATGCTTTGTGATAAAATTGAGGTGTTTGCGATGGATTCTAAAAAAAGACCGTGAAGCTATTTCCGATTTACAAATTGGTCTTTTTAAAACGAGTTTTTTTAAAGTGAAAGTGTTACTTTCTATGAATATAAGTATTTATATGTAACTGTATTATTATTCTAATCGTCGCCTAAAACCAGCAACACAAGCCTTACTGAGCATACTGCAAGTCTAGGTCGATCTGTGTAAAATTATCCTAAAATATTGTATTATTAATATTAAACTTGCACAGAAATATTTCCCGTTCCCATTTTCATCTATTTTATGACCTTGGCCTCATACTTAACTGATCTTTATTTTTACCAAAATTTCACAAAAACGGCTCAGCTGGGCCGATGCAGGCGTCACGTCGTGGCCGTATTTCATGGCCCGTGTCTGATAGGGCGTTATTTACCGACGACAGACCGTTACGGTGACGAGGAGCGGTAATGTGCATGCTTAATAACAGGTGAGAATAATCCTTAAAAATATATCGTTGTTCCTTAATCAGATTAATTACTAACAAAAAAAATTTTTACATGTTCCTACCAAGTGGCCAGTTACTTACGTTGTACTTTAACGACTAAGGGCCACTTGCACCATCCCACTAACCCTGGGTTAACCGGTTAAACCCAGTGTCGAATTGTACTGGTACCATGGTAACTCCAGGTTTAACCGGCTAACCCCAGGTTCGTGGCATGGTGTAAGTGGCGCTAAGTAATTAACCAAAACTTAAACAAAAATAGCTCTCTCGTTACTAACTGACCTTGATTTTTACCAAAATTCACAAAAAACAGGGCCCACGTAAGCGCCACGTCTGGGCCGTATTATGGCCCCCGAGTCTGATAGGGCGTTATTTACAGACGACAGACCGTTACGGTGACGAGGAGCGATAATGTACATGCTTAATAACAGGTGAGAAGAACCTTTAAAAATGTATCTTTGCTTTATCAATGGGACGCGTCCCATGCCTGCATGGTTTGCTCTTAAAGCATTTAAATATACCTATCGAACCTAACTAGATCTAGATAACCCTTCGAGTGGCATTGTCCTCCTCGAGGTCTCTACGGTAAGTGGCGGTGGCCGCGAGACGGACAGACATAACAAGCCGGTTGAGTGGCGCAGCCATTTTGGAAAAATATACGTCAAGTGGCGGGGCCTCAACGGGTGATCATCGCGAATTTGGCGCGTGTTAGAAATATGACCGTTTCCCAAAAAAAATCTATGAATGATATATACAAACTATATATCACTGAATTCAGCATAAAATGGGTTAATTGATTGTATACCAATGAATTCTATTCTATTTATGTGAATTATGCTAGACTTGTTCTAATCTCATATTACCAATTTTTTTCTACTTTCATGTAAAAATACGTATAGTTACGAAATAAAACAATTGATTGTAGAAAAAGCAGTCTTTATGACAAAACAATACATTTAACACGATTCACACAGTTTATTTCACTTTTTATCAGTGCGTATTCCGTTTGAATGTTCGCGGCTCGACGACGGTCGGCGCGTAATGGGCGAGGTGGGGCAGGAACATCACGTCATTTCTAACAAACTTTGTTTTACGCGGGAATTCGACCGTTAGGGAATACCATCCTTGTTTATTGACGAATGCATCTTGTAAGAGTGAGCAAGCAAGGCATAGTTTTAACGGTTTTATTTTACGCGCGAAATGCAGCGTCGCACAGAGGCCGCGAGACGGTCTCTGCCAATTACGGGCTTGTTATGACCGAACCTTCTCGCGGCCTCTGCCACGTAGAGGCATATTTAAAAAAATGGCCGCGCCATTTGTCCTACCGTTCAACCGGAGGTGCTGCCACCCGAAGGGTTAATGGAATTTGAACTGTAGTGAGACATACTAACGATAAAATGATTTTACGGTAAACATGTCGCGCGAGTGACTAAAAACCGCAAAATTATTTTAATGTTAGATCTAGTTAGTCCTTAAGTAATTTAAAGCATAGCTTGTACCAATATGTCATTTCACATTTACATTTTGACATGATAATGATAACATTTTGTTATGATTCACCCATGCGTCTCGAACAACAGTACATGAACGGACAAGTACGAGCGATATGCATGCGCGAATGATAACTAAACGACATCATGTAGATATCATTTCGATGTCAAAATGTACGTTCGAAGTTACCTCCTAATTATGTTACTGAATTATGTAATTCTTCTTTTTATTTACAAGAAGGAATGGGTTTTCAAAATTGTCATATAGTCTAAAGCTATTCACATACCTATCCCAGTCAACGTTCAACGTAAACTTCCAACTCTCATTATTTCTGTTAGTCCACATTCATACCTGAAAGACCCAGTCAAAAAGCCTGCTAATTCTACGAAAGCATCCTATCTCACAATTTGCGATTTTCTTTGAATTTGCCAATGCTGCGAGCGCAAAGGGCCTGGCCTTACGCGCAAAAAAGAAAATCGGGTCTCCTTTTTTCTTTCAAGCGCTTTTCAGGGCATGAAAGGGGTTGTAAATATTTTGAGCCGTGTGAATGGGATGTCAATGAGAGCTTGAGTATAGGGTGCGGTTTTCCATTGGAGGTTTATATGCGTTCGAGAGCCGGAAAGTTATTAAGCTTTGAAAATAAATTAAGGGAATAATTAAGGGATTATTAGATAAGTTGACTTATACAACACAAATAAATAATTACAAATGATCATTATGTTACGTAAAGTGCATCACAATCAGCCAATGCTTAGCATACCCACAATTTCTTGTTTCTAATGCACCTCAAAAACTAGATGGAGAAGATGGGACAATCGAGGTCACCACTCATAATCGCTCCCGTACAAATTTAAAGCCTGACTAGGAATATACATATAATCACGCGCCATGTTGCAGATTTTCACTGAAACAATTTGTTTCATACAATACTGAACTTCACCCAAAACATAAGAATAACAGTGCCCTCTTGACAATAATCATAATGAAAATCCGCAACATGGTATATTACTGGTCAGGCTTTTAATATGGGAGAAAGCGCGACCAA